>NC_092722.1:115319152-116574777 GCF_047496885.1 Scyliorhinus torazame | reverse complement strand
CTTGCCAGCTTGCAATCTGTCAGTAGCAATGGAAAAAATATAATATATATGTACTTGCAATAAAGTCAACAGCTTAGATGCTTGAAATTAAGCTCAACAAGCACAATCATAAAGGTGTAAACACATTTTACTCTCTTTATTGATGGAGGTCTCACACAAAAATAATAAATGGAAAAGGCAATTTTCAAAAGGTAGGGGTTAGATATACTTTGCGACTGTTCGCTCTTTCCTCATCCTTTCTTTACATGTCACAAATTTACAGTGAGCCCAATCATTATCTCCCAAATTAAATTAAACAGCTCAGCTTAAAGTTATAGTGCGCAAAGTATCAGTAGCAATATTTAAAGGTTTTAAGAATATGTAGCTTCATTATTCACCATCTTACCATCAAACTGCCAACCTGGAGTCAAAGTTGAGTGTCACAAAGATTGAGGCAGCACAGCATAGTAAAAGAGAAGAAAGGATGACAAATTTTCAGTGAAATAAAACAGAATATTAGATTTCAAAATGAAGACAAGAATTGAAATGTGCAATAAAAGCTAATTTGAAGGAAAACAAAGTTGATCAAGAAGTGCCTAAACACATTTCTTATCTACAAACAGCTTTGAACTATATTTACTGTGGTCCTCAGCAAAACCGCAGGCCAGCTCTACAATCAGAAAAGGGAGGATATTGATGTGATGTCATTAATGAACAATATTGTTCTTTTGTTTTTTAATGTATGGAAGCTGCCTTCCTCAATCAAATTTAAATTACTTTAAATTGTTAGGAATGAAGAAACAACAAACAAGAAAAGCATGAGATTTTAAAAAATGACAAAAATGCAAAACAATTAATTACTTTGTTTATGGAGAATTCCTGGAAAATATATCAATATATTCAGTGTAATCTTAACACCTCATTCATTCTAACGAGCAGTGTTTGATACCAACATTAACATTTCTTCAGCTCTTTCATCGAGTTAGTGCAGGCCTCTGAAGTCAGCATTTTCCAGGGTTGCTCTGGCATTTTAATGTGCAGTGAAGTCTGCGCATGTGCATACATTGTTTCCTCAAGTATCTATATATCCTTGTGGCCCTCTTCTATTTCTCAACCATATCATGTCCTATGCCTCCAAAAACATAGCTTTAATGGCCTTGTCACGCCTGACTTGGCGTTGGGACAAGGCCGCTGATTCTCGGGATTTGCGTCGCTCAAATAGAATGAGACGAGCTATTCACTCTAATATGCAGAATTGCCAAATAATGATCCTGCCACAATGGGCAGGATCCAGATTGCGACGTCTCGCAAGGCTACATTATATCTCGTGAGGCCTAGGAAGCCAGGTAAATCTTGGAAGAGGGATCTCCCGCAGTCTACCAGTCATGTCATGCCCTCATTTGGGTGGGATGCGGCCAGTAGATCATGCTCTAATTGTGGGTGAATGCAGGTATGGATCTCACTGAAGAAAGCCAGTGGGAAACACCCCGCCAAACACGCAAAAAATAACTCTAAGAAATTTTAGGCGGTTTTCACTTACACGCTGACAACACTTGGCTCAACTTCATCCCCACCTCTCTTGACTTCTCTGCTCTTGCTAGACAATCAAATAATCATACTATTTTCAGAAAACAAGTATGGGATAAGCAGAGACCCCGAGACGAGCTTCCACTCATTTACCTATTTCATTGTTAAGACTACTATACTGCAGACAGTGAAGGATGCTATTTGAACTAATCTTTACTCCATCTTAAGTTTAGTTACAGAGTGAAACATTGCAAGCATATACCTCCTAACTCAACAACCGTCGCGTTTTACGATGGCGTGAACGGAACGCTCCCATGTCTAATTCTGGCCCTACAGGGGGCCAGCACAGCGCTGGAACGGTTCGCGCCGCTCCAGCTGCAGATCCCGGTGCGAACTGGGCGCCGTGGGATCTGCGCACGCGCAGTTGCGCCGGCGCCAATGAGGACATGCGCAGTGGCGCCAATGCGCGCATGCGCATTGGCCTGCCTCAACGCGTGGGCCCCGATGCAACATTGCGCAGGGCTACAGGGGCCGGTGTGTAGGAAAGGAGGCCCCCAACCACAGAGGCCGGCCCGCCGATCGGTGAGTCCCTATCGTGGGCCAGGGCACATCGGAGGCCCCCCCAGAGGTCGGAGCCCCTTCCCCCACAGGCGAGGTCCTGCCTGCCCAGAGCAGGTTAGTACAACGCCAGTGGGACTTGGCTCTTTTCCTATGGCTGCAAGGCCCATCTGGGCCAGAGAATTGGCGGGCCGGCCACGTAGAGCGACCCGCGACCAGTGCCGCGCCAACCATGCCGGCGCCAATGGCACCTATTCTCCGCACATCGGAGAATCGCGCGCCAGCGTCGGGGCGACGTGACCCATTCGCGGGGATTCTCTGGCCTGCCGCAAGGCTGGGAGAATCCCGCCCATGGAAAAGAACATGGCACATGGAATATAATGTAGAAAAATAATCCACCTTGGTGGAAGGAATAGATGCGCAGATTTTTTTCCTAAGTGGTAAGAAATTAGAAAGTGTGGATGTACAATGGGTGTCCTTTCCCATAAGTGTCAGGCACTATGGCTAACACTGCTGCCTCTCAGTGCCAGGGACCCGAATTTGATTCTGGCTTGGGTGTCTGTCTGTGTGGAGTTTGCACGTTCTCCCCTTATCTGCGTGGTGTTTCTCCGGGTGCTCCAGTTTCCTTCCACAGTCCAAAGAAGTTGTTAGGTGGATTGGCCATATTAAATTGCCCTGCAGTCCAAAGATGTGCATATCGGCCATGATCAACGGGCTATAGGGATAGGATGAGGGGGTGAGACTAGGTGGAGTGCTCTTTTGGAGGGTTGGTGCAGAATCAATAGGCTGAATGGCCTCCTTCTTCACTGCAGGAATTCGATGAATTCTAAGTCACTGCATGCAGGTGCAGCAAGCTATTAGGAAAGCCTGTTGAATGTTAGTCTTTGTTGCAAAAGGATTTGAGTACAGAGTAGTGAGGTCTTGTTTCAATTGTATAAAAGCTTGGTTAGACAGCACCTGGGGCACTGTGCGCAATTTACATCCCCTTACCTCAGAAAGGTTCTTATCGTCATAGAGGGAGTGCAATGAAGATTCACCAGGCTTTTTCCGGCCAGGGATGGTGGGACTGTCTAATGAAGTGAAATTGGGTAAACTGGGCCTGCATTCTCCAGAAGGATGAGAGGTGATCTCATTGAAACCTACAAAATACTTCAAGGAATAGAGAGGGTAGATGCAGGTCAGGTGTTCCCCTTGGTGGGGAGTCTAGAACAGGTGGTTCACTTTCAAAATAAGAGGATGCCACTTTGGACCGAGATTAGGAGAAATGTCTCTACAGAGGGTGTGAATCTTTGGAATTCTCTACCCCAGAGGGCCGTGGAAGCTCAGTCATTGAATCTATTTAAATCAGAGTTTGACAGCTTTCTGATTAACAACAACGTAAAGGGTTATGGGGATAATATGTAAAAGTGTCCGATCAGCCATGATCATATTGAATGATGAATCAGGCTCAACAGGCTGAATGGTGTATTCCTGTTCCTATGTTTCTGTAATAAATTCAAGTTGCTCTTACATATGTCAGTTACTTATATTAAGTCTTCACTGTTCACATATGCACATATCAATGATAGGGGGAGGGGGGAAAGAGAGAGAAATACATCTAATAGAATCCCAGACCAGACCCTAACAGTGGCTAGGATGCTGTACAGAAAATAGGGATTAGGGGTGGGATTCTCTCAGCCCCGCGGCTGGCCGGCGAATCCCCGCGAACGGGCCACGCCGCCCCGATGCCGGCAAGCGATTCTCCGCAGTGCAGAGAATCGGCGCCATTGACACCGGCATGGTTGGCCCGGCGCCGGTCGCGGGCTGCTCTCCGCGGCCGGCCCGCCGATTCTCCGGCCCGAATGGGCCGACCGGCCGTAGGAAAAGAGCCAAGTCGCACTGGCACCGTTCTAACCCGCTCTGGGCCGGCGGAACCTCGGTGTGTAAGGGTCGGGTGGCGGCCTGTGGGGGGGGGGGTTCCGACCCCGGGGTGGGGGGCTACGATGTGGCCTGGCCCGCGATCGGGGCCCACCGATTGGCGGGCCGGCCTCTGTGGCTGGCTTCTTTCCTACGCACCGGCCCCTGTAGCTCTGCGCAATTTTGCGGCGGGGCCGGCGCGTTGAAGGAGGCCATTGCGCATGTCCTCCTTGGCGCTGGCACAACTGCACATGCGCGGATCCCGCGGTGCCCAGTTCGCGTCGGGATCTACAGCTGGAGCGGCGCGAACCGCTCCAGCACCATGCTGGCCCCTGTAGGGGCCAGAATTAGACGTGGGAGTGGCATGTTCACGCCGTCGTAAAACGCAACGGCGTTTCCGACGGCATGGACACTGTGCCGCGGGATTTGAGAATCCCGCCCATGGTATATTAACACAGTATTAAAATATATTTAACATCACACAATAAAATAGCTTACAATTATCCCTACACAATGCTGTTCAATACAGTGACACGATAACCCTTAACTGCTATCTTTATTTTCACTCAAACAACAAAACCATCTCAGATCCCAATCCACTTTTAAGTACAGTTAGCATTCAGGGATTCCTGCCGGACAGACATGTCTTGATTACTCCACTTTGAGATTGGGAGATCTTTTGAGACTGCTTTAAAGAAAGAGACCTGACATCCTGTCAGAATAATTCATTATATTTTTTCAGAAACTGCTTCTCAGCTTGCCAACCACCCACAGACTAAACCTGAACCTCAACACCTGATGCTTCAACTCCTGGCTCCTCCCATTAACTACATCATCTCACTAAACTGAACACAATACTATCTCTAATTAACTATGATGTGGAGATGCCGGCGTTGGACTGGGGTGAGCACAGTATGAAGTCTAACAACACCAGGTTAAAGTCCAACAGGTTTGTTTCGATGTCACTAGCTTTCGGAGCGCTGCTCCTTCCTCAGGTGAATGAAGAGGTATGTTCCAGAAACACATATATGGACAAATTCAAAGATGCCAAACAATGCTTGGAATGCGAGCATTAGCAGGTGATTAAATCTTTACAGATCCAGAGATGGGGTAACCCCAGGTTAAAGAGGTGTGAATTGTACCAAGCCAGGACAGTTGGTAGGATTTCGCAGGCCGGATGGTGGGGGATGAATGTAATGCGACATGAATCTAGATGCGCAATCTTCCTGGAGATCGTCTCCACTTTGAGCCGGCAGTTTGAGGTGTCGATGGTAGCCATGATGTGGAGATGGCGGCGTTGGACTGGGGTGAGCACAGTACGAAGTCTTACAACACCAGGTTAAAGTCCAACAGGTTTGTTTCAATGTCACTATCTTTCTGAGCTCTACCCCCGGGGCCAGATTGCCCCGCGCCCCCCCCAGGACCCCGGAGCCCGCCCGCGCCACCTTGTCCCGCCGGTAAGAGAGGTGGTTTAATCCACGCCGGCGGGACAGGCATTCTAGCAGCGGGACTTTGGCCCATCCGAGCCGGAGAATCGCCGGGGGGGGGGGCCTTCCAATCGACGCGGCGCGATTCCTGCCCCCGCCGAATCTCCGGTGCCGGAGAATTCAGCAACCGGCGGGGGCGGGATTCACGCCAGCCCCCGGTGAGACTCCGACCCGGCGGGGGGTCGGAGAATCCCGCCCAGGATCTTTAAAAATATTTTGCAGCAGCCGTACACACACTCAGCAAGGCTTTTAACCCTTACTGCACCAATTACATATTACACAAATCCGACATTCATCACACATCTGTCAGTCTCATGATGGATTAGTGGCATTTAACAATTCCAGCCTGATCTACTGACAATCCTATGAGATTTGGATACATTCTTGGATAGTCTTTAGGCAATCCTCGAACAATAATAAAGACATTTCCATCAGTCTTGATCCCTTGACCGAGAGGGGGCGGGGGGGCGGGGGGGGTGGTGGGGCGTAGGGGGGGGGGGGGGGGGTGATAGAAGGTAAATGTGAACCATGGCAGGGTTAAATCTTGGCAATACTTCCAATATTTAGTAATAGTCCCTGGCTTGTCAAACTAATAGCCAAGACTAGAAAATTTATCATGAAGTGAAATGCGACATGAGGCGCAAGTCAGCAGTGAGAGTAAGGCTCCTCTATTTGGTTTTAATGTTCCACCGTAACCATCTCAGAATGGTCTCAAAGGAAATTGATAAGTGAGAGGGCCATCAATAATATAACTTGAAAAATTAAATAACACTATCTTTTGTCAAAAAGAAAACTGGAATGGTGAAGCATTAAAGAAATGATCACTGTTTATTGAAGCAGAAGCCTTAACTACAGCTGATTGTCAGAAATCCTATCCCTGCTGTCACATAATGCCACAAATGACACTCCTAGGCACCATTTAATCAGCAGGTCGATAACATAAAGAGGGATATCAAGAGACAGAGAGGATGTGGGGAGGCGCACCTAAAAGTATCACTCTTCATTTACAACATTTAAGGCTATGAAGAAGTTCAGTGGAATGTACTGTTCTCTTAAAAGACAAATATTTGGCACTCATTGCATTTGGGAGATAAAGTATTATAATTCATTCTCCCCGTATCATCACGGGTCTCACCCCCACAAATCCAAAAATGTGCAAGTAAGGAAGATTGTGCATGTCAAATTTCCCATTAATTGGGAGAAAAAAAAATTGGGTACTCAAAAGTATCACAATTAGTGTGTGTGGAAAAAAAGCATTGCCAATGTAATTTGTATACATGGTCTGAAAACAGTTAATTGCATCAACAGATCTGCCACTGCATCACTTGCAAGTAGCCTGGGGACTGGAGTCCAGCTGTGACACTTGACTGCTGGCCTGAACTGTCCCTCTAAAGGTCAAGCAGTCCCTGTGGCAATCCAGCTATCTAGTTGCTTGTAGATTTGTGAAGTGAACTAAAGGTCAGAAAATTAATTTTAAACTTTAGAGCTCAGTTTAATCACTAGTTTGCTTCTCTTAACCAAAAATAATAGTTTTATGTGACATCCAGAGTATCATGTATTTTGTAAGTGCACCGGGCACAATATTTATACTAGCTCATCTCCTCCAGCTTTCCACATGGTTAGTCTGAGAATATAACACCTGTACATGTGTTTGATAGATCGTGGTTGCTGTTGCTCTCTGCCTCTTCTCTTCTGCTCTGACTCTTCTGTTTTGTTGCTGCTTCTTGCGCCTTCAATTACTTTCCTGTCTTCAAATTTTCTCTCTCTCCCCTCATTTATGTAGGAGGTAGTAAATGGTGCCATGAGAAAGCAGCCATCAATGGCTACACTGTTCATTTGAATTGCAGCCTTCAGTAGCTTCTTCCCATCTACATTTGAATAATTTCCCAACCCCTTATCTCCCATCACGTTTCATACCCTCTCATCTGTTCACAATCCATGCCCTCCCTATCAGTGCCTCATTCCTACTTTAAGGTCACCTTTTCCACACTGAACTATGATTGTAACGTGTATTCCCCCTGTCCACTCACACACCTCATCATTAGTTTGCCATTCACTATCCAACCCCACCACCACGTCACCCAAGGTGACAGCAGCAAATTCCCACTCAATCGGTTTTGATGCTATCCTTCTATCTCCTGCACCACCCACTCCATCCCCCACCGAATGCCTTATTGCATGTCCATTCATGAATGCACCTTTTATAGTTACGAGATTAAATTTAAAAAACATCTTCCTGTGTCTGCCATGCTTCAGTTGGTAGCACTATCACCTCTGAATCCCAGGTTTCTGGGTTTATATCCAAATCGAGGGCTTGAGCACAGAAATGAAGGGAGACACTCCCAAGCAGTACAAGGGAATACTGCTCTGTTGGAGGTGCCATCTTTCAGATGAAGATGATAAATGCAGAATACATGTGCCTGCTCGGGTGGATGTAAAAGATCTTGTGGCACGTATTTCAAAGAAGAGCAGTAGAATTATTCCTGGTGGCCTGGTCAATATTTACCCCTCAGTCAACATCACAAAATCAGATTATCTGGTCATTATCACATTGCTGCTCGTAGGAGTTTGCTGCGTGCAAATTGTCTTCGTCATTTCTTACATTACAACAGCGATTACACTTTTTAAAAACATTTGGAGTACCCAATTCTTTTTTTCCAATTAAGGGGCAATTTAGCGTGGCCAATCCACCAAAACTGCACATCATTTTGAGTTGTGGGGGTGAGACCCATGCAGGCATGGGAAAATGTGCAAACTCCACACAGACAGTGACCTGGGGCTGGAATCGAACCCAGGTCTTCAGCGCTGGTAGCAGTGCCAACCACTTCATTCGCTGGACAGCGCTTTATGATGTGTAATGTCCATGAGATGTGTCATATAAAGCTTTTTCTTTTCTCCTGAATGCTAGAAACGAGAAGTTTTACTTTCAGAGGTTTCCGTGGACAATACGGAACTTTATTTTGGAACACCTGTAGCCACCTGGGTTGGCCACTTCCTGACTTTAAAATGGAGATCCGCTAAGAATGCAGGGAAACTCGGTATAGGAGCTGTTTAGCACAGGGCTAAATCGCTGGCTTTGAAAGCAGACCAAGGCAGGCCAGCAGCACCGTTCAATTCCCGTAACAGCCTCCCCGAACAGGCGCCGGAATGTGGCGACTAGGGGCTTTTCACAGTAACTTCATTGAAGCCTACTTGTGACAATAAGCGATTTTCATTTCATTTCATTTCATTTCAAACGCCGGAAAAAAGCAGCTGCAAAGTTTCCTGTAATCAGAACTTGCAGGAACCCAGACAGCACTGAAAGTAACAACCATCGACATACTAATGAGCGATCCCCGGGAACAATTGGAAACAGTTAAGGTAAACAAGGCCAAGCCAGACTCCTCGGCGCCAGCAGGAGCCAAGACAAAGGAAGGCCAATGGACACTTAGGAACCGCCCAGCGATCAGGGAACAGCTCCAGTATTGGAGAAATCGATCCAAGTGATCAGAACTTAGTCCAATCACTTGGAACCAGGTACGGGGTCCGCCCCAAAGGGACGCGAAGCCCCTGGGGACTATAAAATAGAGTCCCCAAGTTCAATTCGTCCTTCTTGGCAGGGTCTCTCAGCAGCTCGAAACAACCCTTGACCGTGACCTGCCTAGTAGCTGCACCAACCAAGTAAGTCTCCAGTCAACCCACGCTATGAGACAGGCGCTCCTAGCTACCAGTCTATACCAGCTTTGAAGCCTGCAGACTCAGAATCGAATGAAAGGCCATTTGTTCCCCTGACCTGGTGGGCCAGTTCCAAAGCTAAGTATAGGCCTATAGTGTTAGAGATGGTCTAGTAAGTAGAGTTTTATACATGAGCAGTGATTGACTGTGTATAATAAATGTGTTTTGATTTGAAACGTACTAACTGGTGTATTGAGTTATTGATCAGCATTTGAACTTGAACCTCGTGGTGGTATCATAAAGATACCTGGCGACTCTAGAGCAAAGGTTATAAAACAGAGCAAATTAAGTAAAGACACAACGAGCAACATTTACTAAGAGCCAACAAAAAGTTCGCAACACACCGCCTGGGACAAAGCTCGACCCCTTCCCTCTCTGATCCCAATCTACCCCAGTTCAGTAAATGTTTTTGAAGGTTACAAAGATAAAATACCAAGTGAACGTTTCAACTTTTTTTTTCTGTCATTATTACTTGAAGAAAAGCAACTTCCCAAAGTGACAGGAGGTGACAAAAATTATCTCAGCAGTACAGATGATGGAATGGCTCTGATGTATTCTGGAAAATATGGTACGCAGCACGATTCAAATTAAGTGCCTGGTGTTACAATTCTAGATTTTAAAAAATCTTTATCTTGTATGCACCGCATTTGGAAATTTGAAATTTTAGTTATGGTGGGAAAAGAAGTGAAGAGAAAAATATAAAAACACTTTCAATGACTTGTGGGAACACAGTAGCAGCAAATAGACAGATCGCATAATCCCAGGATGATACTTTTGCTATAAATATCGACTATTACGTGTCACACAGTATGATGTCTTTAACACAGAGACTGCCTATCATACCACTTAAGTGCTTGAAATGCATTTTCAATAAAAAGCATTGCTCGGGTATTGAATGTATAAGATATATATTAACATATTTCCCATTGAATTATTCCTCATAAATAAGATGGTGAATTGGACAAGACTGTCAAAGTCATGTTATTCTGCTGCTAAGCTCCTTTAAAACTCATGAAATCTAGGGCACAATTTAACAGTAAAAAAATCAGAGTCTGCTTTTGGACGCATTTAGCGGACGTTTCTCAGCGGCTGCAGCGCCAAGAAACAACCAGCTATTCAACGGCATTTTGCTGTTTTGTTTGGCATCGGCGGGGAACGCCCCATTGAGGTTGCACTGACATCATTTCCTGCACTGATGAGAAGAATATTCCCAGTTCGGGTCGGATCTTTTGACCCTGCTCAGCATCCCCACTGCAGTTCCAGCCCCCCCCCCCCCCCCCCCCCCCCCCCACCCCCGCCGCCACCCCACCACCACCACTGCACCAAAAAATTACATCATCTTGGACCCCTTCACCCTACATCTTACAGGCAAGGCACCCCAGGCTGAACCCTTGGCACGGACAACCTGACAATCGGGCACCTTGGCACTGCCAGCCTGGCATCCAGGTTTGGTTGAATCTGAGAGATGTCTCAAGCACTGAGAATCTCGCAAGAGGCCGTTCGCGAGACTCAACAGCCTCATCGTAGCACCAAGTCGGGCGCT
Source organism: Scyliorhinus torazame (assembly GCF_047496885.1). Classification (NCBI taxonomy): domain Eukaryota; kingdom Metazoa; phylum Chordata; class Chondrichthyes; order Carcharhiniformes; family Scyliorhinidae; genus Scyliorhinus; species Scyliorhinus torazame. The sequence goes on along the minus strand of NC_092722.1, from coordinate 116,564,073 downwards.
ATGAGGTCGGTAAATCCCGCCCCTAATTTCATCTCTGTTCAATTTGAGAATCTTTACGAAATGGGTGTTTATTAAATGGCTGTGGTGGATGTACCTTTAAGAAATGGGTGTTTATCAAATAGCTGCAGTGATGTCAGAGTGTGGGTGGAGCTGGGCTGCCTGTCTTTCACTTTCGCTTTGAACAGGCAGCTACAGGGTGTGTTTAGTTTCGCTTTGCAGATTTGGAGCTGCATCCAGCAAGACAAGGTGTGATTCTGATTTCTTTCTGTATGAAAGGAATGTCTTCAGATCACTTGCTAATTTAGCAGTAGTAACTGCTCTCAGTAGAGAACTTAAACCTGATCTCTGTGTTAAAAAGGGTCTTTTGTCTTATGGATGTTGCAAGGAAAGATTAAGAGTTACATATAGAATATTGTATCTGTGGGTATGATTGGTGTTGATAGTTGTTAAGATGTTTACTGTGGGTTCATGAAGTGTTAACTGGTTTCATAAATCAACATGATTTTAATTTAAAAGTACTTTAGTTCTCTGTTGCTTCACACCTGTAAAGTAGGCTTGTGTGCTCCCCATAACCACAACCTATTAAAAGTTGTGGGTCAGGTGAACTCCATGATACATTTTGGTGTTCTCTAAACCCTGGCCCAATACAAATTGGAGGGTCGAGAGGTATAAAAGTCTATCTATTGGATTGGCTTAGTGAACTTAAAGACAGTGAGGGGTGAGCATATTTGTGGTTGCTTTTTAGGTGTGGTATTCCGATTTAAGTGGGGAGTGTGTTGTGGTCAATGGCTCTTTCAGAGACTCGGAAGTTTTTGGGGGTGGAGATGGTCACACGCACACCTTATGAACAGAGACTAAAAAAATGCTTTTAGATTTGAAAAAAACATCGCAGTTAACGTTACCGGACAGCGTGCGAAAAAAAGAGGTACTAACCGCGGTGGCTGAGCCGCATTTAGAATTGCCCGAGATACAGTCTGACTCATTGGAACTGGCAAAGATTCAGTTGCAGATAAAGCAACGTGAACATGAAAATGAATTAAAGCAGCTTAAATACGATGAGTGGAAAAAGGAAAAGGAGAGAGAAGAAAGGAGAAAAGAAAGAATGGCCCTCGCAGAACAAAAAGAAAGAGAAAGGGAGGTACTGATCAGGGAAAAAGAAAGAGAAAGGGAGGAAAGGGAAAAAGAGAGAGTTTAAACTCAGTCTGTTAAACTGACAGTCAGTTAAAATTGATGGATGTAAAGGGAAACGTACAGTTGGAGGACAGTGATGAGGATAAAAAGAAAGAACGTTGGGTCCTCCGGTGGCGGCTATGAAGGAGTAAGTCGCACATTTGGTGGCCCCCGCTCGGGTCTGACTTTTGGACCTTTTCCCCCGATTTTCTACCGGATTTGAACTGTAAAACCGAAGACAGAGGCAATTGTGTACTGAATTCACACATCAGTGCATGGAGCGAAGGACTAGAAGTGCTCGTAAAGGAAGAAACAGAAAGGCAGAGAAGGCTTGGGCTGAAACTGCAGTGGGAGACAGCATGGCGGAGGACTGGTCCTCTGGTTTGTTGACCCAGCGGTCAATGGAGCAGCTGATGCAAGTTATTCAGGAAGGCTTTGCTAAGCAGAAACGGGACTGCTTGGACCCGATAAAAGAGTCGACTGAGCGGCTGGAGCTTAGATTGGACGCCCAAGATCGGGCGATCCAGAAGGTGGGGAAGGCGCTGGCTGAGCAGGAGGAACATCAAACTGCGGTGGAGTTGGAGGTGGGGGTGCTGAAAGACCAGCAGAAGAAGCTCCAGGAGAAGGTGAAGGACCTAGAGAAAAGGTCCTGCCAGCAGAACTTGAGAATCGTTGGTATCCCGGAGGGGTCCAACGGAGCGGACGCTGGGGCATACATCACAGACATGTTTGAGATGCTGCTGGGGGATGGGGCATTCTCCCGACCCTTGGAGGTGGACAGGGCTCACAGAGCACTCAGGAGGAAGCCGCGAACGGGAGACCCCCCGAGTGCAATGGGCGAGATTCCACAGGTACTTGGATAAGGAGCGCATTCTTCAGTGGGCCAAGCAGACACGGAGTTGTAAGTGGGACAATAGTATCCTGCGGGTCTGCCAAGACCCGAGTGTGGAGGTGGCCAGGAGAAGAGCAGGCTCCAACCAGATTAGGTCGATCCTTTTTAAGAAAAAGGTGGAGTTCGGAAAGTTGTATCCGGCCCGTCTCTGGGTCACGTACGAGGAACAGCACTTTTATTTTGAGTCGCCTGAGGACGCGCCGGACTTCGTGAAAAGGAAAGGGCTGGTGGTGGACTGAGAACTTTTGAACTTTGCTGCAACGTTCATGGTTTTCTTTTTCTTTTTGTTTCTCTGTTCTTTAAAAAAAAGTTTCTCATTTTTCGTTTTGTGGAAGTTGTTTGTAATGCCTTCTGTATTGATTTGGGACCAGTGGCAGAGCTGAGTGAGTTAAGGTTTTCATTTGCACTGTTGGGGGATGGAGGTGTGCTTGTTTAGATTTAGGTGTTTTTCTGTCGGGCAATTGTGTGGAGATTGTTTGATGTTGCAGTATGTTTGTATGAGCGGGAGGGAGGGTGGGGAGGAACAATAGGTGGGCAACTATCCGGCGTCAGGGTTGGGGGCCACCAAGCTAGCTGGGCGGGCTAGCTCATGGAAGCGCAGTGGGGGGTGCGCATATGTTCAGTTTATCAAAGGGGTTGGGTTACAGAGTGTTGTTATTAGGGGGGAGGGGAGGGAAATGTTCTGCTGACGAGACAGGGACTTGGGCCAAGGGACAGAGAGGAGGTTGGTGGCGGAGGCTGCCTGGGGGCGGGCTGGTGTAGGCACGGAGCATGGGCTGTAGGCGGGCCCCAAAAAGGTGGTGGCTAATCGGCAAAGGGGGGGGGCAATGAGCCCTCAACGAGGCTGATCATCTGTTCGAGGTTTAAATGGGCTGGTCAAGAGGGCATGTGTGTTCGCGCATCTTAGGGGACTGAAGGCGGACGTGGTAATGTTGCAGGAGACTCAGCTTCGAGTAACTGACCAGGTTAGATTGAGGAAAGGCTGGGTCAGTCAGGTCTTTCACTCGGGACTGGATTCAAAGTCTAGAGGGGTCACGATCCTGATCAATACGCGGGTGGTGTTTGAGGCGGGTAAAATAGTTTCGGATGTGGGATGTCGGTACATTATAGTCAGTGGGAAACTGGAGGGGGTGCGGGTGGTATTAGTAAATGTGTATGCACCAAATTGTGATGATGTGGAGTTAATAAAACGGATGCTGTGGAAGATACCGGACCTGGACTCGCACAGGTTGGTCATGGGAGGGGACTTCAACACAGTTATTGACCCTGGCTTGGACCAGTCAAGCTCAAAACCATGCAAGGTGCCAGCAATGGCAAAGGAACTTAAAGGTTTCATGGAGCAGATGTGGGGGGAGGTGGTGGATCCATGGAGATTTGGGCAGCCGAGGGTGAAGGAGTTCTCCTTCTACTCACACGTGCATAAAATGTACTCCCGGATCGATTTCTTCATTTGAGCAGGGCCTTAGTGGCAGGGGTGGTGGTACGGGGTACAGGCACGGGGTACTCAGCGATCACAATCTCAGACCATGCTCCGCACTGGATTGACCTGCAGGTTAGTAAAGACCGTAACCAGCGCCCGCACTGGAGATTAGATGTGAGACTTTTGGCTGATGAAGGGGTGTGCGAGTGGCTGAGGAAATGTATTCAGAACTACCTGCAGGTCAACGACACGGGGGAAATTTCAGCAGCGATGGTCTGGGAAGCACTGAAGGCAGTGGTCAGAGGGGAGCTGATCTAGATACGGGCCCATAGGGAGAAGGTGGACAAGGCTGAGACGGACCGACTGGTAAAGGAGATACTACAGATCGATAGGAGGTATGCGGAGACCCCAGAGGCAGGGTTTTTAAGGGAACGGCGGAGGCTGCAGGCGGAGTTTGGCTTGTTAACCACAGGGAGGGTGGTGGAGCAGCTGAGAAAGGTGAGGGGGGTGGTCTTTGAGTATGGGGAGAAGGCCAGCAGAATGCATGCACAGCAGCTTAGAAAGAGGGAGGCAGCCAGGGTGATAGGGAAAGTAAATGACGGAGATGGGAACCTGGTTGGAGACTCAGCAGGGATGAATAAGGCGTTTAGAGATTTCTACAGTAGGCTGTATAGGTCGGAACCCCCTACGGGGCCGGAGGGAATGAGGCACTTCTTGGGGGGGCTGAATTTCCCAAAGGTGGACGGGGAGCTGGTAGAAGGGCTGGGGGCCCCGATCGGGTTGCAAGAGATAGTGGAGGGTCTGAAGGCCATGCGGGCGGGTAAAGCCCCGGGGCTGGACGGGTACCCAGTGGAGTTTTATAAAAAGTTCTCTGGGATATTGGGGCCGGTGTTGATGAGGATGTTCAATGAGGCAAGGGAAAGAGGGGTGCTGCCCCCGACGATGGCACAGGCCACGATTTCACTGATTCTGAAGCGGGACAAGAACCTGGAGCTGTGTGGGTCCTACAGGCCAATATCCCTGTTGAATGTGGACGCCAAACTGCTGGCCAAAATTTTGTCCTCCAGGATTGAGGATTGTGTTCCGGACATTATTGGGGAGGACCAGACGGGGTTTCTTAAGGGTAGGCAGTTGATGGCCAATGTAAGAAGGTTGTTAAATGTGATCATGATGGTAGGGAGGTGGAGGTAGTGATCACAACGGATGCAGAAAAGGCTTTTGATTGGGTAGAATGGGATTACCTGTGGGAGGTACTGGGATGGTTCGGATTTGGACGGGGCTTTATTGACTGGGTCAGGTTGCTGTATCAGGCTCCTGTGCAAGCGTACGGATGAATAGGAATAAATCGGACTATTTTAGACTGCACCGGGGACGAGACAGGGGTGCCCCCTCTCCCCACTATTGTTCGCGCTAGCTATAGAGCCGTTGGCAATTGCTCTGAGAGCCTCAAGGGGCTGGAAGGGGCTGGTCCGGGGAGGGGGGGGGGGGGGGGGGGTGGAGCACAGCGTTTCGCTCTGTACAGATGACCTGCTTCTGTATGTATCGGACCCATTAGAGGGGATGGAAGAAATCATGAGGATTCTTGGGGAATTTGGTTGGTTTTCGGGGTATAAGCTAAACATGGAGAAAAGTGAGATGTTTGCGGTCCAGGCGAGGGGACAGGAGAGGCGATTGGGGGAGCTGCCATTTAGATGAGTAGGGGGAAGCTTTAGGTACCTAGGCATTCAAGTGGCGCGGGAATGGGACTGGCTGCATAAATTAAATCTGGCCCGGCTAGTAGACCAAATGAAGGACGATTTTCGGAGATGGGACGCGCTCTCGTTGTCATTAGCTGGGAGGGTGCAGACGGTGAAATTGTCGGTCCTCCCGAGATTCCTGTTCGTGTTTCAATGTCTCCCCATCTTTATTCTGCGGTCCTTTTTTAAACGGGTAAAAAAAGTGATCTCTGGCTTTGTTTGGACGGGCAAGACCCGCGGGTAATGCTTGAGCGGAGTCGAGGAGAGGGCGAGCTGGCGCTGCCAAATTTTAGTAATTATTACTGGGCGGCAAATATAGCCATGATCAGGAAGTGGGTGGTAGGGGAGTGGTCGGCATGGGAGCGTGTGGAGGCGGCTTCATGCAAGGGCACCAATTTGGGGGCATTGGTAACTGCGCCTCTGCCATTCAAGCCGGCACGTGGTGGTGGCGGCCCTGAGAGTCTGGGGGCAATGGAGGGACATGTGAGAGCAGAGGGAGCATCGGTCTGGTCCCCAGTCTGTAATAGTCACCGGTTTGCCCCGGGAAGTATGGATGGTGGATTCCGGGTATGGCGGAGAGCAGGGATTGAGAGGATGGGGGATATGTTTATAGGTGGGAGCTTTCCGAGTATGAGGGCGCTGGAGGAGAAGTTTGGGTTGGCGAGGGGAAACAAATTCAGGTATCTGCAGATGCGTGACTTCCTACGTAAACAGGTGTCACCCTGTCCGCTCCTACCCCTAAGGGGGTATCAGGACAGGGTAGTTTCCAGAGGGTGGGTAGGAGAAGGGAGCGTCTCGGACATTTACAAGGTACTTATGGGGTCAGAGGAGACCCAGACCAAGGAGCTGAAGCGCAAGTGGGAAGAGGAGCTGGGAGGAGAGATAGAAGATGGTCTATGGGCAGATGCGTTGAGTAGAGTCAACGTGTCTGCAACATGTGCCAGGCTCAGCCTGATACAATTTAAGGTCGTTCACCGGGCTCACATGACAGTGTCCCGGATGAACAGATTCTTTGGGGTGGAAGACAGGTGTGCAAAATGTGCAGTAGGACCAGCGAACCTTGTCGACATATTCTGGGCATGTCCGAAGCTTAGGTGATTTTGGCAGGGGTTTGCAGATGTCATGTCCACGGTGTTAAAAACAAGGGTGGCGCTGAGTCCAGAGGTGGCGATTTTCAGGGTGTCGGAAGACCCGGGATTCCAGGAGGAGAAAGAGGCAGACGTTCTGGCCTTTGCTTCCCTGGTAGCCCGGAGACGGGTAGATTTCATAGAATTTACAGTGCAGAAGGAGGCCATTCGGCCCATCAACTCTGCACCGGCTCTTGGAAAGAGCACCCTACCCAAACGCACACCTCCACCCTATCCCCATAATCCAGTAACCCCACCCAACAATAAGGGCAATTTTGGACACTAAGGGCAATTTATCATGGCCAATCCACCGAACCTTCACATCTTTGGACTGTGGGAGGAAACCGGAGCACCCGGAGGAAACCCATGCACACACGGGGGGAACGTGCAGACTTCGCACAGACAGTGACCCAAGCCGGGAATCGAACCTGGGACCCTGGAGCTGTGAAGCAATTGTGCTAATCACTATGCTACCGTGCTGATACTATTAGCTTGAAGGGACTCGAAGCCCCCGAAGTCAGAGACATGGCTAGCTTTCTCTGTTTGGAGAAAATCAAGTTTGCCTTGAGAGGGTCCCTGTTAGGGTTCGCCCGGAGGTGGCAATCGTTCATCGACCTCTTCGCGGAAAATTAATCATCAGCAGAAGGTGGGGTGGTGTTAGTTTAGCTTAGAGTAGGGGGTTAATAAAGGTGGGACCTGTAAGGGAGGGAGATGGCTTTTGCACATTGTTTATTGTGCTGTTGGTATAATACCAAAAAATACCTCAATAAAATGTTTATTAAAAAAAATGAAAGAGCGTCATAGACAAAGGCTTGGTGGGGATCGATTTAAATATGTCCAAGTATTGCCAAGGTTTGATGAGAAGGAGGTAGAAGACTTTTTCATTTCATTTGAGAAGGTAGCTAAACAAATGAACTTACCACCGGACATGTGGGTATTACTGATTCAAAACAAAGCTGGTAGGTTGGGCTAGTGAAGTGTTGCATCACTACTGGAGGAAGTATCTGGGACTTAGGAGCAAGTGAAAACTGGAGGAAGTATCTGGGACTTAGGAGCAAGTGAAAAAAAATCCATTTTAGGTGCATATGAACTAGTGCCTGAAGCCTACAGACAAAGGTTTAGAAATTTAAGGTAAGAACCTGGTCAAACATACATGGAGTTTGAAAGGATCAAACAGAGTAATTTTGATAGATGGATAAGGGCTTTGAAAATAGAGCAAACGTATGAAGCTCTCAGAGAAATTATACTTTTGGAGGAGTTTAAAAATTCAATTCCTGATGTAGTGAGAACTCATGTGGAAGAGCAGAGGGTTAAAACATGAGGGCAGCAACAGAAATGGCAGATGATTATGAATTAGTTCATAAATCAAAGCTTGGTTTCCAACATCAGTTTCAGCCTATGAGGGATAGAAACTGGGGAAAAGAGAAATACTCAAGTGGTAGAGGTAAAGGTGATCTGATGGGAAATAATAAGGATAACGTACCTCAGATTGAAAAAGAAATCCAGGAGACTGAAAGAATATTGAAAAATTTCAAATGTTTTCACCGTAATAAACTAGGTCATGTAAAGTCACAGTGTTGGTGGTTGAAGAAAAGCACTGGGAAGGCTGATGTGGTAAAACAGGATAAGACAGTAGGGTTTGTTAAAGTGGGAAAGGAAAGCCCAAGTGAAGCGAAGGAGGTGCAAAAGATTGTACAGCCTGATCAAGAGGTGATTGAGAAGAAGGTGCCAGATGTCTTTAAAGAATTTACATGTGTGGGTAAAGTTTACTCATATGTATCAGAAGGAGCAGGTAAAGAAGTCACAATTTTAAGAGATACGGGAGCTAGTCAATCTTTAATGGTAAGAGGTGAGGAGATATGTAGTTTGGGAAGAATATTGCCAGAAAACGTGGTAATATGTAGAATTCAGGGTGAGAAGAGTAGTGTTCCATTATATAAGGTAAGGTTGGAAAGTCCAGTGAAGAATGGTGAAGTGGTAGTAGGAGTAATAGAGAAACTATCTTGTCCAGGAATACAGTTTATCTTGGGTAATGATATAGCTGGATCGCAGGTGAGAGTGATGCCTACTGTGGTTGATAAGCCAGTTGAAAATCAGACAACTGACGTGCTGAAGGATGAGCATCCTGGAATTGTTCCGGATTGTGTAGTAACAAGGCCACAAAGTCACAGGTTAAGACAAGAGGAGAAATCACAGAGTGAAGATAAAGTTGAAGTTAAATTATCAGAAACGTTTTTTGATAAGATGGTTGAAAAAGAACAAGAACAGGTGGAGGATGAGGTGGATATTTTTAGTTCAGGAAAATTGGCGGAGTTACAACAGAAAAATATAGAAATAAAACGGATGTATCAGAAAGCATACACGGAAGAGGAATCGGAGTGTATACTGGAGTGCTATTACCGTAAACGTGATGTCTTGATGAGAAAATGGAGACCTTTACATATGCAGGCGAATGAAAAGTGGGCAGAAGTTCATCAAGTGGTATTGTCGGTAGGGTACAGAAAGTAGGTTTTGCGAGTAGCACATGAGGTACCAGTGGGAGGTCATTTGGGAGGAAGGGAAGCTGAAGCTAAAATCCAAAAACATTTTCATTGGCCTGGACTACATAAAGATGTAGTTAAATTTTGTGGATCATGTCGCACATGTCAAGTGATAAGGAAACCACAAGCAGTGATAAAACCAATGCCCTTAATACCCACTTCAGCATTTGACGAACCTTTTACAAGGGTCTTGATTGATTGCGTAGGACTGCTTCCCAAAACAAAAAGTGGGAATCAATATCTTTTGACTATAATGGATGTGCCTAATAGGTTTCCAGAGGCCATTCTCCTACGCGATATTACAGCTAAAAACATTGTGGAGGAGTTATTTAAATTCTTTACTAGATATGGACTACTCACAGAAATACAATCAGATCAAGGATCAAATTTTACCTCCAAGAAGTTATGGATAGCTTAGGAATAAAACAATTTAAATCAATTGCGTACCATCCAGAATCGCAGGGAGCATTAGAAAGGTGGCATCAGACATTAAAGACAATGTTGAGGGCTTATTGTCATGATTATCCAAAGGATTGGGATAAAGGAATTCCATTCGTACTGTTTGCAATTCGGGATGCACCTAATGACTCAACCAAATTCAGTCCTTTTGAACTAATTTTGTCACTTAAATTGATGAAGGAAAAATTTGTGAGTGAGAAATTGAAACTTACATTATTGGATTACGTGCCAAATTTGAGGGAATGATTAAATAGTGCAGGTGAATTGGATAGACAGCATTTAAAAGTTTCACAAAATGTGATGAAACGGGTAGCAGACAAGAAATCCAAAGTTCGTAGTTTTGCCAGTGGAGATAAAGTTTTAGTATTATTACCAGTGGTAGGTGAATCTTTAAAAGCAAGGTTTTGTGTACCTTATCAGATTGAAAGGAAATTAACTGAGGTGAATTATCTGGTAAAAACGCCAGATAGAAGGAAAACTCACCGAGTGTTTCATGTGATTTTGCTTAAAAGGTACATTGAAAGGGAAGGCCAGCAAAAAGGAGGAGGTTTTAATGATTTGGAAAACGTGGGTGTTCTTCAAAATTGGGAAAAATTGTTGAGTTACCTTCCAGAGGAAAAACGGTCTGACCTGAAAGAGTTGATATCACATGGGTAAGTTTGTGGAGATAAGTTGGGAAGCACTAAAATGGCTATACATGATGTAGATGTGGGAAATGCTGTTCCAATTAAAAACATCCACATAGACTTAACCTTCAACCTTTAAAATTGGCACAAGTTAACAGAGAGATTGAGAGTTTGCTTAAAAATGGCATAATTGAAGTGGGTTGCAGCCAATGGAGCTCACCCATAATGATGGTACCAAAACCAGACGGTACCCAACGGTTTTGTGTGGACTGCAGAAAGGTTAATGCAGTTACAAGTACGGACTCTTATCCTATCCCACGTTTGGAGGATTGCATTGAGAAAGTGGGACAATCAGTTTTTATTTCCAAATTGGATTCACTTAAGTGTTACTGGAAGGTACACTTCTAGGTACACATAAGGTACACTTATCCGAAAGGGCGAAGGAGATTTCAGCTTTTGTGGCTCCAGATGGTATATACCAATTCAAAGTTATGCCATTTGGCACGAAAAACTCACCAGCCACATTTGAATGGTTTGCTAACAAAGTCGTTTCAGGATTACCCAATTGTGCGGTATACATCGACGATCTGATAATTTTTAGCCAGACATGGAAAGAACATTTAAAGCATCTGATGAACTTGCTGAAGAAATATCGAAAATGTCAGTGGACAGCAGAGTTTCAACAGGCATTTGAAAGCCTAAAGGCTGTGAAGACAATGTTCCTGTGTTGGAGAATTACAAAGGACTCTGTGATCAGATTGAACTAAAGTATCTGACTTTAAAGAGAAATGCTGAAGCGTAGAGAAATGGATGGATCACGCAGAGACCTTATTGTTCAAAGAGACTGTTAATCAAGAAGGAGTTCAGTTGGAGGAAGAAGAACTAAAATGGACTGTGTTATTATAAATGTTTGCGTGTTTGTTTTGTGGAAAAAACATATATTCCCTGTCAATATTTCTTAACGGAAAGTGAAAAGGTGAAAAATGAAGCCATCTTGAAGTTGATGGTTTATTTTTATTCTTCGGGGGGGTGTCATGTGAAAGAACCTTTAAGAACAGGGTGTTTATTCAATAGCTGTAGTGGATGTACCTTTAAGAAATGGCTGTTTATCGCACTACCGCAGTGATGTCAGAGTGTGGGTGGAGCTGGGCTGTCTGTCTTTCACTTTCGTTTTGAGCAGGCAGCGACAGGGTGTGTTTAGTTTTGTTTTGCAGATTTGAAGCTGCATCCAGCAAGACAAGGTGTGATTCTGATTTATTTCTGTGTGAAAGGAATGTCTTCAGATCACTTGCTGATTTAACAGTGGTAACTGCTCTCAGTAGAGAATTGAAAACTGATCTCGGTGTTAAAAAGGGTCTTTTGTCTTATGGATGTTGCAAAGAAAGATTAAGGGTTACTTATCGAATATTGTATCTGTGGGGATGATTGGCATTGATAGTTGTTAAGATGTTTACTGTGGGTTTATAAAGTGTTAACTGGTTTCATAAATAAACATTGTTTTAATTTAAAAGTACTTTAGTTCTCTGTTGCGTCACACCTGTAAAGTAGGCCCGTGTGCTCCCCATAACCACAACCTATTAAAAGCTGCGGGTCAGGTGAACTCCATGATACAATTTGGGGTTCTTTAAACCCTGACCCATAACAAATTCAAGTTTAACAGTTGTTTGTTCAGGAACGTTTACAGCATTAAAGTGTGAAGACGGCCATCCAAAAACACTATTCACTCCGTCTCTAGTCTCAGCATTTTTATCCAGTATTTATCACTAACAACTGTCCTGAATTCAATTAATGGTAAATTCAATTGTGACAAGATTAGTCATTTTTACGATTGAAAAATAAAGGGCGGGATTCTCCGACCCCCCGCCGGGTCGGAGAATCGCCGGGGGGCAGCATGAATCCCGCCCCTTCGCTCCGATGCCGGCTACTGAATTCTCCAGCGCCGGTTTTCGTACGGGGGCGGGAATCACGCCGTGCGGTCGGGGTCCGTTGGCAGCGGCTCCCCCGGCAATTCTCTGGGCTCCGATGGGCCGAGCGGCCGCCCGTTTTCGGCCAGTCCCGCCGGTGTGAAATGGACATGGTCCATCCCGGTGGGACCTGGCTTGGAGGGCGGCTAGTGGAGTTCTCGGGGGGGGGGGGGGGGGGGGGGGGATCTGGCCCTGGGGAGGGCACCCCCGGTGGCCTGGCTTGCGATCGGGGCCCATCTATCTGCGGGCTGGCCTGTGCCGTGGGGGGCACTCTTTCCCTCTGCGCCGGCCTCTGTAAGGCTCCGCCCTGGCCAGCGGCGAGAGGAAATCCACCATGCATGTGCAGGAAACACTGTGGCGGTTCTGCGCATGCGCCAACTCGCGCCGGCCCACGGCGGCCCTTCGGTGCCGGTTGGCACGGCGCCAACCCTGCCTGCACCGGCCTAGCCTCCGGATGTGCGGAGGATTCGTGCCGCTCTTGGCGCCGGCGTCGGGCCGTCCCGCCAATTGCGGAAGAATCCCGGCCAAAGTGTAAGTGAAGTCCCAAAGAAGAGTCATGTTGAACTCAAAATGTTCAATCTGTGTCTCTCTCCACAGATGCTCTCAGGCCTGCTGATTTTTTTTTCAGCACTTTCTGGTTTTAATTATTAAATGCAAAGTGTTTGTGTAAGACTGTATGTGTATGTCAGCATGAACACTTGAAAAAGAGACAGAGAAAGAAAATTAAAAAATGAGTCCAAGAATTTAAGTTCAAAGGGGAAAGTGGAATTGCTGTGTTTTCACTGTGACACTCGCATTGTGCGATTCAGATGTCAAGAGTCCCAACAGCATCTTGAATATGAACCTTTTCCCCCAGCTGCACAAACATTTCATACCAATAAAAGTTTGCTAGTAAACAACTGGTAAACAAATTGGTTATTTCAATTTGCATTATTATGCAATCTCATGACCTGCATTTGTTTATTAATGTATTTTTATCTCCACCAATAAGCAGAGTTGACAATGCATTACCCTCAAGTGCCTTTACCATTCAGAGTGCCACTGCATGTATTCAAGTGATATGGTGACAAGACACCATTCCTATTTTCCACTATGATTCTAGCCATCTGGATAAGCTGATTGCTCAGGAAGAAAGAATTCTGACAACTGGAGCACTGTGTGTAGATATTGAGCACAAAAATTCTGGTATAAACCAGGCATGAGTGAAGTGCATGCAAAGAGTAATAACAATTTGTTATCATGTGAGACTACATTGAAACACAGAGTCATGAATAATCAATTTCCATAATGGCACAAAGAAGAACCAAGAAATGTGAAATTGAGAAATTAAAATGTAAATCAATATAATTTATGCATCATTATCTTCTATTGTGTCATGTCCAAGAATCAGTAATTGTACTTTTCACAGAATCATAGAATCCCTACAGTGCCCATCAAGTCTGCACCGACCCTCTGAAAGAGCAACCTACCAAGGGCCACACCCCTGCCCTATCCTCGTAACCCCACTTAACCTTTGACACAATGGGGCAATTTAGCATGGTCAATCCACCTAGCCTGCACATCTTTGGACTCTTGGATTATGTTCTTCTGTCCATCTAATATCTTCTTCTGGTAACATTCTATTCCAAGGTGTTAGTGTAGTCGTTTGATTTAAGGCAGGATAATACTTATATTGTTGATTGGAAAAGAAACCAGAGTCAATTGAAAATTTATAAGACAACATCAGTGGTGACTTTGTTTTTGTTTGGGAAATGTGCTTTGTAGATGATGTGTACAATTAATTTTTATAACAAGAGCAGCTTAACAACATTTCACACATTTATGGTTCAAGGTTCTGCATGACTTCACTCAAAATATTGTTTGGTTCATTGAACAACAAAATTATACAATTCACTGCCTGTCTTTAATGTACTTTCAATTAAAAGCACAAACACATTTCAACTAGATGGTGTAATTTCTGACCTGGCTGTGAATTTAGTATCACATCAATTTGAAAAATCAGTGGTGCTTTGACAATTTATGGCAACAGTAGCCTGAGGAGCAAAACTGACTAGAAAGCTGGTGTACAATGCTAACAATCTCATGACAATTCTCTCAACATGTTTGCTGCTGGCATTTAGAATAAAATCAATTGCAACTACCCTCTCAAGCTCCAGATGTGTTCAACATTCACCTCATAAACTGAAAGGTACAGCTGGTTTCAACCTTTTTCAGAACATGTATCCAATATTTAATACTATTTTAACTTTCTGTTTTCATACATTGATTCTAACTACTTTTCATTACGGTAATTAGAAATAATGTTGGAATGTGATACTTCCTTTTTTTTTTCATTTTCATGTCTGCATTTCCAAAAGCTTGTATTTGTCAATTATTTAAATGACACATTAAGATTATATGGACAACACAAAGACTAATATGCGAACAAGGCAGAAAAATTACATTAAATGATGCTTTAGAGTAGTAAATTTGAGCCGTGCATTCTTGGACAATCATTTTGCCTATTAGCTCAATTAAGCAACTATTTGTGTGTGGTTTAATAGCACTGCTAATTTCCAATCTGTACATTTCGGTTAACTGTTTCCGAACAAAAATCAATTCTAAAGAGAAAATGAGCAAAATATCAATTAACTACCTTTTAAATTCAGCTACATGTGAAATCTGCATCACAAATTATCGCTTGCAATTATTAGATTTCCCATGACATCACCTTCCACCATAAGACAATAAGACCATAAGACATAGGAGCAGAATTAGGCCACTCGGCCCATCGAGTCTGCTCTGCCATTCAATCATGGCTGATATTTTCACATGCCCATTCTCCTGCCTTCTCCCCATAACCCCTGATCCCCTTATTAATCAAGAACCTATCTATCTCTGTCTTGAAGACCCTCAGTGATTTGGCCTCCACAGCCTTCTGTGGCAATGAGTTCCACGGATTCACCACCCTCTGGCTGAAGAAATTCCTCCTCATCTCTGTTTTAAAGGATCGTCCCTTTAGTCTGAGATGGTGCCCTCTCCTTCTACTTTTTCTACAAGTGGAAACATCCTCTCCACGTCCACTCTATCCAGGCCTCGAAGTATCCTGTAAGTTTCAATAAGATTCCCCCTCATCCTTCTAAACTCCAACGAGTACAGATCCAGAGTGCTCAACCATTCCTCATACAACATGTTCTTCATTCCAGAGATCATTCTTGTGAACCTCCTCTGGACCCTTTCCAAGGCCAGCACATTCTTCCTTAAATATGGGGCCCAAAACTGCTCATAATACTCCAAATGGGGTCAGACCAGAGCCTTACACGGTCTCAGAAATATATCCCTGGTCTTGTACTCTAGCCGCTTGACATGAATGCTAACATTGCATTTGCCTTCTTAACTGCCGACTGAACCTGTGTGGTAGTCACCACTGTTGTATTGTATATACCGCATACGAGGGGTATTACGGTAAGGCCCCTGTACTACAGGTATGGGGTAGATTCCTGCCTGCTGGCTCCGCCCAGTAGACGGAAGTGTGGGCTCTCCGAGCTGCAGCCAATTCGGCAGCCGCTGCGGGAGGCTATACATCTCTGTGTAATAAAGCCTCGATTACACTCTACTCTCGTCTCGTCGTAATTGATAGTGCATCAATTTATTACGCAGAGATTTTACAACGATGGATCTCCACATCAAGCCTGATCACCTGCAGCTGCACCCTCAAGCAGACAAGGCCAAGTCGGCCTTCGCACATCGGCTAGCTTGCTTTGAAGCCTACATCGGATCTGCGACTGAACCACCCTCAGAGGCACAGAAGCTCCAGATACTTTACACGTGGCTGAGCTCCGATATCTTTCCCCTCATCCGGGACGCACCGACCTACGCTGAGGCCATGGCACTACTGAAGGAGTACTACACTCAGCAGACCAACAAAATCTACGCCAGGCACCTCCTGTCCACACGGCATCGACTCCCCGGTGAGTCTGTGGACGATTTCTGGCGTGGCCTGCACCTCCTGGTGAGAGACTGCAATAGCCAGGCTGTTTCGGCCGTTCAACATTCTGACCTGCTAGTTAGAGACGCGTTCGTTAAGGGCATAGGATCGGTCTACATCCGCCAGCTCCTCTTAGAAGGGGCTACCCTCGACCTCGCGGCGATCAAGAAACTAGCGATCTCGCTCACAGTCGCCTCACGCAATGAACAAGCATATGCCCCCGACCGCACGGCCCACCTCTCCTAGGCATCGTGGACCCCGCCAGCGTACACCCCATCATGAACCCCATCAGCGACCTCCCCCAGACAACCCCAGGCCTGCGCCGCGCGGCAGCCAACCAACCCCGGGGGACCCAAGCACTACATCTGTGGACAGACAGAACACCCCCGGCAGCGCTGCCCGGCGCGGAGCGCGCTCTGCAAGGCCTGCGAGAAGAAAGGACATTTTGCTGCTATGTGCCAGGCCCGCTCGATCGCCGCTATTGTCCCTGCACCCCCCACGTGCGACCCGTGGGTGCCGCCATCTTCCTCACCTCAGACCACATGCGGCCTGTGGGCGCTGCCATCTTGGTCGCCTCACAACACGTACGGTCCGTGGGCGCCGCCATCTTTTTCGCCTCACAACACGTGCGGCCCATGGGCGCCGCCATCTTGCCTGCCTCAGGACATGTGTGGCCCGTAGGCGACACCATCTTCCCCGCCTCAGGACCCCTTCTCGTCGGCCACCTCATTGGGCCGCTCATTTCCTGGAACCGCCGCCGACTAGCCGCGTTTCGCCTCCATCACGATCGACCAGTCCCGACCGCACAACCTCGCAACCGTGTCGACGACAATGAAGGTCGACGGGCACAAGATATTCTGCCTTCTGGACTCCGGGAGCACTGAGAGCATCAACCACCCCAATACGGTAAGGCACTGCTCACTCACGGTACACCCCATTAACCAGAACATTTCCCTGGCCTACGGCTCCCACTCTGTGGCAATCCGGGGTTACTGCACCGCTGGCATCACCATCCAGGGCGTAGAGTTCAGCGGCTTCCGGCTCTACATCCTCCCCGACCTCTGCGCTTCCTTGCTACTCGGCCTGGACTTCCAGTCCAACCTCCAGAGCCTAAACCTGAAATTTGGCGGGCCCCTACCACCCCTTACTGTCTGTGCTCTCACGACCCTTCAGGTTGACCCGCCTTCTCTGTTTGCAAACCTCTCCCATGTTGCAAACCCATTGCCACCAGGAGCAGATGGTACAGACGGTACAGGGTCTCGGCCTTCCAACGGGAGATGGACCGAATGGTTGACCGGTACCGACTGCGGGCCACCTTCCCGTACCTGGATAACGTCACCATCTGCAGCCACGACCAGCAGGACCACGATGCTAACCTTTCCAAATTCCTCCACACCGCTAAACTCCTCAACCTAACCTACAACAAGGAGAAGTGCGTGTTCAGCACAAACCGATTAGCCATCCTCAGCTATGTGGTCCAGAACGGAGTGCCAGGGCTTGACCTCGATCGCATGCGCCCCCTCATGGAACTCCCCCTTTCCCACTGCCCCAAGGCCCTCAAACGATGCCTGGGCTTCTTCTCGTACTATGCCTAGTGGGTCCCTAACTATGCGGACAAGGCACCCCCACTCATTCACTCCACCGTTTTCCCCTGACGGCCGAGGCTCACCAGGCCTTCAACCGTATCAAGGCCGACATCGTCAAGGCCGCGATGCATGCAGTCGACGAGACGCTCCCCTTCCAAGTCGAGAGCGATGCATCAGACGTCGCTCTGGCCGCCACCATCAACCAGGCAGGCAGGCCCGTGGCATTCTTTTCCCACACCCTCCATGCCTCCGAAATTCGGCACTCCTCTGTCGAAAAGGGGGCCCAAGCGATCATTGAAGCTGTGCGACATTGGAGGCATTACCTGGCCGGCAGGAGATTCACTCTCCTCACTGACCAACGGTCGGTTGCCTTCATGTTTAACAACACACAGCGGGGTAAGATTAAAAATGATAAAATTTTGAGGTGGAGGATCGAGCTCTCCACCTACAATTGCGAGATTTTGTATTGCCCCGGTAAGCTCAACGAGCCCCCCGATGCCCTGTCCCGAGGTACATGTGCCAGCACACAAGTGGACCGACTCCGGACCCTGCACGACGATCTCTGTCACCCGGGAGTCAACCGCTTTTACCACTTCATGAAAGCCCGCAATCTGCCCTACTCCATCGAGGAAGTCAGGGCTGTCACCAGAGACTGACAGATCTGTGCGGAGTGTAAACCGCACTTCCACCTGCCAGACCGTGCGCGCCTGGTGAAGGCCTCCCGCCCCTTTGAATGCCTCAGCGTGGACTTCAAAGGGCCCCTCCCCTCCACCGACTGCAACACGTACTTTCTTAATGTGGTCGATGAGTATTCCCGATTCCCCTTCGCCGTCCCATGCCCCGATACGACATCTGCCACCGTCATCAAAGCCCTCAACCCCATCTTCGCTATGTTCGGTTTCCCCGCCTACGTCCACAGCGACCGGGGATCCTCATTTATGAGTTAGGAGCTGCGCCAGTACCTGCTCAACAGGGGCACTGCCTCAAGCAGGACGACCAGCTACAACCCCAGGGGAAACAGGCAGATGGAGTGGGAGAATGGGACGGTCTGGAGGGCCGTCCAGCTGGTCCAGAAATCTCCCGGCCTCCCGCTGGCAGGCGGTCCTCCCCGACGCATTCCATTTGGTCGCTCCTGTGCACCGCGACCAACGAAGCCCCCATGAACGTTTCTTTGCCTTCCCCAGGAAGTCCACCTCCGGGGTTTCACTCCCAATGTGGCTGGAAGCTCCAGGACCCGTTCTCCTCCGCAAGCACGTGCGGCACCATAAGGCGGACCCATTAGTTGAGAGAGTTCAGCTACAGGGGTAGATCCTTGCCTGCTGGCTCCGCCCAGGAAGCGGAGTATAAATGTGTGTGCTCTCATTTCATAAGCTGCTGTAGGAGGCCACACATCTCTGTGTAATAAAGCCTCGATTACATTCTACTCTCGTCGCGTCGTAATTGATAGTGCATCACTTCTCAAAGAACCATCAAAGGATTTCAATTACAGTCAGGATTTTCCTGTTATATTTTCTATGTTCTGTCCATTTTCTTTACTAAAGAACACGTACAGAAGAGCAAACATTGGGCAGGATTTTCCGGTCCTTCCCGCGGATGGGATCTTCTGGTCGCGCTGAAGGCGACATCCCAGGTGGGGTTCCCCTGCAGCGGGACCGAAGAGGCATGCAAAGCACCATAGACATTGGCGGTACCAGAAGTTTACGGCAGCAGAAAATGGCGAGTCACCCCACAACTGGAAAACACGTCAGGGAGCAGCAGAAAATCCTACCTTTCTTCTAACTTCTCATCTCGTAAGAATAAACATGTATACTACAACTTTCAAACGCACTCCAAGCTGTAAACATGCATGATCATCCACTGCAAGGTATTGATTGAAATCACTAATTATTTATCATGATCAGAAGTCATGATGATAAAAATATATTTGTCTGTATAATCCTGGCTATTTTATGAAATGGCCAGATCACCAAAATGGCCATTGATTACCACATGATGGTGGTTCTGGAAATTTCTGAGCAGTTTAAAAAGGGACAAAGCCAACTCCTCAAATTCCTGGGGTGCGATTCTCCGACCCCCCACCGGGTTGGAGAATCGCCTGGGGCCGGCGTGAATCCCGCCCCCGCCATGTCGCGAATTCTCCGCCACCGGAGATTCGGTGGGGGCGGGAATCGCGCCGCGCCGGTCGGTGGGAATCCCCCAGCGATTCTCCGGTCCGCGATGGGCCTAAGTCCCGCCACTGTCAACCCACGGCAGCCGGCGTGGATTGAACCACCTTTGGGACGGCGGGGGACGGCGGCGCGGGTGGGCTCCGGGGTCCTGGGGCGGGCGCGGGGCGATCTGGCCCAGGGGGGTGCCCCCACGGTGGCCTGGCCCGCAATCGGGGCCCACCGATCCGCAGGCGGGCCTGTGCCGTGGGGGTACTCATGGTCTCCACCATGGCAGAGGCGGAAGAGACCCTCTCCACTGCGCATGCGCGGGGATGCCGTGAGCGGCTGCTGACGTTCCCGCGCATGCGCCGCCAGACAAAGTCAGTTTCGCACCAGCTGGCGGGGCGGAAATAAGTCCTTCTCGGGCCTAGCCCCTGAAGGTGAGGGCTCGGCTGCTCAAGGTGCGGAGACTTCCGCACCTTTGGGGCGACGCGATGCCGGACTGCTTCGTGCCGTTTTTGGCGCCGGTCAGCGGACATCGGAGAATCCCGCCCCTGGTGTGTACTACTCCTTGCTTTGTATAAACATTCCGGCTAAGCCAACATAAAGGGCTAGTAGACAGGTGTCTCAGATGGGACTCCCATCGCTAATGTTGTGCTAAAGGTTCTGCAGTGATGCACGATCAATGACCACTCAAGCGAGGTTGTAGTCCAACTGAAGGCTTTAATAAGCTAGATGTTTCCCCCAGCAGCTCAGGTACAGAATGATGGCTGCTGGGACGCCACAGACTCCTATACCCCGCCTAGCAGGACGGAGCTACCATACATCTTGGCCAATCGGAAGCATACAGTTTCTACCAATGGTGTTCCAGCATTACCAGGTACCGTAATACCTCTACTACCACATTCACCCCCTGTTAAAAAGGAGTCCGGCAGGGGGGGGGTTGGCCTGATACTACAAACATGGCAACCTGGTAGAATTAGTTATGGAGGTACCATAATACCTTCCTACAGCATTTTGTAACTATTTACAATTCTAATAACTATTTATAATTTATGATTTAAATTTACAATTTAAAATGAAGCAATCAGTCGATCGAGGGCCCTGGCCGTCCTCTGTGATCGTCGGAGCTTCGGTGATGACTCCGGGGGAGGCTCGGGCGTCTGTGACTCTGGGAGCGTGGCTTCGATCTCCGTGGCATCTTCAACACCCCTAGACGGCGCTGGTGGGGAAAACGGTTGACCTGGGAAGGGAGTGCCTGCGGGGTGCGTCGGTGGATGGGGGTGCCTAGACTGGGCCGGCGGAAGGACCGGTCCTCCTGTAAGGTGTCCTGGTGGAGGGGAGGGTGCGACTGGTGGCTGGGGTGTGCGTGGAGCTCCGGCGGGCACCAGGTCTCGTAGGGAGACCGTATCTTGTTGGCCGTCGGGGTACGCCACATAGGCGTATTGGGGGTTAGCGTGGAGAAGATGGACCCTCTCGACCAACGGGTCCGACTTGTGCGCCCGCACGTGTTTTCTGAGCAGGATGGGTCCGGGTGCTGCCAGCCAGGTCGGGAGCGAGGCCAGAGGAGGACTTCCTGGGAAGACAAGGAGACATATGTGAGGTGTCTGGTTGGTTGTGGTACAAAGCAGTGACCGGATGGAGTGGAGGGCATCCCGGAGGACTTCCTGCCACCGGGAGACTGGGATATTCCTGGACCGTAGGGCCAGTAGGACGGTCTTCCAGGCCAATCCATTCTCCCTCTCTACCTGTCCGTTATCCTGGGGGTTGTAACTGGTCATCCTGCTCGAGGCGATGCCCTTGCTGAGCAGGAATTGACGCAGTTCGTCGCTCATAAAGGAGGACCCCCTATCACTATGTATGTAGGCGGGGAACCCGAACAGTGCAAAGATGCTAGGGAGGGCCTTGATGACGGTGGTTGCGGACATGTCGGGGCAGGGGATGACGAATGGGAACCGGGAGTACTCGTCAATCACGTTCAGGAAGTACGTGTTGCGGCCGGTGGAGGGGAGGGGGCCTTTGAAGTCCATGCTGAGGCGTTCAAAGGGACGGGAAGCCTTTATCAGGTGCGTTTTCTCTGGCCGGTAGAAGTGCGGTTTGCACTCCGTGCAGATTTGGCAATCCCTGGTGGCTGTCCTGACCTCCTCGATGGAGTAGGGCAGGTTGCGGGTCTTGATAAAGTGGAAAAAGCGAGTGACGCCCGGGTGGCAGAGGTCCTCGTGGAGGGTTCGGAGGCGGTCCACTTTTGCGGTGGCACATGTGCCGCGGGACAGGGAGTCAGGAGGCTCGTTTAGCTTCCTGGGACGATACAAGATCTCGGAGTTGTAGGTGGAGAGTTCGATCCTCCACCGCAAGATCTTATCGTTTTTTATCTTGCCCCGCTGTGCATTATCGAACATGAAAACAAACGACCAGTGGTCAGTGAGGAGAGTGAATCTCCTGCCGGCCTGGTAATGCCTCCAATGTCGCATAGCTTCTACTATGGCCTGGGCCTCCTTTTCGACTGAGGAATGGTGGATTTCGGAAGCATGCGGGGCACGTGAGAAGAAGGCCACGGGCCTGCCCGCTTGGCTGAGGGTGGCCACCAGAGGTACGTCAGATGCGTCGCACTCGACCTGGAAGGGGAGGGACTTGTCGATGACGTGCATCGTGGCCTTTGCAATGTCTGCTTTGATGCGGCTGAAGGCCTGGCGGGCCTCTATCGACAGGGGAAAAGCTGTGGATTGGATCAGGGGACGGGCCTTGTCCGCATAGTTGGGGACCCACTGGGTGTAGTAACTGAAAAACCCTAGGCAGCGCTTCAGGGCCTTGGGGCAGTGAGGGAGGGGGAACTCCATAAGGGGGCGCATGCGTTCAGAGTCGGGGCGTACAACTCCATTTCGCACTACGTAGCCGAGGATGGCTAGGCGGTCAGTGCTAAACACACATTTATCCTTGTTGTATGTAAAGTTAAGGGTCTTTGCAGTCTGGAAGAATTTTCGGAGGTTGGTGTCGTGGTCCTGCTGGTCGTGGCCGCAGATGGTGACATTAACGAGATACGGGAATGTTTCCCGTAAATCGTACTGGTCAACCATTCGGTCCATCTCGCGCTGGAAGACCGAGACCCCGTTGGTGACACCGAAAGGAACCCTTAAGAAGTGATAGAGCCGCCCATCTGCCTCGAAGGCAGTGTATTTGCGGTCACTAGTGCGGATGGGGAGCTGGTGGTAGGCGGACTTAAGGTCCACCATGGAGAAGACCTTGTAATGCGCGGTCCTGCTTACCAGGTCGGATATGCGGGGGAGAGGGTACGTGTCCAGCTGCGTAAACCTGTTGATGATCTGACTGTAGTCGATGACCATCCTATGCTTCTCCCCGATCTTTACCACCACTACTTGAGCTCTCCAGGGACTGTTGTTAGCTTCACTGACTCCTTCCCTCAGTAGCCTTTGGACCTCTGACCTAATAAAGATCTGGCCCTGGGCACTGTACCGTCTGCTCCTGGTGGCGACGGGTTTGCAATCCGGGGTGAGGTTCGCAAACAGGGAAGGTGGGTCGACCTTGCGGGTTGCGAGGCTGCAGACAGTGAGGGGGGGTTTAGGGCCGCCGAATTTGAAGGTTAGACTTTGGAGGTTACACTGGAAGTCTAAACCTAGGAGTGTGGCCGCGCAGAGGTGGGGAAGGCCGTAGAGACAGTAATTTTTGAACTCCCTTCCCTGGACTGAGGTTTGCGACACAAAACCCCTTTATCTCTACTGAGTGGGAACCGGAGGCCAGAGAGATTTTTTGATTAACGGGGTGGATGAGGAGAGAACAGCGCCTTACCGTGTTGGGGTGTATGAAGCTCTCCGTGCTCCCAGAGTCGATTAGGCAGGACGTCTCGTGCCCGTTGATAAATACAGTTGTTGTAGCAGTTGAGAATGTTCGAGGCTGGGACTGATCCAGAGTCACCGAGGCTAATCGCAGCAGTTGAGTGTTCTCTTCGGGCAGTGTGTGGTCAGCTGAGCTGGGGTCCTGGGGGTTCATCCAAGATGTCAGCTCCCATTGGTCGCACATGGCTGGGGGTGCACAAAATGGCGGCGCCCAACCCTCTAACGTGGCATCCTTGGGACAAGATGGCGGCACCCGCTGGCTGCACGGTGACCATGGAGAGGTTTGTGGTGGCGGTCCGCATTCGCCGCCGGAGACCGTGGCAACCGCACCCGCCTGGCATACCACCACGAAATGGCCCTTTTTACCGCATCCCTTGCAGGTGGATGCGCGGGCCGGGCAGCGCTGGCGGGGGTGCTTGGCCTACCCGCAAAAGTAGCAGCGGGGCCCCCCGGGGTTGCCAGGCCGCCTTGCAGCACAAGCTTGTGGGGGGATGGGGGATGTCTCGGGGTCGGCTGCAGAGGGTTCCACGTTGCCCAGGGGGCTGCCGCGCGGTCAGGAACGTAAGCGCAGGTGTTTCTGAAGGCCACATCCAGGGAGCATGCAAGGGCCCGTGCCTCCTTGTGACCTAGAGTGTCTTTTTCTCGCAATCACTGGCGGATTTGGGAGGATAGCATACCTGCCACGAAAGCGTCCCGGATCAAGAGTTCAGTGTGTTCGCTCGCCGAAACTCGCAGGCAGCAGCACCTTCCCCCCCCCCCAACACCAGGAATGCACGGTAGAATTCTTCCAGCGATTTCCCCAGGGGTTTGTCGACTCGTTGCCAGCAGATGCCGGGCGTAGACCTGGTTTACCGGGCGAATATAATGTCCTTTTAGCAGCTCTATTGCTGCATCGAAGTCTTCCGCTTCCTCGATGAGGGTGTAAATCTCCGGGCTCACCCTTGAGTGCAGGACTTGCATTTTCTGTTTTCCCGTGGGTGTGTTTTCAGCCGTCCCGAGATATCCTTTAAAACATGCCAGCCAGTGCTTGAAGATTGCCGCTGTGTTCGCCGCATGGGGCTGAGTTGCAGACACTCCGGCTTGATTCGGAGCTCCATCCTTTTTAAAACTAGCTTATTAAATTTCTGCACAATCAATGACCACTAAAGCGAGGTTGTAGTCCAACTGAAGGCTTTAATAAGCTAGATGTTTCCCCCAGCAGCTCAGGTACAGAATGAAGGCTGCTGGGGTGGCACGGGCTCTTGTACCTCGCCTAGCAGGGAGGAGCTACCATACATCTTGACCAATAGGAAGCATACAGTTTCTACCAATGGTGTTCCAGCATTACCAGGTACCGTAATACCTCTATTGCCACATGCAGCTACCTGCACAAAACACAACTGGCCTCGGTGGCTGAATACCTCAACCAAAACCACCCTGTCACATGGCCAAAACTTGAGCTGTTTGAATTGCTTTATTTAGACAGATTTTGGGTTCCATCATCAGTCGCTGTGTAGCCTCAGAAGAGAACCTGGATTCCAGACTAGTAGCCTTCTACTTTCCATCATTTACCATCTAACCAGTCGCAACAGAAATAAATCTACCCAGGATTAAACTGCTTGGCCCTCATCTACACTGCATTTGACTGGAAAATTTAAACACCTGTATGTATGGCAACAAAACTAATTCACCTCTTCATTAATTTTCCACCATGGAAGTCATTGTCTCTGAAACAATGGATCATCCCGTAACAGTTTTGGACTGTTAGGCTGGGTTTTTCCGACCCCCAACCAGGTCGGAGAATCCCCAGGGGATGCTCGAATCCCGCCCCGATGCCGGCTGCCCTATTCCCCGGCGCCGTATATTGGGGGCCGGCAGGATTCCCGCCACGCCGGCCGGCGGACGTTGACAGCGGCCCTCCGCCGGCAATTCTCCTGGCCCTGATGGGTCGAGTGGCCGTAAAGTTTTGGCCAGTCCCGCCGGCGTGAATTACTCACCTTATGCACGGCAGGACCTGGCAGGTAAGTGTGTGGAGGTGGTCCTGGGGGGGGGGTGGGGATCCAACCTCGGGGGGGGCCCCCATGGTGGCCTGGCCCGCGATCAGGGCCTACCAATCTGCGGGCGGGCTTGCTCCATGGGGGACCTTCTTTCTTCCGCACCAGGCCCCTGTCGGGCTCCACCATAATGTCTGGGGGCCGGTGCGGAGAAGGGAACCCCCGCGCATGCGCGGAAATACGCCGGCTGGTGTGCGCATGCGCGAGATCACACCGGCCGTTCCGCGCATGAGCGAACCCGTGCCGGCCCTTCGGCGCCAACCACTCCAGCGTCAAATGAGCCCCTGAAGAATTGGAGAATTCCTCACTTTCGGGGGTTGTTGACGCCAGACTGGATGGCGCCGGTTTTCCCACCGGCCTGGGGACATAACCACATTTTCGCAGAATCCTGCCCTTAACCTCTGAAAAATATACCATTGGACTTTTTAATTGCAGACTCATGTGAATCTTAATTATTTTTATCTATGGTCTTGGCCCTGAACCCCTTTCTTGACCTTATCTCTCCTTTATTGTATAAATACAAATGTTAGGGATTTTGCAAATGTTCTTCCCACGTATTTGAGTGAGAATAAAAAAATCTAACCCTCTGATTTAACTCTTGTTATAACCTGCCTGCTTACCATTGGCTGGGGACTAATGACAATCCCACAATCCTGTGGGAGTATGAGCTTCCCCAATGAGGGGGGGGGGGGGCGGAGAAACCATTAGTAAACTCCAAGTATAAATAAAGCTGGCCAGTTTGGAACCAGCAGGAAAGTGTGTGCAGCAAGGGAAGTTGCTGCTGTTGTTATATATAGATATAGGTTATTGTAAATAAATGTTATTACTTTGTATCCTTAAAACTCGTGCTGGATTCTTCATGGCCCTCACAAAAACTCTATATCAGAGTTTGTTGTGGGGTTATTAATAGAGGATTGGATCACTCCAAAACTGAAATATTGGCTCATTTAAATATGGTCTCTGGATCTCACCCTGTGAAGGCGAGATCCAGAGCGAGTCGCGTGACTCACAATCGGCCTGGTGCAGAGCCTGATTTGGGGCTCTCGCACGATTCACCCACTGCGTCCGGATCTGTGCCGGGCACAACAGGGTCGCTGAATCGTGCCCTACAGGAAGAATCAGATGACATTAGGCAGAAAACAAAAATGGTGCAATAAATTAGTATTAAGACATCCAAGTCAATAATTCTGATCAAAATTCTACTCTCTAACTTTTCAAACAATTTCTAGTCAGAAATATCAATGCTGGGGCAAACAGATTGAATGCTAGGAAAGCTGGAAGAAGAGCAAGAATTCAGAAAAAGCTCAATTTCATTCACTGTTGCTCATTTGCAGTGTAGGAAAGATAATCCCATTCATCAGGCGACAAGGTATAGCCCCATCATCTGGATTCTGCATTCTGTAGTTTAGTGAAGCTGGGAAAGATGACTCACTATGTACCAAATGCCATTCTGCAATTTCAAATATTAGATTGCCAGTCTTCTGTTACGCTTAAACCTGGATAACATCACAAGAAGTAATGGCTGAGAATTTGCTGGACTGGGACATCTTGCAGCTAGCCCTGAAAATAGAGTTGAGGCCACAATCATATCAATCGTGAGTTTATCAATTGGCGGAGCAGGCTTGAAGGTTTGGATGGCTTACTCCTGCTCCTAATTTTGATGTTTGTATGTGCGTACGGTGATTTTTCCTCACCCTTCAGCTCCAAAGATATTGATGCCACAAATTGCTGAAAATGTGAGCTGCTAACAGCCCAGCAAAGGCAACAAGGCATTTTCACAATACCAACATATGGGCCGGAATTCTCCGGCCATTGGGATTATCTTTTCCGCTGGCAGCGCAGGCTCACCCATGGGTTTCCCGGCGATGTGGCGTGGATTTAATGGGAAATCCCATTGACAAGCGGCGGGAATAGAGAATTGACAGAGATTGAGGGCAGCACGGCAGCACAGTGGTTAGCAGAGTAGCTTCACGGCTCGAGGGTCCCGGGTTCGATTCCCAACTTGGGTCACTATCTGTGCGGAGTCTGCACGTTCTTCCAGTGTCTGCTTGGGATTTCTCCGGGAGCTCCGGTTTCCTCCCACCATTCAAAGATGTGCAGGTTAGGTGGATTGGTCATGCTAAGTTGTACATAGTGTCCAAAAAGGTTGGGTGGGGTTACTGGGTTACAGAGATAGGGTGGAGGTGTGGGCTTGGGTAGGGTGCTCTTTCTAAGGGCCAGTGTAAACTCGATGGGCTGAATGGCCTCCTTCTGCACTGTAAATTCTATGATTCTTTGATTCTATGAAGGAAAATAGAGTAAATCAGAGTCGTTAGGTTCAGGGAACAAAATAAGGAGCAGGAAAGAAAGACTGAATTAAGTGAGAGAAAAAAATACAGAAAAGCAAAGTAAAATATAACTTTAAAAATCTCCAGGATTGATTTCCTAGCTGCATGAGTGAAATTTCAAAGCTTCAAAAGCTTGGCCTCCAAGGCATAGTGACATTGGACGAACATAGGGCTGAATCTTCACTCTGCAGACCTTTAAAAATGTCAGGCAGGACACAATTATGCGATCCCCAGTCTTATTCCCAGTACTTCAATGGTTGGGCAATTAAAATTGGAGATGGCCATGAGGGCAGAATTGGAAAAATGTGGATACTTATGAGCTCAACGAATATGGTGTTTCGAGTACGATGTCTTTATTAAACTGCTGTAACAGGGCTCCCCTCGCCCTGTGCCTCATGGTAGAGGTCATATGGCTATGGCAGGCCAGATAGAACCTTTCTTACATGATTGCATTTCAGAACCACAAAATCCCCTTTTCCCTAACGATAAAAGAACAAATTTGCATGCACTATACTGTGTAACTGTGAGTTACCCACATTGATGACACTGGAACATACATCTGGAAGTGGGCAGCACGGTAGCATAGTGATTAGTACAGTTGCTTCACAGCTCCAGGGTCCTAGGTTTGATTCCCGGCTTGGGTCACTGTCTGTGCAGAGCCTGCACGTTCTCCCCATGTGTGCATGGGTTCCCTCCGGGTGTTCCGGTTTCCTCCCACAGTCCAAAGATGTCGTGTTGGGTGCTCTGCTACACAGACGAACCAACACGGCTGCGGATGGTACAACTCAGTTTTATTACTAACAATATTTACAATGGTAAACTGGTTACTGTGGTTCGTGCATTACCCTTGAATCTGTGGACCTATCCCTAACACTATCTTGGAGAGGCACTCAGCACATGGTGGATGTCTGAGTGGCTTGTTGTGAGCTCTGTGCCCTGAGCTGTCTCCTGCTGGAATCCCCGGGAAGTGTCGTGTTCCCCGTTTTATAGTGTGAATGTTCTTGCCTGTGATTGGCTGTGGTGTTAATGTGTATATTGATTGGTCCGTTGATCTGTCCATCAGTATGTATGTATGTTTGAACCATGATGTTTACCTGAATATCATGACATTCTCTAGTTTTTCTTTTAGTCTTGACTTGTCTTTAATTAAGATGTCTGGTGCAAAAAAAGGATTTGATTGGCACCATCTAAAGTTCACTTCTTTGGCAAG
This sequence comes from Scyliorhinus torazame, assembly GCF_047496885.1. Classification (NCBI taxonomy): domain Eukaryota; kingdom Metazoa; phylum Chordata; class Chondrichthyes; order Carcharhiniformes; family Scyliorhinidae; genus Scyliorhinus; species Scyliorhinus torazame. The sequence continues at coordinate 116,535,018 of NC_092722.1, read as the reverse complement.
GATCAGGTCTGCTTTGACATGAGAAATGTCACATTCACTCTATCTTTCCACTCCCGCAGGACCTAAGAACCTCCCTTGTCTCATATTAGTCCTGAAGTCATCATCTCGGCAATGATCCTTTCAAAAATCAAAGCTGTCAGGGCTGAGTTTGCTGTCAGTTGACCTCTGTATGGTCTGAAATGAAAGTATTTAAAGGCTACTGTGAAAGCTAATGAGTAGGTAGTCATGGGTGAGCTGTTCACCTGCAAGGCAGATTTTCAGTTTCTAATAGTGGAGGTTAAGTTGAATTGTCTTCTTTAGAGAGCAAATGTAAGTAAGTAAGGTGGTATCGGCTGGGATTCTCCAGCTCTGACGCCAGTATGAAAAGCGGCACGAACCACTTTGGGATCAATGGGCCTCAAGTGGCAGGTATGCACCCCTTCCTTGGGGGCTAGTACGGCAGCGGAGTGGTGTCCGCAGCTCCGGCGCCCGAAAGCCAGCGTGTCAGGGCCGGTGCAAGTCCGCGCATGCGCGTGGGTACCCGTCTCCGCGCCAGCCCTCGGGCAATATGGCGGAGCCCTGCAGGAGCCCGGTGGGGAGGAACATAGGTCTCCCATGGAACTAGCCTGCCCGCTGATTGGCAGGCCCCAATCGCGGGCCAGGCCACCGTGGAGGCCCCCCCCTCCCCGGGGCCGGATCCCCCCGTCCCCTCACCAGGACGGCCCCCGCAGCCAGAACTCCGTGGTCCTGCCGGGTGGGACCATACGTAACCCACATGCCGGCGGGACTCGGCCGAACTCGGTGGGCACTCGGCCCGTCGAGGCCCGGAATATCGCCGGGGGGTGGGCGCTTTCAAAGGCCCCCGACCGGTGTGGCGGCAATCCCGATAATCTGCACCGGAGAATCATGACATGGCGCAAATCACGCGCCCCCCCCCCCCCCCGGTGATTCTCCAATCCGGCGCTGGGTCGGAGAATCCCGGCCCATCTTCAGAACAGGATTCAACAACAGAAAATATGGATAGACATGGCTGAGTGACTGGATTGGTGAAAATAAACCTTCCCAGGACTTTCTTGGTGGGAATCTTATTTCAATACATCGGAACAAATTTTAATATAATTAGAGGGCTTCCCCCATATATTCTCCCCACATTCAAGATGCCCCCCCCTCGCTGACATGACATCATGTCGGCCAGGTTTGCAACAGATATTTAAGAACAGGAAGCAGTACATCCCTCCTTAGATAAGGCGACCATAATTGTGCACAGTACTCATGGTGAGTTCTCACCAAAGCTGCATGTATACATCTTTACTCCTGTACTCAAATCTTCTTGGAATGACAACCAATATGTTACCCCCTGCACCATGAGCTTTTACGTTTTCCCTACCACTGACATTAAACTAACAGGTCTGTGGTTCTCCATTCTCCCTCCTCCTCCTTTCTTAAATAATGGGGTTAAATTTGCTACTTTTCCGTCCGCAATCCGCAATCTAGAATTTTGAAAGATAACCATCAATGCATCCACTATTTCTCTCGCCACCTCTTTCAACACTCTGGAGTGAAGTTTACCTGGTCCAACGATTTATCAACCTTCAATCTAGTTAACATTTCAAGCACTACCTCTTTACTGATACTAATTTATTGTAGTTCCACAGTTTCACAGATCCCTTGGTCGCCTGTAGTATTTCCTGGGAGATTTTCTGCATCTTTTTCCGTGAAGACAGAGGCAAAGTAACTGAATATACTTGCCAGAGAGGGAGTGCAATAGCGGTTCTCTAGGCAGATACCAGGGTTGGCGGGACAGTCCTATGAGGAAAGATTGGTTCGACTGGGTTTATATTCACTTGAGTTTAAAAGGATGTGGAGATCTGATTGAAACGTATAAAATTCTAACATGTCTCGACAAACGGATCTTTTCCCTGGTTGTGAAATGTAGAACCGGGGAACATGGGGCTGGATTCTTCGAGCCGAAATCGCGATCGTTGCGGGGCGGAGAATGGGCATTTACGCCAAAATCCGGTCCAACACCGCTCCCGCGATTTTCTGGTCCCCGGAGAATCGCTCGAGAGTCTCTCGCGCGCGAACTACGTGACGCGGGTAGGGGGCCATTGACAGAGGCCCCCGCAGATTCTCTGAGGAAAACTGACCGAGTTCCCAACAGCATGGTTCTAACCACATATCGGCCGTCGGGAACGACCGGTGGCGGCTGCGGACTCAGTCTGCGGCCGCCCTGGTGGGCGGTGGGGGGATCAATCACCGGTGGTGGGCCTCATGGACGGCCAGGGTGGCGATCGGTTGTAATGGACCCGTGGACGCGCGCGCGATCTCGGTGGGGCCTACATTTTTGGTGCCGCTCCGCGGTGCGAGTCCGCCATGTCCCACGGGACAGCCGCTGCAGGCCGCCGGCGTGCGCAATGGCGAACTCCCGACTGGAAGTGTGAGGCCCCATATCCACAGCCAGAGCTGTGAGAAGCACTCCGGGGCCCTGCCAGCCCCCTGCAGGTAGAAGACTCACTCAGGACTTTCTTAAGGAAAATCCGGAGTGATTGACCAGCTTTTTAACGCTGGTGTGGGGACGTAGCCCCATTATTGGAGAATCCCGGCCACAGTCTCAGGAACTGGGTAAACCACTTGGACTGAAACTTGGAACAATTTCTTCACTCAAAGGGTAGTGAACCTGCATAATTCTCTGTGACTGATGGCTGTGGAGGCTAAGTCATTAAATGTATTCAAGAAAGATATAGATAATTTTTAAAGATTTTAAGGGAATCAAGGGGTAAGGGGGGAAAGCGGGTATATGGCATTAAGATAGAGGATCAGTCATTATCATATTGAATGGCGGGAAGACTCGAAGGGCCGGTTAGCCTACTCCTGCTCCTAGTTTCTATGTTTAGTTTCTCCACCATTTCCCTACTCTTCACTATACATTTTTCTGTCCCCACCTGTAATCAACCAATATTTGTGCTCACCAATCGTTTCCTGTACACATTCTTGAAGATGCTTTTACAGCCCACCTTTATGTTTCTCATTAGTTTGCATCCATATTCTCCTTTCCCTTCCTTAATAAGTTTCTTAGTTATTCTTTTCTGCGTTCTAAATTGCACCAATCCTCAGGTTTACCACTTTTTCTGGCATCCTTAGAAGCCTTGGATCTGATGCAATCTTTAATTTATTTTGTTAACTATAGTTGTTAACTTTCCCTTCGGGTGTTTGTGCCTCAGAGGGAAGTATATCCATTGTAAAATGTGTGTTTTTTCTTTAAATACTAGCCATTGCCATCAAATCTTTTTGTGTGTTTTCCCATCTACTATAGGCAACTTGCCCCTCTACACTTTCTGAGTTCCTTTCTTCAGATTTAAGGCCCTAGTTTCAGAATGAAATCTATCTAACTTAACGTGAAATTCAATCATATTATGGTCATATTAAGGTCACTATTTCCCAAAGGCTCCTTTATGGCAACGTTGTTAATTAGCCCTTTCTCATTGTACAACTTTTTAAAAACATTTTTCCAATTTCGAGGCAATCTGGTGTGGCCAATCCACCTACCCTACATATCTTTGAGTTGTGGGGGTGAGGTCCATGCAGACACTGGGAGAATGTGCAAACTTCAGACGGACAGTGATAGGATCGAACCTGGGTCTTTGGTGCCATGAGGCAGCAGTGGTAACCACTGTGCCCCCATGCCGCCCCCATGATCACACAACACTAACTCTGCCTGATCCCTAATACTGCTCCAGAAACCCTTCTGGTACACATTCCAAGAATTCCTCCTCCAGAGCATTAGTGCTGAATAGGTTAGCCCATTGCAAATAGAAGTTGCCCATTATTACTGCATTACCCATGTTTCATGCATCTCTAATTTCTTCATTATACTGTGTCCAATATTAGTACTATAGTTTGGTGGCCTATAAACAACTCCCACAAATGTTTGCTGCTCCTTTCTGTTTTTTTAGCTCTTTCCAATCTGATTCTGTATATTAATCCTTTGAGCTAACATCCTCTCTTACTAATGTGCTGATCTCATTCCTTCTTAACCGTTCTACCACATTTCCTCATCATTTTTGTCTATTCTTCTCCAATGTCAAATATCCTCGGATATTCAGTTTCCATTGTTGGTTATCCTGTAGCCACATCTCTGTATGCCAATTACATCATCCCTATTTATCTCAATATGTGCACTTAAATCAGCAATCTTTTTACTAATGCTATGTGCATTCAGTGCCTTTAATTCTGCTTTTTTAAAAAAAAACATTATTCTCTATTCTGATCCTCGTGATAGAAATATAGGAATAAGAGCAGGAGTGGGCCTTGCAGCCCTTTGAGCCTGCTCCACCCATTCAATATGATTATGACTGATTCTCTTCTCAACACGCTGTTCCCACACTCTCCACATACCCTTTGACATCTTACGGGTCGAGAAATCTATCAATTTCAGTCTTAAATATATTCAGTGATTTTTCCCTCCACAGCCTTCCTTGGTGGAGAATTCCACAGGTTCACCACCCTCTGGGTGAAGAAGTTTCTCTTCACCTCAGTCCAAAATGACCTACCCAGTGTCCTGGATCTCTGACCCCTTATCCCAGGCTGCCCCACCCCCAGTCAGAGGAAACAACATCCCTGCATCCAGTCTGTCCAGCCCTGTCAGAATTTGATGTGCTTCAATCAGATCCCCTCTCAGTCTTCTAAATTCAGGTGAACACAGGCCCAGTCGGCCCAATCTCCCACATCTAACAATCCTGCCACCCCAGAAATCAGTTTGGTGAACCTTTGATGCCCTCTTTGGTGAATCTTTAGAATTCTTTACCGCTGCGTAAGCATTTCACAGCTGAGATTGATATGGTTTTAATTAGTGGGAGAATTAAGCATTACGGAGATCGGGCAGGAAAGCGGACTTGAGTGTTAGAACAGCCATGATCTTATTAAATGGCTCAAAGGGATGAATGACCTAATTCGATTTCTTATGGTTTTACAGTCTAAAGTAGTTGTTTAATTGCTTTGCCATTTCCTTGTTCTCTGCTATAAATTCTCCTGTTAGGGGCCTACATTTGTCTTCACTAATCTTCTGCTTTTTATGTAGTACAGAGGGTTTTACAGTCAGCTTTAATGTTACTTGCAACTTACTCTCACACTCTATGGGCGGGATTCTCCCAACGGGCGGCTAAGTGCCGAGGCCGGATTAAAAACTGGAGTGTTTTACTCCGGCGTCGGTGCCCATTTTGGGACCACATTCTGCGGCCCATGCCAATCCCAGCCTGAACCCGGTGCCGTGGGGTCTGCGCATGTGCAGTTGGGCCGGCGCCAACCAGCGCATGCGCAGTGGCCTTCTTCCCCGCGCCATCCCCAACGCCAAATGGCGCAGAGCTACAGGAGCCCGCACGGAGGCAAGGAGTCCGGGGGGCAGAGAGGCCGGCCCACCAATTGGTGGGCCCCGAATATGCACCAGGCCACTATGGAGGCCCCTCCCTGGGGTCGGACACCCCTCCCCACCCCACAGGCCGTCTCCGGAACCTTCAACGCCGAGGTCCCACTAGCTGCGAGGATGTTAGAACGGCTCTGGTGGAACTCAGCTTTTTGATGACGGTTGCTCGGCCCACTCGGGCCGGAGAATCGGCGCGCCAGCCCGTGCCGGAGAGTCGGCGCATACCCCGACCGGCACCACGCCGGCACCACCGATTCTCTGTACTGCGGAGAATTGCATCTCGCCGTCGGGGAGGCGTGGCGTGATTCGCGCAGCGCTACTCCGATTCTCCGACCCGGCGGGGGGGGTCGGAGAATTCCGCCCTTATATTTCTCCTCTTATCCAATCTCTGTGTCCTCCTTTGCTGAATACTGAACGTCTCCCAAACCTCAGGATTGCAACTTTTTCAAGCAACTTTAGAGGAGAAGTCTTGGATCTAATACTATCCTTAATTTATTTTGTAAGCCATGGTTGGTTTGCAAACTTGCCTCTGCTTTATCTGTCCTCTATTTTTCTGTTCTACTTTTCTACTTTCTTTTACCAGTTTGAGCTCTTCCTCACAAGTTCTCATCCTCCTGCCAGTCTAGTTTAAATCTTCCCCATCAGCCCAAATGAATCTCCCTGTGAGGATGTTAGTACCAGTCCTGATAAAATGCAGCCTGTCCATCTCGTACAAGTCCTATCTGCCCTCAATGTCCCAGAGGTTTGATGCCCTGTCTGCTACATAAGTTTTCCAGCCATGTATTCAACCATTTAATTCTATTTCTATGCTTAACAGCACATAGGACTAGAAACAATTCTGAAATTACTACTTTTGAGGTCCTGCATTTCAATCTCCTTCCAAGCACAATGAAATCCGGGGCGAGATTCTCCGACCCCCCGCCTGGTCGGAGAATCGCCGGGGGCTGGCGTGAATCCCGCCCCCACCGGTTTCCGAAGTCTCCGGCACCGGTTATTCGGTGGGGGCGGGAATCGCGGCGCGCCAGTTGGCGGGCCACCCCCCCGCGATTCTCCGGCCCAGATGGGCCGAAGTCCCGCCGCTAAAATGCCTGTCCCGCTAGCGTAAATTAAATCACCTACCTTACCGGCAGGACAAGGCGACGTGGGCGGGCTCCGGGGCGATCTGGCCCCGGGGGTGCCCCCGCGGTGGCTTGGCCCGCGATCGGGGCCCACCGATCCGCGGGCGGGCCTGTGCCGTGGGGGCACTCTTTCCCTTCCGCCTTCGCCACGGTCTCCAGCATGGCGGTGGCGGACGAGACTCCCTCCACTGCGCATGCGCGGGAATGCCGTCAGCGGCCGCTAACGCTTCTGCGCATGCGCCGCCCGGCAATGTCATTTCCGCGCCAGCTGGCGGGGCACCAAAGGCCTTTTCCGCCAGCTGACGGGGCGGAAATTTGTCCGCCGCGGGCCTAGCCCCTTAAGGTTGGGGTTCGGCCACCCAAGATGCGGAGCATTCCGCACCTTTGAGGCGGCGCGATGCCCGACTGATTTGCGCCATTTTGGGCGCCAGTCGGCGGACATCGCGCCGATACCGGAGAATTTTGCCCCTTATCTCCTTTCTACCTCAATCATTGGTATTGACATGGACCACAACCTCTGACTGTTCACCCTCCTTCAGAAGAATATCCTGCAGTGGCACAATTATATCCTTGACACTGGCACCAGGAAGCAACATATCATCCTGGAATCACGTCTACACAGAAAGGCCTGTCTATCCCTCTAACTGGAAAATTCTTGATCAACCATGGAACCATAGAAGCCCGACAGTGCAGAAGTAGGCTACTCACCCCACTGGGTACATACCAAACCTCCAATAGAGCACCCTACCAAGCCCACTCTCCCGCCCTATCACCGTACCCCACCTAACCTTTGGACACGAAGGGAAAATTTAGCATAGCCAATCCACATAACATGCACATCTTTGGACCGTTGGAGGAAACCGGAGCACCCGGAGGAAACTCACACACACACGGGGAGAATGTGCAAATTCCACACAGTCACCCAAGGTCATAATCAAACCTGGGTCCCTTGCACTGTGAGGCAGCATTGCTAACCACTGTGCTACCCTGCCTCCCCTACTACTGCTTTACCCCTCCTCTCCCTTTCCTCCTGTCCTCCTGTACAGTTGAGCTGCCTGTGATGCCACAAACCTGGCACGGACTGCCGTCCTCCAAGGAATCAACACCCTCACCAGGATCCAAACAGAAAACCGATTCATAAGACCATAAGACATAGGAGCGGAAGTAAGGCCATTCGGCCCATCAAGTCCACTCCACCATTCAATCATGGCCGATTTCAACTCCATTTACCCGCTCTCTCTCCATAGCCCTTAATTCCTCGAGAAATTAAGAATTTATCAACTTCTGTCTTAAAGACACTCAACGTCCCGGCCTCCACCGTCCTCTGTGGCAATGAATTCCACAGACCCACCATTCTCTGGCTGAAGAAATTTCTCCTCATCTCTGCTCTAAAGTGACTCCCTTTTATTCTAAGGCTGTGCCCCCGGGTCCTAGTCTCCCCTGCTAATGGAAACAACTTCCCTACGTCCACCCTATCTAAGCCATTCATTATCTTGTAAGTTTCTATTGGATCTCCCCTCAACCTCCTAAACTCCAATGAATATAATCCCAGGATCCTCAGACGTTCATCGTATGTTAGGCCTACCATTCCTGGAATCATCCGTGTGAATCTCCGCTGGACCCGCTCCAGTGCCAGTATGTCCTTCCTGAGGTGTGGGGTCAAAATTGTTCACAGTATTCTAAATGGGGCTAACTAATGCTTTATAAAGCTTCAGAAGTACATCCCTGCTTTTATATTCAAAGCCTATTGAGATAAATGATAACATTGCATTTGCTTTCTTAATAACGGACTCAAACTGCCAGTTTATCTTTAGAGAATCCTGGACTAGGACTCCCAAGTCCCTTTGCACTTCAGCATTATTAATTTTGTCACCGTTTAGAAAATAGTCCATGCCTCTATTCTTTTTTCCAAAGTGCAAGATCTTGCACTTGCCCACATGAATGAGATCAAGAATGAGATCTCAAGGAAATTCTGCCTTGGACTACAGGTGGTCACCCACTCTCTGCCTCCAAGAATCTAATCCGCAGTGTGAACACCTCTCTGAATTTGCTATCCAAATTGTTCTCAGCCTTGCAGATGCACCACAGTGACTCCAGTCACTCAACGAGCTCCAACAGGCCCACCCGCGGATCGGTGGGCTCCGATCGCAGGCCAAGCCACCGTGGGGGCCCCCCCGGGGCCAGATCGCCCTGCGCCCCCCCCCCCCACCCAGGACCCCGGAGCCCGCCCACGCCGCCTGGTCCCGCCGGTAAATACCAGCTTTGATTTACGCCGGCGGGACAGGCAATTTCTGGGCGGGACTTCGGCCCATCCGGGCCGGAGAATTGACCGGGGGGTCCCGCCAACCGGCGCGGCCCGATTCCCGCCCCCGCCCAATCTCCGGTCCTGGAGACTTCGGCGGGGGCAGGGACGGGATTCACGGCGGCCAACGGCCCGCTGGGGGGTCGGAGAATGACGCCCCATCATCTCCCATGCACAAAGCCGTGTTGACTACTCCTAATCAAATCCTGTCTTTCCAAATGTCTGTGTATCTTTTCCCTCAGAATCCTCTCTCGTAACTTACCCACCACAGATGTCTATAATTCCCAGGTTTTTCTTTGCAAACCTTCTTAAATAAGGGCACAGCATTTGCTATCATCCAATCTTCTGGTACTTCTTGCAAATATCTCAGGCAGGGCTCCTGCAATTTCTTCTCCAGCCTCACGCAGTATTCTTGGATATACCTGGTCATGGCCAGATTTATCCACCTTCATACATTTTAATACGTCCATAACCTTCTCGACTGTAATGCTAACTGTTCCCAACGTATCGCCACTAACCTTCCTAGGTTCCCAAGTCTTCATGTATTTATTTAGATTTCCAGAAAGCCTTTGTCAAGATGCCGCATAGGAGACTGTTAAATAAGTTAAGAGCCCATCGTGTTAAGGGTAAGATCCTGGCATGGATAGAGAATTGGCAGAAGGCAGAGAGTGGGGATAAAGGGGTATTTTTCAGGATGCCAGCCAGTGACCAGTGGTGTGCCTCAGAGGTCGGCGCTGGGACCACAACTTTTCACAATATACATTAATGATCTGGAAGAAGGAACTGAAGCCACTGTTGCTACGTTTGCAGATGATACAAAGATCTGTAGAGGGGCAGGTAGTATTGAGGAAGCAGGCGGGCTGCAGAAGGACTTGGACAGGCTAGGAGAGTGGGAAAAGAAGTGGCAGATGGATTACAATGTGGAAAAGTGTGAGGTTATGCACTTTGGTAGGCGAAATGGAGTCACAGACTATTTTATAAATGGGACGATGCTTAGGAAATCAGAAGCACAAAGGGACTTGGAAGTTCTTGTTCACGATTCGCTTAAGGTTAATGTGCAGGTTCAGTCAGCAGTTAGTAAGGCAAATGCAATGTTAGCATTCATGTCGAGGGGGCTAGTATACAAGACCAGGCCTGGAATTCTGAGAGCCGAAATCGCACTTGGCGCGGGGGCGGAGAATGGTGTGTCGGACCCATGATGCCTTCGCGAAATTCTCCGGCAACCGGAGAATCGCTGCCAGTCGCCGTTGAAAGAAGGCCCTGCGGCGATTCTCCGCGGACGACCGGCCGAGTTCCCGCTGGCGTGGTTCTAACATGGTTCCACCCGGCGGGAGCTCAGAGTCCCGGTTTCCGTGGCCGCCCTGGTGGGGGGCCGGGGGGGATCCGTCACCAGGGGGGCCTCCACGACGGCCAGGCCCGTGATCGGGGGCCACCGATCGGTGGGCGCGCGCTATCTGGGTGGAGGGGCCTACTTTTCGGCATCGGCCCCCTGTGCTGGTCTGCCATGTCACTCGGGGCCGGCGCCGCAGGTGGCCGCTGCGCACATGCACGGATCTACGGCCGGTAGTGCAGGACCCCGTATCGGCAGCAGGAGCTGCGTGGAGCACACTAGGCTCTGCAAGCCCCCTTAAAAACGAAGAATCAGCCTGGAAAGGTTTGCGCCCGTTTTCTCGTGGGCATGGGGACTTCGCCCCATTATTGGAGAATTCTGCCCCAGGGATGTACTTCTGAGGCTATATAAGGCTCTGGTCAGACCCCATTTGGAGTATTGTGAGCAGTTTTGGGCCCCCTATCTAAGGAAGGATGTGCTGGCCTTGGAAAGGGTCCAGAGGAGGTTCACAAGAATGATCCCTGGAATAAAGAGTTTGTCATATGAGAAACGGTTGAGGACTCTGGGTCTGTACTCGTTGGAGTTTAGAAGGATGAGGGGGGGATCATATTGTAACTTACAGGATACAGCAAGGCCTGGATAGAGTAGACGTGGAGAGGATGTTTCCACTTGTAGGAAAAACTAGAAGCAGAGGACACCATCTCAGACGAAAGAGACGATCCTTTAAAACAGAGATGAGGAGGAATTTCTTCAGCCAGAGGGTGGTGAATCTGTGGAACTCTTTGCCGCAGAAGGCTGTGGAGACCAAATCACTGAATGTCTTTAAGACAGAGATAGATAGGTTTTTGATCAATAAGGGGATCAGGTGTTATGGGGATAAGGCAGGAGAATGGGGATGAGAAAAATGTCAATCTTGATTGAATGGTGGAGCAGACTCGATGGGCCGAGTAGCCTAACTCTGCTCCTATGTCTTATTGTCTTATTGTCTTCTGTCTTTGTCCACGATAAATACAGAAGAGAAACATTCATTGAGAACGTCGCCCATCTCCTGCATTTCCAACATATGTGTCCACCTTGAGGGGTCCTATTCTTTCTCAAGTTATTCTTTTTCCTTTAATATACTTAAAGCATCACTTTTGATTCACCTTATTCCTCTTGGCCAAAGCTACCTCATGCCCCCTTTTTCCCCTCCTAATTTTGTCCTAGAGTATATTCCTGTATCCCCTGTAGACCTCCAAGGAATCCCTTGATTCCGACTGCTTGTACCTGAACCATGTCTCCTTCTGGTCTTTCTTGTATAGTATCAAACCTTTTGACCAGTCTTCCCATTGACCAGTTTTCCCATCATGCCATTACTTACTTGTACCATATCACAGTTCCCTGGTCAAAACCTCAATATTTTTTGTCATCTCGGGTTCCTTACTCATACCAGCCTTGCCCTTCAACCAAACATGTACATATAGACCCTGAACTCTAGCTATTTCACTTTTAAAGGCCTCCCACTTGTCAGAGGTCCCTTTGTCATCAAACAAACCACTCCAATCAACCTTTGCAAGCTCCTGTTTAATTCCATCAAAATTCGCCTTGCCCCAATTTAGAACTTGCACCTCTGGACCAGTTTTGTCCTTTTCCATAACTATTTTAAAATTAATAGAACTATGGTCACTGGTCCCAAATTGGTTCCCCACCGTCACCTCAGTCACTTGCCCTGCCCTATTTCCCAAGGGTAGGTCAAGTTTTGCCCTTTCCCGAGTAGGACTCTCCACATACTGCCTGAGGAAACTTTCCTGAAGTTAACAAATTCCACCCCATCTAAGCCCTTAACACTATGGCAGTCCCAGTCCATGTTAGGAAATTAAAATCCCCAACTATGACAATCCTATTACTCCTGCAAGTCTCCCAAATCTCCCTGCATATTTGTTCTTGTAATTCCCGTTGACTATTTGGGGTCTATAGTACCACCCCGATAAGGTCACCATCCCCTTCTCATTTCTTAGTGCCACCCACAAAGCCTCGCTGTATGATCCCTCTGTTATTTCATCACTGACTACAGCCGTGATGCTTCCCCAATCAAAAATGTAACTCCCCCTCCTCTCTTTCCTCCACCTCTGTCCCGCCTAAAGCACCTGTACCCTGGAACATCAAGCGCCAGTCCTGTCCCTCCCTTAGCCATGTTTCTGTTAAAGCTATAATATCCCAGTCCCACATACCCATCCATGCCCTGAGTTCATCGGCCTTACCTGACAGCCCTTTTGCATTGAAATAGATGCAATTTAATCCAACAGGTTTTCCCCGCCCCCTGTCGTGCTCCTGCCTACATGTCTATGCAGCTTGTCGTTGCTAAGTACTGCATCTCCTTTCAGCCCCTCCCCTCATTTGCTTCGCTGCTGCGGATGATCCCACCCTCAGCCAATCTAGTTTAAACCCTCCCTTGTAGCACTCGCAAATCTGCCATCCCCCCCCCGGATATTGATCCCCTCCAGTTCAGATGCAACCTGTCCCTCTTAAACAGGTCACCTCTTTCCCAGAAAAGATGTCAATGATCTAAGAATCTGAATCCCTGCCACCTTTAGCCATGCATTCATCTGCCATATTCTACTGTTCTTACCCTCAGGAGCACGTGGCACTGGAAATAATCCAGAGATTACCACCCTTGAGGTTCTGTTTCTTCATATTTTTCCTAGCTCTCTAAAATCACTCCTCAGGACCTTATCCCTATTTCTATTTCTGTCATTTGTGCCAATGTGCACAACGACTTCTGGCGGTTCACTTTCCTCCTTGAGAATATTCTGCAGCTGCTCCAAGGTATCCTTGACCCTGGCACCCGGGAGGCAGCACACCATCCTGGACTCCCTTTTGCGGCCTCAGAATCTTTTGCCTGTCCACCTAATCAGTCCATCACATGAACCTACCTCCATCCATTGACTCCATCTACACCTCCCGCTGCCTGGGGAAAGCGGGCAGCATAATCAAAGACCCCTCCCACCCGGCTTACCCACTCTTCTAACTTCTTCCATCGGGGAAGCGATACAAACGTCTGAGAACATGCACGAACAGACTCAAAAACAGCTTCTTCCCCACTGTTACCAGACTCCTAAACGACCTTCTTATGGACTGACCTCATTAACACTACACCCCTCTATGCTTCACCCGATGCCGGTGTTATCTAGTTACATTGTGTACCCTGTGTTGCCCTATCATGTATTTTCTTTTATTTCCTTTTCTTTTCATGTACTTAATAATCCGTTGAGCTGCTCGCAGCAAAATACTTTTCACTGTACCTTGGTAAATGTGACAAGAAACAAATCCAATCCAATCCAATTATCAAGTCTCCTATCACTACGGTCCTGTTTACCTTTCCCCTTTCCCGCTGTGCCCCAGAGCTAGTCGCAGTGCCACAGATCTGGCTACTGTTACTTTCACCTGAACAGTCATTGTTTATGAGAGGAATGACCACAGGGGACTCCTGCACTCTCTGCCTGCTCCCGTAGCCTTTCCTGGTGGTCACCCAGCTACTCTCTGCCTGTATCTTAGGTGTGATTGTCTCACTAAAACTCTTAAATATATAGTGCTCAGCATTCCGAATGATCGAACTCCAGCTCCCTAACTCAGTCTCCCAGGAGCTGTAGCTGGGTCCACTTCCCACAGGTGTAGTCATCAGGGAAAACAGAATTCTCCCTGAGCTCCCACAAGCTGCAGGAGGAACATATCACTGCTCTCATTGCCATCCCAACTGCACCAAGACTAAAGAGGAAAGTTAAGAGGACGCTACCTGAGATTACCTATGTTCTGCTGAGACACCACTCGCCAAAGCCTCTCGAGCCAAAGCATCACCACCTGAGTACTCTGCTGCAAATTTTCTAATCACGTGCCTCTTTCTCCTGCTCCTAAAGTGTTAACTTTATTTTACTTTGGTTTACTTTTATTAAGTTTACTTGACCTTAACTAATAAACCTTATGACTATTGATATACTTTGCTCAGACTGATAAATCTGATTAAAACTGAACACACTTTGTGAGTTGTAATGAATTTTACTATGTGGCCATCTAAAATGGCCGCCCGCAAAGGATAAAGGGAATTGTGGTCAAGTTGGGACACAGACAGTACACAGCCCTGTGTATTGAGCAAAGGAAAACCAGACTGAACTGAAACTTGCACCAGTTAAAGGTCAATCACCGATTTCCCCAGGACAATAGACTCAAATTAAGGAATAGTAACAGTAGCAGACTCACTGGCGCTGCCTCCCCTTATTTGGCAAAACACACGTACTTGGGACAATGGTAACTAGGACCCACCCAGCCATCAAGGTACCCGCCCCTAATTGGCCAGTATCGATTAAAGTGATCAAGACCCTATCGATCCACTGGATCCTGAGTTAACCCCGCTCAAAAGGGTGCAAAAGAGGAAAAGGATCAGAGGCCCTGCTGCACTAGGGATCAATCTCTTTTGGAACCGGCCTGTGCCCACACCAATCGCAGCATAACGACAAGCCAAGTTCAAGACCCGCGATCGCTACCTGAGAGAGACGAGCCGCAGCCAAGACGAACCTGACAATTTCCAGCCGACACATGTGGGGACTCAGATAAAGGTCTTATCTACCTGCACAGAGCTGATCATCCAGAAGTTAAGTAAAGGTCATCTTAGTTGATAGGTGTAGTTTAATGCGTAGCCGCATGCATCATTGCACATAGAGATAAGTTTTGTGTTTAATAATGAACTGTCTTTTGAACTAACATACTGGTTGTGTGGTCATTTGGTCAATACAAGAAACATGCACGCTGCTTGTGGTTTGTAAATAAAGGGAGCAACAACTTAAATAACTTTTTTCCCCTGTGCACCAAATTCCCACGTTACATTATTTCGCTACTCACTTGGTCTCCGTCTCAATCATTTTAAAAAGCCTGACTCTTGTGTTGACCCTCTGATGAGTCGCCAGTAGCTGGGTAAGCTTCTTTTTAAACTGCTACAGTTATTATCACCAATTGAACCAACTACTTTGGGATGATTGACAGATAACTGCCACCGCCAGGCAGTTCGCTGTTTGACACGGTTGTTTAACTTACTTGAAGGTTATTAATTCTATGTCAGAGCTTGGTTCTTAAGCTATATTTGACCCTGAAAGAGACTTAGAAGTATTTACCACATGGAGCTAATTCCCTGCTCACTTGGTCTCAGTCTCACGCAGGTGTAGTTACCTTTCCACACATCCCTTACTGACCATCTTGTGGCTTTATTCACTGAGCAAGCTTCTTGACCCTCAAAACCTATCAACTTTAAACAGAATGTTTTTCGTCCCTAACCAGATCTCCCTCCACATCCTGGGGTCTGTCGAAGGTTCAGAACAAGTTGCACTCCAAGGATCAATAATCCATGCAAGAGCAGGCACACAAGACATTCTGAAACCTGAACAATTTTGATGTCTCCTCAAGATACTACTTTTTAAGGGGATGCATTCAATTGTGTTCTCTAAGTAAAAGAGGGCAACTGTCCTACCATGTCTGCTGCTTTCATCTGCCTTTGCCTCAATGTCATAGTGTGTGAATTCAATGTCAATAGATGCATTGTACCACTGGAACCCATTATTCTCAGATTACACTTTCTATTCCAAACTCAACGATTGATAATTTCTTTATCACTGAATTATTGAATTCTACTGTCCAAGTGTGTGGATTGGTTCGATTGGATTGTCAGATCATGCTTAGGTTGCTCTTTCCTTCCTGTGACAAAACTTCCAATAAATTTCAAAGTCTCGCTTTTTGATAATCAGCAGTTCTTCTTTCTGATCCTGGATTTCTTACATTTTCAAAAGTAAAATTATAATTGGAAGGCCTGTGGTGTTGTGAGGAACAGGCAAGGCCTTATTGAAAGAAAAAAATGAACAAAGTTGCATTCAAATAGCACCTTCCTTCTCAATATGTCACAGAGAGTTTTGTAGCTAACTAATTAACTTCGCAGTGTAGCTACTTATTTAATGGCCAAATCATCAGTCAATGTTCTCGCAGCAGAGGTCCAGATATATTGCTATTTGTCAGCTTTGGTGGCATGGGAGGAGGGACGAATATCTGTACATCAGCAGCACTCAGAGCTCTTTGTCAAACAGATGTTTTATGTTTGCCTATGTCCTTAGCTTAATGTCTCATTTGAATGGCAGCATCTATATTTATATGCTGCACTCCCTCAGAGTATCACTGAAGTGCCAGCATATCTTCTGTGTTCTCGTTCTAACCAATCGACACTGAGATGGGAGTGTTGTGACAAAGCCAGGCTGATTCTTACTCTTAAAGGAAAGCAATAATTTGGAGGTGAACTTAGATTTTAAGAGGTGTCTGGAAGAGGAATTTTATCAACTTGAAATAGCATAGAAGATTCCTCAAGCCCCAAAGACAGGAGGCTGTGTTGTCTTTAAGACAAAGCAAGCTGGGATTGTTAGAAATTATCAAATAATATTTCAGGTGACCTTTGAATGTTATCCATGTCATATTTTTTAGAAATTACAA
Organism: Scyliorhinus torazame; assembly: GCF_047496885.1. Lineage (NCBI taxonomy): Eukaryota > Metazoa > Chordata > Chondrichthyes > Carcharhiniformes > Scyliorhinidae > Scyliorhinus > Scyliorhinus torazame. Next base: position 116,518,372 of record NC_092722.1, on the reverse strand, counting down.
TCTGGTCCCCCTTCTTGACATTGAGAAGACCTTCGATCAGCAGTCTTCCTTCAGAGTGCTATTTGAAAATTATGTCTTGAGGAGACATCAAAATTGTTCATGTTTCAGAATGTCTTGTGTGTCTGCTCTTGCATGGATTATTGATCCTTGGAGTGCAAGCATATGGAGATTGTTTTGTGGGTTTTATACCATGGAACTATGGAGGCAGAATATAAAATGTAATTTAGTTTTCCTATTAATTTCCACATTTCCTAAGTTTCGACTAATGTATTTTGGTGTCCTGATGATTTTTCTACCACTGAAGCACCAAGGTGAAAAACAGTCCTTGACAAATATTCAAGCCCACAAAACTCACAGGATAAACCAGCAAATAATGAACATAAACATTAATATTACTAAGTTCCCTGAGCTTCAACGGCTCAGTTCACAGGGCGAATGGAGCACACATGGCCTATGGATCTCAGTGTAGGCACATACGCCTTAGCTAAAAGTGCATGGGCTGCCTCAAACATTGAAGCAATATGTATGTCCCCAATTCAACTCCACCCTCTTCTGGGGCGTCATTCTACGCCGGCGGGAGTCTCCGTTTTGCCGGCGCCCGGGGGTTTCCCGACGGCGTGGGGCTGCCCCACAATGGGAAACCCCATTGACCGGCCGGTGTTACGGAGACTCCCGCCGGCCGGTCGGGGCAGAAATGTGGCGGGGCGGGTAGGAGAGTTTCGCCCCTGAAGTTCATTCAGAGCTTATTCTCTGGAAATAGAAGTAGGGAATCAATTGTGCTAAGTAATTGGTCATGAATTTAGGTTCATCTCACCCAGTGTTGGATTTATTTTCCCCATTTCATTGAATTGGTCTGGGTTTCCAGTAACTACAAAGTGCAGATACAGGACCGCATCACCTCTATTGCAGCAACCATTCATTCATTTCTCAAAACTATGCTGCAAGATATATATATATGTGTGCCTACACTGAGATCCATAGGCCATGTGTGACCCATCTTTGTTTCTCATTGGGACAGCCAGGCTATTTTTGAAAATGGAACAAAGTGCCCAGGGTGCTTTCTTTATTCCAAATGTTTCCACTCTAAGCCAGGATGTCCCTTTAAGTAGCTTTATATGGAATGTCGAATGACCCCAGGTTAAATTGAATGTCTTGCAGTGTTTGGGAGAAAATAGCAGCTGCCTTTCTTTAAATTCATTTTAATTTCTTGGCTGCTCCTCTTTTTAAATGGAATGTTAACTTCAGGAAATATTTTTGATCATGGAGACAAAAGAAGGTCCCCTTCTTCATATCCACCTTTCAATTTCCCTGTAACAAAGGACCAATATTTCTTTTTTTTTAAAACATATTTTATCCCAAGTATCATCAAATTCTTACAGATAATAGCTGAACTATATCATACAAACAGTTGCTCATTTTTATTTCAACAAAGTAACAGCAACAACCCTAAATCCCGTATCCCCCCTCAGCCCCACTATCCTCCCTCCTCTCCTAACCCTCCTGCCCCTTCCCCCTAATTGTTGGCCATGAACAGGTCCTGAAAGAAAGTGATGAACAGCATCCACCTGGGATAGAACCTTTGTTTCGACCCTCTCAGGGTATGTTTAACCTTTTCCAGTCGCAGGAATTCTGCCAGATCACTCAACCATGCCGAGGCCCTGGGTGGCTCCGCTGACCTCCACCCAAGCAGGACCCGACTCGAGCCACCAAGGAGGCAAAGGCCAAGACGTCAGCCCCGCCCCCCCCCCCCCCCCCCAAGGAGCTCTGGAGAGTCCGACACCCCAAAGATCGCCACCAGCAGATATGGCTCTAGTTTGACAATCTCAGGCATGATCTCAAAAAATGAGGCCCAGAACCCAACTAACTTGGGGCAGGACCAGAACATGTATCAATAATTCACAGGCCCCTTTGAACAATGCTCACACCTGTCCTTACCCCAGGGAAGAATCCACTCATACGCATCTTAGTTAAGTGCACTCTATGTATTACTTTAATTTGTATCCAGCTCAACCTGGGAGGAAGTAAAGTTCACTCTATGCAAGATCTTCACTTCTCACCCCTCCCTCTAGCCCTAGGCCCAGTTCTAATTCCCACTTCTCCCTCACCTCTTCTTGTTATGGTTTCCCCGTCTCCAGCAAACGTTCATATATATCGGAGATCTTCTCTTGCCCCATCGCAACCCATGATAGTATCCTATCTATCAGTGTGGGTCTCGGCAACTGAGGGAACGAGGACAAGGCTTTACGAATTAAGTTCCTCACCCGCAAATACCTGAATACACTCACCCTCTGGAGTTGAAATTTTATCTCTGTCTCCTCTAGACTCACAAATCTACCTTGCACAAATAAATCCCTGAACCTCTCAACCTCTCTTCTCCTCCATATCCTGTGCACTGCATCGAGACTTGATGGTAGAAACCTATGATTATCACAGTTTGGTGACAGTAAAGGCATGTTCCCCAAGTCCAAAATGTTGTCTAAACTGGTTCCAAATTCTTAAATATGCCATTACCACCGGGATCATCGAGTATTTGGCCAGGGAGAATGGAAGAGGGGCCGTAACCAACACACTTAGACATGACCCTATGCAAGAGATCGCCTCCATCCAACTCCACCCCGCACCAGACTCCTCAAACCATCTTTGCAGTGTCCCACTGTTTGGCACCCGGTAATAGAGCATCAGGTTTGGTAGCCCCAACCCATCTGATTTCACCCTCTCTGCAGGAAAGCTCTTCTAATCCTAGGAGTCTTTCTTGTCCAAATAAAGGCAGAGATTAGTCCATCAACCCGAGCAAAAAAAGATTTAGGGAGGAAGATCGGAAGACTCTGGAACACGAATAGAAACCTCGGTAAAATGTTCATTTTGACCTTGTATACTCTACCAGCCAACATTAGTGAGAGGGCAACCCACCCCCTCAGGCCCCCTTTCACCTCTTCCACCAGACAGGTCAAGTTCAACTTATGCAATGATGTCCAATCGTGCGCCACATTAATCCCTAAATACCTAAACTTCGGTTTGGCCAGCTTAAAAGGCAGCCTCCCAGATCCGTCCTCTTCCCAAGTGAATTTACCGGGAACGTCTTGCTCTTGCTCACATTCAATCTATACCCTGAAAAGGATCCACATTTTTTCAACAGTTCCATAATTTCTCTCATACCTGTGAGAGGATCAGAAACATACAACAACAAATCGTCTGCCTAAAGGGACATCCCACGTTCCTCCCCCCCTCTCAATATCTTTCCATTTCCCTGACAATCTAAGTTCAATGACCAATGGTTCAATTGCAAGCACAAATAATAATGAAATGAAATGAAATGAAAATCGCTTATTGTCACTAGTAGGCTTCATTAAAGTTACTGTGAAACGCCCCTAGTCGCCACATTCCGGCGCCTGTTCGGGGAGGCTGGTACGGGAATCGAACCGTGCTGCTGGCCTGCCTTGGTCTGCTTTAAAAGCCAGTGATTTAGCCGAGTGTGCTAAACCAGCCCCTGATCACAATAATCCCCTGATAGTGGAAACAGCGAGCATCCCTGTCTCGTGCCTCTGTGTAGTCGGAAATATCCTGAGCTCACAGCATTGGTCCGGACACCAGCCATGGGGGCATTATGTAGCAGTTTCACCCAGGAAATAAAGATAGGACCAAACCCAAATCGCTCCAAGACCTCGAAGTGATAGCTCCACTCCACACGGTCAAAGGTTTTCACCTGGTCCACAGAGGGTGACTAGACCACATTCAAAAGCCTCCTGACGTTGGACGACAAATGTCGGCCCCTGACAAATCCTGTCTGGTCCTCAGAGATCACTTCTGGTCGGCACCCCTCCAAATGTTTCGCCAGAAACCTAGCTAATATTTTCGCATCAGTACTTAGTAGTGAAATAGGCCTATAAGATCCACACTCAAGGGGATCTTTGTCTTTTTCCAGGATTAGAGAAATTGAGGCCTGCATTACCATGGCAGGCAGCACCTCTCTCAACAGAGAGTCGTTGAACATTCCCAATAAGTGTGATGCCAACAAGGCCTCAAACTGTTTGTAAGCCAGAAAACTATCTGCCCAGTGCTTTCTCCAATTGCATGGAACCAATAGAGTATATAACTTCCTCCAGTCCCAACGATGCCTCCAGCCCCTCCCTCTTCACCCTTTCTAGCACTGCAAAGTCCAATCTGCCCAAAAATCGCTCCATCTCCGAGTCAACCTTCGGCGGTTCAGACTTTATAGCCCTCGATAAAAAAACTTCAAAAGCTCCATTAATCTTATTCAGGTCAGTAACCAAATCTCCCCCCTCACCTTTAACCTGAGCTATTACCCGTGTGCTGCCTGCCATCTCAATTGGTGAGCCAATAATCGACTGGCTTTATCCCCGTATTCATAAAACATCCCTCGCTCACCACATTCCCCGTCGATTCAAGCTCAAACATCATTTGTAGCCTCTTTCTTTCTGCCAACAACTCTGCCGTAGGGACCGTGCAGTACTGCTGATCCAACTCCAAGATTAAATTGACCATCCTCTAACTTTCAGCCCTGCCAGTCTTAACCTTGTGGGCCCTGTACGATATTATTTCTCCTCTGATCATCACCTTCACCGCCTCCCAGGACGTGGAAGGCGAGACCTCCCCATTCTGGCTGGAATTTACTTAATTTCCCATGGCCGAAGTCACACTTTCACAAAACCCCTTATCTGCGAGGAGTGATGTGTCCAACCTCCAAGGTGGGCGTTGCGCTCGGCCTGTCTCTAATCGCATATCCACAAAATGTGGTGCACGGTCCCATATTACTATCGCCAAGTACCCAGCTCCCACCACCCCCGGGAGTAATACCTTTCCCACTATGAAAAAATCTATTCTGGATTAGATGAGGTGCATAGAATGGGTGACTAAATCTCCATGGATCCCCCCCACCCCCACCTATCTGTTCCATGAACACAGCCAACTCTCTTACCAACCCAGAACTAACCAGAGACCTCGGACTTGACGTGTCCATCCTTGGGTCTAATACACAATTGAAATCTCCTCCCATACTCAACTGGTGTGAGTCCAGATCAGGGATGGATACCAACACCCTTTTGATAAAATCTGCGTCGCCCCAATTTGGTGCATAAATGTTCACTCATACCACTGGTGTATCCCCCAGCACCACACTCACCAAACATATTGCACCCCAGGGTCTTTCAAAATTCTAGTCGTCGTAAATGCCATCCTCTAATTGATCAATATTGCAACACTTCTCAACCTTGAATCAAAATATGAGTGGAACACCTGCCCCACCCACCCTCTCCTCAGTCTCCTGCACGAAGACTACCTCTGCGTTCAAAGTCCTCAAATGTGTAAACACCCGGGACCTTTTAACCGGCCCATTAAATTCCATAATATTCCATGTCACTAAACTAGCGGGGGCTCCCTCTAGTAAAGTCAGCCATATCCCCTCTGTGAGGAGCTCCAACTGGGCCCCAACCTACCTTGATGGTTTAGCTCAGTGGGCAAGAAATCTGGTTCGTAATGCAGAACAAGGCCCGCAGCGCGGGTTCAATTCCCGTACCAGCTGAGAATTCCGAATTCTCCCTCTGTGTACCCGAACAGGCGTTGGAATGTGGCGAATCGGGGCTTTTCACAGTAACTTCATTGCAGTGTCAATGCAAACTGACTTGTGACAATAAAAGATTATTATTATTAATCCAAGCCCACCCATGATGGAAGCTGCTTCCACCCCTATGTCGGTTCATTCATAAAGAGACCCTCGTCACCAGCATTTTATCAACTGCTCCCCCCCCCTTCCAACTCCCCACCTCGCCTGTCCAGTGAACACCCCCCCTCTCCTCCCCCCTCCCATTCCCTCACCTTTCCAAACATCTGCTAACCATTCTTCCAGGCTCAAATAGATACAGATTCCCTCGTCCTCCCACCCAACACAGAAAACTCAACCAACCTAAACCCATTATCCAACAAACATAACAGAAACCACTCCCAGCCCAACCATCTAGCCACAACCCCTACCCCCACTTTGCTTCCGTTAACTTGCAAAACCGCCAGCCAGGTAGCCCCCATCCAGGAAGTCTGAAAGAGAAAACACAAAGGAAATCACAACCCGAAAGAGCCAGACACCCGAAATACCCCAGTCGCTCATCCAATCCAAAAATACACATTCGGCAAAACAATAAATAAATAAAGAGTTCACACCCCTAAATTGACCAATCAAAAAATCCATACCACCATGTGCGAGAAGAAGAACACAGAACCCCAAATAGCTAAAACACAAACAGTAACAGGAACTATATACATGAACATGCAAAATTTACAAAGCTCCAAAACAAATCCCATAACTACAATCAAATCTCTGCTAGTCCGCTCCTCCTCGCAAAGTCATTTGCTTCCTCTGGCATATTGAAGTAATGGTCCTTGTTTTTAAATGTGACCCACAGTCGAGCTGGGGACACCATTCCGCATCGCACCTCTTTTTTGTAAAGCGTTGGCCTTGTTAAATTACACCCGATAATCGGGTGACAAGAGCCAAAAGCGCGTTGCTGAACAGGAGCCGCTTTGTACGTGACCGCTCACCGCATTACCGCAACCGGAAGTCCACGACCAACATTTTTACAGAATCATTCTATTACTGGAGCTTTTTTGTGCATAGGGTGAACCAAAGTGTGCTCATTGCGAAAAGTCAATTCCTTTTGATGATTCAACTTTGAGATCTTAGTTCTTATTCTTTAGGTAAAAGATGAAATGCATCCAATCCTTCACTTCCTCACAGAAACCATTTGCATTTCAAGATGCTGACCTCTAGAAACCACTCGTAAAATGTATTTAGGAACAATGACATGGGTGACTTCTAAACTTAGTTATTGGGTTATGCTTAGTTATTCTCGAGTTAAACTGATTTTGTATTATCTTCAGTGTTTAGTTTAGCATAGTGAGGATACTTTCGAATTGAGATAAATTGGGTGATATCAAATACGCCACAAATTATACCTCTCTCCTGATCTTGACTTCTGCACCGAAGCTGCTGGGGAACTGATCTAGTCTATTAAAGCCTTCAGTTATGTCACAACCTCGTCATTGAGTTTAATTGATCGTGCATCAATTTAATAGACTACTCTTAAGCTGAAAGAATGGATCTCCGAATCAAGCCGGAGTGTCTACAACTCAGCCCCACGCGGAGAACTCGGCGGCGATATTTAAGCACTGGCTGGCGTGTTTTAAAGGCTACCTCGAGACGGCCGGAGGCACCCCCTCAGGAGAACAGAAACTGCATCTCCTGCACTCGAGAGTAATCTATGGAATCTTCTCCCTCATCGAGGAGGCGGAGGACTATGATGATGTGATCGAACTGTTAAAGGGACATTATATACGCCCTGTAAACCAGGTCTACGCATGTCATCTGCTTGCAACTCGACGGCAAAGCCCCGGGGGATCGCTGGAGGACTTCTACCATGCGCTACTGGTGCTGGGCAGAAACTGTGGCTGCCCGCAAGTTTCGGGCAGCGAGCACACGGAACCTCTAATCCGGGATGCCTTTGTAGCAGGTATGGGCTCCTCAGACATCCGCCAAAACCTCTTAGAAAAGGACACCCTGGGACTGAGAGAGGCACGGGCCCTGGCAGTGTCCATGGATATTGCCTCCAGAAACGCACAGTCCTATGCGCCCGAATGCGTGGCGGCCCCCTGGGCTGCGTGGCATCCCACAGCGGCAGCCCCACTGACCTTCCCCGTGTCCCCGCAGGCCTGCGCTGTAAGATGGCCCACTAACTCCGTTGGGCCCCGTTGTTTCTTCTGCGGGCAGGCGAAGTATCCCCGCATGCGCTGCCCGGCCTGCGCCTCCACCTGCAAAGGGTGCGGCAAGAAGGGCCATTTTGTGGGGGTCTGCCAAGCACAAGCCGTGGCCGTGGTCTCCAATGACTCCGGACCGCTGCAGCAACCTTCCCTTTGGGCCCCAGACGGCCAGCACTCACCGCCACCCCCCTATCCTAGGGCCACGTCCGACCCACGGGGGCGCCGCCATTTTGTCCATCTTCGCCACCATTTTGTCCATCCCTGACCACCATGTGCGATCCATGGGAGACTCCATCTTGGATGGGGCCCCAGGCTCCCAGCACGGCCGACTACACGCTGCCCGATCACAACCCACAACTGCTCCATCTGACCTCGGTGACGCTGGACCAAAATCTGCAACGACGACGGTGTTCATCAACGGCCACGAGACGTTTTGCCTGATCGACTCTGGGAGCACGGAGAGCTTTATACACCCCGACACGGTAAGGCGCTGTTCACTTATTACCCACCCTGTAAACCAAAGAATCTCCTTGGCCTCCGGGTCACACTCAGTGGAGATAAAGGGGTTCTACCTAGCAGACCGCACTGTCCAAGGCAGGAAATTCAACAATTTCCACCTTTATGTCCTACCGCACCTCTGCGCGGCTACACTCCTGGGGTTGGACTTCCAATGTAACTTGCAAAGCCTGACCTTTAAATTCGGCGGCCCTATACCCCCCCTTACTGTCTGCGGCTTCGCAACCCTTAAGGTCGACCCGCCTTCCCTGTTTGCGAACCTCACCCCGGATTGCAAACCGTCGCCACCAGGAGCAGACGGTACAGTGCCCAGGACCGGACCTTCATCAGGTCAGAGGTCCAAAGGCTACTGAGGGAAGGGGTCATTGAAGCTAGCAACAGTCCCTGGAGAGCTCAAGTAGTGGCGGTGAAGACCGGGGAGAAAAAAGGATGGTCATTGACTACAGTCTGACTATCAACAGTTTTACGCAGCTGGATGCGTACCCTCTCCCCCGCATATCCGACCTGATGAACAGGATCGCGCAATACAAGGTCTTCTCCACGGTGGATCTCAAGTCCGCTTACCATCAGCTACCCCTCTGCACTAGTGACAGCAAGTACACTGCCTTCGAAGCAGATGGGCGGATCTCCCAATTTTTAAGGGTTCCCTTTGGTGTCACTAATGGGGTCTTGGTCTTCTAATGCGAGATGGACCGAATGGTTGACCGGTACGGCTTACGCGCGACGTTCCCGTATCTTGATAACGTCACCATCTTCGGCCATGACCAGCAGGACCACGACACCATCCTCCGGAAATTTCTCCGCGAAAATCCTTAACTTAACGTACAATAAGGATAAATGCGTATTTAGCACCGACTGCCTAGCCATTCTCGGCTACGTAGTGCGAAATGGAGTTATAGGCCCCGACCCTGAACGCATGCGCCCCCTTATGGAGTTCCCCCTCCCTCACTGCTCCAAGGCCCTGAAGCGCTGCCTCGGGTTTTTCAGTTATTACGCACAGTGGGTCCCCAACTACGCAGACAAAGCCCGTCCCCTGATCCAGTCCACAACCATTCCCCTGTCGACGGAGACCTGCCAGGCCTTCTGCCGCATCAAAGCAGACATTGCAAAGGCCACGATGCGCGCCATCGACGAGTCCCTCCCCTTCCAGGTCGAGAGCGATGCGTCCGACATAGCTCTGGCCGCCACCCTCAACCAAGCAGGCAGACCCATGGCCTTCTTCTCCCGTACCCTCCATGCTTCAGAAATTCGCCATTCCTCGGTCGAAATAGAGGCACAAGCCACAGTAGAAGCTGTGCGACACTGGAGGCATTACCTGGCTGGCAGGAGATTCACTCTCCTCACTGACCAACGGTCGGTGGCGTTCATGTTTGATAATGCACAGCAGGGCAAGATAAAGAACGACAAGATCTTACGGTGGAGGATAGAACTCTCCTCCTACAACTACGAGATCTTGTACCGTCCTGGGAAGCTAAACGAGCCTTCCGATGCCCTGTCCTATGGCACGTGTGCCACCACACAAGTGGACCGCCTCCGAGCCCTCCACGAGGACCTCTGCCACCCGGGGGTCACTCGTTTTTTCCACTTCATTACGACCCACAACCTGCCCTACTCCATCGAGGAGGTCAGGACAGTCACCAGGGACTGCCAAATCTGCGCAGAGTGCAAACCGCACTTCTACCGGCCCAAGAGGGCGCATCTGATAAAGGCTCCCCGTCCCTTTGTGTCCCTCAGCATGGACTTCAAAGGCCCCCTCCCCACCACCGACCGCAACACGTATTTCCTGAACGTGATTGACGAGTACTCCTGTTTCCCATTCGCTATCCCCTGCCCCGACATGACCGCAACCACCGTCATCAAGGCCCTCCAGGGTATCTTTACACTGTTCGGGTTCCCCGCGTCCATACACAGTGATAGGGGATCCTCCTTTATGAGTGACGAACTGCGTCAATTCCTGCTCAGCAAGGGCATCGCCTCAAGCAGGACGACAAGTTACAACCCCTGGGGAAACGGGCAGGTGGAGAGGAAGAACGGAACGGTCTGGAAGACCGTTCTACTGGCCCTACGGTCCAGGACTCTCCCCGTCTCCCGCTGGCAGGAAGCCCTCCACGCCATCCGGTCACTGCTCTGTGCAACTACCAATCAGACACCTCATGAACGTCTCCTTGTCTTCCCCAGGAAGTCCTCCTCCGGGACCTCGCTCCCAACCTGGCTAGCGACACCTGGACCCATCCTGCTTTGGAAGCACGAGCGGGCGCACAAGTTGGACCCGTTGGTCGAGAGGGTCCACCTGCTGCACGCTAACCCCCAGTCCGCCTACGTGGCGTTCCCTGATGGCCGGCAAGATACAGTCTCCCTCCGGGACCTGCCGCCCGCCGGAACCCCACGCGCACCCGAACCATTCCCCCCACCCCCTCCCCCCCACAGCACCTCACTGGAGGGTCGGTCCTCCCGCTGCTCCTACCTAGGCCATCCCACGCACCGACGCCCCCTACAGGCGCCCCCCTCTCCTGTCAACCGTTTGCCCCACCAGCGCTGTCTGGGGGTGACGAAGCTGCCACGGAGGACGAAGCCACGCTCCCTGAGTCGCAGACGCCCGGACCTCCACCAGAATCACCACAGAGGCTCAGACGATCCAGGAGGATGACCAGGCCACTCAACCGACTGATTGCTACACTGTAACTGTAACTGTAAATGAACACTTACTGTATATATCTTCCACGCTTGTAAATATTCACGGTACCTCCATATCTGATCATACCATGTTAAATGCAATTGTAACCACTGGCCACCACCCCTGCCGGACTCTTTTTTAACAGGGGGTGAATGTGGTAGTATCAGGTATTGCAGTACCTGAGAGGCTGTAGACCATTGGGTAAACTCAGGAGTTTACCATTGGCTGTTTGGTATGTAGTTCCGCCCTGACAGGCGGGGTATAAGAACAGGTGCCGTCCCAGCAGCCCTCATTCTGTACCGAAGCTGCTGGGGAACAGATCTAGTCTATTAAAGCCTTCAGTTATGTTACAACCTCGTCTTTGAGTTTAATTGATCGTGCATCAAATATATGTCGTAATTTATGGACAAGCTGGTACTCTGCCCTATTAAGTTTCATTATGATATAGGGCAGATATCTAATCATGTCCATATCATTGAGTAACCTAAAGTGTTCACAGCCACAGGCCTTCCTCCTGCAGAGATCCTGCTGTGCATATTAGATACAATCATGCTCTGCTTCCAGATTTTGTTAAAACCACACCACAATGATCCCATTTTGAAGCACATCTTTTGTGTTTGTTAAGTGGACTTTTAATATGCATTGCTTCTTTCTGGAGGTGAATCTTCAAAAGTTAACTGAATATTCAATAAAATCACTTATCCCTGATCTTAGTGCCACCACCAGTAAGAAAGACAAGCTGAATATAAAATATTTATGCCTCATATATATAAAATAGTAACCACTAAATATTTTTCACATGGCGCTGCATTACATACTAATTGCTCAGACAAGGGGCGGTATTCTCCCCTCCCCCACCCCCCCGCCGGGTGGGAGAATCGCCCGGGCGCCGCGCAAATCGCGTCACGCCGCCCCGAACCCCGCACGTGATTCTCCCCCCTCCCCCGAAACCAGCGGCGTGCGAATCGCGCCGGGGCGCTCAGAGAATCGGCACAAACGGCGAGCGGCGATTCTCCGGCCCGTATGGGCCAAGCGGTCGCACGTAAACGGCCTACTCCCACCGGCGCCGTCCGCACCTGGTCGCTGCCGGCGGGTACTCATCGCAAAGGCTTGGGGGTCTGCCTGTGAGGGGAGGGGTGCTCCGTTCCCGGGGGTGCCTCCGGAGTGGCCTGGACCAACCGATCGGCGTGCCGGCCTCTCTGTCAGAAGGCCTCCGTTCGTCCGCTGGCGAGCCTGGATCCATCCGCCATGTTTGTGCGGGCGGCCTGGGGAAGGCCGGCCACCGCGCATGCACTAGTTGGCGCTGGCCCAACCGCGCATGCACGGGACCCAGGCCGGCTTTTACGCGGCGCCGGGTCTCTGACGCCGTGCTGAGGCCCCGCCTCCATAAATCGTGCGACGCCCCTGCTAGCCCCACGGAGGGGAGAGAATAGGGGTCTGGGAACGAGCGCCGACGCCGGAGTAAAACACTCCGGTTTTTACTCCGGCGTCCGCACTTAAACTCCCGTTGGGAGAATCCCGCCCAAGGTTTCCCTTCAAAATATTAATATTTTAAACTTCTATCACACAACATTACACTAATTGCCATTTGCACAATCTCCAATGACAACTGGAAGAAAACCACAGAAGAACGCACAATGACCATTAAGCAGATTTTTTATAGTCTTTTACCTAATTAACTTCACTCATTTCTTCACCTAATTAAGTTTGAAAGCATGGTATAAGATGAATGCATGATATAAACCCATGGGACATAATGTATAGTTCACTCTGGGGCTAAAAGCAGCCCAAAACTTTAGATGCTCATGAAATCTCAAGTTATCCCAATATACAATAATAGTAACATACCCATTTTCCCGTTCAATGTATGAGAAAAATGACTGACTGCTTATTGATTATTTCTTTGACAAAGGCTGCTTTATTTTATCACAATCCAAACCATGGATGGAATCTTTTGCTGGAAAGGCAGGATCATTTGGGAACCCAATTTACTAATGGACAGGTTTAGTGAAGGCTCATTCCCGTGGTCACAACATCAGCATCCAAGTTCCCTGAAAAATTAGTGAAGGTGAGCGGGATGAGGTGTCCATTCTCGTGAAAGATTTGTAATTAAAGGGACCACGTCATTGGTTACAAGGGCGATCATTTTGAGGCTGCAGCAACCAGGGATAAACAGGAGATCTGGGAAGTCTGGCCACCATCACCAGTCCCAACCCCGTTCCCCACCAACTCCCTGCTTCCTACCGCCTCTCTGTTTCCCACTTGGCACCCTGATTCTTTGCTGGAGATCTTGCTGAGGGCTGCAGTGATGTGGATGGAAGAGAGCTGTTTCTCCACCCAAGCGAAGTGTGAATGGTAGTGACCGAGGATGTCAGCAGCAGAAGTGTGCGCTCTCTAATCTGGAAAGAGTGCAGCAAAAGGATGACAGGCATTAGGAAGGCTTGACAGGTGAGTGGCATAACAGCTTCATGTGCCAAGCCCATCATTCTCCTGCACAGCACGCTTCTGGACAACTCATATTGCAACTAGCTTATTTCTCTCTACATACACCTCACATGCCCATTTGAAAAGCAAAAGCTTGCAGCTTGTTCCCATATTCATGCTATTGGTCTCTCTCACCCATGCCTCACAGTCACCTTTGACAAAAGTACCTTTCTCACTCTGCACACGGTCTATGACAAAAACTGATAACATTCTGTTTTCTCTCCTTCCAGGACAAGTGAGGATACAACTTGACGAGGGGCAGAGACCAGTGGGGTAGTAGGTGGGAGAAGAGTGGAGGATGGGTGAGGAGGAGGTGCAGTAGTGTTGGTGTCCCTGTAGTGACACCACCACTGGCAAAACATGCTCACCTGTTTAACTGGGAAGGAAGTTTTTCTTTCCAGTAGGCTGCAGATGTCAGCAATGACCTGCTAAAGCAGCCTGGGCCTCTGGAGACATTGGTGCTCAAACATGTTGGGAAATCTGACCTTCTGCCTCTATACAGTGTGTTGGGGGACTTGCCTCCTTCCAGCTGGAACTCTCTCAATCCCCTCCATCCTGTGGAAGGGCATACGGTTGTCAAGCAGTGATAGAACTCTCCATGGGAAGAAGTGCTTAGAGCAGCAGCCTCTTATCGGCCCATAGTTTGGATTTGTTTATTGTCATGTGTACCGAGGTACACTGAAAGGTATTTTTCTGCGAGCAGCTCAAACAGACCATTAAGTACATGCAAAGAAAATAAAAGAAAAAGAAAATACATTATAGGGCAACACAAGGGCTGGGATTCTCCCCTAGCCGGCGGGGCGGGGGGTCCCGGTGGGATGGAGTGGCGTGAACCATTCCGGCGTCGGGCCTCCCAAAGGTGCGGATTTCTTCGTACCTTTAGGGGCCAAGCACTCACCGTGAGGGGCTAGGTCCGCACTGGAGTGGTTTCTGTTCCGTGGAAGGCCTTTGGCGCCACGCCAGCCGTGGCCGAAAGGACTTCGCTGGGTGGCGGAAGTCCGTGCATGCGCGGGAGTCCGCGCATGCGCAGGGGGGGGTGTCTCTTATGCGTCAGCCATCGCGGAGACTGTGGCCGAGGCGGAGGGAAAAGAGTGCCCCCACGGCACAGGCCCGCCCGCGGATCGGTGGGCCCCGATCGCGGGCCAGGCTACCATGGGGCCACGCCCCGGGGCCAGATCGGCCCGCGCCCCCCCCCCCCCCCCCAGGACCCCGGAGCCTGCCCGTGCCGCCAGTCCCGCCAGTAAGGTAGGTGGTTTGATTCACGCTGGCACGACTGGCATGACACCAGCGGGACTCCGGCCCATCGCGGGCCGGAGAATCGCCGGAGGGGGGGGGGGCGCCGACCGGTGCGGCGCGGCGCGATTCCCGCCCACGCCGAATTTTCGGTGCCGGAGAATTCGGCGGCCGGCGGGGGCAGGATTCACGCCGCCCCCTGCCGATTCTCCGACCCGGCGGGGGTCAGAGAATCCCGCCCAAGGTACATAATGTAAATACAGAGATACCTGCATCGGGTGAAGCATACAGGAGTGTAGTATTAATCAGGTCAGTCCATAAGAGGGTCGTTTAGGAGTCTGGTTACAGCAGGGAAGAAGCTATATTTGAATCTGTAGAAGCTGTTTTTGAATCTGTGAACTCTTTGGTTTCACTGAAGTATGCTGTGATCCAGAATGGACCAGTTACCTTTTGTTTAACAAGTTTTGAAATCCCATTTACTCGCTAGGAGAATAAAGCCACAACATTCATGGTTTTAAATAACAAAATAAACTTTTCTAAATCAAGAAAGTAAAATAATCTGTAATATCCATCTTATAGGCTAATAGTCAGAAGTAACATGAGGTAAATATGAATCAACAAGCAAAATGTGTTCGAACGCACCATGCTGGACAATAAAAGGCAGATGCCACCAAGAATGATGCCACATATTTCTAAGCCCAGGTGGCAGTGACCACCGAGCGTCACAAAATCTCATTAAAACTCTATTTCCATCACAAGGGATTCAACTTCTCACTTGCCAAGATATCACAATTGAATTCCTTCACAAAGCACTCCGACTCGGACTGCCTCAATAATAGTGCTCCTCCTGATAGTCCAATCGCACCACCTGAGGCTGTGTTGCATGAGATTCGCAAAACTACAATCCTTCTTTTAATTCCAGGTACACTTCTAATTCTTTTGCTGATTGCTAGCTTCATTAAGGTGACACTGTCCAGGGTTTCTCCAAACTCCAGTCTCCAGGCTGTACTGAGCTTTAAATGGTTCCTATGGCTTCTCTGTGCCCTAACTGCGTCACAGAAACAGTGATCTTTCATCACCTTCTCAGCTCCCCAAGACTTCTCTGAGCCCTGACTACCTGGAGTCTGCTAGCAGCTCCCAGGGCTTCTCTGTAAACCACGAGGTCCAAATTGCAACCAATTCACTCTCCCAGACATGCAGATAAATTGAAACCAGAAAAATCCGAAACCAGCACAGCAAAAATCAGAGATAACCTCTTGGTATTAGAAAATTCATCTCAGGAATTTGGGACACATACAAATTAATGAAAAAACAGATTAAAGGTTTATATGTGTTTTTTTAATAAGCTTTCACAAGGTGTGGGTGTCGCTAACTAGGCAAACATTTATTGCCCATCCCTAACTACCACTGAGAAGGTGATGGTGAGCTGCCTTTTCGTACCAGCCTCCCTGAACAAGCGCCGGAATGTGGTGACTAGGGGCTTTTCACAGTAACTTCATTTGAAGCCTACTTGTGACAATAAGCGACTTTCATTTCATTTTCTTGATCCGCTGCAGTCCATGTGGTGTAGCTACAGCTAGAGTGCTGATAGGATGGGATTCCAAGATTTTTACCCGGCCACAGTGAAGGAATGGTGATATTGTTCTAAGTCAGGGTGGGTGTGTGGCTTGAGCGGAACTTGACGGTATTCCAATGCATCTGCTTCCCGCGTCCTTCTTGGTGGTAGGTGTCATCGGTTTGAAAGGTGCTCTCAAAGGAGCCATGATGAATTGCTGCAGTACATCTTGTATATGGCACACAGTGCAGCTCTGTGCATTGGTGATGGAACGAGTGAGAGCTTAGGGAGATGGATGCGGTGCCAATCAAGCAAATGTTTTGCCCTGGATGGTGTTGAGCTCCTTGAGTGTTGTTGGAGCACTCATCCAGCTAAGTGAGAGATATGGTAAACCACTGTGTTCCTATATTAAGGGTTGTACGGTAGAACCTGCACTACAGGTTCACCTGGGCCCCTGCCTGCTCCGCCCAGGAGCCGGGTTATAAATATGCGTGGCCTTCAGCTCGCAGCCATTTCGTCAGCTGCTGTAGGAGGCCACACTTCAGAGACTAATAAAGCCTCAGTTTGAATTCAACTTCGTCTCCAGCCAAATTGATCGTGCTTCAAGAGTATTTGACGACATTCTTGACTTCTGCCTTTTAAATCGTGGACAGGCTGTGGAGAGTCAGGAGGTTAGTTGTTCATTACAGAATTTCCAGCTTCTGACCATCGCTTTTAGCAAAAGTATTTTTTTTTTTGGAAAATATTTTATTGAGGCATTTTAACAATTTTCAACATCAAATTTCAACAAAAATAAAACACAACAATAAAACCATAAACACCATCCCACATGGCTTACACAAACAGTGCCACCTTCCCCAGCCACCCCTCCGTTGGTTCTCCTGCCCTTACTCATCTCTCCCATGCCTCACCCCCCTTTGCCCCTGCTGACAGCTTAATTTTTCTCAAAGAAGTCGATGAACAGCTTGATGTACCATCAATTGACGACAGACGAGGAGTCAGGAGAAAAACTGTTGCTTTAATCAGCTTAAAGACACCTGCTGGCAGCCGGTCCCAGAATGAGGGCAGGGCTGGAGGTTGGCCACCTTTATACATGACCCGAGGGGAGGAGCCACAGGCGGAGCCAGCAGGGACAAGCCCAGGCATGTAACAATACAACAGTACAATACAACAGTACAATACAATACAATACAGTACAGTGGTTTACCACATTCACCCCCTGTTTAAAAAAAAGAGTCCGGTGGGGGTGAATTGGACGGGTTGAGCTATAGATCGAGTATGTCGGGGGCTTTGACTCTCCGCTGTGACCACCTCAGTCCTGGCTGTGGTGTGGATATTGGTTTCAGATGAGGTGTTGAGGCCTGCGTGTCCCGGAGTGTGTTGTCTTCTGCGTCTCGTAGTAGATGAGTAGCAATGGGGGGAGACAGTGTAGGGTCAGGGGTAGTGGTGATGGTCACTGGGGAACCTGCGGGTGCCAAATCCCGAAGGGAGACTGTGTTAACGGTGATGGTCACTGGGGAACCTGAGGGTGCCAAATCCCGAAGGGAGACTGTGTCCTCCCACCCGTCATGGTGTGCCACGTAGGCATATTGGGGGGTTAGCATGGAGGAGAAGGACCATTTCGACCAGTAGATCCAACTTATGGCTCCTCGCATGCTTCCGGAGGAGGACGGGCCCTGGGACCATGAGCCAGGATGGGAGCGAGACCCCCGAGGTGGACTTCCTGGGGAAAACAAACATCCTCTCATTGGTGGCGGTACACAGGAGTGACCGAATGGAGTGGAGCGCATCGGGAAGGACCTCCTGCCAGCGGGAGACAGGGAGACTTCTAGACCGTAGGGCAAGAAGGACGGCCTTCCAGACCTTCGCATTCTCCCTCTCCACCTGTCCGTTTCCCCGGGGGTTGTAGCTGATAGTCCTGCTTGAGGCGATGCCCTTGCTAAGGAGGAACTGATGCAGCTTGTCACTCATGAAAGAGGAACCCTGATCACCATGGATATAGGTGGGGAAACCGAACAAGGTGAAGAGGCCGTGCAGGGCCTTGATGACTGTGGCAGAGATCATGTCAGGGCATGGGATGGCGAAAGGGAAACGTGAGTACTCGTCAATGATGTTGAGGAAGTACACGTTACGGTCAGTGGAGGGAGGGGCCCTTTAAAATCGACGCTGAGGTGCTCGAAGGGGCGGGAGGCCTTTACCAGGTGTGCTCTGTCTGGCCAAAAGAAGTGCGATTTGCACTCCGCGCAGACTTGGCAGTCCCTGGTCATGGTCCTGACCTCCTCAATGGAGCAAGGCAGGTTGCGGGCCTTGATGAAGGGAAAGAACCGGGTGACCCCTGGGTGACAGAGGTCATTGTGGAGGGTCCGAAGTCGGTCTACTTGTGCGCTGGCACATGTACCGCGGGATAGAGCATCTGGGGGCTCATTGAGCTCCCCAGGTCGATACAAGATATCATAATTATAGGTGGAGAGTTTGATCCTCCACTTTAGAATCTTGTCATTCTTGATCTTGCCCCGCTGTGTGTTATTGAACATGAAGGCAACCGACCGTTGGCCAGTGAGGAGAGTGAATCGCCTGCTGGCCAGGTAATGCCTCCAATGTCGCACAGCTTCCACAATGGCTTGGACTTCCTTTTCGAGGGAGGAGTGTCTAATTTGGGAGCCCTGGTTCGGAGCCACGGGCCTGCCCACCTGGTTGAGGGTAGCGGCCAGGGCAAAGTCGGACGCATCGCTCTCCACCTGGAAGGGGATGGACACGTCTACTGCGTGCATCGCAGCTTTAGCAATGTCTGTTTTGATGCGGTTGAAGGCTAGGCGGGCCTCAGCCGTCAGGGGAAAAAGGGTGGATTTAATGAGTGGGCGGGCCTTGTCCGCATAACTGGGGACCAACTGGCATAGTAGGAGAAGAACCCCAGGCATCTCTTCAGGGCCTTGGGGCTGTGGAGGAGGGGAAGTTCCAGATCACATATCTGCGCCCATACCAATGCCCTCTCTAATCCCATATGCTGCCTCCACTGTCCCCACACCCTCAGGCCTGCCACTGCTACCGTGCTTGTGGCGTACTGAGCCGGTGGGAACGGCAGAGGTGCCGACAACAATGCCCCCAATGTGTCTTTACATGAGGCCACCTCCACCCGTTCCCCAATAGACTCCTCCCCCACTACCCACTTCCTGACCATCGCAATATTCGTCGCCAGTAGTAATTAATGAAATTCGGAAGAGCCATTACCCCTCCTCCCCCACCCCCCCCCCCCCCCCCCCCCACCCCCACCCCCCCACTCCAGCAGCACTTTTTTCACCCGTGGGATTTTACCCGCCCAAACAAATCCTGAGATCACTGCATTCACCTTTTTGAAGAACGCCTTGGGGATAAAAATTGGGAGGCTCTGAAAAAAAACTCGAGAGGACCGTCATTTTAACCGCCTGAACCCGCCCCGCCAATGACAATGGGAGCAAATCCCACCTCCGAAAGCCCCTCATCTGATCTACCAACCGAACCAAATTCAGTTTATGCAGCTGTTCCCACTCCCGCGCCATCTGGATACTCAAATATCAAAACCTCTTCTCCTGCCCCCTCTCCTGGACCGCAAAGACCTCACTCTTACCCATATTCAATTTGTATCCCCAAAACCGCCTGAAATCCTCTGATATGCTAAAAATCCTTCCAATCCCCCTAAGCGGGTCTGATATGTTCAGAAGTAGATCGTCCGCATACAGCGAGATCCTGTGCTTCTCCTGCCCCTATACTATCCCCTGCCAGACCCTCGACATTCTCAATGCCAATGCCAGCAGCCCTATAGCCAAGGCAAACAACAGTGGGGAAAGTGGACATCCCTGCCTATTCCCTCGGTGCAACCTGAAGTAATCTGATCTCAGCCGATTCGTCCGCACACTTGCCACCGGTGTTTGGTATAGCAACCAGACCCAATCCACAAATCCTTGCCCAAACCCAAATCACCCCAGGACCTCCCATAAGTATGCCCACTCCACCCGCCTTCTCTGCGTCCATGGCCACCACCACTTCAATCTCACGCCCCTCTGGAGGCATCATAATTACATTAAGCAACCTCCTAATGTTGGTCACCAAATGCCGTCCCTTAACGAACACTAGCTGGTCCTCCCATATTACCCCTGGGATGCAGTCTTCGAACGTTGTGGCCAGGATCTTTGCCAATAGTTTGGCATCCATATTTAACAGGGAGATCGGCCTGTATGACCCACAGTTTTCCGGGTCCTTATCCCGCTTTAAAATGAGGGAGATCGTCGCCTGTGACAACATCGGGGGGAGCACTCCCAACTCCTTTGCTTCATTGAAGGCCCTTACCAACAGCTGTCCCAACACCCCCAAGAACTTCTTATAAAATTTCTCCGGGTACCCGTCCGGTCCCGGGGCCTTACCTGATTACATCGCCTCCAACCCCTCTACTATTTCTACAAGCGAAATTCTGCCTCCAGGCCCTCCACTAGCTCCACATCAACCTTCAGGAACTCCAACTCTCGCAGAATCCGCCTCATCCCCTCTTCCCAGGCTGGGGGTTCCGACTCGTACAACTTGCTATAAAACTCCCTAAATGCCTCATTCACCCCTACCGGGTTCAAGACCATATTCCCACCTGTGTCCTTCACTTTCCCAATCTCTATCACCACCTCCTGTTTCCTCAACTGGTGCGCTAACATCCTGCTTGCTTTCTCCCCATACTCATATACTGCTCCTCTCACCCACCTCAACTGCCCCACCCGTGGATAACTGCGGAATTCCATTTGCAACCTCTGGCGTTCTTTTAACAGCACTTCCTCCGGGGCTTGTGCATATCTCATGTCCACCTGCAGGATTTCTTCCACTAGCCTTTCTATGTCCACCCGCTCTGCCTTCTCCCTATGTGCCGAAAAAGATCCTGACCACTGCCTTCAGTACCTCCCAAACCGTACCTGCCGACACCTCCCTCGTATCATTAATCTCTACATACCCCCGAATGGCCTTCCTCACCCACTCACACACCTCTTCTTCCGATATCAATCCCATATCCAGCCTCCATTGCGGGCGTTGCTCCCCCCCCCCCTCCCCCAGCTCGCTCGTAATTCCACCCAGTGCAGGACATGGTCCGACACCACTATTGCTGAATACTCAACATCTACCACCCCTGCCAACAACGTCTTATCCAATACAAAGAAATCTACTTGGGAGTACACCTTGATGCGAAGTTCCATTGTTTTAAAATCTTTGCTCAATAAATTGATGCACTATCAATTACTAAAAAGACGAGAGTAGTGAATAATCGAGGCTTTATTGAGCAACGATGTGCGGCCTCCTGTAGCTGCTGCCAGAATGGGAGCAGCTCCGGTGAGCACACACCTTTATACGCCGCCTACTGGGCGGAGCCAGCAGGCAGGGATTTACCCAATATACCTCTAGTACAGGAGCCTTACCGTACTACATCTAATATACAGTTAGTGGTGACTATTACACAATCATCAGCGAACATTCCCACTTCTGACTCTGTGAAGCAAATTTTCAAAGCAGCGGAAGTTGGTTGGGCTGAGAAAATTGACTTACAGCAAACAGAATCATCTTACGTTTTACTCGGTATGCTCCAACCAATGGAGAGGTTTTTCTCGATTTTCATTATCTTCAGCTTTTCTTGGGCTCTTTATCTTCAGCTCTATTGTCTGTATTTGGACCAAGGCTGTAATGAGGTCAGGATCTAAATGGCCCTTGCGAAACCCAAACTGAGTGTCAGTGAGCAAGTTATTGCTGTGTAAGTGCAGTTTAGTTAGGCCACACTTGGAATATTCTACATAATTCTGGTCGCCACACGAACAGAAGGATGTGGAGACTTTGGAGAGGGTCCAGAAAAAGTTTACCAGGTTGTTGTCTGGTCTGGAGGGTATTAGCTATGAGGAGAAGTTGGATAAACTCAGATTGTTTTCACTGGAACGATGGAGATTGAGGGACGACCTGATAAAAGTTTACAAAATTATGAGTGGCATGCCAGGATGGATAGTCAGAAACCTTTTCCCAGGATGGAAAAGTCAATTACATGGGGACATAGGTTTAAGGTGTGATGCACGATCAATTGCACAATGACTAAACCACAACTGTGGCTTTATTACAGTCAGATGCGTGGCCTCCTGCTGCAGATGGCGAAATGGCAGGGCACTGGAGGTCATGCATATTTATACAGGTCTTAGTGGGTGGAGCCAGCCGGCAGGGGCTACCGGCGAACCTGTAGTGCAGGTCCTACCTTACATCCCCTAATACAATGGTTCACCACATTCACCACCTGTTAAAAACGAGTCTGCCGGGGGTGATGTGAAACTATATACAAATAGTGCAATTATGTACAGTGGTGGGAAAAAAAGAAAAGATCCATGTTGACGGTCCGGAGTCCGTCAAAGGTTCAGCCGGACCGGTGCTTTGGTGCTTCGTTGGGAGCAGCGTAACGGTGGTGGCGAGGCCGGTGCTGGCGGTGGTGGAGGTGGCACCGATGGTGGAGATGGCGGTGCTGATGCAGGCCAGTCATCGGGGAACTCCGTGAGCATGCCGAAGTCCTCTTCGTCCTCTTGTGCAGAAAAGGGGGGGGGGTCTGGTGGGGTCAATGGCGGCGCGGTGGGGGGGGGGGGGGCGCATGGGTGGGGAGGGGGGGGGGGTGTTGGGGTTGAACCTGACGGTGCCAGGTCCCTGCGTGAGACAGTATCTTGGCGGCCGTCGGGGAACTCAATGTAGGCATATTGAGGGTTGGCGTGGAGCAGGTGAACCCTGTCCACCAAGGGGTCTGCCTTGTGGAGTCGGACGTGCCTACGGAGAAGGGCCGGTCCTGGAGCTGCGAGCCAAGTCGGAAGCGACACCCCAGATGTGGACTTCCTGGGGAAGGTAAAAACACGTTCATAGGGTGTGTTATTAGTGGCGGTGCACAATAGTGACCGGATGGAGTGTAGAGCGTCAGGGAGGACCTCATGCCAGTGAGACGTTGGGAGATTCCTGGACCATAGGGCCAGCTGGACGGCCTTCCAAACCGTCCCATTCTCCCGTTCTACTTGCCCATTTCCCCAGGGGTTGTTACTGGTCGTCCTGCTGGAGGCTATAACCCTGCTGAGCAGGGACTGACGCAGCTCATCGCTCATGAATGAGGATCCCGTGTCACTGTGGATGTAGGCGGGGAAACCGAACAGAGCAAAGATGGTGCTGAGGGCCTTGATGACGGTGGCAGACATCATATCGGGGCATGGGATGGCGAAGGGGAATCTGGAGTACTCATCGACCACACTGAGAATGTACGTGTTATGGTCGGTGGAGGGGAGGGGCCCTTTGAAATCCACGCTGAGGCGTTCGAAGGGACGGGAAGTCTTCACAAGGCGTGCACGGTCTGGCCGGTAGAAGTGCGGCTTGCACTTCGCACAAACCTGGCAGTCCCAGGTGACTGTCCTTACTTCCTCGACGGAGATGGGCTGTTTGCGAGCTTTGACCAGATGGTACAATCGAGTGACCCCCGGGTGACAAAGGCTGTTGTGTAGGGCCCACTTGTGTTCTGGCACATGTATCTCGGGAGAGGGCGTCTGGGGGCTCGTTGAGTTTATCGGAGCGATACAAAATCTCGTAATTATAGGTGGAGAGCTTGATTCTCCACCGCAAGATTTTATCATTTTTGATCTTGCCCCGGTGTGTTATTGAACATGAAGGCTACCGACCGTTGGTCCGTAAGGAGAGTGAATCTCTTACCGGCCAGGTAAAGCCCCCAATACCGCACAGCTTCAACGATAGCTTGGGCCTCCTTTTCGACTGATGAGTGTCGAATTTCAGAGGCATGAAGGGTGCAGGAAAAGAATGCCACGGGTCTGCCTGCCTGGTTTAGAGTGGAGACAAGGGCGACGTCTGAAGCGTCGCTTTCTACTTGGAAAGGCAGTGACTCGTCCACTTCTCGCATCCCGGCATTGGTGATGTCTGCTTTGATGCGGGCGAAAGCGTGTTGTGCCTCGGCCGCGAGGTGGAATAGGTTGGACTGAATGAGTGGGCGGGCCTTGTACGCATAGTTTGGGACCCACTGGGCGTAATAGGAAAAGAACCCCAGGATGGCTAACCGGGTCGTGCTGAACACACACTTCTCTTTGTTATAGGTCAGGTTGAGAAGAGTGGCAGTGCGGAGGAATTTATCGATGTTGGCATCGTGGTACTGCTGGTCATGGCCGCAGATGGTGACATTATCTAAGTACGGAAAGGTGGCCCACAAACCGTACTGGTCGACCATTCGGTCCATCTCCCTTTGGAAGACCGAGACCCCATTTGTGACGCCGAAAGGGACCCTAAGGAAGTGGTAGAGGCGACCGTCCACCTCGAAGGCCGTGTATAGCCGGTCCGACTTCCGGATGGGGAGCTCCATGACCATCCTGTGTTTCTCCCCAGTTTTAACCACTACCACTTGGGCTCACCAGGGGCTGTTGCTGGCCTCGATAATACCCTCCTTAAGCAGCCACTTGACTTCGGACCTGATGAAGGTCTTGTCCTGGGTGCTGTACCATCTGCTCCTAGTGGCAACGGGCTTGTAATCCAGTTAGATTAGCAAAAAGGAGCCCCCCGCTCAACCTTGAGGGTCGTGAGGCCGCAAACGGTAAGGGGGTTAAGGGCCCGCCAAATTTGAGGGTGAGGCTCTGAAATGAATGAAATTAAATTAAATTAAATTAAATGAATGAAAATCGCTTATTGTCACAAGTAGGCTTCAAATGAAGTTACTGTGAAAAGCCGCTAGTCGCCACATTCTGGTGCCTGTTCGGGGAGGCAGTTACGGGAATTGAACCGTGCTGCTGGCCTGCCTTGGTCTGCTTTCAAAGCCAGCTATTTAGCCCTGTGCTAAACAGCCCCTGGAGGTTGCACTGGAAGTCCAGGTCCAACAGGAGTGCAGCGCAGAGATTAGGAAGGACATAGAGGCAGAAGTTACTAAATTCTACGTCCTGGACAGTGAGGGTGACTGTACAGAAGCTTCGGATCGGGACGGAATGGGATCCAGAGGCTAGGGAGATCCTTTGATTGGCTGGGTGGACCGCGAGGGAGCAACGCCTTACCGTGTCTGAGTGTACCGTGCTCCCAGAGTCCAGCAGGCACGAGGTCGCGTGGCCGTTGATTTTCACCGTCGTCGACGCGGTGGCCAGGTTGTGCGGGCGAGATTGGTCCAGCGTCATCGAAGCGAGCTGTGGGTAGCCGTCGGATGTTTCGGGTGGCGAGCGTGTGTGGTTCCGATCTCGGGATGTCCAGAGACCCTGTGGGGGACAAGACCCTGCGGCGCCCATGGTGCGCCCATTGCGAGGTCGGGACAAAATGGTGGCGCCCATGGTGCACACATTGCGGGGTCGGGACAAGATGGCAGGACCCATGGGGCGCACGCGGCCGATGGGGGACAAGATGGCGGCGCCCATTGGTCGCACATGGCCCTGGGAGGAGAAGATGGCGGCTCCCATTGTGCATCTGGCGTGGAGGAGGGGGTGATAGCGGGGCGCGATCGCAGGGATTGTGCGGGCCTGGCACAGAGCCGCGAAGTGGCCCTTTTTACTGCAGGCTTTACAAACGGCAGTGCGGGCCGGGCAGTTTTGGTGGGGGTGCTTCTGCTGACCGCAGAAGTAGCAGCGGGGACCCCCGGGGTGCGCGGTTCGGTGTGCGGCACAGGCGTATTGGGAAGGCAGGGCCCCAGCTGAGGAGGCCGTCAGCGGGGTCTAGGAGCGGTAGGAAGGGGCAGAAGGGTGGGCAGCGCGGCGGGAAGGGTACGATTGCACATTACGGGATGCGACCATCATAGAGAGCGCCAAGGTTTTCGTCTCCACCAGTTTGAGTGTGGCCCCTTCCAGTAATCGTTCTCGGATGCGGTCCAACGCAATCCCCGTCACGAAAGCATCGCGCATGAAGAGGTTAGCGTGTTCGCTGACCGTAACGGCCTGACAGTCACAGTCCCAGACGAGTTGAATTAGGGCCCGCCAGATGGACTCACCAGGTCGTTGCGAGCGGGTGGCGAGTACATGCCTGGCGAAGAGCGTGTTCGCCTTCTGCGCGTAGTGTTCCTTAAGGAGTTCAATTGCCTTTGTGTAATTCATGGCGTCTTGGATCAACGGGAACACGCTGGAGCTCAGTCTGGAGTACAGGACGTTTATCTTCTGAGCCTCAGTTGGTGCGGGGTCCGCAGTGTTGATGTAGGCCTCAAAACATGCTAACCAGTGAGGAAAATTCCTTTCTGGCGTCGGGCGAGTGCGGATCCAGTTGCAGGCGATCGGGCTTAATTCTGATATCCATTCTGTGGAAAAGCTGACTGTAATAAATTGATGCACGATCAATTGCACAAAGACTAAAGTTGGGTACAACTGTGGCTTTATTACAGTCAGATGCGTAGCCTCCTGCTGCAGCTGGCGAAATGGCAGGGCACTGGAGGTCATGCATATTTATACAGTTCTTAGTGGGCGGAGCCAGCCGGCAGGGGCTACCGGTGAACCTGTAGTGCAGGTCCTACCTTACATCCCCTAATACAATGGTTCACCACAATGTGCAAGGGGCAAAGTCTAGATGAGATGTGCGAGCCAAGTTTTTTTACACAGAGGGTGAAGAGTGCCTCAAACTCACTGCTGGGGGAGGTGGTGCAAGCAGCTTCGATAGCAATGTTGAAGAGGCATCTTGACAAATACATGAATAGGATGGGAATAGAGGGATATGGACCCCAAAAGTACAGGAGGTTTTAGTTTAGACAGGCATCATGATGAGCACAAACTTGGAGGGTCGAAGGGCCTGTTCCTGTGCTGTACTGTTCTTTCTCCTTTGATTGCATTATCACCGACATATTCCATTACTTTGCTGATGATTGAGGGTAGACTGATGGGCTGGGAATTGCCTGATCTGGATTTGTCCTGATTTTTGTAGAAGCACAAACTTGGGCAATTTTCCACATTGCTGGGTCGATATCAGTGGCTGGAATTCTCTGGCCATTCGTTGGCAGTGGGATTCTTTGGCCCCAGCATCAGCACATCCTTGCCCATGGACTTTCCAGTGACATGGGGTGGCTTTGATCAGACTTCCCATTGACAGCAGTGGGAGCAGAGAACCCCGCCACCAGCGAACAGCACAACGTCTCCTGCTTCCGAGAAACACACAGCCAGGAGGCAGGAGAATCCCGTCCAGTGTTGGATATGTACTGAAGCAGTATGGCTAGGGGTGCAACTAGCTCTTGTGCGCACGTCTTCAGTACTACTTTGAAATGTTGTCAGGGTAAATAATCTTTGCTGTATCAATGCTTCCACCTTTTTCTATCATGTGGAATTAATAAAATTGGCTGAAGACTGGCATCTGTGATAATTAATGCAAATGCTTCAACCTTGACTTTTGAAATGTTTATTAAATAATAAAATAAAAAACAATAAATTCAACTAGAAGAGCACTTAACAAAATAAAAGGCTATACAGAGTACCACTAACGTTATCCAGTTCCAGCCATCTTTATTTCATCATCTTCAGAGCGAATTCTCCTGAACTTCCACAACATCATACACATTTTTAAAAACAATAACAATCTAGTAATAGTTACCACAACAGGTAGTTATATCTCTTTGGGGTTGCTTCTCAGATAGAACAAAACAACTGGCTTTTCAAGGTAGGTTTTATTCACAGGCGCAACTTGCTGCAAGTGAAAATAACTATTCCTGCTGTTGGTTGAGGTATCAAACAACTACTTTTGCATAGGTTGAACCGCCTTCTGATATACAGTTTTTCCCTTTTGATCTTCCCTTATCCCAACTAACCTCTTCAGAAGTCAAAATGGATTACCTTCTTTTAATTACTTTTTTGAATGTAAATGCAAGTCCACACCTCGTCTCCTCTTTTGAATCTCTAATATCTTATTCAAAACCTTTATGTTCTGTTCCTATTGTTCCCAGCTTGCCTTAGCTAAACATCTGTTTTAAGTGTTGCTTAAATTCTTTCTCAGAATGAATTAATGAGCAGGCCACATGGCTCTGGGCATCCCTGAACTATAGGTGCAGCTCAGGTACAATGGATTTGAGTGGGGCAGGAGATGATGATAATGCCCCACCACCACTTTATTAACATGGTTCTGCTTGATCTGGGCCATTTGGATGGGCCGGCAATGCTCCAACATCCAGGAAAGTTCACTAGTCTTGAACTTTCATAGGGTGGAGATCTAGTGCGTTCGTCCAGAGAAAAGAGACAAATGGGGGAATTTTACACTCCTGGTTTTGTGGGTCGGGATCGGAAAATGTGAGAGTCCTAAAACGTGGTTTACGTTTGTGGGATTTCCCGTCCCGATTGTCCCTACCCCTTGTCAATGGTGTAACGCCGGGGTTCCCATTTGAATATATTTAAATACAATTATTGTCCATGAGGCTTAAAGTCCTCCTCCTTCCACCCCCCCCCCACCCCCCCCCCCCCCCCCCCGCACACCCACCTCATTAGATCATCCAATTATCCATTCACGGCAGATCCCTCACGTCATGCAGCTGGCAAGTCGAACCCGCTAGAAGTGTACAACTGTGTACTACCCTCGGGAGGGGTGGAGTGGGGAGATCATGCCTGGCAAGTACTCTGGCATTACCTGGGCACTGCCCCCGGCAATACCCCAGCACAGCCTGACAGTGCTCGGGGTTTGTTCCAGGGGTGTGGTGTTGCTTTT
Source organism: Scyliorhinus torazame (assembly GCF_047496885.1). Classification (NCBI taxonomy): domain Eukaryota; kingdom Metazoa; phylum Chordata; class Chondrichthyes; order Carcharhiniformes; family Scyliorhinidae; genus Scyliorhinus; species Scyliorhinus torazame. The sequence continues at coordinate 116,489,498 of NC_092722.1, read as the reverse complement.
GGGGGGTGTTGGAGATTCCATAGGGTGCGGAGAGGTGTTCCATTGAGGAGGCTTCTGTGGGGTGTGTGCTGTTCTTTCGGGAGGCGCTCTATGGGGGTAGGATTTGTGGAGTGGGTTTTGAGGCAGAGGTTCCAGGGGTAGGGGGTGTGTCCAAGTTGGGGGGGACGTTCATGGTGGCGTGGATCTATTTTAACATTTTTGTGTCGGGGCACCCTTACTTTACAATATTAGTTGCTGGCAGTGCATTGTGCGACCCACCCCTTGGGAAAAAAATTTCTACATCCCTAACAACAAGTCGGAGGAAGCTGATATAAGGGCTGGCGGCATCCATGCCATTTTTCTGGCCTGCTTCAGCACTGTAAAAATGAGAAAATTCCACCTGTAGAATCAAACCTAACATGCCTAAAAATTAGTTTAGCTTTCGAAAAACAGGAGCAAAACAACAACAACAACTTTCAACTTATATCCATTTATCCCCTTTAACATGATTACACCTTACAAGGCAAGTTTCTGGAACGAAATATGACACCGAGCCATGTGACGAGATGTTAGGTAAGATTACCAAAATCTTGGTCAAAGGGATAGGTTGTTTCTGCACTGTATGTTCCATGTTCTAAAAAGCGAGGGAGGGTGGTCCCGGAGCTTGTGGCCCAGCCCACACTGAAGGCATGGTTACCATTGGTGGAGCTATTAAATTTGAGGATGCACAAGAGGGCAGACTGAAAGGAGAGCAAAAAGGATTCTTCCTGAACTTCTCCAAATCACATATATTCATCTTTTGCATTTCACGCTGCACTGTGAACAACTAAAGCAATTAAAATAAGTCCACTGCGTCGAAAAAATGAGAAGCTCTTAAAAAGAAATGCAGCTTTCAATTTTAAAATACTGTTTTATGACAGCCATGCTTATTACAGAATAATTTATTTGAGGCAAAACGTGATTTCTGTTTGGTTCTTTAAAACCCAGCCGTTGTTTTGTTTGAATGTAATCCCCAAGAGCTGTGCTATTAATATACCAGACAGAATCGTTACTAACTCAAGACTATGGACTTCTCTGCTCCATTAGCTAGAGAGATAAATGACAAACTGAAGCAGAAAATAACTAGCACCGTATCCCCGAGGTGAATTTCTGCTTCATGCTGATTAACTTCCATCGACTAGTCTAATTATTTCCCTTAATTGTACAACAGCAGAATCCCATTAAATGTAACATAATACAGCACTGCTGCTCAATGACACACTTGACTAAATGAAATAGCATAAATATAACATTAAAATGTGTGATGTGATGTAAATTTCAAAGTAATGAAAAGAACTCCCCAGAAGAACATGGTACGTAATCACAAGTGTTATGCAAATTATTATTTCAAAGATGAAAGTACTATGAAAGGTCCTCGTTTTGAATGTTTCCAGCTGGACACAATGTCCCCATGCTCTGACACTGATTGAAAAAAAAAATTAAAATAGTTTCACCCCACTGAAAAAGGCATATGATTTTGCCCAAAAATGTATGTACTGTTTGCCCAAAAACATTTGAATAAAATGAACACTCGGGCAGCACGGTAGCATTGTGGATAGCACAATTGCTTCACAGCTCCAGGGTCCCATGTTCGATTCCGGCTTGGGTCACTGTCTGTGCGGAGTCTGCACATCCTCCCCGTGTGTGAGTGGGTTTCCTCCGGGCTCTCCGGTTTCCTCCCACAGTCCAAAGATGTGCACGTTAGGTGGATTGGCCATGATAAATTGCCCTTAGTGTCCAAAATTGTCCTTAGTGTTGGGTGGGGTTACTGGATTATGGGGATAGGGTGGAGGTGTGGGCTTGGGTAGGGTGTTCTTTCCAAGAGCCGGTGCAGACTTGATGGGCCGAATGGCCTCCTTCTGTACTGTAAATTCTATGAAAGCATAATGATATTTAATAGAAGCAGGAATTTTGAATCAAAACTTTTCATTGAGCAACATGAAGGCCAGTCAGCTACATGGTGGTGCTGAGCAATATTTCATTTGAAAAGCATGAATAAAGATAGCTCCAGCATGCTTCTAAAGTTTTGAACTTACTTGCAAATCTAGAATTTTTCATCACGTCCTTGGAGAAAGTATTATTAATACCAATACTGCTGTAGAATTGGTCATGAACAAGAGTAAAAGAAGAACTGCCTCTTTCTCTTCTTGCAATTGACAGTGATTGCCTTCCAATCCAATCGTTTCCATCATTCTGCTCATCCATTATATTTATCTCTCCTCTTCCTCCCAGCACAGCTCTAACACATTTCCTTTCATCATTGTCACTGGATCTATACCTGCATCGGACTTTCATTGTGTCTTTTTCTCTCCCTTTTCACTTTGTGCAATAGTATAAAACAGGCACTTTCAAATTAGCCATCCATTGTACTCTACTCTCAATGTATCTCCATAGATTTCCTACATTACAATAGCAACTACACTTTGAAATTACTTAATTGGATGCTAGGCATTTTGGTACATGTTGAAGTTATGAAAGATGTAATATTAATGCAAGTCTTTCTTTTCTTTCTAATTCTGTGGATGAAAGCACTCTTAAGTATATATTCTGCTTTAGTAGACTTGTTGTTGACTTTTTCTGTAACTATCAGTGTGGAAAGTAGGAGCGATGTAGTTGGTTACTTAATCGAAGAGGGTAAATAAAACCTGTAGCGTAATGTAATTATTTTTCAAAGGTTAAAAGAGGTGGTATAATTACTTTTCTTCACTGAAAAGCTTTCAAAATAAAATTTATTTTATTTGAGAAAAATTAATAATGAACTTTAAGATCAGAAAAACATCAATTTTGTAATTATGACTGTGTTCATTTTTCCGATAATTACTGAAGCCACTCATTGGCATATCTCTCTTCCTCTCCTCCCTACAGTTAAATCTCTTGCTATCCTCATCTATTCTTAAATCTTCAACAGTATCTTTCAAACACATGATCACTTCCATCTGGAAGGGTAAGGGCAACAGCTGCATGGGGACACCACCACCTGCAGGTCCCCATCCAAGTCAGGCAACTTCTGTTCTTCCTTTCCTAGAGATGCCTATTATTTGGGCAGCTATAACCACTTTGAATGCTTGGCTGAGTTTCAAGTGTGAATGTGCTTCAGTACTATACATATTCCATTTATCTGAGGATAATAAGTTTCTAAAAGTTGCAATAACAGATTGTCCTGTTTTTTGTTTGTTGACACAGCCAATAGGATTAGAAATATTAAATGTTTTTACCACATGACAGATTTTTTTTTTGTTCGTCATGGGGACTTTTATCAGATGGTGAGAGGTTTATTTTATCCCCAAAGAATTCAAAGTAGTTTTCATTGGTGTAAGATGGTACCTGAGGACTGCCATTATGCACACTGGGTCAGTGGCTAAGCAGAATATAAAGGGGAATGTGGTTATGTTTCGTATTTTCACATACATTTTTCTCTTTGGGAAATTAGTGGGGAAATGTTGGAAAGATGAACAGGCAGACTCAGATTATCAACTTTTGTTGAACTGTGAATGCTTCTTGCATTGACGGACATGAACCCTGAGCTTCTGGCTCAGAGGCTGGGGTGATGTCTAGCGATGTGAGTAAAAAGGACAAGAGTGTGGTTTCCAGCAGTGCCAAAAAAAAGTTTAATGACCTTGCTCAGGTGGTCAAAGTGAGTCAATGAAATTGCTCACCCATCACGTTCCTCAATGTACCATATCCCAATCACTCACACAACAATGCACCCTAACTCTCAGGGCTCACTCCTACCATCCTATACAACAGCCTACCCTTACACAACTTCCGATTATGCCTTTGGTATACAAAACCTGCAAATTATAGCTATTTTGCTATGGCAGGCACATCAAACACACTGACATGCTACTATTCTGTCCTCTTTCTTCCAGGAGAAGGTTATCCCCAACAAACAGAAGACCAGCAATGTGATTCAGTCTGAAGCCAGGTGCTTAAGACCTAGAGCTGCTCGAGTGCTTCCTGCATGGTCACCTGCAGTTTGCCCAAAGAAAGCCAGTAGCTTTCCTCCAGATATGTGACTGGGGTATTTGAAGCTCCAGGTCATTGCAAAACAGCTGCTATAACTCTCTGAGCTAAGAGTGACCTATGATTCGAGGGACATCTATTTTGAAATGGCGACGGCGACGGAGGTGTTCGTGAAGGCTGAAGGACTGGGTTAAAATGAGAGATGAGACTGGGGTTTGATTCTGCACTAAAGGAAGGTGGGGGGGGGGGGGGGAAATGTTGTACACTGCCTCAGTTCTTTTTCCAGAATGTGTATTTGTTCTGTATGTGTGGTGGGAACAGTTGGGGGTTTGTTTTTTGGGGGTTGGTTAATGGGGAAGGGTACTGTACCCTCTGCTATGGGTTACAGTCGATATGAGAATATTGAGTTTTGGGGTTATGGTGGTTTTTCTGGGTTTTCTTTGTTTGTCTTTGTTTTCAGGGACTGGGTCATTGGGCAGGGGGTTCCACACAAGCAAACGAGGGTTGGCTAGTGAATGGGAGTGTGGTGGGGAGGAGCCGCAATCGTTGGAACCTGGTCAAACAGATTGCGATGGGCCTGGGAGGTGTGGAAAATGGGGGGAGGGGATTGATACTGGGAGAGGTGCTTTCAAGAGGAAGTGGATGGAGGAATTCAGGGAGGGAGGAGGAGGGGTTCGACGGCAACAAAGGGATGGGACAGGTCAGGGGCAGTGGGCAGGGCCCAGAGTTATGATGATGGCGGATAGGAGGGTAGACGTGGCTGAGAGTCCCTTGGTCAGAATAGTTATGTGAGGGGGTTCGGGGGTCCGGTGAAGAGGTCAAGGGTGTTTGCACATTTAAAGAGTCGAAAGGCCGATGTGGTGATGCTGCAGGAGACCCATCTGCGGGTGAAGGGTCAGGTGAGGATTAGGAAGGGATTGGTGAGTCAGGTTTTCCATTTGGGGTTTGATAGAGGGCTCGGGGACGCAAGACAATGAGGTTCTAGATGGAGAAGGTGGTGGCGGACTAAGGGGGTAGAGTCTTAGAATCATAGATGTTGACAGCCTGGAAACAGGCCCTTTGGCCCAACTTGTCCATGCCACCCAGTTTCTATCACTAAGCTAGTCCAACGCCCGCATTTGGCCCATAACCCGCTTTACCCACACTGCCCATGTAACTGTCTCACTGCTTTTTAAAGGACAAAATTGTACCTGCCTCTACCACTGTCTCTGGCAGCCAGTTCCAGATGCTCACCACCCTCTGTGTGAAGAAATTTCCCCTCTGGTCTCTTTTGTATCTCTCCCCTCTCACCTTAAACCTACTAGTTCTAGACTCTAGTTCTAGACTCCACTACCTTTGGGAAAAGATGTCGACTATCTACCTGATTTATGCTCCTCATTATTTTATAGACCTCTATAAGATCACCCCTAAGCCTCCTATGTTCCAGGGGAAAACGTCCCAGCCTGCCCAGCCTCTCCTTATAACTCTGACCATCAAGTCCTGGTAGCATCCTCGTAAATCTCTTCTGCACTCTTTCTAGTTTAACAGGGGCATTAGAGGGGAGGCTGGTGTCAATGGTTCGCGTCTCTGGCCCCAACTGGGATGAAACAGGGTTTGCGAAGAGGTGCTGTGTGCAACCCTGGATTTGGACACCCACGAGTTAATAGTTGAGGGGGGGGGTCTAGAATATGGTGCAGGAGCTGAAAGAGGATAGGTCCCAGCGACACTCGTGATGTATCGGCGATGTATGGGAGGAGGATGTTTGTGAGCGATGTGGGTGGGGCCCTGCAAACCATGTTCATATGTTTTGGTCTTCCCCACAGCTGGAAAGGTATTGGTGAAAGGCATTTAGCACTATTTCAGGGGTTTTACATATGGAATTGGAGTCTGGTCCCCTAGAAGCCATTTTCGGGGTGTCGGACCGGCCCAAGTTGCAGACGGGTGCAGGGACAGAAGTTTTAGCCTTCACCTCACTGATCCCTGTAGGCGGGTCCTGTTGGGATGGAGGTCAGCTTCTCCGCCCTGTGTCTCAGCATGGTGAGGGACCTGCTGAAGCTTTTGACCGTAGAGAAGGTGAGGTTTGAGCTGAGGGGGGGCGAAGGAGGGGTTCTACAATTCTTGGGGTTTGTTTATTAAGCACTTTTGGGAGTTGGCTGCCATTGAATGCTCAGGGAGGGGGGAGGGGCGTTGTTTTTGTTTTTGTTCTACAAGTCTATGTTTTAGGTTTTATATTGTTGAGATTGCTTTGTTTTTTTGTTTTTTATTTGTATGGCAAAAATGACAAAAATATGGCGAATAAAAATATTTTTAAAAAACGACTGTGCACTTTCGGTTGCTTCAGGTTTGTGCAGGGGACATGTCTGTGTGTGCCACTCCAGTTATGTTACACCACACAACTTGGGTAGGAAGCACCCACTGGTGTCATGTGTACTGCAAAATATGAGGTGGGCTTTCATCGTGCCACTACAGATCCTAGAACCTTTCAGTAGAATTCTTTCTCTCTCTGCAGTACAAATAATTCCCAATCGATTCCCATGCTTACTGGTAAAATAATTCATTACTACTTAATCAGACTACAGAAATATCAATTTGAATTGCATAACTCCATAGGTAAACTAAACTAACCCAATTGAATATGTTGATTTGCATAAATCACTACTTGTGTTAGGATTCCTCCCATGTGAATGAATTCTTGTTTATTAAACTGCCCTGAAGTCCTCTACAGAAAAACAATTCATTCCAGGGTAGATTTCCCTGTGAACAAACTTGCTTCTTTTACCTGTTGGCTAATATTCATGAGTAACTACATTCATTTAATTGACAGTCAAAGACAAAAGAACCTCTCTAAAGCCCAATTATCTGATTACTTTTGACGAGTTCAAAAGCATCCTTGGGAAGTTTTGAAATATAAACAGAAAATGCAAGAAATACTCAGCAGGCCAGGCTGCTTCCATGGAAAGAGAAACTGTTAACATATTTCATGTTGATGACCCTTCATAGATCATGACCTGAAATACTTAGGGCGATTTGCAGCCCGCAATCTCAGAGAGACTGCCGGTGTGGGCAGAAAATCTCTGGAGCGAATCGGGAAACGTGACTCTCTCCGGAGCAATCACATTTCCCAATTTCCCCCACCCCTTGTTGGCAACATCACACGGTTCATGCGCACAATGGGTTTTCATAAATTTGAATATCATTAGCCAGCCCCCTACCTCGTCCCATGACGTGAACACCCCTCACTAAATATTCATACCTTGCCAACATGGGTTCACAACAGATTTTTAAACACTATATTCAGTCAAGGGGATCCTTCCAGCGGTGCAATGTTAAGTATACCCCCCCCAAACTCGGAAGAGGGAACTGCCCAGGAATTGACCTGGTATTGCCACCTGGCACAGGTGGGCACTGTCAGGTTGGTGAGGGGGACTTGCAGTCATGTGTGATGGTGGCTGGGGGGGGGGGGGGAACGGGACAGTGAAGCTGGAATTTACAGGCACGGGGAGGCGAGTGGCCATTGGGGGCAACATTGGCAATACTTCTGTGGTGGGGGTGGTGGGGGTAGAGCCCCTGATGATTGTCCGGGGGTGGGCAATGACAGTAAAATTTGGGTTCTGATCGGGACCCCCTTTAAAGATGGTTTCCCGATTTCTGTGGTACCTGACTTCCAGGTGCTTGTTCCATCAGGTCCCGTCCCATCAGAGTGTCGGTGTAAACCGTGGCCATCATCTTTTTCTTCAAAGAAGCTCAAGATCTGAAGTGAAAACTGGTCTGTGCAACTGGAAAGCTGCATACCAGTTTTCAGTCTGAGCCAGACACTTAAAACAAATATGGTAAATTTCCACTTATTAATTCTTATTTCTCTCCACAGATGCTGCCGCATCTGGTGAGTATTTCCAGGACTTTCTGCTTTTTCTTCAGATTTCCAGCAGCTGTGGTATTTTATTTCTGCATTACCAGGAAATGTTTTCTTTTCATAGGCCCCTATTGAAATATCACTGCAGAAGCATCACATCCCAAGAAGTACCAAAAATGTTAACTTTCCAATATCCTGCCTTTGTAATAACCCAGCTGAATGGATTGTAGGAGACATTTGATTTCTACTCTATTTGTATAACAATTTGTAGGTACAGTTGTATAGCCATTTTATAGTAATTGTCTCTTATTGGGCTTGAGAGAGGGTTGCAAGGAAAGAAGAAAATTATATTTTCATTGCATCTTCTGCAACCTCAGTATGTCTCAAAGCAATTTAAAGCTAATTAAAAGCTTTTGAAATATAATCACTGTTGTTCCATTAAAAATGCTGAAAAAGCACATAAGCATGGTTTCACAGAGAGCAATGAGAAAATGACCAGACCAGCTGCTTTAGTTACGTGGGTTGAGGGGTAAATGTTGACCAGGTCATTAAGGAGAACTGTCCTGCTCTTTTTCAAATTAGTCGTATTGGTCTTCTATATCCCACTCAAAAGGCCAAAGGAAGCCTTTGTTTAGTCTTCAATCTGAAAGAAATCAGGTCCAAAGATGGCACTGTGTATTGCACTAGAGAGTCAACCCAAATCTTGTGCTCAATAATAATAATAATGTTTACTATTGTCACAAGTAGGCTTACATTAACACTGCAATGAAGTTACTGTGAAAAACCCCTAGTTGCCACATTTCGGCACCGGTTCGGGTACACAGAGGGAGAATTCAGAATGTCCAATTCACCTAACAAGCATGTCTTTCGGGAGGAAACCTGAGCACCCGGAAGAAACCCGCGCAGAAACGGAAGAATGTTGCAGACTCCGCACAGACAGTGATCCAAGTGGGAATTGAACCTGGAACCCTGGTGCTGTGAATCAACAGTGCTCACCACTGTGCTACCGTGCGGCCCACAGGCAAACTAAGCCTGTGGACAACCTATGGGTACCACTGAGCAACAAGAGGTGGACAGATCTAATCAGGAGAATGTGTGGTCAAATCACACCATGGCAGTTTGAAAACGTCAGTTTCAAAAAAAGACCTCAAAATTGTTTTAAGTGGTATTGATGTAAGTGACTGTGAAGTTGTTGAATTGTAGTGAAGAGTCCAGAGAAGGAAACCTACAGTTCCTATCCGGTCTGGGCTGATAGATAACTCCAGTCCCAAACCAACATGATTGAGTCTTAACTACCTTCTGAAGTCAGCTAACAAGACAGTCACTTAAAATAAAAAGTGGCCCACCACCTTCAAGGAATGTGAAACCTGAAAAAAGTAGTTATCACGAATGACCTGGGGTGCGCATAGTGATCTGCCTTGGATGCAAACAGAAACTAAAGGAATCTGAATGAGAGTGATGAGAGGGGAGGATATAGAGCTGACATGACAATGGTGCTAATGTGTAGAGAAGACAGGAAGCTACTACAGCAAAGTAATTGAGGGAGTTAAGGTTTGTATATTTAATAGGGGAAAGGAAGAAAAATGGAATGAGAACAATAAACGAGGTATGAGTTAATGTAAGGGAGCCGTAGTGTTCAATTATTCTGTGTTTGATTATATGGGGCGGAATTCTAACAAAATTTGTCAGTGTCAGGATCTGACTGAAAACCAGCATGTATCTCTCCAGGTGCACAGCCGAGTTTTCAGGCCAGGTTTTCTGGCACTCAGTTGGCATGGGAGTGTCCCTTTAAGAAATGTTTTTGTCTTATCACATGGCTTCAGTGATGTCTTTGCGTGGGTGGAGCTGGACTGTGGCTCTGAGTTTAACTTTCGTTTTGAGTTTGACCTGCTTTTGTATTGCACAGGTTGGAAAGAAGTGTCTCTCCAGTTTAAAAGACGTTTCCAGACTACTTGATAACTTAAAAGTGATAACTGTTTTGTGGAAGGAATTCAAAAATGCTCTTTTGGAAAGGAAACAGGTGTATCCATACAAAGTCCGAAAGACACTAAGAGTGCCATGTGTTGGCCACAACTTTGAAAAGGGGTTTATGGTTTATGGGAACTTGTTGTTAAATTGGAACTGTTAAAGGGAGGAATTTATTAAGCGTGGTACATAGATTACTCTAGCTGTGTGGGGTATTTATGTTTGTAGTTGATCAAAATGATTACTGTGTGTTTATAAAGATGTTAACTAAATTCATAGAATGGAGGTTGTTTTTGATTAAAAGTGCTTAATGCCTCTGTTGAATAACGCCTGAAAGGCAGGCCCTTGTGCTCATCATAACCAAAATCTATAAACAGTTGTAGGTTAGGTGAACTCCATGATATACTTTGGAGATCCCCTCATGCGACTTCCCCTCTACATGCCGCCACCGGACGTTGGGGATGACATCTTTAAAGGGTGCCGCAATCTGCCTTTGAAAATAAACTTTCCCCACCCTCCCCAAAGGAACGGAGGTCCAATCCCCAAGCATTGGGGAAACCCCCCAACCACCACTACGGAGGTTTCGGTACAACCTCCCCCCACAGACCACAGCCCTCCCCCACCAACGTACATGAGGGGAACTCCCTCCCATTTTGGGGTTTCCCAGAGAGCCCACCCCTGTACTGTTAATCTGGCAGCTGTGCCAAGGATAAATGTCAGGGAGAAGTGCCTGGGAATGTCCCTACATCCCTGGGGGCTGTGCGTAATCTTGGCGACCCCACATGGTTTCCCTCAACTGATTACATTTTATTTGGCTGTTGTAAGCCTTGCCATGTGATGTCATGTGGCGAGGTGTGAATATTCAATGAGGGCGGAATCATGTGGCTGGGAACCCCTCAACTAATATTGAAATATATTGAGGTTTCCACTCAATCTTTACATCACCAATGAGGAGTGGGGGAAATCGGGAAATGAAGTACCACCGGCAAGAATCTTGTTTCCCGACTCTTGAAGGATTTTGGCCCCACATCTGGCTAGGAAGAGGCTTGGATTCCTGCGGCGAGTAACTCACCTCTTGACTCCCCAAAGCCTGTCCACCACCTACAAAGCACAAGTAAGGAGGGTGATGGGACAGTCTCTATTGTTATGGGCCAGGGTTTCGAGAACACCAAAGTGTGTCATGGAGTTCACCTGACCCACAATATTTAATAGATTTTGGTTATGGGCGAGCACAAGGGGCGACTCTACAGGTGTGATGCAACAGAGGTCTAAAGTACTTTTAAAAACAATGTTTATTCTATGAATCCAGTTAACATGTAATAAACACACAGTAAACATCTTAGCAACTATCAACTCAAATACTTCCCCCAAAGAATACAGTACTTTATAAGTAACCCTTAATCTTTCCAAGCAACATCCATAAGATAAATATCCTCTTCAACAAAGTTAGCAGGTTTTAAATCCTCTACTGAGAGTTATCACTTTCAAATTAGCAAGTGATCTGAAGGCATTCTTTTCATACAGAGAGATCAAAATTACACCTTGTTTGGCTGCCTGTAGCTCCAACTCTGAAAACGAAACCAAACACACACTGCAGCTGTTAGCTCAAAAACGAAAGTAAAAGCAGACAGACAGCCAAGCTCCACCCACACTCTGACATCACTGCAGCTATTTGATAAACACCCATTTCTAAAAGGTACATCCACGACAGCTATTTGATAAACACCGATTTAGAACATAGAACATACAGTGCAGAAGGAGGCCATTCGGCCCATCGAGTCTGCACCGACCCACTTAAGCCCTCATTTCCACCCTATCCCCATAACCCAATAGCCCCATGTAAGCTTTTTGGTCACTAAGGGCAATTTATCATGGCTAATCCACTGTTTGGACTGTGGGAGGAAACCGGAGCACCCGGAGGAAACCTACGGAGACATGTGGGAGAACGTGCAGACTCCGCACCATTTCTTAAAGGTACTCTCACATGACACCATTTACCTGGATGAGTAACACTTAAGAAACTCGATACCATCCAGGAAAATGCAGCCCACTTTGGCACCTCAACCACTGTGGTACCGTGCCACCAGCCCACTTTGGCACCTCAATCACAAATAATCACTCCTTCCATCACCGATGCACAGTGGCAGCAATATGTAACATCTACAAGATGAATAACAGGAACTCACCGAGGCTCCTTAGGCAGCACCTTTCAAACCCTTGACTTCTACTATCAAGAAGAAAATGGGCAGAAGATGCTTTGGAATGCCGCCAAATTATGCTCCAAACCACACAACACCATGATACCACAAATAAATGAATATGTTCAAAGTGCTTGATTGGTTAAGCCTGGGTGTGGACTCAGAAAAAAGTAAGCAAAATGGAAAAGTTATTGGAAGGGTGGATGCTGGAGTTGAAACATGGAGTAGACATTTTAAAGCATAATAAATAAAATCTATTGCATACATAGAAACTAGTGTCATCTCTGCATTGCTCTGAGATACATAAAATATACAACAGCAGCACTGGGGTAAGGAATGTCATAATATACACAGTATATCATGGTGCAGACACACACTGATGGACACACAGTGGGACCAATCAACACACACAACACCGCAGCCAATCACCAGTGAGAGCACACGCACTATAAAGACAGGGAGCATCAGAGTTCCCGCTCATTCGAGTTGCAGATAGCTAGGAGGACAGTGCTCACAGCCTGTAACACAGACATTCGCCATGTGCTGAGTGCATCGACTGGTTAGGACAAGGCAAAGGTCTTTAGTTAAAGCTGGTATCATATTAACCCACAGTCTGAGTATGTTTAAACAATTAATGATTCAATAAAATAGTGTTGCACTATTTCAAGTGTTGGTGACCTGAATGTGATCCAGAACACCCAACACATCAAGGAATAGTTGAATGGTCTTATCATAAATAGGGAAGAAACTAAATGAGGAGGTAAAGAGTTTCATGGAAGAATGAGTGATGAGAATTGGAGGGAAGGTTGAAAAGTAACAGAATGTTGTTGGGCCAGAAATAAGCAAGGGAGAGAATGGACAAGAAAGAGTAAAATAAATCCAAGAGGTTTCCACGTGGTATTAAAAATTAAAATAGCTTATTAGTTGTATAAAGTATGACTTGGGAATGTTATTGACTGAGTAAGAGCCGCAGGCAGCAAGAAAGCAAGATCATTCCTTCCAGTGGTCATGCACAATAACCATTCAGGTTTGCTGTCCTTGGATTTAACATTCTAGTCAGGACCTAACCAATTGCTGCTATGCTAATAACGCAGTATGCATCTATGGGCGGCAAGGTAGCACAATGGTTGGCATTGTTGCTTCACAGCACCTGTTTGGGTACACAAAGGGAGAATTCAGAGTGTCCAAATTACCTAACATTACATCATTCGGGACTTGTGGGAGGAAGCCGGAGCACCCGGAGGAAACCCAAGCAGACACAGGGAGAACGTGCAGACTCCGCACAGACAGTGACCCAAGCCGGGAATCGAACTTGGGACCCCGGCACTATGAAGCAACAGTGCTATCAATGTAGTTGCACGGTCATTATAACTGATACTAGCTTTTAATTCCAGATTCATTAATTACTTTAAATTCCATAAGTGCCATGGTGGGAATTGAACATGTGTTAGTCTGAGCTTCTGGACTAGTCCAGTAATATTACCACTAAGCCACTGTCTGTGGACCCTTTATTGTGATATTACTAATCAGTCCGGACACATTACATAATACTGGATCTTGAGACAGCGTCATCCTTGGTCGGTCCCACATGGTATTACTCCTGAAAACCGTCACATAGCATTCTGCAAACTCATTTTCCAGATCGCATTTGAAAATTTGATTGGTCCTGTCTATAGGAAAATTAAAGTCCGCCACAATTATTACATTGTCTTTGTTACAAGTTCAAATAATTTCTGAAATACAAACAGAAAATGTTGAATAATCTCAGCAGGTCTGGCAGCAGAGTTGATTTTGAATCCATGTGACTTCTACAGAGCTAAAGGGCTTTTATCCAATAATTTCTTGTTTATTGTTCTAACCAATGGTATAAACTGTTGTCAGGCGGCCGATAAATTACATCGAGTAGTGTCTTCTAACTCTTGCTATTTCTGATTTCAACCCATACTGAATCTACTTCATGATCTTCTAAATTCCTTTCTTGCTAATGCCCTTATATCATCCTTTACTATTGGGCTACCATATTTCTTTTGCTATTCTGTCTGTCTTTCCAAAATATTGTGAACCCTGGAATATTTATTTCCCAGCCTTGCAACCATGTCTGTAATGGCAATTAAGCTTAAACCATTTACTTCAATTTGTGCCACTAGGTGATCCATTTTATTACAGATGTTTTGTGTGTTCATTTTATTTCAATGTTGTACTATTATTCCCTGCATTGGGCTTATTTGCTAATGCACAATTAATGTTGAACTCTCTGTCCCTTCCTGTCTCACTCTTCTCATCTTTACCCACATCATTATACAATTCCATTGCCTCAAATGTTCTCTTTGGATTTTGAAACCACCCTTCACACAAACCACTCTGGTAATCTAAAGCCCTGTTCATAGCCCTAGTTATATAATTGCTCAGGACAATGAACCCAGCCCATTTTAAGTGGAACCCATTCCAACACCATAGCTCACTCTTCCCTGCGTGTTGATGCCAGTGCCCCATCAATCCCTTATTCTCACATAATTCTTTCAGCCATGTGTTTAATTCTCAAATCTTTTAAACCAGGGGCGAGATTCTCCGGCACCGGATATTCGGCGGGGGCGGGAATCACGCCGCGCCGGTTGGCAGGCCCCCACCCGCGATTCTCCGGCCCGGATGGGCCAAAGTCCCGCTGCTAAAATGCCTGTCCCGCCAGCATAGATTAAACCACCTACCTTACCAGCGGGACAAGGCAGCGCGGGCAGGCTCTGGGGTCCTGGGGGGGGCGCGGGGCGATCTGGCCCCGGGGTGTGCCCCCACAGTGGCCTAGCCCATGATCGGGACCCACCGATCCGCGGGCGGGCCTGTGCCGTGGGGGCACTCTTTTCCTTCCGCCTTCACCACGGTCTCCACCATGGCGGAGGCGGAAGAGACTCCCTCCACTGTGCATGCGCGGGAATGCCGTAAGCGGCCGCTAACGCTCCCGCGCATGTGCCACCCGGAGATGTCATTTCCGCACCAGTTTGCGGGGCACCAAAGGCCTTTTCCGCCAGCTGGCAGGACGGAAATTCGTCCGGCGCAGGCCTAGCCCCTTAAGGTTGGGGCTCGGCCCCCAAAGATGCGGAGCATTCCGCACCTTTGGGGCGGCTCGATGCCTGACTGATTTGCGCCGTGTTTGGCGCCAGTCGGCGGACATCGCGCCGGTACCGGAGAATTTCGCCCCCTATGTCAACTGGTCAGAGATGAATATCTTTCATGTTCTGTGATTTAATTTGAATTCTACTACTCTCAAACAGGGAGAACCAGGTATCATGTTCTGCTATGTGGTTGGTTCCTACATGCACTGCAACAACTCAATCTACCCTCTCCCCTTCAAGTTCCTCTCCAGCTGGAAGGAGATGTCTTTAATCCTGCCACAAGCAGGCCAAACAAAAGCAGAGCTCCCAACTGCAGCTGCTGAAAAGAGTGACTGTGACCATGCTGTTTCCTATCACGAACGCATACATTTTTGCTCATCTACTTCAATGGCATCTTTCACCATGGTGACCTGATCAGTTCACTCATCCACCCTACAGTTCTCTACCTTATCCACATATGGAACAAGCAGCTTGTACCTGTTGGACAATGTCAGAAGCTGAGGACCCTCTATCACTAAATGCTGGTTCCCATACCTACCTGACTGGCTTGCACACCTTCCTGTCCCCGACCGTTGAGCAACTCTAAATATCTGCCCAACCAAAGTGGTGTGACTTCCTGCTGGGACAAAGTATCCCCCTCCCTGATGCCCTACATTGTTTGCAACTCAGACTCCATCTCAGTAAGTCTGAGCCAACATTACGCTGGCTGCAGATATGGTTGTCCAGCTTAAGTAATAGAAAATTACACTTTACAAACTTGGAGACACCAAGCTGCAGGAGGCTGTAAAAAAAGTAAAAGAAAGAACGCTCTACTGCACTGAATTCGCACATGTGCCAAATTCCCGACATCACACTAGGTCCACGTCAAATTCAGATGTTGTCTCCTTCCAAAGGTTTACAACAAGATTGGAAGCCAAGAAACTTTCCTTTTAGCAGCGGGCCTCTGCTCTCTGAAACAGATTGCTAATATATGAGAGTATCAATTGGCACAAGCATTAAAATGTTCCTGCTAGTGGAAGACATCTGATTCTAAAGTATATTTGGATTGAATGGGACATTAAGAACAGTCACCGTGCTCTCCAAGAGCTATGCCTCAATTGCATCCAGATGCCAGGGGGGAGTTTCCACAAAGTTTTCTTCTAATCTGGCTTTAGGATTTATATCCCCCTTTTCTTCTTCACTCAGATGTGTGTCTGCAGTGTTTAATGGCAGGAGTAGATTGCACAAATTGTGGCATTGTGATGAATGTAGGAAATTGTTATATATTATATTTTATCACAGTAATGTTCTTAAAATCCCTGGGTTCAGATATATGCAGGCAGTATCTCTGCTTAAGGTTGTGAATAAGGTGCCATAAAAGGTGAGGTTATTATTGATTTTTACCATTTACTTGTTTAGAGAGAGATGGCTAATGGAACATTGTTCTGATTTTGGAGGATCCTTGGGGTGTAGATAATTTATGAGGGATTGTGTTTAGTCCTAGATAAGCAGTTCATGACATATCTTAGTGGGAGGAGACTGCAGAATGCATTATGGTTGAGATACAGATGATATAATTAATGGGAGTGGCCAGGTCTGTCTATAGTTTGCAATTTTCCATAGGATTTTAGTCTGACAAGACAGAAGGATTTTCATGTTGTTCTTGAAAATGTCTCTCTCCAAATGTCTGCATTGAGACACAAATAACCTTGATTGTTAACCATATTTATAAATGGCATTTGAACTATATTGGGTTGCTTAATTGGAATATATGGTGGCAGGTATAGATAGGGAGTTAAAGTTTATTTTTCCTTTTATTTAAGAACTGTTTTAACTATTAATTAGAAAGCTATTACCTGTGTTGCTAATATGATTGATTCTATATTTTGATTCTGTATTTAAATTAAAATTTGTTTTAGCATAAAAGATACCTATTGGTCAATGTTATCACTCCTGTGGTTTTGAAATCTTCTCTCACAGTCTTA
Organism: Scyliorhinus torazame; assembly: GCF_047496885.1. NCBI lineage: Eukaryota > Metazoa > Chordata > Chondrichthyes > Carcharhiniformes > Scyliorhinidae > Scyliorhinus > Scyliorhinus torazame. The sequence goes on along the minus strand of NC_092722.1, from coordinate 116,472,451 downwards.
AATTGCAAATTATTGGGATTCTCGTCTAGGAGTCCTAACAGCATGCATGGGTTTCATGCACCAGCTGATATTCTGTGAAGGATTCATTTTTGCTACAAATAAAACTCAATTAATAACCTGTGTGGCCCTTAAACATGCAACTATTCAGACCCCATACAATTAATTATTTCTAAAATCTCAATCATTAATTTCATGTTTAATCATCCTTTTTCACAATTTAGTAAGAGACTAAATGATTTAGAACTGTACTAAGGTAACTCGGCAGCATTGTGGATAGCACAATTGCTTCACAGCTCCAGGGTCCCAGGTTCGATTCCGGCTTGAGTCACTGTCTGTGCGGAGTCTTCACATCCTCCCCGTGTGTGCGTGGGTTTCCTCCGGGTGCTCCGGTTTCCTTCCACAGTCCAAAGATGTGCAGGTTAGGTGGATTGGCCATGATAAATTGCCCTTAGTGTCCAAAATTGCCCTTAGTGTTGGGTGGGGTTACTGGGCTATGGGGATAGGGTGGAAGTGTTGACCTTGGGTGGGGTGCTCTTCCCAAGAGCCGGTGCAGACTCGATGGGCCGAATGGCCTCCTTCTGCACTGTAAATTCTATGAAAAACTCGGTTTGCTTACTAGCTACATAAATAAATAGTAAGATTCATATGTCTTTCACGTCTCTGATGATGCTGCCTATTGTCTCATGCTAACTACTTCTGACATTTTAACCATCTCTGTCTGCAGTGTTTAATGGCATGAGTAGATTGTTAAGTTAGGGCATGCATAGGTTTGATGCACCGGCTGATCTTTTGGTGTTACACTGGTCCAGATTCTTTTAAGTATTCATATTTGCTACATGAATAAAGCATTGTTAATAAGCTCTGGGTGTCCCCTATATACGCACACAATTCAGGCCCCATACAGTTAATTATTTCTGTAATCTCAATCATTAATTTCATGTTTAATCATGCTTTTTCACAATTTAGTGACTAAATGATTTAGAACTGCACTAAGGTAACACAGTTTGCAAACTAGCTCCATAAATGAATAGTAAGATTCATATAATAATAATCTTTATTATTGTCACAAGTAGGCTTACATTAACAGTGCAATTAAGTTACTATGAAAATCCCCTAGTCGCCACACTCCGGCGCCTGTTCGGTACACTGAGGGAGAATTCAGAATGTCCAATTCACCTAACAAGCAGATCTTTCGGGACTTCCACTTCTCTCATGATCCCGCCTATTGTCTCACGCTTATCACTTCTGACATTTTAACCACCTCCTTCCTGCCTTCTGTTTAATAATTTTATGATTCATTGTATTCGTTTTCCTGTCTGTAAAATTATGTTTCTCATCCCACCCCCTCCCCTCACGTCGTTCCTTTTTAATGGTTCATTAATTAGAACTTTGATTTCGCAGAACTTGATTATTGCTGAAAAAAATTCTGATTGCTTTTCACCTGGCACTCATCAGAACAGAATTTGCAATAATACAACTGTAATGGGAACACCATGTAAAGAGAGTGCTGATTGGTTGGCAAGTAGTCTCTGATTGGTAGATGTGTCGCCATGGAAAATGCACCAGGGAGCAGTGGATTCTCTTCTTGTGGGAGAATCTAGAACTAGGAACTAGGGAGTCACAGTTAAAAATAAAGGATGACCCATTTGTAGTGATCTTTACATGGGTATGTACAGAAGGGGCTGACGTGTAATGGAAAGACCACTAGGGGGCAGCACTGGCGTGTATAAAAGGGGAAGCAAGCAGCCCTCTGGCCTCTTGGGTGGATTAGACTGAGGAGAACAGGGGCAGTGATTTAGCTCAGGGCTGCTAGTGTGGTCAGGCCTAGTTGTAGTGCATAGAAAAGTTGCAACCTTTCTACTAGTACAGTTCTTAAAGTAAGAACTCACGCAGTTATTTAAGTTGTGTTGCTCAATAAACCTTCTGTAAAACTTCTGGACGACTTCGAGCCTTCTTCCAAAGCCTCTACCGTAACTGAGTTGAGTAGCACCGATTACCTGCCTTACAGGTAACAAAACACCATTCAAGACAGAGATGAGGAAAAACAAATCTCTCAGAGGGTCATAACTCTTTGGAACTCTCTCCCTCATAAAGTGGTGGGAGGAGGATATTTGATTGTTTTTAAGGCAGAGGTGGATACATTCTTGATGAGCTAGGGGGTGAGAGGTTATCGAGAGTCAGTGGGGACGTGGGAATTATGGAGTTGAGGTTACAATCAGTTCAGCTGCAATCTTATTAAATGGTGGAGCAGGCTCAAGAGGTCTACTCCTGCTCCAAATTTGTATCTTCTTATGCAATCTCTTATCATGCAGTATAAATTGTTGTTCCCTTTACCTGGTACTCTTCTGAATTCTGTCCTGATTCATGCAACATGAAAGGCTTCAACAACATGCCTCGGGCGGAATTCTCCGCGGCGCGGACCCACGCGAATCGTGTTACGCCGCCCCGCGCCGGGACGCAATTCTCCGCAAGGCGGAGAATCGGTGCCATCGGCGCCAGCGTGGTTGGCGCCAATCGGGGTATGCGCCGACTCTCAGGCCCGGGCCAGCATGGGCCGGCGGGCCGATTCTCCGGGCCAGATGGGCCGAGCGGCCGTCACAAAAAAGCCGAGTCCCGCCAGCGCTGTTCTAACCTGCTCTGGGCCGGCGGGACCTCGGCGTTGAAGAGTCCGGGGGCAGCCTGTGGGTGGAGAGGGGGGTCCGACCCTGGGGGGGCCTCCGTAGTGGCCTCGCCAGCGATCGGGGCCCACTGATCGGTGGGCCGACCTCTCTGCCCCCGGCCGCTTTTCCTGCGCACTGGCTCCTGTAGCCCTGCGCCATTTGGCGTCGGAGCCGCCACGGGGAAGAAGGCCACTGCGCATACGTTAGTTTCCGCCGGCCCAACTGCGCATGCAAAGACCCCGCGACGCTGGGTTCAGCCGGGATCGGCAGCTGGGACGGTGGAGGCCACTCCAGCGCCATCCTAGCTCCCTGTGGGCCACAGAATGGGGTCCCGGAACGGGCGCCAATGCTGGAGTAAAACACTCCCGTTTTTACTCTGGATTCAGCACTAAGCCGCCTGTTCGGAGAATCCCACCCCTCGGGCGAAATTCTCCTACCCGCCCCGCCACATTTCTGCCCCGACCGGCCGGCGGGAGTCTCCGTAACACCGGCCGGTCAATGGGGTTTCCCATTGTGGGCAGCCCCATGCCGTCGGGAAACCCCCGGGCGCCGGCAGAACGGAGACTCCCGCCGGCGGAGAATGACGCCCCTCATTTCTCAGCAAACGTAGGTTTATTAAGTATTTATTGCACTTGTTCTTTGAACTGGAAGAAACTACACAACTGCAATTTTTAAAAATATAAATTTACAGTATCCAATTATTTTTTTTCCAATTAAGGGGAAATTTAGCGTGGCCAATCCACCTAACCAGCACATCTTTGGGTCGTGGGGGTGAAACCCACGCAGACACGGGGAGAATGTGCAAACTCTGCACGGACAGTGACACAGGTTTGGGATGTGAATCCGGGTCCTCAGCGCCGTAGGCTGCAGTGGTATCCACTGTACCATGTGCCGCCCTCACAACTGAAATATTACCTTGTCTGTTTTCTCCTCAGTTGTGGCTCAACTTGCTGAGCATTTACAAGATATTTGTTTAGCACAGGGCTAAATTGCTGGATTTGAAAGCAGGCCAAGGCAGGCCAGCAGCACGGTTCGATTCCCGTAACAGCCTCCCCGAAGAGGCGCTGGAATGTGGCGACTAGGGGCTTTTCACAGTAACTTCATTTGAAGCCCACTTGTGACAATATGCGATTTTCATTTCATTTTAATTTCAGATATTCTGTCTCAAAAGCTAATGTTGGTCCAGGAAGGACTTTCTTTATTTGTATCAGTGCTTTCTTTTCCTGAAGCTTGTTACATTAAAAAAATGAAAACTGAAATGTTTTACACATGTTCTGTGGAGCAGCCTGTGACTCTCCAGACCAGACAGCAGTGGGCAAGGGCGCCTGTGCGTAGAACAGAGGTGAATGGCAACAATGGAGGCTGAATATGAGCCTTTTTTGTGATTGGATGGCTGCAGTGGGAAGGGTCACCCAAATCACTTCTGTTTGTGCACATCCCTTGCAGCATATATTGGCAGTCTTCATGTGGCTCTCAAGTCTTTCTGCATGAGGCAGCTGGTCATCACATTCCTCATCCTCCTCCTTATCTGAGGGTATCTTAGGTTGCACTAATTCATTAGCAACCAGGGCCTCTCCATTTTCAGTGCCATGTTATATAATGTGCAGTGGACCATCACATCAGGGAGACCCTCGGTTACTCATCAAATGATCTTAAGTAGATGTAAGGGCTGTTAAATGGTAACTCGGGTGTCAGTATGGCTCATGTTACATTTCTGTGCCTCCATCCCGAGGTCCCTCACAGGTGTCAGCAACCATCTCTTTGGTGGGTATCCTTTTTGGCAAGAATTTGTCCTTGAAGGGAGGAAGAGGTGATGTGCTGTGGCACCTGCAAGTAAAAGTAAAGTAAATTTGCCATAGTCTGCTCTCCCCTGACTGGTGGTGATTTAACTTGAAGATCACCACACCTCAGGCAAGGGGCAAGGTTGAGAAGGTGGGGCCTTCATGAATAACCTGAGCAGATATGAGAATATGTGTTGTTGGAACCTGTGCAATTATACATCATGACTCTCATGGTACTATAAACACACCTGTAGGATCTGCTGCCGGAAGTCACACACAAATTTTACATTGAGAAATGGTATCCCGCCCTGGGCCTAACATTGGTCGTAAGGAAGTTGCTGGAGTCCATTATCAAGGATTTCATAGCACAGCATTTGGAAAGTAGTGGTACAATCAGACAACGTCTGCACGGATTTATGAAAGGGAAATCATGCTTAACAAATCTACTGGAATTCTTTAAAGATGTAACTAGTAGAGTTAACCAGGGAGACCTGGTGGATGTGGTTTATTTAGACTTTCAGAAGGCATTCGACGAGGTCTCACATAGCAGATTAATAGGTAAAGTTAAAGTGCATGGGATTGCGGGCAGTCTCTTGAGATGGATAGAAAGCTGGTTAGCGGACAGGAAGCAAAAAGCTAAAATAAATGTCTCTTTTCCAATTGGCAGACAATGACTAGTGGGATACCGCAGGTATCTCCGGCTCCAACTGTTCACATTATATATTAATGATTTGGATGAGGGAATTGAATGTTGTATTTCCACATTTGCAGATGATACAACGTTGGGTGGGAGGGTAAACTGTGAGGAGGATGCAGTGATGCATCAGCAGGATTTGGACAGGCTGGGTGAGTGGGCATATGAATGGCAAATGCAGTCTAATGTGGATAAATGTGAGGTGATCCACTTTGCTTGCAAAAATAGGAAGTCAGATTATTATTTGAATGGGTGTAAATTGAAAGAGGGAGATATTCAGCGATACCTTGGTGTCCTTGTGCATCAGTCGCTGAAAGTTAACACGCAGGTATTGCAGGCAGTCAAGAAGGCAAATGGTATGTTGGCCTTCAGAGCGAGAGGATTTGAGTATAGGAAATAGGGATGTTTTGCTACAATTGAAGAAGGAATTAAATATAGCTCTTGAGGCTAAAGGGATAAAGGGAATGGGGGGGAAGGCAGGATCAGGGTATTGAACTTGAGTGTCAGCCATGATCATAATGATTGGCGGAGCAGGACGAATGGCCTCCTCCTGCTTCTATTTTCTATGTATGTTTCTATGCAAGAGGGCTCTAATAACCAGCAGGGGACATACGATGTGGGGGGGGGGGGGGGGGGGGGGGTGATTGTTTTCCCTATGCTCCTTGAGGAGTATGAGCTCCCCCACTTGGGAATGCTGCATTGTTGGAAGTGCCATCTACTCTCCCTTTCAAGTAAATGCAAAGGTCACGTGGCAAGTGTTATCTAATCAAAATTAACACTGCCTTAGAATAATTTAACAGCATGCAAAAAAACATGTAATCACAGGGTGATATTCAGGCCTTCCAATTTTACTGCTCTTAAACACACAAATGATGCAGGCATTCCTTATGACACCTGTAGTGATCTCTGTATGTAGTAATACATGATCAGATTATGTTAAACTAGTACAAGCAACTGACCAGTAGATGGCCCCACTGTCAGATCCTATAAAAATGTTTTCCCACTCATTCCTAGTGCAGGGTGTGTGTGGAGTGCAGAGGGTACAGAAGAGAGATAGCAGGAGAGAAGTTAATAGATATCAATATTTATCATTAGTTTATTAAATAATTTAATCTACAGTTATTTGTTTGTTTACTAGTTTGGTGTTAAATCAAAAGAACTCACAAGATTATTTTATATTATTCATTAAATTATTTTATCATCACTGGAAGACTATGTCTATATTTCAACAACTCGGCTAGACAAAAAGAGTAATATCTGTTACAATATCATAATATAACAACGCCCACTGGAAATTCCAGGCTATATTCCATAATCAATCGATTTGGGTAAATTATCACAATTTTAGTCATTTTAGTTATTTTAATCATTTCAGTGTTGCTGCTTAAATTGCATCAGTCTTGGGGGCAGAAAATCAAAAGAGATGGCCTTCACCGACAGAATAAAGAATGGAGCTGCTGAAAAGTACTATACAGTAATAATGATTTCTGAACAAAGGGAAACTTTTAATTATTGTCCTTATATCGTCATCATCCTCAGCTGCACCTCGATTTGAGGATGATATTTACTTCGGGTGATGAAATTCATTGGACTTTGTGTGACTGTGCAAGCCTATTCTCAGCCTACAATGGAGAAGGATATCCCACAGGGTAATTAGATTTGAAATGAAAGATTTGTTTCCTTTTCTTTCCTTCTCTGCCGCCACTTTGCCCATTAAGTCATTGAGACTCAAAGCATGACACAGCTTGATGGACAAGTTGTTGTCATTTTGAACTAATGGTAGCAAGTCCCTCCCAGTCATTAATGCCAATGCTGGCCACTTCAAGGAGAGCTTCAGGGTGCCTGGAGCATTTTTCTTATCCTCCCAGGAACATTGGCCATTTGAGAGTTGAGAAAACAGGATCTTGCACGGTAGATGCTTTTTGGTTATCCACAAAGTGTACATTCCATTGAAATTGAATTTTTTCAGAGTTGTTCCTCAGTGTTTCTGGAGTTAGCTTCAAGAAGAAAACTTGTGTTTATTTGATTATGCTCACATTGAATCTGGAGGATGTGGCAGAGCCATTGCTGATGGAGTTTCTCTCGTTCTCTTAGTGTCACTGCCACAAAGTTCAGGTCTCACTGCAGTGGAAGAGTGTGGTGACAACAACTGCTCACACTCAATCCTGTAATTTGTGGAAAGCTGAGCTGGTGCAGTTGATTCAGTATTCGATCCTGTTGTCAATGTTGGCCTTTTGAGAGAGGTGGCTGTCAAGGTATCAGACTTGCTTAACATATTCTCGAGTCTCTCCTTACAGCATATAAGGGAGGTGGTATTTTGATTGCCTGAGTGTAGGTTGATACATCAGTCTTGTTTTGGCAAGATTCAAGGACAGGATGAATTTCTTGTTTGCAGAACCGAAATTATCAAGAATAGCTTGGAAATCTGATGCACAGTGTCAATGACACTGCAGGCATCTGCAAACTGTAGATCATGCATGTCTGCGGGGATCAGTTTAGTTTTGGCATGGAGACAACTGGAATTAAAGAGTTTTCCATCTGGGCTTCATTTAGATAAACACCAGAGGACAGTTATTCTTTAATGACGTGCATAGCCATTGTCAAGTTGGAAGAAGCCGCACAGTGGTATTGTTATTGAACTAGTAATCCAGAGATCCAAGATAATGCTCTGGGGACCGGTGTTCAAATCCCACCATGGCAGATGGTGAAATTTGATTTCAATAAAAATCTGGAATTAAAAGTCTAATAATGACCATGAAACCATTGTCGATTGTTGGAAAAACCCACCTAGTTTCTTAATGTCATTTAGGGAGGGAAATTTGTATACTTACCTTGTCTGGTCTACATTTGACTCCAGGACCACAGCAGTGTAGTTGACTCTTAAATGCCCTCATGGATGGGCAATATATGCTGACCCAGCCAGTGATCCTCACATCGCATGAATGAATGCAATTAGTACAAGAGTGTATCTGACCTTGGTCTGGATTTTGAAGGTCCTTTTTCAAATCTCTCATGCAGGACAGTTGCAGTCGTACTATCATGAAGTAATTGCTGGATTGGATAACCAAATAATTGGAGCATTATCCACATAGCCTCCCGATTTACTGAGTCAAATGCTTTGGTGAGGTAACGGAGTACAATTCCTAGTGATGTTCTCAATATTTTTTTTGAAACTGACTGTCAACAAAGACCATGTCAGATGCTCCTCTGAATGGTCGAACGCCATACCATGTCTCTGGAAGGATTTCCTCTGCCACAGGAAGTAGGCATGTCAGCTGCACCGGGGGTAACAATTAAATAATCTCCTTCTTGAAAATACTTACAGTGGTCACTTTCCTGAAGTTACATTGAAGGTTGGGGGGGCGGGGGGAGGGGGGGGTGCGGGGACTGGTTTCTGTCCAAATCTGTAGGATCTATAAATGGATTCTCGATATAAATAGAAGCCACCAGTTTTGACGACCTCAGCTGGAATACCACGTGGACCACAGGCTTTGTTGTTTTTCATCCTTTTGATTGCTTGTTGTAGCTCTCACATCGGAGGTGGTTCACCCATGGATGTATGGGGGAAAGACAATCAGCTGCTGCTGTGTGTTCATGGTTGAACTGTTTCTCAAAATGCTATTTTCAGCACTGGTCAATGGCATTGTCACTTTTAAGAAGAGAAGCACCACCCTGTGAGCAAAGGGAATTTTGTCCATTTGATCTTCATTATAGATGGCCCTGGTGGATTCAAAAAGGCTTCGCTTCTCATAATGGTCAGAACATTTTTGCATCTCTCAGGCTTTGTCTTCCCACCAAATGCCTCCTGTGTGTCAGTCTTCAGCAGTTCAATGCTGGCTCCTTGACTTGTGACCTTGTTTTGTTCTGCCAGGCAATTAAGGCTGCTTGATTTTTTCTCGGAGGTCACATATTGCATTATCACTTTAAATGAATCAGGCCTAGTAAGAACAATGCTCGAACCTTCTTCTTCCTCCTTTGCAGCCGTGTTCTGCTGTTGAGGACCTTTTGGAGCAAACCGCACCCTAATCTCACCAACATGGAGCAAGGGACCTCTGATGCCATCCCTGATGGAATCGTTGGAGCGCACAGGTTTCTGCACCACATTAAGGTGGCAAGCCTGTTAAGTAATGGGTTAAGAGACAGTGCAATTAGTTGTCTCATTTATGTTAAGTATCCATTAATTGACACTGATATGTAAAGGGGCTTCAGGTGGCCTCTGTCAGGTGGTGTGTTGTTAAGAGTTTTGTGCAGAGGCTGTGGAAGTGAAATAAATGGTGTTTGGTGAAAAGGAACAGGATATTGACTCTTCATACAACGGTAACTAAAACGTATAACAATGGTAGCAGAGAATGGTTGCTGTGCAAATGTGAAGGTTTGAAAGATACAACTTTTCCTGATCAAACCAAGGAGTGAGTGAGAAGGAAACAAAAAGATATATGGCTGAACCCAGGATAAAGATGGCTGGATATGACGATCCCACCTTATTTTCTGAAAGAGAATCGTACGACCAATGGAGAAGTGCAGTAGTTATGTGAACTAAGGTAACTGCCTTGGGAAAGAGAAAACAAGGTATGGCTCTTTCTCTAGCTTATGACAGTAAAATCCGAAACAAAGTGCTTTTTGAGCTGGAATTGAAAGAGTTAGACTCAGAAGAAGGTCTGGAGACTCTATTACAATATATGGATAAGATTGACAAGAAAGATGACTTATTAAGTGCGTATGAAGCATGGTCGGAATTTGATAAGTTCTGGAAAATAGAGGAATTGTCCATGGAAGACTATATAATGGAATTTGGCAGACTATATAAAAGGCTGCAGAAACACAACCTGGAATTTCCGTCTGTGTTGGTCTTTAAATTACTTGACTGTACTCGAGTGAGCAACATGGATAGGCTCCTGGTTTTGACAGGAGTTCAGTTTACGGATGAGGATACCTTATTCGATCAGATGACAAAAGCTTTAAAGAAGTTTATGGGGAAACATTCGATTCCGATGGCTCTGATGACTCAAATAGGTCAGTCTGCTATAAAGCAGAATATGGAAGATACACTACTAACAGGATGGCGAAATTGTATGGCTACGAACAGGGCCCAAGACTATAGAAGGAGATCGAGACAAGGAAATTATGAAGACAAAAACCCAGTTAGAACTTACAGTAGGAAGATGAACCCCAGAAATGCACGGGGCATGATAAATCGATGTTTTCGATGTGACTCTCAATACCATTATGTCTTCAACTGTCCAAAACTTTATGATAGAGTGTTTGAAGCAACACATGACACGGAAGAGTCAGAAGAGGAAAAGGATAGTGTTCGGAGAGAAGACATTGTCCTATTAACAAGTGGTTTTATGCCAGTAATGAGGGTGTTGGTTGCAGAATCCTTCAATTGTGCTGTATTGGACAGTGGCTGCACATCTACTGTGTGTGGAATTGACTGGTTAAAATGTTACCTGGACTCCTTGAATGCTGAAAGTCGTAACAAGGTTAAGGAATTTGAAAGTTCCACAAGTTTCAGGTTTGGGGATGATAATACTCTGAAGTCGCTGAAAAGAGTGGTGATCCCTTGCAATATTGCCGGAGTGAATCATTTCATTGGCACGGATGTTGTATCAAGTGAGATACCTTTGCTTCTGAGCAGACCGTCGATGAAGAAAGCACACATGAAACTGGATATGGAACAGGATAAGGCAACAGTTTTTGGAAACACTGTGGACTTACAATTTACACAGTCGGGACAGTATTGTATTCCATTACTGACAAATAATATTTCAAGTAGAGTGGTTAAGGATGTGTTAATGGCAGTTGAAAATGGGACTTTCGCTGATAAAAAGCTTGTTGTATTAAAACTGCATAGGCAATTTGCACATCCGTCTCCTGGGAGGCTGAAGAATTTATTAAAGGATGCAGGGGTAAGGGATGAAGACTATACTAAACTGATAGAACAGGTTAGTGATTGCTATGAAGTTTGTAGGAAGTACAGAAGGACACCAGCACACCGATAGTAACCCTACCTTTGGCCAGGGATTTTAATAACAATGTGGCTGTGGACTTTAAGATCTGGGATAAGGCTATTTTTCCGAAAGGACAACTACCAAAAGTTGGTACAAAGGTGATATATTTGCCTGAAGGGTCTAGTCAATGGAAGGATGCAATTGTTATTAGAGCAGGGAAGGCCACTGGAAAGTATAAACATTGGTTGAATGTACAGCATTCAGGGGAGGGAGTTAAGACAATGGATTGGGAACACAAAGTTCAAAAATGGAGGTCACAGGAACGCAGTGCCAGTTCAGATAGTACATCGATTAGTGAACAGGTCCGCAGGAAAAGGTCGAGAATTTTGAAAGGACACCCCACAGCAGATCGGAAAAATCAAGCAGTAGCAGTACAGAACGAGGTACTAGGCGGGAGAGGGGACGTAGTTTATCAATATCTCGGAACATGAGTAAGACTACTAATACTAATAGGAGTAGAAGCCCACATGCACGTGAGATTTTGGTGGCTTCCAATAAATTATATGAAAAGTTATCAAAGATGCTAAACAGCAAGAACTGCATAGTTGGAGTGAATTTGGGGTATACACGGAAGTACCGGATAGGGGACAAAGAGCTCTGTCCCACAGATGGATTTGCACGGAAAAGGTTCTTCCGGATGGAACTTATAAGGCAAAGGCCAGGCTTGTCGCAAGGGGATTTGAAGAAAGCTTAGAAGATCAGGATTTAAGGGTAGATTCACCTACAGAGGAAAGGTTAATTTTAAAGATCTTCTTTTAGCCACAAAGGGATGGGAATGCAAATCTATAGATATGAAAGCTGCCTTTTTGCAGGGGCATCAGCTCCAGAGAGACATTTTTCTCCGTCCTCCTAAAGAAGCAGCTAACACAGAAGGGGTACTCTGGAAGTTGAACAAATGTGTATATGGATTAAATGATGCATCTAGAGTCTGGTATTTTTCGGTAAGGTCAGTTTTTGTTAAAGTTAGGCTGTTGCCAGTTGAAAGCAGATCCTGCAATGTTTTACTGGCACTATAAAGGAAATATTTCTGGCATTTTTATGATGCATGTCGATGATTTTTTATTGGGTGGGACTAGTGATTTTGAAGCTATTGTAATCTCCTGGTTTAAGGAAAGAATTCAGGGTCGGAAGTCAGGTTTCCGGTGCATTTAAATATATTGGACTGGAAATCGGACCGACAAAGTTCGGAGCAAATTTACATCAGCAATCTTATTTGGAAGCCTGAGCCCAATAGCAAATTAGTCGTGGCAGGGTTTTCACAAAAAGATACAAGGTTTCAAAGATGGAAAAGAGCAACTGCGAAAGTTTAATTGGGCAACTGAACTGGTTAGGTAGACAGACTAGACCGGACGTGAGTTTTGATGTCTTAGAGTTGAGTACAAAAATGAATGATCCCAAGTGGAAGACATAATAAGAGCAAATAAAGCGTTGGCCAAACTAAAAATGCAGGAGTGTGTTTTGAAGTTCCCGGTTTTAGGTGACCTAAGGCACTTGAAACTCACAGTTTATAGTGATGCGTCCTACACAAATTTATGTGATGGGTTTCAAGCGCAGGAGGTTTTATAATTTTCCTTTGGAGAAGAATGGTAAATGTTGCCGCTTGTGTGGGGAAACAAAGAAAATAAGGAGAGTGGTAAAAAACACTTTGGCTGCTGAGACGTTAAGCCTTGTAGAGGCGGTGGATATGGCCTTTTATATAAGTATGATATTGACCAGCAAATTTTGGGATTAGGGGATTTGGGTAATATACCTATTGACTGTCACATTGACAATAAATCCCTGTGGGAAAATGTGCACTCTACAAAAAGTTCAATGAAAAGAGGTTACGGATAGACATCGCAAGTTTGAAGCAGACGTTGGAAAGATGGGAAATAACAAAAATTAAATGGGTCAACATGAGCTATCAACTGTCAGACTGTTTTACAAAAAGAGGGGCGAGATCACAGAAACTTCTGGATATTGTTAATGAAGGGCGCTTGTTTCTGTGACTTTTTTTCTTTCTCGTCCAAACAAAAAAAAAAGGGGGGGAAATCATGTGTGTGTTTTTGAGTTTCTTGAAATTTTGTTTTCACCTAATTATGTTTTTTCTGCAAGGAAGGGGAGACTGTTAAGTAATGGGTTAAGAGACATTGCAATTAGTTGTCTCATTTATGTTAAGTATCTGTTAATTGACACTGATATGTAAAGGGGCTTCAGGTGGCCTCTGTCAGGTGGTGTGTTGTTAAGAGTTTTGTGCAGAGGCTGTGGAAGTGAAATAAATGTTGTTTGGTGAAAAGGAACAGGACTACTGACTCTTCATACAACGGTAACTAAAATAAATAACAAAGCCACAGAGTGTGCCCATTTATCATTAACAAGTTCAATCATGTACTGGATAAAAATTGAGTAATTGAATCAATTGAATGCTCCCAACAGAGAGTATTGTTTGAAAGATGCGCAGGATCAAGAGTCAGGGGTAATACACTGCAGACTTACCTTTTGGCACACACATCCTCCAACTGAAATTTCCTGCTGAAAGTGTGAGATTGTTGAATTCATCTGAATGTTTTCTAAACATATGCAAATCGTTGGTAAAAACAGTTAATTACTACTATTACAGAAACCAGTCTGGAGCTGTCTCTGTGCCAGGAAATATAGTTCAAAACAAAAAGTCTCAGTTTTACAGATTTTATTGGTAGGATTAATACTCACAGACAATGCACGCAATGATGTGATGCAGATCGGAGGCCTGACATTATAGTTCCGTTATTCTCAGGACTTGTCTTACAGTGGTCATGCTTTTAAAACTCAGAGAAAAGGCCATTGCAACTATTCCATGACCTTCATACTTGCTGTTATAACTTAATTATATCAACATTCCAGAATGTGTGTTTCATGAATAAAGCTATCTTTTCTTCAAAATATTTTAATCCAACATTCTCAATTTTATCCATAAAAAAACCATAACAAACAACCCTGAACTGTTTTTCCCACACACAGACCCCTTAATAAAAAGGCCCCCAACCAATGAATTCCACCCCCCCCACCACAATTCTCTCCTGCCTCCCTCTCTCTAGCAACTAACAGTGGCCAGCTCATTAATGTACAGAATAAACAGCTGTCATCTCCGGTGGGACCCTTCAATTGTCCTCCTCACAGTGTACTTGACCTTTTCAAGATTAAAAAACTTGAAGAGATTCCCCAGCCGTACTGAGTCACTTGGCGGAGAAGCTGACCTCCCCCCCCCCCCCCCCCCCCACCCCCCCCCCCCCCCACCCCCCCAGCAGAACTCGCCTTTGAGCAATCATTGAGGCGAAGGCCAGAACATTAGACCCCGCCCCCGTCTGAAGCTCCGGCAAGTCTGACACCCCAAATATGGCCCCGAAGGGACAGGGCTTCAGTTCCATTTGCAGAATCGGCGACATAGTGCTAAAAAAGGAGACCCAGAAACTCACGAACTTAGGACATGACCAGAACATGCGCACGTGATTAGCTCGACCCCTCCCACAATGCTCACCCTTATCCTTCACTACCGCAAACAACCTACTTATCCTAGATCCTAGACCCTATGCACTAACTTCAATTGTATTAACCCTAATCTCACACATGAAGACATAGCATTCACCCTCCACAAAGCCTCGCACCACACCCATCCTCCCATTCCCACCCAAACTCCTCCTCCCACTTAGCCTTCACCTCCTCCACAGATACCATGTGTTCCACCATAATCCTTCCATAAATCGTCGAGGTATTCCCCTCCTCCATCCCTGCAAGAGACAAAACCCTCTCCAGCAATGTGGATGGCAGCACCACAGGGAATGTCGTAAACATATTTTTCGTGAAATTGTGAACTTGTTGTTACCTAAATGCATCCAACTGCAAAATTTCTCCAACAACACCGCCCAGTCGCAAAACGCCCCATCAAAAACAAATCCATCATCCCTTCCACCCCTTCTCCTCCCATCCCCGAAACCAGGGGCGGGATTCTCCCCTACCTGGTGGGGCGGGGGGTCCCGGCGCCGAGGAGTGGCGTGAACCACTCCGGTGTGGGGCCGCCCCAAAGGTGTGGAATCCTCCACACCTTCAGGGGCTAGGCCCGCCCCGGAGTGGTTTGCACCCCTCCGGCCGGCGGGAAAGGTGCTTGGCGCCATGCCAACCAGTGCCGAAGGGCCTCTGCCGGCTGGCACAAGTTGGCACATGCGCGGGAGCACCAGCGTGCGCTGGGGTCATCCCCGCACATGTGCAGAGGGCTTCGTTTCCGCACCAGCAATGGCGGACCTCTGCAGCCACCGGTGCGGAAAAATAGAGTGCCCCCCCAGATCCCCCCGTACCCCCCCAAGAACCCCGGAGGCCGCCCGCGCCACCAATTAAGGCGCCGGTAAGGACCTACTCCAATTTACACCGGCGGAACTGGCAAAAAACGTGCGAGACTTCGCCACATCATGGGCCAGAGAATCCGGGCGGCCCCGGGGGCCATTGAGTCGTGCGGGTCCCCGCCATTCTCCGAGGCGGGCAGCGCTATTCACGCCAGGGTGATTTTTTTGGGGGGCGGAGAATTCGGAGGACAGCGGGGGCGGGATTTACGCCATCCCCCGGCGATTCTCCGACCCGGCGGGGGGTCGGAGAATCCCGCCCGTGGGTTCACACAAATCGGTGCCTGCTTCGATACAGCATCCAATTTAAAGTGCTGCCATAGTTGTCTCCATATCTTCAGTGTGGAGACCACCACCGAGTTCCACCACCACCCAGGAGAAAATGGAAGTAAGGACCTCAATCCCGACCCCTTACATGGCTCGACTCCATCCGTACCCAGACAGTCTCAGGATCCCCGTACCATCCAAGCACCTTCTTTGCATTCACCGCCCAGTGATAATATATCAAACTCAGCAATGCCAAGTCCTCTGCCAGTCCCTCTGAAGGACCGTCTTCCTATTCCTGGCCGCTTTACCTGCCCAAATAAAAGATGAAACCAATCTCTCCACTCCCCCAAAGAAGGATTTTGGCAGAACAAACAGCAAATATTGCAACAAAAACAGAAGCCGGAAGCCGTGGTAAAACATTCACCTTCACTGACTGAATTCTGCCCGCCAAGGACAGAGGGAGACTATCCCACCTCTGCAAGTCGGCCTTGACTCTACTTGCCAAGCTCGTCAAATTCAACTTACAAAGCTGTGTCCAATCCCAAGCTACTTGCACCCCCAAATACTTTGAATGAGAACCCGTTAAGAAATGCTAATACCCCCAAACACCTGACTCACCCAACCCTTACGAAGCTTAATCAGGTCCCTCACTCGCAAGTGGGTCTCCTGTAAAAGCATCACATCAGTCCTCAAACTCTTCAAATGAGGTAAAACACTCACATGCTTCACTGGCCACACAAACCCAGGACATTTTATGTAACCAATTGAATTTTATCCCCCTCCCTTCAAGTCAGCCATTTTCACTGCGAGAGTTTATCCCCGCCATCTCTCCTATTCCTGAAACCAGAGCCCACCCAAGATGGCACCCAGCAGATGGGACAAAGAATGACCCACCAGTCACCGTCAGTAATCCACACCTCACCCATCCACCTCCCCTTTCTCAAAAATCTCCCAGCAACTTCCCCTTGAACCAACACCACTCTCCTCCATCTCCTTCCACCATTCACATCTTCTAGGCTCATTGAAACCTACCTAAACAGGTACAGCAAACCACAGGCCCTCCGCCTACTTCGCTCTCATTCACTAGCCAACCATAGCCTGGTAGTGAGGTACCCCCCCACCCACCACCAGAGCCCACTTCACATAAGTAAACAACAAAAGAAAGAAACCAAAACGCATACAACGAAACACCAGAGCAGAGATTCCCCTCTCCCTCCTACAACTCTAAATCTACCAAACACCCCTCCCCTTCCGCCCAGCCCTAAACTCCCTCAAAATCCGAAACAACCAGAAAAACAACCACATACATTTCAATTAACACCAACTCTATACAAAAAACAGGAAGGGGATAAGAGAGAGATAAGAAAAAACACACAGCTTTACAACAACGTCCCCATACAAACCCATCCCAACCACCAACAAAGTCCCTTTCAAACCCCCTCAGTTCAGTCCCAGTCCTTGAGCTTTAATAAAAGTCTCTGCTCCCTCCACCATGTTCAAGCAATGGTCTTGGGAATTATGCGTGACTCTCAGCATCACTGGATACAACACACCAAATTGCACGCCACTCTTATGAAGCGCTGACTTTGCCCTGTTAAAGGCCTCATGGCTCCTGGCCAATTCTGCCGCAACATCCTGGTATATATAAATGCTGCTGCCTTCCCCCTGTACCTCCCGATTCTCCATGGCCCACTTCAGGATCCTCTCCTTTGACCGTTAGCTGTGAAAACATACTGTCACCGCTTGTGATGGCTCATGCGCCAGGAGCGACCGGTGGGGCCTATCCAGCTCGATGAGGGGACTTGGTCCTTCATCCCCATCAACTTGTAAACATTGATGGAAAGAATACTGTTGGCCTCAGGCCCTGCAACCGCTCTGGCAACCACACGATCCAGAGCTTCTGCCACCTCAACTTATTCTCCAGATCCTTGACCTTTGCCCTCAGACCCTTGTTCCTGTCCTGCAGCCTCCGCAGCTCAGCATTCAGCGAGGCCAACTCATCACTGTGTCGCAACACCACTCTTCAAAACCTCACCATGCTCTGCATCGTCTCCGAGGTTTTTCCCAATGCCTTCTTTACCAGGACCAGTGCATCCTCCACCGATCTTTTGAGGGTCTCTATCACCTTCCAATACCTTTCAAATTCATCAGCCATTACCTCCGTCAACTTATCCACTGTAATAGGTGCAGCTCCACCCGACGACCTTGCCTCCTCCATTTCCGATTCCAACAGACTCCGCACCTTGCTCAGCTCCTCAGGAGGGTTAATTCTCACACTTTTCTTCCTAATATTCTTTCTTGCATATTTTGACATTCTCTTGTTAAAGGATCTCAACTGGGATAAATCTGTCCACCAATTCATCTCTGGGTGAAAAAGGCCAAAGATCAAGGACTCTAGTGGGAGCTACCATATGTGCAACCTCTTTCTACATGTCACCACCAGAAGTCCTGAATAAAGCTGCATTTACATGTAAGTATGTTGCGACCAAACAGATATGTCTATGAGGATATTAGAACAATTAAACTATCTGGTGTGACAAAAATTGCATTCTTTCAGACTTGGCTGGGGTCATTTGAGCCATCTTGGATATTTTCCCAGATTCACCTGGGATAGTGTGCAGACTCTGGACCTAGTGCTCATACCAAAATGTTTTCATGCAGGAAACAGAGGTCAGCATAATTTCAGCTAGAAGTAAGTTCTGAACTTTTGAAGGATTTTGCCTGCAGACTTTCCACCCATTCCCCAAGAGCTGTGGTGTGTGGAATTTATGTTCAGCTAAAGCGTCTAATGATATGTCAATCAACAACATTAAAAATTGCGACTTGATTAAAAAAACGGGTTTGTGAGATAGTGAGGTTGTGTACAAATGGAGATGTTCAAATTCTGTGTCGTGACAACATGCATTTGCAAAAAAATTTCTTTTGAATGCTGCTCAGGAGGTAGCGATAAACGTGATGGTTAATGAATCTCAGTCCAACAGACTTTGGGACAAATAGCATTGCATAAATACATTTGCACTGACCAATCAAGAAAGCAAAAAAAAAGAGTACACGTCTCATTTTACACAAGTTATAGCTTATAATCATCTATTTTAAACAAACCTTCTCAAGGATAATTAAAGATGACCATAAATGCTGGCTTTGCCAGCTATGTTCACATCCCACAAGCAAATACAAAGATAACAAAAAATATATTGTTTCTAAATTTTTAATACACTACTGTTGGGAATTCTAGGAGGTTTGTTACATATATCTCACAAATTTTTTTAAATCAGAGCCAACAAGAATACAAATACAAAAAACAAACAAATATTTTCATGAGCTATAAATAACATTTCATGGCATTATTTAAAATACACATATTTTTTCATCTTCAAAGGGAATTTCAAGTCAAAAGAACAACTTTTTCTTCTAAAATGATAATTCTACCCTACGTTTTATATCCCTCATGAAAAACCAACACAAAGATCATTCTAAGGGGCTGAAAAGTAACCAAGTACTTTGGAACAAAAAGACATTCTATATTCATATCTGTTAAGTCAATGCAGCACCAATCTTGAGCTCCTTAAGGAATCGCTTTATTGTTCACAGCATCAAGAAATATTCTCTCACCTTAGACTGCTATCTGATAGTATCTGGTAACATGGCTTTAGAAACATAGAAAATAGAAGCTGGAGGAGGCCATTCGGCCCTTCGAACCTGCTTCGCCATTCATTATGATCATGGCTGATCATTAAGTTCAATAACGTGATCCCGCCTTCTTCCCATACCCCTTGATCCCTTTAGCCCCAAGAGATATGTCTAATTCCTTCTTGAAATTATATAATTAGAATATGCTTAGACTACCTACTGATCGAGACAGAACAGAGAAAGATTTTCATCGTCACCTTCTGGATAGTACTCTGCTGAGGCAGATCTCACACACTTTACAAAGGCCTGGCCATTATAAGACTCCATCCCACAGTAGACTGCAGTATATTTTTATTGGACCACTGACTCCACATAATGTCCCACCAAAAGAAATACTCTGGCAGACCTTTAAGGACCACTTGTGCTCTGTTCATTTGTACCTGGACCATGCAAATAAAGGACAGGATTCTCCGTTTGGGAGACTAGGTTCTCTCGCTGGAGTAGAATCGCTCCAGGTCTCTGCTGGAATTAGAGCGAGGCCCAGTATGTGATTCCCTCGCCTTGTCCATGCAAATGTATGCATGGCAGGGAGCTCACGGGATTATCAGGCCACTATTTTGAGCTGGCGGCCCGATACCGAGGATCCCCTCTTCCCCACAACGCAAATCCTGCCCCTCAAAGAAAAAAGATGCATATGTGAGGTACAGGCAACTAAAAACAGATGAAGCACTTGAGGAATACAAGGAAAGTAGAAAAGAGCTCAAGCAGGGAGTTAGGAGGGCAAAAAGGGGTCACAAAATGTCCCAGGCAGACAGGATTCAGGAGAATCCCAAGGCATTTTACACGTACATTAGGAACAAGAAGATAGCTCGAGACAAAGAAGGGAAATTATGTGTGGAACCAAAATGAAATGAAATGAAAATCGCTTATTGTCACAAGTAGGCTTCAAATGAAGTTACTGTGAAAAGCCCCTAGTCGCCACATTCCGGCGCCTGTTCGGGGAGGCTGGCACGGGAATTGAACCGTGCTGCTGGCCTGCTTTCAAAGCCAGTGATTTAGCCTTGTGCTAAACAGCCCCAAGGAAGTAGGTGAGATTCTTAATAAGTATTTTGCGTCGGTATTCACAAAGGAGAGGGACACGTTGATTGGTGGTGTCTCAGAGGGATGTGTAAACACTTTGGAACAGATCGTTATTATGAGGGCGGAAGTGTTAGGTGTGTTAAAAAGCATTAAGGTAGACAAATCCCCAGAGCTAGATGGCATTTATTCCAGATTTCTGAGGGAGACAAGAGATGAAATCGCTAGGCTTCTAACAGAAATCTTTGTGTCCTCGTTGGCCACAGGTGAGATCCCAAAGGATTGGAGGATAGCCAATGTTGTACCATTATTTAAGAAGGGTTGCAAAGATAACACAGGTAATTATAGACCAGTGAGCTTGATGTCAGTGATAGTGAAATTGTTGGAAAAGGTTCTCAGAGATAGAATCTAAGCGCATTTGGAAGTGAATGGTCTTATTAATGACAGACAGCATGGTTTTGTACGAGGGAGGTTATATCTCACTAATTTAATTGAAGTTTTAGAGACGGTGACAAAAATGATTGATGAAGGAAGGACTGTAGATATTGTCTACATGGACTTTAGTAAAGCATTTGATAAGGTGCAAAAGATTAAATCACATGGGGTCAGGGGTGAATTAGCTGGATGGATTCAAAACTGGCTTGTCCATAGAAGACAGAGGGTAGCAGTGGAAGGGTGTTTTTACAAATGGAGGTCTGTAACTAGTGGTGTTCCGCAGGAATCAGTACTGGGACCTCTGCTCTTTGAAATATATAAATGACTTGGAAGAAAATGTAGCGGTTCTGATTAGCAAGTTTGCGGATGATACTAAGATTGCAGGAGTTGAGGATAGTGATGAAGAATGTCAGAGAATATAACAGGGCATAGAAAGGCTGCAAAACTGGGCAGAGAAATGGCAGATGGAATTTAACCTGTACAAATATGAGGTGATGCATTTTGAAAAATCCAATTCAGGTGGGAGCTATAAAATAAATGGCAGAACCATTAGGAGCATAGAGACACAGAGAGATCTGGGCGTGCAGGTCCACAGATTCTTAAAAGTGGCAGCACAGGTGGAAATGGTGGTAAAGAAAGCATATGGCATGCTTGCCTTCATAGTACGAGGTATCGAGTATAAAAGCTTGAAAATTATGTTACAATTATATATAATGTTGGTTAGGGCACATTTGGAATACTGTGTCCAATTCTGGTATCCGCACTACCAGAAGTACGTGGAGGCTTTGGACAGAGTACAGAAAAGGTTTACCAGGAGGTTGACTGGTATGGAGGGTATTAGCTATGAGGAGAGATTGAATAAACTGGGATTGTTCTCCCTAGAGAGACGGAGGCTGAGGGGCGACCAGATAGAAGTTTATAAAATTATTAGTGGGATAGATAGGGTGAACAGTTGGAGTTTTTTCCCAGGGCAGAATTGAAAATCTCAAAGGGGTACAAGTTCAAGGTGAGGGTGGACAGGTTCAGTGGAGATGTGCGGGGAACATTTTTTTACACAGAGGGTGGTGGTGGCCTGGAATGCACTGCCAAGTGAGGTGGTTGAGGCAGATACGTTAGCAACCTTTAAGACTGATCTGGATAGGCACATGAACAGACGGTACAGAAGGATACAGGTGGTTGGTCTAGATAGCACATGTGATCAGCGCAGGCTTGGAAGGCCGAAGGGCCTGTTCCTGTGCTGTATTGTTCTTTGATGACAAGTAGGAGCACCTCCCCACTACCACCAAGAGAATAACAGGCCACTTCCCACAGCATGCATTCACGAGGGTGACCGACCCCCACCCCACCCCCACCAAACTCCATCAAGACACACCACAGACCTCTAACAGAGACCATCATCAGCGACCCCCAATGAGATACCCCCAATTTGAGACCCCCCATCAGATCCACAACAGAGACCCCCAACAGTCCCCCATCAGACCCACAGCCAACAGACACACCGGACAAAGGCCCCCCATCAGGCCCCCAACAGAGACCCCCATCAGCAACCCCCAATCAGAGACCCCCAATCAGAGACCACCAATCAGAGTCCCCCACATCAGATCCTCAACATAGACTCACAACAGTCCCCCATCAGACCCATACCTAACAGACACACCGGACAAACACCACTCATCAAACCCCCAACAGAGACCCGAAACAGAGATCCCACATCAGACCCCCAACAGAGACCCCAAAAGATACCCTAACAGAGACCCGCATCAGACCCCCAGTAAACACCACTAGAGAATCCAATCAGACCCCCAACAAAAACCAGCATCAGACCCCAACAGAAAACTCCCATCAGACACCCAATCAGAGACTCCCCATCAGAGTTACCCTATGAGAGACCCTTCATCAGGCACCCCATCATCAGACACCCTCCATCAGACACCCCCATCAGACACTCCCCACCAGAGACCTCAATCATAAACCCCCAACACGGGCCACCAACAGAGACCCAAACAGAGATTCCCATCAGGCCCCAACAGAGACCCCCCATCAGTCTCCAACAGTGATCCCCAACAGAGAACGCCAACAGAGATTCCCCATAAGACCCCCAACAGAGAACCCCATCGGTCTCCAACAGAGATCCCCAACAGGGAACACCAACAGAGATCCCCCATCAGACTCTCAACAGAGATCCGCATCAGACCCCAAACAGAGATCCCCATTAGACCCCAAACAGAGATCCCCAACAGAGAACACCAACAGAGATCCCCCATCAGACCCCCAACAGAGACCCCCCATCAGACTCCAACACAGATCCCCAACAGAGAACACCAACAGAGATCCCCCATCAGACTCTCAACAGAGATCCACATCAGACCCCAAACAGAGATCCCCAACAGACCCCCCATCAGACCCGTAACGGAGATCCACATCAGACCCCAGACAGAGATCCGCAACAGAAACCCCCATCAGACCCGCAACAGAGATCCCCATCAGATCCCAAATAGACATCCCCAACAGAGACCCCCGCATCAGTCTCCATCAGAGATCCCCAACAGAGAACACCAACAGAGATCCCCCATCAGACCCCCAACAGAGAC
The DNA here is from genome assembly GCF_047496885.1 of Scyliorhinus torazame. Taxonomy (NCBI): domain Eukaryota; kingdom Metazoa; phylum Chordata; class Chondrichthyes; order Carcharhiniformes; family Scyliorhinidae; genus Scyliorhinus; species Scyliorhinus torazame. The sequence goes on along the minus strand of NC_092722.1, from coordinate 116,448,953 downwards.
CCCATCAGTCTCCAACAGATATCCCCAACAGAAACTCCCATCAGACCCGTAACAGAGATCCCCATCAGACCCTAAATAGAGATCCCCAACAGAGATCCCCATCAGACCCCAAATAGAGATCCCCAACAGAGATTTCCATCAGACCCGCAACAGGAACCATCAGACACCCACCCATCAGAGACATCCCATCAGACTCCCAACAGAGACTCTGTCAGATCATTAACAGAGATTTCCAACAGATACACCAACAGGGATCCCCCATTTGATCTCAAAAGAGACACCTCATCAGATCCCTCCATCAGATTAGAGAACCCTGCCTGAGAGCTGAAGAGCAGCCCAAGCAGTGAATTGAAAAATCACTGCATTTTCAGTTACCCTTTCCTAACATCTGCTGCCTCAGAGAGAAGTGTTCAAAGATGCAGCTGTTACAAGTGCCAGAGGCTTCCTGGAAAGCCCAATACACTTCAAAGGGCTTGAAATCCCTTGGCAGCCTTTGAAATGCAGATCTTCCATTAAATTTCTAACAGCAATACACTGTATTAGCCAATGATTGAGTTTTATCACACTAGCTTAATGAATTGTTCATTGATCTTCCCCTTCACGCTTGAATTCATCTCCATTACCCTGCTTTGATGCCAACCACAATTTTTGTAAACACTTCTACTATGATTGACAGCTCCTCACAACATCAAAGAAAGCTAAGTGTTTTGACTTGCGCACAAAGGAAGGGGGGTGGGCTCTGATGGGGAGGGGGTCTCAATTGGGGTCTCTAATGGGGGGGTCTGATGGGGGGCTGTGAGCATCAGGAGTTTCATTGTGGGGGACCTGATGGACTTTGAGGGGCACCTACGATATACACTTACCCCCTTGACCCACTGCGGTGTCCACCGTGCCAGGAACATGCTTGGAAATACTTGCATCAATCCACGCCTGCTGACAATCCTGGAGCATCATAGCAAATAACACATTTGCATCCTCCCACCAGAGTGGGGCGTGTAGCTTCCTGCTGCCATTGGCGGGGGGCCAAAGCATCGGAACAGGATTGGTGCCCGTTTTTGGATGGGTAGGTGATGGACAGACCGCCCATTTCATTTATTATGGCCTCCTCCAGCTCCCACTACCAGCACTAACCACCACCAACCACCCCCACCACTCCCGGCTCAAGCCTAAGTATCTAGCGCAGATAGCTAACTTCTTGACAATATTTCCTTGGAACTCACACATGGGCAGAGGGAGCCCCTTCTATTGCATGCTGATCAACCCAAAACCATTAAAAGAACAATGTGAGTACGTGTACTGTACGTCAAAAAATTAACATGCTGTATCTGGAACTCCCAGCACTAAGCACAATCTCAAAAATAGCATTTAAACTGAAGAAAGCATTCAATAAGACCCCAAGTATCAAATTAAATCAATATCTGGGTCACTTCTTTACAATCATTAGCTTTTAAGTCCACTGTTGAACGATGCAGAGTTATAGTACAAGAGGGATACCCACCACTGAATTGCATGATAATAATTGATGAGTGAAGGAATAGACCTCTACGTAATCCACTAAAACCTCAACCATCACCTGCAAAATGCAGCACTGCAGTTCTGCCAGTCTCAAAAAATGAAAATTCCAAGGTAATCTTCCATCGATGATAAAGACATCAACTTAGATGAATGACAATAAACAAGTTTAATTACCTTTTATGTGAGAGAAGTTCAATGAGTCACAAATCTTAGGGTTTGAGTGCACTTATATAAAATCCAAGATTCAACTACATGCTTCCAGCTTAAGCAAAATGACAAATGAGGTATATTGCAAAACTTTGTTCAGCTGTTATTTTCGCTATGGCTTCAGATAGAAACCCCAGCCCACATAATTCAAACAAAAACAAGTAAATAAAAATATACATGAACAAATGGCATCACACAGTAAAATTAATATCAAAGTAAACTGAGGGTGGGGGAACGAAATGTGAGGAGGGAGGAAAATGTGAGAGAGAAATAAAAATACTGGTTTCTGAATCTCTATGATACCATACTTACAGGCGGCAAGTTTTTTTGTTCATGGGGTGTGGCATCGCTGGTTGGGCCAGCATTTTTGCACATCTCTAATTACCCTTGAACTAAGTGGATCATTTCAGAGCACCTAAGAGTCAACCACATCTGGAGTCACATGTAGATCAGACCAGGTAAGGATGGCAGATTTCCTTCCCTAAAGCCATTCGTGAACCAGGTGGGTTTTTACAACATCAACAATTATTTCATCGTCATCATTTTTCATCCAGATTTTTATTGAATTCAAATTTCACCATCTGTCATGAGATTCAAACCCGGGCCTCCAGATCATTATACTGGGTCGCTGAATTACTAGTCCAGTGACAACATCACTACACCATTGCCTATCCCAGAGAATCTCTATGAAATTCATGCCTCTCTACAGTCAAACGAGGGGGGAGACCCTAAACACACCAAGATACACAAGGGAGAAATGATTCCTATCGCTAAGTAACAGGGACCCTAGTGAAACCCAACAGAATATTTTGAAAATTGAACTCTTGTTGTACAAATAGAACTACTGTCCAACGGTAGAGCCCAGTTACTGCTATGGTGATAAGGAGGGGCCCGAGGTTTGCCTTTCAAACCAATGTCATTGCATGATACTTTACGTGTGAAAAGGTTTTTTTCTTTCTTCTTGTTTACTCTATAACTGTTAATTGAAATCCAATAAAAATATTTTCACAAAAAAGGAGTTCTGATTTGAAGAGTCAGTGTGGCCCAGACTAGGGAGTGAATTCTTCGCCGGTGGGATCCTCTGTTCCGCCGGAAGCGCACCTCCGTCCAGGGGTTTCCTGGTGGCATGGGGGGCTACAATGGCAAATCCCATTGGCGGTGGAGGAAAAGGGGAATCCCATTCTCGCAGAAGGCATGCCATCGAGGAACATGTGGCTGGGGAGTCGGTGAATTTGTTTATAGGTATCTAACTGAGGAATTATAGAAAAAACAGGACTGCATTAAATGATGCTAAACTGAGATGAGAAGTTGGTCAGTCAGTCAACATCCAACATGAGAAGAGAGCCAAAATGTGGTCTACAGTGTCAACGTTACCACTCGCCAACCCCAACAGTCACCCTGCAAGCCCGTGAGCAAGGGGCGAAATCCCAAAATTAAATGGCTAGATTCTCCAACTCTGAGGCCAATTGCGGAGGATCCGTGGCGTTTTATGTGGAAAAAATTGCCGGCGCCCCCTCACCGACACTTCGACCGGTGAGGGGCTAGAAGCCACGCCACATAAAATGCCTGGCCTGCACAAAATAAACGGCCTTAGAATTGCCAGGTCCATGGCCGCGCATGCGCACAGCGATGACCTGCAGCGGTCACGCCGCACAACATGGCGCTGGCCGTGCGCGGACCCTACATGCTAGAAAGTGCCCCCCTGGACACTCCCTTGCCACCCCCTGGCCAGCCCTCACCAGTCCTCCCAGCCCACATGGAAGCCCCCTCCCGGCCAGCAGCACGGCTCCCGCCCGACCGTGGTGGCACTGGACACAGTCTGCAGCTGCAATGCCAGGTTCCCGTATGGCTGGGACCACATATCCGCCATGCCGTCGTAAACTTGACCCATCAGGGGAGGGCCTTCAGGTGACGTCCTGAGGCCGTCCCAACGGTGTGCGCCGCGATTATGTCGTTTTGGGGGGGGGGGGGGGGGGGGGAAGAGTATGTGAAACCTGCGTCAAACAGGCGCCGCCCCTGATTTCGGCATAAAAATTGATGGGGGCATGGATCGCTGATTACGAAATTGCCGTTGGGAAATGGAAAATCTTGCCCAAAGTATGCAATGAATTCTGGTGATCATTGCAGGTCTAGTCTATTTGCTTATTCTTACTACCAGACATAACAGATGCTTGTATCGACTGTACAACTTTGCTTACCTCGGCACAACAGCCACCTCACAAACATTGGGTCAGAAGTGGGAACCCATGGCTCAGGGAGCCCTCAAAAAAATCACTGAGGAAACTACTGAGGTCAGCAGAAACCTGGGCTAACCTCTCTAACTCCAGGCAAGAGAAGAAACAACTCCCATTGGATTTCACGGATGAAATCTTCTAAGGGTCAACTTACCATGGCTAGTTTTCCTTTAATTGTTAAATGAAGTATAATTTAAATGCAGCTGAAAAATAAAAAAGAAATAGAATGCAAGATCCAGAAAATCAATATTTACTTATCCACTAAATTAGACCGCAGGACATAGCGCTGGGAGTACTGTGGTCTAAACCACCTTCAAAGCTCGGAAAGGTCATTCATCCCCACTGTAGTTAAATCTTCCTGTCAAATTGGGCTCTGCACGCTTATTGGTTTTATAAGCAATGATTCTTCAACTGTATTACAAGAAATATTTGATGCATCTCTCAATTTCCAGAACAGTGGGTTCAGTCCGTCCCTATATTATTTAGGCTACCTTTACAAGATATGATTCTGAGTTGTCATTAATCCATTATGGGTGAAATTCATTGATTTGATTATCCTTCAGATGTGGTTAATAGATTTGATTATTCTATGAACAGTAGTAACCAGAGCCAAACACCAATTTAAAAACCACAACTTCTGCATTGTTCCAGTTCCATGTTTACAAATTATTCATTTACTTTGATAAACTTATCAAGATGACTTAATTCTGTACATTAAAGGGCTGCACAGTGGCATAGTAGTTAGCACTGCTGCCTAAGATGCTGAGGACTCGGGCTCGATCCCAGCCCCGGGTCACTGTCTGTGTGGAGTTTGCACATTCCCTCTGTGCCTGCGTGGGTTTCACCCCCACAACCCAAAACAATGTGCAAGGTAGACGGATTGGCCACTCTAAATTGCCCATTAATTGGAAAAAAAAATAATTGGGCAATCTAAATTTATATTCAAAAAATTCTGCACACTAAGAGCGCAAAATAAATTAACTGTTTATGGAATATTTCCATACAAACATTCAAATTAGGAGCTGGAGTAGGACACTTAGTCCATCAAACTTGCACTGCCATTTAATAATAACATGGCTGGTCTGATTGTGGCCTCAACTCTGCTTTCCTGTCTACCCCTTATATTATTTGACTCCCTTGTCAATCAAGAATCTAGCTAACAGCCCTGAAGACAGAGATAGATATGTTCTTGATTAATAAGGAGGTCTGGGGTTATGAGGAGAAGGCAGGAGAATGGGGATGAGAAAAATATCAGCCATGATTAAACGGTGGAGCAGACTCAATGGACATCCTTATTGCTGCTCTGGCCTTCGTTGTACATCAACTTATCCATAGATTATCATAGATTAGATTATCATAGAATTTACAGTGCAGAAGGAGGCCATTCGGTCCATCGAGTCTGCACCAGCTCTTGGAAAGAGCACCCTACCCAAGGTCAACACTTCCAACCTATCCCCATAACCCAGTAACCCCACCCAACACTAAGGGCAATTTTGGACACTAAGGACAATTTATCATGGCCAATCCACCTAGCCTGCACATCTTTGGACTGTGGGAGGAAACCGGAGCACCCGGCGGAAACTCACGCACACACGGGGAGGATGTGCAGACTCCGCACAGACAGTGACCCAAGCCAGACTCGAACCTGGGACCCTGGAGCTGTGAAGCAATTGTGCTATCCACAATCCAAGGCAGCATGGTGGCATAATGGTTAGCACTGCTGCCTTACAGCGCCAGGGACGCGGGTTCAATTCTGGCCTTGGGTGACTGTCTGTGTGGAATTTGCACATTCTCCCTGTGTCTGCATGGGTTTCCTCCTGGTGCTCCGGTTTCCTCCCACAGTCCAAAGATGTGCAGGTTAGGTGGATTGGCCATGACAAAAAAAATTGCCCTTTAGTGTCCAGGGATGTGCAGGTTATGGTGTTGCAAGGATAGAGTGGAGCAGTGGATAGGTTGCTGATTCAGAGGGTTGGTGTAAACTCGGTGGGTAGAATGGCCACCTTCTGCACTGTTGGGATTCTATGTTCTATATCAAAAGTCCATGTAAATTACATCCATGGCATTATCCTTGGCTACTCTTTCTGTTGTTGTTCAGTAAGCTGCAGTGTATCCCAATTTCCACCCTCCCTAACCCAAAGATTCACCCTCCAGATCTCCCGAGTAAGGAGAATAATCTACTCAAAAGGTCCATAAAACAAATTCACGGAACAATAGACCAGTTAATGGGATAATTTTCCAAAGCTGCAATAGAAAAACATCTAGAAACAAAAAATATAATGAAGAATAGTCAGCATGAATTTTAGAAGGAAAGGTCAGGCTTAATCAACTTTTATTGAATTATTTGAAGCAGTAAGCAGTCAAACTCCTAACATTATTAAAAATCTGTCGAAAGAACTTCTAACGATAGATGAATCACAGAAACTAATTTGAGAAATAATCAGATACAAGCCAAGCTTATAAAAGGATAACAATGATAACTTGCATTTATATAACAGCACTGGCATAGGAGAACGTCACAAGATGTTTCACAGGAGCATTACCAAACAAAGTTTGACACTGAGCTGCATGGGAGATCTTAGGACCTGTGACATCTTCGTTAAAGAGGCAGGTTTTAAAGAGCATCTCAAAACAAAAGGAGAAAGGTATAGAGAGGCAGAGAAGTTTAGGGATGGAATTCAAAATCTTTGAACCTAGTTAGCCAAAGGCATGACAAGCAATGGCAGAACAATTAAAATCATTAATGAGCAGGAGGCCCAAATTGAAGATGTGCAGGTAACACAGAGGGTTGGAGGAGGAAACAGTAAGGAGTGAGGACATGTAGGAATTTTAAAACCAGGATGAGGATTTCAAAATTAAGATGTTCCCGGACCCAGAGCCAATACAGGAGAGTGAACATACAAGGAAACGCCACAGAAATGAGATTATCTCAGCTATATCCAGCTGAATGGTAAGCTTTGTGCTCTAAACTTTCAGCTTTCATTTTGCGCTTCTAATTTCTCATTTAAGTCGCTGATTAAAGCCATCATTAACCTTTGGGTGCAGCAAATCTGTGGCAGACTAGAAGCTATAGGTGTGGGTTATAGACAGTTTGGTGCAGATATTTCTCTTGATTCCTCCTGCAGCACAGTATTTGCAGAGTGGGGGGCCTGCCATGAGTACTGCAGTCCTCTTCCCAGCTCATTTCCCAGGTTGAAAGTTAACATTTCTGGTAGGCCACATCGACGTAATGTTGGCTCTTTCAGGTCTAACCCTCACCCCCTGCTGAATCAACAACACTGGATGCCAACAATACAGTCAACATTGCTAGCCTACAAATTAAGGGAATGTATTTTCCTTTCATTTGGTTAGGTATATTGTAAACCTTGTCACTTGCTGCATATAATATGATGACAGATAGCGCAAGTCTGGTTCCTTGAATTTTCTGTCCCCTCTCCATTGCAGGGGAGCCAGACAAAGTAATATCATCCAATGTAATCCTCAAGATTAAAAAAAGCAGATATATACAAACGTATAATATATGTGCACACATATTTACACATGATAATAGCATAAGATCATGGATGTGTCTGCTGTAAAAAATATTGACTGGGGAAGGCAGCTGTAAAATAACTTTCATTAAGTATTTGTGAGGCTCCCCAGAAAACAATGTTTCTTCTCATTGAAAAAAGTTAAAAAGAATAGAGCTCTGAATTAACTAACTGCATACTATCAAATGCAATGGACATATTTAATTGAAGAAATGTAAAGTGTTCTCCTCCCTTGAGAGAATAAACCATTATCCATATTATGAAAAATATATACAAGGTACAATTTTCTCCATTATGTAATGAAACTTTGCACAAGTTATGCTGATTCATTTGACTTGTCTCTGACTAATCAATTTTCAAACAATGGTTAAATATTATATGAATGCTTAGAAAGGATTTGGTTTCAGATTTTAACTCATGCAGCAGCTGGCATTGCCATGGACATAAGTCATCAAAGATTACAGTCATTGAATATCAACAATTACAGAATTAGAATACATGCGTATGCTTTATTTAGAGGACCAACAAATTATATACTAGAGGTCAAATGTATAGTAATGCACTTATGCAGAAGGAACAGAAGTGGAAGAAATTTTTTAGCCATGTACATACCATGGGCGTCAAAGAAATCATCTAGAAAAAAAGCAGCATGCAGAGTTCAATTAGATGTTAATGAACTGACATAAATGGGGTCATAAAAAGAACAAAGTATGCTAAATTTTCCACACCTCCAACAGAGCACAGCAGTTGCAAAGTAAAAGGAAATATCTAATCATGAAAAAAATAAGCAGTATGTGCTATCTCACAAACCTGTTTGGCTTGAACTATAAATTCAAAGTTTTAACTCTGCACATCAACAATTTATATGTCTATATTCATTCCATGAAGAATTTTAAGCGATAAAGGGAATTATTAATCTTTAATATGATCTTCCTCATTCTCTGATTTAATTCTATCCTTCAAACACAACAGATTATTCCATCAGTCAAAAAAGGAGAATTTCACAAGACATTGTTTGAATAGAATTAAAATTTTGATCTGAAATCTTGCATCACCCTCCAAGCTCCTTCTGTTCTTTCACTGCATAGATGCCTCTGCTCCTTTTATTGGTAGATGAAATTGGTGCAACACATGCCAAAGCAAGATGCTGAATAATTTAGCCAGTGTATTTGTTTTGCAATTAAAACATATTGCATTGCCTTGAAGATTTTTTGTGCAAAGGTATAAATGCAGGACAGTTGTCATCTGAAACAAGTTCCATGACGTCATTGTGGATCAGCATTGAGAAACACCAATATTTTTGTGCTATATCTGTAGGAGGTAACTGGAACATCCTCAATGCTGACTGTCGTTTCAACTGAAGACACAGCATCTAATAACCAAGCACTTGTATGAGAGCCTTAACTGGTACTCGGCCAATAGTACCACTTGAAGCTTCCTTGCTGGAGATCAATAGGGCATGGGCATCTTTACCCCAATTAACAGGGTCAAGGTGGCCCAAAACAGTGTGAAGACTACACTAATACAATCATTCTGATGTGAAAGAGATGAGCCTCATCAATCCCAAACTATTCTAATGCCTTGCTCTCAGCCACATGAAACAGTGTTGATTTGTTAGCTTGGTCAAAGAGCTGATTGTGACAGCCAAAATCTCTTTTTATCTTGCAATGGTGACATTCTTGGCTTAATTTGTTTTTTAAAAGGCATTGAGATTTCACCTAACATAAACATTTTAAGGATCGCAGTGGAAGAACAAATGGCACCACCTCAATATTGGTGTTCAAGTCACCACTTTCTTTCAGGACAATTGTGCAGGTCATACATGTTCCTGATAGAAAATGCTAGAAACTTCTCATGGAAGCCTGGTAAGCAACATGTGTGGCAATAAAATCAGCTGGTGTGGTGTGCAAAACCTTTATACTGACATTAATTCAAGCATGCATCAGGTAATCAAGACCAGAGTTCGTGAAAGGAATGGTGTCAAAACTGAAGCTGACCTAAAGCAAGGCAAAATTGCCTGGTGACTTAGATTAGAGTACAACATAAACGAGAAATCAAGGGAGGGGGAAATAAAGGTAATGAAGATGATACATTTTCTCAAAAAATATGACAAGTTGTAAACAGAACTCTTCCCAAGGTTTCAAATGAACCACAAGGAAAAGAAAATTAACTAATAATGGAGAACGGTGTTTCTGCTAAATAGGAATTGGGAGAAATCACTTGGAGCTTAGATTTTAACCCTCAAAGGAATGAAGCACTGTACTATTTTTTAATGCATCATGAACCATGAGCCCCTCACCATCCTAACTTGGAAAGACATTGCCGTTTCTTCGCCGTTGCTGGGTCAAAATCCTGGAACAGCACTGTGGGTGTACCTACACCACATGGACTACAAGAGTTCAAATAGGCAGCTCACCACCACCTTGTTAAGGTACATAAAGGATGGGCAATGAATGTTGGCCTAGCCAGCAATGTCCACATTTCTTGAATGAATTTTTAAAAAATATTGAATTGGTCTCTTTACTGAAGTGGGTAAACAATATAGGGCATTGTCCCGACAGGAAAGTGAATACAATCGCTAACTAAGCCAGCATTCATTGTCTATACTAATCACCATTGAGAAGGTGGTGGTGAGCTGCCTTCTTGAACCACTGCAGTCCATGTGGTGTAGGAACACCCATAGTGGAGTTAGGAGGGAGTTCCAGGATTTTGACTCAGCGACAGTGAAGGAACGGCAACATATTTCCAAATCAGGATGGTGTGTGGCTTATAGTTTATGAAACATTAAAAGCACGAGTAAAAATTGTAATTAAAGTCTTCATTTGTACTTTGGAATGTATTTCTGCTGCTAAATGAATCACAGGTTTATAACAAGAGATTAACAGGAGAAAGATTTTTTTAAATGCTCCATTTGCAGATGAAATATACCCAAATGAGTGAAAATTTATGTCAACTCTACTCTGGTGAATACTTAAATGAATTATTCTGTTAATTGAAATCAAAGCTTCCTTGCAATCAGAACACATTATGTTCATTTCTATTATTTGTGTGTTTATACTGTTTATCTCGTTGGATGAAGACAATGCACTGAATTTAATGCTTCTCACCACCCAGAAGTGGGCTGGGATGGAGGGGACCAATATAATTTGTTGGGAAGGCTTGGACAGAGAGCTCATCACCTTCCCAATCCTCTACCTCAATTAAGTCAGGGATGGGAAGGGTTGATATCGTCTTCCCGTTCAAAGGAATATTGAGGCTCTCAACAATCCATATAAAGACCTCACGCTGCCACTGCTGGCATTCAAGCAGCAGCAGACGGGGGTAACGCCATATGCATAAGACACTAGCTAAACTCTGGGGAGTATGCCTGTAGCCTGGTCGGGACGTCCTTCCCAGGCATCCTGTGCCCAACAAAGGGACCTTCCTGCAGCAAGGGCTGCCTCTGTCGAAAGACACCCAATACTTTTTATACCAACTCCCCTCTCTCCCACTTCACGGGACCCACCTGACTAGCGAAGGTGATGCCAATCCATTTATTAGCATTGCAGGGCACCAGTGATGATCCTTCTCCCGAGTCTACTTCAGTACTGGCATTGGCCATTCTGAACTGTGGTGCTGCTTGTACCGCACAGCAGCCAGCCGCTGATTGGTTGCCTACTCGCTGAAGGACCCTGGGCAGGTGGCACTCTGCCTGATTGGGATTTTATCCCTTCAGGGTGCCTGAAAATGGCTGAGGTGTTGTCACGGACACCTTAGCCAGTGGGCAGGCCCACCACCCCAACAATTCAATTTACCCCTTTTCCCAAGAGTGCCTCTTTCAGCATGCTTGCTGTTCAGCTTACAGTCATCTACTGCTTTATATGCTGCATAATTATAACAAAAACAAACCAAAAAGGAACGTGTGCAATCTGAGTGAATCTGCATAAAAACTGAAAATTGAAATTTGGGAAACAAAACAAATATTTTACTTTGAAATGAAACAAAGTGGATAAAATGAGTAACTGTTTAAAATGATTTAATTGCTTAATAAAATACAACTTAACATTTTTATTCCAAGCAAATTTGAATGCTTAAAGTTAAAGGCATTTGATATATTTTTAACTTCTCAACAGTATAATTCTTCCTCATAACTATGATTAGTTCTTCTTACCTTCAGGATCCTGGGCTAAACTTAGTGTTGTCAAAGTAACTATTTTGAGCCCAATAGTCAACCACGTGAAGAACCATGGCAACGGAACCATTTTATTTTGATCTTCACTCTATATAAATCTGAAATTGGAAGAGCAAATCCTCAATTAAAACGTATGTAATCATCAGCCAATGAGAAGGCTGCAAACTGCCAGCTATGTACCGAAAGTTCCTTTCAAATTTATTAAAAGGAGCAAAGGGGTGAAATTATGATCCAAATTCCATGAATTTGAATAAGCAGAAAATCATGGTATTACTCCCACAATGTCCCCTCCTTTGTCCCTCCTGCAACCTCCAATCCCCGCAGGGAGCAACACATTGCAAATTATACCTTGTAAACGAAGCCATGGAAATCAAATTATGCTGATTGTCATTATTTTAAAACAACTTTAACCTGTTGAAAATAAATGGTTAATTGCTGGTGTTAGAATAACATAGATCGTCAAATCTAGGCCATAATATGTCAATAATTGCAAGAATCTTGGTATGTAACCAGCCTGGAGATATTGGAAACAATGACCGAGAACCCAAAGAGTTACGAAGAGGGGCAGTTCCAACAGCAGACCAACGCTCAGAAAAATCAAAGCACTGTAACCTTATTCATGGAATGTGTAGGATAGAGTGCCGTGGCACAAACAGTTATTCTTTACTCGTATATAGTACCAGCGTCAGTGACCATATGGGGTGCCAAAAAGAAGTTCTCCTACCTAGTCCAAAAGACTGCGAATACAATACTGTCAGAAATTATACATCCATCTGAAAATGAAATGAAAATCGCTTATTGTCACAAGTAGGCTTCAAATGAAGTTACTGTGAAAAGCCCATAGTCGCCACATTCTGGCGCCTGTTCGGGGAGGCTGGTACGGAATTGAACCGTGTTGCTGGCCTGCCTTGGTCTGCTTTCAAAGCCAGTGATTTAGCCCTGTGCTAGTGGTATGTAGGATCTGGGTTCATCATTTCATCAACGCAACACTCATTGGGCTGAATTCTCCAGACTCCCAGCCATGTGTTCTCGGCAGGGCGGGATTCTCTACTTCCGCTGCTTGTCAAGGGGAAGACAGCCCACGCCTCCGGGAAATCCACAGGCGACGGTGTGTTGCCAGCAGGCAAAGAGAATCCCAATGGCCGTTGACTACACTGTTGGGTCAGCCTCTTCTGCACTCAAGCTCTGGAACGGGTCTTGAACCCACAAACTTCTTGTTCAGAAGACAGAATGTTACCAACTGAGACAGGCAGTTGGTTAAGTTATGAAGAATTCATTACATGAGAACATTTATGATTGGAAAGTTTGGCACAGATTTTCACCATGGTGGAGAGAGGCTGTACTTCTCTCCTTCATGGCAAAAAATCCCAGGCATAACCGGAAACTCAAAGTCCCATCCCTGAGCACAGGCAAGTACTATTTCCGCGGGGGTGGGGGTGGGGGTGGAGTCGGGCCAGGATTCACAGGAAGCATGGTTTAAGGAGGTAGCTGACCATTTAAATCACCAGCTGCCCCCACTGAAATGGAATTTTGGTTGGGCAAGAGAGTGAAACCCAGAGTGTGCAGATTTGACCAGGGAAGAGGAGTCTGGACTTAGTGGATATGTTTGGAGAGCCTGGGTGCCCAATTGGATATGATCTCAGGACAACTTTGGAGGAAGTAAAGCATCCTTTGGGATAAGTAAGGCACCATTAGGATTGTCAAAAGTAAACATGATTGTGTGTAAATGGCGCATAAACACATTGCAGCTGTCAAGCTACTGCCGAAGAACTGGCAAGCCATCAGGAATTGTCAAAGGATACTCGATAATTGGCACGGAGGGGACAAGGGCAAAGGGCTGTGGGGGAAGACATGGGTTGGCAGGGGAGAACCCCTTTGCAGGGTAAGTCTTGAACAGTCAGGGGGTTTAGGACAGTTGGGGTTGGGTGAGGCATTGGGCGGGACGGGATTAGGTTGTGCTTGCATGGGTAGCCGGGGATTAGAGGGTATCCCATTACTGGGAGTATAGTCAGTGGATCAAGGTGGCCCTTGGTGGGTGAAGTGGGGGAAGTTAGTCGAAGGGACAAGTGGGGGGCGTCACGTGGAGTGGGGAGTAGTTAGGGGTGGAGGTTGGCATAATCTTGTGCATGGGGCATTGGGCGAGGTGAGGCGAGTTCCCTGGGGCTTCGAGGGGAGTGTACGTGTGTGTGTGCGCAAGGGGGGTCGGGGGGGGTGGTCAGTGTGGATCTGTATACTAATTATCCAGAAGCAGTTTTAATTCTTCTCTGGGTAATTGTTGAGGTAACATAGTCGGAACCATCCAAACTTTGAAGTTTAAATCAAGTTTTTGGATGGTTTGCAGTGCAGGGTAATTGCCCATTGGAAGTTTGCACTTCTGGGCTATTGTCATGTAAATCTTGCCTGGGAACCTCCAGGAGGAGTTCCCCAGCACATCTGAGGGATGTCTTCTGAGTTCAATGGCCTGGTGATCGGAAATTTCTCCTCTAACTATTATAATCAGTATAGAATTGTGATGCCAGGTATGTGGATCATATGCCCAATCAAACAGCAGCTGTTTGTAATGGCCAGAGTATTGACTTTTCTTAACCAGCCCACACTTGTAAAATCCCAAACAAAACACCGACTGCCAGATGTCGTCCTGCCATTGGATTTGCAGCACTTGTTGAGCAATCTTGAGTGCGCAAACAATAAATTTAAGATGATCAGTCCAGCTCGTAATGCTAGTTTATTTACATGTGCTAGAAGTGACATATATTCATACACAGGGACCCATTTTCAGAAAAACAAAAGGATTATGTTCAAGCTTTGCACATTTTGTTTTAATTACCATGAGGACCCTTCTCTAGAGCAGCACGGTGGCCAATCAGAATCAACTTGCCAGAAAATCAGCACCCTCTTTTCCTCTAGTGTAAATTGCCGTGGCTGTTTAATCTTTGGCATTCTTGTACTTACCCTGATGACAAAATTCTTCAAAAACATGTCTCTCTTTTCAGCAATATTCAAGTACTATACAACCAAAATGACTGTTTATATTTTATTTTATTTTCAGAGAGCTGGAAAAGACTGACGAAGATCAGTTTTGTTGTGAGATGTGCTTTCCTTAATCAAAAATCAACAGTGCAATCTTTGTGAAGGAATCTAAAAAGAAAAATTGGATTTGTTCTGAACAATATGTGTTCTGAAAACAATGAAATCTTATTAATATTGACTAGACGTTATGTACTGGTGCTCTTACATATTCATGATAAATGAAAAATAGCTCAATTTTTGTTGAAAATTCAAAAGTTAAATTAAAGCTTCTTAAAGTGACAAAATGCTTTTGAAGTTTTGACATGGCCATTTGAAACACATGTTCAAGGGCAGCCACTTTTGTCTTTGTTATTATGGGTCAGGGTTTAGAAAACTCCAAAGTATATTATGGAGTTCATCTGACCTATAACTATTTGTTGAATTTGGCTAGGATGAGCACAAGAGCTTGCCTTTCAGGTGTTATTCAACGGATTTCTTAGGCGCTTTTAATAAAAAAAACTTTATTCTAAGAATTTAGTTAACATTTGTATAAACACACGCAGCAAGAATTTTTATCAACTACAAACATAAATACCCCACACAGCTACTGTAATCTATGTAAAACCCTTAATGAATTCCCCCTAAACTGTTCCAATTCAATAACAAAATCCAAGTAAAACCAGAAACCGCTTTTCATCGACGTGGCCCAGCACACGGCATTCTCACTGGTATAAGACTTGTTATTGATTCTCTGTTCCCCTTTTCAAACAGCAGATTTGAATTCCTTCCAGAAAGCAATTATCTCTGTTAAGTTACTAAGTAATCTAGAACAGCTTTTAAAATGAAGATAGAGAAAAACACTTCTTTCAACCTGTGAAGTTCAAACCAGTCCAAACTCAAAGCAAAAGTAAAACTCACAGAGCCACAGCCCAACTCCACCCGTACAATGACATCACTGAAGCCATGTGATAAGACAAAAACATTTCTTAAAGGGACACTCCCATGACATTGCTTTGTTTAATGGCGGACCTGTGAAGCTCCTTGGGACTTTATACCTTGTTAAAGATGCTAGTTGTTACTGCTGTTCCACAATCAAACAGAACTCTCTTATAATGGCATCATTCATTTGTTTTTTGTCCTATTCGATTGTAATTCATGTTAATTGTTTTTATTGCTCCTGTCTCATGATATTTCATATGAAGAAAGAAAATGAAGAACAAAAGCACACCAGGAGTATTTGATGGCACTAGAAACAGACTGACCATCCCTGTTATTATTGCTGAAAGAAAAGAGAAATGGGGCATGATTTAGTCCGGTGCAGAGCCGGTGGCAATAGGTGAATCCCGAGAGAGGCCCAAATTGGGTTTTGTGCCAGGTTGGTTGTAAGTCTCCCAACCTGCTACGCCGGGCACGATCTGGATCTCGTGCTCACAGACCGCAATCCAGATAATTGTATTCAAATGAGCCAGTACCCGCTGAGAAACACCCCGCCAAAAGCACTTGAAACCGGACTCTGAATGTTTTCGGGTGAATCCTGCCCATGGTGTCAAAGATTTTCATCTAGCACACCTTTCAAAAGGAATAAATTATACTACAGAAGAAATGGGTGCTGATTAGTTGATTAGTCAGGTCTGATTGGTGAAGGTGGTTGCCATGGAGAATGCACTTGCGAACTATTGTCACCCCTGCTTTTGATAAATTTAAAAAAGCACAATGCCTAGACATCTTCCTTTTGCCTGCAGAGGGCAGAATAAATGCAGGGTGGGATTCTCTGACCTCCCAGCTGCGTGTTTCTTAGCGGCGGGAGGCAGTGTGCCATTTGCTGGCAGAAGGACTCTCTGCTCCTGCCACTGTCAATAGAAATTCCTATTGAAACCATGCCACGCCACCAGGGGTGGGCGGGGATGTGCTGCTGGCGGGATGGAAGAATCCGGCTGCCAGCGAACAGCCAGCGAATTCCGGCTATAGTTTTTAGAAAGTGTAAGTGAACCATATTGCGAGCTGACTGATGGTCTTAAATCGGTTGTTGGTTTAATTTTTAGCACACTCAGGATTGCTCAGTGAGTGCTGTCTAATCACAGGATCACATCTAATGTTAGACATTATGTTCTGAGTTTGGCAATTCATGGGTATGCGCTTGTTGAGTATGATCAGTGCTCTCCCCTCCGCAGACCGGAAGAGCAACAAAATGCCATTAGATAGCGGGGTCATTTCTGCTTGATGTTTTTAAAAATGTGTACTAGCTTCATGTTTTTAAAAAGGTGCACCAATTGGCGGCTGTATGACCACTTGCTGGGGAGGCCGTTAAATCACAGGAGGCCATTAGACAGGAGGTTGGTCCCATTAATTGTCTGGAGATTGGGCTTACACGGTGATTACTGGTTTCTCGCCACCAATGGGGATGGGCTCATTAGACGGCAAAAAGATTGGCGCCTGGCGTGGTTCTCGATTTTGGCCTCTCCTACGATTTAATGGCCTTACACTTTTGAGCTTAAGTGCAACGTGGCCATCGAAGCACATCCTGCATCTTTACTGTAATGTAAGGGTCTGGCACTTACAGGGCTAAAATGGGACTGGGTACAGTGCCACCCACACAAACATGTAAGAAGGCACATGACAAAGATACAGGGGTTAGTCCGGTGTTGCACAGAAACATATAAAGACACACATGGAGACAGCTCCTAGCCTGTACCCTTTACTGCACATATGTAAATAGTTCCAGTAGTTAATGAAGACTTACAGTTAACCTCCTGAAAAACAACAAAGACGTCTTGAAGACACACCAATCTGTAACCAACACCCTCCCAACACTTTTCCGATGGATGACATCATGTTGTTGCATGCGGGAGCTTCCCCCTGACTTGATGGCAGACTTCAGCTTCTGACAGGAAAGGAAATCTGTACTACAGAGATAGTTGGATCTTTGTGTGTCGCTTTCTTTGAGTTCAGCCACAAGCTTCACCGCGCTCACTAACTCTAGGCCCATATAATTTAAGAGATATTATTTGAACAGCCCAGGTTGTTACCAGTGCCACTAGTCGGGCATCTGAGCAGAGAAAATATAACTTAACCACAGTATAAGACTGGTTCTCCTCAATAACCAAGCATGGTCATGTCATGGAGGTGAAATGAAATGAAATGAAAATCGCTTATTGTCACAAGTAGGCTTCAAGTGAAGTTACTGTGAAAAGCCCCTAGTTGCCACATTCCGGCACCTGTTCAGGGAGGCTAGTACGGGAATTGAACCGTGCTGCTGGCCTGCCTTGGTCTGCTTTCAAAGCCAGCGATTTAGCCTTGTGCTAAACCAGCCAGTAAATGGCACATAAGTACAAGTTTTTCTGCATGTGGTCTGATAGAGTGAGTGATCTATTTAAATTACTGAGTCGTTCCCAGGAAATGTGGGCAAGACCCTGGGCTGGATTCTCTGTTTTTGGGGACTATATCCCCATTCCATCGTTAAAAACTGTAGCCTTTCCCGCCAGAAAAACAATCAAACGGCCACATATTCATAACCCTGCAGGGGGCTAGCAGTGAACCATTAAGCAGCTTTTACTGTAGATACGGGCCCCCGCACTCCCAGGCCAGAAGTCGCACATGCACACGTTGGCGGCCTCCAGAGACCAAGCCGTGCTCCATGGCGGACTCAAACCGCGGAGCTGGACCTTAAACATAATGCCCCCGATCGGCCATGCGCCTGACCCTGACTGCCCGCCCAGAAATACCCCGGGTCCATATGAGGCCACCCTGCCCTCTGATTGGCCCCCCCCCCCCCGACCATGGCCATGCTAGTATCCCGACCGGCAGGACCATGAGTGGTCCACGCCGTCGGGACTTCGGCTGGTCGGGGGCGGAGAATGGCGGGGCAGGCCTCCAGCACTGGCCGTAGGTAGGTGATATTCCCGGAGAATCGGGGAACCAGCGCCGGTCCCGATTCCATGCGGGGAATTGGATTCTCCACCCCGGTGCCGGCCGTGATTTCGGCGTCGGGGTGCAGAGAATCCAGCCCCCTGTGTTTCCATTTAAAAACGAGGGGCGGGATTCTCCGTTGCCCGACACCGATATCATAATCAGTGATCAGGCGGAGAATCCCTTCCGACACCCAAAAAGGGTGCGGTGCCAGTTTGACGCCGGCTTTCGAGACTCCGCCCCGCCCCACGGGTAGCTTCCTTGAAGGCTGGTGTAACTGGTGGGGGGTGGTCTGGGGGTGGCCTGTGGGGGCGTAATTGGCGAGTAGGGTACGTGCACGGCCGGCTCATGTTGTACGGCGTGACCGCTGCAGGTCGTCGTCGTGCGCACGCGCGTCCACGTACCCGGCCATTCTCCAGCTGTTTTTGGCGTGGGAGCCGGGTATTTTACCCGGCATCGCTGCTAGCCCCTCACCGGTCCCGGTTCAAACGGAGAATCCAGCTCGAGATATATTGGAAAAAAAAACGCTTGTTTCCGTGATGGAACTACCTTAACAGTTTCATGTGGGGAAGCTAAACATCAAAATTTCAGATATTTTCCATCCAGAAATACAGATCCTGTTGGATCAAGAATCCAGCTGTCAAATTCAGAATCCATTTCTGTACATGGGGCGTGGCAGGAATTTTGACTGAAAACTGACCCCACCAAAATAACAACAATCTTTATTAGTGTCACAAGTAGGCTTACATTAACACTGCAATGAAGTTACTGTGAAAATGCCCTTGTCGCCACATTCCAGCGCCTGTTCAGGTACACTAAGGGAGAATTCAGAATATCCAATTCACCTAACAAACACGTCTTTTGGGATTGTGGGAGGAATCCAACGCAGACAAGGGGAGAATGTGCAGACTCCGCACAGACAGTGACCCAAGCCGGGAATCGAACACGGCTTCCTGGCGCTGTGAAGCAACAATGCTAACCACTGTGCTACCGTGCTGCCCCAAACCATGCGCTAAGCTCATAAGAACATTGTTAATCCTGCAATTCATGCAATGTGCCCTCGTACAGCAGCTAAAAATGTGTTGAATTATCTTCTGGGATTATACATCCAGGTAACTGGATATTTGTAAAATAGTCTCAATCCCCCAGTGCACTGCTTTATTACCTTGGCTTCGCCGATTTTGCATCTTACAACAAATAAACCATGCAAGGGACCCCCATGAAGGGAAACATACTTTGAAGTATTTCCCTTCATGTTAAAAAAGACCCAAGGAAAGAGTCGTGAGGGGAACTTCTAAAGCACGGAAATCAAAAAATACGACGCAAACTTCAATTTGGGTCAAAGACCAAACTCTCTGTCTGACAGTACAACCAAACATAGCAGTACACATTTAAGGTTATATTACGTTGTTTCATATCTTATTACTCATTTGCTTCTTTCCAAGATGGTCCTATACTCGATGTTCATTAGCACTCAAAGTCTTCAAATAAAGCAAATACTGTTTATTGAGTAACAATAACAATTTAACTATGAGTTTGTTCACTCTTCAAAAACTAAACTGCAGATTAAATTAACAAGGTTTAATATATATTAACTATGATTAACAACATCTGCACACTAAGCTATCTCTCTCTACCTCTTGTCACTAGTCACTCCAAACATGAAGAGGCGGGAACTCTCCTTGAGTTTATCTTTTATATCCATCTCCAGTGCTGCCATCTAGTGGTTTTCTATCTGTTACTTCTGTATATTAACCCTTTACATACATACAGATATGCAGATCACTACAGATCCCAGCATCAGACTTCCTCGGTCATTATTCTAAGTTGGAATTATTTTCTAATGCTATAGGTTAGATTGGTACATCTTACGGTGAAAATGATCAAGTGCAAGACATCTCACCCTGGTTTAAATACATCAAATGTAAAGTTTGGACAGGTGCACCTTGCACTTCTTCTCATACGGCAGAGTTCAGGGCAGAACTTAAATGTGGAGGAAAACTCCACCGCACATTCTGACTGCCCACTCTCCCAGATTGATTCCCTAAATGTTTACATCCAGTAACAACTGAATCCTGAAATTTGAGGATTCCCCCCACCTCAGGTCTACAAAGAAGATTCACTAACAATGCTGAATTACATGGCAACATATTTGCAATAATAGTCTGTATGAGAAAGTGCAGGTTCTTGGAGTGTGGACAATGAAAATAAGCAGCGACACAAGAAAAAAATATAAAGGCCCTTCACATTTCCTGAAAGTTTAAAAAATATATATTTTTATTAAGGCATTTATATATATATATATATGGAGAGAGAGAGAGAGAGAGAGATCAAACATAACCAAAACCAAAAAGAGAACAAACAGGAAACCACGTAACAAATAAATAACCAACACCCCTGTGCCCCACCCTCCCTGCTGTTAGCCTCCACCCACTCTGCCTTCTTTTTTAACCCCAAAGTCCCCTCCTTCCCTCTCCCCCCTCTCCCTGCTCACTTCTTAACTATTCTTGAAGAAGTCGACAAAAGGTTTCCATCTCCGGGCAAACCCCTACACAGTCTCTCTCAACGCATACTTGAGTTTTTTCCAGCCAACGGAATTCCGCGAGGTCGCTCACCCGACCCGCCCCCCCCCCCCCCCCCCCCCCCCGCCCCCGATTTTGATGGCCCCGAGTCCCTCCATTTCAACAGGATCCTTCTCCGGGCTACCAGAGAGGAAAAGGCCAAAGCTTCGGCCTCTCTTGCCCCCTGGACTCCCGGGTCTTCTGATACTACAAAAATTGCCACTTCTGGACTCGGGACCACCTTCACCCTCAGCACCTCATACATCATGTCAGCGAATCGCCACCAAAATCCCCCCAGCTTCGGACAGGCCCAAAACATAACATTGGTTCTTGCCCACACACCCTCCCCCCCCCCCCCCTGCCCCCCCCCCCCCCCCCCACCCACACCTATCTTCCACCCACTCAAAAATCCTGCTCATTCCAGCCACCGTCATATGCGCCCTGTGGACTACTTTAAATTGAATGAGGCTAAGCCTAGTGCACAAAGAGGATGCATTCACCCTCCTCAGAGCCTCCTCCCATAGTCCATCCTCCAACACCCTCCCCAGCGCTACCTCCCACTTCTGCTTACCTTCACCTATTGAGCCACCATCTCAGTCCATTAATTCTTTGCAAGTCACCGACACCCTGCCCTCACCAACTCCTGTTTTCAACACCATTTTGTTCTGTAACCCCAGATGTGGCAAGTCAGGAAAGTCCATCATCTGTTTCCTCACATAGTTTTGTCCTGTAAGTACCGGAAGCCATTCCTGATGGGCAGCTCATATTCCTCTACCAAGCTCGGGATACTGCCCCCCATGAAGAAGTCTCCAAATCGCTGCTCCCAACCCCACTCCAGCTGGATGCCCAGATACCTGAAACTCACCCCCACTACATTAAATGGCAGCTCGCCCAACCTCCTCTCCTGCCCCTCGCCTGGATCAGAAAGACCTGACTCTTCCCTATTTTTAACTTATACTCAGAGAACTGCTGAATTCCACCAAAATGGCCATTATCCCTCCAATACTTTCCAATGGGTCCGATAAGTAAAGGAACAGATCGTCCGGTTATAGCGAGACCCTGTGCTCCCCACACTATCCCCCCACACTATCCCTTTCAAACCCCCTGATGCTCTTAGAGCTATTGCCAGTGGCTCTATCACCAAGACAAAGAACAACGGGGAGAGTGGGCATCCCTGCCTCTTACATGATGCAACCTAAAATACCTCAAACCCACCCAGTTCATCCTTACACTGGCTGCCGATGCCCGATACAACAACCAGACCCAATCCACACTCCCCTGCCTAAATCTGAAGCTCCCAGTACTTTCCAGAAATACACCCAACCTTTTTTTTTAAATTTAGAGTAACCAATTATTTTTTTTCCCAATTAAGGGGCAATTTAGCATGGCCAATCCACCTAACCTGCTCATCTTTTGGGTTGTGGGGGTGAAACCCACGCAGACACGAGGAGAATGTGCAAACTCCACACGGACAGTGACCCAGGGTCGGGATTCAAACCCGAATTCTCAGTGCCGTAGTCCCAGTGCTATCCACTGCGCCACCGTGCTGCCCTAAATATTCCCATTCTACCCAGGATTTGCTGTATTCTCCACCCCATCCCTCCCTCCCTGGTTAGAGGCTCCACTTCATAAAGCCTCCTGTAAAACTCCTCAAATATCCCGTTCACCCCACCGGGTCCAATACCGCTCTACCCCTCCCGTCCTTCATCCTTCCAATCTCCCTTGTCGCCTTCTGTTTCCTACTAGTCTTCTCCTCGTAGTCATACACTGCCCTCAGCCCTCGCCGAAGTCTTCCCGGCCAGCAGCACAGCTCACCTCCCCCCCGACTGTGGCGGTGCTGGACTCAATCTGCAGCCGCCACACCCGGTTCAAGAAAACTGAGAGCACACATGTCCCGCGCAGTCGGGAACTCAGTCCATCAGGGGTGAGCATCGGGGAAGGGCCTTCAGGTAACGTCCTGAGGCAGTCCCAACGGCCAAATGTGCGATGGCCGCCACCGGAAGTCCTTTTCCAGAAAGGTACATCACAGGCACTCAGTTACAAATAATAAAAAATTGGAAAGTATGACACCTTTATGGCTGAATCTGTTTTAGTTTTATACTGACGATGTCATTGAATCTTAATCTTCAAAGCCATCATCATCACCATCATTCTTTCTTAGTCTGTTTTTCTCTCTTCAGGCACATGAACAGAATACTACAAGCAAAGTGCTCAAAACCAACTAACAATTTTCTGTGATGAACAATCAGAGATGAATAAGTTGATATTTTAAAAACTTGGAGTCAAAGCACAAATTACTTTTTACTTCCCAAAATACCAATGACTGCTATTGATTCCAGGGTATATTTACAAAAATAACTAAATTCTAGAACAGGACTTCAAATTTGAGTGACTAAGTAATGCAATCTAATCCAGTACAAAAGCACTTTCCAATTATTCAGGTTCAAAAAATATTAGATTCAAAGAAACTTTCCCTGAATATTACATGAAGACAATCTCCAATTCTCTTCAATTATTGAAATGCAAAAATATGAAATATTTGCTTACATGTAAAGCTGTCAAATTGACACTAGGCTCTGCAAATTTGTTAGAGAATAAGTTAAACATTCCTCCTCTCCAACCAAAGGTTTGCTTTTTAACCTCTTAAACCTATGCTACGGGATTGTCCGTTCCTGAGACGGAGTGTTGGCGCTGGGGCAGGATTCGTGAACTTCCACGACAGCAAAACTGCCGCCGCACCTGGCCAATTCAGCGACTGTTGAGGGGCTAGCACCGGCGCCACGTGGAACACAATCAA
This sequence comes from Scyliorhinus torazame, assembly GCF_047496885.1. Classification (NCBI taxonomy): domain Eukaryota; kingdom Metazoa; phylum Chordata; class Chondrichthyes; order Carcharhiniformes; family Scyliorhinidae; genus Scyliorhinus; species Scyliorhinus torazame. The sequence goes on along the minus strand of NC_092722.1, from coordinate 116,425,026 downwards.
TTCCAATGAGAAATGGTGCCGTATTTGTCAGATTGGCGATTGACATTCAGGAGGCCGACAAGCTGCAGCCGCATATACACACTTCACTCCCCACACATCCCATCCCAGCCAACAAGATGGTACTGATTGCGCTGGAGCGCGCCCATACGGCGGATGGGGTCAGCTGGGGCCAGAGGGCACCATGGGAGTGGCCTGGGGGGACACCGATATGACCCGTGGCCCTACGTTCACAGTGGGCAATCAGTTGCGTGCGTAGTTGCATGCCTGCCTTTCCGGCTACGGCAATGGTGTTCCATGCCTGACCACCCCTGCTACTCCCCGTGGCCCAGTCAGAAGCCACCGGCCAGCGGCACAACTCTCAGAAGACTATGGCGATGTTGGACACTTTCAGTAAAAGGTGGGGTGAGGTAGGAGGGGAGGTGAGCATTGTTGCAGGGATGGGAGTAAACAATATTCATGCTGGATCGGATATGGGGTTACAAGCCCGGCTCAGAACTGAATTGGGTATCGAAACTGCAAACATTTAGCTCAAGGTGCGTCATGTGGGCTGAAGGTAATGACTTTAGTCTTTTCAGTGTTCAGCTGGAAGAAAACTGCAGGTCACCCAAGATTGGATTTCAGTAAAGCAATCTAACAGAGTCACAGTGAAGGGGTCTGGTAGAATGAAGAGGCTGACCCCATGCCGCCAAGCGGCAGCATGTAAATGAGGAAGTAGAGAGGAACAAAGATTGGGGAGTACAGATGTGAGAATATAAGAGGTGCTCTGGCTATGATTAGACTGGTAGTAACAGAGAGCAGATGTATAGTGGTAAGGAGGCATTGGAGGATAGCATGGTTGATCATTTCAAAGGCTGCAGAGAGGTCAAGAATGAATAATGCACCACAGTTACAATGGGAATAAACAAGGTAATTTTGATTCTGTGGCAGATATGTGATTGCAGAGCTTAAAACACAGGTGTTGCAGGGAAGATCATCACCAACTTGAGAAGTGACAAAACATTGAAGGGCTTGAGACAAAAGAGAGATAATAAAATCATAGAATCCGTAATGTTCAGGAGACCATACAGCCTATCAAGCTGGCACTGACCTTCCAAAAGAACACTGTACACCTATACGCCTATGCACTCACCTTATTCCCGGAACTCCGTAACGCCACCTAAACATTGGACAGGAAGGGGCAACATAGGAAGGCCAATCCATCTAACCTTCACATCTTTGATGGGGTGGTCATTCACAACAACAGAAATACCAAAGACGAATGTTGACAGAGGTGTAAGGGCCACAGTTTTGAAAAGAAGCACCTAAAGAAACTAAAACATGTAAAATGACTGCTGACAAGGAGGGTAGTCAGCAGTTTAGCGGGAAGGGGCAGAGGGAGCAGGTGGTTGCCAATCTAAGAGAGGACATGAAGGGAAAGCAATTAGAGAGGCAGATTCAGATGTAAGGCATGCTGAAGACTGGGGCGGATTGGTTTGACGGACAGGAGAAGGGGATGAGAAAAAATGGAAGTAGTTAAACAAATGGTCTCAATCTTGGTACACCCTTATATTTGCAGTCGGTGGCAAAGATGAGGGAGTATGACAGAAAGGTGTAAGGAAGCACGTGGTAGTGGAGGAAATAAGCTGGCATTTGCTTTAAGAGAATTCCATGAAAAGTGAGTAGCTTTGGCAGATGAGAGTTAGGACTGATAACATTTCAGAAGCCTGATGGACACACAAACCAAAGGGAATTACAATCCATTGTGCGTACATTCAAAATTGAAAAGCAGATTTGGAGATGTTCAAATCAAATCAAATGAAATCTGGCCACAAATACAAAGAACAAAATAGGTTTTAGTATAAGAGGTCTATGTAAGACACACATTGAAATATTCAAATTAAAAATAAACAGATCAAATGTACACACAAAGAAATCAATTCATTACTGAGCAGATTCTCTTCCAAAACATCAAAGTACCAGAGCAAAAAATTATGTTTCAAAGAATGTGCCACAATATAATCCTTCAAACTCCTCACCCTCTCAAATTACTCAGTGTTAATTTAATGAAAACAACCTTAAAGGGCAAGATTTGCCATTTGGGAGACTGTGGGCTGGATTCTCTGTTTCGGTGCCGAACCCTCACGGAACCGGGACCAGTGAGGGGCTAGCAGCGGCGCCCCTGCCTAAAACATCCGGAGAATGGCCGGGTCCATTACCGCGCATGCGCACAGTGACGACCTGCAGCAGTTGCGCAGTACACCACAAACCCACAAAGTCCACAGGTCCCCCCTCCCCACACGCAGACCCTCCCCTCACATAAACCCCGCCCCCCCCACCAACATCCCCAGAATAGTGGCCCCGGTCTGGAAGCTAGAGTACATTCCAGACAGGAGTCTTACAACACCAGGTTAAAGTCCAACAGGTTTGTTTCGAATCACTCGCTTTCGGAGCGCAGCTCCTTCCTCAAGTGAGTTCTGTTATGGGCCAGGGTTTAGAGAACCCCAAAATGTATCATGGAGTTCACCTGACCCACAACATTTAATAGATTGTGGTATGGGGAGCACACGGCTGACTCTACAGGGGTGGTACAGCAGAAATGGAAAGTATTTTTTAAAGCAAAACAATGTTTATTCTATGAACTCAAGTTAACCTTTCTAAAACAAACAGTGAACATCTTAGCAACCATTCATTCAAAGATAACCCCCAAAGAATACAACACTAACTAACCTGTATGCTGTCCTTTTACACCCAAAAGACTTAACAAACTTTTAAACATAAGCACATCAGAGCTTACATTCAATACTGAAAACATTTATAATTCTTCTGAATTCACCAAATGATCAAGAGATAGTCCTTCATGGCAGAGAGCTCAACAATACAGCTGCTTTGGCTGACTTCAGCTGCAACACACTGAAAAATGAAACCAAAAAGACAGAGACATACCCAAGCTTTTCTCAAAGTGAAACTAAAAAGCAGAACCAGAGCTCAGCTCCACCCACACTGATATCACTGCAGTAACATGAGCAGCCAAACATTTCTTAAAGCGACATTCTCATGACAGTCATTGTCCATGTGGAATTTGCATATTCTCCCCGTGTTTGCCTGGGTTTCACCCCCACAACCCAAAAGATGTGCAGGCTAGGTGGATTGGTCACGCTAAAATTGCCCCTTAATTGGAAAAAATGAATTGGATACGCTAAATTTAAAAAAAAGATTTAATTTGGAACATAAAATGATTTACACATTATGCACAGGAATTTGAAATGTTAAGAAAAGTACAGGCATAAGGGGTGGTTTTGAGCCCACGTTAGCCATCAGCGTAAACGGCATGGAGGGCCCAAATTCCTGCGAGATTCAAGAGACAAGGGGCTGGATTCTCCATTGGCGGGATCCTCCGTTTCGCAGGTAGCACACTCACGCCCGCGGATTTCCCGATCGCATGGGTGTGTCCACAGTGGGAAACCCCATTGGCCGGCTGCTGTGGTTGAGAATCTCGCTGCCGGCAAGGGCGATTAAATCATTTGATATTCATTTTTTATTAAACATTTCTGCAATATCCATAAATTATGAGTCCAATTAGTTGTTTGCTGGTACAGAACGCGATTAATGCTGAAAAAAGAGACATGTCAAAGCTTTTTATCCAGTGCGGCTGAATGGAGAATCCTGCCCAAGATTCTTGCCGGTGAGATCTCGTTTCCCAATTTTCCCCACCCTTCGCCAGCCACGTAACGAGGTTCCTGCATTTCAATATATTTTAATCAATTTAAATTTGATTAAAGGGCTTGCCAGCAACATGACACCGACTACCCCCCACCCCCCTCCCCCACTGAGTACACATACCTCGCTGACGTGACATCACATTGGCGAGGTTTACAGCAGCTATATAAAAATGGGAATTAGACAAGGGGAACCCGCCAGGGATGCAAAGGTAAATATATCCCCTGGAAGGAGAGGGCTCATGTCTGCATCGTTCCCGGGCACTGCCCGCTGGCACAGGTTGATTCTGCCTCTGGCAGTGCTAACCTAGCAGAATAATCCTGGCAGTATGAATGTGCCAGTGCCGGGGCGGGACTCTGGGGAGCCGCAAAGGGAGGGGATGGTTCCCTTTATGTGTGTCTATGGGGGTGGGAAAGAGGAGGACAGATGTCTATCGGTGGGGATGTGGGAGAGGGGTGTGCGGAGTGCCCCAATACCTCCATGGTGTTGTGGGGAGGAGAGGGAAATAGTGCCCCAATTCTTTGTGGTGGCGGGGTGTGGCGGAGAATGTCCTGATACTTGTGTGGTGGTGGTTCCATGAGGGGAGGAGTGCCCCCGATGCTTGTGTGGTGGAGCCTGTCACCCTTATGCTTGTAGGGGTGTCCTCCGTGTCTGTGGGGGCTTGGGGATGAGTCTATCTGCAGCGCAGACCTAGGTGTCCTTAAAGATGGTGCCCCGATCTCTGAGGAGCCGGACTTGCTGGGTCTATCAGGCCCCACCCAGCCAGAGTGACAGCGCAAACCACATCCCAGGTTTTCTGTGCACTGAGTGTCAGAAAATCTGGTCTGAAAACTCAGCCATGCATCTGGAGAGACCTATCGGTTTTCAGTATGGCCCAGAAACTCGGCCATTCTTTGGTAAAATTGCACCCATTGGATGGAATCTTGTGGAGGTAACAGGAGGACTCAATCACAGGCTTGAGCTGATGGCACATCGCCCCTTTCCAGTTAGGTCCATTGCATCCTGTTCCACTCAGGCATTTGACATGCCAGCAGTGGACCTTTCCCCGGGATCAAGGCCACCAAGGGCAGATGCCCTACCTAGTGAGAGCTTTTAGCCTCTATTGAATGGCAGGACATCCAGGGAGATGGAGGTTACTGCCGGTGTGACACACCCACCCAAGTCTCAGGATTGCTGCTGGATCCCAGGCTACAGGTGAGAAATTGCAGGAGGTGGAGTCACTGTGAGGATGTTGCGGAGGAAGGTCGAGAGGAAGGTTGTTAGCAAGGGCAGAGGGGTGACTCTCAGTACCAAATTTGCTGCAGGGCACATAATTCCATCATTAGAATGATATATAAAGTTACTGCACAGGTGGAGGCATTCAGCTCAAGACACCTGTGCTCGTGTTTTGGCCCCAAATGAGTAACAATCTACCCTATTTCGTTCAATTGGATTGGATTTTGTTTATTGTCGCGTGTACCGAGGTATAGTGAAAAGTATTTTTCTGCGAGGCGCTCAACAGATCATTAAGTACATGAAAAGAAAAGGAAGTAAAAGAAAATACATAATAGGGCAACACAAGGTACACAATGTAACTACATAACACCGGCATCAGGTCAAGCATACAGGGGTGTAGTGTTAATGAGGTCATTCCATAAGAGGGTAGTTTAGGAGTCTGGTAACAGCGGGGAAGAAGCTGTTTTTGAGTCTACTCCCTCAAGGAAAAAGTATCTTGCGATAGGATAATGGATTGACCCATTACTGCTGGATACAGATAACAGATGAGACAAGGTTGATCAAAGGTCAACAGCTCTTTATCCAAACACCAAAGTCTGTCAATAATAACGGATTTTCAAACCAAGAGTTTCATTAAATTTACAATGCAGAAGGAGGCCATTCGGCCCATCGAGTCTTCACCGACCCTTGGAAAGAGCACCCTACCTAAGCCCACCTTCACCCTATCCCTGTCACCCAATAATCCCACCTAATCTTTATGGACATTAAGGGCAATTTAGCATGGCCAATCCACCCAAACTGCACATCTTTGGAATGTGGGAGGAAACCGGAGGAAACTCATGCAGACATGAGGAGAAGGTACAGACACCGCACAGTGACCCAAGCTAGCAATCGAATCTGGGACCCTGGAGCTGTGAAGCAACTGTGCTAACCACTGTGCCACCATGCCCCCCCACCCCTAATCGTCAAAAAAAAGAAGATAATAGGAGATGAATTTGTATCTATACAAACAAGTATTAAAACTAATTTTTTTAAAAAACTGCTGCAAATTTAATGTTAAATAAGAATGCACAGTTCAATGGAATAATATGTTCAGAGGCATTAATTCACATACTTTCTTCATGCAGACTACAGGCTGGATTCTCTGCCATTCGCAGAGCTATTGATGGAGAATTCAGCGCAGAGCTCCGTTTCGATGCTCCAGTCCCCTGTTGGCATCGGGATCGAGGTTCGAACCCTACATGAGCGGTAGGTTGCAAATGGGTTTTGAGCAATATACACTGGGCCAGCATGATTCTCCAGTCCTCTGGGTTGGGAATCGCGTAGGCAAGAATTGGTGCAGGACTTGACGCGGTGGGCCAAATGGGTAACTCTTTAAAGGAGTTGCCCTCAAAGTCCATTGGAGGGCCACCCTCCCCTCAGATACCACCCCATAGCCTCTCCTCACCAGAGACCCCCTAATTGGAGAGTCCCCCAATTAGAGAGACTACCTAATTAAAGAGATCCCACCAGAGACCCCCATAATTAGAGAGACCCCCACCAGAGACACTTACCCCAATTAATGGGACCGCCGCCAGAGCCCCTTGATTAAGAGACACCGCTATCAGAGACTCACGATAAGAGAAACCCCTGCCTGGAAGCCCCCATTAGAGAGGTGCCTACCTGGAAGCCCACAATTAGAAAGACCCCTGCCTGGAAGCTCTGCCATGAGAGAGATCCCTCCTTGCGTTGAAGCTAGGGAGCAGTCAAAAAAGGCAGTGAAAAAAATTCACTATTTTAAAGCTCACCTGTGCAATACACCTGATTGCTCAGGAAGAGCAACACAGAACACTCTCAGCAATGTGATTGGTCCTTTTTGGTTTTTAGGTTCTACCCATATGGCTTCAGTTGAACAGCCTTCTAATGCCATCCCTCCTTACAGCTGTAATTGATTCAGTGATCAAAATTATGATGCCCCTTCCTCTTTTACCTCCTTCCCTATCTCACCTGAAGATTCTGTATCCTGGAATATTGAGCTGTCAGCCCTGCCCCTCTCTCAACCATGTTTCAGTGACAGCAATTACATCATACCCCATGTTTTAATTTGTACCCTTGTTATGGGCCAGGGTTTAGAGAACCCCAAAGTGTATCATGGAGTTCACCTGACCCACAACGTTTAATAGGTTGTGGTATGGGGAGCACACAGCCCACTCTACAAGGGTGGTACAGCAGAAATGGATAAGTCTTTTTTAAAGCAAAACAATGGTTATTCTATGAACTCAAGTTTACCTTTTAAAAATAAACAGTGAACATTTTAGCAACCATTAATTCAAATACAACCCCCAAAGACTACAACACTAAGTAATCCTTTCAGCTTTCCTTTTAACATCCATATGACTTAAAACACCTTTTACCAGAAGCACATCAGGTTAAAGTCACTACTGTTATTAGTTTTAAATCACCAGGATCGATTTAAAGTCTTTAGATTACAGAGAGAGATTCATACACCTTCTGGCCGTGACTGAAGCTATCCAGCTCTGAAAACGAAACTAAAACACACCCTGCAGCAAACAGCCTAAAATGAAAGTAAAAAGCTGACCGACAGCCCAGCTCCACCCACTCTCTGACATCACTGCAGTAATAAACACCCATTTCTTAAAGGTACTCTCACATGACACCTCCCCTCAAGAAAAAAAAATAAACCATCAACTTCAAGATGGTTTCATTTTTCACCTTTTCACTATCTTTTAAGAAATGCACACAGTAAATATACTTTTTCATTTCAAAAAACAACACACGCAAACAGGTATCATAATATAGTCTATTTTTTTTGTTTGTTCTTCTTCCTTCAACTGAAATCCTTCTCAATTGACAGTCTCTTTGAACAAGAAGGTCTCTGCACGATCCGTCCATTTCTGAACGAAAAACTTTGAGAATTTTACCTCAAGGTTATTCAAAGAAGTTATGGATAGCTTAGGAATAAAACAATTTAAATCAACTGCTTACCATCCAGAATCGCCTAGTTTATTACAGTGAAAACATTGCAACTTTTCATGTCTCTTACACCCTCCTGGATTTCTTTTTTAGTCTGAGGTACACTCCCCTTATTATCTCCCATCAGATCACCTTTACTTTTACCACTTGAGTATTTCTCATGTCCCCAGTTTCTATCCTTCACAGGCTGAAACTGATGTCAGAAACCAAGCTTTGATTTATGAACTAATTCATAATCATCTGCCATTTCTGCTGCTAACCTTGCCGTTTTAACCCTCTGTTCTTCCACATGAGTTCTCACTACATCAGGAATTGAATTTTTAAACTCCTCCAAAAGTATAATTTCTCTGAGAACCTCATAGGTTTGGTCTATTTTCAAAGCTCTTGTCCGCCTATCAAAAGTACTCCGTTTGATCTTTTCAAACTCCATGTATGTTTGATCAAATCCTTTCCTTAAATTTCTAAACCTTTGTCTGTAAGCTTCAGGCACTAGTTCATATGCACCTAAGATGGATTTTTTCACCTCCTCATACAACCCAGAGATCTCCTCCGGTAGTGATGCAAACACTTCACTAGCCCTACCTACCAGCTTTGTTTGAATCAGTAATACCCACATGTCCTGTGGCCATTTCATTTGTTTAGCCACCTTCTCAAATGAAATGAAAAAGGCTACTACCTCCTTCTCGTCAAACCTTGGCAATGCTTGGACATATTTAAATAGATCCCCACCAAGCCTTCGACTATGACGCTCTTTCTCACTATCCTCATCACTATCATCCAACTCTACATTTCCCTTTACGTCTGCCAATTTTAACTGACTGTCAAGTTTCATGGCCATTCACAGTAACTTCATGGAAGCCTACTCGTGACAATAAGCGATTTTCATTTCATTTCATTTATTTTAATGCAAGGAGTCTGATAAACAAGGCAGATGGATTGAGGGATGTCATGTGAGAGTACCTTTAAGAAATGGGTGTTTATAAATGGGTGTGTATATAAGTATCTGCAGTGGGAGTACCTTTAAGAAATGTTTTTTTATTTCTGCAGTGATGTCAGAGAGTGGGTGGGGTTGGGCTGCCTGTCAGCTTTTTACTTTCGTTTTAGGCTGTTTTCTGCAGGGTGTGTTTTAGTTTCATTTTCAGAGCTGGATAGCTTCAGTCATGGCCAGAAGGTGTATGAATTGCTCTCTGTAATTTAAAGACTGTAAATCGATCCTGGTGATTTAAAACTAATAACAGTAGTGACTTAAACCTGATGTGCTTCTGGTAAAAGGTGTTTTAAGTCGTATGGATGTTAAAAGGAAAGCTCAAAGGATTACTTAGTGTTGTAGTCTTTGGGGGTTGTATTTGAATTAATGGTTGCTAAGATGTTCACTGTTTGTTTTAAAAAGGTTAACTTGAGTTCATAGAACAAACATTGTTTTGTTTTTAAAAATACTTTTCCATTTCTGCTGTACCACACCTGTAGAGTGGGCCATGTGCTCCCCATACCACAATCTATTAAAAGCTGTGGGTCAGGTGAACTCCATGATACACTTTGGGGTTTTCTAAACCCTGGCCCATAACAAATTGGGAGCTCGAGGGGGATATAAGTCTATCTATTGGATTGGCTTAGTGTACTTAAAGACAGTGAGGGGTGAGCATATTGTGGGTGTTTTTTAGGTGTGGTATTCTAGTTTGAGTGGGGAGTGTGTTGTGGAGAATGGCTCTTTCAGAGGCTCTGACGTTTTTGGGGGTGGAGACGGTCACACGCAGTACCTTACGGACAGAGACTAAAAGCTGGCTGTAGATTTGGCAAAAACATTGCAGTTAACATTACCTGACAAAATGCGAAAAGATGAGGTAATTATAGCGGTGGCTAAGCATCTCAAGTTGCCTGAAATACAGTTTGATTCATTGGATGTAGCAAAAATTCAGTTACGAATTAAACAAATGGAACATGAGAAAGAATTAAACAGCTTGAATACGAAAGAGAGAGAGAGGAAAAATTGCGCCTGTTCGGGGATGCCATCCAATCTTGCCAAACTCCTTTGTGACTTAACTGGTCTGGACATGCTATGCCTTCCTGGCTCACTTGATGTCTCTCCTAATTCTGGTTGTGCATCTAACCCTGCTGAATCTTCTCTCAGGATTCCAAACCCTTGCCAAGTTAGTTTAAACCCTCCCCAGCAGTCTGGTTAAGAACTGTACAGTTTAGTCAATTCTATAGGTAACACGTCATTTGTGACTGCTATCATGATGACTATGGAGGGAAAGTATTAAGTGAGCAAGAAGTGTTAAATAGACATTGGTGCATCATCCCAATTAATGACATTCACAGAGCTGTGTGAAGTGGTCCAACATGGCGATTTAAAAATGAAGCTATTGAAAATACGATTGAAGCTTTATGATGGCACAAGACTCATATTGTGAAGAAAAAATAGTTTGACTGCCTAATGCACTGGCAAGCAGAAAGATCTTGGGCGGGATTCTCCATCCCAATGCAGCAGTTTCTGGTGCGGAGCACCCCTGCCGGCAAGGGATTCTCTGTCTAGCCAGCTGGCCAATGAGATTTTCCATTGTGGGCAGCCCCATGCTGTTGGGAAATACCCGGGCGTCGGTGTGCTGCTGGCGTAACAGAGAATCCTGACAGCGGAGAATCCAGCCCCTCATGTTTCAGCTAAAATGTTTTCATTCATTTTTATGGGATGTATGCTTCACTGTCTAGGCCAGCATTTGTTGTCCATCCCTAATTGCCCTTGGGAAGGTGGTGGTGAGATGCCTTCTTGAACCGCTACAGTCTATGTGGTGTAGGTGCACCCTAAATGCTGTTTGGGAATGGGTTCCAGGATTTTGACTCAGCAACAGTGAAGGAACGTCAATCTATTTCCAAGTCAGGATGGTGAGTGGCTTGGAGGGAACTTCCATTTGGTGGTGTTCCCAGGTTTCTGCTGGCTTTGTCCTTCTAGATGGTAGTGGTCATGTGTTTGGAAGGTGCTGCCTAAGGAAGCCCTGGTGAGTTCCTGAGGTGCATCTTTAAGCTGGTGCACACTGCTTCCACTATTGCTACTGTGCAACAGTGGTGAAGGGAGTGAATGGTTGTGGAAGGGGTGCCAATTGAGTGGGCTGCTTTGTCTTGAATGGTGGCGTGCTTCTAGAGGGCCGTTGGAGCTGCACTCACCCAGCTAAGTCGGGAGTATTTAATCTACTGCTGACTTGTGCCTTGTATATGGTGTACAGGCTTTGGGGAGTCAGGAGGTGAGTTACTTGCCACAGGATTTCTAGCCTCTGACCCTGCTATTGTAGCCACAGTATTTATATGGCTAGTCCAGTTCAGTTTCCGAGCTGAAGCCTGCTCTCTCGATGTCTTACTCTTTTGAAATAAGAAAGTTGCCCAGTTGAAGAAGTAAGCTCTCCCAGAAACCTACCAGCAACCAAAATCTCATAGTATGTGTGTGTCAAATGCTTGACATCAGATTTTCATTATTTTTCTCACATTAGTGGTTAAAAATTTGCTCTTTGTTTCACTCAAAAAAACCTTGTTTGATTTGCTGCTTCTTGGTCATTGCTTAGATGGTTAAATACGTTCTGATTTGGAAAACACATATCCTCATGTAAAAGAAACGTAATCCTTTGTTGTGACTAACCGAGGAGGTTGACTAGAGGGGATCCAACTCACCCTTTCTCACTTTGTCGTAACATCAGAAAGAAGTGCACCAAGGATGGAAGCTGCTACCTGCAGAGAATCTGATAAGGCCTTGAAGGAAAATAATTGGAATTTTGCTTGGAACAATTAGGGACAGACACTGGGACCATATGGATAGAGTGGACTGCCTACCAGTATGCTAGTCTCCGTTGTATTTTTTGTTCCATGTGTAATTTATCATTCGCATGATTTGCTTGTCAATCCATGTTTAAATTACACTGATCCTGCCTCACGTTAAAGTAAAAAGTACAAAAAATACAATAATTGGATCCCTTTGATACCCAATGGAAATCATAAAAATTGCACTTTGTAGTAATCCCTACTGCATCAGCATTTACAAATCAAGGAAATAATACCCACTTTTTTAAAAGATCACTGTACAACATGCCTAGTGACTTGTTTACCACACAATATGCTAGTTGCACCTTCAAGTTTATACATTTCGAAAAAAATCAATAATTATGATTAAAGAAGACATCATAATTGCTGTCAATCTCTCACGCACTCTCCCTCTCTGGAGACGTGGGAAAGAACCTGATATGCTTCAAAGAAAAACACAAGTTGAAGTTTTGAGTGCACTCTTTGTCAGGTTTGTAACAGCACTGTCATTATTTGTGTCTCACAACACAAAGGTAAATGTTGCTATTCTGAGCAAGGGGATCTGATCATACTATGCAGTCAGTTTTCTGTTGAATAAAGCAGCTTACCGTTTCCAGTGTTAATCCCTCTTTGGAGATTTTGAACAATTACACGAGCTAGCATGCAGTTTAGGTCACAATGGAATATGTTACCAATTCCTCAGTTACTCAGTCATATGTATAGTGGGATGTGCAAGCCAACTTGCATAAACACAAGACAGTTGGGCTGCTTATGGGAACAACGACAACACAAGACCATAGAAGTCACCACTGGCAGACCTAAATTCATAACCACATTGGTTGTCCATTCAGAGCTATACTGCAGAAACTGATGGAGCATGATTACAATCAACGTCTCGGAAAAAAGAAAAAATGCTCTGGAAGTCAATCAAACTACAAGACCAAACAGTGGGCTGGATTCTCCGCAGCCCGACGCCGAAATCGTGTTCGGCGACGGAACGGAGAATCCGTTTTGGCGCACGGAATCGGGAGCAGCGCCAGTTCTGGAGCAGGTCATTGCCCGAGGCTTGCCCCGCGATGCTCCGTTGCCGCCCGGCCGAATTCCCGACGGTGTGGGACTCGTGTGGTCCCACCGTCCGTGATCCTTGCCATGGCAGCTGCGGACACAGTCCAGGGCTGCCACAGTCGCGGGAGGGCCGATCGGCAGGCAGGGGGGCTTGATTCCAGGCTGGGGGCAATGTATGCGGGTAGTCCGGGGCACGTGAGCGGCCGATGCGGGGCACTATTCTGCCGGTCTAGGCCTGCGGGCTGAGTCCGCCATGGAGCACGGCATGGCTGCTGGAGGCCGCCGCCGCCATGCGCATGCGAGGCCTCTGACCTGGAAGTGCGGGGGCCGTATCGGCAGCTAGAGCTGTGAGCTCTACGACACTGCCTGCTAGCTCCCAGCAAAGCGGGGAATCTGTGGCTTTTTGACACCAGCTTTCCTGGCGTAAAAGACCACAGTTTTCTCAACGGCGTGGGAACTTAATCACAAAAACGGAAATCCAGCCCAGTTTCTTTTCAAAATACAGAAAAAAGACATGGCAAAGGGAAATAAACTGTCTCTCCAGAGAAATGCACTCATTACTTTAATTAATATTTGGCTGGATTTTTCCGCCCCGCCCGCTGCAAGAACGCCACGGGTGAGACACCAACAATGGAATAATCCATTGACATCGAGTGGGATTCTCCAGTCATCGGTCGAACGCGGCCAGAGCACCCCGCCCATTGTATATATTATATTTCACTACATTCTCTATTCTATATTAGCACATTCTGTATTCTATGATTGTCACTAAGGATCTTTCTATTTGGTACCATACACTTTACGAGAGTCAACTTGAATTTACAAGGAGGTTTTCTTTTTGTATTCGTTTACGAGATGTGAGTATCACTGGCTGGGCCAGCATTTGTTGCCCATCCCTAACTGCTCTTCATTTCAGAGGGTTGTTGAGAGTCAAACACATTGCAGTCAACCTGGAGTCACATTTAGGCCATACAAGGTAAGGATGGTAGATTTCCTTCCCGAAAGGACATTCGTGAAGCAGATGGGGGTTTTACAACAATCGGCAATGCTTTAATGGCCATCACTAAATTTGTAAAGTCCAGTTTTATACTGAATTCACATTTCTCCACCTGCTGTGGTGGGATTCGAATCCCGGTCCCCAGATCTTGCCCTGGGTCTCCGAATCACTAACCTCGTGACAATGCCACTGCAACACTGCCTAACCTGCACCATCAATCCTGCAAAATTGGATAAATACAATTTATGTTTTGTATCCAGAGTTTCTGGAACTTTTCCATTAAAGTTATATTGGACATGTGGAAAAAGCCCAAGGAAATCCACCTTCAGTGTTTCTTCTCAATTTATTTTGTAATCTATGATACTCCCAATTTCTTAGATTATAATTCACTTTTACTGGTATAAATTGTCTTGCAACACAACATTTCCATATCTCATCAACAACATTTACATTGGGGTCACAATTCAGGATTGATGGTAGGCATGGGATGCATCGACGATCCAGAAAGTATTCTGCTCAATGACAATGTTCACCCTGACAAAACGCAAAAACCCACCCCATGCTGGACCAGATGAACAACGCACATATTCTACTGAGAAATATGAGATCAAGGGGTGGCATAGTGGCGCAGTGGTTAGCACTGCTGCCTCACACCGCCGATCCTGGCCCAGGTCACCATCCGTGTGGAATTTACACATTCTCCCAGTCTCTGCGTTGATCTCATCCCCACAACCCAAAAATGTGCAGAGTAGGTGGATTGGCCCCGCTAAATTGCCCTTCAATTGGACAAAAAAAAAAGAATTGGGTCCTTCAAATTTATTTTTAAAAGGAAAAAAAAGAAATATGAGATCACTAACAAACTATAAACTCATCAGAAAGACTTCAAGAAACAATAGAAGATAATCAAATCTATACCAATATATCTCTGAGGTATAGAATTAGTAGAAAGGCTAATTCAAAGCCTGATTCAGAAAATAAATACAGTTCAATGCAGCAATCTACATGGCAAATCAAAATCAGACAGTTAAAAAGCAAAACTTTGCCTTCAAGCTCGAGTACAATTTATTGACCTTGGCAGCATAGGAACTTGTGTCCTCCAAGTTCTGACAGACAAACTGCTCTTTTGGCTCATCTATTTCAAGTAGTCTGTATCCCCATTCGACTGTGAATCAGAGATCATCATACAAATCCAAAAAAATTGAGCCACTTCAGATTCCAATTAAAGGCCGGTGCACAGACTCCTGATCCATACAAAACTCAGGAGAAATCAGTGAAGGGGAAGCTGTTATATAATTTCAAATTAGAAAACCTACCATCAGGTCACCAGCATGACATTGTTATAACCCCCACGGGGAAATGGCCTAAGACAATTCCATAAGAACCCAGTAGAAGGGGCGGCATGATGGCACAGTGGTTAGCACTGCTGCATCACAGCACCAGGGATCCGGGTTCCATTCTCACCTCAGGTTACAGTCTGTGTGGGATTTGCACATTCTCCCCGGGTCTATGTGGATTTCCTCCAGGTGCTCCGGTTTCCTCCCAAAGTCCAAAGATATGCAAGCTAGACGGATTGGCCATGTTAAATTGCCTCTAAGTGTCCAGAGGTTGGGTGGGGTTACATAATGTGGGAAATTTGGCCTAGGTAGGATGGCCGTCTAAGGAAGAAGCATCTGTGAGGTCCGAGTCAGATGACGAGTCTCTGGAATTGGCTTTCTAATTCTGTGGATTGTCAGCAATAGGCTGAAAAACCTCAGCTAGAGGAGTTGAAAGTCCTCAACAGAGTAGCATGAGAGTCGGAGGAATCTATTTGCCTACTCTCTGATGAAGTGCTGCCCACAAGTGCTTGCATAATGGTTTCCGTGGGGAGGATAGCAGAAGCCATGGAGCCCTTGGTCCAGTAGAACAACCAATTTTTTCCAAAGATGCAAGCTAACCTGCATTCCATCGTGATAGCCATGGGAGAGTTCCTGACCTGGCAACGCAATAGGGTAATGGGGCACCTCAATCTCCCTCCAGCTGCTCCTTCCCCTCAAGGAGTCAGGCCGGGTGTCTTAGGTACCCATAGGAAGTATCAGCTGGACACCCGTGGGTCATCCACGTAGGATCCCCAAAGATTTCCCACTCACTCCGAATCCTCTTTGCCTCTGACCTCTTTCACCTTGTTCTCTGTCACCATAGAGGGAACAGCTGGCCCACAGGAGGACAGCCAAAGGAAGCCAGGGCCCTCCAGGCCTTGGCTCTCCAGAGGCCGACCACCAAAGTCATCAAGGCCAACAACTCCACATGCTGTCTCCACCCCTGCTACAGATGTCAGGGCAGCACCTAACAGAAGTGGCAGGCCATGGAAAATCAAGACATTGGGCGAGATTCTCCGACCCCCCGCCGGGTTGGAGAATCGCCGGGGGCTGGCGTGAATCCCAATCACCCACTTACTCCTTCTTCCTCCCTTCTTCCTCACACTGCAAAGGCCATAGAAGATGGTGCAAGCCCATAGCAAAGTCCTTGAAGTTAAGAAGCAGATCCAAAGCCTCAACGAAATTGTAGCTGCCGCGCAGAGACTGTTCACCTTCCCAGAGCTGCTTTGTGGCTGGTCCACGTGCATGAGGATCTGCCCAACAGTTGATGCATGTGTTCTTCCAGTGTCCGCTATCTGTAGGCCTCCAATATCGTCTTCTGCTCGGATACCCGCAATCTAAGCCAGGCCCTAAAGACAAGTCTTAACGTACGCTCACCATGCTGGTTGAGACGTGGGTGGCACGGTAGCACACAGGTTAGCACTGTTGCTTCACAGCGCCAGGGTCCTAGGTTCAATTCCCAGCTTGGGTCACTGTCTGTGTGGAGCCTGCACGTTCTCCCTGTGTCTGCGTGGGTTTCCGCCAGGTGCTCCGGTTTCCTCCCACAAGTCCCAAAAGACATGCTGTTAGGTAATTTGGACATTCTGAACTCTCCCTCTGTGTACTCAAACAGGCGCCGGAAGGTGGCGACTTAGGGCTTTTCACAGTAACTTCATTGCAGTATTAATGTAAGCCTACTTGTGACAAAAAAGATTATTATTATTACAAGCTCTGGACCGGTGTATTTTCCCACTGTTGTAATGGAGAATTGGTCATGCGGGCTATTCAGATGAGGCCTACATTTGAATTAGCGGATCAAAATCACTTTGCTGCAGGCCTCCAATGGGATCCACCATGGCTGGTATCATTGGAAGATCCCATTATAAGTTCACACTGGCATGAAACCAATTTTTGAGCCTCCTGCCAAATTCTTCCCCCATCTGCCATTAATCCCGTCGGTGGAGGCATGGTAGAATTCCAACCACTGTGTCACTGTCGATTTCCTCTTCGTAGTCTTCTCAATTTGTCAGTATCTCACTCAGCTCAAAGTAGCATTGTTATTTCAATGTCAGAAATTATCAAATTAAGTTTTTTAATCTTAATAGTTTAAGGATTTTTGCAATTTTTAGAAACAATTAACTAAAAATGTCATGACCAGATTTTTATTAGTCAAGCAATAATAGTGCACCATTTATTGCATTTACTTAGTATATATATTCTGGAGGTATATTTTAGCTCAGGGCACTTATGCTGTAATGGAGTGCCAAGGATTGCAGATGTATTGTTCCTGTGTTGCCAGTGGCACTCCTGAGCACAAACTCCACAAAGCAGAGAGTATGGAGATCCAATTTTCACATCACTCACCTAAGATCGTAATTTAAACATAATAGGAGATGAACACTTAGTGGCTCTTTGACAGATTATATTTTTCCTGGCTCTTGAGCTTTGAAAGGTTGGGCAGCCTTGGGCTAAAAATAGAGCAATTCTATTAAAGCTCTGAATGAAGTTACACTGCTGATGCCTGCCATAAGGTATGGAGACCGAGCCTCATTGCTAAGCTCGTCACTCAGTCATATTTGATGAATTTGATAGGTGACTACCTTAGAAGCTGCGTACAGTAAGTTGTAAGGAAAGAGTGAATACTTTGGAACTAAAACTTGATGTGTATATGTTTTCGGGCTAATTGTGTTACTGACATTATTATTAGCGTATGCAGTATTCACCATGCCTTCCGCAGTGGCTAAATGGAACTCTTTGAGCCTTCGCTGAATTTTGTCAGGGGGCAGACTTCAATGATATGAATCATTGGGCACGATTCACTAGTCTTGTTGCGCTCGAGCGACAGCGAGATGAGGCCGGAAATAGTGGAGAGGCCAAAAGCGAGAACAATGCTGAGCGCCAAACAGTTTGCGATGCAACCAGTCTGCTCCCATAGGTGAAATCGGGATCCCGCCTTGGCATGTCGAGAAGCCAATGGTCACCACTTGAGCCCTATTTTCATTCAATTAACAGAAGCCACCGAATATCCAACAGGTTCCCAGCAAGTGGTCACGCTGCGTCGATTCGTACTCCTTTTTAAAGGTGCCAGAAGGGCTTCTGCGGGGAGCCGAGGAGGTGAGTAGCCATCTTTGCTCACAGGCAAAGAGCCCGGGGGCACTGGGCTTGCCGCCCCAGTGCTCGGCAGGGGTGGAGGGCACCATCGGGTGGGGGGTACCCTCAGCTGGGGTGGCCCGCCATGGGGGGGGGGGGCTGCTGGGGGGAAAAAGCATGCGGCTCCACTGTGTACAATTCAGGGGAACCCTTGTCACTGCCCGTCTGCCCCACCGACCACCCGAAAAACCCACCAACTACTGAGGCCTCTGGCCATGTGCCTGAAGGCTATTGCTAAATTGGCAATCGTGGTTAAGTGAGCACTTTACTCATCCTGAGTGGATTCTACTGTGGGCCACGTAGCATGTGGGATTATTTACCTAGCATCCCAATCAGAACGCGATGCCTGGACGCTGTGCCTGAACACTGCGGGAGGCCAAACCACAGACGCAGCCGAACACTCAGAGGATGGGACACAGCTCCGGGGACAAATCCACGGTTGGAGGTTTGGTGAGTTCAACGGGGTAGGGGCCAGCGCCCGGTCCAGGTAACATATGTGTGGGTGCCAGGGATAGAGGGCCCGGGTTCCATTAAGGGGCAGCTTGCTACGGCCGGGGTGCATGGGCAGGGCGTTCCGGGTGTGGGGGGGAATGAGATCAATGGGGGAATGGAGGATCATGGGGTGAAAACCACCACTGTTTGTCAGTCTAACACCCTCTCCCTTACAGATATTGAACCGTATGGACGGTATTTTGGACCCCGCAGAACAGGCCTTAATTGTTCTGCTGGTAGACCGGGCAGCCAGACATCGGAGACAGCACTGCAGCAACATCTGCAGAGGCTCGAGGCGGCCACCCATGTGCCGGACCTCTTCCCACAATCTGAGGACCCGGCCACCCATCAGCCCAGGATGAGATCAGAGGGTGAGATCAGAGGGGGAGGCGCACGATGGCCCAGAGTGTACAGGCACCGCTGGTCAATAAAACAGATGACGGACAATGCAGGTGCAGGAGGCTCGGCCTCAATAAGGAGGCAGTGTTACATCTATGCCATGTCCTCGCGTACTTGCCTGAGATCATGGCTAATGATGACAGTACAGAGGCCGGAGACCAAAGCAGAGACCCGATACAACGAGGCCCATGTGGCCACCCGGGCTGTCATTGAGTGGCGTATCGGACTGCTCTAAATGCCTCAGCCGCTCCGGTAGTGCCCTGCAGTCCACCACCCGGAGGGTCACCCACTTTGAGACTGCGTCCTCCACAACCTAGGACAGCAGCGGGGCGACATGCTGGAGGTGGGGAATGAGGATCATGTGGCAACCTCCGAGGAGGAGGAGGACGAGCGTGATAAGGAGGTACCAGGCCAGCAGGGGCAAGTGCTGAGGACCTTAAGGTTTGAGCATCTACACCCTATCAAGAGCCAGTACATTTGCTGAGAAGGTTGTTAGTATTGGTGAAGTAGGTAGAACATAAACTTTGTGCTCACTCTTCATTTGTCTGATTGAAGCATGGATTTTCTTTAAAAAAAAACATTTAGAGTACCCAATTCATTTTTTATAATTAAGGGGCAATTTAACATGGCCAATCCACCTACCCTGCACTTCTTTGGGTTGTGGGGACGGAACCCTCGCAAACACGGAGGACTGCATCTTCAACAGGGAGCCAACAGCATCTGAGACTAGCACAAGTTCCTGCTAGCTTCCATCTCTTAAAAGTAATCTGTCTCTCTTAATGGGGAGCTGCGCTAAATGAAAGGAAATGCTGCTAAATGCAAGTACTGCAATTAGCTACAATTAGAAACAAAACAAATGGTATTCCAAGGCTAACAGGTTAATGGATGGGACACTGGACGCCTTATTTATGAAGGTGGATAAGAGGAGAAATGCTATGGTTCTGTGGGAAGCCAGGAAGTCCTCAAAGGTCCACCCTCAGAAGGGTTTGGGAGCAGATGGTCGAGGACTCCATTTCAAAGCGTCTGGTGCTCACAACATGGCAGTGGAGCTACATAAAGCCTAATAAGATCATATGAAATAGGAGCATGCCATGCAGCCCATTGAGCCTGTCGCACCATTTGATACGATCATGGCTGCTATGATTGTGACCTTATCCCTATTTTGTTCCTGATCTCCAATCAACCCCAACTCCCTTGTAGATCAAAAATCTGTTTAACGCAGCCTTGAATATTTTTAATGGCTCAGCCTCTATCAAAAAGAAATTACTCCTCATCTCTATCTTAAATGAGAGACTCAAAGGGCAGGATTCTCCATCAGCTGACGCTGGTATCGGGAAACGCGATTGAGCGGAGAATCGGTTTTGGCTCCAAAATCATGGCGGGAGCTGGTTTCACACCAAATTGCAATTCTTCAGTGCCTTGACAGCGGCGTCAATGTACTTTGCATGTAAACATCGTAGGCATATCATTAGTGAGCCTGACCTGGTATTCTCCGTGCCTCCGCGAATCTCCGCCTCCACTGGGACGAATTCCCGATGGCGAGGTTCACTTGTTATTTTAAAAATAGTGAAACAGGTGCCGTGGCTGTTGAGGAAGAGAGAGGGGCTATGGAAAATGTCCAACAGTGTCATAGTTTGTTTACAGTCCTGCCGCTGGCCAGGAGGGGTCTACTGCCAGGGCCGGGAGGGGGAGTAGCGGGCAGTGGTCAGGGGGAGTGCTGTGGAGTCGGGGCGGACGGGCACGGAATATCATTGCTGTGGCCTGCAAAGCAGCCATGCAGCTGAGTACGCCGCTTACTGCCCACTGTGAACTTAGGGCCACAGGTCATATGGGTGCCTCCCAGGCCACCCCCTAGGTGGGATAGGCGCGCTCCAGTGCAACCAGTGCCAACTTGTTGTCTGTGATGAGTGTGGATTGAAGTGTGTATATGCGGCTGCAGCTTGTCAGCCTCCTGAGTGTCAATTGCGAATCCAGCGAATCCCGCGCCGTTTCTCATTGGAATAAATTGTGTTGCACGTGGCACCAGTCCTAGCCCCTCAACAGTCAGTGAATCAGTTCAGATGATGTGCATGTTTTGCTGTCATGGAAGTCCATGAATACTGCCATGGCGACAACATTCGGGAATGGAGAATCTCGCCACATATTTAAACTGTGGCCCCGAATTATAGATTGTCCCACAAGAGAAATCTTTCTTCCAGCATCTACCCTGTCAAGCCCCCTCAGAAGCATATATGCTTCAGTAAAATTGCATCTATTCAACTCCAATGAGTATGGGCACAAGCTGCTCAACTTTTCCTCAGAATACAAACACCTTCATCCCAGGATTCAGTCTAGTCACCCTTCTCTGAATTGCTTCCAATGCATGTGTGTCCCTCCTTAAGTAAGGAGACCATAACTGTACAAAGTTATCCAGGTAAAGTCGCTCTAATGTCTTAATTGGCTGTAGCAAAACTTATAGATTCCATTCCCCTTGTAATAAAGACCAACAATCCATTTGCCTTCCTAATTACTTGCTGCACCTACATACTAACATTTTGCAATTCATGTACAAGGACACCAAAATCCACATGTAAAGCAGCATTCTACAGTCTCTCTCTACTTTAATAATATGTTGTTTTTCGACCCTTTCCTGCTAAAGTGGATAACCCCATATTTTTGCACATTATACTACATCTCCCAATTATTTATCCACTTACTCAATTGGCGGGATTCTCTGATCCTGAGGCTAAGTGTTGACGGTGTCGTAAACGGCGTTGCGTTTCCCAACGCCATCAACATGGCCTCAGGAGCAGCGATTCTGACACCTACATGCGACCCATGCTGCTCCAGCTGCCGATACCGGCGTCAGATGGGCGTCGCGGGTCTGCGTATGCGCAGTGGGCCCGATGCACGCATGTGCAGTGGGACCGGTGGGACTGCCGTGCATGTGCGGTGGCTCCCATCTCCGCGCCGGCCGTGATGCAACATTGTGTAGGGCTACAGGGGCCGGCGCGGAACAAAAGAGGACCCCAGCCCAAGAGGCCAGCCCGCCGATCGGTAGGCCCCGATCGCGGGCCAGGCCACAGCAGAGGCCCCCCCCCCCCGGGGTCGGACACCCCTGCCCCCCCACCAGACCACCCCCGGATCCATTCACGCCGAGGTCCTGCCGTGTAAGACCAGGTTAGATCGGCGCCGGCGGGACTCGGGTTTTCTTGTACGGCCGCTCGGCCCATCCCGGGCCGAGAATCGCCGGGGGAGCCGCGTAGAGTGGCCCGTGACTGGCGCCGTGCCGACCGCGCCAGTGCCAATGGCGGCGATTCTCCGCTCTCCGGAAAATCACGTCTCGGCGTCAGAGCGGCGTGGCGGGATTTGCGCGGTCCCCCCGGGTATTCTCCGACCCGGCGCGTGCTCAGAGAATCCCGCCCCATGTATCTCTGTCCTGTTACAGACGCTTTGGGCAGGATTCCACGTCTCTGTCGCCGGAATCAATGGCTGATGGAGTGGGGGTGGGGGGGTGGAATTTTGGCGAGAGACCCAAAGATCGGTTTCAAGTAATTACAGCGGGATCTTCTGGTGTTGCCCGGCATGGCAGATTGAGAATCCCATTAGAGGCTGGCATGAAACCAATTTGCATCCTGTTAATGGGAAGGCTTGACCAGAATCTTTCCCCATGCCCAATTCTCCATGATACCAGCAGAAAGACATGCCGATCTACAATGCATCTCATCCAATGTCCAATGTGGTTTGTAAAATTTGGGACTTACCTGAAAAAGGCCAGAGGGTGCCTCCAGAGTTTCAAATGGAGGCCGCCAGCGATCCTGGACTACCACAGCAGTGGGTGGGGGGGCGGGAGGGGCAGGGACATCCATCAGGTGGATTTTCCAGCTTCAGTGTCACTGAGGATGTCCATCTTCCAGCCTCAGAGTATTCCTTCTTTCTTCAGGAAGTCAGCTTCTTTCTTTAACGATGGATCAGTGCTGTTGGGCACCTTTTAAATATGGCAACTGAATATCATGAAAATGAAAATCGCTTATTGTCACAAGTAGGCTTCAAATGAAGTTACTGTGAAAAGCCCCTAGTCACCACATTCCGGCGTCTGTTCGGGGAGGCTGGTACGGGGAGTATCATGACAGAGCATGTGCCATTAAGACTGCCCCATCATGGAAGATGGTGCAAAAACCCCAGGTGCATAATTAAATACGCTGGGGATGAAAGATATGATCCATGTTTGCCAGAGAGACAGATGCCCCCCCCCAACAGGAACTGTCTATGTTGATCTGGCAGCACAGGAACTCTGAATAATTAGGTTTCCTGTCAGCCTCCATGGCAGGATACACTTCCCACCATGGCACTTTGTCCTTGATGGGAGAATTCCACCCTTTGCACCCTCTCCACAACATGCTTTCCTACCTTCCTCTGTATCATTAGCAAATTTGGCGACAATACAGTTTGTCCCTTCATCCAAGTCATTAATACAGATTGTCAATAGTTAAGGCCCCAATTAGGATCCCCACAACACTCCACTTGTTCCAGTTTGCAAACCTGAGCATGACACATTTATCCCAACTCTCTGTTCCCTTTTACTAAGTCAATCCTCTATCCATGCTAGTATATCATACCCAACACGGTGAGGTCTGATCTTCTGCAGTAACCTTTTAGGTGGCATCTTATTCAAAGCCCTTTAGAAATCCAAATACCATACATACACTTTATATCCACCCTATTTATTACCATCAAAATGCTCTGACAAATCTGTCAAAAATGGTAGTCTTTTTACAAAACCATGTTGAGTTTGCCTGATTCTATTATGATTTTCTAAATGCCCTGCTACAACCGCCTTAAAAATGGATTCTAGTGTTTTACATATGTTTACAGATGTTAGGTGAACTAGCTCGTGCTTTCTGTCCCCCGCCACCGCCCCCCAACACTTTCTTGAATAGTGGCGTTTTCCAACACACAGGAACTTTCCCAGGGAGTATTAAGTTGAGCGAAGAAGCAAAGAGGAGACAAAAGTCAGTGATTGACCCGAAGACTGGGATCAATTCAGGATCCAGCAAAGGAGGGCTAAAAAGGGAAGGACGAAGAGAGAAAATAGACTAAAAGCGCAAACAAGTGTGGAATGTAAGAACTGACAATAAGAGCTACTTTAGGTACATAAAAAGGAAGAGATAGGTCAAAGTGAACATTGGCCCTGAGAAATGAATCTGGGGAGATAATTATGGAGAACAAGAAAATGGTAGATGAGAGGGTGGCATGGTGACACAGTGGTTAGCACTGCTGTCTCACAGCACCAGGAACTCAGGTTCGATTCCTGCTTTGGGTGACTGCCTGTGTGGAGTTTGCACCTTCTCCCCGTGTCTGCATGGGTGTAAAGATGCCCAGGTGGCACTGCCAATTGACAGGGGCACTGCCAGGGTGTCAGGCTGGCATTGCCAAATGGCCAAGCTGGCACTTTTTGCATGGTAGTGATCGGGCCTAAGTGTGCCCTGCATGGTTGTGGAGGGGTGCACTGTGGGGCAGGGACCCCCTTACCATGAGTTGGGGGTGTTCAGGAGTTGCATCAAGTGCTCAAATTGTGGCTAGTGAGGCTCCTCAGTGCAAGGAATGGGACTAAGCACAGCTTTGGTTTCCCGTTCCCCCCTATCTAACTGGGATCGTGTTTGATAGAGCCAAGAAACATGCGGCTAAACATGCTCACCATAGACAGAGTCCACAATTGGTTCCATCGTGCCCTTAATCATTCTTGTGAGCCTTGGGGAGTTTCTCCCGGTTCAGCCCTGACTTACAAATCATTTCAGTGTCAGGAGCTGAACTCGCCAGAGGGACAAATTCCTCAGAGATCGGGGCATCCTTTTGAAACAGTGCTCCGAACTCTTAGTGAGCTTGAGGGTCACCCACACCCCTCATCCATGGCAATGCCACTGCCCTCAGACATGAGCATTACCACCACACCTAAGGGGGGGCACTACTCTATGGGATCGCTGAGGAGCCCCTGCCGTTTCAGGCCCCAATACCTCCACTTTAAAGACCCTCCCTTCACTACCCCCCAACCTTTATGAGGCCGCTTCGTACCCCCTCTTCCTCTCCCCACCTTTCATACCCCCCACCCCTCCCTTTCATGGGCATGGCCCCCTTTCAGGCCTTGACCTGGCACCCGAGCAATGACAGCCTGGCATATGGAAAGTGCCACTGGAACTTAGGCAGTGCCAACAGGACACCCTGGCAGTGTCAGGTTGGCACTGCCAAGGTGCCCATTTGGCACTATTAGGGTGCCTGGGTGCAGGGAGAGTGCCGGGGTACTGCCCTTCCCTGGCCCCGACCACCCAGGGGGCTCTAATGGTCTCCGAGACACCCGGGTGGCCATCATGACTGGTTTCCGCTTGTGAAGACCAGTACAAATCAGCGGCCAGTTGAGGCCTCGCTGGTGCGGCCGGTGACTCCTGGGTGCGGCGTCGGCATATTTAAATGCCATAATTTGGATTACGTCAAGTGAAGGCGTCATCTAGAATGCCTGGGCGCTGTGAGGCGGGTGACTCGCGATTGGCTTGGCACCTGCCGCAAAACCCGATTTGGGCCTCTCCCCCAATTCAACCGTCGCGTGTATATCCGCGCTGGACGCAACACGGTGGCTGAATCGTACCCTTTGTATATACAAGACTGAGATCGATAGATTCTTGACCAGTAAGGGATTCAACGGTTCCGCGGAATGGGCAGGAAAGTGGACGTGAAGAATGTCATCGGATCAGCCATGATCCTACTGAATAGCAGAGCAGGCTCGAGGGGCTGAATGGCCTATTCCTGTTCTCATTTCTTGTGGTCTTATGGTTTTAGAATCTCGGACATTTTGGAAGATTACAATCAATACATCCAATACCTCTGCAGTCACTTCTTTTAATACTCTAGGATGAAGGTAATCAGATCCAGGTGTCTTGTCAGCCAATAGTCCCAATAGTAATTGCTTTAAATTTCTACCGCCTTCTTGCCGCTGGATTGTCAACTATTCTGGGGATGCTTTCTGGTGCCCTTAATGGTGATGACAGACAAAAAGTACTTGTTTAAGTCTCTGCCATTTCACTGTTTCTTACCCCAGTCTCACCCTCCAAGGGAACAGTGCTTACTTTAGCTACTTAGTTCCTTTCACATACTTGCAGGAGCGTTTACTTTCCAATTCAATCCTTTCAGAAATTAAAACCAGTGCCCGATGTAGCCATCTGGGATGGCCACAACCCGATTACAAAATGGACACCCGCAAAGAATGCAGGGAAAATTGGACAATGCTAAGAAACAAGCAGGTGCAAGCTCTGTCTGTTGATTAGAACCTTAAACTCTCAGACAGGACAGAAACTACCAAACAATCTACATATTAATGAGCCATCTCCGGGGACAAAAGGGAAACATTTAGATACACAATGTTAAGGCAGACTCCCCAGCACCAGAAGAAGCTAAGACAAAGTAGACTGACAGTCACCAGGACACGCCCAGTAATCAGGGAATCACCCCTCTATTGGAGGAAAATCGATACAGATGATTGGGAAAGACCCAATTAGTTGATGCCAAGTTCAAGGCCCGCCCAAAAGCGCGCGAAGCCCCTTTTTAGTATAAAAGGTATCCCCCAAGGGAGAACACCCTCCTTTGGCTTTGGGTCTCACCAAAGAGAGAGACCTGCCTAGCAACTGCACCAGACCAAGTAAGTCCCAAGTCAACGCACGCTACGAGATAGACGCTTCCCTGTAAACAGCTCAATACAGCAACGTCAGAACCGAGCAACGCCCATTATTCCTCTGACTGAGTGGGCGCCCGAAACTAAGTATAGGCTTTAGTAATAGTGGTAGTTTATGTAGAGATGTTTATTTGTAGAGATTATGCATGAGTAGATTTGACTGTGTGTAAATAAATGAGCATTGCTTCCGAACTTACTAACTGGTGTATCGTGTCATTGATCAGTATTTGGTCCTGAACCTTGTGGCGGTGTCGAAAGATACCTGGCGACTCTTGAGCAAACGTGATTAAAAAGAACCAAATTAAGAGCCAACCAAAAGTTAGCAACTTGTACTGGCGACTCCGCCGGAACTCGACTTAGAAGTGGCCTAACCACTCCGAGGGAACCCAAAATTTGTATTGAGAATCCAATTGGGAACAGAAAGAAAAACCACAAGCGTCAAAACAGTACTGATCAAGCCTCTGAGATTCGGAAGTGTGTTAATGCATGCGTACTAACAGGGATATAAGGTAAACCTGAGAGATTTTGTTGCGTTAAACTGTCGGGAGTTTTGTAGGCCGGAAATTAGCGTAAGCTGTACCCGTATTTACATCACCACTTTATCACCCCCTGTTCCAAATTCAGTAGAGATCCTAGATAGAGAAAATGGCAATGAAGGCAATGGAACGCCTTATGAACCCCCAGGAATTCGAGGTCGCAGCCACCAGCAGTAGAGTAGGACAGTGTCCCGTTTGGGAAGATGCGATCAGGAAATATCTCAAAGGGAAAGGATGGCCCCTTTGGACTGAATTCTGTGATAATGAGCAAACAGGACCCGGGAGTATAGGACATACTTGGTGGGAGCACCTGTGAGAGATCCACACGAAGAGCTTGTGAAAACCTTGCAAGCCGATGGCAATCATGTCCTGTTTGGCACAATTGCGAGGCACAGAGAAAGTCATTAGGACGCTCCGTAGAGAGATAGAGGAGACAGAAGTAGTGAGACAGACGTGAGTGAGGTAGAGAAAGAGAAACGAGATCTGAAAGAGAAATTAGCAGCAAGGGACAGAGCGGTGGATGACATCAGTCTTGTCTCACGCATTTGAACAGTTATCAGACACAATATGAAAAGGCCTATCAGGACACGCAACGTGCGGTCTTGGTAAGACAAGAAACAGAACAGCAAGTTGAGAAATTGCAGAAACAGTGCAATGATTTAAAAGCAGCCCTACGAGCACTCCTTACTTCCACAACGGAACAAAGGCAGAGCTCAGTAGACCATGCAAAGTGCCGGAAGCAAATTGTAGAATTGCAATCTCTGCTGTCCGTGCAAAATGGATTTCTGAGTACATTCGGACCCCAATTAGATCAAGAAAACGGCCCCGATTGGCAAGAACTGAACGAGACTGCCCATAGATACGTACCTGGGATGTGTACGCAGGAAAACCACCAGAAAAGGAAAGCGCCCCAACCCCCAACCGAACAGGCAGAACACACCCCCATGAATCCTGTGACCACACACCGCAGGGCCGCAGGAGAAGGAGAAGCAGACTTCCGTTACACAGCCCCGTTAACCGTGACCCAATTACGGGACGCGTGTGGAAAAATTACACCGTTCCTTCCCACTTCAGATCCCAACCAATTTTTCGCGAAAGTCAAACAACAGGCAACCATGTACGGCCTGGACGAAAAGGAGCAAGTGAAGCTCACAGTTTTGAGCCTCGACCCTTCAGTCGTAGCAGCCTTTCCCGACCCACAGAATATAGGAGGAGACACACTCCATGAGATGCACACAGCGATCTTTGATGCGATCGGTTTTAACAGAGGAGACCCCGTAGAAGGCCTAAATAAGTGTAGGCAAATGAAGACAGAGCACCCCACAGCGTTTGCTGGACGTTTGTGGATTTACTTCACTGCAGTTTTTCGAGAGTTAGCCTGCGCCCATTTGTCCCCAGATAATATAAACAAATGGACCCGAATTCTAGTCTCCCACTCCACAAAAGCAGGACGAAAACCTGCGCAAATTATGACCCCTCAGATGAGGCCCACAATGAAAAATGGATTTTGAAAAGATTGTCCCGCGCTTGGGAGCAATCAATTGCAGGCAAAACCGCATTTATAACACCCGATGAAGAGCAGGCAGAAATGAACCCAGTTAAAGCACACCAGAACCCCGCATGGGTAAATGAGGGCAGAAACAGCCAACCCCAGCCAAAACCTCAAGAATGTTATAATTGTGGACAGCTAGGACACTTTACACGAGAGTGCAATGCGCCCCAGAAGTAGCAGAGAAGCCCCAGAAGCAGCAGAGAAACCAACAGACAAGCACCCTAAACAAGAATAGGGCAAAGCCGATCCATAGCGTTAGCGCCCATTCAGAGAATGCAGACATGAACGGCACCGACTGACGGTGTTCGGGCTCCCCAATTTGGGTCTGCGACACCCTTTGGGACAAGTCCGGTAGACCGGTAGTAGCAGGCAAAGTCCGGGGATAACCCGTAGAATTTCTTTGGGACACAGGAGGGTCCCGCACCACAATCAATTCCTCCATGATGTTTCAGCGAGACACGTGGCCCACAACAGACACCATCACACTCAGCGGCTTTAAAGACCATTTATAACAGGGACACATCACAGCCCCTATAGCAATACAGATAAGTAACATCACGACTAAGCACCCCGTGGTTTTAGTTGATCTGCCCCAGACAGCAGAACATATCCTTGGGATCGATTTCATGAGCTCCCATAACATTTCTTTCGACCCAGTGAACAAGTGTGTTTGGAAAATGGCAAAGGCAGCACGAGCCCCCGCCACGCTCACAGTAGGAGAATACGTAAATAGGATGAGCTCAGTACGAGACTTCTGGTTCGACCTGAGAGCCATTCGTGCAGACAAACAGGTTAGGGCAGTCCTGCAGGAAAATAAAGTAGCATTTGCACAGCACAAGCACGACTGTGGCAGTTTGACTGGCTTTTGTGAACATTACAGGTCCCGACCCTAAACCCCAGAAGCAGTACGGATTTCCTCAGGAAGCAGAGGGAGAAATCTCCAAAGTAATAGAGAGTTTCTTGGATCAAGGCATACTCAGATCAGTAGCCTCCACAAACAACGCACCGATTTGACCCGTCAGGAAACCGGATGTATCATGACGACTGACCATTGATTACCGGGAACTGAACAAAGTAACCCCAGTAGCAGCCCCCACCGTAGCCACAAGTCCCGAGACCGTGCTCAAACAGGGACTCCAGTCAAAATGTTTTTCGGTTTTGGACATTAGTAATGACTTCTGGTCCATTCCATTGGCTAAAGCGTGCCAGTACAAATTTGCCTTTACATTCCACGGGCAACAGTACACATGGATGTGCTTTCCACAAGGCTTCCACAACTCCCCCTCCATTTTCCACCGACAGCTGGCAAATGGTTTAGCAGCATTTTCCCACCCCAATTGTCTGGTCCAGTATGTAGACGACTTGTTACTACAGACAGACACAAAGGGAGAGCACATTTTGCTTCTCGCCGAACACCTAGCACTCCTAAAAGAAATTGGTTGTAAAGTCAACCACAAGAAGGCCCAGATTCTGAAAGAAAAAGTGATTTACTTGGGAACAGTGATCACTGATGGGAAAGCGAGATCGAGCACAAGAGAATTGACTCGATCGTCATATTGCCCATTCCCCACAATGTCTCAGTCCTCCGGTCATTTTTAGGACTGGTTGGTTACTGCCAAAACCATATTGACGGTTTCGTCATTAAAGCAGCGCCCCTTTCCGAACTTCTCAAGAAGCAGGCACCTTGGGAATGGCTTCCACAGCATGCAGATACTGTGGACGCTTTAAAAAGAGCACTCAGCACAGCCCCCGCACTACAGGTCCCAGATCCACATTCCCCGTACGCTATCGAGGTTGCAAGCACCGACCGAACCCTTTCGGCCGTGCTCCTCCAGGAACGCCACGCCCAGTTACACCCCGTAGCATACGGCTCACGCATGTTAGACCCCGTAGAGCAAGGATTTTCTGCCTGTGAAAGGCACCTGCTCGCAGTTTTTTGGGCAGTGCAATACTTTGCCGACATTACAGGACTCAACCCCATCACAGAACACACACCGACACAGCTCTTGTTAGACGGCCGACTTAAAGATGGCACAGTCAGCCAAATCCGCGCAACCTGTTGGACCCTTCTTTTACAGGGACGGGACGTCACGGTAAAGAGAACCAAAACCCACACATTCCTTGCAGATAATTTGCAATATGCAGGCACCCCTCATGAATGTGAGATCATTACCACGAAACAGAACACAGGCCCATTTATTCCCAGGAAAACGGGTAGTACACTCCAAATACCCCAGCCCACAGACACGTGCGCGCCCCTGAAGATATATGTGGATGGCTCCTCCACAGTGTTAAACGGAAAGAGAATAACCGGTTGCGGTATATATGAAGATGACGCGCAGGGAGGTGCCCTAGATGGAATTTCCTTAAAGTTGCCAGGACACTTAGGCTCGCAGGCAGCAGAGCTGGCAGCGATTGCATATATTGTAGACCACCCAGACTCGTTCCCGACCCCAGCAGACATCTATTCAGACAGCTTGTATGTCTGTAATAGTTTGACAGAGTTCCTACCACTCTGGGAAACAAGAGGATTTGTTTCCCTCAGCCCCATTACTCCGCCATATCTTAGAGACAGCGAAGGATAGGAAACACGGAATAATTAAGGTTCGCAGTCATCACCATTCTTCCCCCCCTGGTAACGTTAAAGCAGACGCCCTAGCAAAGGCAGGCTCCAGGCATGGTTATTTTTGGAACCCCCCCCCCCCCCGAAAGCAACCCAGTACACGCAGTTCAGGTCTCACAGACCAACATTCAGGATTTAGCGAAGGCCCAGAAAGAGGACGAGAAACACAGGAAAGTTTTAAAGGGAACCTTCCCAACCCCGTACGACAAGTTTAAAAACACAATCACCGCACACGACGGTGTGATTTTAAAGGATGGCATTTATATAGTTCCCAGCCAGGACAGGAACCAGATCATTTGTCAGTTCCATGACTATCATGGACACCAAGGAATTGAACCCACCCTAGCCCACCTCAAGACCGCTTTGTTGGTGGCCTGATTTAAAAATCGGTGTCACACACTACTCAGAGAATTGCTTAATCTGTGCTCTGAATAATCCGGACAGTTATGCTAAAGAGGCTCAATTTAGCCCTACCCGCCCCGTTAATGGACCCTGGACAAATCTCGAGATAGATTATATAGGACCCCTACCCCCGTGCAGAACAGGTTACAAGTATGTGTTGGTGGTCATAGACACCTTCACAAAATGGGTGCAAGCATTTCCGTCAAGAACTAATACGGCCAAGACAACGGCTAAAATATTAACACACCACATCTTTACAAGATGGTGCCTCCCACGCAGTATAGAGTCCGACCAAGGCTCCCATTTCACCGGGTGTGTAATGAAAAACGTCCTCACGATTTTCGGCATTAGACAAAAGTTCCACATTGCATACCACCCCCAGTCAAGTGGTATTGTAGAACGAACGAATAGGACATTGAAAGCCACCCTCAGGAAAATGGTACAGCAAAATAATAGCACCTGGGATTCAGTCTCCCATTTGCTTTGATGCTTTTAAGAAACACGGTATCTACATCCACAGGATACACCCCCCACACCCTCATGACCGGATGTCCCATGAAAGGCACTGAGTATTTATTAGGACTGGATTTGGCCAGCCCCGCAGTTACAGCCCTCACACATGAAAACGTGGTTAAACAACTCCTACAGAACATAAAGGCAGCCCAACTCGCCGTAGCAGTGAGACTTGGAACCAAGAAGAAACAGAGCAAGGCTTGTTTCGACAAAACAGTACACGCCACTGAGTTTACAGTAAGGCAACAAGTTATGCCCTCCATTTACAACCCCAGTTCATTCATCTCCCCGAAATTTTCCGGACCGTACTCCATTTCGGACAAAGTCAGCCCCTCGGTGTACAAAATAACCTATCCCAATGGCAAGTCTGCGTGGTTTCATATAAACCAGCTCAAGACTTACAGCTCGCAGAATAACCACACACACCACATCCTGCTCGCAGCAGCAGACGATCACGCCCCGCCCACAGATGACATATTCCTACCCTCCCACAACCATTCCAGCCCATCCTCCGACACAACTTCAACTCCGCCCCCAGAGGCACGACTCCGCCTCTCCCTTCCTTCAACCAGCAGCGACAGCGACAGTGATAGCGATCATGATGACGATAGCCCCAGCACAGCACGTTACGACTACACCCCTGCACCAGGCCCCACTCCCAGCGAACATGAGCATGACTCCACAGACCCATTTGAGATCACTGATATCAAAGCCCCTGACCCAGACCCACCGCCCGACGACTACGGATTGAAGCATAGTAGCTCCAACCTCGACATACGATTCTGGCACTGAGAGAATTCGTTCAGGCTCATCCGGAATGATGAGATGGACCCCAATTCGCCCCAAGCAGCTTTACTACAGACAAGGGTTTGGCAGCCGGGAGAAGATGATGACTTAGAGTCTGACTCCCACCAAACAAATCCCTTTGCGACCCTGTTCGCTATTGAGCAGTGAGATGATGGAGACAAAAGGAACCGATGGAGAGATACGGTGTCCTTTCTGATGGAACCTGCACCATGTTTGTTGAAAGTTTTTCACGGCCCACGTGACCACTCCTTTAACGCCCCCCGGCTATTAATGGAACAAGTTTGTCCCAGACAATAGTTCAGAGGAACTAGTTTGTCACCAGAACCTTGTTGAAGGTACAAGTTTGTCCCAGACAATAGTTCAGAGGAACTAGTTTGTCGACAGAACACGACTCATAGTTGTTCTCCTAATTCGAGAGGCAGCCCCCCACGACGACTACATTCTTACCCGTTCTTGCCGGCTGCTCAGGCAGTGGTGAAATGGCAATAGTCCCCGCCCTGTCTGAGGACCCCCCCCCCTCTGGTCAGCTTCGCTCGGGTAGAGCACAAACGGCATTGATCACCGTCCTACCCGGGGATTCCACCCATTTCTTACCCGCCGTGGCCCATACGCACCCCATTTTGGCTCGTTACGTTTAGAATTCTTTTGTTTGGTTTTGGCAACCCTCAGGTTGCTTCCCTATGCTATTTACATCCTCAAACACTGCGATGGTAAATCACACAGGCTGCGAGACGGCTCGCAGTACGGAAGTATTTTTCTGAGATGTCTTGTCCCAATATTCGGTTTAAAAAAATAATAAAATGAGGGAGTCACAGATGGTGACCAATTATAAAGGGAAATTGGCAGTAAAGGACAGACAGACAGACATATGAGATCTTAAGCAAGATAATAACAGAAATTATGCTTGTGTTCACATAACTCCAGAAACCCAGGAAACTCAGAGGAAGACAAAGAAGAAGTCCGACAAAGATGAAGACAGCCTTCGTGTTCACATGGATCTTAGCGGGATCCCTTCAGTTGCGCACGGACGCTACCCCCCTGACTCCTACTACACAAATCATAAATGACTCTCACCCCTGCAATACACGGAACCCCGAGCTAACTAGCCCAGCGACAGCTAGCAATACCCCGACCTGTTGTGATAAGTTTATCACCATGTACTCACTCTCATATGTAGTTGAAGCACTCTTAGTGCTGGCGATACTTTGCAGTGTCGTGCAAACGTTTAGAGTTAGGAAATGGCGAAGGAGAGCATATCGCTCTCGCACCCCAGTATACAGGTTTAGGTCCCCCATTTTCGGATTTCACCAGACCCCCGAACCCATTGGGATGGATTAAAGAGCATCCATTTGTTTAATGTATTCTATGGAATAAAGAGATGTAAACCTATGTGTCTGACTGCCAGGCCAGAGAAATTTGTGTGCTGCAATTATGTACAGTTTAAGATGTATAGATTATTTTTGGATTGTTTGAATGAGGATAGCTTATTGAAAATAGTTAGAGTTTCCAGTTTTTTAAATTTTTCTGCAATGCATGTATTAACGTCATAGCGCCCTGTAGAATTTTATGATAATGAATGTATTTTAAATGGTTTAGGTAAAATTGTGTTGCATAGGATAGGACAGTGTAGAGCCTAAGTATGGGTGCCCCGGTGGTCAGAGGATGAAGACGCCATAGTGATGTGATCCTTCATGCTTCGCGTTGAGGATCACAAGGAGAGTGTGTAGCCATCTGGGATGGCCACGTCCCGATTACAAAATGGACACCCGCAAAGAATGCAGAGAAAATTGGACAATGCTAAGAAACAAGCAGGTGCAAGCTCTGTCTGTTGATTAGAACCTTAGACTCTCAGACAGGACAGAAACTACCAAACAGTCTACATACTAATGAGTCATCTCCGGGGACAAAACGGAAACATTTAGATACACAATGTTAAGGCAGACTCCCCGGCGCCAGAAGAAGCTAAGACAAAGCAGACTGACAGTCACCAGGACACGCCCAGCGATCAGGGAACCACCCCTCTTGATGATTGGGAAAGACCCAATTAGTTGATGCCAAGTTCAAGGCCCGCCCAAAAGCGCGCGAAACCCCTTTTTAATATAAAAGGTATCCCCCAAGGGAGAACGCCCTCCTTTGGCTTTGGCTCTCACCGAAGTGAGGCCTGCCTAGCAGCTGCACCAGATCAACTGAGTCCCAAGTCAACGCACGCTACGAGATAGACGCTCCTAGTTGCTACCCTGTAAACAGCTCAACCCAGCAGCCTCAGAACCGAGCAACGGCCATTGTTCCTCTGACTAAGTGGGCACCCGAAGCTAAGTATAGGCTTTAGTAATAGTAGTAGTTTAGTTTGTAGAGTTTATGCATGAGTAGATTTGACTGTGTGTAAATAAATGAGCATTGCTTTTGAACTTACTAACTGGTGTATCGAGTCATTGATCAGTATTCGGTTCTGAACCTTGTGGCGGTGTCGAAAGATACCTGGCGACTCTTGAGCAAACGTGATTAAACAGAACCAAATTAAGAGCCAACCAAAAGTTAGCAACACTGGTTTGTTTTTTATTTATGGCATTGTTAATTTAAGGCACAATTTTCAGTGACTGAAAGACAGCAAAATGAATGAAAGATAGAAATGTTATATAAAGTTTAGGCATCAATAAAATCCAGTTAATTTTTTATCTATTCCATGGTAGGATTTGACATTGAGGCTGACAAAAAACACTTTATTAAAAACTGATTTCAACAATGTATGGAGAGCAGCCTGATATCTGCCATGATAATCACGAGTAGATCCCTGAAAGCAGGGGTAACATTGCCAACCATAAGGGAAATATTCAGCCACAGTATAAAAATTTGAATTAAATGGATATTTTCACGTTTACACAACACGAAATAGACTCACACCTAAAACATTGATTAAAAATTATTCATTTCAGCTGCGTATAAAATGTTTCCCGTTTCCCTCACTGCAATTATCTTCAATATGCAATAAAATTACATTTCATACAGTTAAACTACTTTTAATTTATAGAAATATTCTGAAGATTTTCCATGGAAAACTAATTGCTTTCAACAAGAATATTTGCTGTGTGCAACCAGCAGTGGTCTAAGGGACCTTAACATGGTAGTTCATGTGGATTACCAGTTCAGAATTGAAGCAAATTAGGTTACCACCTTATTTAGACAATGACAAACACAGATAATTGCACTAAAGTTTAATTGAATACAAATTACAAAAACTATTCTCTTCAAAGTTGCTACCATTACAGCCTTGGTCCAAACACAGACAAAAGGGCTGAACACAAAGGTGAGGTGAGAATGACTGCCCTTAACATCAAGGCACCATTTGACTGGGTGTGACATCAAGGAATCCTGGTAAAATTGAAGTCAATAGAAATCAGAGGGAAAAGTCTTCATGCTTGGAGTCAGAGCTAGCAAAAAAA
Source organism: Scyliorhinus torazame (assembly GCF_047496885.1). Classification (NCBI taxonomy): domain Eukaryota; kingdom Metazoa; phylum Chordata; class Chondrichthyes; order Carcharhiniformes; family Scyliorhinidae; genus Scyliorhinus; species Scyliorhinus torazame. Next base: position 116,388,350 of record NC_092722.1, on the reverse strand, counting down.
ATGAAGAGGGTAGTCAATCACCTCGTCGAAAGATGTGCAAGTGAGGTGGATTGGCCATGATCTATGTGCAGGGTTACGGGTGGAGATTTGATGGGCCTTCTTCTGTACTGTAGGGATGCTATGGGCTCAGTCCCAGGACATCATTGCGGGAGTTCCTCAGGGTAGTGTTGTAGGCCCAAACATCTTTAGCTGCTTCACAGTTGCCTCCACCATGAGGCCAGAAGTTTGGATGTTTGTTGATAATTGCATGATGTTCAGCACCATCCGTAACTCCTAAGAAACTGAAGCGGTCCATGTTTGTATGCAGCAAGATCTGAACAACATTCAGGATTGGACTGATAAGTGCCTAATAGCATTCATGCCAACAAGTACCAGGTACTGACCATCACCAACCATCTACCCTTGACATTTAATGGCATTACCATTGCCAACTTCCCTACTATCAACATCTTGGAGGCTACATTGACCAGAAACTCAGCAGGACCAGCCATATAGATAGTGTGACTACAAGAGCAGGACAGAGATTGGGAACACTGAGGCAAGCAACTCACTTTCTGATTCCACAAAGCTGGCTAGCTACCTACGAAGCAGAAGATAGGAGTGTGATGGAATACCCTTTACCTGCCTGGATGAGTTTGGCTTCGACAACACTTAAGTAGCTAGGCACATCCAGGACAAAGCAGTCCACTTGGTCGGCACCCCTTCTGCAACTTAAACATTCAAGTATTTTTATTCAAGGCATTTTCAGTTTTATGCAGAAAAGAAATATCAGAAAACAACCTTTGCAAATTTCACAAGCAACCAAAATAAGCCTCCCTCCTATTAACCTCCCCCTGCCACATCCCCCCGCCCTGCGGACATTCCACCACTCCTGAAAGAAGTCGATAAACAAAGTCCACCTCGAGAAGAACTCCTCATCTGTGCCCCTGATCGTAAACTTTATCTTTCCAGGTGCAGAAACTCCGTTAAGTCACTCAGCCGCACTGTCGCTTTCGGCAACTCTGAGTCCCGCCACCCTGTCTGCCACTGGGTTATCAGGGAGGCAAAGGCCAACACATGAGCCTCTCTCCCCACCTGCACTCCCAGATCCTCTGAAACTCCAAATATTGCTACGCAAGGGCTTGGAGCCACCTTCACCCCCAGTACCTTCGGCATAGTTCCCGCACGGTCCTCCCAAAATTCTTCCACTTTGGGCATTCCCAAAACATGTGGACATGATTCAACGGTCCCCTTGCGCACTGCCTGCACCTATCCATGACCCCTGGGAAGAACCGACCCATCCTTGGCACCATCATGTGTGCCCTATGCACTACCTTGAAATGGACAAAACTCAGTCTCGCACATGAGGAGGACACGTTTACCCTCCGCAAGGCCTTACTCCATAGCCCAGCCTCTACAACACCACCTCCATCCTCCACCCCCCCCAGCTCCTCTCCCCAATTCTGTTTTATTTCCTCCACCGAAGACTTTCCTCTCTCCATCAACTCCCCATTTCTGTCCGAGATTGCTTCCTTCTCCAATCTTGCCCTCAGACAGAATTTTATCCTGCAGGCGGTAACTCCAGAAACGTAACAGGTTGCCTGTTCTGGAGAGTGTTAGCTATGCGGAGAAGCTAATAGACTCGGACTGTTTTCATTAGAATGATGGAGGTTGAGGGTTGACTTGATAGAGGTCTACTAGATTATGAGGGGCATGGATAGATTGGATGGGCAGGCACACTTTCCCAGGGTGGAGGGGCCAGTCATTATGGGGCATAGGTTTAAGGTCTGTGGGGCAAAGTTTAGAGGAGATGTGCGAGGCAGGTCTTTTACAAAGAGTGGTGAGTGCCTGGAACGCGTTGCCAGAGGAGGTTGTGGAAGCAGACACATTAGCGGCGTTCAAAAGGCATCTCGACAAATACATGGATAGGATGGGTATAGAGGGATACGGCAGTCGGAAGTGCTGAGGGTTTTGGCCAAGGGTGGTACCATGACCAGTTCAGGCTTGGAGGCCCGAAGGACCTGTTCCTGTGCTGTATTGTTCTTTGTTCTTTTGTCCTTTGTTCAATTCCTTCCGAACGAAGTGCCTAACTTACAGATATCTAAACCCATTCCCCCTCGATATGGGTTTCTCCTCCTCCAGCTCTCCCAACTCTGACAACTCCTCCTCCCCCCCCACCACCACCACCATTGCAAACAGCTCCCTATTCCCTCTGTTTCCTGCCTCTCCAGGGCATCATAATCACATTCAACACCCTTCTAATATTCGTCGACAGCAGCCCCTTCACGAACCCCGTTTGGCCCTTCCCTATCACTCCCGACACAGTCCTCTATGCGTATTGCCAACACTTTCGCATCCACATTTAGTAACGATATCGGGCAATATTCTGGATCCTTATTCTGTTTAAAATGAGCGAAATTGAAGCCTGGGATAATGTGGGCTGCAGCTCCCCCCTACTGACCAACTCATTATACATCTCTACTCACAAGGGTCCCAAAACCTTTTGCAGATATCTGCCAGGAACCTGTCCGGACCCGGAATTTTCTTGGACTGCATCAACCCACCCACCCCATTACTTTCCCCAGCCAGATCGGGGCACTTGCACCTTCCCTTCCTCAACCACAGTGAACTCCAGTCTGTCCAGAAAGTGCCTCAAGCCCTCACCCCCAACCCCAGAGTGTCCGGATTGTACAGCCTATGGTAAAAGACCTCAAATATCCCATTTACATTCCCTGACTCAGTGACCACCTTACTCCCCAAATCCTTCATCCGACCAATGTCCCTCGCCGCCACCTACCAGCTCAACCGATGCCTGAGCATCTTGCTGATCTTTCCCCATATTCATACATCTTCCTCCTGACTCGACACAACTGCCCCACTGTCTTCCCTGTAGACATAGGTTCAAACTCCATCTGGAGCTTCTTCCTCTCCTTTAGCAATTCCTCCTCATGGGCCACCGAGTATTCCCAATCCACCTCCAGAAGGGCCTCCACTAGGCTATGCTTTCTAGCTGCCCCCTTGTCTCTTCATATGTCGGATCAAAATAAACTCCCCCTTGATCACCGCCTTCAACGCTTCCCACACTACAGAGGTAGCGACTCGTCTGTCTTATTTAGCTCCATATAATTCTGTATAGCCACCCCTATTGTTTTGCAGATCTCCTTAACAGCCAGAAACATCCAATCTCCAGTGCAGTCACTGCAAATTCCCTCTTTCCACTTGCAACTCCACCATGTGCGGCACGTGATCGGAAACCACGATCGCCAAATATTCCGTCCCAATCATTCCTGTCAGCAAACTCTTATCCAGCACAAAAAATCGAACCAAGAATATATCCAGTGAACGTGCAAAGAAAACGAGAATTCCTTCACCCTTGGCCTCCCAAACTGCTATAGGTCCACCCATAGGAACTTGGGACACGATAGATCCACCTTTGGATCGAAACCATATTGAAATTCTGCCCCGATAATCAACCAGTGTGTGACCAGGGGCAGGATTCTCCGAACCCCGCCGGGTCCGCGAATCGCTGGGGGGCGGCGTGAATCCCGCCCCTGCTGGCCGCCGAATTCTCCGGCACGGGAAATTTGGTGGGGGCGGGAATCGTGCCGGTCGCCCCCCCCCCCCCACCCCCCCCACCCCCCCGGCGACTCTCCGGCCCGCGATGGCCCGAAGTCCCGCTACTGTCATGCCAGCCCCGCCAGTGTGAATCAAACCACTACCTTACCGGCGGGACTGGCGGCGCGGGCGGGCTCCAGGTTCCTGGGGCGGGCGTGGGACGATTTGGCCCCGGGAGGTGCCCCTACTGGCCCGCGATCGGGGCCCACCGATCCGCGGGCGGACCTGTGCCATGGGGGCACTCTTTTCCTTCTGCCTCGGCCATGGCCGATGCGGAAGTGACCCCCCCTGCGCATGCGCGGGGATGACGTCAGTAGCCGCTGACGCTCCTGCGCATGTGCGGACTTCTGCCGGCTGGCGGAGTCCCTTCGGCCCTGGCTGGCGTGGCGCCAAAGGCCTTTCCCGCCGGCCAGCGGCGCGCCAACCACTCCAGCGCGGACCTAGCGCAAGGTGAGGGCTTGGCCCCTAAAGGTGCGGAGAAATCCGCACCTTTGGGGCAGCCCGCACCGGAGTGGTTCCCGCCACTCCATCCCGCTGGGACCCCCCACCCCGCTGGGAAGGGGAGAATCCCGGCCCAGGTATCGCCAACACCTTCTTCACACACTCCACATCATCTCAGCTGGGGCATAACCCATCCCGCACCCACCACTCAGATCAGCCATGTTTAATTAACTCCTCCAGGCCCACGCCCTGCCCACCTCCTGGGGCTCCTCACGATGACAGCCGCCATCCCCCACCCCCCAGTCAACTGCGCCACACCAGTACCTTCCACGTCAGCAACCCGTCCCTCCCCCTATCCTTCCCCCAACCCAAACACCAAACAACCCATCATGCCAACTCCACCAATGCACTCCCATCACAAACAATGAAAACCATACCCTCCCAAGCACCCAACTCCCCTCCCTCTCTCTCTCTCCCCCACTCTTTCCCCACTTCACTTCTATTAACTAGACTACCTATCAGGGTGACCCCCACCCGAGGCAGCCACTTCTTCCCTCCCAAGATCCTAGTCTGCTCCCTCTGCCCCACTGAACCTCTGTGCCCTTCCGTACTCCTTCAACCCGAGCGCCCCCCAATCCTGTCCACCAAGAACCCCACATGATAATACCCATCAAAAATTTCTCTCAAAGCTGGGTGGGGGGTTAAGAAGTTACATCAGTTGAACCTGAGCTTGGGAATTGGATAACGCTCCCACATGATATTGCGATTTAGATCCTTGGGATCAATGCAAATTCTCAATTCGCCAGAAGGCTTTTTTACACAGACCATGGAACTGACCCAGTCGGTCGGTTCCGTGACTTTGGAAATCACTCCTTGGTTCTGGAGGTCCTGCAGCTGCTGCTTGAGGCGGTCCTTAAGGGGTGCTGGGACCCTGTGAGGTGCGTGCACCACAGGCGTGGCATTCGGTTTTAATAAAATCTTGTAGGTGTACGGGAGCGTGCCCATGCCCTCGAAGACGTCGTGGTATTGGTTGATAATGGCGTCGGGCTGCGCCCTGAAGTCGGTGTCCTGAAAGGCAGACACGTCAGCAGCAGACAGAGAGTGAACTCTCTGAACTAGGCTCAACAGCTTACATGCCTGCGCGCCAAGCAGGGAGGCTTTCGAGGAGCCCACGATTCCAAAGGGAAGGATGGCTTTGCTTGACCTGTGCGTCACTTCAAGTTGGCACGAGCCGTTGGCAGCAATGGCATTGCCATTATAATCTAATAGCTGGCAGGCTGATGGGAGGATGGCTGGTTTGACACGAAGGCTTTGTAGGTCAGACCGCGCAATGAGATTGGCAGAGGCACCAGTGTCCAGGCTGAATCGTATTTGGGACCGGTTGACCGTAAGGGTGGCACACCACTCATCGTCCGGATCGATGCTGTATACCGATAGAGGCTGGATTCTTTGCTTCGGGGACACCCTGTTTTTTGTAACGATACCGACTCAAAAAGGCGCCTTTCGGTCCTCAGTGTCTATAATGGGTAGTAGGTGGCATTGGACTCGGTGACCGTGGGTTGAATGGCCCAGACATTCCTGCGAGGCTGGCCGGAGCGATACGAATTGGCAGGCTGATCTGATCTGCATAAAGCAGCATAGTGGCCAAGTTTGCCACATCTCAGGCATCGTCGGGATTTGGCAGGGCATTGCCACTTTAAGTGGGCGGAGCCACAGTTGCTGCACGTTGTAGCGTCAGTACGTTTGCTGCGCCACCGCGCATGCGCGGTGCGGTCGTACATGGTGCGCGCTTGCGCAGTACGTTCGTCGACGTCCCCTCGTTCGGTGCGCACAAGCGCGTGAGTCCGCGCAAAGCGCGCAAAATGGCCGCCCTCATCCAGGCTGGGGCCCTGGAGTTACTCGATTGCTTGGACCCGTTCTGCCTTGTGGGGACCTTGCCACGCCGTTTCAGCCGCTTGGATGTGGGAATACTGACTAGTGGCATGTTGGTGTAGCACGCAGGTCTCGATGGCGGTCGCTAGTGTGTGCTGCTTTACCGTGAGGAGCTGCTGGCGTAGGGTGTCCGACTGAACACCAAAAACGATCTGGTCGCATATCATGGAGTCGGAGGTGGGCCCGTAATTCCAGGACTGCGCAAAGATGTTGAGGTGGGTGAGAAAGGACTGGAAAGGTTCATTCTTACCCTGCAAACGCTGTTGGAATACATAGCGCTCAAAACTTTCATTCATCTCTGTGTTGCAGTGAGTGTCAAACTTGAGGAGGACCGTCTTGAATTTTGATTTATCTTCATCATCAGCAAAGGTGAGAGAATTGAAAATGTGGATGGCATGTTCCCCGGCCGTGGATAGGAAGAGACCGATCTTCCTGGTGTCTGAGGCATCTTCCCGGTCTGTGGCTTCAAGGTAGAGCTGGAAGCGTTGTTTGAATATCTTCCAGTTGGCCCCTAGGTTACCGGTGATGCGGAGCGGCGGCGGCGGGCGGACGCTGTCCATTTTTCAGGATGACTGTATGCTGGCGGAAGGCAGATCACTTGCAGGTAGGTCTAAGAAGTTCTAATATCCCTCAACTCCTGGTATCATGATGTGTTGGGTGCTCTGGATCCGTGGAACACACACAGGCCACCAACACTTAAAATAGTGCAACACTATTTTATTAAGTTAGAAACTGTTGAACATGCTTTCACTGTGGGTTTAACACGATGTTAGATTAAACTAAAGACCTATGCCTGTCCTAACCAGTCTATGCACTCAGCACATGGTGAAGATCTGTGCTGTAAGCTGTAAGCTTCGTCCTTCTAGGAGGCTGCATCCCGAATGAACGGGAACTCTGATGCCCCCTGTCTTTATAGTGAGTGTGCTCTAACTGGTGATTGGCTGCTGTGTTGTGTGTGTTGATTGGTCTTGCTGTGTGTCCATCAGTGTGTGTATCTGCACCATGATATACTGGTGTATATTATGACAATGAAGACAGGACTTTGTTTCCCATAAGGATTCAGATTGCTTAGGGCGAGGTCAAGTAGTTTTTTTGCATCACCTTGGTTCCCTTACTACCGGCTACAGGCCCAGTCTGGCAGATAGGTCCTCCAGGACTCAGTAATGATGCTACGAATGAACCACTCTTGGTGATGGGCACTGATGTAACCCAACCAGAGGACATTTTGTGCCTTGCTGTTCTCAGTGCTCTTTCCAAGTCGTGATCAATATTGGGAAGTAATAATTCATCAGCTGAGGGAGGGCTGTATGTGGCAATCAGCTGGCTTTCTTATCCATATTTGACCTGATGCCATGAAACTTCACGTGGTCCAGAATCAATGTTGAGGACTCCCAGGGAAACTCACGATCAACTATATGCCACTGTGCCATGATACGTCTTCTGTATCTGTCCTGCCAGACAAACCTAGTAGCAGTGATAGAGGAGTTTGGATATTGATTGTAAGGTGTGACATGATGAATACGATTGACTAGTTTTGTGGCATAGTTCTCCCAATTTTGGCACAGACCCTTGCTTAAATCCATGAAAATGGCACCATGTGATGCATGCAAATGCATAACTATTCATGGCAGCCTGTTAAAGTGACTTTCTTCAATACCCACATCAGGCAATAATTAGAAACCTTTAGATTTTTGCGACAGATTAATGTCTTGGAGCCATTATAATTTTCAACTATCCTACCTTCAAATTTATAATCCTGTTCCAGAGCTATTCAAGGATTAATTGAGTATGAATCAGCTTGCCAGCATTATTAACCACGCTCGTTAACCAGACACTTGAATATTTTCAACAGTTACAATATACACAACCATACAGTTTCTATTTAATTGAGCAGCAGGATGTATCAGCCAGCACCAATAAGCAGCCCAAAGAGATCCCAGCACAGCTGTTCATTATGCAATCTTTGTGTGAATTAGAGACTAAATTAGGGAAAACCGTGATTGATGACCAGGCCCTTGAGAAATTTCTTGAGGAATCACAGGAAAAGACTGAAATAATTTATGGCTATTCTATCATCTCAAACACAAATTACATAGCACGTAGAAATAATTAGCAGCATGAGTTAAACCCAATACTAGCCCAAGTATAATCAAAGATAGCACCTTGGATTGAAATCAGAATAATGTCCAACTTGGGAACCCTGTACGTACAATTCAGTTACAGGACAGTTCTGATGTGCATTGGAAAGTATGGCATGGACCATTATTCTTTACCTAGTGCTTCTCATCATCACTTCCGTCCTCCTGCTCTGCAATGAATTCTGTATCATGTTCATTAAATGTAATAGATCTCTTAAACATCTGTAGGGTAATGTGATGGTGAGTGTAAGTTATTGGTACTCCTGATCAGTAAAGGCCTCTGAAGCACGACCTCAAGATCCCAGTATGAAGTTTGTTGATCATTATGGTTACACAGTGAACTTTGTTTCCACACTCTGCTTTTCTTCCTGGTTGAAACAATGATCCTTGGCTGAAGAAAGGAACCTTGATTTCCAAGAAGTCATCTGTTGACACCTCCCTGCCTTTCATTAAAGGAGATACATATGGCTTTGAAATGGATGGTTGATGGAGCCTCCAGAAATCAGACATATGGTTACATTAGTTTATTATGGTGATCTCATACCTATTGAAAATTGCTAGACGAAACTGTGTATTTCCTCAATCCCACACTCTTTAAAGTGAACAGCCACACTCAGAGTATAGGACAGAAAACTGGAAATGCATCAGGGTGGGATTTCCCGACCCTTCCTGCCATTGGTATCTTCCGGTCCCGCAGAGGATAGTTAATACTTTATTCTGAATTACTTAATCACTAGTTATAGTTCTGTAAGAGTGAACGAATTCAACATTATTCAATTCGTTATTCATTAAACTTATTTTGCTTTAAATTGAAGATTGGTAGTTTCTTTAGAATCACGCCATCAGATCATTCTGGAAGTATAAAGCAAAGAGTAACGACATATTACCAACGAGTAATATAACAAGGAGTGCGGCCAGTTCTGAAGCCCAAATCTTCAGGACTATTGCCAGGGCCCATAGCCACTTCTCAGTATCACGTGGAGTGAATCGTATTAGCTAAAGTTGACATCTGCAATGCTGGGGACTTCCGGAAGAGACTGAGATGGATCATCCACTCGGCACTGCTGAAGACTGTTGCGAATGCCTCAGCCTTGTCTTTTGACATATGTGCTGGCGGGACCAGATTATTCCAACGGCAGCCAATAGTGAGCCACCTCCACTGCTGGAAAACATGCTGCAGGGTAGCGGTGAGGGGGCGTGGGGGAGGGAGGAGGGGGTTGCCACTATCCCATCTATATTATCCTACTTTGAGCTTTACCCTCAATACTTGGTAATTGGCCAAACCAATCCATTGGTAAATAAGATTTCAAAGGGATGACCTGTAACTGGAGATTCGGATTCTTCCCTCATGGTTCCAGATTAGTTTCAAAACCAATAACTTTATTGACTATATTGATTTTGCACCAGTAAGAGTAAAGACATTAAAACGTGGTGATGTGTCCCACAAATGTTAAGTTATCTAACTCCACGATCCAAAGCACCAAAGGTAATCTGTCTCCAGATCTTTAACAATGTTGATCTGAGCCACTATGAGGAAAAGTATGAGGGTAGCCTGAGGCAACTTTCATCTTGCGAGGGTGATCCTGGCTAAGGGTGTGGGATTGAGCCAGTGTCCCCCAGTTTCATGGAACAGCTGGTTAGTGGACCATCACCCTTTACTTCTATTTCTCTCGAGGTAAGAAATTGTAAGGCTGTACTGCTGATGTAAATTCTTTGAGCAGAGAATGTAGAACCTTTGCGGCAGTATCATCTCTGACTTGTGCTTGAAGCTAGCAAACCTCTACAACAGCAGTCATGCTTTGTAATTGCTGCTTTATTTATGATTTAAAAAAAATCAATTTTAGGTTTGAAAATACCTTCTGAACAGTTAACTGTGTCACTGTTTCCAATATTAGCACATAAATCACATTTGTTGAATAGAATTAGTAGCATAGAAATAGACCGGTCCAAATAGTCCACATCCATTGGTTTATGCTCGACATGAACCTTCTCCCATCCAGCATCATCTAACTCTATTAGCATAGCGTTCTGTTCCTTTCATTTGCCTCAAATATTCCATGAGGCAGGAAGTTGTACTTTCCAACCACTCTCTGGGTAAAGAATTTTCACCTGATTTTTAAATGAATTTATAAGTGCTAATCTTGCACTTAAGAGCTCTAGTTGTGGACCCCTCATAAGTGGAAAGATTTTCTCTAAGTCACCGATCAGCTTCTGTCTGCGATGGAAAATGGCCCCAATTTGTTCAGTCTTACCTGATGGGTATAACTTCTCAGTTCTGACATCATCGTTATAAGTCTGTTTTGCACCAAGTGTTTTTGGACTGGATTCTTCAGCAACGCCCACCATAAGATTGCCATGGGCAGGTCGCAGGCCATGTAACAGTCCATTGACCTCAGGAGGGAATTTCCGGTCGCTGGGAGGATGGGGCCGGAGAATCCCTCCCGAGATCTCCTTTCTGAGATAAACCAACCCGCACAGAAATCTAATCTAAATTCTATACTTCTATATGTTTTTAAAATAAATTGTTTTTCTCAATTCCATTTCACTATAATGAACCCCAATGCTTGATTTGCAGGTTTTAATTGCCTTGTTATCCTGTCTTGTGACTTTTAACAATTTGTGAATCCATAGCCCTTGATCCCTTTGTACCTCCATCCTATTTTGATTCTTATTTTCCCAGGAACATGTGGGCGGCCTTATTTATCCTACCAAAATGCATCACCTCACACTTAACTGTATCGAAATTCATTTGGCTTTTACATGCCATTCTGCAATTTATGAACATCATTAATACTGCCACACAGATGCAGAGCATTCCTTTGTCCTCTATTATACTGGAGGCATTAAGATAAGGAGATTAGTGACTGTTAAAGTAGCATTCATCTACTAATAGAGACAAATGTAAATGCCAGGACAAACATTGATGCCAGCCTGTAATCCAAATCCACTTTATTAAAACCTGTTATGCTTCTCAGACATTTTCCAGTTTTGATGGAAGGTCATCAATCTGAAGTTGAACAAATTACCGAGATTTAGCAGAGGTGGCTATGGGGCTGAAAATGTGTGTCTGGAGGTGGAGGTGGTGGGCCAACCTTTGCTAGTGATGGCCATTGTTGGGAGCGGCACCTGGAGAAAGAAGAAGCATCAATGGCTACGTGCTGATTGTCCCTTTATGGGTCTGCGCGACCAATTCCGACTCAGAGTGGGTAATCCCCCCAGGACGTGGAGCCCTCTCTTAGGCAGAGACACATGTTGGGCCCTAAAAGTAAGCCATGCGGTTGCTGTATAGTTCTTCTTATTAGTAAATCCTTTTGTATTTCTAATGAAGTCTGTGAAAGTGCCTCAATTACAACCAATGTCTTTCTGCACCAGCCTTCCGACCTCCCAGCCCATCCCCCAAGGGCTGGTACAATGTAACCCATTAACGCTGTTTCTCTCTCTCTGGAGGTGATTTTGAGCCTCCATTAGCCATCAACGAGAATGGCGACGTAGATGGAAAATTCAACGAGATTTGGAAAACACAATTCTCATCGACGACCCCCCCGCCCCGTCACTGTATATTCATCCGGCACTGACACCGTTTACCACAGCTTTATAAAAACTAGAACCTGGTAACCTCACCTTCGAAAGGGATATGGGAGGTGAGCACTCAGGTTGCGATCAGAGGGGGCAGCGGAGAGGACACTGTGGACCCAGATAACTTTAACCCGGGGCAGGAAGGCTCAGGTATCAGCACCTCGGGGAGTAGAATCGCTTGCAGGCCTTAACAGCCCTTCATGGCTGTGAGCTTCTAGGTTTAAAGGAGAATGACAGCTGGATGCAGATAGTGCTTTCCATGTCCTGCGTGCTGGGCTTGTGGCGATATAACTGCTGAGGGATTGCCTCTGTAGAATGCCAGCTGCAAAGTGGATGGCAGCAGGTGAATCCACAGGATCAGCACTGGGACGACTGTAAGGTTTTTGGATGTGGTCCCATGAGCGGCCAGGCTAAGTGGGCAGAGTGGGGGACTCTGACAAGGGTGTATTCCAGCCTCGTGATGCCTGAAGATCATCACACAGGGGAAGGATGACTGCAATGAGAATGAACCCCCACACTCAGCTGGCACTGTGACACCAGAAGGCTTGAGCTGCATGGAAATTCAAGGCCACTGGTTATGGAGGCCAGGCTATCAGGGTTTAATGTCTGGCTATTCAACTTCGAAGGCTCGTTTATTCCGCAGCACATCAGTGCTGGGAAATGGGGATGCCCCCCCACCCCCCCAAGGATGAAGTTGACTTCCATTTGCAGTCTTCACAAGCATCAGTTGTGCCTCACCTGCCACAAGGAGTGCCTGATCAGCTACCTGATCCTTCCTTGACAAGTCAATTGAGCCAATTTAGTCAGCATTACAATGCTTGAGTATGCCCAATTTTTAACATTTCTGACCACATCCATCTGGTCCCGGATCTGAGCAACCACTCCCAGAGGGCTGGTCTGTCGAGAGACTTCCAATCTCTTCACCAGACGAAGGCGCTCGACAGGGTGGATTGTGAATACGTATTGTCATGTGAGAGTGCCTTTAAGAACTGGATGTTCAAGCAATGTACCTTTAAGAAAACAGTGATGTCATAGAGTGGGTGGAGCTCAGCTCAGTTCAGCCATTTTGCAGTTGGGTTTTTGCAGTTTTGAAAAGTGCCTGGCTGGTTTTGCTGAGAGCAGTTTAACAGTGCCTGGCTGTTTTGCTGTGAGCTGCATAAAAAGGAGAAAGCCAGTTTGAGACAGCAGCTTGAGAAGTTCTGGTTTGCTGTGAGTTGCTTGAAGGAAGAAAGCAAGGGGCTGGAGTTGAAGTCAACCAAGCTAATATATCTCTGCCATTCTACAGAAAATATATGTATCCTTTAACCTGATGTGATACTGTTCAAAGGTGTTAAGTCTCTTGGAAGTTTGAAGGAACATTTTAAAGAGTTATTTACTGTTGCAATATTTTCTGAGTTATCTTTGAAGTAAGGGGTGTTCAGAGATCCAATGTTTATTTAAGATGTTAAGTTGAGTTCATGGAATAAACAGTGTTTTGTGTTTAAAAACCCACGTGTCCATAATTGTAATCCCACACCTAGGGAAAAAGCCGTGTGCTAGGAAAAGCAACAAATCCATTAAAGGGAGAGGTTGGTTGAACTCCCATGATACATTTTGGGGTTCTGAAAATGCCTCGCCCAGAGCATTATTCTAAACTCTACGGGCATTTGGGTTTGGGCCACATTTAGTCGACCGGATCTGACTTCTGTACTCCACTACAGAGTGTCTCATTAAGGTTAATAGATCCTTGATGGCACTCCTGCACTTTGGGAGAGGAGTCAGTCAGGGCTGCCCCTTGTCTGGCCAGCAGCATTCTATCAGCATGAAACCTTTCTTGTGCTTCTTTGCAGAGGAGGTTGTCCGGACTGGTTCGGGTGGTCCTTCTGGCCTATGATGATGACATGCTCCTCATGTTCATGGTCCGTGCTGACCTGCGGAGGATGCATGAGGGCCAGTACTCTGCTGTGTTCTCTGCCAGTTTCAACTGGGTCAAGTATTCTTGACTCCTGGTCAGTCTGTGGCAGATGGACACCCTCCCGAAGGAACTTAGACCTTTCACATGGAGCAGGACCAGCCCTCTATTTGGGAGTCCATCTTTCCCCGACTGAGGAATCCTGGCCAACAAATTGGCAGGAGCTGGATGTCAAGGTCACCTGAGACACTGGACATGCCTGCTCCTAGTGCTGTCTTACCAGGGTCATGTTCTGGTCATAATCCATATGTGGTACCCGCTGGTCATTTTTGTTCCTTTCCCTGATTTTGTCAACCATCCAGAGAGTACTCATACAATTCTGGGACAAAAGACTGCACTGGGGTTGCTGCTGAGGCTCTGAATCACCTGCTTAGGGAAGGTGGTCAGGCACTGATGTGCCTTCACACCCTCAGACTCTGCAGCGATAACTACGTTGTACCCCAGCTCTGATGGAATTTCACATTGGCCTCAAGCCACTGAAACCTCCCTCAGAAGCTGGAGCCCTACAGCCTGGGCAGAAATGCCCTCCATTACCTTTCGCACTGCGCAGAGAGGTTTCCTGGGTTGCTGCTGCACACCCTTCATTTCCTTGCATTCACCCTGACACGTCTTGGCATGCCTTGTTGCTGTTCGGCTGTCGAAGTCCCAAGTGGAGGCCTTTCTATGTAGGAGTCCTCCCCCTTAGCACTGGGGACTTGGAGTGGAGGGGGTTGTATCCAGCAGTCCCATACATCCGTAGGATGCATCATTTCACCAACTTGCAAGGTGCTTGTCCTTTCTGCGGGATTGTGGAGTCCGTGGACCGATTGTTTTAAACTGCACCCCCTTTTTAGTTATTTAAAAAACCTTTTGTTGCAGTTTTGTTTGCACTTTAGCCTCACGCTCATTATCTACAGGCACCCAGTGCGGAGAGGGGCAGGGGAGGAAGAGGACCACCTCGTGAACCTGCTCCTGGCCCTGGCCAAACTTGCTGTCAACTGGTCCAGGCAGCAGGTAATTAAGGGGGAGGTACAACCCAATTGTCTGTCCCTCTACCGTGGCTACATTTGTAGCCAGGTGTCCTTGGAGAGACAACATCTGGGGCGGGATTCTGTGATCCTGAGGCGTTGTTGCGTTTCTCGACGACGTCATCACGGCCTCAGGTTCAGCAATTCTGGCCCCTACAGGGGGGCCAGCACGGCACTGGAGCGGTTCACGCTGCTGCAGCTGCTGATCCCGGTGTCAACTGGGTGCCGCGGGATCCACGCATGCGCAGTGGCGCCAACGCGCACATGCGCAGTGGCTTCCTTCAATGCGCGGGCCCCGACGCAACATGGCGCAGGACTACAGGGGCCAGCGCGGAAGAAAGGAGGCCGCCAACGAGAGGCCAGCCCGCCGATCGGTGGGCCCTGATCGCGGGCCAGGCCACATCGGAGGCCCCCCCCCGGGGTCGGACCCCACCTGCGTCCCCCGACCCTTCCGTGCCAAGTTCCCGCCAGCTGAGAGCAGGTGTGGACGGCGCCGGCGGGACTCAGCGTTTTTACGACAGCCACTCGGCCCATCCCGGGCCGAGAATCGGTGGGCCAGCCATGTAGAGCGGCCCCAACCGGCACCGTGCCAACCTCGCCGGCGCCATTGGCGACGATTTTCTGCTCTGCGGAGAATCGCGTGCCGACGTCGGGGCGGCGTGGCGCGATTCCTGCCGGTCGCGGGGATTCTCCGGGCTGAGAGAATCATGCTGGTGGTGTCCGTTGATACTTTTAACACCTTCCATGCCACAGGAGCTGGGTGCCTTATTGACCCATTTTTACTTGGTTATTTATGTTGATCAAAATAGAACATAGAACATAGAACATTACAGCGCAGTACGGGCCCTTCGGCTTTCGATGTTGCGCCGACCTGTGATACCACTCTAAAGCCCAGCTACACTATTCCCTTATCGTCCATATGTCTATCCAATGACCATTTGAATGCCCTTAGTGTTGGTGAGTCCACTACTGTTGCAGGCAGGGCATTCCATGCCCTTACTACTCTCGGAGTAAAGAACCTACCTCTGACATCTGTCTTATATCTATCTCCCCTCAATTTAAAGCTATGTCCCCTCATGCTAGACATCACCATCCAAGGAAAAAGGCTCTCACTGTCCACCCTATCTAATCCTCTGATCATCTTGTATGACTCAATTAAGTCACCTCTCAACCTTCTTACGTCTAACGAAAACAGCCTCAAGTCCCTCAGCCTTTCCTCATAAGATCTTCCCTCCATACCAGGCAACATTCTGGTAAACCTCCTCTGCACCCTTTCCAATGCTTCCACATCCTTCCTATAATGCGGCGACCAGAATTGCATACTCCAAATGCGGCCGCACCAGAGTTTTGTACAGCTGCAACATGACCTCATGGCTCCGAAACTCAATCCCTCTATCAATAAAAGCTAACACACCGTACGCCTTCTTAACAACCCTCTCAAACTGGGTGGCAACTTTCAGGGATCTATGTACATGGATACCGAGATCTCTCTGCTCATCCACACTGCCAAGAATCTTACCATTAGCCCAGTACTCTGTCTTCCTGTTATTCCTTCCAAAATGAATCACCTCACACTTTTCTGCATTAAACTCCATTTGCCACTTCTCAGCCCAGCGCTGCAGCTTATCTATGTCCCTCTGTAACTTGTAACATCCTTCCGCACTGTCCACAACTCCACCGACTTTAGTGTCATCTGTAAATTTACTCACCCATCCTTCTACGCCCTCCTCCAGGTCATTTATAAAAATGACAAACAGCAGTGGCCCCAAAACAGATACTTGTGGTATACCACTAGTAACTGGACTCCAGTCTGAACATTTCCCATCAACCACCACACTTTGTCTTCTTCCAGCTAGCCAATTTCTAATCCAAACTGCTAAATCACCCTGAATCCCATGCCTCCGTACTTTCTGCAGTAGCCTACCGTGGGGAACCTTATCAAACGCTTTACTGAAATCCATATACACCACATCAACTGTTTTACCCTCATCCACCTTTTTGGTCACCTTCTCAAAGAAGTCAATAAGGATTGTCAGGCACGACCTACCCTTCAGAAAACCGTGTTGACTATCTCTAATCAAATTATTCCTTTCCAGATGATTATCTATCCTATCTCTTATAAACCTTTCCAAGATTTTGCCCACAACAGAAGTAAGGCTCACTGGTCTATAGTTACAGGGGTTGTCTCTACTTCCCTTCTTGAACAAGGGGACAACATTTGCTATCCTCCAGTCTTCTGCCACTATTCCTGTAGACAAAGGTGACTTAAAGATCAAAGCCAAAAGCTCAGCAATCTCCTCCCTAGCTTCCCAGAGAACCCTAGGATAAATCCCATCCGGCCCAGGGGATTATCTATTTTCACACTTTCCAGAATTGCTAACACCTCCTCCTTATGAACCTCAAGCCCTTCTAGTCTAGTCGCCTGAATCTCAGTGTCCTCCTCGACAACATTGTCTTTTTCCTGTGTGAATACTGACAAAAATATTCATTTAGCACCTCTCCTATCTCCTCAGACTCCAAGCACAACTTCCCACTACTGTCCTTGACTGGCCCTACTCTTACTCTAGTCATTCATTTATTCCTGACATATCATTCAAAAGCTTTAGGGTTATCCTTGATCCTACCTGCCAAATACTTCTCATGTCCCTTCCTGGCTCTTCTTAGCTCTCTCTTTACGTCCTTCCTAGCTAACTTGTAACTCGCGAGCACCCTTACTGAACCTTCATGTCTCATCTTTACATAAGCCTCCTTCTTCCTCTTGACAAGTGTTTTGACTGCTTTAGTAAACCACGGTTCCCTCGCTCGACCACTTCCTCCCTGCCTGACAGGTACATACTTATCAAGGACACGCAGTAGCTGTTCCTCGAACAAGCTCCACATTTCCATTGTGCCCATCCCCTGAAGTTTTCCTCTCCATCCGATGCATCCTAAGTCTTGCCTCATCGCATCATAATTGCCTTTCCCCCAGATATAACTCTTGCCCTGCAGTATATACCTATCCCTTTCCATCACTAAAGTAAACGTAATGGAATTGTGGTCACTATCACCAAAGTGTTCACCTACCTCCAAATCTAACACCTGTCCTGGTTCATTACCCAGTACCAAATCCAATATGGCCTCTCCTCTTGTTGGCCTATCTACATACTGTGTCAGGAAACCCTCCACACATTGGACAAAAACAGAGCCAGCTAAAGTACTCGAAGTATAGCGTTTCCAGTCAATATTTGGAAAGTTAAAGTCCCCCATAACAACTACCCTGTTGCTTTCGCTCCTATCCAGAATCATCTTTGTAATCTTTTCCTCTACATCTCTGGAACTTTTCGGAGGCCTATAGAAAACCCCTAACAGGGTGACCTCTCCTTTCCTGTTGCTAACCTCAGCCCATACGACCTCAGTAGACGAGTCTTCATCAAACGTCCTTTCTGCCACCGTAATACTGTCCTAGACTAACAATGCCCCCCCTCCCCCTCTTTTACCACCTTCCCTGAGCTTACTGAAATATCTAAACCCCGGCACCTGCAACAACCATTCCTGTCCCTGCTCTATCCATGTCTCCGAAATGGCCACAACATCGAAGTCCCAGGTACCAACCCATGCCGCAAGTTCACTCACCTTATTCCGGATGCTCCTGGCATTGAAGACACACTTTAAACCACCTTCCTGCCTGCCGGTACACTCCTGCAACTTTGAAACCTTACTCGTGACCTCACTACTCTCAACCTCCTGTATACTGGAGCTACAATTCAGGTTCCCATGCCCCTGCTGAAATAGTTTAAACCCTCCCTAAGAGCATTAGCAAATTTCGCCCCCAGGATATTGGTACCCCTCTGGTCCAGGTGTAGACCATCCCGTTTGTAGAGGACCCACCGACCCCAGAATGAGCCCCAATTATCCAGAAATCTGAAACCCTCCCTCCTGCACCATCCCTGTAGCCACGTGTTCAACTCCTCTCTCTCCCTATTCCTCGTCTCGCTATCACGTGGCACAGGTAACAACCCAGAGATAATAACTCTGTTTGTCCTAGATCTAAATTTCCACCCTAGCTCCCTGAATTTCTGCCTTACATCCCCATCCCTTTTCCTACCTATGTCGTTGGCACCTATGTGGACCATGACTTGGGGCTGCTCCCCCTCCCCCTTAAGGATCCCGCAAACACGATCCGAGGCATCACGCACCCTGGCCCCTGGGAGGCAACACACCAACCGCGAGTCTCTCTCGTTCCCACAGAATCTCCTATCTATCCCCCTAACTATGGAGTCTCCAATGACTAATGCTCTACTCCTCTCCCCCCTTCCCTTCTGAGCAACAGGGACAGACTCTGTGCCAGAGATCTGTACCCCATGGCTTACCCCTGGTAAGTCCCATCCCCCCAACAGTATCCAAAGCGGTATACTTGTTACTAAGGGGAACGACCACAGGGGATCCCTGTACTGACTGCTTCCTCCCAGCCCCTCTCACCGCCACCCATCTATCTTTATTCTTCGGAGTAACTACATCCCTGAAGCTTCTATCTATGGCCACCTCTGCCTCCCGAATGATCCGAAGTTCATCCAGCTCCAGCTCCAGTTCCCTAACGCGGTTTCTGAGGAGCTCGAGATGGGTGCACTTCCCACAGATGATATCAGCAGGGACACTGATGGCGTCCCTCACCTCAAACATTCTGCAGGAGGAACATTGCACTACCTTCCCTGCCATCCCCTCTAGATAAAAAAAGAAAAAGAAAGAAAGAGCTTACCTGTTATTCACTCCCCTTCTCAGCAAGTACTCACTCAGCAACCTCTGCACCCCGCACGATAACACCGGAGGGAAAATAAAATAAAAACTACTTACCAGTCACCAGCCAGTCCCTTACCTGCAGGCTGTGACGTCATGGTTCAACTTCTTTCGACTTCTACCTGCCCTCGAGCCTTCCTCTTGATCTTTACAGCGGTTGGTTTTTGTGGGGTTAGAGGAGGGGGTAGGGAGGGAAACACTGAAGAAGTGTTTCGGGTTTAAGTGTCACTTGACAACAGCTCCTCCACAAACCACCTTCAAGTTAGGGTGAGCACACAGATGTATACAAATTTCCCCCGCAACAGCCAATCAGCACCTCCGCTCTACTGCCCTCTGCTGGATGCTTCGCTTCACTTGAAATAGTTGGAAGCCTAGCCCCCAAGCGTTGAACTCCAAGGCTCATACTCACATCTCCATAACAGAGGTGTCACAGATGTGTCCCCCAATGCAAGACATCATGGTGAATTCGCTCATAAGTCATCCCATTCAAGGGACGACAGGAGGCAGTGTCCTGTGCCCCCATAAGGTTAGAACACAGCTCCATTGAATTCACTCAACTCCCCCCACTCCACACCCTTGGGGGAGGAACACAGCCTGATGAGGCTCTAAAGGGTTAAAGCGCTTCTTTCAGGTGAAGTTGAGAGGGACAACTGTGGGGAAGAGGCTATTATGTGACAGGGGAAGAAGTGAGGCTTAATGGAAAGGCACTCACATTTTGGGATGTGCATGGATGGATATCCCAAATCCTGAGAGGGCTTAGGGCCAAGGCATTGTGAGGAATTCTCATCGCTCACTTTGATGTACTCTTTCTTTCAGTTTTTGGTTCTAGAAGTTGTCAAGCAGGCAATTCCATTGATTGTGATCAACCAACATCAGTGACATTGAAATGCTACTGCATGAAGTCCGGAACAGGGCCCTGCAGAGGAGAGGGAGCAGGACCACAGATGGCGGAGACTTGGAGGAGACACTACTGGTCACGAGTGTTCCAGCATCGAACTTTCTATGTCCATGTCAGAGGTGCAGTGCCGGAGAAGACTGTCCTGGGGGACAGCTAGCCTTATGCCAGATGATGCAAGAGTTGGCATCACATGGACATGGGGATCACCCATTCCTTGTGGCTCTGAAAGTTACTGCCGCTCTGAACTTCTATGGCAATAGCTCATTTCAGGTCTGCACTGGTGACCTGCATGGCATATCACAGTCAACAGCACACAAGTGCCATTTTTGAGGGAGAGCAGTGGCCGAGGCATAGCTTCTCGGGGACTAAGGTTACCCACTCAAGGGGTGGCTAGTGATTCCAGTGTGGAGGCCACAAACACCTGCTGAGACCCACTATAAGAGGCTCATGTGTCAACCCGTGCACTGGTCAAGCAGGTGATTAGACTGTTCACTTCATGGTTCCAGTGCCTGGACCAGTCGGGAGGTGCCATCCAGTACAGTCCCCAGAGGGTGACCCACATCATAGAGGTCTGCTGCACCTGGCACTGCAGCGGGGAGAGCAGATGGACAGAGGACATGAAGGAGCACCACATCCTTCTCAGGTGAGAAGCACGGGCGGCACAGTAGCACAGTGGGTAGCACTGTTGCTTCACAACTCCAGGTTCCCAGGGTTCCATTCCCTGCTTGGGTCACAGTCTGTGTGGAATCTGCACGTTCTCCCCGTGTCTGCCTGGGTTTCCTCCGGGTGGTCCGGCTTCCTCCCACAAGTCCTTTAAGATGTGCTGCTAGATAATTTGGACATTCTGAATTCTCCTCCGTGTACCCGAACATGCGCCAGAATGAGGCGACTGGGGGCTTTTCACAGTAACTTCATTGCAGTGTTAATGTAAGCCTACTTGTGACAATAAACATTATTAAAAAAAAGATGAGGAGGATGTTGAGGAGGGCAGCGATGAGATGCCTGCGGGATGTCATCGTGATGGTGGCTACATTTATGGGGCATAATGCAAAAGTGATTGGCCTGACGCTGCAAGAGAATAATGATGACTTGCAGTGAGAACAGAGCGACGTTCCTCTTAACCTCTGCGATATGTCTGACTCCTGCCTGACAGAGAGCTGAACACATCTTGCCAACGGACCTATCATGGAGCCCAGAGATGCTGGATGACAAATCTCAGCTGCTACTTTTGGACTGTGCGGGTGTTGCAGTGCTGCTCTCTTCAGTGTGCATTTTGTCTCTCATAGGGAGGGGGGATGTCAGATAGGCTGAACACCCCCAAGGTCTACTGGGTGGAAGGTCCCCCCTGCCGATCCTCTTCCATTTGGGTGCCCGGGAGAACTTCTCCTCCATCGGATGGAGGGGATGGAGTGAGATCCAGAAGCCCCACCATCCTCTGGTTGTAACACTCGTGGATTCCCACTACTGCCTGCACATGCAGTTGTAGCCCTGCACCATGGAGCTCATGCCTTCAACCATGGAGGTCAAGGGCTGAACCATGGAGTGGACCTCACCCGCCATTTAGTTCACATCCTTCACCAAGGTCTCCAATGCAGGCGCAACACTTGCAGTGTTGGCCTTGTTGCATTGGAGTAACAGCACCATCTCCTTGGAGATGTGACTCCTCCAGTCAGCCTTGCAGTCCGAGAAGGAATGTTGTCATCCCTTCCTGATGTTCGCGGTTCTGCATTTATAGCTCCAACAGTTCTGGGGCAACCGGACACAAGGGCACATGATTGGCTAGGGGCTCAGTAGAGACCTGGGCTCCGGCATCCCTCCAAGTGCCAGATCACTGGGGCATTCTTGCCTCTGCCTGCTGTAGATCTGCAGCTGTGAAGTGCTCTCCAGCGAGTGACCCAGAAACCTGCCTGGTAATTAATTGCACTGAGATATGAATATCTAAGATGGTGGAGGGTGCGGGTGACAGCTGTGGCGCTTCTCAATGTTTGTCCCCAAGATGCATCCCTCAGAGCTCCTCCGGTCTGTGGTCTCCAGAGGGTGAGAAGGTGGTCTGATCTGGTCGAATGATTGACCTGCAAGAGAAATGAGATGGCATCACTGCATCACGGGGGGTGAATGATGGGAAAAAGTTTTCTCACGTGAGGCTTGCACCATGGCTGCACGTCTTGAGGGTTCTCACTTTTATCCACTGCCCTCACCTCATCCTCTGCACACGTGCAGTCCCCTTCCTCAGCTGTCAGCTCAAAGGCTCTCTCCTCATAGGCCATTTGGCTTCTTAGCTCGGACATGACCCTGGCAGGCTGTGCCCACTCATGCTATTTGTATTCAAGTTTGTCCTGCCATGGGACAGGCAGATAGGGAGAGTGTAGACATGGGTCCTGCGGGTAGGATGGTGATGAAGGCTGGGATGCATGGGACTTGAGCGGGAGCAGGAATGTGAAGAGCAGATTATCTACTGGGTACATGGCAGATTACCATGGCAAGTGTTGGGAATCCATGAGGTGGCATGAAGGTGTTATGGTTGTGTGAAGGGGGACTGCAGAAGACATGAGGACGCAGACTTACCCTGGCTGCAAGAAGAGGTCATTCATCTTCACTATTCATCATTTATCTTCACTATCAGGGCCACTACCTCCCAGGTGGGAGTGATGACCTTGCTTGATGGATGTCTGCACAATCGCAGGTGGAGGATGTCACACCTCTGCCGCACACCATCCAGGAGTTTGGTATGGGCTCCCTCTGTGAATCGTGGTGCTGACTTCCTGGCAGCCATACTGACTGGACTTGGAACAAGTGCTGGGAGCTGCTGGGGAGACGTTTAAAAGGAACATCCCACTGATGGCAGAGATTATGATTTCTCGAGGCGAGCATATCAGAGACAAGCTCCCCTGAGCGCGAGTGGATCAGAAGGGGAAAAACATTTTCAGAGGTTAAATATCCAGTAAGTTTTCCCACCGGCGCCGATAGAATTTTCCACGGTTTTCTTACCGAAACCGACACTATAGTTACCTGACTGGCTCAATTTTTCCAGCATTTTATATTTTTATTTCAGATTTACAACATCCTCATATTTTGCTTTAATTATTGATCCCGTGCCCACCTTTCCTGTTTATACCAGCCAGAGGTGTAAAAAGAGAAAAGGATTATACCCATTGATAGCCGTGATCCCTCAAAGTTAGGCATGTAGGGTGTGAGGGCACTGCAATCAGGCAGGTCTGGCAAGCAGGTTTGGGGAGTGGGTACTGAGGTCAGGTGGCACTATTAGGCCATAGGATATAGGTGCAAAATTAGGCCATTCGGTCCATCAGGTCTGCTCCGCCATTTGATCATGGTTGATAAGTTCCTCATCCGCATTCTGCCTTTTCCCCATCACCCCTGATCCCCTTATTAATCAAGAACACCAGATTTGTGCTTGAGTTGCTGTTATCCACAGGGCTACAGACCAAGAGCTGGAAAATGGAATTAGAGAGAATAGTTATTTCTTACAACATAAGAACTAGAAGGAGTAGGTAATTGAGCCTCTTGAGTCTGCTCCACTGTTCAATACGATCATGGCTGATATCATCATGGCCTCATCTCCACAGTCCTGCCTGTTCTCCATCGCACTTCAGCCCATTACTAATTTAAAATCTGTCTAACCCCTCATTAAATTTACTCACTGTCCCAGCGTCCACCGCACTTACATTCCACAGATTCACGACCCTTTGGGTGAATTAGTTTCTCCTCATCTCTGTTGTAAATTTGCTACCCCTTATCCAGAGACTACGACCTCTCATTCTAGAATGCTTCACAAGAGGAAGCATCCACTCCACATCTACATTATCCATACCTTTTCCGTCGGGGTGGCCATCGCCCCCGGCATTCCCTTTGCCGACCATGAAGTGTCCAAAAAGGAGGGACCCCTGGAGCCACATAAAGGACTCAAGGGCTTACCATGAGTACACACCACCAGAAAAATGTTAGCAGAAGCGGGAAAAGGCCCTTAATTTGTCACCTGAATCACTCAAATGGGCTTTCGGCAGACCGGATACCTGCCGCCACCTTCCTGCTGCTTACAAAATGGCATGGTTGTGGACATACCAATTAATATCTTTCTGCACCATTTTGTCAGCCTTCCCACATCCTAGCCCATTTCCCTTAAGACCATAAGAACTAGAACAGGAGTAGGCTATTCAGCCCCTCAGGTGTGCTCCACCTTTAAATAGGATTATGGTTAATCTGACCTTGGCCTCATCTCCATCTTCCTGCTCACTCTCCATAACCCTTCATTCCGCTACTAATTAAAAACCCATTTATCTCCTCCTTAAATTTGTTTATTGTTCTGGCGTCCACTGCACTCTGGGGTAGAGAATTCCACAGATTCATGACCCTTTGAGTGTAGTAGTTCCTCCTCATTTCTGTTTTAAATCTGCCCTTGGCATAAAATTATGGCCTCTCGTTCTAGAATGCCCAACAAGGTGAAGCATCTGTTCTCCATCAACCCTATCAATTGCCATTAGCATCCTGTAAACCTCAATTAGATTAAACACAATTTAATCCAATAACTGTTGCTCTCTCTGCAGCTGCTGTCTGAGTATTTCCAGCCTTTTCTGTCTTTATTTTGGATTTCCTATTATTTTGCATTTGCAACCAGTCTGTGTTCACAAGTAGCCCGCCTTTCCTGTTTGCACATAGCCAGTGAGGCAAAATTGACCAGTAAAGAGAAAGAAATACCATTTGTTATCTCTTTTGGAATGTCATAAATGATTGACACTGGATGTGAAAATTGCAGTTTTAAAAGCAATATATATCCCTTGAAAAACAACAATAACAAACGGTCATTTAATTGAGTGCTATCTTTTTGTAGCAGATCTAGTGTGTCTCAAAATGGCACAGCACCTGACTGGATACCCACTGATAAAGGACTGCACATAAAGTCAGCTGTCTATAAATCATCTTCTCAAGACACATGTGGAATCAGTAATACTACTTAATCGCATTCAGCTGTCAAGAGCTGGTTAACAATGCAATATTGTTGTCTTTACACATACTGCCACTTACAGATTAGCAACAGCAAGCATCAACATGGCACTTTGATGGTCTAACAGGTATTTAGACAGTTATACATCCTGTTTTTTGCAGAGTTAAGCATTACAGGTGCATCTAATTTCACAAAAGTTTATACTCTATTAAAAAGCTACTTCACTTGATCTTTACAAAATGACAATGGTCTTGCACACATTTTTTTTAAGATGGTGGGAGCCAACCTAAAATATTTAAGAACAGCTTTGACTAGGAAACGTAACTAATCACACTCTACTAAATCTCTCCTTCGCAGTCACTTGAAGCGAGGAGGATGCTTGCCATGACACCCATGGCAATAAGTGTTTGCCGCTTGGGGTTTTCAACATGGGGAGGCTGTTGCACTGCAGCTACCACATGATTCCAGCTGACCAAGAAATTTACCCACTCTTACCACCTGCAATAGTCATAACGAAAGGATTTACAAGTTGACAATCAACTGCTTGGTCACGCCACAATTACATCTTCTGTGTCCATCAAGACCTAGGGTGGGACTTGAACCTAGAGTTTCTGGCTCAGGGATAGAGACACTATCCACTGCACCACAAGACCTCCTGCACTCCACTAATTAACTCAGCCACATGTGCAGGCAAGTCAGAACATCATTCTCACTCTAAATGGCACCAAAAGACTGAAGGTGACTTTGGCACAGGCCTTTGTTATGAATGTATAGCTTTATAAGATGGTTACATAATGCATAAGAAATATGGCTTGTGGCATGGAGTTTTTGAGTGACTGGAGCTGATCCCAAACTGGCATAAATGGGGAGGAATGGTGGCAGGAAGGACTTCTGGCTGTAAAATCACCCACCAAATCCAAATGATAGTTGATATTAATGGAAATAGCACCCTTGCTAGGGAGTACCATACAAGCGACCTGCAGGGTTCTTGCTCACACCCTGTGAGGCATGGGATAGTTACCATCCAGCAGATGAGGATGGCTATGGAAGAAAATTGAATGATGAGGTAGAGGGATGACCAAACTCAAAATCACAAGTCCAAATGTTGGTAGACTGACAACAAAAAGTGGTGAAGTAAATGACTAGTGAAGAAGAGAAGAACAATGACTGGATACTAATGAGATGTGCATGCTGAGATAGATGTGTGGAGTGACAAGAAGGAAAATATCACAAACCAGTGCTTCGGGGATTTGGAATAGATTGCAGGAGCATAAAATTAAGTAGGGGAAATGAGATTGAAATAATATGGATATTTGATGGAAAGAGAGAGAGAATGGATAAATGGTGAGGGGATTAATAGAGATGGGAATACGAGGGAAAAGGAGAAAAGGAAGGCCGAAAACTAGATGGAAAGATGTGGGGGCAGGAGACTTCAACAAAGTGGGACTGGAAGAAGAACTGAGAGAAGGAGATAGAAGAGCGATCATTCAGCATTATGGCAACCCCAAGTAAAATGGAAGAAACTGAAAGGAGAAGACATTCCACTCACTGTGGTTACATACCAAATTGACATATCATTATTCTCACTATCCTGTTTGAACATGCACTCTTTCTCTCTCTCTCTCAAAGCTCACACCAATGCACAAATGACTAAATGTTACAAAAAGAACCAAAGGTGACTTTGGCACTGACCTTTGTTATGAATGTGAGATTTAGGGGCGGTTCAGTGGTTAGCACTGCTGCCTACGGGGCTGAGGATCCGGGTTCGATCCTGGCCTTGGGTCACTGTCTGTGTGGAGTTTGCACATTCTCCCCGTGTCTGCATGGATTCCACCCCTACAAGCCAAAGATGTGCAGGTTAGGTGGACTGGCCACGCTAAATTGCCCCTTAATTGAAAATAAATAATTGGTACTCAAAATTATTATTTTTTTTTAAATCAATGTGAGATTTTATAAGATGATTATGTACTGGATACATGTGACATCCGATCTTTGAGTGTGTTAAAACACTAGTAAGAGAGGTATTTTCTGTAGTATATTGGTTACCTACTTTGTAATGTTTAGCCACTGTTGATTGTAGTTCACAGTATGTCTTAAGACATTAACTCCTGAAATGTATCCTTTGATCGGTCACTGGGACTTCAAAAGTCTATTTTAATGCTTTAATGCTATCAGTCTCTATGGGGATTGTAACACCTGTGGTCTCTTCTAATGATATTAGACCCATGAGGTTTATAGTGCAAGAGGAAGTTATTTAGCACATTACTTCCTTGTCAATTCTTTGTTAGTGCAAGTACACTACCCTACTCTACCCGTGAAGCTTATTTTTTTTTCTTTTAAATCTCTGCCTAAATCACTACCTGTGACAAAGCATTCCAGGCTTCAGCAATTCTGTCTGTGGAAAGAAATTTCTCCAAATCTCTTTCCTCATTCTCTTTATGACAACTTTAAATTAATGAGTCATTCTCTTTATGACAACTTTAAATTAATGAGTCCCTTTTCTCTCCAACCACTGGTGATAATTTTCACTCTCACCATCTGGGTGAGAATCTGATACAGTGGAGTAGGTCACCAGCCATCCAATTCACATCTAATTGATTATCGCATAAGAGATGAAGGTGAAAATTATCCTCACCCATTCCTGAACCGGAGAAATAGCTTTTCCCTCTTTGTTCTATCAAAACGCATTGTAATCTTAAAACTTTTATTACAATCTTCTCTTGACTATCTCTGCGCCAGTGAATATAGTTGCAGTATCTCAATTATCTCCTATCACAATGGAAAAAAAAGGTCTGATGAAAGTTCATCAATCTGAAACATTAATTCTTTCTCTCTCTCCACAGATGCTGTATGGTCTGCCAATTATTTCCAGCATTTTCCTATTTCTGCCATCTCATAATCTTAGCATCATCCTGGTGAATCTATGCAAAACACTTTATGGCATTTTCATAATGGGATATCACTAGGTGATCTCCTCTAACCCATACAACCTCCCCATAAACCGTAACATTTTCATCACTCACAAACTGAACAAAGATTATCGTATATTTACGCATCCTTCATGTGTTCTGGCAGAAGAAAATCCTCAGAAGACATAGTCCATTGGAACACCTTCGCCCTGTGTTTTAGAGGCACTTGTCCTCCTAGTCCCACAGCTATCCATTCAATTAATACTTTAAAATCCTCCGTACCAATCCTTTTTACAAGTTTTACATGACATCTCTCTGAATATAACTTTCCCAAAGAAGAAAAAGTTTCTCTCTGAGCCTATGCCCTCCACTTAGAAATCATAGCATGTTATCACAGAAACAACCCATTTGCTCGACCAAGTTTACATTGGTATTTTTCTTCACAAGTCATCTGATTGATTCTTCAACAGTGATGAGAAACACTTTTTGAGGAAATTAGCTTTTCCATTGGGAAGTACTATGTCTGTTGTACGTTATGTGTTCAGGAGTTTAAACCCAAACATGAGCACCAGTTTATAGTGATTCAGATGATATTGCTGTCGGCCTCATAAGACACAGTCGGTAACACAATATAGGAACAGTTCTAACAAAGCTGCCAGGTGCCATTCTCCCAGTGTTGTGCAGAATTCAAGGGGACTTCTTAAACCGTCAAATGATTGACACATTTCTCTCAATGGTAAATGAAAATAAACTAGATTTTATCAAGTGAAATTAGGCAAATTTTAAAATTTTCTTTCTGCAATCATAAAGAAAAATCATAATCTTGAAGATTAAAATATCTTTTAAAAAATGCACATCATTTGCATTGTAATATACTTTGACATAAATTTTGAAGTTACACAGATGCTTCGAACATTTAATATTATGGCTGTACCCACAGGATTCAACATTAACTTATGGACAATACTTCAACATATGCTGCATCGTTAATAAATAAACTAAGTAATTACAATAAAGAACATTCTACAGCCTGTTATATTAGTTATGTAGTCACCAACCATCTTTAAAGTAGCTGACAGATGTTATTTCAAATGTTAATGTCACTCTGATGATGTTTAGTTTTCTCACTATCCTAAAATAAAAGTTCCTTTCTTCATTGTGAAAATATTTAATCTGTCTTTGATGCAAATATACAAAAGTGAATGTCATGTTATTCACCCTGGGGAAACACAGACTGCAACACGATGCAATGAAATGATCAAGCATACACCAAACGTAGGCGTTGGTTCAATAAGAATTATTGAACTTCAGTAACAAAGCACACAGCTGCCTGTGGGTTGACTCTCTACTACTCTAAGTAAACTAACATTAACTATCTAGAGCAGGCTAGCTCTGATCCACGTGTAGAAGGCGTTGAATGATTTGTACACCCTGATTGTCACTACAGTTGTCACCAGTGGAAAGAGACAGAGTGCTGATGCCGCGTGTGTTTTATAGTTGGAAGCCCCCCTCTGGTGTTCAGTCTGGTGGTTGGTCGTGTTCTGTTCTGTATGTTGATTGGCTCACCTGGGGGTCTGTCACTGCCTGCTTTTACCACATGATGTGCATGGATGCATATTATGAGAGTGAACTAATTTAATTAAAACATATGTTACATCTCATTTATTCAGTCTCTACCATGCGTTTAAATCCTCTATTAAAACACTTGCTGTAGTAAAAGATGGTGAAAACAATTCATTTTTAGGTTATCTAACATATTTAAATCGCAGAATAAATGAATACATTCATAATACGTTCAACAAACACTCGCAATTTACACTTAAATAACTACTCCCTATTTTATTAATTCGGCTTTCAAACTTGCAGACAGAGCTTTAAATTACCATGCTGCAGAAACAGCATTCACCATAACGTGTATAAAAACAAGCAAGTCTGGCAGCAGCTGCGGATAGAAAAGGGAGTTAATGTTACCAGTTGAATATGCACCAAGTCAGGGCAGCACGGTGGCACAGTGGTTAGCATTGCTGCCTACGGCGCTGAGGACCCGGGTTCGAATCCCGGCCCAGGGTCACTGTCCGTGTGGAGTTTGCACGTTCTCCCCGTGTCTCCGTGGGTTTCACCCCACAACCCAAAGATGTGCAGGTTAAGTGGATTGGTCATGCAAAATTGCCCCTTAATTGGAAAAATTAAGGCGTCCGCCCCCCTCCCCTCCCCCGCTAACAAGGTCGAGCAGCACTTAACCTGCACTTGCTCAGCCAACCCCAGCCAGCTCACAACAATGGTGCCGAGGAGACCGGTGTCAGACCGGCCTCAAGATTCAGAGATGCTGACCTGGGGAGGCTCCTAGACGCAGTGCAGGCCAGGAGGGATGCCCTGTTCCCCGAGGGTCCCGAAGGGTGAGCCACAAGGCAGTCAGTGCTGCCTGGGATGAGGTGGTGGCAGTTGTCAGCTCGAGGAGTATGACCAGGAGGACTGGCCAGCAGTGCAGGAATTGGTCAATGACCTACACATAAGAATCCTCACCTCCTTCGAGAAGCGAGTCCCGCAGGTGACCGGTGTGGCCGAGGATAGATGGGTCAGCCACACGGAGGTGAGGAAACACTGGGCTCCACCCGGAGGACTTGTCAAACGTAAGGCCTTATGACTGACCCATCCCTCCCACTGATCCCACTCTCCTGACTCCGAGGAGAACACCTCGGAGGAGAGTTCCGAGGACACAATCATGGTCGCGGCACAGCTGTCCTCCCCCCCCTACCAACGCAGATACACACACTTCGGTGGGACATGTTAGTGGACAGGCTTCTGAGGCACAGTCTGGTGAGCACCACACCGCTGATGATGACCTGTGGAACCATCAGGTGGAGGCAGGAACCCCAGACGAGGCTGCTGGATTCCAGGACCCAGCTGAGTCCCAGCCTGATGATGACCTGTGGAACGGAGTTATCCGGAGATGATAAAGGCCAACCTAGGAGTTCAGAGGGAGATGTCAGTGTCACTGCAGCAGATCCGTAGCTGCTTGGAGGAGTTCCAGAGGCAAGGGGCGCAGGAGATGCTGTCAGCAATGCGTGGCACTGAGGCCAACACTGCCAGGGTGGTGACCACAGTGGAGAGCCTGGTGCATGATGTCGGCATCTTGAGTAAAGCTGTCCAAGGGTACCCAGCACCAAGCAGACCTTGATGAGATTCTGCGGGACATGTCTCATTCTGATAGGATTGGCTGAGGCGCTGTTGAGCTTGTCCCAGTCGCAAATGGGCATGGCAAAGTCACTGCAGAGCATGTCCCAGTTGTCATAATATGCACTCATGTTCATAATGAAATACAGACAGGCAGTGATGGACACACACAGGAACCAATCACCACACAGAATACCGAACAACCAATCACCAGGCATGACATTACAGGGTACATTACCAGTATAAAACACACAAGGCAGGAAGGCTCAGCCTCTTCGTATTGGTGATAGCTGTAGCAGCAGTCAGGGTGCAATGTACAGTCAGCACCTACTACACACGGCACAGGGCAAGTCTGGGCAAGCCAGACCAAAGTTAGCAAGCTTAGATTATCATCATCATAGAATTTACAGTGCAGAAGGAGGCCATTCGGCCCATCGAGTCTGCACCGGCTCTTGGAAAGAGCACCCTACCCAAGATCAACACCTCCACCCTATCCCCATAACCCAGTAACCCCACCCAACACTAAGGGCAATTTTGGACACTAAGGGCAATTTATCATGGCCAATCCACCTAACCCGCACATCTTTGGACTGTGGGAGGAAACCGGAGCACCCGGAGGAAACCCACGCACACACGGGGAGGATGTGCAGACTCCGCACAGACAGTGACCCAAGCCGGAATCGAACCTGGGACCCTGGAGCTGTGAAGCAATTGTGCTATCCACAATGCTACCGTGCTGCCCGATTGATGGAGTGTCGACTCACAGCGAACTATGTACATTACTCGGCAAGTTCAATAAAGCAGTGTTGAACCATCTACAGCGTTGGAAGCCTGTTTTCAAGTGATACTGTATCGATTTAATACTGCAGTGATACTGCAGTCCGTGTTAATCCAACATAGGTAACACATCACCAGTCACTGAGGAGTATCGGCAAGGGCGTTGACATGATTGTGCAGACCACGGGGAACTGCCAGGGCTGGCAGAGCCTGATGATGCTGGGGTTCAAACCAGCTGCCCGTCCATCTGAAGGTGCACCCTAGGGCCCTATGGGCATCAACCAGGAGATGGAGGTGCTGGGTGCCAGGCCTGACCCATCCCATGGAGTGGCGACAGTGGCCATCAGCTCCCCCAAGTTCCACCCCTCTGATGAGGTTGCATCTCCCAATCAGCACACGGGACAGTGCGGCACAGCTGTGCAGGTGCCACTGACAAGTGAGCCAGGGTCCTCAGGCCCCAGAGGTCGTCCGCCAGGGGCACCGATGGCCATGGGATGAGGTAAGCAGCTGGCTGCCTCCAGCTCTCATGTACATCCTGGGGAAACACCAAGACGTAGTGGTAGAGCTAGGAGGGCCAAGCATGTCAAGGACCACTGAGGGCATCGGGAGAGTGGGGGAAAGGGGGGGGGGGGGGTAGGTAGGGGGTGAGGAGGGGGGAGGAAGTGGGGTCTGGAGGGATGGGGCCGGCACCATCGGGGGTGGGGTTTCTATGGTACATTAAACACCTCTTCGCAAAACCATTATTTTGCCTCTGTCACGTCCTTCTGCAGTGCGGGATGACTCTCGGACCCTTTGCCCATCTCCCCAATGCATCCTCCCCTGCCCCCATAGCTGCCCAGTCCTGTGGAGGGTTCTCCCACCCCTCACCGAGCACAGGAGTGGCATGCCCAGTGCCCCCAGGCACTTTGCCTGTGAGCAAAGATAGCTACTCACCTCCCCACAGAAGCCCTTCCACCAGGTTCACCTTTTTCAAAAGGAATACGGGTCAGTGCCAGCGTGAGCACTTGCTGGGGAGGCCGTTGAATGACTGGAGGCTGTTGGACAGGAGGTCACTCATTAATTGTATGGAAATGGGGGTTAAGTGGTGATAATTGGTTTCTCGCCATGCTACGACGCAATCCCGATTTCGCCTGGGCGAGCTGACCGGTTGTATCGTAAACACTTTGGCGCCTGCCACAGATCTCATTTTTAGCCTCTCCCGCTATTCTCCGGCCTCGTTATGCTTGAGCGAGAATGGTACGAGGCCCTTTGTCTCTCAAAATAGTAATAACAACTGCACAAATAAATTCTTCACCACCATGTTAGATGTTGAAGGAGATATACAATTTTACTGTGAGTTAAATGGAGCTGTGTGCTTACAAAGTGCAATTTGAAAGGAGCATTCTTTTAGTAGAAAAGCATGAAAAACACAAAAGACGAATAACACAAACATTTCATTGGCCTTGAAGGAAATGTATAGAAGAATGTACAGGCAAGTACTTGCAAAGACATTTACTGCATTACCTTTTTCAACCTTCAGTATTTTGTTCTAACTTTGCTACAGAGGAAGCAGCTGATTGGTGAGAGTAATCAGCAAGTTCTTCTGCATTTAATAAATAGTTCGTAAAAATTGAGGTTACTGCCCAGTGGTAATATTGTAGGTTTGGGAAGGCTAGGCCCCCCATGGATCGCGTTCTCTGCAGAAATTTCTTTGGGATCCTTGCATTCTTCCCCCCACTCCCCCATACAAACGCTATAGTTTGTCCAGTGAGTTGAGAAAGGCCTTGGGGATGTAGATTTAAACAGGAAGAGGAATGTAGGCAGGACGTTCATTTTGCTCGATTGCACCCTCCCCGCCAGGGAGAGTGGGAGTGTGTTTTGTCTCATGCTTTTTAACTTCCTGTCAGGATGGTCAGGTTCCACTTGTGGATCCCTGTCCAGTTATGAGAGGTTTGGATCTCCAGGTCGTGGAATTTGTGACGGACCTGTATAAACGGCAGCCCCTCCAACTCTGCCCCTCCCCCTTGAGGGTTCGCCAGGAAGATTGTGTTTTTGCTCAGGTTAACTTTGTCGCCCGAGAAGGCTCCAAACTCTTTCAAGAGTGCCATGATTCCTTCCATGCGGCTTTGTGGGTCCAAGATGTAGAGGAACAGGTCATCTGCATAAAGTGAGACTCTGCGCTCTCTGCCTCCTCTCCGGATTCCTTTCCAATTCTTTGCCGCCCTCAGCGCGATAGCTAGTGGCTCGGTAGATAGGGTGAACAGCAGCGGGAAGAAAGGGTATCCGTGCCTTGTGCCCCTATGCAGCTGGAAGTACTTAGAACTGGTGGTGTTTGTCCCTACGCTCGCAGTGGGAGCATTGTAGGAGTTTTACTCAGTCAGTGAACCCTGTCCCAAGCCCGAACTGCTCCAGTATGTCTGTGACGTCCAAAGAGACGATCACCTCAGGTATTCTCTTCACGGATGGGGTCATGATCACATTCAGCAAGCACCTGAAATTCAAAATTAGCTGTCTACCCTTAACAAAGCCGTTCTGGTCTTCTGCAACCACCTCTGGTACGCAGTCCTCCAAACTTTTGACTAGGATCTTGGCCAGTATTTTTGTGTCTACGTTTAGTAGCGAGATGGGTCTGTAGCAACCGCATTCTGTTGGGTCTTTGTCTTTTTTAGATATCAGCGAGATTGAGGCTTGTGGTAGCATAGGCTGCAGTGTGCTCCTTGCCAGTGAGTCTGTGAACATCTTCCACAGGTGCTGCCATGAATCTTCTCAAAGTCTGCTGGGAAACCATCTGGTCCTGGTGCCTTCCCTGCTTACACAGGTCTCTTGTCCAGTTCCGCTACAAGTTTTTCTCTGCTGTCCCTGATCTGTGCTATTTCCCTCGTGGCTGCCTGCTTTCTCAGCTGGTGCACCAACAAGCGGCTAGCCTTATCTCCATGTTCGTAGAGGATCCCCAGTGCCTGGCGGAGTTGGTGCACTATTTTCCTCATGGAGAGCAGATCAAAGTCATTTTGTAGCTTTTCGTCTCCACCAGGATCCCCACGATCGAGGCCTCGGCGCATCGCCAATCTACCTACAGTATGGAATCGACTAGCTGGTGCCTAGCCGTCCTTTCTTCTCTGTCCCTTTGTGCTTTAAAGGTGATAACTTCTCCCATGATCACGAACTTCAGCGCTTCCCAGAATGTGGAGGGCGAGACCTTCCCGTTATGGTTGTTAATAATATACTCGTCTATGGTCTGTGATATTTTTTCGCAAAAAGCCTTGTCGGCCAAGAGGTCCGCGTCCAACCTCGAAGGGAGGCGTTGGACATGGCCCATCTCTAACCTCACATCCATATTGTGTGGAGCATGGTCGGAAATTACGATTGCAGAGTATTCCGCCCTTACCAGCCCTGGAGCACCGATTTTCCCACTACAAAGAAGCCAATCCGTGAATAGACGTGGTGTACTTAATAATAATGTAATCTTTATTTTCACAAGTAGGCTTACATTAACACTGCAATGAAGTTACTGTGAAAAGCCCCAAGTCGCCACATTCCGGCACGTGCTCGGGTACACAGAACGAGAATTCAGAATGTCCAATTCATCTAGCAGCACATCTTTCGGGACTTGTGGGAGGAAACCGGAGCACCCGGAGGAAACCCACAAAGACATAGGGAGAACGTGCAGACTCCGCACAGACAGTGATCCAAGCTGGGAATCGAACCTGGGGCCCTGGTGCTGTGAAGCCATAGTACTATGCTGCCTTTGGGAGAAGAAGGAGAACTCCTTCTCCCCTGGGTGGGTGAATCACCATGGGTCCACCGCCACCATCTGCTCTATAAATAGGCTGAGTTCTTTCGCCATGTTGAATGCCTTTCCCGTTTTGGGATTTGACCTGTCTGTCCGTGGGTCCTGTACACAGTTAAAGTCCCCCCATGATCAGTCGGTGCGTACCTAAGTCGGGGTGTTCCACCATGGTCTTCTTTATAAACCCCGTGTCATCCCATTTGGGAGTGTACACATTAATGAGGACAACTAGTGCTCTATCTGGGACACCGCTGACCATGATCTACCCATCCCCCTGGGTCTGTAACCATCTTTGTCACATTGAACATCGTCCTTCTATTTAGCAAAATGGCAACCCCCTTGGTCCTTGTCCCGTAACAGGGATGATAGGTCTGTCCATCCAGTCTTTCCTTACCCGCAGTCAGTCCTTCTCCCTTACGTGCGTCTCTTGGAGGAAGACTATGTCGGTTTTCATGTTTCTCAGGTGAGTGAAGATTCTGGATCTTTTCACTGGGCCGTTAAGTCCCCTAATGTTCCAGGTGACTATCCTGATGGGATTATTTTGTCCCGCCGCTCCTATGGGATCAACCATATTTATCTGGTGGACGCACCCCTGTACTCTGGGATTTCCCTTTGTTCCCTTTAAGGGCAACACAGCAGAAGAGGGTCACCTGACTTGGGGGGCCAATTGAGACTGAGGGTGAGTAGGGGCAACACAGTAGCACAGTGGTTAGCACATGTTGCTTCACAGCTCCAGGGTCTCAGGTTCGATTTCCGGATTGGGTCACTGTCTGTGCGGAGTCTGCACGTTCACCCCGTGTGTGCGTGTGTTTCCTCCAGGTGCTCCAGTTTTCTCCCACAGTCCAAAGATGTGCAGGTTAGGTGGATTGGCCATGCTAAATTGCGCCTGGTGTCCAAAAAGGTTGGGTGGGGTTACTGGGTTACAGGGGTGGGATGGAGGTGTGGGCTTAAGTAGGGTGCTCTTTCCAAGGGCAGGCTCGGTGGGCTGAATGGCCTACTTCTGCACTGTAAATTCTATGAGTAATCACCCCAAGGGGTGGAGTCCTCTCTTAGTCAGAAGACATGTAGAAGACATGTCGGTGACTAGAGCAGCCGCGTGGTCTGCTGTCCTCATTACAATTTTTCTTATCAATAAATACCTTTTGTGTTTCTGATGAAGTCTGTGAACGTGCATCATTACACAAACCACCCAACTTTCCTTGTTGACACCATGTTAGCTGACATTGTAAATGCCCCTCTCTATTCACTCACTATACCTTCTCTTTCAAAGTAACCATTATAACTGACTCATCAAGAAAGGAAAGGTGTTAGCCGTGGATGCACCTTAACCTAAAGATTGTGCGTTCAGGATTTGAGCAAAAAAAAAATCTAGGCTGACATTCCAGAGCAGCACTGAGGGAAAGCTGCACTTTTACAGGTTAAACCTTAACTTGATGCCCCAGACATTGTTCTCCAAGGTGAGCATAAAAGATCTTGTCCCACTATTTCTTAGAGAGCAGGGATGCATCGCAAGCATCTGGGTCAATATTTATCACTCAATCATTATGATGATGTATATGAGAATTTGTTGTGAGAACGTTTGCTGCCACATTTCTCTTTGTGCTTGGTATGACTCCAACCAATGGAGCATATTCCCCCAATTCCCATTGACTCCAGTTTTGCTCGGGCTCCTTGATGCCGTACTCAGTCAAATGCTGCCTTGATGTCAAGGGCATTCACTCTTCCCTCACCTCTTAAATTAAAATTGTTTGTCCATGTCTGGATGATATTGGGCAAAATGAGCATCAATAGGCAGGTGTTTGCTGAGTACGTGTCGCTTAATAACATGACGATGACACTTCCCATCACTTCATTGGTGATTGATAGTAGATGAGAGGGAATTGGCTGGGTTGTATTTGTCCAGCTTTTTATGTACAGGACATGCCTGGGCAATTTTCCACATTGCCGGGTAGTTTCCAGTGCCTGTATTGGAACAGCATGGCCATAGGTCCGGCATGTTCTGGAATACAAGTCTTCAGTACTATTGCTGAAATATTGTGGGGGCCCATAACTTTTGCAGTATCCAGTGCCTTCAGCTGTTTCTTGATAGCACATGGAATGAATAGAATTGGCTGAAGACTAACATTTGTGATGCTGGGGACCTCAGGAGGAGGCCGAGATGAGTCATCTATTTGGCACTGCTGGCTGAAGGTTGTTATAAATACTTCAGCTTTATCTTTTGCACTGATGTGCTGGACACCCCCATCATTGAGAAGGAGAATATTTGTGGAGCCACCTCCTCCTGTTTCCCCTTTGCTTCCCCTTCCCCACATCTACATCAGTCACAGTTCACCCTCTGATGTTAGTTTCTCTGCCATTTGGCATTTTACATTCTCTCACCCCACAGTATAAATATTTCACACTTTCTAAGTATTTTAGCTTTGACAATGGGTTAACTGAACTCGAAACGTTAGCTCTTTTCTCTCCATACAGATGCTGCCAGACCTGCTGAGATTTTTCAGCATTTTCTCTTTGGCCCTCCTGTTAATAGTTGAATTGTCCATTACCGGGTGTTACAGGATTGCACATCTTAGATCTGATCTGTTGGCATAGCTCTGTCTATCATCATGCTGCTTTCGCTGTTTGGCAAGCAATAGTCCTGTGTTGTAGCTTCATCAGGTTCACACCTCATTTTTAAGTATGCCTGGTTCTGCTCCTGGCTACTCTCCTAAATGCTTTCTGAGCAATCCAACTCTTTTCGAATCACATAACCATACAACAGATGGGTCAATATAGACACTTTATTTCACACATCTGGTTGTACGATAACAAAAAGAACTATATTAGCTGATGGCCCATGACATTGCTCTTGAGAAGTCAAAGGGTACACTGTTAGAGGTTAGAATTGTAAGAAGTAACATGCAATATAGTATTATAGTGTGAAGGGAAAGCTGCATAAAATGTAGTTGCAAACCTAATTGCTGTTATATCAGTTGTTGAATAATTTATTTGAGAAATGTCCAGAGGTCAATTTAGAAGACATACATGATGCTGGGTAATTTCTTTGCAGATGAGAAATGATTTATTTTTCTTCATTTCGTAATTTATTGATGACTCGTGTTCATTAATTAATATTAATGTGACTGTGATCGGTTAGTTTCTGTTGACATTATGAACCATTATTCTATTAAGCAACTTTCAGATTCTCAATTTTTCATCATTAAATAGTGAATAAACATCCATTGACATTGCATAATTCGGTGAGACAATAATTAGAACACCAAAACTCATCCATTGTAATTTTGTCACGGCATGCTGACTTTCCAGTGAATGTAACAGGTCATGTCATTCATAAAAGGAATTAAGATCAATTCAGCCATCACCCAGAGCGGCACGGTGGCTCAGTGGTTAACACTGCTGTCTCACAGCACCAGGGACCCAGTTTCAACTTTCACCTTGGGTGACTGTGTGGAGTTTTCACTTTCTCTCCGTGTCTGCGTGGGTTTCTTCAAGGTGCTCCGGTTTCCTCCCACAGTCCAAAAATGTTCAGTTTAGGTGGATTGGTCAGGCTAAAATTGCCCCTTAGGGACTAGGGATGTGCAGGTGAGGTTGTGGGGTAAAGGGAATATGGTGGGGGGCAGGGAAGTGGGCCTAGGTAGGGTGCTCTTTTGGAGGATTAGTGCAGATTCAATGAGCTGAATGGCCTCCTTCTGCACTTCAGGGATTATACGATTTTATCTCCTCTGAGTTGCCCACCATCACAGCCATCTCAATGGATCCAAACTCCACAAATATTGTTGATCAGAGATGACTGGAAATGTCAGACTCATCATGCAAGTCAACCTTTGTGTAAACAACAGAAATTACACACAAACTGACGTTTAACTTGAAGAAATGGTTTGCTGAGTGCAAGGGGTGTTAGAGTACATTGAGAGAGGGCACAAAGCTCATCACTATCTTCTCAAGGTCAATTGGGAATGGGCAATAAATGGTCGCTTAGCCTTAGCCCACATCCCATGAACGAATAAATAATAATAACAAAAATATCTGTAATGCATTTTTATATCTTACCTTTGGTGAAGCCCAGGTTTTTCAACAAAGTAGCAGCCACAGTGCACTAGACAAGTACTAGAGTTTTATGGGGGGTAGACCGGTAACAAGGACAAAAAGTAACAGGGGC
This sequence comes from Scyliorhinus torazame, assembly GCF_047496885.1. Classification (NCBI taxonomy): domain Eukaryota; kingdom Metazoa; phylum Chordata; class Chondrichthyes; order Carcharhiniformes; family Scyliorhinidae; genus Scyliorhinus; species Scyliorhinus torazame. The sequence goes on along the minus strand of NC_092722.1, from coordinate 116,348,295 downwards.
ATTTTGTCACGACTAATGAAAGAATAGGACTGGGACACGGATCAGGGTGAATAGAGATGAAGTAAGTAAACTGGGTGTCGAGGAAAGGGTAGTTGGGGATTTGGTCTGTTGGTACTTGGGAAACCTTGGAACTGATAGCAATGTGAAAAGTCCAGGCCTGGTACTAAAATTTAAATCTGTCTGGATTTGACAGTACGTGGCATTTGAAAAGCTGGTGGCACCTGGATTAGGATCTGGCAATTTTCAGTGGAAGATCCCATGGTGACTGGCACAATTGGGGGCATAACTTTGGCTAGGATCTCTCTGCATTGTTGATGCCCGGCAAATAAAATTCATGTCCCCATCCTCAGGACCAGTTACATGAGTGAGGCGGTCCTTGCTGAGAACTCACACCAAAATGAGCAGACTTAATGTGGCCCTAGACCTTAGCAACCGGCTGCAAAGGGAGAAAAAGGCAATCAGTGAGCCAGCTTGCGCATGCATTACTTTTAATATTTTGTTTGTTGAGATATGATTTTATAATTTCAATGACAGGACTTATGCGCAGCCACTCTCAAAATACTTCTTAGCCCCATATTTGCTTCATGCTCCAAAGTCCCCAATACCAACCTTTGAATTCTGGGACCTACCAGGCAGCCTCTCTGCATAAGTCATTCAATGAGTACAATTGGCAGGAAAGATGGAGGAGATCAAGGTTCACGTCACTAATATATGCCTATTCACACATTGGCAGGCAATTGGACCAACTCCATTATGGCGAAGCATGCCCCAAGTATTATTCTCCATCCGTTTTGGTGGTTAGGGAGAAAGAACTTTGAGATAGCAAGTCTCAGGCTTAACATAATTTCAGGATAAATAGACAGGCAGTGCAAAAGAGTATGGCATCAGACTGTGCAAGAAAAGGTCTAGGATATGACAGTTGATTGTTGAGTATTGGTATAGAGCTTTGGGCCTGTAGGCACTGGAGCCGAGACTTGAGTTCCAGGACTTGGAAAAAAATTCAAAGTGCATGTCTATGAAGAAAAGTAGATGGAAAACATGGCAAAGGTACGCACTCTGCAAGGAACAGAAGAATGAGATCTTAACTCATGTGTCTGTGAGAAAGAGAGACTATGATGAATGGTGCATGTGCAGAGGCCCGAAAAGAGGATATAGGGATACAGATCACAAGAAAAGCAAAAGAAATAGGGGAAAGACTTGACCACTCAGCCCATCGAGTCTGCTCCACCATTCAACAAGATAATGGCTGACCTGGGGCGACATTCTCCGACCCCCCGCCGGGTCGGAGAATCGCCGGGGGCTGGCGTGAATTCCGCCCCCGCCGGTTGCCGAAGTCTCCGGCACCGGATATTCGGCGGGGGCGGGAATCACGCCGCGCCGGTTGGCGGGCCCCCCCGCTCGATTCTCCGGCCCGGATTGGCCGAAGTCCCGCTGATAAATTGCCTGTCCCGCCGGCGTAAAGTAAATCACCTACCTTACTTGCGGGACAAGGCGCGTGGGCGGGCTCCGGGGTCCTGGGGGGGGTGCGGGGCGATCTGGCCCCGGGGGGGTGCCCCCACGGTGGCCTGGCCCACGATTGGGGCCCACCGATCCACGGGCGGGCCTGTGCCGTGGGGGCACTCTTTCCCTTCCGCCTCCGCCACGGTCTCCACCATGGCGGAGGGGGAAGAGACTCCCTCCACTGCGCATGCGTGGGAAACTGTCAGCGGCCGCTGACGCTCCCGCGCATGCGCCGCCCGGAGATGTCATTTCCGCGCCAGTTGGCGGGGCACCAAAGGCCGTTTCCGCCAGCTGGCGGGGCATCAAAGGCCGTTTCCGCCAGCTGGCGGGGCGGAAATTCCTCCGGCGTCGGCCTAGCCCCTCAATTTTGGGGCTCGGCCCCCAAAGATGCGGAGCATTCCGCACCTTTGGGGCGGCGCGATGCCCGTCTGATTGGCGCCGTTTTGGGGGCCAGGCGGCGGACATCGCGCCGTTTCCGGAGAATTTCGCCCCTAGTTTTCTGCCCACTCCCATCCATCACCAGACTCCCTTGTCCAGCAAAAGAACATCGAAATACAATCCCTTACATTACACCAATTCCAAGAAATATTAGAAAGAGAGGACCAAAATCGAGTGAAAGTTTTGCGAACAGTGCAGTTTCAAGTTTCAGACATTGTGGAGAAGAAGAAGCCACTGAAAATGAAAGTGTTAGGTGCATTTCTAATGAGTAACGTTATGGAGAGGTTTCGTGATTTCATTTTTAAATGGCTTAATTATTTTATTTGTTTTATTTGTAACATTGTCCAGTTCAATCGGTGAAAAATAAAATATCTAATGCAAAGAGTTTTTAAAAGTGTTTTAAATGGTTGCTGTCATAATATACATCTATGTATACAATGGAGTGCAGACAGGCAGTGATTGACACACAGGATGACCAGTAAGCACACAGAACAGAGCAGCCAATCACCAGACAGGACACGACCACTATAAAGCAAGAGGGCACCAGTTTTCCCGCTCTTTCGGGACCCAGCCTCTGAGACAGTCAGAGCTCCTGAGCTAGCCAGTGCCTACACCATGTGGTAGCTAGGTTAGTCTGGTCAGGCTAGTGTCAGGTCTCCAGTCAAGTCAGCGTAGTGTCAACCCACAGTTGAACATGTATAATAGTTTGGATGTTGAATAAAATCGTGTTGCATTTTATCAAGTGTTGGAGGTCTGTCTCTCGCCACACTGCATCAAGTGCAGTTCACCTCGACCCAGCCTACCCAACACATCAGTTGCTTTTTGAGAAACTTATAGATTAGTTCCATGAGAATTGGTACTTGCTGATTGTAACTTTTTACTATTGGTTTAAGTGGTTGTGATAGGCATACTTTGCAAGTCCCTAAGTGGCTGAAATCTTCTACTGCTACAAAACAATCAAATCACAATTTTATTTGTATTCAGAACAAAATGTTGAAAGATGGCCGAAGTGTGATTAATACGCACTCAGGCTGCAAGAGAGAGGGAGGAAGAGAGGGAGAGGTCAGTATTGGTAAAATAGAAGAATAAGTGGCTGTTGTGCCGCATTTAACAGTAAGTCGCAAATACAGTCACTTTACAATAAATAGAGATTTTCGGCGAGATCTCTATTTGAGAGACTAAGTTCTGACGCCGGGACTAAATTGCGAGTGTTCTACATGGACGAAAGCGGTGCCAGTCCCGGAGTGATTCAGGTCCCGTTAATGGGCTAGCACCCATGTAATTTCAATGCATGCTGACCCTCACCCCAGCCAACATGATGGCACTGGTTGCGCTGGACTATGCCCATCCCATTGATGGGTCGGCTGGGGCCAGAGGGTACCTAAGTGGATGGCCTGGAGGGGCACCTATATGACTCTTGGTGTTAAGTTCCCAGTAGGCACTCAATGGCGTGCATAGCCTCATGGCTGCCTTGTAGGTTGCGGCAATGGAGGTCTGTGCCCGGCCACGTCTCCCCCATGGCCCACCTCCTAGCCGTCCCCCTGCTACTCCTCCCCGGCCCTGGCAGATGCCCTCTGGCCAGTGGCACAACGGTCAGCACACTGTAGCGATGTTGAACACTGTTAGTACCCCTTCCCGCACCCTCAGCGGCCACGGTGCCTGTTTCCTGATTTGAGATACAACAAGTAAACCTCGCCATCGGCAATTCCTCTTGGCAGAAGTGGGGCATTGCGGGAAGCCCGGAAAATCTCAGGTCATGCCTGTTAATGATTTGCCAACGGCCTTTACTGTACAATTTGCATGCCTATGCCGGTGTGTGGTGTAGAACGCATTCATGCCACTGTCAAGGGATCGGAGCATCGCAGATGGGCAAAGGGGGCGGGCTTACATTGTTAGTAAGGAATGAAGTTAAATCGATAGAAAGGAGCGATATAGGATCAGAATCTCTGTGGGTACAGTTGAGGAATCGCAAAGGTAAAGGTAAAAAGACCCTGATGGGAGTTATGTACAGGCCACCTAGCAGTAGTCAGGATGTGGGGCAGAAAATAAATCAGGAGATAGAAAAGGCATGTAAAAAAGACAATATTACAATAATCATGGGGGACTTCAATATGCAGGTGGACTGGGAAAAGTAGGTTGATAGTGGATCCCAAGAAAAGTAATTTGTGGAATGTCTAAGAGATGGTTATTTGGAGCAGCTTGTGACAGAGCCTACTCAGGAACAGACAATTCTGGATTTGGTGATGTGTAATGAGGCAGTCCTGATTAGGGCAGTTAAGGTGAAGGAACCCTTGGGGACCAGTGACCACAATATGATAGAATTTACCCTACAGTTTGAGAGGGAGAAGCTGTAACAGTATTACAATTAAATAAGGGTATCTACAAAGACACGAGGGAGGAGCTGGCCAGAGTTGATTGGAAAGGGAGCCTAGCAGGGAAGAGAGTAGAACAGCAATGGCAGGAGTTTATGGGGGTTATTCAGGAGGCACAACAGAAATTCATCCAAAGGAGGAGGAAACATGCTAAGGGGAGGACAAGGCATCCATGGCTGACGAGGGATGTCAAGGACAGCATACAAGCCAAAGAAAAAGCATACAAAGTGGCGAGTATTAGTGGGAAGCCAGAGGATTGGGAAGCCTTTAAAAGCAAGCAGAGAACAATTAAAAAAGCAATAAGGGGGAGAAAATGAAGTATGAGTGCAAGCTAGATAGTAATATGAAGGAAGATAGGAAGAGATTTTTTCAATATCTAAAATTAAGAGAGAGGCAAAAATAGACATTGGACCACTGGAAAATGTGGCTGGAGAAGTAATAATAGGAAACAAGAAATGGCAGAAGAACTGGATAGTCACTTTGCATCAGTTTTCACAGTGGAAAACATCAGTGGGATGCCAGAGCTCCAGGAGAACCAGGGGGCAGAGGTAAATGCAGTGACCATTACTAAGGAGAAGGTTTTGGGGAAACTGAAAGGTCTGAAGGTGGATAAGTCACCTGGACTGGATGGACTATGCCCCAGTGTCCTAAAAGAGATAGTTGAGGAAATTGTGGAGGCATTGGTGATGATCTTTCAGGAATCACTGGAGGCAGGAAGGGTTCCAGATGATGTAACACTACTGTTTAAGAAGGGAGGGAGGCAGAAGACGGGAAATTATAGGCCGGTTAGCCTGACTTCGGTCATTGGTAATATTTTAGAGTCTGTTATTAAAGATGAGATCGTAAATTTCTTGGAAGTGCATGGTAAAATGGGACTGAGTCAGCACGGCTTTGTCAAAGGGAGGTCGTTTCTGACAAATCTGTTAGAGTTCTTTGAGGAGGTAACTAGGAAGTTAGACAAAGGAGAACTAGTGGACATGATTTATTTAGATTTCCAGAAGGCTTTTGACAAGGTGCCGCACAGGAGACTGTTTAATAAGTTAAAAGCCCACGGTTTTAAGAGTAAGATCCTGGCATGGATAGAGGATTGGCTGACTGGCAGAAGGCAGACAGTGGGGGGTACAGGGGTCTTTTTCAGGATGGCAGCCGGTGGTTTTCAGGGTGGTGTGCCTCAGGGGTCTGTGCTGAGGCCACAACTTTTCACAATATACATTAATGATCTGGAAGAAGGAACTGAAGGCACTGTTGCTAAGTTTTCAGATGATACAAAGACCTGTAGAGGGACAAGTAGTATTGAGGAATTGGACAAGCTAGGAGAGTGGGCAATGAAGTGGCAAATGAAATATAATGTGGAAAAGTGTGAGGTTATGCACTTTGGAAGAAGGAATTTAGGCATAGACTATTTTCTAAATGGGGAAATGCTTAGGAAATCAGAAGCACAAAGGGACTTGGGAGTCCTTGTTCACGATTCTCTTAAGGTTCACGTGCAGGTTCAGTCGGCAGTTAAGAAGGCAAATGCAATGTTAGCATTCATGTCAAGAGGGCTAGAATACAAGACCAGGGAGGTACTTCTGAGGCTGTATAAGGCTCTGGTCAGACCCCATTTGGAGTACTGTGAGCAGTTTTGGGCCCCGTATCTAAGGAAGGATGTGCTGGCCTTGGAAAGGGTTCAGAGGACGTTCACAAGAATGATCCCTGGAATGAAGAACTTGTCGTATGAGGAACGGTTGAGGACTCTGGGCCTGTACTCATTGGAGTTTAGAAGGATGAGGGGGGACCTTATTGAAACTTACAGGATACTGCGAGGTCTGGGTAGAGTGGACGTGGAGAGGATGTTTCCCCTTGCAGGAGAAACTAGAAGCAGAGGACACCATCTCAGACTAAAGGGACGATCCTTTAAAACAGAGATGAGGAGTAATTTCTTCAGCCAGAGGGTGGTGAATCTGTGGAACGCTTTGCCGCAGAAGGCTGTGGAGGCCAAATCACTGAATGTCTTTAAGACAGCGACATATAGATTCTTGATTAATAAGGGGATCAGGGGTTATGGGAAGAAGGCAGTAGAATGGGGATGAGAAAATATCATCCATGATTGAATGGCGGAGCAAACCCGATGGGCCGAGGGGCCTAATTCTGCTCCTATGTCTTATGGTCTTATTCCATTTGGCGTCCGGTGCCAACGTCGATTTTCGGCAGATGCTGAATTCTCTCCCAATCGTGTTCCCCGATTCCGGCTTCGGCCAATGGAGAATTTTACCTCTCTCTCTCTGCTGCCAGACCTTTATCTCTCCCTCTCTGCTGTCAGACCATGCAAAAATTATGCATTTCACAGCTCGTTCAGCAAAGTGAAAATTTTACTGTGAACTGAGATATTTACATGTACAGTATATTGTGTAGTGACAGGGGTCCAGGATTCAAATTCATTTAAAGAATCTAAATGCCACAATGCTTGGAAATTAGAAGTTAGCAGCTGCTGCAGCAGTTAACATGAGCTTTATGGATGGGTTGGCTTCCTTTAAGCAGGAGTATGCTAATGAATTGAACCTACAGCACTAATAATCTACTAAACAATTTTGCAACAACAAAATTGGTGTATTTGTGCATATAACTGTATTCCGGAAAGTTAACACCTCGAGAACTGTTGAAAATGTGTGATGACTGCCCGAGGTACCACAATAGAGACATTTCATGAGGAATTACATTTAAAAATTGTGCATTTCCATATTTACTTAAGGAGTTGTATTTTGTTTCTTCATCTACCCTTCTTACTCCAGATCAGTGGTGGGCAATCTACGGCCTGGGGGGAGGGGGGGGGGGGCACATGCGGCCTGCCTGGGTGCAGCCAAAGGGACAATTTGTTGACCATTGCCCATGCGCAGTGTTGCCACACTCCACTGATATCCATCTGCGTAGATTTTTTCCTACTGGTATGACTGAAGTGATTTGCACATAAAGCGAGGGGAGCTGAAGTTAGGTCCGTGCGAATTAAAAACATTGACTGTGAGAGCCGTGCACACCCTCTGCATCCAAAGTGCAAATATTTATTTTGCTTTTAACATTTGAAGTTGATGATGGTTTTGTTTTCTTTATTCGTTCATGGGATGCGGGCGTCGCTGGCTGGGTCAACATTTATTGCCCATCCCTGAGGGCACTTAAGAGTCAACCACTTTGCTGTGGGGCTGGAGTCACATGGAGGCCAGACCAGGTAAGGATGGCAGATTTCCTTCCCTACAGGACATTAATGAACTAGATGAATTTTTACGACAACCAACAAGGGTTTCATGGTCACCTTTCGGAGTTTAATTCCAGATTTTTACTGAATTCAAATTCCACCAACTACTCTTGTGGGATTTGAACCCATGTCCACAGAGCATTACCCCGAGTCTCTGGATTACTAGTCCAGTGACAATACTACTACGCCACTGCCTCTATTAATATACAAATGATGAAGCATTTTCTATATCTCATTACGAAATACTCAGCATGTATTTTTTAAAAAAACTTTTTTCCAATGAAGGGCAATTTACCGTGGCCAATCCACCTATCGTGCATGTCTTTGTGTTGTGGGGATGAGACCCATGCAGCCACTGGGAAAATGTGGAAACTCCACATGGCCAGTAACCCGGGGCCAGGATCAAACTCGGGTCCTCAGTGCTAACCACTGTGCCACCATCCCGCACCTACCCGACATGTATAATCTTTTTCTTTTTTTTTACCCGGCCTGTATTAAATGTATTTAATCTTATTCACGGGGTCATGGTTAGTGAACAAACCTGATTTCAATCTTACGGCTCACTGAGGTGAAGGAGCGCTACTCATGCAGCCCAGTCATTAGCCTAGGTTGCCCATCACTGCTCCAGATATTCGCAAATTTGAGATGAGCTGCTGACTCCCATGCCATTCAACCACTAAGGCCACATACTCTGTAACATTGATATAACATCACCCTACTCCACCCTGCCTCAGTTCTGTGGTGTTCTTTGTGATTCTTTTCTCAGGATGGATGTTGTAGTGTTCACAAAGTCCACAGAAGCTAAGTTCATTAACAAAGCTAACATTTATTTACACGACTAAATTAAGCTTGACCATTTACTCCTCTAGTCTAGTAATCTACAATCTACACTCAACTAACACTCGTCTCTACACTATTTATAACTGTACTGTAAGCTCCATCACTGCTCTCTCTAGCTCTCCTTCAGCTTTCCCCCAAAAGTCTGAGTCAGTGCTTTATATAGTTCTGCATCTAGCTCAATTTAGTGGTTAATTATGATATGACATTAACCCTTTATATTCTGAACATTTTCCATAATGTCACAAGTTCATCTGCTGTTATAACACATGCCCATTCTTTTGTTTCTTTTACACTCAATGAACCCAACGAGGGGCCAGCCTCCCACCTTGTAGCCCCTGTAAATATGAGCTCATTCAAATCTCTGCTGCCTGTAATCTTCATCCACTCCAAGCACTGTTCTCAATTCTCGACCCACTGATCTACATTGGCTTCACATACCACAATGCCTCAAATGTTGAAATTCACATCCTCATTTTAAAATTCTTCCATGCCCTTGTCTCTCCCTATTTCTGTAATAAGATTGACCTGGACTGTCCAGGAATTGAAGATTAATTTCCAGGGCATTGTTATGTGCCACGCAGGAGAAAGATCATTGGGACATTAGGACAGATTTGTTATTTTTGTCATTTTCTTTGAACATTTCTCCTTACTAGAGATACAAATGTTGAAAATGGAAAAAAAAGGCTATTTGGTTCACAGCCAACACCATCCAGTTGTTGCTTTCCAATTGGCAGAGGAAGGCAGTGCATCACAAAGATGGATGTATTGGCCAACTAATAGGTGGAACTTGGGGGAAAGTCATGTCACGAAACCTCCAGAAATACACTTAATCAGTTTACAACACTACTCTGTAACCTCCTCAAGCCCTTCGACCCTCCAACGTCACTGCATTTCTCCAATTGTGATCTCTGTGCCTCTCTGATTTTAATTTCACCAGCATTGGTGGCCATGCCTTCAGTTCTTAAGCTCTGGAATTCCCTCCATGAACATTTCCATCACATTTTCCTCCTTTAACATACTCCTCAAAACCTAAGAACGAGGGGCGGGATTCTCCGACCCCCCGCCGGGTCGGAGAATCGCCGGGGGGGGGGGGGGGGGGGGGGGGGGGGGGGGGGCGGCATGAATCTCACCCCCGCCGGCTGCGGATTCTCCGGCGCTGGGGATTTGGCTGGGGCGGGAATCGCCCTGTGCCGGTCGGGGGCCTTTGGCAGCGGCCCCCCCAGTGATTCTCCGGCCCGCGATGGGCCAAGTGGCCGCCCGTTTTAGGCCGGTCCCGCCGGCGTAAATTACAACAGTTACTTACCGGCATGACCTGGCTCTGAGGGCGGCCTTCGGGATCCTCTGAGGGATCTGGCCCCGGGGGGTGCCCCCACGGTGGCCTGGCCCGCGATCGCAGCCCACCAATCCATGGGCGGGCCTGTACCGTGGGGGCACTCTATTCCTCCGCGCCAGCCGCTGTAACAGTCCGCAATGGCTGGCGTGGAGAAGAACCCCCCCGCGCATTCGCTGGGATGACGCCAGCACACGCTGGCGCTCCCGCGTATGCAGCAAATCGCGCCGGCTGGCGGAGGCCCTTCGCCGCCGGTTGGCGTGGTGCAAAGCCCTTCTGTGCCAGCCGGCGCAGCGCAAACCACTCCGGCGCCGGCCTAGTCCCTGAAGGTGCGGAGGATTCCGCACCTTCGGGGCGGCATGACACCGGAGTGGTTCCCGCCACTCTTCGGCGCCGGAGTGGCCCGCCCCGCCGGTTCGCGGAGAATCCCGCCGATTTGCAGAGAATCTCGCCCCAGACGTTCTGGCTGTTCACACCAACGGGATCTTCCAGTCCTGCTGAGGGCGGACCCCACTGTAGGTTTCCTGGTTGCGTGGGGTGGATTCAATGGAAAGTCCCACTGACAGTGGTGGGAACAGAAGATCTGGCTGCCAAGAAACATGCTGCGAAGAGGCCAGAAGACTCACCCGCCGGGTGCGAATCCACATGAGCCGGTTAGATCGCGGGAGATGCGGGAAACACGCCGGGCGCTGATCAGTTTCCGATCTAACCAGCCCACTTCCGTTGGCAAGATCCGGATCCTGCCGCGGCGGGAAACCAATAATCACCAATTAAGGCCAATTTCCATCCCATTAAGGCAAGGACCCCCGAGATAATGGCCGTCCGTGATCAAGCTGACTCCCCAATGGGCAGCTGCACAGGTGCCGTTTTGTACACCTATTTAAAAACGTGAAGCTAGCGCAATGGCTGTTGTGGGGATTGTAAGAGGGAGAAGCCATCTTCAGATTCGGGCAACAAGCCCAGGGGGAACGGGGCTGTTGCACCAGTGCTCGGGGGGCTGGGGGGGGGAGGGGGAGGGTGGAGCTGGGGGAGCCCCCGGGGGAGGACGGGCCTGGTTTGGGGGGGGGGGGGGGGTGAGCGCCATCAGTGCAGTTTCGACCCTGGGATGGGGTACAAGTGGACTAGCGCCCACTGGTTCGGCATGCCATCTCCCCGGGCTGTGTATACCCATACCAGGGGCAACTTCAGCATCTGCTTATCCATCCCACCGAACCCCTCCAGGACAGAGCCCCATCTATGGTAGTATAGTTGTCACTTTAATCGCCACTGACAGTGGTGACTACTGGCTGCAGAGCTGAAGGCTATTGCTAATAGGGAATTGGCTATTTTAGTGATGTGAGCACTTCATAGCTCTCAAGTGGATTCCCATGGGTAGACGTGCCATGTTGTAGGCAACTGTTACTGCCTGGAATCCCAATCAGGCTGTGTGGCCTGGACACTTTGCCTGAAAACTGGAGGCTTCAACACCACAGAAGCAGTAGTCAATAATGAAACAGCCAACAGTTGGATCACAGCAGTGGGGATATCCCCGCGACCAGAGGGTGGGTGTGTAAACTGGGGAGGGAATCAGTGCATGGTCCAGGTAACATTACCAGCAATTGTCTGTGGAATAGCGTCTGGGGTCTGGTGTCCAGGGGCCCCTGCTGCAGCTGGGGCTGCTTGTACATGGCTTGTTGGATGGCATCCTGAGGGATGGCAGAGGATGTGAGGGTGGGGAGACACAGAGGACTCATGGGTCCTGGGTGGAAGCTTCAACTGATTGTCTGTCTCATCCCCAATTTCTTACAGATATCACATTATGGATGCGATTGTGGATGCTGGAGAAGATGCCTCCTGGTGGCAGTCCAAGCAGCCACGCACTGGAGAAGGCAACAGCAGCAGCATTGGCAGAAACTTGGGGCGAGGTCCCATGTGCAGCGGCCCGCCCGACACCCTGAGGGCCCGGCCACCCATCAGGCCAGGGAGGGGCTCACTGGGGGAGGCCAGCGGCCGCCCAAGGCGTACAGGTGGCGCTGGTCTTTTGAAATGACGTCGGAAAGCATGTGCTGCAGGAGGCTCTGTCTCAACAAGGAGGCCTATGCTCTGTCCTTGCTGGCTTGGCACCATGTGGAGGAGGAGGTCACCGCAGCCCTGAACCTTTGTGGCTCAGGATCATTGCAGGGCTCGAGCGGGGACCTGTGCGGCATCTCACAACTAACAGCCCACAAATACATCCTTGAGGTCATGGATGGCCTGTTTGCCTGGGCAGCCAACTATAGAAACATTGATCTGGACCAGGCCCACCAAGATGCTGGACAGCAAGATTTTCTGTCATCACTGGGTTGCTGCAGGTCCAGGGGATAATAGATGACACCCATGTCAGCTTGGGCGTACCGGGCGGTCTGGAAACACCCTTTATTAACAGGAAGGGGTTCCACTGCCTAAATGACCATCTTGTGTGCAACCACCACCTGAGATCATGCATGCTCGGCAGATACATCCTGGGGCAGTCGGAGATCCCCGGCGTCTTCGAGGGACACCCCAGGATGGCTGGTTGGCTCTCGGGGGATAAGGGTTACCCGCTGAGGTCCTGGCTAATGACACCAGTATGGAGGCCAGAGACCAAAGACCGATACAGAGACCTGATATAACAACCTGATATAACAATGTAGCCACCTCAGCTATCATTGAGCGCTGCATCGGACAGCTTAAAATGTGGTTCCGTCTGGTGACACTGCCTCCCAGGCAACACTGGCTGATCTATGGCTGACCCTCTGAATCCCTTGGTATCCCATCTGGACTCCACCGCATCCATCAGTCTGACCAGGTCAGAGCCTTCGAATCGTGGAACTGATCTGCGCGATTGAATGGCTGCGTGCTGTCTGGGGTTTACTCTGCGGGATCAGCTTAGTGGGGAGCTGCCACGGTCCTCAGCTGGTGAGACAGTCTTTTCTGGAGTCAAACCCATGGGGCATCATTAAGTACCCGAAGGAAGTGATGGAGATGGCATGTCCAACTCCATCTACAAGTTTGCTGATGACACGACCGTAGTGGGTCGGATGTCAAACAACGATGAGTAAGAGTACAGGAGGGAGATAGAGAACCTAGGAGCATGGTGCAACAACAATCTTTCCCTCAATGTCAGCAAACTAAAGAGCTGGTCATTGACTTAAGGAAGCTAAGTGTCAGTCACGCCCCTGCCTGCATCAATGGTGCTGTGGTGGAGATGGTTGACAGCTTCAAATTTCTAGGTATACACATCAAAAAAAGTCTGTCCTGGTCCATACATGCCGACGCGACAACCAAGAAAGCACAAAAGTGCCTTTAATTCCTCAGGAAAGTAAAGAAATTCTGCATATCCACATTAAATCTGATCTAGTTTTACAAACGCACCAGAGAAAGCATCCTATCTGCATCACAGCTTGATTTGGCAACTGGTCAGCCCAAGACCGTAAGAAACTACAGAGAGTCTTAAAGATAACCCAGTGCATCACCCGAACCTGCCTCCCATCCACTGACTCTGTCCACATCTCTGCTGCTTTGGTTATTCTCTCTTCCAATGTCTTCCATCAGGCAGATGATACAAATGTCTGAGAACAAGCACCAACAGATTTAAAAACAGCTTCTTCCCCGCTGTTACCAGACTCCTGAACGGCCCTCTTATGGATTGAATAGATCTCTCCACACATCTTCTCTACTGTTGTAGCACTGTGCTTTACTGCATGCTTCACCCGATGTGCATGTCTCTGTATTTACATTGTGTATTTATGTATGTCCAATGGATATTTTAGCTTTCATGCGAGTCTAATTTTCTACAGTCTTAGTATTGGATTGACTGTTTTGGATACTAGATATGGCTTTGGAAGCAGATATGGAACAAAAATCAAAAACAAAATGTTGCATACACTGGAAATCTAAAATGAAAACATAAAATGGGATTACCCATTAAAGCCACCATGGCTGGAGAATTCCAGCCACTGACTGCAGTTCATACATTTGAACAATTTTCACGTAAATTAAATACAAAGACCTAGGGCGAAATTCTCCGGTATCGGCGCGATGTCCGCCGACTGGCGCCCAAAACGGCGCAAATCAGTCGGGCATCAGGCCGCCCCAAAGGTGCGCCAACCTTAATGGGCTAGGCCGGCGCCGGACAAATTTCCGCCCCGCCAGCTGGCGGAAAAGGCCTTTGGTGCCCCGCCAGCTGGCGCGGAAATGACATCTCCAGGCGGCGCATGCGCGGGAGGGTTAGCGGCCGCTGATGGCATTCCCACGCATGCGCAGTGGAGGCAATCTCTTGCGCCTCCGCCATGGTGGAGACCGTGGCGAAGGCGGTAGGAAAAGAGTGCCCCCACGGCACAGGCACACCCGCGGATCGGTGGGCCCCGATCGTGGGCCAGGCCACCGTGGGGGCACCCCCCGGGGCCAGAACGCCCCGCGCCCCCCCCCCCAGGACCCCGGAGCCCGCCCGCGCTGCCTTGTCCCGCCGGTAAGGTAGGTGGTTTAATCTACGCCGGTGGGACAGGCATTTTAGCAGCAGGACTTCGGCCCATTCGGGCTGGGGAATCGCATGGGGGGGGGGGGGCCCGCCAACCAGCATGGCGCGATTCCCGCCCCCGGCGAATATCCCGTGCCGGAGAATTCGGCAACCGGGGGCGGGATTCATGTCAGCCCCCGGCGATTCTCCGACCCGGCGCCGAGTCGGAGAATTGACAGGGATCAGCGTGAATCCTGCCCCCGCCATCCTCCAAATTCTCCCGTCCCCCAGAAAATTGCCCCGCCGTGAGTCGCGCCGCCCGCCTCGGAGAATGGCGGGGACCAGCGCGACTCAATGGGCCCCAGGGCTGCCCGAATTCTCTGGCCCGCGATGGACCGAAGTCCCGCCCGGTTTTTGCCGGTCCCACCGGCGTAAATTAGAGTAGGTCCCTTACTGGTGGGACCCGGTGGCGCGGGTGGCCTCCGGGGTTCCTGGGGGATGCGGGGGGATCTGGCCCCAGGAGGTGCCCCCACGTTGGCCTGGCCTGCGATCGGGGCACATCGGGCCATGGTGGCACTCTATCCTTCCGCACCAGAGGCTGTGGTCCTCCCCCATTCCCGGTGCGGACGCAAATCCCTCTGCGCATGTGCGGGGATGACGGCAGCACACGCTGGTGCTGCCGCGCATGCGCTAACTCCCACCGGCCAGCGGAGGTCCTTCAGCGCCGGTTGGCATGGCGCCAAGCCCCTTTCCCGCCGGCCAGTGGGGCGCAAACCACTCCGGGGCGGCCCTAGCCCCGAAGGTGCGGAGGATTCCGCACCTTTGGGGTGGCCCGACGCCGGAGTGGTTCACGCCACTCCATCCCGCCGGGACCCCCCGCCCCGCTGGGGAGTGCTGAATCCCGCCCCTGGTCAATTCTCCAAAGCTAACAGACCCAGGGTCAATGGTATGCAGTAATTTTTTAGTAAGTTAGGATTGTGTTAGGAATTCCGACTTACCTTATTGTCTAGTGCAGCTGGGAACTAACTGGGTGCATGGCCTGGGATTTTTAACGCAGACCAAGCAGGCCAGCGGCACGGTTCAATTCCTGTACCAGCCTCCCTGAACAGGTGCTGGAATGTGGCGCCCAAGGGCTTTTCACAGTAACTTAATTGAAGCCTACTTGTGATAATAAGCGATTTTCATTTGCAGAGGCTGGTTTAGCTCACTGGGCTAAATCGCTGGCTTTTAAAGCAGACCAAGGCAGGCCAGCAGCACAGTTCAATTCCCGTACCAGCCTCCCCGAACAGGCGCCGGAATGTGGTGACTAGGGGCTTTTCACAGTAACTTCATTTGAAGCCTACTTGTGACAATAAGTGATTTTCATTTAATTTTCAACAGGCAGAGGTCCAAAGAGGGAACCCAATGGGAAACTCTGGGAGACGGGACAGGGAGAGGTCCCAGAGACATAGAACCAGGGGTGGGCCCGCAGGAGGCGGTGATCACTGATAGGAACCAGGGAGAGGAGAAAAGAAAGAAGTTTCAAGGAATAAAACTGCTGTAATTGGCAGGCTTCAAGTAGTGAGGGCTTGAAGAAGTCCTGGAGACCTGAAAAGGCAGCATAAGGTTGGTAATTCCATACTGCAGGCTGCTGGGGCAAAAGTAACCTTTAGGGGCAGAGATATTCTACTTGGCATGGCTGACGAGCTGAAGTTGTGCTTGAGAGTTGATGATGGAATGTGGACTCAGGAATCCAAGGCTCAAAGTCTTGGTAGGTGAGCTGGAAACTCACGGAGGTGAGCAGCCATTGAGTCAGTCCGAGTAGGAGCAACCTTTGGAGAAAATTCCAAGCTTAGATCTTTTAAAGGGAAGAGTGAAGACTTACAATTCCTATAAGAGAGACCGAGTGAACACGGACGTCAGAATGGGTGATTGAAAAATCCATGGGATCGGGTATTGGTCATATTTGTTATTTAATGACTAGAGTGGGTGTCAAATCACAATTTTCCAGCTAATATATATTTACCTCATATTTATCCTGAGCAAGACATATTTTAAATTTGTTATCTTTCTAACCTACTGTAGAAAAGTTTACTTTTGTTTATCTCGGATCGTGTCTCGGATCGTGTTTTCGGGATCCTTAAGGGGGAGCAGCCCCAAGTCGTGGTCCACATAGGTACCAACGACATAGGCAGGAAAAGGGATCGGGCTGTAAGGCAGGAATTCACGGAGCTAGGGTGGAAACTTAGATCTAGGACAAACAGAGTTATTATCTCTGTTGTTACCCGTGCCACGTGCTAGCGAGACGAGGAATAGGGAGAGTATGTCGACACAGTATGTAGATAAGCCAACGAGAGGCAAGGCCAGATTGGATTTGGTACTGGGTAATGAACCAGGACAGGTGTTAGATTTGGAGGTAGGTGAGCACTTTAGTGATAGTGACCACAATTCGATTACGTTTACTTTAGTGATGGAAAGGGATAGGTATATACTGCAGGGCAAGAGTTATATCTGGGGGAAAGGCAATTATGATGCGATGAGGCAAGACTTAGGATGCATCGGATGGAGAGGAAAACTGCAGGGGATGGGCACAATGGAAATGTGGAGCTTGTTCGAGGAACAGCTACTGCGTGTCCTTGATAAGTATGTACCTGTCAGGCAGGGAGGAAGTGGTCGAGCGAGGGAACCGTGGTTTACTAAAGCAGTCAAAACACTTGTCAAGAGGAAGAAGGAGGCTTATGTAAAGATGAGACATGAAGGTTCAGTTAGGGCGCTCGAGAGTTACAAGTTAGCTAGGAAGGACCTAGAGAGAGAGCTAAGAAGAGCCAGGAGGGGACATGAGAAGTCTTTGGCAGGTAGGATCAAGGATAACCCTAAAGCTTTCTATAGATATGTCAGGAATAAAAGGATGACTAGGGTAAGAGTAGGGCCAGTCAAGGACAGTAGTGGGAAGTTGTGTGTGGAGTCCGAGAGATAGGAGAGGGGCTAAATGAATATTTTTTGTCAGTATTCACACAGGAAAACGACAATGTTGTCGAGGAGAATACTGAGGTTCAGGCTACTTGACTAGAAGGGCTTGAGGTTCATAAGGAGGAGGTGTGAGCAATTCTGGAAAGTGTGAAAATAGATAAGTCCCCTGGGCCGGATGGGATTTATCCTAGGATTCTCTGGGAAGCTAGGGAGGAGATTGCTGCACCTTTGGCTTTGATCTTTAAGTCATCTTTGTCTACAGGAATAGTGCCAGAAGACTGGAGGATAGCAAATGTTGTCCCCTTGTTCAAAAAGGGGAGTAGAGACAACCCCAGTAACTATAGACCAGTGAGCCTTACTTCTGTTGTGGGCAAAGTCTTGGAAAGGTTTATAAGAGATAAGATGTATAATCATCTGGAAAGGAATAATTTGATTAGAGATAGTCAACACGGTTTTGTGAAGGGTAGGTCGTGCCTCACAAACCTTATTGAGTTCTTTGAGAAGGTGACCAAATAGGTGGATGAGGGTAAAGCAGTTGATGTGGTGTATATGGATTTCAGTAAAGCGTTTGATAAGGTTCCCCACGGTAGGCTACTGCAGAAAATAAGGAGGCATGGGATTCAGGGTGATTTAGCAGTTTGGATCAGAAATTGGCTAGCTGGAAGATGACAAAGGGTGGTGGTTGATGGGAAATGTTCAGACTGGAGTCCAGTTACTAGTGGTGTACCACAAGGATCTGTTTTGGTGCCACTGCTGTTTGTCATTTTTATAAATGACCTGGAGGATGGGTAGAAGGATGGGTGAGTAAATTTGCAGATGACACTAAAGTCGGTGGAGTTGTGGACAGTGTGGAAGGATGTTACAAGTTACAGAGGGACATAGATAAGCTGCAGCGCTGGGCTGAGAGGTGGCAAATGGAGTTTAATGCAGAAAAGTGTGAGGTGATTCATTTTGGAAGAAATAACAGGAAGACCGAGTACTGGGCTAATGGTAAGATTCTTGTTGTGTGGATGAGCAGAGAGATCTCGGTGTCCATGTACATAGATCCCTGAAAGTTGCCACCCAGGTTGAGAGGGTTGTTAAGAAGGCGTACGGTGCGTTAGCTTTTATTGGTAGAAGGATTGAGTTTCGGAGCCATGAGGTCATGTTGCAGCTGTACAAAACTCTGGTGCGGCCGCATTTGGAGTATTGCGTGCAATTCTGGTCGCCATATTATAGGAAGGATGTGGAAGCATTTGAAAGGGTGCAGAGGAGATTTACCAGAATGTTGCCTGGTATGGAGGGAAGATTTTATGAGGGAAGGCTGAGGGACTTGAGGCTGTTTTCGTTAGAGAAAAGAAGGTTAAAAGGTGACTTAATTGAGGCATACAAGACGATCAGAGGATTAGATAAGGTGGACAGTGAGAGCCTTTTTCCTCGGATGGTGATGTCTAGCACGAGGGGACATAGCTTTAAATTGAGTGGATATAGATATAGGACAGATGTCAGAGGTAAGTTCTTTACTCAGAGAGTAGTAAGGGCATGGAATGCCCTGTCAGCAACAGTAGTGGACTCGCCAACACTAAGGGCATTCAAATGGTCATTGGATAGACATATGGACGATAAGGGAATAGTGTAGCTGGGCTTTAGAGTGGTTTCACAGGTCGGCGCAACATCGAGGGCCGAAGGGCTTGTACTGCGCTGTAATGTTCAATGTCCCAAGTTAACCAAAGTCTTATAACTTTACTCTCACAGTAAGTATCTTGAATCTCCAACCCCTTCGGTTTCAAAAAGAAAAATCACTGGTTCCTAACCAGATCGTACCAAAAACGTGGGGGGTCTGGACCAGGATCATAACAATTAGAATGTAGATTTTGAACATAGCTGTCCTTGAAGCAAAAGCTTGTATGTGTTATGCATGTTCTACATTTTAAAAGTGTGCACAAAGCACACCAATATAGCTATGTGATGACTTCTATTTAACCTGAGCAGGAATTGACACCACTGCAAATGTTGTGACGATCATTTTTAAATATCCTGAACGTCCATCTTAAACAAACATTTGGTTCCTTGCACGTGAGTCTGTAGCCTACTTTAGAGGCTCTACTTCAACTCTGTTCAAGTTGACCAGGGCTATGTACTGCTTCACCTACAAAAAATTACTGGAGACCACTACCAAAATGGTAAGTTTCTTTAAAAAGAATGTGGAGCCAGAAAGAGCAGGAAGGTACCCTCGCTCCAGCACAGTCCCAGAAATTAATGCCAGCCCCTCCACTTGACAACCAACAAACCATCTCCAAGCACAGCTACTGGCCAACGCTATCCAATTTCTACCTCCTCGTGTACTCTGACTGAATTAAAGGGACCACCCCAAAGCGAAAAATTTCTTCAACAGCAAAAGACTGCAGATGCTGGAAATTTTAAATAAAACCTGAAACATGCTGGAAATTCTGAGCAGGTCAGGCAGCATATGTGGACAGAGAAGCAGATTAAATATTTCAGATCAATGAGCTATTGTCAGCACATTTCTTCAGCCCGTCAGTGTGTTTACATTGCCTATAATCAGGCCTTTCTGAGAAGAACTTAAATGCCACAAATCAGCCACTTCTCCTTGGCTAAGATTTAATTCAACCATGACTGACAAGATGAAATTCTTTCATCTCTGACAGCTGTTGCAGGTCCTAAGTGAAATGACTTTGAGCCAATTCCTCCTGGACATGAAAGCAATTGACAGCCAACAGCTGGAAACATTTTATTAATCAAACGTACTAAATCCCTTTTTATACCTGGAAGTAGACAAGGTTTAGAGAAATTTGTCCTCCAAATGTGAGAGCAAATATGTGAATTCTATGATGCAAATTTGTCTCAATAAATCAAACAGAAGGCCATGCCCTCTACACTTTGCCCATCACATTCACACTGATCACTCTATTTAAGAAAAAATTGAAAAAGGAAAGTAGAATTTTCACAAACGTTTGCTCAGTTTCTGATGTGAAGACAATGTGGGTCACCATATGAAACACACCTGTCAAAATCATTTTTCAAGAGACCCTGCTATAAACAAGGTATTTCCATCCTATTTCCCCACACAATTAACAATCTTGATCCAAATTCAAAGCATTAAGTCTCAATATATTCAACAGAATATAAGAGCAGGTTTTCTGATTATCATCCAACAATACTCAAAGACCTGAAAGACCTTTGCTTTCCCCATAAAAGCCTTTGCATTTTGGCTCGTGTGGTTCACAGTGAGTCAGAGGACATAGTCCATTACTTAAAATGCCATGACATTCTGACCTGTTCATTTTACTCTAGTCAATGTCACTGTCTCCCTTCTGCAACTTCTGTGCTGTCCCTGCTTTGCTGTGCTATCTTATTTGAATACTGCTATGAGCTTACAGCAAGCCAACTCTGACACCTTTGGCCTTCCACCACCGCAAATACTACCAGAATATTGTGACTGTAGTGCAGTGTCAGTCAACATTGCTGTGCGGTTCCCCTCGAAAGTCCCAATCTCCCAGGCACCAGAATCATTTTGCAAAATGTGACTGATTTTTTAAAAAGCTGTGAAAGATGTGATCCATTATAAATATTAAAATCACCACTTCTCCAACAGAGGAATCCAAATTTATTTAACTTAATTTTTCACGTCAATATTGAAATCAAAGTACATAATGAAATTAAGTAAAATATCACTGTTCTGAAGAGGCAAAAAAAGCTAGGTTTTAAAGAATCAAACGTTTTATAGAAAGGAAAAAGCAGGCACACCTGGACAGTTAAAGAATTCATCCATTTGTGGAAGGTGGAAAGGGAGGCTGGTGGAGAGCAATAACATTAATGAAGCCAAATGAGTAGGCAATGCAGGATGCACAGGGGTGTGTCCTGGGAAAGCAGAGGACAATGGCTATGATGTGGGAATTTGCATTTCCAACTGGAGGCGAGGCAAGGGCCATCTGGCATGACTGGGATCATGGTAGATGATTGTTGCTCATCTTACAATAGAAAATCTGACGGAGGAGTCACTTTTCAAAGGGAATGATGGAAAGCGAATTGAGAGATTTTAATGGTAGGGAATTCAAAAAGCGATATTCTGGAATTTTCCTAGCTGCGTTGGGAGTGTCCTTTACTTTGTGAAACTACACAAGTGCATTTAGTGTAGTTAATTGGTATCTTTTGTAAGGGCCACGAAGAATCCAGCACGAGTTTTAAGGATACAAAGTAATAACATTTATTTACTATAACATATATACATAACAGTAGCAGTAACTTCCCTTGCTACATACTCCTTCCTGCTGGTTCCTGAACTGGCCAGCTTTATTTATACTAGGAGTTTACTAGTGGTTTCTCCGCCCCCCCTCATTGGGGAAGCTCATACTCCCACAGGATTGTGGGATAGTCATTAGTCCCCAGCCAATGTAAGCAGGCAGGTTATAACAGTATCCCTTACCACTTATAAATCTAAAGATATACAGAAAAATAGACTTACTGAGTGCAATTCTCATCTGCCCCATCAACCACCCAGAACCCCCACCAACTGCCGAGGCCTCTGGCCATCTGGCTGAAGGCTATTACAAATAGGGAATTAGCAATAGTGATTAAGTGAGCACTCCACCCAACCCAAGTGGATTCCCGTTAGGTGGGCAGGCCATGTAGCTTGTGGGAATCATTGCCTAGCTTCCCAAAAAGACCGCAATGCCTGGACACTCTGCCTGAATACTGCAGGAGTCAACATCACACATGAAGCAACCAACATCCAAACACCCAGGGGATGGGACACAGCTCCAGGGGACATGTCCACAGTCGGAGGGTGCGTGAGTGCAAGGGGGAGGGGACCAGCGTCTGGTCCAGGTAATATTATGTGCGGGTGTGTGGGGTACAGGGTCTGGGGTCCGTTGAGAGGGGCCCACTGCAGCCGGGAGTGCATGAGTAAAGCGTGGGATTGGGGGGGTGAAACCAATGAGGAATGGAGGGCCGAGGGTGGGAGTCATCACTGTTTGTCAGTCCAACACCCTCTCCCAATTCTTTATAGATATTGAACAGTATGGACAGTATTTGGACCCTGCAGAACATGCCCTAATGGTGCTGCTGCAAGGCGCCAGAGACGGCGGCAGCACCTGTGGATGCAGAGGCTCGAGGCGGCAACCATGTGCCGGACCCAGCCTACACCCCAAGGACCCAGCCACCCATCAGGCCAGGGAGGGAGCCAGAGGGGGTGGCCCAGGGTATTTAGGCATTGCTGGGTGTTTGAATAGTTGACGGACAGCACATGCCGCAGGAGGCTCCGCCTCAAAAAGGAGATGGTGCGGCACCTGTGCCATGTCCGCGTGGACTTGGCACCATCTGGAGGAGGAGAACACCTGCTCCCGGTGATCACTGCAGCCCTGAACCTTTATGCATCAGGATCCTGCCAGGGCTCAAGCGGGGACCTGTGTAGCATCTCGCAGGCCACAGCCCATAGGTGCAATTGACAGGTCATAGATGCCCTGTTTTCCCAAGAAGAAACTATAACAACTTAGACATGGCTCAAGCCCAACAAGATGCCCAGACAACAGGATTCTTGCCTGCTCACATATGGTGTGGCCCCTCTAACCATTTCCCACCCTCCCAGGGCACGTGTTTCATCAATCCTGGGTGTTGGGACATGTCGGCACCATCAGGGGGTCACTGTCATGGGCGGGGGGTGGGGGGGGGATGATAACTCGCAGAGAAATGAGAGCTGGTGCTCCTCAATCTATGCCACAGTCTGACCCATGCCTGTTTACGGAATGCTCGCTCACACCCATCTCCCAGTCTTCCTTTTCACGCTTCCTGAGCTGACTGCTGCTGCCACTTTGTCCCAGGCTCCACTGGCTGCCCTGTGGCTCACCAGCCCCTGGGAGAGTAGGACATCCCGTTTGACCTCCACTGCATCTGGGAGCCTCCCCTGGTTTGCGTCTCCAAATTTTGGGGCCGGTCGTCTCCTTGCCATGTTAGCGGGGAGGCTGGCAGTCCCAGCAAATCGGCTGGCGCACCTTAATTTGCAGCATGAAGCCCGTCGGGCCTTGTTAACGATGAATAGCATTGCTTGCCTCACTGTGCTGTTCCCGCGGCAGCTCCCGCACGCTACGACACTTTTTGTTAACGATGAATAGCATTGCTTGCCTCACTGTGCTGTTCCCGCGGCAGCTCCCGCACGCTACGACACTTTAGAAACCTTTCTGGAGAATCGCGCCCTTAGTCACTATTTTGCGCCGTTGGGATTTTCTTACCGGTTTAGCCCACACTTAGAATTTTTTTCAGCACATCGAAACTTTTTAAAATTAAAAACAAAGACATGCATCCACCTCTTTAAAATCTCTATTTAAAGCACTGGGTTGTCTTTCTCATAAAACAGAATAAAAGTCACACATATACAACCATTCCAAGTCCCCCTCATGATTAGAAGGCTCAGTCTGACAACATGTCAAGATTGGGAGCATTCCTGTGTAAGCTGAACTCAGAGATCGGGCTGCCATTTTGAAAGGGTGCCCCCATCTCTAAGTAAGCTTATACCCTCCACCCATGGGCAATGCCCCCCCCCCCACCCCACACACACACACACATTGGCACTACTCCACATCCCCCAAGTGAGGTCACCAAGCTCTGGGGGAGCCTCCCTTCTTCAGGCCCATTCACCCCAATGTTCCAGAGGCCCCTACTTCCCTGCCCTGCAAGCCCCCTCACCCCATCCTCCTTTCATGGGCATGGCCAATCTCAGCCCCTGACCTTTGGCAGAGCCATTCTGGCACCCTTGCACTACCACCCTGGCACCCAGGCAGTGCTCCAGCCAGCTTGGCAGTGCCAGGATGGCAGTACCATGGGGAGGGCCTAGGAGCCACCCAGCGCTATCCCTGACCGCCCTGGGCCTCCAATGGCCCAGGAAAGCCCCCCCCCCCCCCCATCCCCTCCGAGTGCCATTCCGCCTGGGCCATGTTCTTGTGGACCACTACTGATTTGCGCATGGCTGCAGCCACCCTAGGGGAAGCCGGCAAATCGAGGGAGGCTGGTAGATCCCAGGTAGGTTTACGACCTACTTTAGTGAGTGTAATTTTGATTAATCTCTTTTGGGCAGACTTCCGCTCCTGACAACTTGGGTGCATCCCGCGAGACGCAGAGGCTGCCGGGAGTCTGCGTGAGGCTGCACCGGCCACGTTATGATCTCGCTTGAGTGCAATGTGGCCAAAGAATCGGGCCCTGAGAAATGTTTTCATCAGTGTGCAGGTCAACCCGACAGTTAGACCGGCACCACGGAGATTGGGGCTCCATTTTGAAAGGGTGCCCCAATCCCTAAATAAGCTTTTGGGTCCTCCACCCACGGATATTGCAACCCTCCCTGCAGGTATGGGCATTAACCCCCTCCCCCGCAGCTGAGCACATCCTCGTATGCGGTGGCTGAAGGCCATCCCCTTTTCAGGACCCCCCCCCTTTACCCCCCAACTTTTATGATGTCACTTCATACCCCCACTTCACTCCCCCCCCCCCCCCCCCCCCCGTCATAATCCCTACAACCCCCCACCCCGTTTCATGGGTATGGCCCCACCATAGGCGTCGACCCTTGGCCATTCCAACTTGGCACCAGGGAAGTGCCCCTGATACCAGGATAGTGCCAGTCTGGAGATGATTATCTGAATCACGCCCAGCAAGTGTGTGATCCAGATCACGCCAGGCGCCACAGATCCGGTGACTTGCACTTAGGTTTGTACCCGGCACAAAGCCCAATTTGGGTCTCTTCTGTGTTGCTCCCAGCACAACAAGATCAGTGGCGGGCTCAACGATGGCAAAAATCACACCCACCAGGTCCAAGGAGATATGTGTCACTTAGCAGTCACAAAAAGGGGAAACAAATTTAGCTGCGATTGCAGCAATAGTGCACTCTAATGGAAATGGGGAATGGTTGGAGCTTTGCTGAGAATTGTCAGCAGAGGTGTCCTTTCAGTCTGTTTGATGGTGCGGGGGAAGCCTAATGCCTGTTGGTGTAGTGAAGGGCAGCGCAGGACATGCCGAGTCTGGCAGCACTTCCTTGCAACATTCTAATGGGAGAGGGAATTTGTTTTTTTAGGATGGATTTTGGGAGCATATCTCTGTTTTTATTCTCGTATGCAATTTTGGGAAATGTGTCAACATTTTAATAACTTTGCAAAAATAAGGTTGATAATTTGGTCTTTAAAATGTCACCTTTTTTCAACTTGAAGGCTGTCCTGTAAAATGGATTAGAAAAATAAACTGAAATCATAATGAGCAAGGACATTGGTCGCCAAAGGGCGGGGGGGGGGATTTCCCAGCTGTGGGAAGCAGGTTTCCTTGCATGCAGGCAGTTAACTTCCCTGAAATTGACTTTATGTTGGGATCCTACTGATTTCCCATCCTTTTCCAGGTTTCCTTGAGCTGGGTTCCGAGATCAACGCAGAACAACTTGCATCTGGCAGGAAAACAACTAAGGTAATTAAATCCTGAATCCTGACTTTTCTAGTCAGGTTTCTTGTTTTCAGATCTGCAGCAACTCATGAAGGCGAGATCATAGATTATCATAGAATTTACAGTGCAGAAGGAGACCATTCGGCCCATCGAGTCTGCACCGGCTCTTGGAAAGAGCACCCTACCCAAGGTCAACACCTCCACCCTATCCCCATAACCCAGTAACCCCACCCAACACTAAGGGCAATTTTGGACACTAAGGACAATTTATCATGGCCAATCCACCTTTGGACTGTGGGAGGAAACCGGAGCACCCGGAGGAAACTCACGCACACACGGGGAGGATGTGCAGACTCCACACAGACAGTGACCCAAGCCGGAATCGAACCTGGGACCCTGGAGCTGTGAAACAATTGTGCTTTCCACAATGCTACCGTGATGCCCCACAGTGGGAAAGAGCATCGACAGTGAAACTGACAGCTGGGAAGATTTTGACCAGCAGAACTGAAGATCTCCAGCCATGAGCAGGCCAAAGAAAGCTGTGCAAAGCACTCCGTTCCTTGAAGAGTGCGAAGTGAGTGGCAGGTGATTGCCACTTCTTCAAAGGTACTTCAACAGTCCAGCATTTCACTCACTTTCAATTGCAATACCTTGCTGCCAGCTGTGCAAGCAGCAAAATGAAGCTCCACCTTGCACCTTCAATGAGCATACCACCGGCAACAGCATCAAGAGCAAAATTAGCTGCCTTCTGCTCAGCTGATGCCCCTCCAAAGCAGAGAGGCAATGGACACTGAAAGGAGTGGAGAAGTCTCCCCCACCAACACAGTGCCAATAGTTCGTGGACAAACCTCGATCAATACTTTACCAAACTCCTCCAATAGCACTCAATTCAATACTTTCTTTCACTCTGCGGTAGTGAAAGAAAATCAAGAGCAGTTTGCTGGAAATCCCAACATGGTGCTAATGGGAGTTCCCTTGTACAAATGAAGACATGTTCAACTGTGAGTGCTCAGGAAAAGGCATTAGCAGAACCCGTGAGGCCAAATTGGCAGGTGTGCCCAAACAGATTTGGATACCCCAATCTGCCAACTCTGTGAGCTTCCGGTGTGTACATTACACATGATTGTACTTTTAGAATTGTACTGCACTGCGAGAGTTGCACCAGAAATGAGAGCCTACCTTTTTGGAGTTCCAGGATAAATTTCCCATCTTCAAAATTTCAATTACTGAACAAAATGGTGGATGAAAAGGTTCTGGAAGAATGAATTCCAGTATATTCCCCATAGGATTGATCGCATACTGTGTGATTAAAATTTTCTGGGTAAACTCCTAGAAACACACATTACTTCCATGTTGAGAAAAATACAAATGGGTTCTGCCTGTATTGCATTAATTAAGGTGATTGAGTATTGGGCACTGAGGAACCTAAATGGAATTTTTAGTTTCACACGAAGATAAATCTGCAACTGAGAATGGAGAAATGTTACATGAAGATCAACATAGAAAAATGGAATTAATTTTTTTTTTAATGTTAATGCTTGAAATGGAGATCACAATAATTGAAAAGAAATTGAGCACTATTATAACTTACCAATTTCTGGGATATGCAAGTGCGATGATCTGTGAAATTTCTTGACGATCTTTGGGATTTTCATCACAATACCTCATCATAATAGTTAGAATTCATGGATAATACTTTTAATAAACAAATAAGCCTCAAGAACCTCCAACCTGATCTGAAATACAGATTTAAAATTATAATATTTAATGAAGAGATGAAAATGCTGGTTCCCCACTCCAATCTTCATTCCGTAACTATTAAATCCATCTCTCTCTCTGACAACAGACTGCCTGCTCATAAACCTGGTGTCACATTTGATCCCAAAATGAGTTTCAACCACATCATTGTGCCATTGCTGAAGACTGCTTGTTTGCACCTCCAGAATATCACCAGATTTTACCCAGTTTCAACTCATCTGTTGCCGAAACCTTCAGTCATGCCTCTGTTAGCTCCAAACTTGACTATTCCAATACATTCCTGGTTGGTCACCCACATTCTACCCTCTGTAAACTGAGGTTATCCAAGACTCTGCTGCTCATGACTTAACTCACAGTAAGTCTCTTTCCCCATCACCCCTTTGCTCGTTGACCGACATTGGCTCCTGGATGAGCAACATCTTCACTTTAAAAATCTCGAGCTGGATTCTCTGCAGCCAGGGCGGAGAGTCCAGTTTCACGCCGTAATCGGGCCCGGCGCTGGTTCAACTATTCTCCGGGCACTAATAATTGGTGTCACCACGAAGTACGCCGCGCCGCCGGGCGACATTTGCCCAGCCATCCTCCGCTCCCAACCAGTAGAGAGATATAGCTTGGTTGGCATGTGTAGTTAAACATTATTAATACTTCTGATTTACTTTATCATGAGTTATAGTTGTGGAAGAGTGAACAAACTCATTTGTATTTATATTCTTTGTTCATTAAATGTTATTTGCTTTAAATTAAAGACTGATAGTTTCATTGAACTACAGCCATCAGACCATTCTGGGAATAAGCAAAGCGTAACAACGTATTACAATCACATGATATAACAGTGTGAGTGTAAAATTCTGGCTAAGGTCTCTTAAATTCTCAACTTTCAAGAACAGAGCCCTATGATCAATTACTGCATTAAAATCATGCTGGAAGCCATACCAAAGCCATAAATACCTACTTTAATACTTTAATACAAAATATATTACCATGCACCATCCAAATACCCTTTAAAATTACCTGTCAGAAATTCCTGACCCCAGACAATGGATTCCCTACATTTCACAATTCCATTGAGGAGCTTTGATCATCTCCTGCAAAAAGATGGCCCGACCCCATTAGAGGAATGTATGGCCTGAAATGAAAGGTTTGCACCATTTAGTGCAAACTTTAAAGTTGTAAACTGCTATTAAGCAATGCTTGTGGTGGACACTGTTGACCAAGATCTGACCAATTATTCCAACCAATAGCAGGATGTTATATGAGGACTGTACTCATGAAAAACACCATGAAATGCTTTTCAACTGGAAAATATAAAATAAGCAAAACTTGTATTTTACCGCGATTGCCCCTGTAACTAGAGTGCTTTTCAAGAGCTTTTGAACCAGATATCGATGAAAACTATTTAGCAGTGGCATGAATATTTTCTGTTGTTGCAGGCAGCAAAGATTTTCTGCTAGTGACAGAGCAAAAAATAACCAGTTTCAAATTCCTAGGGGTGCACATCTCCAAAAATCTGTCCTGGTCCACCCACGTTGATGCTACCACAAAGAAAGGACAACAGCGCCTACACTTCCTCAGGAAACTAAGGAAATTCGGCATTAACCCTTACCAACTTTTACAGATGCACCATAGAAAGCATCCTATCGGACTGCATCACAGCCTGGTATGGCAACTGCTCGGCCCAGGATCGCAAGAAACTTCGGAGAGTCGTGAACACTGCCCAGTCCATCACACGAACCTGCCTCCCATCCATTGACTCCATCTACACCTCCTGCTGCCTGGGGAAAGCGGGCAGCATAATCAAAGATCCCTCGCACCCGGCTTACTCACTCTTCCAACTTCTTTCATTGGGCAGGAGATACAGAAGTCTGAGAACACGCACGAACAGACTCAAAAACAGCTTCTTCCCCACTGTCACCAGACTCCTAAATGACCCTCTTATGGACTGACCTCATTAACACTACATCCTGTATGCTTCATCCGATGCCAGTGCTTATGTAGTTACATTGTATATGTTGTGTTGCCCTATTATGTATTTTCTTTTCTTCCCTTTTCTTCCCATGTACTTAATGATCTGTTGAGCTGCTCGCAGAAAAATACTTTTCACTGTACCTCGGTACACGTGACAATAAACAAATCCAATCCAATCCAATCCAAAAGAAAGACCTACTGTACAACGAGTTATATTGGGCACAATTTAACATTGTGGGTGGGTTTAGCGAAGTGCTAAAAATGACCCCACTATCGAACGGGACTCTTGTTATTTTTATGACCCTCGGTGGGGAAGGCCTCACTGAGGCTGCACTTACCTTAATTTCCTGCGCTGAGGAGCTCCACATGTCAGTGCAGGAAGAGATCGGGGCCCATCTCTCAATCCCCCAATGCAAACCACCTCATGCCCAACTTACCTGTTGGGGGGTCCTTAAGCCCCCCTCCCCCTACACCTCATCTCATAAGGGCAGGGCACCCCCGGGCCCAATTCCTGGTACAGGCAAAGTGTTACCTTGGCACTGCCAGCCTGATGGTACAGTGGTTAACACTGCTGCCTGACAACACCAGGGACCCGTATTCAATTCCAGCCTTGGGTGACCGTGTGAAGTTTGCACATTCTCCCTGTGACTGGATGGGTTTCCTCCCACAGTCCAAAGATGTGCAGGTTAGATGGAGTGGCCATGCTAAATTGATTCTTAATGTCCAAAGGTTAGGTGGGGCGGGGGATTGGCCTAGATGGAGTTTTGTTTCAGAGGGTTGGTGCAGATCCAATGGGCTGAATGGCTTCCTTCTGCACTGCAGGAATTCTATGAAATGGGTCTTTAGTTCCCAAATGAAGTTGCATTAATTGTTAATTTCTAGGTATTTCGCTTTTTTGATTCCTGAGAAAGCTAACCTGCAACACTCATAATTTTTTTGAATGATTCTTCTATGTTTTCAGATTAGAGGGTTAGTTATAATTAAGCTTGGGCTTAATTAGCTTTGCCAAGAATTCAGTTGACTGGTTTGGGGCTATTGGCATAAAATCATCATATCAAACAGCACACTGTGCTGACTTTCACGACAGTTTGCAAAACTATTTCATCAATGTTTTACCCTGTGGCAAGCTTTGTGACTTGTCAGAGTGTATCCCTCTTGTCAGGAATTACTCCAACGGTTTTAAGATACGGTAAGCTTCATCATTCAGCGGCTCATGACCATTTAGTATGAGGGAGATGAATGTTCTTAAATTTTGGAGAATTAATTATTCTTAGAAGAAAATATGTTTTTTAAAAATATTTTTATTAAACAAAATTTTGATAGTTTTACAATACATAACAACCCCACTAAAAAAAAAAAACAGTCCACCCAAACTACTCTGCCATGCCGAGGCAATGGAGAAGCTGATCTCCACTGCGACAAGACCTGCAATGAACGAGGCAAAAGCTAAAATCCGCCCCACACCCACCTGCAGCTTCGGCTAGTCTGACACCCTGAATATGGCTTCCAGGGGACGGGGCTCCACGTTCGCATATAAAATCCCTGAGATGGTGCTGAACACCGTCCTCCAAAATACATGCACATGATTCACAGAGTTTCTCTCATATTGTTCACAGACATCCTATAAGACCATAAGGAGCAGAATTAGGCCACTCGGCCAATTGAGTCTGCTCCTCCACTCAATCATGGCTCATATTTTTCTCATCCCCATTCTCCTTCTCTCCATAACACCTGATGCCCACCACCCCTTCAAACAGCAGGCTCACCTGAGACAGCACCTTCATCTGTATTAGCCTCAGCTTCATGCACAAAGTTGAAAATTTTACCCTCCGCAGCACCTCATACCACAAACCCTCCTCCAGCACCACTTGGCCTTAACCTCCTCCATGGACACCCCGTCCTCTTCCAAGATCCTCCCCTAAACTGCCAAGACAACTTCCTCTCCAAACCCCCCACCAACAGCACACTGTCAACAAAGAGGAGGCAGGCATTGTCGGGTAGATTGGGAAGACTTTCCTCTCAAAGTCCCGCACCTCCATATACCTAAAGCTTTCACCCCACGCCAGCCCAAATTTCTCGCCCAACTCCTCCAAACTCACAAATCGCTCTCCCAGAAACAAAGCCTTCATTTCCTTAATCCCACCTCTCTTCCCATCCACAAAACTTTGCATCCATTCTCCCAGCTCGAAACCTTAATTCCCCATGATCGGTATCCCCCTAACCCAGCTCCCAACCTAAAGTGCTGTCTAAACTGCCTCTAGATCTTGAAAGTGGCCATCACCACCACCGGAATCACTGTATATGTCCCTGGGGCTATCGGGAGCTGTGCCGTTGCCAGCGCTTGCAACCCTGTTCCCCTGCAAGAGCCCACCTCCATCCTCACCCACACAGCGCTCCCCACTCCCTCCTCCAACCCTGAACATTCTCTGCATTTGCCACCCAATAATAATACAATAAATTTGGGAGGTTGAACCCCGTGGCCTGCTGTCTCCTCTGCAGTATCATCTTCCTAATCCTGGCCACCTTCTCCGCCCAAACAATCAAGAAGATCAGCCTGTCCATACCCCTAAAAAATGCCTTCAGCAAAATGACTGGCAGGCATTGAAACAAGAACAGGAATCAGGGCAAAAGATTCATCTTTACTGTCTGCACCCGGCCTGCAAACGACAGAGGGAGACTGCCCCACCTCAGCAAATCAGGTTCACCCTCCCCACCCAGCTAGTGAAGTTAAACTTCCAAAGACCTGCCCAATCCCGGGCCACATGCACCCTCAAATACTGAAAATGAAATGCTGCCAGGCGAAAAAGCAGCCCCCTCACCCCCCCAATCCCGTTCCCACTCCCGAAGGGGAGACCACAAAATACCTTTTCCCTAAAACCATGAAAACATCCCAAATCTCTGGAGCAACCACATTATACTTCCCACCAAAGAGCTCTGCTCCGAAATATACAGCAGCAAATCATCTGCCCTTAAGGAGACCCCATGTTCCACCACCACCCCCTCAGTACCCCCTTCTCAAACTCTGAGCTCCTCAGCGTAATAGCCAAGGGTTCTATATGCAAACAGAAGGGGGGAACATGGGACATCCCTGCCTCGTATCCCGGTGCAATGCAAAATGCTCTGAGTTCAGACTATTCATGAGCACTCTCACGATCGGCTCCTTATAAGCTGTACCCATGCCACAAACCTCCGCCCAACCCCAAAATTCTCCAATACCGGCATCAAATAACTCCACTCCATCCGATCGAACACCTTCTCCGCATCCAGTGCCACCACCACCTACCTCCCTCTCGCTCCCCTCTGCTGGAGAAAGCATTACATTCAACAACCTCCTGACATTCGAGAACAACTGTCTTCCCTTTATGAACCCCGTCTGGTCCTCCGCAATAACCTTTGGGAGGACCTCTTCGAACCTTAATGCCAACACCTTTGCCAATATCTTGGCATCCATATTCAGCAGAGATATGGGCCTATACGAGCCACACTCCATTGGATCCTTATCCTTCTTTAGCAACAGCGAGATGGAAGCCTGCCCCATTGTTTGTGGCAAGACACCCGAACCATCGCGTCCTCAAACGTTCCCACCATCAGTGGAACCAGTCGATCCTTAAATCTTTTATAACATTTGACTTGAACTCCATCGGGTGAGTGCCTTCGCTGCCTGCATCCTCTCAGTCACCACCTTTACCTCCTCCTCTACTACCGGCTCCCCAAACATCTAGGCCACCCAGTAACTCCATCATCTCCCACTCCTCCTCCGGTGGCTCCTACCTATACAGGTCCCAATAGAACTCCTCGAACACCTTATTAATCTGTTCCGGAGTCACCACCAACTCCCACATCTTGTCCAGCATCCAAAATATCTCCCCAGCCGCGGCCTCTTTCCAGAGCTGATCTGCCGAGATACGCCCTGCCTTCTCCCCTTACTCATAAACAGCTCACCTCACATTTTTCAACTGATGCATCGCTATCCCTGTGCTTTCCCTGTGGACAATAGGTCAAACCTCGCCTACAACTCTTTCCTCTTTGCCAAGAGACCTAGGTCTGGGTCCCCCACATACCTCCTATTCTGCTCCAAAATCACTTCTATCAATCTTTGGCATTCTTCCCTCTCCTCCCTATCCACCTTAGCTAAAACAAGATCACCTCCCCACTCACTACCACCTTCAGAGCCTCCCAGACTACTGATCGTGGACCACTTCCGTGCAATTAAAGCCCACATACTCCTCAATCACCTTCCCAATCCTGTCACAGAAGTTCCGGCCGCCAGTAACCCCACAGCCATTCTCCACCTGGCCTTTGGGCTGAGATGTGTTATGTACTCTGGGATAACACAGGCTGCAACTGGATGCAGCTTTAACCAAAAGATACTCCAGACCTTGAAGTTAGTTCAATCTGATTTATTGAACCAGTAGCACAGTTAGCACAGTTCTCTATGAGTTCAACTCTCTGCTAAGCTAAGTGTGGTTACTCTGTCTGACTGAAACAGACTAGCTCTTAGCCACGTGCTGGAGGTGTGATACTGTACATACACCCTGACTCACTCTGTAGATGTTCATCAGTGGAAAGAGGCAGAGTGTGAGTGCCTCATGCCTTTAATAGTGAGATACCACCACTGAGTGTCCTGCCTGCTCATTGGTCATGTCCTGTTCTCTGTGTTCATTAGCTGCCTGTCTGTGCCTGTCTATATATCATTATCTGCATGTCTGTATATCATGACATCTCCATTTTTTTTCATGTTTTGTTGGCATATGGGAACGTACTTGCATGTGGTGGCACATATGAACATATTTACAAGCGGTGGCATATGTGAACGTATTTACATGTGAAGACAGCTGTCTAATGTGAGAAAAATCCCTCGGATTGTGCTTCACTCTCAAACTTTGCAGGGTAGAAGACTCCACATCTCACTCTGATGCCTGGGTGGCATGGTAGTGCAGCGGTTAGCACTGCTGCCTACTGCGCTGAGGACCCGGCCCCGGGTCACTGTCTGTGTGGAGTTTGCACATTCTCCCCATGTTTGCGAGGGTTCCACCCACCACAACCCAAAGATGTGCAGGGTAAGTGGATTAAACAAAGAACAAAGAAATGTACAGCACAGGAACAGGCTCTTCGGCCCGCCAAGCCCGTGCCGACCATGCTGCCCGACTAAACTACAATCTTCTACACTTTCTGGGTCCGTATCCCTCTATTCCCATCCTATTCATGTATTTGTCAAGATGCCCCTTAAATGTCACTATCGTCCCTGCTTCCACCACCTCCTCCGGTAGCAAGTTCCAGGCACCCACTACCCTCTGTGTAAAAAACTTGCCTCGGACATCTACTCTAAACCTTGCCCCTCTCACGTTAAACCTATGCCCCCTAGTAATTGACCCCTCTACCCTGGGGAAAAGCCTCTGACTATCCACTCTGTCTATGCCCCTCATAATTTTGTAGACCTCTATCAGGTCGCCCCTCAACCTCCGTCGTTCCAGTGAGAACAAACCGAGTTCATTCAACCGCTCCTCATAGCTAATGCCCTCCATACCAGGCAGCATTCTGGTAAATCTCTACTGCGCCCTCTCTAAAGCCTCCACATCCTTCTGGTAGTGTGGAGACCAGAATTGAAC
The DNA here is from genome assembly GCF_047496885.1 of Scyliorhinus torazame. NCBI lineage: Eukaryota > Metazoa > Chordata > Chondrichthyes > Carcharhiniformes > Scyliorhinidae > Scyliorhinus > Scyliorhinus torazame. Next base: position 116,313,437 of record NC_092722.1, on the reverse strand, counting down.
ACTATACTCCAAATGTGGCCTAACTAAGGTTCTATACAGCTGCAACATGACTTGCCAATTCTTATATTCAATGCCACGGCCAATGAAGGCAAGCATGCCGTATGCCTTCTTGACTACCTTCTCCACCTGTGTTGCCCCTTTCAGTGACCTGTGGACCTGTACACCTAGATCTCTCTGACTTTCAATACTCTTGAGGGTTCTACCATTCACTGTATATTCCCTACCTGCATTCGACCTTCCAAAATGCATCACCTCACATTTGTCTGGATTAAACTCCATCTGCCATCTCTCCGCCCAAGTCTCCAAACAATCTAAATCCTGCTGTATCCTCTGACAGTCCTCATCGCTATCCGCAATTCCACCAACCTTTGTGTCGTCTGCAAACTTACTAATCAGACCAGTTACATTTTCCTCCAAATCATTTATATATACTACAAACAGCAAAGGTCCCAGCACTGATCCCTGTGGAACACCACTGGTCACAGCCCTCCAATTAGAAAAGCATCCTTCCATTGCTACTCTCTGCCTTCTATGACCTAGCCAGTTCTGTATCCACCTTGCCAGCTCACCCCTGATCCCGTGTGACTTCACCTTTTGTACTAGTCTACCATGAGGGACCTTGTCAAAGGCCTTACTGAAGTCCATATAGACAACATCCACTGCCCTACCTGCATCAATCATCTTTGTGACCTCCTCGAAAAACTCTATCAAGTTAGAGAGACACGACCTCCCCTTCACAAAACCATGCTGCCTCTCACTAATACGTCCATTTGCTTCCAAATGGGAGTAGATTCTGTCTCGAAGAATTCTCTCCAGTAATTTCCCTACCACTGAAGTAAGGCTCACCGGCCTGTAGTTCCCTGGATTATCCTTGCTACCCTTCTTAAACAGAGGAACAACATTGGCTATTCTCCAGTCCTCCGGGACATCACCTGAAGACAGTGAGGATCCAAAGATTTCTGTCAAGGCCTCAGCAATTTCCTCTCCAGCCTCCTTCAGTATTCTGGGGTAGATCCCATCAGGCCCTGGGGACTTATCTACCTTAATATTTTTTAAGACGCCCAACACCTCGTCTTTTTGGATCTCAATGTGACCCAGGCTATCTACACACCCTTCTCCAGACTCAACATCTACCAATTCCTTCTCTTTGGTGAATACTGATGCAAAGTATTCATTTAGTACCTCGCCCATTTCCTCCGGCTCCACACATAGATTCCCTTGCCTATCCTTCAGTGGGCCAACCCTTTCCCTGGCTACCCTCTTGCTTTTTATGTACGTATAAAAAGCCTTGGGATTTTCCTTAACCCTATTTGCCAATGACTTGTCGTGACCCCTTCTAGCCCTCCTGCCTACTTGCTTAAGATCCTTCCTACTTTCCTTATATTCCACACAGGCTTCGTCTGTTCCCAGCCTTTTAGCCCTAACAAATGCCTCTTTTCTTTTTGACGAGGCCTACAATATCGCTCGTTATCCAAGGTTCCCGAAAATTGCCGTATTTATCCTTCTTCCTCACAGGAACATGCCGGTCCTGAATTCCTTTCAACTGACACTTGAAAGCCTCCCACATGTCAGATGTTAATTTGCCCTCAAACATCCGCCCCCAATCTAGGTTCTTCAGTTCCTGCCTAATATTGTTATAATTAGCCTTCCCCCAATTTAGCACATTCATCCTAGGACCACTCTTATCCTTGTCCACCAGCACTTTAAAACTTACTGTATTGTGGTCACTGTTCCCGAAATGCTCCCCTACTGAAACTTCTAGCACCTGGCCGGGCTCATTCCCCAATACCAGGTCCAGTACCGCCCCTTCCCTAGTTGGACTGTCTACATATTGTTTTAAGAAGCCCTACTGGATGCTCCTTACAAACTCTGCCCCGTCTAGGCCCCTGGCACTAAGTGAGTCCCAGTCAATATTGGGGAAGTTGAAGTCTCCCATCACCACAACCCTGTTGTTTTTACTCTTTTCCAAAACCTGAATACCTATCTGCTCCTCTATCTCCCGCTGGCTGTTGGGAGGCCTGTAGTAAACCCCCAACATTGTGACTGCACCCTTCTTATTCCTGATCTCTACCCATATAGCCTCACTGCTACCCATATAGCCTCACATTGGCCACGCTAAATTGTCCCTTAATTGGAAAAAAAGTAATTGGGTACTCTCAATTGATATTTTTAAAAAACTCCCTCCGCTGCCATACAATGCCGTCATCACTTATCCAAAGCCTCCCGTCTTCTCGCCAGCTCCACCATCAGTATATTCGCATACCAACACCTTTCTCCTTCATCTCTCGTCTCTGCATTGCCCAACTCAAGATCTTCTCCTTCACATGGAACCTGTGAAAGCAGACTATAACTAGACTTGGTGACTCATTCACTTTTAGGCTTCGGCCTGAGCGACCGATGTGCCCTGTCCAACCCATAGCGGGAGGACTCTTCCCCCTCCCTCATCAACTCTGCAAACATCTATGCAAAGTACTTGGTCAACCTCGACCATCTACCCCCCAGGCAGGCCCACGATTGTTAGAGTTTCCCTCCTTGACCTATTCTCCAGGTCCTCCACCTTGGCCTGAGGCCTTCGTTGGCCTCCGCCGCCCTCCGCAATTCCTCAATCATCGAGGTGAACTGGTCGCTGTGTTGCAACAATGCTTCCCCCAACCCCTTCAACTTCTCTCCTTGCTCCCGCACCTCGACCAATGTCTTCATCACTGCTGTCTTTACCGGGGCAATTGCCTTCACCACCCACTCTTTCATTGCAGTCATCATCTCCCTCCGAAGCACCTTCATATACTTGGCAAACAGCCTCTTGAACTTCACCGACATCACCTCGGTCAGTTTCCACCGGGAGGGGAGCGATCCCACCCGTCAACCCAGAAAGAAAAAGCCTTCTTTTTTCTTGCAGGACTCACAGCCTCACTCGACGGCTGACTTTCGCTCGCCCCCTTCTTTCCAGCACCCTTCTTCTGGGTCTTTGACATTTTACATCTTCCTTATGACTTCCCACACTACCTCATTCACAAACTAGCCCTGAAACCGGGCATAAAAGTCTAAAAGCCAGAGACTCCAGCAGGAGCCACCTAATGTGTGACCTCCACCTCTCTGTCACTACCGGAAATCTCAGGAAAATACGCCTTAGCCTGATAACCCCACATTATGGCCAGGTTCCTTCATTGTGGTGAGACAGAACTGAGTCTTGTCAGCATTCATGTGGAAAGAGATACTGGGGTTTTGCCAAGGAGCAAAATGTAGATAAGAAATAGGAACGGGGAAGGACAGATCCTTGGGGGGAAAAAAAAACCCCAGAAGCAAACATGTGGAAATGGGAGGAGACAGCAATGCAAGCGAGAGTGGTGGATGTACACCTGATCATTTAGGGATCAATATCCTCATAGGCATGTGTCTCAGGTGTTCTTTTTATTCGCATATTATCAATATTCATATGCGGAGATTGAATTTAAGCAAAGTTTCTCCAAATGTTGAAGAAATTAAAGTTGCTGACAACACTGACCATGGCTTAGAAACCATTTGCTGAAATAGTAATTTGATAAAATACCCTGGGCAAATGTTAATACATTCAACATTATATTGCACTCCAGAGGGGAAAATTACAAACTTTGTGTCATAAGCAGATTTACATCCAGTTTTGCACTACTAGAGAAAAATCACAATTTACTATTTAATGCATAAGGTTTGATTATTTAACCATGTTGCATGTTTATTTTGAGCTGTGACATAGATTAGACTTATTTCTATTTCATATTCTTGCTTCCAGCATTTAATTAAAAAAAGCTAAAGGACTGTGGCCATTTCTAAGTTATCACTGACATGCGTAGATGCCAATGATCCATAGTTCAGCATTGGGAGTAATTTCTGTCATTATTTGCAGACAAAAACTCAGCATAGGGCACTGGTGCCCACCATTTGGTCCTGATTTCTAGCCTTGCCCGAGTATTGAAAACTTTGGAACTGGGAACCTTCGTGGAGGTATCATCATGTTACCTCCTGCATCTAAGCACCATTACCTCTTGATGTTAGTTACCTGGCACATTGGTGGAGTTTTATGGCCCCATCGCGGCAGAGGGGCCAGAAAATAAGGCAAACCATTCAACAGTCCATTGACCTGGGCGGACCCGGAAAATCCCGCCAGTGGGAGAGGCCATAAAATTATGCCATCCATTTTTACAGTGCGTCCCCTTTCCCTTGCCAAATATAAAGCAAATAGACTCTTGGACTCTAGGTTATCTGATTGGAAGCTATGTGATGTTCAATCAAATAACCTTGGTGCCCAATCTGCAATATTAACATAACCAGTAAGCAAAATGAATACTTTTCTCATGCATCCCTGATTTATTTTCTCTCCAGGTTGCTTGTCTCAGTGTCCAGGATATTTATTTTCAAGCCCTGGAGAGTCCAGGACAATCAAAGAGGGTTAGTAACCCAATTCCTAATAGATAACATTTCCATGTGGATTGAAACACTGCTGTACACTATAAATGGGAATTCTCAGGAGAGTTTTCCAAGATCAGGCCAACTCGAGGTTTGTCAGAACTCTAACTCATGATATAGCAGTAGCATTTCGATAAGAGATAGGAAGGGCAGTGGCAAGGGGAAGACTGATAACATGAACAGTGAATTGGAAAAGGAGTAGAAGGTTATCAGTGTTAAATGATAGGTTGGGGATATGGGAAGGAGATTTGAGTGCCAACATGAACTGATGGAGAAAAGAAACTGATGGGGGAAAGAGGACGAAGGTAGGAGAATGCTTGAGTGAATTAATGGGAGAATAAAGAGAGGAACAGTGCTTGCATGAACTAAAAGTTAAAAATACTCAAATTGATACAGAGAGAAAGGAGGAGGAAGGGTAGAGGTGTGCAGTAGATGAGCTTGAACTACTCTGAAGTGAGGAGAGAAATAGATGTAACGTGTGCTTCTGTATCACTGTAGCAACCATATTTTTAAAACAATAAGGTTTAATTACGAAGAGATTTTTTTATTTATTCTTTTCACAGGACGTGAGCATGGTTGTCCAGGCCAGAATTTTAATGCCCATCCCTAATTGTCTTTGAAAATTTGGTGGTGAGATTTTGAACCGCTGCAGTTCAATAGGATAAGAGGGAGTTTGCAGGATTTGACCCAGTGACAGTGAAGGAACGGTGATATATTTTCCAGTCAGGATGATATGTGGCTTGAAGGGGACCTTAGAGATGGTGGTGTTGCCATGGATCTGCTACCGTTGTCCTTCTGAGTGTTAGCAGGTTGGGAAGGTGCTTTCCAAGGCGTGTGCACACCTGCACAAAAGTTCAGGATTTCAGTGTCAAAGAAGAGAAAGTTTCCATAAATTATGTCATAAGTGATGAAGTATTTGAGTTTGCTGACAGCTTAAGTTATTACAAGCTGATTCCCCACTGCAAGTTCCTGTTATAGAATGTTCTTAAGTTACAAGCTTTTTTCTTGATGCTTTGCTAGTTATCCAGGTAGGCATGTACATCATGAGTCATCTCTTCAGGATTTATGTTTTTTTGTTACCCATCTCTAATTGCAATTGAGAAGGTTGTGGTAAGTTGCCTTCTTGAACTACTGTAGTCCATGTCGCATAGGTACATCCTTGGTGCTGTTAAGAAAGGAGTTCCAGGATTTTGACCCAGCGACAATGAAAGAACCCATTGTTACTCTTTCCTGCAACTGTTCATAAATACAATTCAATGAATACTGGAGCAGTTTTACCATAATTCATAATTTAACTTGAATCAGCATAGGAGCAGAAAATGGAAATGGACCTTGTCTATTTTACTTACTTTGCTTTCAAGGTCAGAATAGTTTTTGAACAAAATTACTTTGACAGTCTCAATCTAGTTCCCTGAGGACATATGCGTGGTGTATAAATGTCTTCAATATCCAACACAACTGCCAGTCTCAATCACAGAATGGTAGAACGTTTAAGAGTGGATTACAAGAGTAAGGGAAGACCTATTCAGATTCTTAAGACAATGGAGCAGGAGTGTCACATTGCAATGAAATTGCACAGTAAATGGAATTGAAAAATTTCATTTGTCATCGGCCGAGAGCAAATTACTTTTGAAATGGCAAGCAGTGAAACAAAACAAGTATCAGCTTGTTTGCATCATATATCTTTACCTTTCCATCAATTTTCAGGAATTTCTTTCTTTCTATGCAGTCCACTTTACTGTTGCAGGATTTCAGGTAATGGATTTGTAATCCATTCACTATGTTCATACATAAGCTAAACTGCCACCATAGTGCAATGTTGCTTAATCAAAGTTTCAGATAAGGCATTCAATTGATCTATCCCTTTAGATGGATGATATGATATTATCTGAACGGGAGTTGAACTTGTGTCTAGGTCAACAGTTCTCCCTCAACCAATATCCTCGAAAAAGACTAACTTGCTAATTATTTCTACTGAGGAATCACGTGACTTACAAATTGGCTTGTCAGCCAACATAACAGTCATTATCCTGGGCGCCAGTTTAGCTCACTTGGCTGGAGAGTTGATTCGTGATGCAGAGTAAAGCCAGCAGCGCAGGTTCAATTCCCATATCTGAGTTTATTCATGAAGGCCCGCATTCTCAACCTTGTTAAACCACCATCAGTCAGCTCTCCCCCTCAAAGGGCAAAGCAGCCTATGATCATCTGGGACTATGGCGACCTTACCATTACATTTCCAAAGTAATCGCTTGACCATAAAGAGCTTTTAGGATATCCGAAAGATGTGAAAAATGCTTCTCCATATTAAATGTTTAATTCTCGCACATCGTCGATATTCACCTTGATGAACTAGCATGAAGTAAATCAAGTGGGATTGTATAAACTGCATGTGGGATGTTATCAACCAAAACTATAATTGCTGGGAGGCAAAAATGTGCTGATTGGCCATTACTCCTGTTCTATTCACTCCAGTGAGGGAAGATAAACCCATTTTATATTACCTACCATCAAAATATCACCCAAGACTGAAAATCCAACTTGAGTATCCTAATTGATATCTTAATATTCCAGAATTTTAGTAAATATAGGGCGAGACCCTCCTTTGGAGGGTCACTGCAAGCTCAATGGGCTGAATGCAGTCCAAAGACGTGCAGGTTAGGTGGATTGGCCATGATAAATTGCCCTTAGTAACCAAAAAGGTTAGGAGAAGTTATTTGGTTACGGGGATAGGGTGGAAATGAGGGGTTAAGTGGGTCAGTGCAGACTCGATGGGCTGAATGCACTGGATTTTCTATGTTCTATGTTTACTGAGATTCTCCATTTCCCCCAGCGGTTGGGAGAAGGAAGAATCCCACCTTGTATTTGCTAAAATTCTGAAATATTAAGATATCAATTAGGATACTCAAGCTGGATTCTCAATGAGATTTCCCATTAAATCCACCACACGCCACCGGGAAATCCACACTGCCATCGGGAAAAGAGAATCCCAACAGCCAAAAAATTCCAGCCATAGGTTTCGAGATCTGGTCTGATATTACTTATTTAACTGAACCCTGCAAGATCCCTGACATGTTTTTTAACAGGCGACTACAAGAAATGTTTGGTGTTTATCTGGGTTATCACTCGAACAATTGACAATTAAGTTGTGAGATACTGTGCTACCCGCCAGAATTTATTGACTTTATTCGACTCACTGTATTGATCGCAAAATGTAGTTGTCAGTGCTTTTTTCTTTTGTCAAAGAAACCAAAGCAAGAATGGATCTTGCTGATGTGTTTAATGACAGTAATTTATTTAAATAAGTGCTTTTAGTAAGGTCATTTTTACTTTGTTATTGCCGGGAACATTTTCCAGAGTTTTATGTTTACATGATTGCTGTATGCATTCACTGGCTGCACGTGTTAACAGTGGGCCTGATATCATGAGTTTCTGACACTAAAAGCAGCATGCTTAAATGCAAGAGTGTGGGGGTCAATTGTGGCTGCAAGAAGTGGTGAAAGATACTTGAAAAATAAATTTGCGATCTGATACTTTGAGCAAGGACTAAACATGCGAGCGAGCATATATCATGGTTTTCAGACACTGCACTGATAGTTTTGCTGCTTCACAGTGCCAGTGACCCCAGTTCAATTTTGACCTTGGGTGACTGTCTGTGTAGAGTTTGCACATTCTCCCCGTGTTTGCATGGGTTTTCTCTGGATGCTCCCATTTCCTCCCACAGTCCAAAGATGTGCAGGTTAGGTGGATTGGCCATGCTAAATTGCCCCTTAGTGTCCAAATTTTAGAAGGGGTTACGGGGTAAAGAGGGAGAGTGGGCCTCGGTAGGTTGCTCCTTTGGAGGGTCACTGCAAACACAATGGGCTGAATGGCCTCATCCTGCACTGTTGGGATTCTATGAAACGGGTCTGTCGTACATCCACACAGGTGCAGGACCAATATACGTTGTAAACTGCTTGGCTGCACACAAGTCTGCTTGCGCATGGCTGCAGAAAAAAGAACTGTGCACTTCAATAAATCACCACACATTCTAAAACAAAAGAATTATAGGACGCATTGGGCAGGAAGTCCACCAGACACAGGTTCAGGGAAAAATAGAGGACAATGTCAGCAGTATTGATCCAAGAATTTGGATGTAGTGCTCCAAAAGTTTTAACTGTCTCACAGAAGTAGCAAAACCTAGTTAGACCACACTTGGAGTACTGCAAACAGTTTTGGTCTTCATTGTATAAAAATTACATTGTGTAAAAATAACATGGGGCACTGGAGAGAGTGCAATAAAAGTTCACACATCTTATACACAAACAACGTTATACCTAGCAGGAAAGGACAAACAGGTGGGTTTCATTTCTCTTGAAAAGAGGAGCCTGTGGGATGACCTAATAGCCCTCTTTAAAATGATGGAAAGTATCAGGAATAAACACAGGGTGAGTATTTCATTTGTGGGAAAAAGCAAAACTAAAAGTTACTAATATGAAACAACGAACAAGAAATGAATATAAAATTCAGTAGAAATTTTATTCCCCCAAAAACGGTGAGAATGTGAACCTCACTACTAAAGGGAGTGTTTGAGGTGAATCGTATAGATGCATTCAAGGAGTTGTTAGATAAGTTTAGGAGGGAGAAGAAGGGTTGTTTTGAAAGAATTAGACAAGGTAGGATAGGAGAAAACTTGGATGTAAATTAAATGTCGGCATGAACTGATCGGGCCAAAAGACCCATTACCATGCTATTAGTTCTATTTTGCCAATTTAAATGAGGTCACCTTCAAATGATGAATTCATCCAACTGCACAATGAGCTTCATCCACTGCTCAATTCACCTCATCTCCAATCTCTATCAATCGGTACTCAACTCTAAAATTCAGACACACCCTCACACACTTAGCACTGTTGCAATCCTCACACCCATAATTCACAGCTAGCACAGTGGAAGCTGTTCAACCTTAACAGCCACATGACCCAAATATTTTTCAGGGTGCTAAGTGGCTCATTTTTCTCTTGCAGGAGAAAAGCAGGCAGCAACAAAGGACTGGAGAAGACCAAGTGCACCTGCATATTTTAACTCTCATTGAAGAGACTGTGCTGGCCATCATGGGAAAGGACCTGTCACCTTAGACCTTGCCCTTCTTTGAACTTGCAGACATGTCTGCAGTATTTGACATATTTCAGTCATGGCCTCACAACAAAGATGCCTGAAGCATTGGTCCTCACTGATTTGAAGGCAAGAGAGTCGATTCTTAAAGACCCTCTGTTAATTTTGCTTCCTGATGTGTACTTTACCTTCCCCCTCTTCCAGCATCATGCCCTACTCTAAATGCCACACTTCATTCTTCCAGTTTTGTTCAGTTCCAAAAGGAAGATCTACCCACGCCTGAAAGCAACTGGTTTTGGTACAAACTTTCAAATCAACAAAAAAAACTTCAACACCCGACATTCCATGCAGATTTAATTTTAGCCAGCTATTGGAAATCTCCAAAATTGGATAAAATTGCACCTGGATATCATAGAATTTACAGTGCAGAAGGAGGCCATTCAACCCATCGAGTCTGCACCGCCCCTTGGAAAGAGCACCCCACTTAAACCCACATTTCCAATCTATCCCCAGAACCCCACCTAACCTTTTCTTTGGAGATGAAGGGCAATTTGGCATGGTCAATCCACCTAACCTGCACATCTTTGGACTGTGGGAGGAAACCGGGGCACCCAGAGGAAACCCATGCAGACACAGGGAGAAGGTTAAGACTCCGCACAGATAGTGACCCAAGCCAAGAATCGAACCTGGCATTCTGGATCTGTGAAGCAACTGTGCTAACCATGCTGCCCCAATGCTACAGAAGGAACAATCTAGCAGCTAACCAGTTAGTATTGCATGATCCCTTTAAGTACCTCTCGTGGTCCTTCCCAATGACTAACATCATGTTCAGCAAAGTTAGCCTCAGACAGGGTCTTGGCAGAAGCATGAAGTTCAAATATGGCAGTACTAACATTGAATCAGCTTTGCACAGTGATTTGACATCATAACCTGCCTACTCGACAAGTTTCTGGTCATTGTTATGTGAATGTGAGCCTGTCTCAGAAACCACAGATCTGCAAAACTCCCAGTCAATGGAGGAAGAAGACATTGAAGATAAAGAGGCTAAGATGGAGCCTGTTGCACTTACCATCAGAAGAGGACATTAGCAACTCTGACAGCATTTTGCGCATTAGAAGGCTGCATATAGTGGGGGCATTTTCCCGGCAACATTCCCAGAGAATAGCAGGAGAACAACCATACAGTGTTTGCGCCAGGAGTCAATTGGAGCTTGATGCTTCTAGCCCATGGCAACAGACGTAATCTGGTTCATGCCCAGTTCAGTTAGAGTTTAAACTTATTTAAATATGCTCAGTTTGATCGAAGCCAGAATCTCCCAGTTCCCAGGCTCCTCCTCCCCGCCGGCACAGCTCGAGGCCAACCGGAATCACTGCTGGTCTTCATGAACAGAGACCAGATGTGATGACCATGTTGGGGGACTCAAGAGACCATTGGAACCCTTGGGTGGTCATGGACAGCCTCTGGATCAGCCTAGAACAGGTCAGAGTTCCAGGTTGGCACAGCCAGGGTGCGAAGTTGATGCAGCCAGGGTGTCAAGTTGATATAGCCAGGGTGCCAAGAGGCACTGACAAGGGGTGGGACCCGAGAGGGGACATGGCTTTGAAAAGAGGGATGGGGGGACATGAAGGGAGGACTGAAGGGAGGGGCATGAAGGGGGTGTGAAGGAGGAGGCATGAAGGGGGTGCATTTGGCGACCCCATAGCAGGGTCTCGACCATTTGGGGAGGTGGCACTGGGACCAGAATTGGGGGGGGGGGGGGGGCACACCTGATGCCTGCAAGTGGCATGGGGGTGTCTACTGGTGAGTTGGGGGAGTGCAGGCAGTCAGGCTGCTGGAGATCGGAACGCCCTTTAAAAACGATCTTGACTGTGTCTTTAGGTCCCCGCTACAAAAATAGAGTTCTAAATGCGGGTGAATTCAGTGATATTTTCCCCAAGCTCCAAATAATGACTAAGTATGAAAGAATTGCGATGCAAATCGTGCTGGACCAGAAAGTACAAATCTCACTGGTCTTCCCACCTGAAATGATAGTTAGGGCACAATTCTCTGGCCTTGTTTCACTCAAGCGAGATCGCAACATGCCCGCTGAATAGCGGGAGAGGTCAAAAACGAGAACGGCAAACAGTTTGCAATGAAACTGGCCCACTCCATTATGCGAAATCGGGATCCCGTGCGGCGAAAAGCCAATTATCACCATTTCCATGCCCCATTTCCATGCAATTAACGGCAGCCACCCCATATCCAACAGCCTCCCATCATTCATTGGCCTCTCCAGCAAGTGGTCACGCTGGCGCCAATTACTCCTTATTAAAAATGTGAAACTGGCGAAGGGCTTCTGCATTGATCCGAGGAGGTGACTAGTCATCTTCGCTCATAGGCAAAGAACCTGGGGGGATGGGATTCCGCCCCAATGCTCGGCGGGGGTTACCCATGGCTAAGGTGGGCTGCAATCGGGGGAGGGAGAGTCAGCGTTGGGGCAGGGATGGGGGGGGTTATGGACTGCTGGGTGGGCAACCACGTGCAGCTCCACCATGCCAACCCCTGGATCATTCTGGGGGCAACCCTTGTCCCTGCCCATCTACCCCACCGACTGCGGAGGCCTCAGGCTATGAAGCTGAAGGCTATTATTGAATTGGGTATCGTGGTTAAGTGAGCACTTCACATATCCCAAATGGATCGCTGTGGGTGGGCGGGCCATGTAGCATGTGTGAGTCATTGCCTAGCATCCCAATAGACCGTGATGCATGGACACTGCAGGAGGTAACACCATACACGCAACAGCCGGGGTCCGAACATCCAGGGGATGGGCCCCAGCATCAGGGACATGTCCACGGCCAAAGGGTGGGTGAACGCAATGGGGAGGGAACCAGTGCCCGGTCCAGGTAAGGTTTTTTGAGGGTATCGGGGTACAGGGTCTGGGAACTATTAAGGGGGGCCCGCTGCAGTTGTGAGTGCATGGGAAGGGCGTGCTGGGTGTTGGGAGGAGGAGGAAATCAATGGGGGAATGGAGAGTCCCAGGGTAGGAGCCACCACTGTTTGTCAGTCGAACACCCTCTCCCAATTCAAAGGTAAGGACGGTATTTTGAACCCTACAGAACAGGCCCTAGTGGTGCTGCTGGTTGGGCAGCCAGATGCCGGAGACAGCAGTGGCAGTCGCGTCTGCAGAGGCTCAAGGCGGCGGCCCATGTGCTGGACCCCACCCCACACCCTGAGCGAAACAACGCGTCAGCAATGATGAGATCCTTGCCCGGCGTGTGTATAAGATTGCAGTCATACCTTCTAAGTTTACGTAGAATTCTCTGTAGCCGAGGAGTCATGTCATTGAGGTTCTTCAGTATGATATGTACCAGAGGTCTGTGCTCTGTTTCAACGGTGAATGGTGTTAGGCCGTAGACGTAATGATAACATTTCAAAATGCCTGTGAAAAGGTCTAGACACTCCTTTTCAATTTGAGCGTACCGAGTCTCTGTTGGTGTCATTGCACGTGATGCATCTGCTTTTGGGACCCATGACGAGGTGTCATCTTTCTGCAGCAACACTGCTCCAATGCCATCCTGACTGCCATCAGTCGAAATCTTGGTTACACGATCAGGGTCATAGAACGCTAAAACGGGTGCAGTGGTGAGATTTGCCTTCAACTCCAACCACTCGTTTTGATGTTCGGTCTTCCATTCGAAAGAGGTAGACTTCTTAATCAGTTGTTGTAGAGACGTGGGGCGTCATTCTCCGCCGGCGGGAGTCTCCGTTTTGCCAGCGCCCGGGGGTTTCCCGACGGCGTGGGGCTGCCCCACAATGGGAATCCCCATTGACCGGCCGGTGTTACGGAGACTCCCGCCGGCTGGTCGGAGCAGAAATGTGGCGGGGCGGGTAGGAGAATTTCGCCCGTGGTGTGTGTGGCCAAATTTGGGATAAATTTGCCTTAAAAATTCACCATTCCAAGGAAACGAAGTACCGCTTTCTTGTCCTCGGGGACCTTCATCGCTTCAATGGCCTTTATCTTGTCCCTGTCGGGGAGTATACCGTGTTCCGATATCTGGTCGCCCAGGAACTTGAGCGTGGACATTCCAAAGCTGCATTTGGATCTGTTTAACTTAAGACCATGTTCATGTATGCGTCGGAATACCCTCTTCAGTCGCGACACATGTTCCTCTGGAGTCGAGGACCAGATGATATCACCCATGAAGACACAAATTCCGTCTATCCCTTCCATCATCTGTTCCATGATGCGATGGAAGATTTCAAATGCCGAGATGATGCCAAATGGCATTCGATTGTAGCAGAATCTGCTGAAAGGTGTGTTGAAGGTGTAGAGCTTTCTGCTGGATTCTTCTCGTTGGATTTGACAGAATCCTTGGGATGCATCTAGCTTGGTAAATAAGCGCGCATGTGCCATTTCACTTGTGATCTCTTCTCTTTTTGGGATCGGGTAGTGTTCCCTCATGATGTTTTTGTTGAGATCCTTGGGATCAATGCAGATTCTGGGGCGTCATTCTCCGACCCCCCGCCGGGTCGGAGAATGGCCGTTGGCCGCCGTGAATCCCGCCCCCGCCCCCGCCGAAGTCTCCGAAGGGAGAAAAGTCGGCGGGGCGTTAATGGCGCCGCTGCCGCGGAGAATGTCACGGGTCTGCGCAAGGCAGCCGATTTTCGGCCTGCCGATATTCTCCCTTCCGGATGGGCCGAAGTCCCGTCGACGTGATGACCGTTCACGTCGACGTGAATCAAACCTCCTTTTCATCGGCGTGACCCGGTGCTCCAGGCTCACGCCGACCAGCGAGGAGGTGAGTGACGGCCTGGGGGGTTGGCTCTGGGCAGGAAATGGCATGGCCGCAGTCTGAATGCGTGAGGAGAGGTGTGTCTCGGCTTGTGTGTGTGTGCGGCGGGGGGGGGGGGGGGGTGGTTAGAGTAGGCTGGGCTCCGGGGGAGTGCCGGGAGGGGATCCGTGCTGGGGTGGAGGTTGGGGGTTGGAGGGGGTCCGTGCTGGGGTGGAGGTTGGGGGTTGGAGGGGGTCCGTGCCGGGGTGGAGGTTGGGGGGGGGGGTCCGTGCTGGGGTGGAGGTTGGGGGTTGGAGGGGGTCCGTGCCGGGGTGGAGGTTGGGGGGGGGGGGGTCTGTGCTGGGGTGGAGGTTGGGGAGGGGGTCCGTGCTGGGGTGGAGGTTGGGGGTTGGAGGGGGTCCGTGCTGGGGTGGAGGTTGGGGGTTGGAGGGGGTCCGTGCCGGGGTGGAGGTTGGTGGTTGGAGGGGGTCCGTGCCGGGGTGGAGGTTGGGGGGGGGGGTCCGTGCTGGGGTGGAGGTTGGGGGTTGGAGGGGGTCCGTGCCGGGGTGGAGGTCCGTGCTGGGGTGGAGGTTGGGGGTTTGAGGGGGTCCGCGCTGGGGTGGAGGTTGGGGGTTGGAGGGGGTCCGTGCCGGTGTGGAGGTTGGGGGGGGGGGGTCCGTGCTGGGGTGGAGGTTGGGGGTTGGAGGGGGTCCGTGCCGGGGTGGAGGTTGGGGGGGGATCCGTGCTGGGGTGGAGGTTGGGGAGGGGGTCCATTCTGGGGTGGAGGTTGGGGGTTGGAGGGGGTCCGTGCTGGGGTGGAGGTTGGGGGTTGGAGGGGGTCCGTGCCGGGGTGGAGGTTGGGGGGGTGTCCGTGCTGGGGTGGAGGTTGGGGAGGGGGTCCGTGCCGAGGAGGGTGATGGGACGGCAAATGTGTTGATCCACCTGGCCAGGTGCCAGCCTCCAACAGTTGGACCCATGCGGTCCATGCCACCTGGCTGGGGGGAGGAGGGGATATGGGCAATGATGACATGTCGTCGTTCCCCTCCCCCCCACCAGGCCGTCATGTTTTCAGATCATCCAGCGATGTTGGCCGCCGTGGTGGCAGCCGCTCATGTCTATGTTGCCCTGGATGAGGAGGAGGAGGAGGAGCGTGCCAGAGAGGCGGCGCAGGCTGCCGCAGAGGGGCAGGCGGCAGCCGCCCAGGCTGGAGGGACACCTGACCGACAGGACGAGGAGGGGGAGGAGGACGTCGCGGCCCCACGGCAACGGAGGCACCCGAGGGCGCCCCGTGTGTACCGGCCCCGCCAGTCATACCAGGACCTTACGGACCAGGAATGCAGGAGGAGACTCCGGATGAGCCGGGAAACCGTGGCACACATCTGCCACCTGCTGGCACACCTGTCACCGCGTGGCACTGGCGGGGGACACCCTCTCCCCGTGTCCGTCAAGGTTACGGTGGCCCTGAACTTTTATGCAACGAGGTCATTCCAGGCACCGAGTGGGGACCTGTCCGGCATATCGCAGACATCGGTGCATCGGTGCATCCGGGCAGTGACAGATGCCCTTTATGCCATGGCGCACCGCTACATCCGCTTCCCCGTGGACCGGGCCAGCCAAGATGCCCGGGCCGTGGGCATCTATGCCGTGGCCGGGTTCCCCATGGTCCAGGGCGCGATCGATGGGATGCACGTCGCCGTGCGGCCACCTGCGGATAACAGGGCCGTGTTCACTAATAGGAAGGGGACATATCCGATGAACGTACAGGTGGTCTGCGACCACCGCATGATGATCCTGCACGTCTGCGCCCGTCACCCAGGCAGTGTACACGACTCATTTGTGTTGTCGCGGTCATCCATCCCCGGCATGTACGAGGGACGCCATCCCCGGCTGAGGGGCTGGTTGCTGGGCGACAGGGGCTCCCCATTGCGATCGTGGCTGATGACGCCTATACGGAGGCCACGCAATGAGGTGGAGAACCGCTACAATGATGCCCATGTAGCGACAAGGGGAGTGATCGAGAGGTGCTTTGGCGTGCTGAAGATGCGTTTCAGGTGCCTGGACCTCTCTGGGGGCGCCCTCCAGTATCGGTCAGATAGGGTCGGCCGCATCATTGTGGTGTGCTGCGTCCTGCACAACATAGCCCAGCAGAGGGGCGATGTGCCGCAGGCAGAGGAGGGCGGAGTGGAGGAGCAGCAGGAAGAGGCACAGTCCTCCCCAGATGAGGGGGATGGGGGCAATGGTCAGGGCAGGCGGGGTAGACACAGGCGGCTGGCTGTCCACCGTTACCGGCTGGCCCAGCGGGCACGGGACAGACTGATAGCCGCCCGCTTCACTGACTAGATGGGCGTGGGAATCGGGTAGTATGGCCACAGACCGCACACCATGGCAACAGCCGACCACCCGCACCCCCCACCCATCCACCCACCCAGCACCCTCACCCCCCTCCCCAACCCCACACACCCCACCCACATGCACACCACCCCCCCCCCCATTGCCGATCCACCGGCGGCACAACGGGCCGGGCTCACCCAGTTGCGGGTGGACGCGTGTCTATTGCAGGCCATGGAGGATGATGACAACCCGCCCTGCGATGAGCTCCTGGCTCTACATCGTTGGACTATGTCTGACCCATGGCCACAGTACCACCATCCACCCGGACCATCCCTGCATGCGGCAGTGACACTGCAGCGCACGGTCCCGTCCTCTGCCCGGGGGATGTTGATGGCGGCCCAGGGGGAAGGGGGCAGACTCACCTGGGGCTTAGGTAAGACCACCCCTCACACACACACTTGCGCTCAACGTACATGACACGCCCGCACACTTTGGACAGAGCACAAAGGCAGCTTCGGTAGGTGTAACATTGACTTTAATAACCAAAGGAGTTCATGCACGTGCCCTAGCCCCTAAAACTCATCTGTGCCCTGCACCCGTGCCAACTTACTCAGTGTCTAATTGTTTGGCCTTACGGGCCCTTTGACTACGTCTACGTGGTTCCCCAGACGGTACAGCAGAACTGGAGGTGGACTCCTGTGATTCCTGCCCTCTGACACTGGATCCCTTTGGCGGCCGTTTCCTGGGGCGTCCTGGCCTAGATGGGCCAGGCTGCGGCCCGGGCGACTGGGATGGCGAGCTGCCAGCCTGTCCTGCCCGTTGCCCACCCGATGCACCTGGGATGGAAGGGGGGGGGGGGGGGGAGTCCGAGGTGTCGCGGTGTACCGGGACCTCCCCTACAGAGGGAGCCGGGACGGACCACACCACCTCCTCCTCCCTCGGGGTGCCCGATGGCCCCCAGGCCTCTACATGGGTGGGGGATGCGAACGGACTGGCCATCCGATGCCCCCCCGATATCTGGCGCTGCCAGTCCTGGAGGCCAGTGCTGGTATCGACAGGGGTCTGCAGGTTTGCAGCCATGGAGCCCAGGGTGTTGTCAAACCCTGACTGTGACAGTGCGACGCCGGCTCGCACATGGCCACTGGTGCCGATGCCCTCAGCGATGGCCTACTGAGACTGGGCCATGGCCTGCTGAGACTGGGCCATGGCCTGCAGAGACTGGGCTATGGCCTGCTGAGACTGGGCCATGGCCTGCTGAGACTGGGCTATGGCGTTGAGCGCCTCTGCCATCTGGCGCTGGCACTGGCTCATGGCCTCCTGTGAGAGGGCAGCCATTTCCTGGGCCACAGACGTCGTCTGCACGGAAGGCCCCAGGCCTCGCAAACCGTTCCCCATGTCTGACACCGTCGCACCCATTGCCTCCACCGCGGACGCCACCCGTGCGGTGTCAGCCTGGGTGGCACGCATGACCGGGACCACTCCCAGCTCCTGGACGCGGGTGGACTCCTCCACCTGCGACCGCAGCCGCTGCAAGCCACCCGTCACCCTATTCGCTCGTCTCCGTGTCGGTGGTTGCATCGGATCTATGTGTGGGTGTGGTAACTGCAGGAACCCGGGATCCATCTGGGCGGCAGATGTTCGCTTGGCCTGGGCTGCCCTCCGACCGCCCGGTCCCTCTGCTGCTCCTACCTCCACCTGCTGTACCGGGACGGCTGTGTTGTGCGCACCAGTGAGTGTACCAGACGCCTCATCACTAAAGTGCCCAACCGTGGTGAGTGTTTCTGCGATGGTGGAGGGTGTTGGTGACAGCAGTGGCGTTGTGTCGTGCTCTTCGTCCCACTCTGACTCCATGGCACTTTGGGGTGGGGGTTCGTCTCCACCCATCCACTCTGAGTCACTGTCCGGTATTTCGTCTTCCCGGGTAGGGGTGTCCTGGGTAGTGCTGTCCCGGGTAGTGCTGTCCCGGGTAGGGGTGTCCCGGGTAGTGCTGTCCCGGGTAGGGGTGTCCTGGATAGTGGTGTCCTGGATAGTGGTGTCCTGGGTAGTGGTGTCCTGGGTAGTGGTGTCCTGGCTCGGATGTGACTTGGGCCTGTGGCTGCCCCCCTCATCGCTGGGTTGTCGCTCCCGCACGTGACGGGGGTGTCGTCTCCCTGTTGCTCCAGGTCTCTCCGTCTCCCGTGGTGTGCGAGGGGCATCCTGCGGGCATCGCATGCTGGAGGGTCCGGGTCTCTCCGTCTCCCGTGGTGTGCGAGGGGCATCCTGCGGGCGTCGCATGCTGGAAGGTCCGGGTCTCTCCGTCTCCCGTGGTCTCCGAGGGGCATCCTGCGGGCGTCGCATGCTGGAGGGTCCGGGTCTCTCCGTCTCCCGTGGTGTGCGAGGGGCATCCTGCGGGCGTCGCATGCTGGAGGGTCCGGGTCTCTCCGTCTCCCGTGGTCTCCGAGGGGCATCCTGCGGGCGTCGCATGCTGGAGGGTGCGGGTCTCTCCGTCTCCTGTGGTCTCCGAGGGGCATCCTGCGGGTGGTCTGCATCTGCGGGGATGGGTGCCTGGACGTTTGGTCCTGCGATACACAATGAAGCATGCATGGTTAGACATCAGGCAGTAATCAGGTGATACGGGGGAGGGGGATATAGGGGAGGGGGGATATGGGGACGGGCTGTCGGTGGCTCACATGCTGGTGGGCCCCCGACCTCTGCATCAACAACCTCCCGGTCCTCAGGTCCGCCAGCCAGTTCCAGGGCCCTTTCCTCGTGTACGGTCAGTGGCCTCTCATCAGCGGGGCCTCCTCCAGTCCTCACATGCTCCCTATTGTTGTGTGCGCGCTTCTCCTGTGGGGGGGGGGGGGGTGGTGGCAGGGGTAAAAGGCAACAGTGTTAGGCAGGTATATGAATGCATGCCATCGGTTGCGCGTGCATTGCAGAGGTTAAGGTTAGGGCTGGATTCACTTGGGGATATGGGGGAGGGGGGGATATGGGGGATATGGGGGAGGGGGGGATATGGGGGATATGGGGAGGGGGGATATGGGGGATATGGGGGAGGGGGGATATGGGGGATATGGGGGAGTGGGGATGTGGGGGAGGGGGGATATGGGGAGGGGGATATGGGGGGTATGGGGGAGGGGGGATCTGGGGGAGGGGAGATATGGGGGATATGGGGAGGGGGGATATGGGGGAGGGGGGATATGGGGAGGGGGGATATGGGGGATATGGGGGAGGGGGGATATGGGGGAGGGGGGATATGGGGATATGGGGGAGGGGGATATGGGGGAGGGGGGATATGGGGGATATGGGGAGGGGGGATATGGGGGAGGGGGGGATATGGGGGATATGGGGGAGGGGGGATATGGGGGAGGGGGGATATGGGGGATATGGGGGAGGGGAGATATGGGGGAGGGGGGATATGGGGAGGGGGGATATGGGGAGGGGGATATGGGGGAGGGGGATATGGGGAGGGGGGGATATGGGGGGGGGGATATGGGGGATATGGGGGAGGGGGGATATGGGGGAGGGGGGATATGGGGGAGGGGGGATATGGGGGAGGGGGGATATGGGGGAGGGGGGATATGGGGAGGGGGGATATGGGGGAGGGGGGATATGGGGCAGGGGGGTATGGGGGATATGGGGGAGGGGGGATATGGGGGATATGGGGGAGGGGGGATATGGGGGAGGGGGATATGGGGGAGGGGGGATATGGGGGAGGGGGGATATGGGGGAGGGGGGATATGGGGAGGGGGGGATATGGGAGGCTCACCCTGCCTGCTCTGACGAGGTCGTTCACCTTCTTGTGGCACTGGGTGCCTGTCCGTGGTGTCAGGACCACAACGGTGACGGCCTCTGCCACTTCCCTCCACAGACGCCGGCTGTGGCGTGGGGCAACTCTGCGGCCGTGCCCGGGATACAGGGCGTCCCTCCCCGGCTCCACCGCGTCCAGGAGCGCCTCCACATCGCGTGACTCGAACCTCGGGGCTGAGCGACGGCCAGCCATCCAGTCGGGTGTTGCGGTCGGGTGTTCCGGTCGGTTGGGGGGGAGCAGCGCGGCCTTATGAGCCGTCACGCCATGCAGCGCGTATGACGCTGCACGGTGTGAACCACTGCGCAGGCGCAGATCCCGTTACGTCGCTGCTAGCCCATTTCGGGCCGGAGACTATCGTCCCATTTTTATGACGTGACGCAAGTGGGATTTGCGCCGTTTTTTGCGCCGATCGGCGGACTTTCCGCCGATAACGGAGAATTTCGCCCCTGAAGTCCGCCGAGGGCTTTTTGACGCACACCATCGAACTGACCCAGTCAGTTGGTTCAGTGACTTTGGAGATGATGTCTTTCTTCTAAAGACTCGCAAGTTCTGATTTTACCCGTTCCCTCAGGGGAGCCGGAACTCTCCTGGGTGGGTGAACCACTGGTTTTGCATCAGCATGCAGCAGAATCTGATATTGATATGGAAGTGTGCCAATGCCACTGAAGACATCTGGGTATTGTTCCAGTATTCCGTCAATGCTGGTCAGGAGAGCGTGATGAGAAGACTTTATGGTGTGGACTCTTCGAATGAGGTTCAGTTGCTTACAGGCTTGCGCACCTAACAGCGATGACTTGGCAGGTTGAACAATCCCAAAATCAGGCTCGCCTCCCTGTCTTTGTTGGATACAGCTAAATGGCATGACCCCAGTGAAGAGATCGCGTTGCCATTGTAGCCCTGAAGTTGGCAGGCAGCTGGAAGGATTTTGGGAGTGTTTTTGATCTTCGTAAAGTCGAGCTTCGAGATCAGGTTAGCAGAGGCACCTGTGTCTAGTTTGAACTTAATGGAGCAGTTGTTTACAGTTAACACTGTGTTCCATTCAGCTTCAGCGTCAATGGCATGGATTGACTTTCAAAGTGTTCTGTGCGGAGGTTTCAAACTTGGTGATGATTCCCACTTATAATGGTTTATCCAGATACTCCTCATCTGGATCCATTGCACTACTTTGATCAGACTCATCCGTTTGAAATTCCACACTTCTCATGCGACTCTGCTTTAAGAGCGGTCTTTGATTTCTGAATTGAGGTGCAGATCTGCACTGGGCAGCAAAATTAAGTTTTCCGCAGTTGAGACAGTGTTTGCCGGTTGCAGGGCATTTTTTTCCAAAGTGGGCTGTTCCACAATTTGTGCACGTCATCCGCATGACGTTCGTGTGCATACGCAACTTCGTACTTTTTCGTACTTTTCGTCCTTTTCGTAGGCATTTCGTAGGCATTTCGTACTTTTTCTTGAACTGCGCATGTGCAGGGCCCAAACTCGCGCGCGCAAGATGGCTGCCTTCAGAAACATGGGGGCACTGCAATTGGGAGATGGCCGGGACACACCCGACCTCGAGCGAGGCTTTTTCACCATGTTCAGTGCTCTTATACTTAGGTAGCGATTTTTTGAGCGTTCATGCACTGTGCACGTTTCTATGGCGATTTCTAAAGCCATGTGAGCTTTAGTAGTTGCTCTCTGAGTGGATCAGAGTGGATTCCAAAAACTATCTGGGGCGGGATTCTCCGACCCCCGCCGGGTCGGAGAATCCCCGGGGTGCGGCGCGAATCCCACCCCCTCGCCCAGACGCCGGCTGCCGTATTCTCCAGCGCGTTATTCGGGCGGGGGCAGGGTTCACGCCACGCCGGTGGGGGGGCCGTGGGAAGCGCCCCCCACCCCCCCCCACCCCGGCAAGTCTCTGGGGCCCGATGGGCTGAGCGGCCGTCTGTTTCTGGCCAGTCCTGCCGGCGTGGATTAGACATGGCCCCACACGGCGGGACATGGCAAGTAAGTCGGCTGGGGGGGCGGGGGGCGCGGGGGGGATCCGACCCCGGGGGGACACCCCCACAGTGGCCTGGCCCACGATCAGGGCCCACCCATCTGCGGGCGGGCCTGTGCCATGGAGGCACTTCTTCTTTCCGCGCTGGCCCTTGTAGAGCTCCGACGCGGAGAAGACACCCCCCTGCGCATGCGGCAAAATATGCCGGCGGTTCCGCACATGTACGGAATCACGCCAGCCCTTTGGCGCATGCGTGGACCCGCGCAGTCCCTTCGGTGCTGGCTGGCACGGCGCCAACCCCTCCGGTGTCCACCTAGCCCCCGGAAGTGCGGAGAATTCCGCTACTTCCGGTCGGCCCGACGGCAGAATGGCTCGCGCCGTTTTTGATGCCGATGTCGGGCCATCCCGCCGGTTGCGGCAAATCCCGCTTCCGGTCTCTGATCATCGAGTCAGTTATTGCACCAAAGTTACAAGATTGGGCTAGCAGTCTGAGGTTAATGAAAAAACTGTTGAAGGATTCATCTGTTCCTTGCATCCTTTTCTTAAAAATGTAGCGCTCAAAGATTTCATTTTCCTGGACCTCGCAATGCCTATCAAATTTTTTAAGGATGGTTTCATACTTATTTTTGTCCTGCCCATTTGTATAGTTAAACGAGTTGTAGATTTCTAATGCGTGATCACCAGCAGTAGTCAATAAGAGAGCTATTTTCCGAGCAATGGTCGCGTTTGTTACATCAGACGCCTCAACATACAGTTGGAATTTTTGTTTGAACAAGCGCCAGTTAACACTAAGGTTACAATTGGTCCTGAGGTGATGAGGAGCTTGTAGTTTGTCCATCATGCCTGGATTCGGCAGGGTCGTTTCTGGATGCTTCTGTTGTCGAACAGCTGTCTTGATTGTTTCCCTAAACTTACTGAATTTACCTAGGTAGATGCAGCAGCCACTACCGGTACCATGTTATGTTATGCTGTTTGAAAAACATAAGTTGCTACTGACCATAGACGACGTTGAAAGACACTCCAGTCCTTGAAATAAATTGAAAGTATTTATTCAGTAACAACAACTAGATAAATGAGTTTGACACTTTGCTGATCTAACTCTAGTAACTCAGCGATAATGACTAACTGTACAACTGGGATCTAGGCCACATGTGGTGACCCAGCCTTAGATCTAAACTATTCTGGTGCTAATCCTACAGTCCCTGACAGGAGTAAGAGGGAGGGTCCAGTGTGTATCTGGTTTTATAATGAGTTGTGTAGTGCCCTCTCGTGGTCGTGCCACAGCCGGGTGTTCTGATTAACCTCTTTGTTTCATGTCAGTCTTCATAGCATTACACACACTTCATATGTTTTCCATCACGGGGAGCTGAACTCGCTGGCCAGAACGGCTCCTAAGAGATCGAGCCACCATTTTGAAAGGGTGCCTGATCTCGAAGTGAGCTTGAGGGTTCATCAGCAACCCCCCCCCCTCCCCCGCCCTCCCCACCACCACCCAGGGGCAATGTCACACTCCACACACATAGGTACTACCCCACACCCTCCCCAAGTACGGATACCCAGTATGGGGTTGCTGATGACCCTCCTTAATTGTGAGAAATGAATCTTTTCTCATTCCAGCGTTAACTGTCAATTGTATGCAGAGCCAGCCATAAAGTTGCTGTAACAATTAAAGTGCACTGACTCCAAGCTGTGAAGGCTGTTTACTTTCCACAAGAGTGATACTATTTCATTTCCAACTGAATCATTCAGTCTAGTGACAACTACTTGATAACCCCAAAATGCAAGTCATTTTCTACTTTCAAAATATTGCCCAAGGAGTCTCAAAATGTACAATTATATTCTGGTAGGGTGGCGCAGTGTTTAGCACTGGGACTACAGCGCTGAAGACCCGGGTTCAAATCCCGGCCCTGGGTCACTGTCCGTGTGGAGTTTGCACATTCTCCCCGTGTCTGCGTGGCTTTCACCTCCACAACCCTAAAGATGTGCTGGTTATGTGGATTGGCCATGCTAAATTGCCCCTAAATTGGAAAAAAAATAATTGGTACTCTAAATTTTAAAAAAACATTATATTCTGGTAGAGCCATCACCCTGCATCATCAAATTCATCTGAAGCTTGATAATTCATCGAAGATCTACAAAAAGGCAATGTTTACCAGTAAACTTCATGAGTACGTAAACACAATGAATTCTATTATAATCAAACTATTTGTAAAATAAATATCCCAGTCTACTTTTTCCTTTGTCAACTCAAATTAATCACCATCTTTGGAGAAATAAAATCCCACGAAGAAGAACAAATTTGATTCCCCTCAGGTTTAACTCGTGATAGTCACCACTGATGTATATATTAGGTGATTTGTGGTAAGGCCCTGTACTACAGGTACGGGGGTAGTTCCCGGCCTGCTGGCTCTGCCCAGTAGGCAGAGTACAAAATATGTGTGCTCCCGTACAGCAGCCATTTCGCCAGCTGCAGTAGGAGGCCACACATCTTAGTGTAATAAAGCCTCAGTTGCATTCAACTCTCGTTGTGCATCAATTTATTACACTAAAGTTTTCAGAAGATGGACCTCCGCATCCACCCGGATCGCCTGCAGATGGATCCGCAATCAGGCAACGCCAAAAAGGACTTTGAACATTGGCTAGCCTATTTCGAAGCTTACATCAGGTCTGTACCAGACCCAATTCCGGAAGCTCAGAAGATTCAGATCCTCTATACGCGGCTGAACTCCAAAGTCTTTCCGCTTATCCAGGACGCGCCAAACTACGACAAAGCCATGGTACTACTGAAAGAAAACTACACACAGCGGACTAACACGCTTTATGCCAGACACATCCTCTCCACGCGCAGTCAACTCCCTGGTGAGTTAGCAGAAGACTTCTGGCGTGCTCTAATTCCCCTAGTCATAGACTGTGACTGTCAGGCCGTCACGGCCACGGAACACTCAAACTTGCTTATGAGGGACGCTTTTGTTACGGGGATAGGGTCAGATTATATCCGCCACTGCCTTTTAGAAGGGGCCACGTTCGACCTCGCGGCAACCAAAAAGCTTGCGCTCTCGCTGACGGTCGCCTCGCGCAACATCCAGACCTACACCCCCGGCCGCGTGGCCCACCCCTCCTACGCATCGTGGACTCGACAGACGGCCGCCCCATCGGGGACCCCACTCAGCCAGCACCACGCTTGTGCCGCGCGGCAGCCAACCAATCCCGGGGGCCCCAAATGTCACTTCTGTGGGCAGCCAAAACACCCCCGACAACGCTGTCCGGCCCGGAGCGCCCTTTGCCAGACCTGCGGCAAGAAGGGGCACTTTGTGGCGGTGTGCCAGGCCCATTCAGTCGCCACTATTGTTCTGACCCCCCCCGGTATGGCCAGTCGGTGCCGCCATCTTCCCCTCCTCGGACCACGTGTGGCCCATGGGCGCCGCAATCTTGTTCAACCCCCATCACGTGCGGCCCGTGGGCGCCACCATCTTGTCCTCCCCAGGAGCATCAAGCGCCGCCATCTTGTCTCCCCCACAGCACGTGTGGCCCGTGGGCGCCGCCATCTTACCAGGACCCATGCCCCCTAGGCAACCCATCGTCTGCCACCATTGACGATCAGCCGTGTCTCGCCTCGGTCTAGATTGACCAGTCTCGCCCACACAACCTAGCAACCTCCTCTACAAACGTGAAAATCGATGGGCACGAGATCTCCTGCCTGCTGGACCCCGGGAGCACCGAGAGCTTCATTCATCCCGATACGGTAAGGCGCTGCTCCCTCGCGGTACACCCCGCCAATCAGAGAATATCCCTGGACTCCGGGTCCCACTCCGTGTCAATCCGGGGGTACTGCATAGCAACTCTCACTGTCCAGGGCGTGGAGTTTACCGGCTTCCGCCTCTACGTCCTCCCCAACCTCTGCGCTGCCTTACTACTCGGCCTGGACTTTCAGTGCAACCTCCAGTGCCTAACATTGATATTCGGCGGGTCCCTACCACCCCTTACTGTGACCCTAAAGGTCGACCCACCTTCCCTATTTGAAAACTTAACCCCAGATTGTAAACTCGTCGCCACCAGGAGCAGACGGTACCAGTGCCCAGGACAGGACCTTCATCAAGTCCGAAGTCCAGCCACTGCTTCGGGAAGGCATCATCGAGGCCAGCAACAGCCCCTGGAGAGCCCAAGTGGTAGTGGTGAAAACTGGGGAGAAACACAGAATGGTCGTGGACTACAGCCAGACCATCAATAGGTACACGCAGCTCGACGCGTACCCCCTCCCACGCATATCTGATATGGTCAATCAGATTGCACAGTACCGGGTCTTCTCAACTGTGGACCTTAAATCCGCCTACCACCAGCTCCCCATCCGTAAGGCGGGCCGCCCATACACTGCCTTCGAGGCAGATGGGCACCCTTACTACTTTCTCCGGGTTCCTTTCGGCGTCAACAACGGGGTCTCGGTTTTCCAATGGGAAATGGACCGAATGGTCGACCGGTAGGGGCTGCGGGCCACTTTCCCGTACCTTGACAATGTCACCATCTGCGGCCACGATCAGCAGGACCATGACGCCAACCTTGCCAAATTTCTCTGCACTGCCACTCTCCTCAACCTCACTTACAACAAGGAGAAGTGTGTGTTCAGCACGAACCGCTTAGCCATTCTCGGCAATGTGGTCCAGAACGGAGTTCTGGGGCCCGATCCCGACCGCATGCGCTCACTCATGGAACTCCACCTCCCCCACTGCCCCAAGGCCCTCAAACGTTGCCTGGGGTTTTCTTACTATGCCCAATGGGTCCCAAATTATGCGGACAAGGCCCGCCCATTCATCCCATCCACTCTTTTTCCCCTAACGGCCGAGGCTCACCAGGCCTTCAACCGTATTAAGGCCGACATCGCCAAGGCCGCGATGCACGCAGTCGACGAGATGCTCCCCTTCCAAGTCGAGAGCAGTGCATCAGACGTCACTCTGGCCGCCACCCTCAACCAGGCAGGCAGGCCCGTGGCATTCTTTTCATGAACCCTTCATGTCTCCAAAATCGTCACTCGTCTGTCGAAAAAGAGGCCCAAGCCATCACTGAAGCTGTGCGACATTGGAGGCATTACCTGGCCGGCAGGAGATTCACTCTCCTCACTGACCAATGGTCGGTAACTTTCATGTTTAACAACACACAGCGGAGCAAGATCAAAAACGATAAAATCTTGAGGTGGAGGATCGAGCTCTCCATCTACAACTACGAGATTTTGTATCGCCCCGGTAAGCTCAACAATGCCCTATCCCGAGGTACATGTGCCAGCGCACAGGTGGACCGGCTCCGGACCCTGCACGACAACCTTTGTCACACGGGAGTCACACGTTTGTACCACTTCATCAAGGCCCACAATCTGCCCTACTCCGTCGAGGAAGTCAGGGCAATCACCAGAGACTGCCAGGTCTGTGCGGAATGCAAACCACACTTTTACCAGCCAGACCGTGCACGCCTGGTGAAGGCTTCCCGCCCCTTTGAACGCCTAAGCGTGGACTTCAAAGGCCTCCTCCCCTCCACCGACCGTAACATGTACTTCCTCAGTGTGGTTGATGAGTACTCCAGATTCCCCTTCGCCATGCCATGCCCCGACATGACGTCTGCCACTGTCATCAAAGCCCTCAACACCACCTTCGCTCTGTTCGGCTTCCCTGCCTATGTCCACAGCGACAGGGGGTCCTCATTCATGAGCGATGAGCTGCGTCAGTTCCTGCTCAACAAGGCTATCGCCTCGAGCAGGACGTCCAGCTATAACCCCCGGGGAAACGGGCAGGTGGAGAGGGAGAATGGGACGGTCTGGAGGGCCGTTCAGCTGGCCCCATGGTCCAGAAATCTCCCGGCTTCCTGCTGGCAGGAGGTCCTCCCCGACGCACTGCACGCCATTTGGTCTCTCCTACGCACTGCGACTAATGACACACCCCATGAACGTCTCTTCACCTTCCGCAGGGTGTCCACCTCCGGGGTGTCGCTCTCGACTTCGCTCGCAGCTCCAGAACCCGTACTCCTCCGTAAGCATGTTTGACTCCACAAGGCGGACCCGTTGGTTGAAAGGGTACAGCTACTCCACGCCAACCCACAATATGCCTACATAGCGTACCCCGACGGCCGCCAAGATACTGTCTCCCTCAGGGACCTGGCATCAGCAGGTTCCACACACACACACACCCCTCCGGATTGGCGCCACCCACCCCTCCCCCGGCGCACCCAGCCGCAACCCCCGCCCCAGGACAATCCGTCCTCTCCCTGCCCACGCCCAAGGATGAAGAGGATTTTGGCATGCTCCTGGAGTCACCGAGGACCAGACCGGCACCGGAATCGCCGCCACCACTGCGGCGCTCCCAACGGCAGATCAAGTCTCCGGACCGACTGAACCTGTAACTTGATCTGGACTCTTAAAACATCATCCTCCTGTAGTTCCCTGTCTGCTGGCTCCGCCCAGTAGGCGGAGAATAAATATGTGTGCTCCCGTACAGCAGCCATTTCGCCAGCTGCTGTAGGAGGCCACACATCTCAGTGTAATAAAGCCTCAGTTGCATTCAATTCTGTGTAATTGATCGTGCATCACTCATTCCATGTTATCCAGCGCTCATTTCATTGCCAGGGTCCTCATGTGTAAACCCAGCATGTTCCCTGTTTTCCCTTTTCTTTCATTTTTGCTATTACAATTTTGAACCATGGATGTGCAATGGACCTGTGATTTTAATGCAGCCTATATCTTTAACTCAGGGAAGCCACGACCTGTCGCTTTAAATTCGGCAACAAGGACCTGGAAGGTATCAGTGATGACTCAGGTTGACTGACTTGGCTGGTGGCCAATGAATGAGCCAAAGAGGCTATATTCTGCCTGGTCACTGCTGTTGTTTGGATATTGTCTCTCTGGAAAGTTCTTCAGAGGCATGGTTCAATTTTACTTTCATTTTGAATTCTGGCAGCAGAGGTGGAGGACCCAGCTGAATCCTCTCCAGAAAGAAGTGACTGTGAAGCCTCTTCATGAAAAGATCTAGCCAACTCTTTCTCTCCAATAAGCTTCTGAGTGTTTGATTCCTGAACACAGGGCATGAAGGAGAACCCACTAGCTGAGAGAAAGTCTAAGGAAACAAAGGCCGGGATTCTCCGACCCAGCGCCGGGGGGACGCGAGAATCACGCCCAGACGCCGGCTTCCCCATTCTCCGGCGCCGATTCTCAGGTGCCCGCGGGATTCCTGCCGCACCAGTCGGAGTCTGTTGACAGCGACCCACCCCGGCGAATCTCCGGGCCCCAATGGGCCGAGTGGCCAACGAGTTTGGCTGAGTCCCGCCGGCATGGTTACTCAGGTCCCGCACGGCGGGACCTGGAAGGTGAGTATGCGGGGGCTGTCCTGGAGGGGGGGGGGGGCGGGGGGATCTGACCCCGGGGTGGGCCCCCACGGTGGCCTGGCCCGCGATCGGGGCCTAACGATTGGCGGGCAGGCTGGTTCCATGGGGGCCTATTTTACTCTGCGCCAGGACCCTGTAGGGCTCGCCATATTGCCCGGGGTCCGGCGTGGAGAAGGGAACCCCAGCGCATGTATGGAAACACGCTGGCCATTCCACGCATGCGCAGAAATACGGCAGCCGTTCCGCGCATGCGCGGAATCATGCCGGCCGTTCTGCACATGCGCGAACTTGCATGTGGCGTTCCGCACCTGCTTGAGCTGCGGGGACCACTCTGCCGCCAACCTAGTCCCCTGGGAAGGGGAGAATTCCTCACTTTCGGGAACTGTTGACGCCAGAGTGGTTGGCGCCGGTTTTCACACCGGTGTGAGGACATAGCCCCATTATTAGAGAATCCTGCTCCAAGTCTCTGTCTCTCCAGGAAAGGTATGTGTTTAGTGTTTTAGCAAACTGCAGGAAAACATGTGTGGGCTGCAAAATTAAAGACTTTAAACCTCACTCATACTGTGAAGAATGTGCACTGAAGAACTCGTCAACTGAAGCACAGACTTTTATCTGTTGCCCTTAACCTTGTTATTTTCACACCTTCCACCCCACCTATGTTTGTCTGTCTTATAATAATAATCTTTATTGTCACAAGTAGGCTTACATTAACACTGCAGTGAAGTTACTGTCAAAAGCCCCTAGTCACCACAGTTCGGCACCTGTTCCGGTACACAGAGGGAGAATTCAGAATGTCCAAATTGCCCAACAGCATGTCTTTCGGGACTTGTGGGAGGAAACCGGAGCAGACACAGGGAGAATGTGCAGACGCCACACAAATAATGACCCAAGCCAGGAATCGAACCTGGGACCCTGGAGCTGTGAAGCAACAGTGCTTACCCACTGTGCTACCGTGCCGACCAGTTGTATGTGTGGGTAGAGGGTGGGACAGTTAAAAGGGGGGTAGTAGGTTAGCTTGTCATTCTTCCATTGTGATTACTGCATATTTCATCTTTATTTCTGTTGCAAATAAACATTAATTGTGTTTTAATTTATAAACTTGGTGACTGTAAATTATTGGTCAGCCAAAAACTTTTATATGGGAATTTTATATGGATTATTGGTTAATTCACTTGTATTGAGACTCTGAGGTGTGTGTAACTTCATTCTGAGTTGCAATTTATTGTTCAATCAAATAGCGTTAGGCTACATTGATGTAACATTGCTGTTATATCACTATCACATATTTATCAACTCTGTTATATCACTATCACATATTTATCAACTCTATTATATTGTGATACCTCCAACATGTCAAGGTTTAAAAAAAACTTTATTTTAATGAAAGAAGCAGAGAGGAAAATTATGCAGGTAACACATTAGGATTGACTTTACATTAATTTATTAGTTCCCATTATAAATCAACATGATGTATTTTGTGAAAAAATATACTCTTAATTTGGAAGACTAAAATGTTGTAGGCTAATGGAAGATCACAATAATTCTTAATGTTAATTACACGTGTACGTTTATGGTGTCCCAGTGTCATCTCAGCTTATGTTCACTCTTAGTTGACACCAATACAATACAGTGCAGAATACGGAACATGAAAAATTATGTAATTCAGAATTAACGCTGAAAGGTACGCTACCATGCAGTGAGAGATGCTTCCAAAGTCTCCTTACACTCTTAGCATTTTCCAGTATTAATACAAGTAGCTGCATGATTGATTTGTTTGACTCAAAAATAAAACTTAAACACATACGTAGCTTAGTTCAGCTTTATAACTCAAAGCATGAGCAAATATAACCATGAATTCTAATTACAGGAATCATGCAAGGTGTGCCATCCAACTGGTTAATTTATTGCATTTTACTTACCTTAATAGTTAACTAACAACACAATTTAGATAAAAATTAGCTAGTTTGGTGAACTCAAATTACATTTTGTAACTTAAATATATTAGATTTGTATTAAAAGGTCTAAATGATCTGAAAAACAGAATTAGGTTTGATGAAATGTAAAGATGAAGTATTTCTGAAAACTAAGAATTGTAATCTCAATGGTTTTATTAAAAAGATGCTGTCTTCAAGTAGCTATTCAGCATTATAGATAGATGTATTAATCAGATTTTTATGTATTTGATAAACAACACATCATTAGAAATTCTTCTGGAACCACTGACCCTGAATTTTAACAGTGACCTTTTGATACCTTTGTTAAACGACAGCAAAAACATTAATTTGCTTCAACATTGAGTAGTCATTAACGTGATGCTCCTCAGTAAGACAAAACACTGTCCTATGCAATATTGGTAAACTCAGCCACGCACAACGAAGAGCTCCTGCTACGAGGATCAACACTGAGAAAACTTCCAGATTGTTAAACCAAAATGTTGATTGTGGTCAAAGAACATTAATACACTATTGACAGAAAGAAATACTTCAAAACAATTCTTTAACATTTAACCACCTTTATAAAGATTACAGAAGGTAGTTAAAGGCAGCCATTGTTACGTGCACTATTTCCATTTGCTAATATCAAAAGTAAATGCTGTTTACTTTTCTTGATTGCTTTTTCCGAATTCAGAAAATGTAAATGTTTTAGAGTTTTGAAAGTCTTTAATACATTGTGGTAACAATGCAGACAAGATCAAAACCATGAAAAAAAATGAATAGCAAAACATTGCAAAATGTCAAAGATTACATTTTTCATCTACTCCTTTTGCTATGCAAATAGGTTTCATTGTTGGTCCTAGCCAGTGACTTATACAACAAAATATGCAGTGCTGACCTATAAAACAGAATAACAATGACAATCTATGGATCCTCCACATGAAAATAACAGACTAAAAGTAAGAGTTTCACCACGAATGTCACGTTGCATTATGCTTGCACGACTATTCTGCAGACGGTCTTAAATTACAATTATTCAGTGCCACCAGGCTACTTACAGGTAATACCAGATTGTGTTCCTGAAACATGAGTGCCAGAATGTATTATTTTATTTTCCTCGTCTCCATGACAAGCACTTGTTTAAGACAGGTGAACATCAGGGACAGCTCCAAAAGATAACCTTACTCTAGCAGCAGGCATCCTCTGCTGCAGAAATTTGATAACAACCAGCATAACAGTCGCCAGGGTGATTATTTTCTTCAGTGTTCAAGTCCAATAACAGAATATTGTGCAAACAACAATCTTATTAAAATTACCACTTTTGTCTTTGAACATCACTGCTTTTGTGAGAAAATTTAGGTATTGATAGGTGCAATACACGTTAATCTGGATCAATTGTAAGATAAAGAAAAATGATTTGTTTGAAAAATAAAATGATTGTTTTGTTTGTTACTTCGGTATCGTGTTGAACTATTTCTACTTTAAATGCTCCCTTGACACTTTTAGGGATTATAATATTTATGGTGATCGAGTTTGAGGAAAGATTAGACAGAGAGAAAAATTATTCTATTAAAAACAAACATGAGCACGTCATGGTCTGATGGCAATGATCTCACACAAAGTAATGAAACACTATTGTGGATAGTATTGCATGTTATGTTCTGCAAGAATCAGTTGCATTACCCTTCTGCTGTCTCAATGTTTAAATTAATTGCAGTGATGATTCAATATCATCTGAACAAAAAGTCCTCAGTGGATAAAGCAATGTAAATATATATATCATACGGAAACTTAAAGTTCAGAAATATTAGTCATTTTGAATAGAACAAATAGAATGCTCTGAAGGTCAAAAGCTGCATGTGTCTCCTAAAAGTTTTTTTTAAAAATCTGTTATCTTTTAATTCAAGGTATTGCAAATACCTTTTATTGCAATAGTTTGCAGCCACTAACATGAGCATATTTAATATTTTTTAAAACCTAGTACTTAATAGACACTTGGCTGCTAACACAATTTTTTTTTTCACTGCAAGAATCCAATTTTGAATCACACCAGTGCAGCAACATTAATTCTTATTAATTACTTACCAGAATCCACCTCCATACTTAACACAATTCTCATTTCCTTAGCACTGATAATACTTACTGGAGTAAATACCTTGAACTTCAATGTGTTCTTTGCTTACACGAATCCATTCCAACAGATAAGACATTAGCATTCAATATTATGATATCCAGAGCTTTCTTTGTTACCATTGTCTCCAAAATAACCACAAAACCTCCATCTGCTGAGGAGTCACATTCAAATTCTTTCAGTAATCAAGCAGCCAGTTATTGATCTGAGCAAATTTTTTTCTGTCCTCGACATGCAGCTCCATTTTATGATCCAGGTCCTCACTGAACCTATGACAATTAGTTTCCCAGACTTCACAGCAAATGCTGAAGACAGCTAAGAGGGTTTAAGCAGACCCCGGCAAGTCCTTCATATAAATTAACACCAGGTGTCAGAACTCAGTGAACACTCTTCTATTCAGCAGATGATTACTAGGTTGTCCAGTGCTCTCTCACTCTCTGAATGTTTTATGCTTGCTTGCACAGTCCTTTTCAATACTTTTCTACCACGTATTTGGCTGGTAATCTCGTGACTGGAATTTGTTGACAATCTTAGCTGACCCAAAGCAGTAATCTCATTAAAGCTTCTGAACACATCAGGTAAATCCAGGTAAACCTTCACCAGCATAAATGTAATTAGTCTGTGAAGTGCAATTTAAAAGCTTAAATTAATGCTTTTCACACTTTGCCTTATTTGACAAGAACTACATTAAAACATCTTTGAGGACAGCAAAGATAATTTATTTTTCTCATGTAATCTAAAATGTAATTAGCAAATTAAATTAACTGCCAGATAAGGAGTCCATATTATTTTAACCATGCAAAATGTGCAAATGATTCATGGTTCGCGGAGCAACAAGAATTGCACCCACAAATTTTGATCTTGCTACCTTTGCATAAATATACACACACATATATATGTGTATATACTATATATATGTTATATATCATCTGTGGTGATGAATGACTTATGAGAAAGGTTTGAGAGAACCTGATTATAGTTGTGACTGGAGGTGGTACACAGCATGGGCGACAAAATGTCAGTCTGTTCACAGTGAGGGATTAAATTATATCCTATTGAGCATCTGTATCGACAAAGCCAAAAGTGGTAACTGGCATCGAAATATGCACTTTGTGCAGAGACAGTTTTAAAAATAAAGGAAAACTGCACCAATAAAATTCTAACCAGAATCTATGAAAATTTTATTGAGAAATCTGATATTTAAGACAACTGATTAATTCATTATACACGTGTTTAAAGCACAAGCTCTCAAATCCCATGAGCATGCGGTTGTATACACAATGAGACAATCTAGTTAGTACACTTTAATTTGTACTCCATCTGTTCATATAGGAAATAAAAATAGAGTATTGATCAACCAAGACGCTGACTGGAAACACAAAATCTTGTTAAAAAAGGAAGTTATCTGCACATTTCCCAACATTCTAACCCCAATATTAATCAGCAAGTGACTTACATGTGGGGCAAGTGGAATTGTATGGGTTAAACCAGGGAATCAACCAAGCCTGTCGGAATCTGCAATCTTTATTCAATTGAAACAATTAGCTTTGGCTTCCTACAAGCCACACAGTGAGTATGATTTGTACCCACAACATGTGACCTGTAAAACAGAAATGGAAATTGGAAGTGTGCAGGATGAATGCTGGAAATACAACAAGGGCAGGAAGAAACCTGCAGTGCTCACCAAGAAAGTATGGTCCCAAAGAGGTGACCATCAGCAGCAGGGTGGCTAAGTCATGGATAGAAGGCAAAATTTGATTTATTAACCTACCCAGGACAGGAAAAGTGAATGTATTTGCTTATTCAACAAGCCTGTGCTTTAAACCCCTTCACTCCCGAACTCTGCCTTACTAAACCTGCTCCACATCACTCCTTCCCCACATTTAATGTTCAGAAAAAAACAGCTTTTATTTTGCATGTACTGCATCAATTCCGTATTTATTGACCCAACATTCACACTCAACCCACTCCTTATGCAAAGTGATGCACAACCTGACCAAGGGGGAGGACTCTAGTTGAATCACCTCAAATAGACCAGTTCATAGGTACACAGGAGGAGACTGTTGTATATTTTATATGTCAGATGTGCAGAGATGGCACTCCAGCTTATACGTATGTAGCAGGAATTTATACACAGTGTTTTAAAATGTTTTCTCCATGCTTACACTTCTTTGCTTCCAATAACTTCTCCAGTTTATTTTTTTCTGGGTCTACATTCAGTCTTAACCAATCAAGCACAATTGACCTGTAAAACAGCAATAGTAAACAGACTCGCTTAATTAAACAGCTGAATACTACAGTGTGCCTGGAAATAAGTGACACTATTGTGTCCCTCTCAATTGGAAATGGTCAGACTTGGAACTCGCAAATAGATGGTGATAGAACTACCATCTGACATATACTGCTTTAATTCCATCAATGACTGACCTACGAGAAGACAGGGAATGATGATTATCAAGATTGTGACTTTGCTGCAACTAAATAACATCCCTTTCTTCTATTACAGGGTTTTTACACATTCAACAAGTGTCACAGGACATCCATGAGGAGAATTCCTCAGAGGACCTCATTAATTGTAAGAGTGCATCATCACTGGAGGTACAGCTATGCACCAATGGAGACAGTTAGTTGATTTTTCGCACTTCACAAATGAACATAAGCCGGCAGTGTGGCACAGTTGGCTGGGACAGATGTGAACAGCTTGTGTCAGAAGAGGTTGTGGGGGTGTTGGGCACAATCCACTCTAAGCATTGCTCAACTGGAGACAGATACTGAACTGCAGGGGCTATTGTTGAGTTGCAAAATGCTAAAGGGCATCAACAACTTTTCCATGTACTGACAGAAGTGCCACACACACTCTTGCATAATATTGGGGAGGACAGAGGAATCCAACATGATTGCTAATGGACCGGTAGTGCAGGGAATTGTGAAGATGGGTGCATGGAGAGGTTGGAATCTCCATGGAGATTTAGGCACTGCTCCCAACTGAGTCCATGCAGGTCTGCAATTCAGCAGATCAAATGAAGGATTCCAGCTTGTCTGCTGTCTTAAATAGGATGGCAGAAAGCTTATCCATGGCCATTGACTTCATCAAGCTGGTCTGCAGCACAGCAATAGGAGTGATGTGACTCTTGCCCAGGAGAGAGATAACTCTCTCCTAGAGTAAGAACTCCATTCAAATTGCATTCCCCCACCCCGTGCCCACCTCAGCTCTACCCCTGCTGAAGTAATCTGAGCAATCTGTCTCTGTGCAGCCACATTGGATGCATCACAGCGAAACAGCAGGAATTGTAAATTGGAGAAATTTTAATTCAATAAGGATATGCACATGGGTGTTCGAAAAAGGAGGCGAGATTCCCCGACTGCCGACGCTGAAATCGTGTTTGGCGATTGGCCAGATAATCCATTTTTACACCGAAATCGGGGCCGGCGCTGTTTTCCGAATGCTCCACCCCCTCAAAAACGGAGTACTTGA
The DNA here is from genome assembly GCF_047496885.1 of Scyliorhinus torazame. NCBI lineage: Eukaryota > Metazoa > Chordata > Chondrichthyes > Carcharhiniformes > Scyliorhinidae > Scyliorhinus > Scyliorhinus torazame. The sequence continues at coordinate 116,276,160 of NC_092722.1, read as the reverse complement.
GGAGTACTTGAGGAGTACTCGATGTAACCTGAGGCCCTCACTGATGCTCCGCCCCCGATGGGCCGACTTCCCGATGGCATTGGTCGCGTATCCTCTCAATTTTCGGGGACCTCGCATGGCGGCTGTGGACTGTGTCCAGCGCCACCAGTCGGTTGGAGCCATTCGGCTGGCAGGAGGGGCATCAGTGGCGGCTGGGGGGACTGATGGGGAGGTGGTCCAGGGATGGCGTGGGGGGTTGCAGGGGGACTAACTGGCAGGCCGGGTCCGAGCGTGGCCAGTGCCATGTTGTATGGTGCGGCCGCCACAGGCCGCCGCCGTGCACATGCACGCCCACGGACCCGGTCATTCTGCGTACGTATCTGCAGGTAAAGCCGGGGCTTTACCTGGCGTGGATGCTCGTCCCCCACCAGGCGGACCATCGGTGCAGGGGAGGCATCGAGTTTTTGGTCGTAAGACCAGATGCTTCCTCCGGACATAGCCGCAAAATCGGAGAATCCAGCTCCCGTTATTTTAAACTTCTTGTTCTACCACAATAAATGTAATGGTTGACACCAATTTTATGTCTTGTCCATTATTGTGTCTTGAAGGCCAACTCACTATTTCACTGGTTTCATGATGAATACGAAACATGGTTGGACACATGCGCAATGGCTGGATGAATTGTTGAAGGACTGTCTGGTGGGATGGTGGTGCTGTTGTGTGGACTACAGATTTCAGTTGTTACATTTCACAAGAGGTGAACCTTTGTGATATTAGGGTACCCCTGGAGTCGCAGGTAGAAATAAAAGTGACTAATGTTGTAACGGATGGACATCTTTGTCCTCCTAATTCACCTTTGTGCTCTCCTCATCCAACAATGAGCAATGGGATCAATTGTCCTCATCCACCTGCCTCCTTTGGACTGCTTTTTTGTGCTGATCTCATGTTGTCACTGTCACGAGTAGCAATGGTCTTACATTTGTAGTCAGACACATCCAGTCTAGGGTGCCTTCTATCCAGTCATAGAATCCCTACAGTGCAGTAGGAGGCCATTCAGCCTATCAAGTCTGCACCAATCCTCTGAAAGAGCACTTCGCCTCGACACACTCCCCCACCCCATCCCATCTCATTCCCTTAACCTGACCTATACATCCCTGGACACTAAAGGGCAATTTAGCATGACTAATCCACCTAACATGCACATCTTTGGACTGTGGCAGGAAACCGGAGCACCCGGAGGAAACCCATGCAGACAAGGGGAGAATGTACAAACTTCAGCCAGACAGTTACCCAAGGCTGAAATTGAACTCGAGTCCCTGGTGCTGTGAGGCTAACCACTGTGCCACTGAATTTTTAATCCTCAAAAGAGTTGCAAAAAACTGTATCCAGACAAGCACTCTCTGCCAAGTCTCTGCCAGAGGGAACGAAGACAACAACTGCAAGAAGTGAGGTTTTATTCAGATGGGGCAATGACAAGTTTAAATAAACCACTTGATCTCCACTCAAAATGATCTCCACTTCCCAGATCAGTTTCCAAAGCCATGAGAAACCCATGCTGCTGAAGTAAACTTGAATCCAAGTTAAAAACAACTTGAAAATACCTTGTTAACATCTCACAAGGAAACGGGTTACCCTAAGAAGTACCCACACATATTCAGGCATTCATTGCATGAAAGTCTTTAAACTAAATAGTGAAGAGGGCGGTTTCCTGTGAGGGGATATTTGGAAAGTTAAAAAGAAAGGACAATGCAACAGTAAAGGGTAGTGGTAACCAGAATGGTAACAGGAAGGGGCAAAGCCAACAACTTTAAGAATGCACCAACAAGTATTGTCAAAGCAGGGAAACATTAAGCTAACAGAGGGGGAAATAGTTCAGGCGAAGAGAGATTTAGAAATCCAAAGATAAAAAGCGAGGTAATGGAAACATACATTGATGTGGGTAAAGACAGATTGAGTGGAACAGGAAGGGACAAAGTTTAACAGTAATAGTGCATCAGAGAGTAAGATCGATGCATAGAAGTAGTGAAAAATGTAAAATTGAAGTCACTTTATCTGAATGCCAAAGGATCTGCAATACGACAGGTGCACTGGTTGCACAAATAGAGGTGAATGGTTTCTAAAAATATGATAAAAATAGGTTGTAAAAGCTTTTACAAATATATGAAAAGGAAGAGAGTAAGTAAAGAATTAAAAATGGTTCCTTAGAAATCAAAGGCAGAAGAAATTACCATGGGAAATGAGGGAAAGATGGACACATTGGGTTGAGATGTTCAACCCCCATTTTTGATGGCTGGGAAAACTGGTGGGAGCGAGAAATCCAACAGGAGTCCGCAAATGGCTTTTGCGCTGGTGGGATTTCTCGTTCAGATTCTCCCCTCTTCCTGCCAATGATGTAATGGGGATCCTGCCATGAAAGGTTGGTCACCACATTTCCATTAAATATCAGCGGGCGTCCCTGCTGTATTACCCCCCACCTTAGGAATTGCCCCACCCTGCCAACATGACACTGGTGGTGATTTAATTTAAAAGTTTCTAAGTGTGGTAGCAAGTGGGAACTGCTGTGAACTTCCCGACATTCGACCCGGCGAGACCGTCACTACTATCAAACGTTAATTGGTCCGCTTAACGAGTCTCCACGGATTCACACCACACATTATGGTCCCGCTGGCTGATTTGATGAGACCGCACCCGCCAGGGAGCAGCAGTTAAATCGATCCCACAGAGCAAACATCACAAAACTCGCAGCCATGCCACCGAGATTTGAAACGAAATGAAATGAAATGAAAATCGCTTATTGTCACAAGTAGGATTCAAATGAATTTACTGTGAAAAGTCCCTAGTCACCACATTCCGGTGCCTGTTCGGGGAGGCTGGTATGGGAATTGAACCGTGCTGCTGGCCTGCCTTGGTCTGCTTTAAAAGCCAGCTATTTAGCCCTGTGCTAAGATTTGCCCCTGATTCAGGCTGTCGACCTAGCCAGATTGTTGGATACGGTTGAGTGCATATGGGATGCCCTGTTCCCTCTTAGAGGGTCAGCCACAGGGCAGCCAGCGTCACCTGGGAGGAAGTGGCAGTGGCTGTCAGCTCCAGAAGCCTCACCAAGAGGACCGGCAGTCAGTGCCATAAGAATATATATTGCCCACGGCAATGTCCAGCATATGGAAAAGTATGCTCCAGGTGTGGCCATATAAATCATTTTGCAAAACAATGTTTTTCGTGTCCTACAGTGGACCAAACAGGGCCAGTCAGTGCAATCGATTAGATGCCCCTTGAAGAATGAATTTTATTTGATCTGAGTCCAATCAAGGACAAGGCAGCGTTCCATTTACTGGCAGCGGGATTCTCTCTTCCCGCCGCTTGTCAATTGGATTTCCCATTGAAGCCACCCCATGCCACCGCGAAACCCACTGGCAGGGCTGTGCGACCAGCAGGAAAAGTGAATCCTGATGGCAGGAGAATTCCGGCCACTGCTTTTCAAGAAAGGAGCGAGTGAGTAAGTAGGGAAATAGAGGCCATTCAGCCTGACATCAGACATCAGGAAAGTCCCAGAATCTGTTACTGAGAAAGTCTTGAAAAGTAATCTTAATTTTATTTTAATTTTGATTAATGAAATTAAGACTTAATCGCTTAGAAAAGCATAGTATGATTAGAAAAGGTCAGAGTGTCTTCACGGAATGGTAATCCTGTCTGACAAACTCTAATTTTTGTGGGTGGAATCAGTAGAGTGGATAAAGGGAAACCAGTAGATGTAGTACACTTGAATTTTTAAAAGGCAATCATTAAGGTGTCACACAATTAATTATTTTGTCACACAAAAGGTTAAGGGCTCATGGAGTTGGGAGTGGTAATGTTAGCATGGATAGTAGATTATTAATGGACAGAAAGCAGAGAGTAGAGATAAATGGAGCATTTCCGTGTTGAGAGATTGTGACTAGTGAATCAGCAAGGGCCTCTGCTATTTACAATCTATATTAATGACTTAGATGATAAGGTTGAGAGTAATGTATCTAGAATTGCCTACGATACAAAGCTAGGTGACACTGCAAGCTGTGAGAAGAATAGAAAGAGGCAACAAAGAGATATAGACATGTTAAGTGGTTGGACAACAAGGTGGCAGATGGAATATAATACAGATAAATGCAAGGTTATTCACTTTGAAACCCGCCCCAATCCTTATTTACCTCACCGGGTTCAGGTTCTATGTGTGGCCTGTGGCAGCACATTTTTAAAAATAAATTTAGAGTACCCAATTAATTTTTTCCAATTAAGGGGCAATTTAGCATGGCCAATCCACCTACCCTGCACATCTTTGGGTTGTGGGTGTGAAGCCCACACAAACACGGGGAGAATGTGCAAACTCCACACGGACAGTGACACAGAGCCGGGATCGAACCTGGGATCTTGGTGCCGTGAGGCAACAGGGCTAACCCGCTGGGCCACCGTGCTGCCTTGGCAGCACATTTTAACCCACCCTCCCAGCACCCTCAGATAATCTGCCAGCGATTATGTTATTCCCACTGGTTGTAGGTGTCAGCATTGACACAGTCAAACAAACTCTAGGGAAGTAATGATTTTCCACATCTCACGTTCAAGCGGTCGGATTGTTCTCATCCTGTGATCCCTTCCCGAGTTAGAATCAGATATTCAGTTTCTGTTCTGAAGTAACCTTGTTACTTCTAGACTAACTAAGAAAATGCTATGGCCCTTTTAATCCTTTTTTTTACAAGTTTGATTTATAAGTGTGAAGTTGTTTTGGGTAAGTACAAAGGTGCTAAAGTCTGAACTTTTATGACACCCGCAGTAGATCTCCCTTGGCATCAATTGTAATCTTTATCTGTCAGCTTGGCCTGAGCCTTTACGATCACTGTGTTGTGTGGGTAAATCCAACTAATTGGATATGAAATTTTGCAGTTGAAGTTAATCAAAAGTATTTCTTAATGCTGCCAAAAATCAAGTTTCAAGTCATTAAGGAGCTTCCCTTTTAAAAAAAACATTGTTTTGCAACAATAACTAAGTGTGACCTCTGTGTGATGAATGTGTATTAGATGTGGGGCTTGTTATACATTAATAAATCTTTGTTCACATTGTACACAGTACAATTGTGTGTAGTTTAAGGGAGATTAGTAATAATGAATGATTGTCTTTTGATGTCAGCTGCCTCTCCAGGTGGTCACAAGTGAGAACAAAATAATATTCATGGAGACACCCACACACATGTATATCTACAGCATGATGCCAGCCCATATTCGTGGCTCAAAAGCATGAAAAATAATGTAATATCAGGTGGGTATTTTAATTAATCATTGGTGTCCGATCAATAAATTATATCCATCAAGTCATTTGTACAGCAACAACATGCATTAGAAAGTAACAATATTTGAAAGTGACAAAAGGTGGGAGAAAAAATAGACAGTTGTGGAGAGTTGGCATTTTAATTAAATTAACTGTTTTCCCATTGAAGATTACATGCAAATTATCATAACACATGCACAGCAATAAACAGCTCTTATGAAGGAACACAACAAGCAGCCAGACGGGTGTTTTAATTATTCATTTTGAGCATTTGTGGTGACAGTAGCACTAAGATGCGAAAAGAATAAAAGAAAGTGCTGTTAAATGATCAACTAAATAATACCTGCATTGATTTCTTCTGATGAGTTGAGCAGTGCTGGAGTTCAGGAAAGGCTTGGGGCAATTGGCAACAGGGAGATCAGGGTCACATGGTTAGAATCTGCCAACCAGAAGTAAACAAAGAAACGTAGTGCCACTTGGGACTGGGAGTACCAGGTTGTAATTATCCAGTGAAAGATGAATTGAAGAAAGGATTATTGAGTAAGATTTTCAGTGACAGAGAAGCAAAAGGCAAGTGCACAAATGATGTCCGATTTGAAAAAAAAAATACCACTTGCGCATTCCCCATGATATTGCTTATGGTGCGTCGGAAGATCCACAGCTTTATCTTATCTTGTCAAGTAGTATGTATTGTGGGGGTGATTTTGATTGAAGAAATTAAGTATTAGGCAATGTTGTGAGACTCTTCCTTTAACTTCATAACTAAATTTCTGCATTGGATACATTTTTTTCAATCCTTCCTTTGACATTTTTTGCTGCAGTTGAAGAAGATAGTACAAAGTCTTACAACACCAGGTTAAAGTCCAACAGGTTTGTTTCGATGTCACTAGCTTTCGGAGCGCTGCTCCTTCCTCAGGTGAATGAAGAGGTATGTTCCAGAAACATATATAGACAGATTCAAAGATGCCAGACAATGCTTGGAATGCGAGCATTAGCAGGTGATTAAATCTTTACAGATCCAGAGATGGGGTAACCCCAGGTTAAAGAGGTGTGAATTGTGTCAAGCCAGGACAGTCGGTAGGATTTCGCAGGCCAGATGGTGGGGGATGAATGTAATGCGATATGAATCCAAGGTCCCGATTGAGGCCACACTCATGTGTGCGGAACTTGGCTATAAGCTTCTGCTCGGCGATTCTGCGTTGTCGCGCGTCCTGAAGGCCGCCTTGGAGAACGCTTACCCGGAGATCAGAGGCTGAATGCCCTTGACTGCTGAAGTGTTCCCCGATTGGAAGGGAACATTCCTGCCTGGTGATTGTCGCGCGATGTCCGTTCATTCGTTGTCGCAGCATCTGCATGGTCTCGCCAATGTACCACGCTTCGGGACATCCTTTCCTGCAGCGTATGAGGTAGACAACATTGGCCGAGTCGCACGAGTATGTACCGCGTACCTGGTGGGTGGTGTTCTCACGTGTAATAGTGGTATCCATGTCGATGATCTGGCACGTCTTGCAGAGATTGCCATGGCAGGGTTGTGTGGTGTCGTGGTCACTGTTCTGAAGACTGGGTAGTTTGCTGCAAACAATGGTTTGTTTGAAGAAGATGAAATTGAAGCATGGTGTGAGAATACAGGATGCCAGGTTTCCTGCTGGTTGCTCACAGGCAGAGTCCCAAAGCAAAGGGTGTGTTGTGAATGGCAACAAAAGAGTAAAGTATACCATTTGAAATACCTGCCCATAATGTGTATCATACAACACTGTTTGCTGGGGATGTCTGAGAAAACCCAACATTGCAGATTACAATGATGGGTGAGAGGCAAGTTATATATTTTACGAGCCAAAAAAAACAAAAGAACTTGCAGTTATGTGACCATTAAAGGAAGAGAGTATGGTAGATAGGTTAAGGGAGGGAATCCGAGAGATAAAGGAGCAGGCAACTGAAAGCATGGTTGAAAATGAAGCAGAAATTAAATTTGGGGATAATAAGATTTCAGAATTGGAGGGTTGCAGATACTTTAGAGGATTGTAGCATTAAAGGATGTTAGAGAGACAGGGAAGGATTTGAAAACAAGGATACACACATTACAATCCTGATGTTGCCAGACAAGTTTAGGTCAGTGGTCACAGAAGCAGTGGGTGAGCAGATGTTTTGTGAGTTCAGATATGGGCAGCAACATTTTGAAGCAAGCAATGAAAGTTGGAAATAGGACACCGGCCAGCAGAGCAGTGGATTAATCAGCTCTAAACCGCGGAAGGTGTGCGCTTAATATTGCCGAACAGGTTGATCTGTAACTTTTTGTAATCTGCCCAATGACAGATGGTAAAGAGAAGCAGAGATTCCTGGGCAGCTGTACTGAGGAGGGCATCAGCAAACCACTGTAGTATTTTGCCAAACATTATCATGGACCAATCCAATGCAGGTCCATCATTGCCAATGCTCTGTTATGACATGGTGCCTGGAAGAGGAGGAACGATGGATGAGTGTTTCAGTTGAGGCAGGAGTGGAGACTATAGATTTTGAGGAGGAATTAGGTGGTCTTGGTGATAGAGCAGATATGGTGATAGTGCAGATAACCAGCACTGCTGGTGACAGCCTAGCACCCTGGCAGTGCCCCTGACAGCTGTCAGTGTCAAGTTGCCCAAGTGGTACAAGCAGCTGCAAAGGTGCCAAGCTGTCATTTTTTGTGCGATGATTGGGACCTGAAGTGCACTGTGCACCTGGGTGTGGGAGAGGCCGAGGGCCCACCTATGGCTGAGGTAGGTTTTAGGGAGCTCGGGGGTAGCATCTGGGGGTTGAGAGATCAGGATGCCATTTAAAAATAGTGTCTCTTGGGCAGCACGGTGACGCAGTGAGTTAGCCCTGCTGCCTCACGGCGCCGAGGTCCCAGATTCGATCCTGGCTCTGGGTCACTGTCCATGTGGAATTTTCACATTCTCCCCGTGTTTGTGTGGGTTTCGCCCCCACAACCCAAAGATGTGCAGGGTAGGTGAATTGGCCACACTAAATTGCCCCTTAATGGAAAAAATGAATTTGGTATGCAAATTTTTAATTTTTTTTTTTAAAGTGTCTCAATCTCTTCCTGAACTGAGGAGTTTCAGTAAGCGGGGCTCCTCAGTGCATGAAACGGGATGAAGTGTGGCCTCGGTCGCATGCTTCGTGCTGAGGTCCCATATCAAACCGGGGTCGCATTAGATCGTGTTATTTCTCAGTGCTGTGAGCACCGGGAAAAAGGGGGCTAGACATGCTCGCGATGGAAAATAGTTTGCATTGGGTTCGATCGCGTCCAAGTATGGATCTCACCCAAAAAGCCAGCGGGAAACACCCTGCCAAAATCTCCCAAAATAACACCTAGTCATGTTTTAGGTAATTTTCGCCTGTTGTATTTTTTGATGATGCCACCAAGGGGTAACATGTAGGTGAGAAATAGGAGGGGGCCATACATGAAGCCATAGTGGACAACAGATGCATTCCTGCAGGAATGGGAAGAGCAGCCATTAGAGGTGATGGCTGGATAGGTAAAAATAGAACCAGGAGAGAGGAGTCCCATCCAGCTGGAACACTGAGCAGATGTCTCTGAGAATGATGGTGTGGTAAATTGAGTCAAACGGCTGTGGAGAGGTCAGGATGAATGAGATTAAATAGCTTATACATTAACATGATCACAATCACGGGCAAGATTCTTCATTTGGGAGTCTATGTTCCCCCCCATCCCTGCCACTGACCTCCCCCAGTAGAGGCCCCAGTGGGGAACCCTAGCAAGAGACCCCTCATTTCACAGAACTCCCCTCTCCCCCACAATCAGTAATTTCTACCTGGAAGCTAAAGAGCAGTCCAAACAGAAACAGTGAAAACAATCACAGCTTTAAAACTCACCTTTCTTGGGCAGCACGGTAGCACAAATGGCTAACACTGTAGCTTCACAGCGCCAGGGTCCCAGGTTCGATTCTCCGCTGGGTCACTGTGCGGAGTCTGCATGTTCTGCCCGTGTCCGCATGGGTTTGCTCCGGGTGCTCTGGTTTCCTCCCACAGTCCAAAGATGTGCAGGTTAGGTGGATTGGCCATGCTAAATTGCCCTGAGTGTCCTAAAAAGGTAGAAGGAGTTCTTGGGTTACGGGGTTAGGGTGGAAGCGAGGGCTTAACTGGGTCGGTGCAGACTTGATGGGCCAAATGGCCTCCTTCTGCGCTGTATGTTCTATGTTCTGTCCCTTACAGCTGCTGCCACAGACGGAAACAACAGCAGCTGTAACTTCATTGAAAGTGAAAACCACATCACCAAGGTTTAAACACCCTTAAATGATTTGATCTGCAAGGTTTCGATTCACTTCAAAGAGAAAAAGCTCCTAGACTGAAATTGATGGCTTCCAGACAGCCAGATTCCTGGATTGTTTAATTTCATTTCCCTTCACGCTTAAATGGGCCTCAAGCATTCCTCTGTGAAACTAACCGCAATGTTTATAAAATCTAGCTACGATTGACAATTCATGACTACATCAAAAGCAATTAAGTGATTTCTGCTGAGAAAAAGAGGAAGTGAAAGCAGTTAACTCCTAGATGTTAAAACATTGCTCTCACTATGGCCATGCGGGAGGGGCCTCATCACTGTTCCCTTAAGTTCAAGGGATGTAAACTTGAACAGATATAGCAGACAACTGGTTATCTGTTCACTGCCAGATCTAGTTGGTACTCAAAAGTGTCATCAGGTCCTGCTCTCATCTGCTAAAACTGCTCACAATTCCAGAATCCTGGAGTACCTCTTTTCTGTACGGCAAACTGGCTTCTTTAACCCCTCCTCCCTTTCCCTTCTATCATCAGACCCCAATATTCCCAGAGCGGACCTTACTCCTTCCCTCAGCCTCCACTCCTCGGAGCGGACCCGGAAAATCACATACCCGCAGCAGATCCAACATCATCCCCTCCACCCACACCTTTGGCCCTGGAGTAGGCCTCAGGCACTCCCCTCCTCACCCCTGGAGCGGCCATGGACCCCGACATCCCCGGAGCGGAGCCGAGGTCCGCCATCCGCAGAATGGACGTGATACCGCCACCCCCAAACCCGCCACCCATGAATGGATCCGACAACCCCACCCCTTTAAACCTTTACGGTAACCAGTGCGGTAAAAAAGAGGGGGTGTCCTCCCTGGGTTTGCCGGTGTTGCACTGTGCTGTGGAGTTTGGGGACTCTCATTGCAAGCTTAAAGCAACTCAGCCATCAGAGGTCTGAATGAGGTTTTCCAGTGCGGGTAAATCTGCATTAAACTCTGGTAATTACAGCAGGCCATGAAGTTAATTCCAGCAGGCTATGAAGTTAAGCCGCTGGGTGGTTTGAACAATCTAAAAGCTAGAAGGACCATTCACAGGCATCTTCTACCTGCATTGCCCCCTGACCATGCACTTTGCAAACCCCACACCACCCAGCCTTACCCCCAGTGATGTTCTTCACATGATGAGAGTGTTGTGAATGTTTTGTGAACCTAATTAGGCTAAATGAACATTTGTCAGAAAACTCAAGAGCTTCAGGCACCTACTGAAATTCTAATGAACACAGAGAACAGGACCTGACCAATGAGCAGGCAGGACACTCAGGGGTGATATCTCACTATAAAAGGCATGAGGCACTCACACTCCGCCTCTTTCCACTGATGAATATCTACAGAGTGAGCCAGGGTGTATTTACAGTATCACTCCTCCAGCACATGGCTAAGAGCTAGTCTGGTTCAGTCAGAGTAACCACACTTAGGTTAGCAGAGAGTGTTAGAGAACTGTGCTAACTGCGTGACTGGTTCAATAAATCAGACTGAACTAACTTCAAGGTCTGGAGTATCTTTTGGTTAAAGCTGCATCCAGTTGCAGCCTGTGTTATCCCAGAGTACATAACAAGACATGCTACCAGGAGACTGCTTAATCTAAGTGGTTTACCTCAGTCCGCTCCGTGACGACCAGCGAATGTATCTCGGCACAATGGAGAAGATTCAGGGTCCTCACCAGCTCAGGACCACCGGCAATCTCAGTGCCAACTGGCGGACATTCAAGCAAAAGTTTCTGCTGTACATCAAAGCTTCAGACCTCGTGGGTGCGTCTGATGCAAGGAAGATCGCGCTTCTCCTCTCAACAGCGGGTGATCAAGCTATTGAACTCTTCAACTCTTTTCACTTCACCGAAGGCCAGGACAAGACAAAGTTTCAGACCATCCTGGAGAAGTTTGACAGTCACTGTGAAGTGGACACCAATGAAATCTTCGAGCGTTACATATTCAAACAGCATCTACAAGGTAAAGATGAATCTTTCAACTCCTTCTTAACTAACCTCCGCCTGCTAGCGCTGTCCTGCAACTTTGGTGAGATTGCTGACTCCATGATCAGAGACCAAATCGTTTTTGGAGTTTACTCTGATCCTCTGTGGGAGCAGCTACTGAAAATGAAGCATATGACCCTGCCAGTCGCGATTGAAACATGCACAGTGCATGAGCACGCCAAAAATCGCTATGCCCAGTACAAATCGGCTGAAAATGAGAAACTTGCCTCCCACGAGGCAGTGTGTGTGCAGGCCATCTCCTGGATGCAGCGCCTCAGAATTGATGAAAGCGGCCATTTTGTGCGCTTTTCCCGGGGCCTCACGCATGCGCGATGCGAAAGGGACAACAAAGCGGCCGACACCGGCACTGCGCATGTGCGACAGCGCGTGGCGCGTCAAGACGCCGACGTCATGACGTGCTCGAACTGCGGCAACGCAAGAGGCAGGCGATGTTTAAACTGCGGGAAGCCTGGACACTATGCAGCCTTGTGTAGGTCTGCACCACCAGCCAGGGGCCAGCGCTCCCAATTCCGACGACGGCGCGTTCAGAGTGTGCAACAACGATTACAGGATTCTGATCCTGGCAGAACAACGGATCCAGAGGAAGAATGCCTGGACTCCGCCTACTGTGGGGGCACCATTACCAAATGTGAATATGCCACATCCAACTCATCACAAATTCAATCCATCCTCGCTGTGGATTCTGCCGACGAATGGCGTGCGGTGATGCAGATCAACCACTGCTCCATCCAGTTTAAACTGGACACAGGTGCTTCTGCCAACCTCCTCTCACAGGCAGATTTCAAACGCATCAAGAAGCCCCCCAAGGTACTTCCAGCAGCCTGAAGGCTCCTGGACTACAACGGAAATGCCATCACGGCACTGGGATCCTGCCATCTACTCGTTTCCAACCGGAGCACCCATGCACAGTTACGTTTTGAAATTGTCAAGCCAGACAGGGCATCCCTACTTGGCGCGCAGGCCTGCAAGCAGCTGAACCTCGTGCAGCGGGTTTACACAACGACATCCTCCAATGTGGATCTTCAGGCCGGCATTGACGACATCCTCGCTCAGTATCAGGATGTGTTCGACGGGATGGGATCGCTGCCATATCGATACAAGATTCTGCTACGACCGATGCCAAGCCAGTGGTCCACGCACCACGCCGGGTCCCAGCTCCGCTGAGGGAGCGCCTGAAGGCACAGCTCAAGGATCTTCAGCAACAGGACATCATTTCCAAGGTAACCAAATCGACTGACTGGGTCAGCTCGATGGTATGTGTTAGAAAGCCTTTGGGAGACCTGCGCATCTGCATTGATCCCAAGGGTGCCACACAAAGCAATGGCGGCTGTCCTCAAAATGGAGACTTGACTTTAAGTGTCTACAAGGACTGTGTGGTGATCACTCCTACCGATACTGTCATAAACAAATGCATTTGTGGCAGGAAGGTAGGTTGGTGAGGATGCGGTCATGTATGTTTTCACTCTTGTTGGTTTTCTCACCACCTTCTGCAGACCCTGGCAAGAAGCTATGTGCTTTAGTACTCCATCAGCTCAGTCTGGAGCTACTGAGTCACTCTTGCTGATGGACATTGAAGTCTCCCACTCAGAGTTCATTATACACCCTTGCCAACCTTAGTGCTTTCTCCATTTCGTGTTTAACATAGAGGAGTACTGATTCAGCAGCTGAGGGAATGCCTTTCATGGTTATCAGCAGATTTCCTTGCCTATGTTTGACCTGATAGCCTGAGACTTTGTAGGGTCTGGTGTCAATGTTGAGAACTCCCTGGGCAACTCCCTTCCAACTGTATACCACTGTGCCGCAACCTCTGCTGGTCCATTCTGCTGGTGGGGCAGGAGATACCGGGATGGTAATGGTTATGTCTGGCACATTTTCTGTAATGTAGTATCGGTCCGGCTGCTGCTGGACAATGAGACAGCTCTTCTAACCTTTGCAGCAGCCACACAGATGTTAGTCAGGGGAACTTTGCAGGGTTTACAGGGCTGAGTTTGCCGTTGTAATTTGTAGTTGACTGTGAGATGGTCCATCCGGTTCAATTAATTATTGATTTTTAGTAGTTTGATGTGACTGAGGGGTTTGCTAGAGGGCATTTAAGGTCAATCACATTGTTATCTGAAGTCACATGTAGGCCACAACAGGTAAGGTCAGCTGGTTTTCCTCCCCAAAGGAGATTTGTGAATCCAATGGGGATTTGTTTAAACAACAATCAACAATGCTCACCACTGGACTTTTAATTCCAGATTTTTAGTGATTCAGTTCATATTCCAACATCTGTCGTGGTGGAATTAGAACCCAGAAAATTACCCTGGGTCTCTGAATTACTAATAAAGTGACAATACCACTACCCCACTGCATGCCCATCTACTACCAATGAAACCAAACAGCAGCATTTTCAATATAATGCATGCACAAAGTGAAGTGCTGGAATACCGCGTGAGCTGGATTTTAAAAATAATTGTGCCAGTATTAACAACATTAATGCACAGATTCACCATTATATTACTGAGCAGCTACTTCATGCTATGAGGAAATTTATAGTAAATGTTAAAGACATGAAAAATGTGCACCATACAGCACTGATAAAAGTACTGAACTATAAACCACAAATAACGCATGCACTAAAAATAACACCCAGACTAATTTCCATACTATTAAGTATGCGTTCCTGGTCGTTAACTCTCAATATTTCCAATTTGGCTGGCATATATATTTCACACAAGTTCACACTTGCACAGCAGAATTGCTAATGAAGATGTCTCACAAGTTGCTCAGCTGGTGATGATTTAAGTGGGTTGAAGAGACGATCAGAGAGCCCCCGCCCCCCCAGTCGATTAGCCTTCACCCCAATCCTCAGACACCATAGGATGTTCCCCACCCTCCCTGACCACGTGGCCCCCACCCACTGACCACCTCCACTATATCCCAAAATTAACAATAAATGGAGAGATTTTGGTCTATAACCCAAAATTAACAATAAATGGCGAGATTTTGTCCACCACATTACCCACATGCAATTTAAACTAAATGGTGCGGAGTTAAAGGGGGTTCAGGAATGGAGAGACCTTGGGGGGTTAACATATCTAAATCCTTAAAGCTGCCAGAACAACTTGATAAGACTGTTTTTTTTCAGTGTTTGGATCCTGGGCCTTGTAAATAGAAAACATCAAATATAAAAGGAAGTTATGTTAAAATTTTTACCAAGATGGCGCCGGAGCGAGGCGACTCTCTGTGAGCTCTCCCCAACAGATCCACTTTTTACTTAACTTATACTCGTTCTTATCTTTTAAAAATTAATTCTAAAACTAACATTATTACTAATCTCTCTCTTTATGTTGTGTTGCCCTATTATGTATTTTCTTTTATGTATTTAATAATCTGTTGAGCTGCTCGCAGAAAAATACTTTTCACTGTACCTCGGTACACGTGACAATAAACAAATCCAATCCAATCCAACCTACAGATACCATTCTTTAACGTAGTAAAATGCCCCAAGGTATTTTTGACAAGTGCATTATCAAACAAAATTTGACACTGGCAGGGACTGAAGTCTATTGCTTTGGTCTTCACAGTATTGTTCATCCAATACTGGTTGACAGATCGGAGGCAGTGAAGGGCTCAAGAGAGAGTTCATGCAGTAGAATTGGGTGTTTTCAGCACAAGTGTGTCACCTGGTGTGTTTTCAAGGGACAATTGTGGATGAGAAATAGGGGGGTGGTTAAGGATAGATTCATGTGCAATTCACCTTCACAATGTGTTAATGGGGGGAGAAGCCTTTACTGTTGATATTCTGACTGACTGAATAGATGGAAATCATTGGTTCGGAATCATTGGCTAACCTCCAAGCTGGGGTATTGTAATTGGGCTATCCCGTGCGCTGGAGAAATTAACCATTTCCCGGAAGTGCCCAGGTAAAGATTGCATAGCATTTTCCGGGGAGATTAAAATGTTTGCTGGACAATTGCTCTGTAATGCAAACCATCCAAAAGTGCGATCTAAATTGCAAACTGTCATACAGTAAATGTTACTCAGGAAAAATTAGACAAATTAAAACCACTTCTAACTCCTGGGTAGAATCTAGTGCGGAACCCAGTCTCAACACCGCCCCCCCCCCCCCCCCCCGGCCGCCCCCGCTGCCCCTCCCCTCCCCTCCCAGTCCGATTTGCCTTCCCCCCAATCCTCAGACACCATAGGACTTTCCCCACCCTCCCTGACCACCTGGCCCCACCCACTGACCACCTCTGCTAACCACTCGAACTCCATCGCCTCACTGACCGCCAGACACCCCCTTCTGCCACTAATCGTAACCACTTGTCTTATAAACTTACCTTCTCCCTGACCTCTGGAAATGGCTGGACCTTTAAACTTACCTGCTTTATGGCAGCTACTGCCATTAAAAGGTGGTTCGGCTTCCTTACCTCCGACTCTACTGCCCTCGCCACAAGCCTTTGGGAACCTGTTGCACTAGGCCGTTATTTTCTGGCCAGAGTCGAGAAAGAATTAACTGGATTTCAAGGTAGAAACTGAGAGCGGAGTGGAAATCTGACTCTGATTGCCGTTCGGCTGCTGTTATCGGCCATTATTATCATAGACGAATTGATAGTGTATCCACCTGGGTTGGCCACTTCCTGACGTTAAAATGGAGATCCGCTAAGAATGCAGGGAAACTCAGTCAAACACAGGAAAAACAAGCAGGTGCAAAGTTTCCTGTATGTCAGAACTTGCAGGAAGCCAGACAGCACTGAAACTAACAGCCATCTGCATATTGATGAGCGATCCCCGGGAACAATTGGAAACAGTTAAGGTAAACAAGGCCAAGACAGACTCCTCGGTGCCGGCAGGAGCCAAGACAAAGGAAGGCCAACGGACACTTGGGAACCGCCCAGCGATCAGGGAACAGCTCCAGTATTGGAGAAATCGATCAAAGTGATCAGAACTCAGTCCAATCACTTGGGACCAGGTACGGGGTCTGACGAAAAGGGCGCGAAGCCCCTGGGGAGTATGAAATAGAGTCCCTAAGTTCAATTCTTCCTTCTTGGCAGTGTCTCTCAGCAGCTCGAAACAACCCTTGACCGTGACCTGCCTAGTAGCTGCACCAACCAAGTAAGTCTCCAGTCAACACACGCTATGAGATAGGCACTCCTAGCTACCAGTCCATACCAGCTTTGAAGCCTGTAGACTCAGAATCGAACACAAGGCCATTTGTTCTCCTGACCTGGTGGGCCAGTTCCCAGCTAAGTATGGGCCTTTTAGTGTTAGAGATAGTCTAGTAAGTCGAGTTTATGCATGAATAGTGGTTGACTGTGTATAATAAATGTGTTTTGATTTGAAACTTACTAACTGGTGTATTGAGTTATTGATCAGTACTTGAACCTGAACCTCATGGTGGTATCATAAAGATATCTGGCGACTCTAGAGCAAAGGTTATAAAACAGAGCAAATTAAGTGAAGACACAACGAGCAACAATAGACTGCTATGATTTGCCAACAACTTTACCATGTATCTATTGACAGCCAGGATGGTAGAAGGAGAATTATAGGGTCTTTCATCTTCTTGTGTCAGGAAACTCCTTTTGTCCCATACTCTTTGACTTATTATTGCGGCCCTATCTAAAGCATCCATATTTCTTCCTGTGCAATGTTACAATGAAATAAGCATCCCTATGAATCATAGAATCCCTACAGTGCAGATGGATCATTCAGCCCATCGATCCCTGGAAAGAGCAGCCCATGGGCCCATGCCCACACCCTATCCCTGTAATCCAGTAACCCCACCTAACCTTTGGATATGAAGGGCCAATTTAGCATGGCCAACCCGCCTAAACGGCACATCTTTGGACTGTGGGAGGAAACCGGACCCGGCGCCTGGAGGAAACTCATGCAGACACGCGGAGAAAGTGCAAACTCCACACAGTCAGTCACTTGAGGCCGGAATTGAATCCGGGTCCCTGGCGCTGTGAGGCATCATCACCCATATTTGCCATGAATAATAATCTTGAGGGTAGCCCAGTTGCAACTTAATACTGAATCTGTTGTCAATATGAAATATAGAGAAGATTCACACACAAAAAACAGTGTAATACAACCTCCACTAACCTATTCATTTACTGTCATACAGCAGTGAGTTGCATGTTGACCAGATGCTTGTTACTGTATATGCTCTCTGAACTCTGAATCACCTCTCCACTTGTGGGCACAAACTGTTTCATTCTCTGCAAAACTGAATGGAGCTGAATGTTATTTAATCATGAGTGAACAACTCCAATTCTGACCTTAAGGTGCAAGGAAGGTCACTTTTAAAGCAACTGGAAACAACAGAAGGGACTTAGGTAAACCACAGCGCACAGGTGAGGAGGATTGAATGTCAGCAGCATAGAAAAAGCAGGCTCCAGAAGATGCAGTGCCTAGTAGGTTGAACCTCTTATTACCTCAGCATAAAAGGAACGTGATATATGAGAAGGACTTTGTGCAGGAATTATGTGAGCCTGTCCAAAATATTCTAGAAGATCGGCCTAGATTTTGACATTACGAGAGAATGAGTTGCATGTGTGTCCAGTTACGATTAGTGCATGGTAGCCTACCGTGGAGAAATAAGCTATAAAGAGCATCTGCAATGGACCTACAGTGACACAGGCCCCACATGCAGAGAATTTGTCATAAATACCTAGACTGCAATCTTGCAGCTTCAATAAAGAGGGTCTGTAGAAAGATCTTTGAGGCAGTTCAGAAAGTAGAACACTGATACCAAATGCCTTCCACTGAAGACTATACATCAGCCAGTGCTCTTACATTTTGTATAGTCACTTGGAAGGGAGAAGGTGGTGAGGAAAGACATTGACATATGATATTAAGTAGGCTATTAAATCGGGGCAATATATTTGAAATTTACCCAGTTTTTGTTTTCTATTTATGTTGAATAATGTAGTCTTGAAGACGACAAAATCCATTAAGATTAGTTGAAGAAATATAGAGGATAATTGTTCAAAATTTCAAACCTAATTGCACAGGTCTTTCTCGCTAAATTGGTGCTTTTACTGTTAATTCCCTTGGTTAACATACTTGATCTACTCTGGTTTTCTCCCATCCACAGTTAAGCATTTTGCACAGCAAATTGTGCAGTATGTAGCAGATAATAAAGATCTTGGAACCTTATTGGAGGGAATTTAAGATGTTTTATCATGCACTGACAGATCTGAAGCACTGTCTCCGCATGTCAACCAGATAGTAAATGATGATAATAGAGATTGAACGGGGGTCCCAGTCTATGGCTGCTGCAAGGGTGATGTTAGTGAGCGGTGAAGCGATTAGCCTTGATCTCTGAGCATCCATTCTTTGAGACTGTCCTCATCTCAAATAATCTGGGGATAGATACTGTTTGCAAAATAAAAGCATTGTGCCTTAAGTCCACGTGCTAGGTAACATGACAGTGTTGCCAGCAACTGACCAGTTCTAAATACACCCTCTTTGCTTCAGCCCGACTGAAGACACAAGAGCCAAAAAATACTTCCTGTTATTCATTTCCCACTCACTTTGAGCAAACCAGGGAGATTGGTAGATATTAGAACTTTTACTTCTTGCACGTAACATTTCGCTGTCACAACATTGCATCAAACTTTGCTGAAAACTGCAATTGTTATAATAAAAGGTATACCCTCTAACTCATTGTGTATAATATGACAGGAAACCTTCTCGTATCTTATTACAAATCTTGATAATGGCACACACTTAATGCATACATTAACCTTAATTCCACTGTAACAAGTTTATAATGAAATACCCTTCATCAGCATTTTATAAAGACACCACTTTCACCATCACAGTTTGTTGTGATGACCAATTAGAATCAGTGAAAAAGGATTTGGGGGAAAAAATGAGGCACATTAAATAGAATTTCAAATGCCCAAGGTAAGGATCTAAACTCATTAGTTATTTTATTTTAAGAAAAACATAATGAAATGTATGAATTAAACATAGAAAACGGACAGGAGGAGATCATTTAGCTCCTGGTGTTTTCTCTGGCATTCATTATGATCATAGCTGATCATTTTGCTCAACCCCACTTTCTTGTTCACTCCCCACTATCCCTTGAGATCAAACATCTCTCTACTTCAGCCTTGAAATATGCCCAACAATTGAGCATCCACAACCCTCTGGGATAGAGAATTCCAAAGATTCATAAGCCTTGTCAGTGAAGAATCTTTTCTCATCTCCAATCTAAAAGATCAACCTCTTGTCTTGAGATTGTAGCTCTGAGTTCCGGATTTACCAAGCAGGGGAAACAACCTCTGTGTCTACTTGTATATGTTTCAATTTGGTCATTTTTCACACTTCTAAATTCCAAACTTGCTCAATCTTACATCATTGAGTAACCCTCACATCCCAGGAACCAATCGAGTGAACATTTGCTGTACTGCTTTTATTCATTCATGGGCAATTGGCATTTTTGGAAAAGCTAGCATTTATTGTCCATCTCTAATTGCCTGTGAGAAGGTGGTGGTGAGCCATTACCTTTAACTGATGGATTCAGTGCAATGTAGTTAGATCCCTCTTAAGGAGGGACTTCCAGAACATTGTCCCAGCAACAACAAAGGTGTTGTTGGAAAGGGACTTTCAGGTGGCTGTGTTCCCATGCGTTTGCTGCTCTTGTCCTTCTAGTTGGGTGTGGGCACCAGGTTGGAAGGTGCTATCAAAGAAACTTGAGAGTTGCTATGATGCATCTTGAGGATGGTGCACACTCATTTAGAATGGAGTAAGTGAATACTTGACGTATGTACAGGTTGCCAATCAATTGGGCTGCTTTCTCCTGGATAGTATTGAATTTCTTTTGTTGTTGGAGCCGGACTGATCCAGTGGAGAGTATTCCATCACAGTCCTGGCTTGTGCTTTGCAAGATTGAGAGGCTTTGGGAAGTCAGGAGGTGAGTTACTTTCCACAGATTGCACAACACCTGACCTGCTTTTGTTGTCACAGCATTTATTTGGCAGGTCCAGTTTAATTTATGGTCAATTGTAACTCCCAGGATGTTGATAGTGGGGATTCAGTAATGGTAATCCTGTTAAAAGTCAATGATAGGTGGTTTAATTCTCTCTTTTTGAAGGTGTCATTACTTGGTACTTGTTTCTGGTCAATATTACTTGCCACTTATCAGCCCAAGTTTGAATTCTGACTGTTTCATTATCTGAGGAATTGCAAATGGAACTGAATACTTGTGCAATCATCTGCGAGCATGCTCACTTCTGACCCGATAGTAGAAGGAAGGTCAGTGATGAAGCAGTGGAAGGTGAATATCCACCCAAGGAGCAGGGGGTAGGCCATTCAGCCTCTCAGGTTTGTTCCTCTTTTTAATAAGATCATGGTTGATCATATATTAACCTCAAAATCTGCACTCCGCCTACCCCCGATAACATATCACCCCCTTGCTGACCAAGATGTTTACCATGACTTAGTCCTGCCCTGAGGAACTACTGCATTGATATCAGATCAGGTGTGAGTGGAAGCAGTAATTGCCCCTCATCTTAACTTGATCTATTTTCTAAAATGAGAAACGAGTTCAATTTTAAAAGGAAAAAAATGTTATCCTATTACTATTGCCACACAGAAAATCAAAACATTCCAAATGAATGAGTGGATGAGGATCAGATGGGAGAGGCGGAGAGAGAAACAGAGTTGCTGTTAACTCAAACAGCAAATTTAATATTTACAAAAGCCTCTGAGGAAGGAGCAAAACAGTTGTGCCAAACCTTCTTCATACCCTAACTCCACTGCTGACCAGCACTGTCAAATATCCTGTGCACCATCTTTCTGCATATTCCCAGTTTTAAAGTTGCAAATGGACAAAAGCTAAATAGAGAGGTCACGGTCAACGGAATAATAGGCAAAGTCACTGAATTCAGCTTCCAAAGTCACATTAAAATACTCAGAATGACATTCGATAGTGTCTTACAGTCACTGTAAATAAGCGACCTTCATGTTTTCCAATCGGTGGCACAAGTATTCCAGCTGTTAGAAAACAGTGTTTCTCTGAAACTGCAAGTAACACTAAAGGGGATGTACTAATGATGCAAAAAAAAACATTGATCCAAAGAAAACTACAAAGGAGAATACAAGGAAGAAATATTAATTACCTAACATCTGTGCACATGAAAATAAATTATTAAGTTTCATATTTCTTTCTTCACTTGTATGGTTTGGGCCATCCATTTCTCTTAGCAATATTTATTAGGTTGACAGAAAATATTAAAAATCAATATACTGATCAATCGGCACTTGATATTGATTACAAATAACAAAGAACAAAGAAAAGGAACAGGCCCTTCGGCCCTTCAAGCCTGTGCCGACCATGCTGCCCCTTAAACTAAAATCTTCTACACTTCCTGGGTCCGTATCCCTCTATTACCATCCTATTCATGTATTTGTCAAGATGCCCCTTAAATGTCATTATCGTCCCCGCTTCCATTACCTCCTCCGATTAGCTTCATAATTTGTTTGGTTATGTATGCAAAGTGTTTAACAAGTTCCTTGTTTATCATCAAACTTCCATTTTGGACCAAGGCTATTTATTGTTACGCTCTCGGTAGAGACTAACAACTTTAAAAGAAATTTGAATTCACAGGCATTCACTAAAATAATTATGCCACAAGATATCAAAACAGATGCTACAAATTTAACACTAATATTGTAAAGCCGAAAATCTCAACAGACAACTTCCCATTGCCTTTTTTAGTTTCACCGAAGAGTTCAGCGATACTTTACTGAATCTTGAGAGGTTTGTCGCTTCTACTAGAACCAAACAAGTGTGCCACAGCCCTCAGGTATTCCATTTGATTATCCTCAATGTTCCCAATAGTTTCCATGGTATGAGATTTCTGAGGATACTCCCAGGAGCATCTGGCCCAGTGAGTCCAGACTTGGTGAAAGGGAAAAATTGTGGCAGATGGAATTCAATGTAATCAGCTATGAGGTTATCCATTTTGAAACAAATGAAGTATAGAGCAAGCTACTTTCTAAATGTGATGAGGTTAAGTACAGTGGATGCCCATAGAGACTTGGGGGTTCAGGTGCATAAATCTTTAAAACACCACAGCAAAGTACAGAAACATTCAAAAAGGCTAATGGAGTGCTCGCCTTTATATCTCGAGAATTGGAATATAAAGTCACAGAGAATATGCTGCAGCTATACAAAATCCTAGTTAGACCCAACTAGGAGTACTGTGAGCAGTTCTGGACACCACACCTGAGGAAGGATATATTGGCCTTGGAGGCAATGTAACATAGGTTTACAAAAATGATACCTGGACTACATTGGTTACATTATGAGAAGAGGTTACACAAATTAGGCCGGTGTTCGCTAGAATTTAGAAGGCTATGGGGTGATCAGATCAAAGTCTTCAAGATATTAACAGGGAAAGACAGGGTAGATAAAGACAAACTATTTTCACTGATTGGAGATTCTAAAACTAGGGGGCATAGTCTAAATATCAGGGCCAGACCATTCAGGAGAAATGTTAGGAAATACTTCTTCACGCAGGTTTGGGACACTCGCCCATCAACAGGAATTGAAGCTACAACAGTTGTTAAATTTAAATCTGAGATAGACTTTTGTTTGAGCAAACATATTAAGGGGTATATAAGGGGGAGGTGGTGACGCAGTGGTATTGTCACTGGATTAGTAATCCAGAGGCAATGTAGCACAGTGGGTAGCACTGTTGCTACACAGCTCCAGGGTCCCAGGTTCGATTCCTGGCTTGGGTCACTGTGCAGAGTCTGCACGTTCTCCCCGTGTCTGCATGGCTTTCCTCCGGGTGCTCCGGTTTCCTCCCACAGGTCCCGAAAAACATGCTGTTAGGTGATTTGGACATTCTGAATTCTCCGTATACCCAAACAGGCGCTGGATTGTGGAGACTAGGGGCTTTTCACAGTAACTTCATTGTAGCATTAATACAGGCCTACTTGTGACAATAATCATTATTATTACTATTATTAATGATCTGGGGGCCTGGATTTGAATACCACAGCAGGTGGTGGAATTTAAACTCAATAAAATATCTGGAATTAAAAGTCGAATGATCTCCATGAAACCATTGTCGTAAACATCTACTAATGTCCTTCAGGGAAGGACATCTGGCATTCTTACCGTCTGGCCTACATTTGACTCCAGAGTCACAGCAATGTTGTTGATTTTAAATGCCCTCTGAAATGGCCTAGCAAGCCATTCAACCGCTACGAAAATATAAAAAAGGAATGACACCAGACAGACCACCTGGCATCAATCCAGGTACTGGAAACAACAACTGCTAACCTAGCCCCGTCAATCCTATAGTCCTCCTTACTAACATCTGGGCCTTGTCTCAAAGTTGGGAGAGCTAACTCACAGACTAGTCAAGTAACAGTCTGACATACTCATACACACAAAATTGTACCACACAGACAATGTCTCAGACACCACTATCATCTTTCTTGGGTATGTCCTGTCTCACCGGCAGGACAAACCCATAAGACATAGGAGCAGAATTAGTCCACTTGGCCCATCGAGTCTGCTCCGCCATTCAATCATGGCTGAGGTGGTGGCACAGTGGTATACAGTTGCATTGGGAGTCCCCAACATCTGGACCCCATGAAGTCTCATGGCTTCAGGTTAAACATGGGCAAGAAAATCTCCTGCTGATTACCACATATCGGCCATCATCAGCTGATGAATCAGTACTCCTCCATGCTGAACACCACTTGGAGGAAGCGTTGAGGGTGGCAATGGTGCAGAATATGCTCTGGGTGGAGGACTTCAATGTCCATCACCAAGAGTGGCTCAGTAGTACCACCACAGACTGAACTGACCAGGTCCTAAAGGGCCTAACTGCTAGACTGAGATTGCAGCAGGTGGTGAGGGAACCAATAAGAGGGAAGAACATACTTGACCTCATCCTCACCAAACTGCCTGCTGCCGGCCTTTCAGGGGAGGAGCATCGGGGGAGGGCCTCAGGTGATGTCCTGAGGCCGTCCCAACGGCGTTCTGCGTACTCAGCTACTACGCCTTTTTGAGGGGGCAGATCATCCGGAAAATGCCGCCGCCCCTGATTTCAGCATTAAAGCAGAATCTCCGGCCAATTGCTGAACGCGATTTCGGCGTCTACAATCGGATTATCCAGCCTATGGTGTTTGCTGTATGAAGAGAGATTGAACAATTTAGGCCTATACTCTCTCGAGTTTAGAAGAATGAGGGGAGATCAAATTGTGATACACAAGATGATAAAAGGAATGGATAAAGTAGATGTGGAGCAGATGCGTCCTTTTGTGGGGCATTCTAGAACAAGAGGTCATAGTCTTAGGATAAAAGGCTGCAAATTGAAAACGGAGTTGAGGAGAAACTACTTCCCCCAAAGGGTTGTGAATCTTTGGAATTCGCTACCCCAGAGTGCCGTGGGTGCTGGAACAGTGAGTAAATTTAAGGAGGAGTGATACAGAATTTTAATTGGTAATGGGTTGGAGGGTTGTGGAGAACTGGCAGGAGGATGGAGTTAAGGTCAGTATGAGATCAGCTATGATCGAATGGCGAAGCAGGCCAATGGCACAAATGGCCTAATTCTGCTCCTATATCTTATGAAGTTTTGAACGAATGAATAATATCTAAGTTGGGCTGACTAGTGGAAAGTTATATTGTGCCAAGTCAGTGCCAGGGAATGACTATCTCCTACAAGAGGAGATATAACCATCCTCCCTTGACATTCAATGGCATTACCATTGTTGAATTCCCCACAATCAATATCCTGGGGGTTACCATTGAACAAAAACTGAACTGGACCTGCCATATTAATACTGTGGCTACCAGAGCAGGTCAAAGGCTAGGAATCCTATGGCGGGTAACTCATCTCCTGACACCCCCAAAGCCAAAGTCCACCATCTCTCTCTCTCTCTCTCTCTCTATATATATATATATATATATATATATATTCGGCAAAAGATCTCATTACATGGTGGCAAGGCTAGGGCTGAATGGCCTACTCCTGTTCTTATGTTCCTATTTTCCTAACTCATCCCTAACAACTCATGACTGTGGACTCCCCAGCTCAAGTATGGACCTCACTGCATTCTCACTGAGTGGCTCCAAATCAGATACTACCCCTTGGTTTCTGATCGGAGTTGTTTTTGTCCATAGCTCCTTTACAGTAACATGGTATACCTAGGATGTCCCAGATAGAGATTTAAAATAATCAACTTCACCTTCAAAACATTCCTTTGCTTTGGAACCCACATTGTTAATATACATATGCATAATGGAGAGAACTGAAATCTTACCACACTAATTGGTTCCATTATGAAGCTAAGACAGGACCAACTGTTGTTTATTGCTTTCACACCTCTGCCTTTAAAGTAAACCTAGATTGTTCCTTTGAAATATAATCATTTTAAGGTTGTTTACCAGTTTCCCTCATTTATCTTGCATTTAAAAATCAACTCCCAAAAGTAAAAGTTAGAATCCTAAAACACTTCAGTTATAAAATCAGATATTCATAGTTTATTAAACATTGTCATTTAATTAGACAGCTAAAGATTGAGAACTTGTCTGGTCAAAGATGGAACAGTGGTGAGACATTCATTCATTCTTGTTATCTTATTCGTTTCATGGGATGGTTTTATGGAGCACAAGTTACTCCGATACCGGGGTGATATTTCAGACGTGGTAAGAGATCAGTTCCAAGGAAGATTTGTATTGGACTCAAAATTTTAACTCCGTTTCTCTCTCCTAGATGCTGCCAGACCTGCTGATTGTTTCCAGAACTTCTTGCTGTATCATTAGACAAACAGTACAAAAGAAATAGAATTGCAGACACACATGGGTTTGATGCAAGATTGACAGAGATTTATTGAATTGGTCGTCACTGTACAAAGTTTGGTACTACACTCCCTAAAAGCCTGCTAATTAGCCGATGTATCACTTAAGTCATGTGACTCAGTTCTTAAAGAGACATTGCACACAACTACAATAGCCCACTCATATAACATCCCTCATCCTTTACTTCTAAAGTCAAACATAGCCAATAACAAGTCTCTTAACAACGTCATTTACATCTACATACAAGTGCAGGCATCATATTATTACAATGTCAATAAATAGACGATCAGGCAGGCGTCTATTTCTCGACCTTAGATGTACTTTCAAGTTCTCTACCAGATGTCTTCACCCTGTATAATGCTACAGTCTCTTTTTCTGAGGAAGACTAGTAGTAGCAGGTAATTCTGATGCGATATTCTTCTGTGAATGAACGAGAGGTTACACAGTCAGATGGAACGGAGACCATTAAATCTTGAGGTAGTCTGGCACTGGTGCACAAACACATATTGACAATAATTGATCCATTTCCATGGATGCAATGGGGACACTGGCGGTGTGTTCCCTACCTGAAAATGTGACTGGCATCTCCTGCTTTTTCTTCTGTTTGGGCATCAATTCCTGGCCACCAAAAGTAAATTTGTGCTTGTTCCTTCATTTGACCCATGCCTGGGTGTCCTTCAAGTAACTACTCCAAAACCTTTTGTCTTAAATTTGGTGGAATAATTACTTTCATCCCCCTCAACAGGCATGCAGCCTATGCTGTTCATTCAAGTCTCCGAGAAATTTATGGTTTTAATTTAGGATGATTTCCTGCTAACCTCCCCTTTAGTAGCAACTTCAATACCTTCCCCATCACAGGATTGTATCTGGTATGTCTTTGGACTTAGGATGCAGTCACTGCGACAGTAAAAAATATCATGACTAGTTGATATTTGACCAGCTGATAAAAGTAAGCATTTTAATGTGTCCACATTAGCATGAATTTCAGATTAACTGTATCTGATTTCAAACAAATATGTCGACAGGAATAACAACCGTTGGGAGTCTACTTGCAGCCAACGAAGGGATACCGTTGTGTGACCCAAAAATGCTGTTACATGTCTGTAGTCCGTCAGCAATGTGAAGTGGCAACTTGCAGATATTGGTGGAATTTCCATCCACCAAATATGATACTCAGTGCCTCCTTCTACAACTGAGCGTACTTAGATTCTGCATTTGTTGATGTACAAGATACAAAAACTATTGGTCTTTCTTACCCTGGTGGTAGTATATGTGACATCACAGCTCCAACACTGTACGGTGAAGCATTTCAAGAAAGTTGTAATGGTAACTTTGGATTAAAATGTATCAACACTTTGATTTTTTCAGTGTATTATTTACAGACTGATATGCATTCTTGCATTCTGGTGTCCATTGCCATGCTTGTTTTGTACAGAATAATGTATGCAAGGGTTTCAATGGGGTTACCAGATTCTGGATGAATTTTCCATAGTAGTTGACTAACCTTGGAATGACATAAGTTGAGTGATGTTCGTTGGTCTTGAAGCCTTCATATTGGCTTCCATTTTTTAAAGAGCTTTATGCAGACCCTTACTGTCAATTACATGTCCAAGATATAGATGCCTGGAAGAAATCAAATTTATCTTACTTGACACGAAGCCCATGCATTTGAAGCCATTTCAGTGGAGCTTCTAAGGGTTTGAAATTATCATTATCATTTTTGTCAGCTATCAATCTAAGTAACACTGTACCCCTGTCAGCCACTAAGAATCTAGTTCATTGAGCATTGAAATAAAGCTGCTGCTGACGTTATTCCAGAAGGCAATCTCTTATAGCGGAATAGCGGGATGGTGAGCAGGCTTTGAGATTCAGCTGCTGTATTCATTTGCAGGTAGGCCTGTGATTGGTCAATGTTGCTGAACTTCAGTCCTCCTGCTAGGCCTGCGAACAAATCTCCAAACAATGGTAGTGGGTATTTATCCCACATAGTACCGATTGATTGTTGTCTTAAAATCTCCACAGATATGAATTGTATCATCCTGCTTCATGTCAAGTAAAATAGGGGCTGTCCAATCACTAGTAGTGACGGGTTCTAAGACTTCTGTTTGCACAAGTCTCAGTAGTTCCACTTCAAGCTTTAGCTGTACTGCATCGGGTACAGCTCTAGCCTTGAGACACCTTAACTGGTTATTTTTCTTAATCTTCAGAGACACTTGTATACCTTTCATAGACCCCAGTGTATCTTCAAAACATTGCTGTATTTTTCCACTTTGGTCTGTAAGTCTGACTTTGAGTCAACTAAGTGTTGACAACACTCCAATTCATTTTAATCCTTCCCTGCCAAAAGTGGCCAGAGAGCTGGAAAACTTTCTTACACCGCATGGAGTGGTAAATCTGTGTTTGTCCACTGAGCTCAATCTTGACTGTGATGTAACCTCTCAGTGATAATATCACTTCAGTATAGGTCCTCAAGATCACATCTGCTGGTTTTAAAGGTAGGCGGTTAAGTATCTATTGGGTCTCAGGAATTAGGGAGATGGCAGATCTGTATCGACCTACATTCTAACAGGTTGCCCATTCAACTTTGGCACTACCCAAAAGGGTTTGACTCACCCTGGACTGATAGCATGTTCAACTTTAATTCTTCATCAGAATGAATTGTTTTAGTTTCATTGTGGTTGTTATTCTTTTCTTCCACATTTTGAACTTTCTTCGTTGAATTTGGTTTGTTTCTTCCTTTGAAAATTCTTTGTGCCTTCCTTTGAGTGTTCTTCTCAGGAGAAGTTATTTTACTCCAGCAAGCTCTTGCTGTGTGTCAGTTATGCCACAATTTTTACATTGGTTGTCCTTGCTCCTGCAATCAGCCTGAGAATGGCCATTGTTTTGTGCAACAATGACATGTCTGATGCTGAGTAGACTTCTTCTGACCAGCAGCCAGTTTATGGATCCTGGTGCTTGCTCCAAGCTAAGAAGCCTCCTTAGCCGCAAGCTCTGTTAAAACAGTAATATCGAATGCAGTCTTCAGGCTTAGATTATGTTCCATTAATAACCTTATTTGAATAGTCTAATTTTTCAAACCATACCCTAAACCAAGGTTTTTCAAAGTACAGGTTGCAACCCACAGGTGGGTTGCAGTTGGGATTCTGGAGGGTCGCGGAGCGATCGGTTGTGGTGTTCCTGTAGTGGTCCCGATCGTGGGATAAGTACCCAATGGCCGCTACCAGCATTCTTATTGAGAATGGCGGCCACTGCCACCTTTTAAATGAGAAGGAAATGAGGTTGCATGCAGTATTCCAGCCAGAAGCGGCAGTAGTGAGCAGGCCATATGTCCTGCACATTTACGATGTCAAGCACGCTGTATGTTATGTGCTTTTGGTGCCAGGTCATGCAGGGGAGCTTATTTCATTTTCGAACTGCTGGCAAGCAAATCAAAACGACTGTGAAGATGAATCATTTTCTTACAAGTAAGTGACGGACAGAGGTACAAATAGGCAGAATATCTACTGGCCAGGATATCACAGCTGTATCTGCTGGAGAGAGCTTCACAGGAGAGTCCAGGGTAGGACAGAGCATTGCCAGTGTTAACTCTGTACAGAGCTCCAGGACCTCCGTTGAACAGCCACCAATGAAGAAACTTAACTCGGGGTGGGGGGGGCGGGGAGAGAGCAGTATGAAGATGATTTCTTGATTTGTTAATTGTGCCAATGCAAATCAGGATGCAAACCCTATGTATGTTATATGCAGGGAAGTATTGGCAAATGAAAGATGTTTCAGATTTTGAAAGAGAAGTGGTGGGTGTAAAATGTATTTTGAGGTTGAGACCCCAGAGTCAATTTTAACTTACAGCTGACTCCAAATGAAAAGACTATGCTGTTGGACCTGACCTGTGATAGCACATTAAATCACATCAAACATCCATGAGGATGTCAGCATTCTGGAATAGCATCTCCCAAGATTATCCAATGCTGAAGAAATCAAGAATTTTATTGCTATTGCCCTTCACGACGACCTACATGTGAGAGGTTTAATTTTCTACTCTCACAAAGATGAAGACAGCATAAAGGAACTGGCTGAATTCTGCACTTGATATG
Organism: Scyliorhinus torazame; assembly: GCF_047496885.1. Lineage (NCBI taxonomy): Eukaryota > Metazoa > Chordata > Chondrichthyes > Carcharhiniformes > Scyliorhinidae > Scyliorhinus > Scyliorhinus torazame. The sequence continues at coordinate 116,245,665 of NC_092722.1, read as the reverse complement.
CACATTTTACTCTCCTCCTGTGAACCTGATTGGAGTGAGATCGTGAGGACAAAGCGAACGTTACATGTGACATGAAGATCGGCCGGCATGGGCCCTGAAGGCCGGCCAGCAAGTGTCCTGAAGGATGGCCAGCATGGGTCCCAAAGGTCAGCCAGTTGGCAAAAGTGGGTCTTAGGAAAAAAAAGTTGAAAAAGATACTGCACTAAACAGACTCTAATTATGTCATCTAATGAATCACCAAATTTACAAAACTTTCGCTTGAGGGTTTACAACGAACTGCACAATATTTTCACCTTCTAACCGTTTCCTTCGATGAAAAGGAAACCTCTCTGCAATAACCAAGGGCTTTAGTGAATAATTATCTTTTAATATTTTCACAAGCTCTTGATATGTCTTATCTCAGGGGATCTCTGGCTGAACTAAGCTTCTTGGCAAATTAAAAGTTTTGCTTCCAATTGTACTTCAGAATTGTTGGCTTGAATATAATAATGGAATCTCTCTGAATATGACTTACAGTTCTCAGAGTTCTCATCATAAGAGCACAGCATGCCGAAGTTTCCCGCCATTTTTCACGGTATCGGAATTTTCCCCCTCCTTCGCTTAATTCAGTGGTCTAGCCCATTCAGATGGATTACCAATTTGTAACAGCTTTTACTTTCATCAGCTTTAACTTGCATAAATGTTATGATAATCATTTGTTTCTGCTCCTCTCTACCTCTGTGTTTTACTTAACTATACGTGGCGAGCTCCGGTTTGCCGGTTTAAAATCGATATGGACCCTTGCTTTGAATTTTTTCCCCTAAACCTCACCGGTTCCGATGGCAGCAAATTCTGACCTTCTGTTAATAAGTTGATTGATTGAACTGTTGAAGCTGCTCCACTCCAATGTTTTTTTTGAAAGGTGAAATGTTTTCTTCTTTCTTCTGATCCCATTGTTGTCACCAGTTTTCTTTGTATAAACTGTTGTATCTTTAGACTAACAGTACCAAAGAAATAGGACTGCAGAAGCATGTGGGTTTGATGCAAGATTAACAGAGGTTTATTGAATAGGTCTTCAATGTACAAGGTTTGGCACTGAACTCCGAAGAGTCTGCAAAGTAGCTGACAACATCAAGCAAGTCATGTGACTCGTTTCTTAAAGAGACATTGCACACAACTACAATAACCCACTGGTCGAACACTTCTGTTTATATTTAAGATCAGATGGTTGCTAACCAAGAGACAAAAAACAATATTCATGGCAGGCACCTTGGTGCGCAAGAATCATGAAGAAAGAAAGTTGTTTTTATTGTACATAGAAATGTACATGTCGCCACAGTCCCTGAGGGCCATAGGCTGCTCTCCCCTAAGGGACCTGACTGGTGGGGATTTAACCTGAGGGTCGTAACATCTCAGACAAGGGTCCTTCATGAATAACCTCAGCTGATATGGGAATTTAACCCATGCTGTCATTCTGCATCATGAACCAACTGTTCAGCCAACTGAGCTAACCAACCCCTTATTATGTATAAGCCTGTGCTTTAATATTGATTTCAAAATTATGTTCGAGTGAGACTAACTATTCAAAATCAATTACATTTAAGCCTTGCAGACAGTAAAAGATTAACTGATGCACTTTAAGTAAAACATATGTATATTTATTACTTGCAGTTACATTTATAACTATAATAAACTTGCTTGAATGGAGCATAAACACGGTTGTAAACTGGTTGGCCTGATCTTCTGTTTCTGTCTGAATTCCAACAGGTACTTTGGAACAGGGCAATGTATGAGCATTATGAACTGAATCCAAGATGAATCATTTAGAGATTACGCAAACTGCAGACATAGACCAGTGGACTAATTGACACAAAACAAGATTGAGTGTGAGTGGCAAGGAGGACGTTAAGAGGCTTGATGATGATGTAGACAAGTTGACTGAATGAGCAAATGGCAGATGCAGTATGACGTGGATACGTTATCAACTTCAGTAGGAAAAGCAGAGTGACAGTATTATTGAAATGGTGATAGATTAGGAAATGTTGATGTCAAAAGGGACCTGGGTGTCCTTGTACACCAGTCACTGAAAGCAAGCATGAAGGCATTTAGGAAGGCAAATGTTACGTTGGCCTTCATTGCGAGGGGCTTTAAGTACAGGAGCAAGGATGTCTTACTGCAGCTGTACAGGGCCTTGGTGAGACCTTACCTGGAGTAGTATATGCAGGTTTGGTCTCCTAATCTAAGAAAGGTTGTCAGAGGGATTTTAGCAAAGGTTCTATTACGATCTTAACCAAACACCAATAATGGCTAGGATACTGGACTGAAACCCCAATATTTAATTTTAATTTTGTAAGACAGTAAGGAAAGGATACTTCGCTCTAGGCGCAATTTCACAAATAAATAGGGATATGGTACATGAAAACAAACTTTATTACTAACACAGTATTAAAATCTTGAACATCACACCCGAAAATAGCTCACAATTACCGCTTAAACAGTACTACTCCATACAGTGAACACAATAACCTTACTTTCTACCTTTATTCCACTTAGCCAACAAGAAATTAAATCATCTCAGTTCTCAATCCACCTTAAACACAAATGGCACAGAGTAACACTTGATTTACAGTCTTTGAGACAGAAATCCCTTGACATTGCTTTACAGAACAGATCTGATTCCAGTCTGAACCTCTGCAGAAACTCTGGCTGAATGTCTTCAAAAGCTGTTTAAACTGGCTTGTTTCAGCTCCCCCATTGTCCTCAGACAAGTCTGCACTGCTTTAAATACAGTTAATCTATTTTAACTAACCAACAGTGAGAACAAACTATCTTACTTTGTCTCAGCTTCAGCCAGATCACAAATCAACTGAAAATGCTATCTCAAAATACCTGATGTCTTAGTTCCACCCAGCAATGACATCATCTAACCAAGATGAAATTTAATTAACTCCCCAGGAATCCCCTTAATCAAAACGAAATTGCATTGCCCAAGCTTTTGTGATGGTTAATTTCACCTCAGGCTCCTAAAAGCTTGGTTCTCTTTCATACCATGATTATTTAAAAAATATGACTGCAACAGTCAAATAACTCTCACCCAGGGCGGTCCAGGTCCGCATGCTGAGTCCGCCATGGAGCACGGAACGGCCGCTGGAGGCCGCTGCCATGCAGATGCGTGGCCTCTGACCCGGAAGTGCGGGGTGCTGTATCGGCAGCTGGAGCTGCGAGCTCCACGACAGCTACCTGCTAGCTCCCTGCGAGATGGTGAATCTGTGGCCTTTTGACGCCAGTTTTCCTGGCATAAAAGACCACAGTTCTCATGACTGCGTGGGGACATAGTCCCAAAAATGGAGAATACAGCCCCATGAGTTTTGAGGCCATGGCCGGACAGAAGACCTCCAGACGAGAAGAGATGACAATCTTGAACTAGTTGCTGGATCTGAGCAGCAACAAAATCTGGAATGGCAACAGGATTGATAAAACATCAGCTAAAGGCCAACAGACTTCCAAAAGCTTTGGGTAAACCTCACCATATTTTATACAAAATATTTTGATAAATGCACATTTCCAACGAAAATCCAGGTTGGCTTCAAGTGTAGAGACTGAGGGCATTTTTACAGAGCCAGAGGCTTATGTTTGACTTCTCAGTTGTGCTTCAATAAGTCAGCATACACACCTACCTGCTCAATGTCCAAAAATCTGCAATTGGGGAAAGGAAGCCAGGCTATTGTTATTCTATTCTTTAGAAAATTGCCATTGCGGGGGTGGGGGGGGGTTGGAAACTGCTAAAAGGAGGTAAAAACAGCCAGGGTGAAAAGGTAAATCATTTTTTTGAAGCAGGAATCTTTCCCCTTGATCGATCAAACAAAGCTTCCGCCAGGAGCTGCATCTCTCCTTGCAATCTCTCCCTCCTCTTTCCCATCCAACCCATCTCTCTGTCCTGCAATCTTTGTTTCCTTCCCTGTGACCCCCTCACTATGCCCTGATCCCTTTGTTCCTCTTTCCTTTCTTGCTGTTGCTCTGAAACGTCCCCCCACCATGCCTGACTATTTGCGATTTCCAGGGACCATGCTGTGGTCTTCTACTAGTCAATCTGGCTGGCTGCTGGACAGGGAATGGAGTAAAGAAATTATAATTAACGTCAGCAGGCCTCCGCATTCTCAGCATTTATAAACTTCTTCCCACAAAAACATGCCCCCATTCTCACCTTATTAACATCAGGACCAATGAACTACCTCAATACAAACTTCTCATTATGGATCCTTGTATGCTTTACAAAATATGGATACAATGTCATTGTCTATCGACTTATGATACTACTGAGGCCTAAAATATTGTTCGGATATGACATAGTGCAACTCTCAATGTCAGGCAATCTAATAGAATCGTCCGGAGAACATTTTCTTTTCCAGTCATCTTGGGAAAAGGATATTGAGGTATACCAAGAAATAACTTTTTTTCTGCATTACTGCAGTCACAGAGTAGAGATTGCCATAAAGATTTCTAAATCTCTGTTTTAGCAACCTATTTGTATATTCATTTATTCTGTATGTTCCCAGTTGTAACAAAAATCTGTAGCATGGAATCCAATCTTCACAGAAATCCGCTGGTCTCATCACAATACCAAAAACCAATGAGGAATAACAATACATATCTGTGTTCCTTTTCTGTGCCAATTTACATATTCATTAATATGGCACCCAAGCCCTTAGTGCAGTTTCTTTTAAGAAGCAGAATCGCAAACATATTTAACAAGCCAACTTTGGAACTTTCTATTTTGGTATTCAAACTTCAGAAACATTATCTCTTTTTCATTTGCAATCCATACAGCCTTGCCTCATACACAGAAAGATTACATGCTAACCAAAAACCGTCAAATGCTGAGGTGAAATGCAAATGAAACCACTTTCAGGAGGCAAACATACCAGTCTTTGGTGAACAATATGAAGGGGAGCATTTGTATTATACCAAGGCACTGCACCAAGAAGTGAAACAGAAAGCAGTGAGCATGCAACGGAGCTAATGAAGGGACTTTTAGAAATCTTCAAATTCAGAATAACCATCAGATTTGTCAAATGCAACTGACAAGATGTTGTCAACCAAATTCATGACAAGTATCTAAGTTGAACTCCTGAAGTCATCTAAAGAAAGAGTCTGTATTTATTTCCCAGTTACATGACCTCAGGGAATCCCTAAGAGCTCAACCAATGAAATATGTATGATGCATAGTCACTATTGTTATATAACGAAACAGACAGCAATTTCGCAAGGTCCCACAAGGCAGTGAGATAAATAGCCAATTAAGCTGTTTTGGATGCATTGTTTGAAGGGCATCAGCATTCTTATTCAAATTGTGCCATAGGATCTTTAACTTGCGCCTGAGAGGGCAGATAAGATCACCATATAACATCCCATTATAAAGACAGCGGGCATGATCGAATGGCCTCGTCGCGCCTGACAAGGCCGTTAAATCCTGTGAGAGTTTTTTTGTGAGATTTGCGGTGCTCAGAACGTCTGCAAGGTCTTCGAGACATGGTGATCTGGATCTTGCCCTCACTGGGTGAGATCCAGGCTAACATATTTAAGTCAGGCTCTCAAATCATTAGGCTCATTTAAATATGGCGGCACCTGATTCTCCCGAGGTTCAGGAATGAACGCCTGTGCCTGGGAGACCTTGCCATGGTGCCGTTTAGCACTGGTCCATACTATTGTGGACCAAGCATAATGACGCTTGGGAGGGGGGTGGTTACCAAGTTATCTGAGGTGCCCTAGTGGTCAGGCTCTGGGCAGGGTGGTACCCTGGCCCTCCAGCTGCCACCTGGGCACCTTGACACTGGCACCCTGGCAGTGCCACCTGGGCACCCTGGCAATGCCACTCCGGAACTGCTTGGATGGCACTGCCAGGCTGGCAGGGGTACTGCCAGTATGCCAGGCCGGCAGTGCCAAGGTGCCTTGTGCCAGGTTTCCCGTGCTGGGGATTGGGCCCAGGGGTGACCTACGTAGGTGGAGTGAGCGGGGTGGGGGAGAGTGGGGGGGTTGGGGGAGGAAGTGGGATGGGGGGCAGGGCTCGAGGAACCCCTAGGAGGTACGTTGAAGCGTTAGGGGGGCCTGGAGGCCAAAGTGGGGAACCCGGGAGGGTCAAGGGATTGGTGCAGCAATTAAAAAGGATCCCCATCTCTTCCTGCACTGATGAGTTCAGCTCGTTAGTACAGGAAGTGAAGTAAGTGCAGCCTCACCTGGGCATTCCTGACCGAGTCCAGAAAAAAAGAGAGTCCCGTTTGATAGCCTAACCCTAACCCTAATTTGGCATTGTTCTTGGTGCTGCAGTGCCGAGAAACACCTACTATTCACATCCATAATGGGACTCTGTTTTTTTGGACAGTAAATCGCACCCAGCGTCTCTAGCAATGGACTCTGTGCCTCATTGAAGAGGTAGCTCAAATCTCTGGAGGCAAGCTTAAACCCATGATCTTCTGACTCAGAAGTGTGAGTGCTATCAGTGAGCAGCACTGATAATTACCTGGTACATTCCATGGATATGGATATACATAGTTATACATGGATACTGCATCTTACCTACCACTTGTGGTCTAAAACGTGGGCTGGATGCATGTTAGACACAGATGATTTGTAGGATGGGTTTTTGGTTTACTCCCAAGATGGAAAGCGTCAATATCACTTTGATAATTGTAGGACCAGTACCATTAGTGCTTACCTCTGGGCTGCTGTACTTGTCGTGAGGCCCTTAAAATGTAGTGGAGCCACATACAAATCAGTAGGGACCACATTCAGCCATTCAAATCTGGATCCTTTAATGCCAATGAATTTTGTAACACCAATGGGTGGTGTGTGCACCGTACAAGCTCTGCCCAGTGTTGCCTGACATTTAGCAGCCTAGCCAGAGAACCTTAAAGGGATCCCTGCAGGTCACGCAATCTAAATTCAATAAAAATTATGCAAATTAATAATAATATATAATAATAATCGCTTATTGTCACAAGTAGGCTTCAATGAAGTTACTGTGAAAAGCCCTTAGTTGCCACATTCCGGCACCGGTTCGGGGAGGCCGGTACGGGAATCAAACCCACATCTTCTGTCAGCAGTGCTGATAAACTAAAGATTTACTGAAAAGAACATTAACTTTACCTGGAACAAAATAAAATCATGTACTATTTCAATAAGCTGTACCTGTATATAGCTAATCCAAAGGAAGAAACCAAAACTCGCATTTTGAGTCCTGATTGTAGAGAATTTTGAGAGGTCAGAAAGATCTGAAGTGACTTTAAACATCTGAACCTTCTGGAGATAGCTTATTAATTAAAAGCTCCACCAATACTTGGCATCTCTTGGTTGAAAGAAGGTGACAAACTTCCAATTGTGTAGCCCCTTGCACACCCCAACATGCTTCATGGCAACTGAAGCAATTCTGAAGTGAAGTCAATGAAATGTTTGCTGATGACACATGAGGAGGATGCAAAGAGACTGTCGGGGAAATTGGGCAGGCTAAGTAAATGGGCAAGAAAATGGCAGATGGACTACAAGATTATTATTATCATGTGAAAAAATGTGACAATTTCCACTTTGGTCAGAAATACAGAAATGCAGAGTATTTCTTAAATGTTGTAAGAGTGCCAAATGTTGATGTCCAAAGATGCGAGAGTATCCTTGTTCACAAATGATTGAAAGCTAACACGTAGATGCAGCAAGCAATTAGGAAGGCAAATAGCCATTATTGAAAGATGATTTGAGTACAGGAGCAAAGAAGTCTTGGCACAATTGTGGCGAGCCTTGGTGAGACCGTACCTGGAGTATTGTGTACAGTTTTGGTCTCCTTATCTAAGGAATGAGATACAGGCCATATAGGGTGTGCAACAGAGGTTAACCAGAGTGACTCTGGGATGATAGGATTATTTCACGGGGAGAGATTGAGCATGTTGTGTTGTGTACTCTGAGATAACACAGGCTGCAACTCGATACAGCTTTGACCAAAAGTTACTCCAGACTTTGAAGTACGTTCAATGTGATTTATTGAACCATTAGCACAGTTCTCCATGAGTTCCTCTCCTGCTAATCTTGCTATCGTAACTCAGTCTAACTAACCAGTCTGCTCTAAGCCACGTGGTGGGTGTAATGCTTCTGATCTGCCCCTGTCCTCCTCTCTTAAGTGTCGCCTGTGGAAAGAGACAGAGCATGTGTGCCCTGTCTTTATATATGGGTTGTGTAATGCCCCCTTGTGGTCGTGTCACCTCTGGGTGTCTTGACTGCCCATTGGTCGTGTCCTAGTCTATGTGTTCATTAGCTGTATGTCTGCATATCATGACGTCTCTGGTGCTCCCTCTATTGTTTATTTAGTCGTAGTGTATTTACATTAACCCCTTGTGTACTTACAGTGATGCATAGCACCAAAGAGCAGAGCAAGCCTATATTTTCTAAAATTTAGAAGGGTGTGCTGTGACCTCATTAAGAGATACAGAATTCTTACAGGGCTTGACAGGGTAGAGGTAGGAAGGATTTTCCCTCGGCTGAGGAGGCAGAGGGACAGGGGCAATAGGGGTCTAGAACCAGGGTGCACAGAGATAATCTTTGGAGACACAGTGCCCGAGCTACACTCAAGTGAATGTAAGAGCTGATAAGCCACCGGATCCCCCGTGGTGGAATTGCAGCTCACAGCCTGTCAGTTCTGTGAGTGGGAGAGTGCATCGAGAGGACCAGCACCGGGTTAGCCGGAAAGTTTTTCATAGAATCCCTACAGTGCAGAAGTAGTCCATTTGGCCCATCAAGTTTGCACCGACCCTCTAGAAAGAGTACCCTACCGAGACTCACACTTCCACCCTATCCCCGTAACCCCACCTAACCTGCACATCATTGTGGCTTGAAAGGCGAGTGGTGAGAGTATGAGCCGGAATTATAACAAGCGAGGGAGAGTCAAAGAACAAAACAAATGATAAAAATCAGGACAGAGAAGGTTGCAATTATAATGGGTGGCTTCGGGAGTTACTGAACAGTAAATTGGTATAAAAAGCAAAGGTGCCATTACTCCATGGTGAGTTCCCACCACAAATTGTCTTCATGGACGGAGCTTCAGAAAAGCACACAAAAGCTGCTATAGCAACACAAATCCCACGTACTGCAGACAATGAAAGGTCAAAGGGCTATTGATAGAATGCCCACCAAATTTCAAAGTTTGAATTGGGGTGTAGCTGATCTACTATCCAAATCTAAATGGTTAACAGTGTACAGTGGTATGGGGTGCGATTAAACGGCCTAGTCGCACCTCGCTTGATAATGGGATGGGACAAGGTCATTGAAACTCGTGAGAGGCCCTCAAAATGCCTTACCAGACTTAACGGAGTCTCACGAGATTGTCACAATCTGGATCTCGCCCTCACAAGACGTGATCCAGATCAGCATATTTAAATGAGCCATTCGGTTAATTTAAATAGGCATTTGTGGGATTCTACCGGCACCCGGGACCTAACGATCATGCCTGGGAGACCTTGCCAGGGCATCGTTTAGTACTGGATTCCACAAACGTGAACCAGTTGTAATGGCACCTGGGGAGGGGGGTGGGGGCGGGGGGCAGGGGGGGGGGGAAATCTCCCAGGCCATTAGAGACCCCCAGGTGGTCAGGGACAGGGCAGAGTAGCACCCTGGCACTTCCTCTGGCACCCGAGCACCTTGGCACTGCCAGCCCCACACCCTCGCAATGCCTCCCAGACACCCTGGCATCGCCAGCCTGGCACTGCTGGGTGCCCGGGTAGCACTGCCAGGCTGGCAGGTGCACTGCTCAGATGTCAGGGTGGCAGTGCCAGGGTGCCTGTGTGCCAAGTTTGCACTGCCAGGGATCAGAGGGGGTGTTCCCAGGGGCCTCCCCGAGATTGGGGGAGAAGGGCTGAAAACAGGGTGGGGGGGGGGGGGCGGGAGGGGAGGGAGATCGGGGCAGCCAGACAAAACGATGCCCCGATCTGCGAGGAGCCTTTCCTGCTGGCAAGTTTCAGCTCGCCAGCAAGAAATGACTCTAAGTGCAGCCTCGGCAGAGAGAAACTTCCCGAGGCCAAACAAAAAAGATAAAGCGCGCATAAATAGCCAGGGTAAACATCCAATGGGGGAAATGAAAATCAGTCTGTCTGTTCTCCATAGAGAAGCTTCATTTATCAACAACTGTCACATTAGAGACAAACTAACTTTTCCTGTCTGATGTGGGAAAGTGTAGCCACCTGGGATGTCCACTTCCCGATTACAAAATGGACACTTTGCAAAGATTGCAGGGAAAATGGACAATACTGAGAAAACAAGCAGATTCAGGGTTTGTCTGTTTATTGGAGTCGCAGCTCCCAGCCAAGACCAAAACTGTAGGCCCATTAGCATACTGATGGCCCATCTCCGGGAACAAAAGAGTAACATTTGAATAACCGAAACTAAGGCAGACACCCCCGGTAACACGCCCAGCCATCAGGGCACCCACCCCTTTATTGGATGAAATCGATAGGAATGATCGAGAAATGGCCCAATTGATTGGGGCCAAGTTCAAGGCCCACCCAAAAGAGCGCGAAGCCCTTTTGGGTATAAGAAGGAGCCCCCAAGAGAGAATCATTCTCTTGGCTCTGGCTCTCACCGAGGAGAGACCTGTCCAACAGGGGCACCAGAACAAGTAAGTCCAAGGTCAACGCACGCTATCAGACAGACAACCTTAGCTGTTCCCCTTCACCACTTCAACCACAGCAGCCTCAGAACCGAACAACGGCCATTGTTCCTCTGACTGACTGGGTGCCCGAAGCTAAGTATAGGCTTTAGCAGTAGTGATAGTTTAGGCTGTAGTATTTGTGCATGAGTATATTTAACTGTGTGTGTAAATAAATAAGCATTTGACTTTGAACTAATTAACTGGCGTATCGAGTCTTTGATCAGTATTCGGTTTGAACCTTGTGGTGGTATCGAAAGATACCTGGCGACTCGAGAGCAAACGTAATTAGAATTAAGGAAGGCGACCATATTGAGCGCCATATTCAGAGCCAACGAAAGAGAGCAACATTTTACTGGTGACCTCTAACTGGACTCGTCCTAGAAGCGGCCTAGTCACTCCGTGAGAACCCAATTTGAATTGGAATCCAATTGGAAACAGAAAAAACCACAAGTGTGAGAACGATACTGATCAAACCTCCGAGATTCGGAAGTATGTTAATGAATGCGTACTAACAGGGATACAAGGTAAACCTGAGAGATTTTGTTGCGTAAAACTGTCGGAACTTTTGTAGGCCGTGTTTACATCATCACTTTATCACCCCCTGTTCCAAATTCAGTAGAGGACGCAGAGATAGAGAGAAAATGGCAATGAACGCAATGGAACGCCTGATGAACCCCCAAAAATTCGAGGTTGCAGTGACCAGTAGAGTAGGACAGTGTCCCGTATGGGAAGAAGAGATCACAAAATATCTCAAAGGAAAAGGATGGCCCCTTTGGAGTGATTTCTGCACCAATGACGAAACAGGATCCGGGAGTACAGCACATACTTGGTGGGAGAACCAGTCAGAGATCCACAAGAAGAGCTTAGGGAAAGCTCGCAAGCCGATGGCAATCGTGTCCTGCTTGGTACAATTGCGAGGCACAGAGGAGGTCGTTAGGACGCATCCGTAGAGAGATTGAGGAGAGAGACAGGAATAGTGACGGAGATGTGAGCGAATTTGAGAAGGAGAATAAGGAGTTAAAAGAACAGTTAGCAGCGAGGGACAGAGAGGTGGATGATGCCAAGTGGGCACACCAGTCTTGTCTCGCCCATTTGAGTAGTTTTCAGACCCAGTACGATAAGGCCTACCAGGACACACAACGTGCGGTCTTGGTAAGACAAGAAACCGAGCAACTGGAAGAGTAATTGCAGAAACAGTGCAATGATTTAAAAGCAGCCCTACGAGCACTCCACACTTCCACGACGGAACAAAGGCAGAGCTCCGTAGATCACGCAAAGTGCCGGAAGCAAATTGCAATCTCTGCTTTCAGTCCAGAATATGTTTCAAAGTACGTTTGGACCCCAGTTAGACCAGGAAAACGGACCCGAATTGGCAGGAGTTGAATGAAACTGCCCACAGATACGTACATGGGACATGTATGCAAGAAAAACCACAAGAAAGGAAAGCACCCCAACCCCTGACTGAACAGGCAGAACACCTCCCATGAACCCTGTAACCACACACTGCAGGACCGCAACAGAAGGAAAAGCAGATTTCCTATATACAATCCCGTTAACCGTGACCCAATTACGCGTGGAAAAATCACACCGTTCGTTCCCACATCAGACCCCCACCAGTTTTCCGCTAGAGATAAACAGCAGGCTACCATGTACGGCCTGGACGAAAAGGAGCAAGTGAAGCTCACAGTTTTAAGCCTCGACCCTTCAGTCGTAGCAGCCCTTCCCGACCCACAGAATGTAGGAGGAGGCACACTCCAAGAAATGCACGCAGCGATCCTAGATGCGATCGGCTATAACAGAGGAGACCCCGTAGAAGGCCTAAACAAGTGTAGGCAAAAGAAAACAGAGCACCCCACAGCTGCACGCTTGTGGATATATTTCACAGCAGTATTCGGAGAGTTAGCACGCGCCCATTTGTCCGCGGATAATATGGCCAAATGGACTCGAATCCTAGTCTCTCATGCGACAGAGGCAGGACAGAGAGCTTGCGCAAATTACAACCCCTCAGATGAGGCTAACAACGAGAAATGGGTTTTGAAAAGCTTGTCCCACTCTTGGGAACAATCCGTCCAAGGCAAAACCGCATTTTCAAAACTAGGGGAAGAGCAGGTAGACATGAATCCAGTCAGGACGCACCAGAACCCCGCATGGATAAATGAGTGCAGGAACAGCCCACCGCAACCAAAATCCCAGGAATATTACAACTGTGGACAATTAGGACACTATGCACGAGAGTGCAACGTGCCCCAAAAGCAGCAGAGACACCAACAGACAGGCACCCTAAATAAGAATAGGGCAAAGCCAATCCATAGCGTTAGTCCCCATTCAGAGAACGCAGACATGAATGGCACCGACTGACGGTGTTCGGGCTCCCCAACTTGGGTCTGCGACACCCTTTGGGACAAGTCCGGTAGACTGGTCGTAGCAGGTAAAGTCCGGGGGCATCCCGTAGAATTTTGGGGGGACACAGGAGGGGCCCGCACAACACTCAATTCCTCCTCAATGTTTCAGCGAGACACGTGGCCCACAACAGACACCATCACACTCAGCGGTTTTACAGGTAATTTACAACAAGGACACATCACAGCCCCTGTAGCGATACAAATAGGGAACATTACGACTAAACAGCCCGTGGTTTTGGTCAATCTACTCCAGACAGCGGAACACATCCGAGGAATCGATTTTATGAGCGCCCACAACCTCTCTTTTGATCCAGTTAATAAATGTGTTTGGAGAATGGCAAAGGCAGCACGAGCCCCCGCCACGCTCACAGTTGGAGACTTTGAAAACAGAATTAGCTCAGTAGGAGACTTCTGGTTCGACCCTCGAGCCATTAGTCAGAATAAAGAAGTTAGGGAAGTCCTGCAATAACACAAAGCAGCATTTGCACAGCAAAAGCACGACTGTGGCAAAATAGCTGGCTTGGTGAACATTACAGGTCCCAACCCCAGACCCCAAAAGCAGTATGGTTTTCCCCAAGTGGCAGAGGGAGAAATCTCAAACGTAATAGAGAGTTTGCTTGATCAAGGTGTACTCAGATCAGTAGCCTCTACGAACAACGCACCAATTTGGCCCGTCAGGAAACCCGATGGATCATGGCGACTGACCATTGATTACTGGGAACTGAACAAAGTAACCACAGTAGCAGCCCCCACCGTAGCCATGAGTCCCGAGACCCTGCTCAAACAGGGACTCCAGTCAACATTTTTTCCGGTTTTGGACATTAGCAACAGCTTTTGGTCTATTCCATTGGATAAAGCATGCCAATATAAATTCGCCTTCACATTCCAGGGACAACAATATACGTGGACGTGCCTTCCACAAGGCTTCCACAACTCCCCCTCCATTTTCCACCGACAGCTGGCAAATGGACTAGCAAAATTTTCCCAACCCGATTGTCTGGTCCAGTATGACTTGCTACTACAGACAGACACAAAGGGAGAGCACATTTCGCTTCTCGCCGAATTCCTGGGACTCCTAAAACAGATTGGATGTAAAGTCAACCCCAAGAAGGCCCAGATTTTGCAGGAAAAAGTGATTTACTTGGGTACAGTAATCACTCATGGTAAACGCGAGATCGAGCAAAAGAGAATTGACTCGATCATCAAATTGCCCCTTCCAAATAATGTCTCAGCCCTCCAGTTATTTCTAGGACTGGTTGGCTACTGCAGAAACCACATTGATGGTTTCGCCACAAAAGCAGCGCCCCTATCCCACCTTCTCAAGAAGCAGGCACCTTGGGAATGGCTTCCACAGCACACAGATGCCGTGGATGCTTTAAAAAGAGCCCTCAGCACAGCCCCCACATTACAGGTCCCAGATCCACTTTCCCCGTACGCAATTGAAGTTGCAAGCACCGACCGAACCCTTTCGGCCATACTCCTCCAGGAACGCCATGACCAATTACGCCCCACGTCATACGCCTCACGCGTGTTAGATCCTGTCGAGCAAGGATTTTCTGCCTGCGAAAGGCACCTGCTCGCAGATTTTTGGGCAGTACAGTACTTCGCCTACATTACAGGACGCAACCCCATCACCATTCTCACTGAACACACCCCGACACAACTATTATTAGACGGTCGACTTAAAGATGGCACAGTCAGCCAAATTCACGCAGCCTGTTGGACCCTTCTTTTACAGGGGCAGGTCATTACAGTTAAAAGAACCAAGACCCACAATTTCCTAGCCGATAATTTTCAATATGCAGGTACCCCACATGAGTGTGAGATCATCACCACACAACACAACATAGGCCCATTTATACCTAAGTCAGCCCCCAGGAAATCAGGAAATACACCCCAGAGACCCCAGCCCACAGACACGTGTGCACCCCTGAAAATTTATATGGATAGCTCCTCCACAGTTTTGAATGGATGGACAATCACCGGTTGCGGCATTTATGTAGAGGCTGCACAGGGACGCGTCCCTGACAAGATTTCATTAAAGTTGCCAGGACATCTAGGCTCGCAGGCAGCAGAACTGGCTGCCATAGCGTACATTGTAGACCACCCTGACTCGTTTCCGACCCCAGTAGACATATATTCGGACAGTTTATATGTCTGTAATAGTTTAACGGAATTCCTACCCGTGGGAAACTAGAGGATTTGTTTCCGCAGACGGAAAGCCCCTACCCTCAGCCCCATTACCCCGTCATATCCTAGAGACAGCTAAAGATGGGAAATATGGTATTATTAAGGTTCGCAGTCATCATCGTTCTTCCCCCCCTGGTAATGTTAAAGCAGATGCCCGAGCGAAGGCAGGTTCCAGACATAGTTACTTTTGGAAACCGCCCCCCCCCCCCCCCCCCCGCCCCGAGAGCACCCCAGTTCAGGTCTCACAGACCAACATTCAGGATCTAGCGAAAGCCCAAAAGGATGATGAAAAACTCAGCGAAGTTTTAAAAGGAACCTTCCCAGTCCCGTACGATAAGTTTAAGAACACAATAACCACACATGACGGTGTGATTTTGAAAGACGGCATTTATGTAGTTCCCAGCCAGGACAGGAATCAGATTAT
The DNA here is from genome assembly GCF_047496885.1 of Scyliorhinus torazame. NCBI lineage: Eukaryota > Metazoa > Chordata > Chondrichthyes > Carcharhiniformes > Scyliorhinidae > Scyliorhinus > Scyliorhinus torazame. The sequence goes on along the minus strand of NC_092722.1, from coordinate 116,229,989 downwards.
TTGTCAGTTCCATGACAATCATGGACACCAAGGCATTGAACCCACCCTAACCCACCTCAGACCTCTCTGCTGGTGGCCTGATTTAAAAGCCAATGTTACATTGAAAATTGCTTGTTCTGTGCTCAGAACAATCCGGACAGATATGCAAGAAAGGCGCAGCTTAGTCACACCCGCCCCGTTAATGGCCCCTGGACGAATTTGCAGATAGATTATATAGGACCCCTGCCCCCCTGCAGAAATGGTTTTAAGTATGTGTCGGTCGTCATCGACACCGTCACAAAATGGGTGGAAGCTTTTCCATCCAACACAACAGCTAAAATCCTAACACAGCACATCTTTACAAGATGGGGCCTCCCACGCAGTATAGAGTCCGATCAAGGATCCCATTTTACAGGACAAGTAATGAAGAACGTCCTCACAATTTTCGGAATTAGGCAGAAGTTTCACATTGCCTACCACCCCCAGTCAAGCGGCATTGTAGAGAGGATGAACAGAACTCTAAAAGCCACTCTCAGGAAAATGGTGCAACAGAACAGCACCTGGGATTCAGTTCTCCCATTTGCTTTAATGTTCTTACGAAACACGGTACCTACATCCACAGGATACACCCCCCACACCCTCATGACCGGACGCGCCATGAAAGGGACAGAGTATTTATTAGGACTGGATTTGGCCAGACCCACAGTCACCAGTCACCATGAAAATGCTGTACAGCAGCTTATTGAGAATATAAAGGCAGCCCAGCAGATGTGAGACTTGGGACCAGGAGGAAACAAAGCAAAGCTTGTTTCGACAAAAAGGTACCTGCCACCAAGTTTGTAGTAGGGCAGCAAGTGATGCTTTCCCTGTACAACCCCAAGTCATTCCTTTCTGCCAAAATCTCTGGACCGTACTCCGTTTCGGACAAAGTCAGCCCCTCGGTCTACAAGATCACATATCCCAACGGCAAGTCTGCGTGGTTTCACATAAACCAGCTTAAGGCTTATGGCTCGCAGAACAACCATGCACACCACATCTCGCTCGCAGCAGCAGACGAGCACGCCCCGCCCACAGATGACGCATTCCTACCCTCCCCCAGCCAGTCCAGCCCGTCCTCAGACACATCTTCAACTCCACCCCCAGAGGCACGTCTCCGCCTCTCCCTTCCTTCAACCATCAGTGACAGCGACAGTGATAGCAATGACGACAGCCACAGCACACCACGTTACGATTACACCCCTGCACCAGGCCCCACTCCCAGCGAATCTGAGCATGATTCCAGTGACCCTTCGAAATCACATACATCAAAGCCCCTGACCCAGACCCACTGCCCGATGATTACGGATTAAAACGTAGTAGCTCCAACCTCGACACACAATTCTGGCACCAAAACAATTCATTTAGGCTCATCCGGAATGATGAGATGGACCCCAATTCGCCCCAAGCAGCTTTAGCCAAACTACTCCAGTCAAGAGTATGGCAGCCGGGAGAAGATGATGAAATAGAGTCTGACTCCCACCAAATGAATCCCTTTGCGACCCTGTTCGCTACTGAGCAAAGAGGTGTCCACATGATGGCAAAAATGAACCGATGGAGTGATACGGTGTCCTTTCTGATGGAACCTGCACCATGTTTGTTGTATGTTTGTTCGTTTAATGTACATGTTAAATATTGTTTGTGAATTTAAAAGCTTTCATGGCCCCACGCCACTACCTTTTTGACGCCCAATGGCTGTTAATGGAACACGGTTATCAACAGACAACTGTTCAGAGGAACTAGTCTGTCGGCAGACACCACTCATAGCTACTCTCCTGATTCGATCATGAGAGGCAGCCCTCCACGACAACCACATTCTTACCCGTTCTTGCCAGTCACTCAGGCAGTGGAGAAATGGCACTGGTCCCCATCCTGCCTGAGGACCCCCCCCACCGGTCAGCTACGCACGGGTAGAGCACAAACGGCACTGATCACCGTCCTACCCGGGGATTCCACCCATTTCATGGATAGAGCAGGGACAGGAATGGTTGCTGCAGGTGCCGGGGTTTAGATATTTCAGTAAGTCTTTTTCAGTAAGCTCAAGGAAGGTGGTAAAAGAGGGGGAGGGGTGGCATTGTTAGTCAAGGACAGTATTACGGTGGCAGAAAGGATGTTTGATGAGGACTCATCTACTGAGGTAGAATGGGCTGATGTTAGAAACAGGAAAGGAGAGGTCACCCTGGTAGGGGTTTTCTATAGGCCTCTGAAAAGTTCCAGAGGTGTCGAGGAAAGGATTTCAAAGATGATTCTGGATAGGAGCGAAAGCAACAGGGTAGTTGTTATGGGGGACATAACTTTCCAAATATTGTCTGGAAACGCTATAGTTTGAGTACTTTAGATGGGTCTGTTTTTGTCCAATGTGTGGAGGGTTTCCTGACAGAGTATGTAGATAGGCCAACAAGAGGCGAGGCCATATTGGATTTGGTACTGGGTAATGAACCAGGACAAGTGTTAGATTTGGGGGTAGGTGAGCACTTTGGTGATAGTGACCACAATTCCATTGCATTTACTTTAGTGATGGAAAGGGATAGGTATATACCGCAGGGCAAGAGTTATATCTGGGGGAAAGGGAATTATGATGCGATGAGGCAAGACTTAGGATGCATCGGATGGAGCGGAAAACTGCAGGGGGTGGGCACAATGGAAATGTGGAGCTTGTTCAAAGAACAGCTACCGCGTGTCCTTGATAAGTATGTCTGTCTGGCAGGGAGGAAGTGGTCGAGCAAGGGAACCGTGGTTTACTAAAGCAGTCGAATCACTTGTCAAGAGGAAGAAGGAGGCTTATGTAAAGATGAGACATGAAGGTTCAGTTAGGGCGCTCGAGAGTTACAAATTAGCTCGGACCTAAAGAGAGAGCTAGGAGGGGACATGAGAAGACTTTGGCAGGTAGGATCAAGGATAACCCTAAAGCTTTCTATAGATATGTCAGGAATAAACGAATGACTAGGGTAGGAGTATGGCCAGTCAAGGACAGTAGCGAAGTTGTGCTTGGAGTCCGAGGAGATAGGAGAGGTGCTAAATGAATATTTTTCGTCAGTATTCACACAGGAAAAAGATAGTGTTGTCGAGGAGAATACTGAGATTCAGGCTATTAGACTAGAAGGGCTTGAGGTTCATAAAGAGGAGGTGTTAGCAATTCTGGAAAGTGTGAAAACAGATAAGTCCCCTGGGCCAGATGGGCTTCATCCTAGGATTCTCTGGGAAGTTAGGGAGGAGATTGCTGAGCCTTTGGCTTTGATCTTTAAGTCATCTTTGCCTACAGGAATAGTGCCAGAAGACTGGAGGATAGCAAATGTTGTCCCCTTGTTCAAGAAGGGGAGTAGAGACAACCCCGGTAACTATAGACCAGTGAGCCTTACTTCTGTTGTGGGCAAAATCTTGGAAAGGTTTATAAGAGATAGGATGTATAATCACCTGGAAATGAATAATTTGATTATAGATATTCAACATGGTTTTGTGAAGGCTAGGTCGTGCCTCACAAACCTTATTGAGTTCTTTGAGAAGGTGACCAAACAGGTGGATGAGGGTAAAGCAGTTGATGTGGTGTATATGGATTTCAATAAAGCGTTTGATAAGGTTCCCCACGGTAGGCTACTGCAGAAAATACGGAGGCATGGGATTCAGGGTCATTTAGCAGTTTGGATCAGAAATTGGCTAGCTGGAAGAAGACAAAGGGTGGTGGTTGATGGGAAATGATCAGACTGGAGTCCAGTTACTAGTGGTATACCACAAGGATCTGTTTTGGGGCCACTGCTGTTTGTCATTTTTATAAATGACCTGGAGGAGTGCGTAGAAGGATGGGTGAGTAAATTTGCAGATGACACTAAAGTTGGTGGTGTTGTGGACAGTGCAGAAGGATGCTACAAGTTACAGAGGGATATAGATAAGCTGCAGAGCTGGGCTGAGAGGTGGCAAATGGAGTTTAATGCAGAAAAGTGTGAGGTGATTCATTTTGGAAGGAATAACAGGAAGACAGAGTACTGGGCTAATGGTAAGATTCTTGGCAGTGTGGATGAGCAGAGAGATCTCGGTGTCCATGTACATAGATCCCTGAAAGTTGCCACCCAGGTTGAGAGCCTTGTTAAGAAGGCATACGGTGTGTTAGCTTTTATTGGTAGAGGGATTGGGTTTCGGAGCCATGAAGTCATGTTGCAGCTGTACAAAACTCTGGTGCGGCCGCATTTGGAGTATTGCATGCAATTCTGGTCGCCGCATTATAGGAAGGATGTGGAAGCATTGGAAAGGATGCAGAGGAGATTTACCAGAATGTTGCCTGGTATGGAGGGAAGATCTTATGAGGAAAGGCTGAGGGACTTGAGGCTGTTTTCATTAGAGAGAAGAAGGTTAAGAGGTGACTTAATTGAGGCATACAAGATGATCAGAGGATTGGATAGGGTGGACAGTGAGAGCCTTTTTCCTCGGATGGTGATGTCTAGCACGAGGGGACATACCTTTAAATTGAGGGGAGATAGATATAAGACAGATGTCAGAGGTAGGTTCTTTACTCAGAGTAGTAAGGGTGTGCAATGGCCTGTCTGCAACAGTAGTGGACTCGTCAACACTAAGGGCATTCAAATGGTCATTGGATAGACATATGGATGATAAGGGAATAGTGTAGATGGGCTTTAGAGTGGTTTCACAGGTCGGCGCAACATCGAGGACCGAAGGGCCTGTATTGCGCTGTAATGTTCTATGTTCTTACCCACCGCGGCCCATACACACCCCATTTTGGCACTTTCAGTTCAAAATTCTTTTGATTGTTTCTGGCGACCCTTAGGTTGCTTCCCTATGCTATTTACATCCTCAAACACTAGGATGGTAGATCGCACAGGCAGCAAGACGGCTCGCACTGTGTCAGTATTTTTCTCGGATGTCTTGTCCAAATAGTCGGTTTTTTTTAAAATGAGGGAGTCACAGACGGCGACCAATTATAATGGGTAATTGGCAACAAAGGACAGAGAGACAGACATACGAGATCTTAAGTAAGATAATAACAGATATTATGCTTGTGTCCACAGAACTCCGGAACCTCAGGAACCCCAGAGGAAGAAAAAGAAGACCGAAAGAAGGAAAGAGGAAGACAACTTTCATGCTTTTCACCTGGATCTTAGCGGGATCCCTTCAGTTGTGCACGGACGCTAACCCCCTGACCCCTACCACACAGGCCGTGAATGATTCCCTCCCCTGCCAGACACTGTACCCCAAGATAGTTAACCCCGAGATAGTTAACCCCGAAATAGTTACCCCCGAGACAGTTACCGCTTTCCCGACCTGGTGTGACAGGTTTATCACCTGGTATTCACTATCTTACATAGTAGAATCACTCTTAGTACTTGCAATATCTTGCAGTGTCGTGCAGACACTTAGACTCAGAAAATGGCGAAGGAGAGCCTCCCGCTCTCGCACTCCGGTATACACGTTTAGGTCCCCTATTTTCGGACTTCACCAAACCCCCCAGCCCCGTGAGTGAATTAAAGTGCATCCGTTTTTCTTTGTGTGTGTTTTGTTTGTTCAATAAAGAAATGTAAACCTCTGTGCTTGACTGCCAAACCAGAGAAACTTGTGTTTCTGCTATTTGTACAGTTTACAGTGTTGTAGATTATTTTGGATTGTTTGAGTGAGGATAGTTTATTTAGCATAGTTAGAGCTCCAGTTTTTTTTATTTTGTAATGGATGCCTGAATATCATAGCGCCCCGTAGAGTTTTATAATGATGTATGTATGTAAAATGACTTTAGGTAAAATTGCATTTCATAGGATAAAGCAGTGTAGAGCCCGTGAAGTGCTTATGGGTGCCCCGCTTGGTCAGAGAAGGAAGAGGACGTGGTAATGTGATCCTTCACGCTTCACGTTGAGGATCACAAGGAGGGTGTGTAGCCATCTGGGATGGCCACTTCCCGATTACAAAATGGACACTTTGCAAAGATTGCAGGGAAAATGGACAATACTGAGAAATCAAGCAGTTTCAGAGTTTGTCTGTTTATTGGAGCCACAGCTCCCAGACAAGACCAAAACTGTAGGCCCATTAGCATACTAATGGCCCATCTCCGGGAACAAAAGAGTAACATTTGAGTAACCGATACTAAGGCAGACACCCCGGTGCCAGAGGAGACCAGAACAAAGCAGGCCAACGGCCACTTAGGACATGCCCAGCCATTAGGGCACCCACCCCTTTATTGGATGAAATCGATAGGAATGGTCGAGAAATGGCCCAATTGATTGGGGGCAAGTTCAAGGCCCGCCCAAAAGAACGCGAAGCCCCTTTGAGTACAAGAAGGAGCCCCCAAGAGAGAATTGTTCTCTTGGCTCTGGCTCTCACCGAGGAGAGACCTGTCCAACAGTTGCCCCAGGACAAGTAAGTCCAAGGTCAATGCACGCTACCAGACAGACGACCTTAGCTGTTCCCCCATACCAGTTCGACCCCAGCAGCCCTCAGAACCGAAAAACGCCCATTGTTCCTCTGACTGACTGGGCGCCCGAAGCTAAGTATAGGCTTTAGCAGTATTGATAGTTTAGGCTGTAGTATTTGTGCATGAGTATATTTAACTGTGTGTGTAAATAAATAAGCATTTGACTTTGAACTAATTAACTGGTGTATCGAGTCTTTGATCAGTATACGGTTTGAACCTTGTGGCGGTATTGAAAGATACCTGGCGACTCTAGAGCAAACGTAATTAGAATTAAGAAAGGCCATATTATTGACCGCCATATTCAGAGCCAACGAAAGAGAGCAACATTTAGCAACAAAAGCCATGTTTATGTCTTGAATAAGGTCATTTTACACTTCTGGCATTCCTTTAAATTGGCTCTTAAATACACTAGAAACAGATTTTAATGGTCTTCAGTGAAACACACTTTATAAGAAGCAGCTTCATGCTTGTGGTTCTAGTGTACAGCCTAGAAATACAGTTTATATACTGGTATCAGTGACTATTTGCTGGTCAGTGAATTTAACTTATTAATTTTAGAGCCATTTGTACGATTCATTGGACTTATGGCTTATGTTTATGGCCTATTCAATGGTGCTAGACAGCACTTTGTTTCACTAAAATTGTAATTCAGTTCTTTGACCAACTGGAGCTTCCAGTTCATTACTATGGCTACCGACACAGTCAAAATAAATTGGGGCCCAAACTAAATGGTTATAGCTCGATGTAGGGCGAAATCCGCCTGCCGTGTAGATGTTCCATTTGGAGGACCCAAACCTAATCAGTTTTACAAAGCAAAAAGCTCATGAGAAGTGATTAAGTCCCCTGTGAATCCCAGTGGCGCACAATCAGTCAGAGAAAATCAGTGGCATCGGGGAGCAGTGACTGAAGCTGTTAGAAATCCCGTAGCATGAGAAGCCTCATTTTAATCTCCTGACATTGATGTATGACCCCGTAACATGAAAATCAGTGGGGAAAAGTAGGAAATGATGAAACGGCGCGCTCACGGAATTGCGACCCAGAAAAGAAAATCAGGTTGGGGAGGGGGATTTCTCGGGTGAACATTTCGAGAGAGAGAGGTAAGGGGGTGTGGGTGTTCAGGGCAGTTGCAGCCCAAGCAGCCAGAAAGAGCAGTCCTATTATCCCTGACCCCCAAGTAATTGGAACAAAAGAATGTTAAAGACTTAACGGATTTCATTTATTGCCACAGACCTATCTGCCACCAGTTTTTGTTGGGGAAGTGCTCTTCTGTGTGACCATTTTGGAAGGGCTCAGTTAAAATGGTTTGTGAGACGAAGTCAGCATGGTAGCACAGTGCACTGCTGCCTCATGGCTCCGAGGATCCGGTTTCAATCCCGACCCCCGGTCACTGTCCTTGTGGAGGTGTTTGCACATTCTCCCCATGTCTGTGTGGGTCTCTTCCCCACAACCTAAAAGGTAGGGTAGGTGGACTGGCCATGCTAAATTGCAACCTTAATTGGGAAAAAAATTGGGTACTCTAAATGCTTTTTAAAAAATGGTTTGTGAGTTTAAATTATGTTATCACTCTGTGACGTGGTTATTTAAATTAAATCCCAACCTGTCTGGGTTGGGCATGTTCCCCAAAGACAAAACGTGGTATTAAAAATGGCGATTTTTGTAAATAATTGAACAACCCTGACTTCAACCTCCCATTTGAACCATTCCCATGGCTAAGCCCTTTATTTTCTCCCAGTTAGCAGTTCTTGACGGGAGAAAAAATTGAACATTTTGAAATATCTAAAAATAGGTGCATCCACAGATCTTATCAGTGACATTGATGACAGCATACAACGAAGCAGCCTTTCTAATTAACATTTGCATCATTTACTGCTCAGAAATATGATGCTCAGCAAAAGGGGAGACAATGGTGTTGTGGTATTGTCACTGGAGTTGGAATCCAGAGACCCAAGGTAAAGCTCTGCTAATGACCCAGGATGGAATCGCATCACAGCAGATGGTGAGATTTCAATGCAATAAAAACAAATCTGGAATTAGCAATCTAATGCCAGTAAAATGATTGTCGCAAAAATCCATCTGGGTCACAAATGCTTGTGAGGGAAGTAAATCTGCAATCTTTAAGGGTCTGGCCTACATGTGACTCCAGATCCATCAACAATATTGTTGGCTCTTAAATTCACTTTGAAAAGGCCTATTAAGGCACTCAGTTCAAGGGCAATAAATGCTGGCCCAGCCAGTGATTCCCACATCCCGTGAATGAATTAAAGAAAAATAATACTTACCTCGTATAATTCAACCTTCCAATTAACACTCTCTTGCATATAATTTCTTCATTTAATTGTTTTCACCGCCATCTGAGATGTAAACGTTCTAATTAACACACAGTTGCTTTTTAGTTCTTTCAGACTGTTATGTATCAAAGAATGCATCCCTGCTGAAGTGTCAGGTAATCTGTGGTGACATTAGCAGCAAGTGTTGACGTGGGCTTCAATTCTCCATCTTAGATTGTACGAGCAACACCCTTAATAAAATCTCTCATTGTCTTTGTAAGAATCCAGAGTGTTGCACTGTATTTTTTTTCGTTGCGGCAAACTCAAAGATATAGCAAAAGGGAAAACTGTCGATGAGCATTCAGGCAAGTAAACAAATTGCATAAGAAAAATAAATTAGCGACAAAATAAGGAGAGAGCGGAAAAAAGATTCTCGGCACCAGACTCTCACACACGTCGGGTGAAGCAAGCCACCAATGAAGGTTTTAATCGAGGAAAAATAAGGGAACACAACCATGTGTAGAAGAACTGCAGTGCGAAAACTTGCTTGCCGTTGCAGTGGGTAGAGTCTGGGCTACAGGGACCACGTACGTGATGATGCTAAATGAGCTACAGGAACAGGAAGACTTGAAGAACTTGGAAGCTAATCTGAAACTTCTACAAAACCATAATTTCCGACTTAAAGAGGACAAGTGCACCTTTTTTAAGGCAGCCATAAATTATCTGGGCCACATCATCGATAAAGACTGCTTACGCAGGTAGCCAAAGAAGATGACAGCAATCCTAGAAGCACCATATCCTCAAAATGTGACACAACTGAGATCGTTTTTAGGGTTGGTCAATTATTGTGGTAAATTTGTGCTGAACTTAACAACATCATTAAAGTCTTTACACACCTTGGGCGAAATTCTCCCGAAACAGCGCGATATCCGCCGACTGGCGCCCAAAACGGCGCCAATCAGACGGGCATCGCGCCGCCCCAAAGGTGCGGAATGCTCCGCATCTTTGGGGGCCGAGCCCCAACATTGAGGGGCTAGGCCGACGGCGGAGGAATTTCCGCCCCGCCAGCTGGCGGAAACGGCCTTAGTTGCCCCGCCAGCTGGCGCGGAAATGACATCCCCGGGCGGCGTATGCGCGGGAGCGTCAGCGGCCGCTGACAGTTTCCCACGCATGCGCAGTGGAGGGAGTCTCTTCCGCCTCCGCCATGGTGGAGACCGTGGCGGAGGCGGAAGGGAAAGAGTGCCCCCATGGCACAGGCCCTCCCGCGGATCGGTGGGCCCCGATCGCGGGCCAGGCCACCGTGGAGGCACCCCCGGGGCCAGATCGCCCCGCGCCCCCCCCAGGACCCCAGAACGCGCCCACGCCGCCTTGTCCCGCCGTTCAAAAGGTGGTTTAATCCACGCCGGCGGGACAGGCAATTTATCGGCGGGATTTCGGCCCATCCGGGCCGGAGAATCGAGCCGGGGGGCCCGCCAACCGGCGCGGCCCGATTCCCGCCCCCGCCGAATATCCGGTACCGGAGACTTCGGCAACCGGCGGGGGCGGGATTCACAGCAGCCCCCGGCGATTCTCCAACCCGGCGGGGGGTCGGAGAATGATGCCCCTTATGTGCCAAACAGGTGTGGCACTGGTCAGGAGAATGCAAAAGTGCGATGACGAGGTAAAATATGCCTTACAAGTACATCCCGCTTTACCACTGCAAAGGGATCGTAAAACTGGTGCAATTCAAATACGGAGGGAGAATAAAGTCTCCCATACGGAGAATCCACTTCCCAGGTCTCAAGTATCCAGGTTAGGATATTATCAAATACAACCCAAAAGGAATAGGCATCCACCTGAGAAACTGTCTCATTGAGTTGTATATGTGTTTTTCATTTTTCATGTGTGAATAGAAATAATGCATAAGTTGGTTTGTTGTAAAAATGTTAAGCAGTTGTCATTGTACTAAAGAAGTTAAGAGCGAGGGATGTTATATATCAGAGAAGACATCCCTGCTGGAGAAGTGTCATGTACTCTGTAGTGGCATCAACAGAGAGTGTTTGCATGGGCTCAGTTCGCCATCTTCGACTATGTGAGCAACATCCCTCATAAAACCTCTCATCATGTTTGTAACAATCGAAGAGTGTGGTACGTCCATACCTTTTCTCTTTGTGGCAACCTCAAAGATATAACAGAAACTGCTTGAAAGAGTAATCTGCTCCTCGGGATTATTTCCATGCGTGCGTACTGCGGTTTCTTCCCAATTCATACAAAACTAACTTCCAGGATGTGGAAAATGCCAATGGTTTCTCCACTCATGATTTTCCATTTACTGCTTGTGAGACAGTGTGCAGAATGCTCTTACACCCTGGGAGAAGGCTAAGAGGCGGACAGAAGATGGCACAATGGCAGGGGAATAAATCAGTACAGAAGCCTGATGTGTTCACGCTGTTGGTGAAATTTGCCAGAAGTGGCTGGGCTTCTGTGTGCAGACCATGTTTCTTGACAATTGGCAGGCAATGGAGCCTGTTAAGGGACCAATTATCAGGTATTTTCTGGAGTATTTCACCAGAGCAATTGAAATGCAGAGCGTCAGAACCTTACCAGCTATAAGAAGGTTTGAGCCCAACAGCAAGTCAATGTAGGCTGGTGTTTGACAGCTTTTGTGAGCAGCAGCTCTGAGGGAGGATCAGAGTGAATAAATCATGGGTGCGAGAAGCTCGAGGCTTCTCGTACATCTAGTCAAGGGAGTAAGTGATCTTGGGAAGTGAGCACCGCAAGTGACAATGGATCTTGAGCGTTACGGTTTTGAGACCTCCAGCAAGAAACAGCATGAGAAAGTCAGAGAGGTGCTGCCAAGGGTGCCACCTGTCCTCCAGATGCTGCCATTTCACTGCCACCATGGTGAGGACTGCCTGTTCACTATTCTCTGCTTGTACTTCCTTACCGCAAATTTATGCCTTCACTTTAAATACTGTGCCTGCTTGTTAGGAGCCAGTACTTATCCCGCCAACTCCACGTGTTTGACCGGCTCCCACATTAATTTGACAGCCCTTCTAAAATTGCTTTTCCCACACCCTGCGCGACTAAGTGCCCACGCCGTCGTGAACGACGTTGAGGTTCACGACGGCGCGAAACGGCCCCGATCTCGACCGATTCCGGGCCCGAAAATGGGCTAGGATCGGGGCGCGAGAAACTCGGGGGGGCGTGTCGTGAAAGCAGAGTCGTCAGCGCGCGCTGGGCATTGGCGCCACGTAAAAGCGGCGCCACGTAAATGACGCGGCCGGCACCACGTAACTGCCGTAACTGGCGCCAACCCGCGCATGCGTGGTTGCCAACCTCCCCAAGGCTGCCCCGCAAGAAGATGTCGGATGGATCTTGCGGGGCGCGGAGGAAAGGGGGTCCTCCTTCAGAGAGGCCGGCGCGCCGATCGGTGGGCACCGATCACGGGCCAGACCCCTTTTAAGTCCTACCCCGGTGAAAGAACCCCCCTCGCCCCCCCACAGGCCGCCCCCGCCCCCCCCCCAGTGTTCCCACGGTGTTCCCACCGGCAGCGACCAGGTGTGGATGGCGCTGGTGGGAAGCCGTCGTTTTGGGCAGGCCACTCGGCCCATCCGGGCCGGAGAGTAGCGGGTGTAGCGGAGAATCGCCATTCTCCGGTCTGCGCCGCGCAGAACTCGACGGGGCCGTTCTCGCCGCTTGGGTGAATTGCGGGAGGGCGTTGGACCGGCGTCACGGGGATAAATGGCGTGCCAGGCGATTCTCCCAACTGGCGTGGGAGCGGAGAATCGCGCCCCCTATGTCGGAACTTCCTCACTGGTAGCACAATTCCACCCAATGTTTCCCCCAATGCAGTGACATTGATCAGAGACTCACTGCTTAGTGCTCACAAGCACAAATCCATATTCTGTGACCCCCACAGCATAGTGCATCTAACCATTCCACATCTGAACACCCAGGGGATGGGATACAGCTCCGGGGGCATGTCCACAGCCGGAGGGTGGATGAGTGCAATGGGGAGGGGACCAACGCAAGGTCCAGGTGAAGTTATGTCTGGGGTCCGTTGAATGCAGCCTGCTGCGACCGGGAGTGTGTGGGCAGGGAATTCTGGGTGTGGGGGAGGGGGAGTAGTGGGATGGAATCAATGGGGGAATGGAGGGTCCTGGGGTGGGAACCACCTCGGTTTTTCAGTCGAACTCCCTCTCCCAATTCCTTACAGATATTGAACGCTATGGATGGTATTGTGGACCCCACAGAATAAACCCTAATAGTGCTGCTGGTAGGCTGGGCGGCCAGGCGCCACAGACGGCAGCAGCAGCAGAGTCTCCAGATGCTGGAGGCAGCGGCCCATGTGGAGGGACCCCTGTGTCATGTCCTCGCTGACTTAAAAAAAAAAAATGTATTCAAATTTTCACAAAATATCAACAACAAATTACAGAAAGACAAGAACACCCCCCCCCCCCCCCCCCCATATACGTAAATAATAAATTAACAGCCTCCATCAACACAAAGCCAAATATACACATCTACACAAGAAAATCAAACAACCCCCCCCCCCCCCCGGGTTGCTGCTGTTGACCATCTTCTAACGTTCTGCCAGGAAGTCTAGGAACGGTTGCCACCGCCAGCAGAATCCTTGCACCAAACCCCTTAAGGCAAATTTCATCCTCTCCAATTTAATAAACCCCACCATATCGTTGATCCAGGATTCCACGCTTGGGGTCCTCGCATCCTTCCACTGAAGAGGAATCCTTCGCCGGGCTACCAGGGATGCAAAGGTCAGAATATCGGCCTCTTTCACCTCCTGCACTCCCGGCTCCTCTGCCACCCCAAATATTGTGAGCCCCCAGCCCGGCTTGACCCTGGAACCTACCACCCTCGACACCGTCCTCGCTACACCCTTCCAAAAGTCCTCCAGCGCTGGGCACGCCCAAAACATGTGGATGTGGTTTGCTGGGCTCCCTGAGCACCTAACACACCTGTCCTCGCACCCAAAGAACAGGCTTATCCTTGTCCCGGTCATGTGAGACTTATGCAGCACCTTAAATTGTATGAGGCTGAGCCTCGCGCAAGAGGAGGAAGAGTTCACTCTCCCCAGGGCATCCGCCCACATCCCCTTGTCAATCCCCTCACCCAACTCCTCCTCCCACTTACCCTTTAGCTCCTCCACTGAGGCCTCCTCCTCCTCCTGCATCACCTGATACGTTGTCGAGATCCTCCCCTCTCCAACCCACACACCCGACATCATCCTGTCCTGGATCCTGCATGGCGGCAACAGTGGGAACTCAACCACCTGCCGCCGAACAAACGCCCTTACCTGCATATATCTGAAGGTGTTCCCCGGGGGGAGCCTAAACTTCTCCTCCAGCTCACCCAGGCTCGCGAACTTCCCGTCCACAAATAGGTTCCCCCATCCTTCTGATACCTGCCCTGTGCCAGCTCAAGAACCCTCCGTCCATCCTCCCCGGGACAAACCGGTGGTTCCCCCAAATCGGGGACCACACCGAGGCCCCCATCTCCCCCCTATGACGTCTCCATTGCCCCCAAATTTTGAGGGTAGCCGTCACCACTAGGCTCGTGGTATACCTCGCTGGAGGAAGCGGCAGCGGCGCCGTCACCAGCGCCTCCAGGCTCATGCCCACACGGGACGCCATCTCCAGCCTCTTCCATGCCGCCTCATCCCGCTCCATTACCCACTTACGCACCATCGTCACGTTGGCGGCCCAGTAATACCCACAGAGGTTGGCAGTGCCAACACCCCCCTATCCCTGCACCGCTCCAGGAACACCCTTCTCACCTTCGGGGTCTTCTGCGCCCACACAAACCCCATAACGCTCCTGTTAACCTGCCTAAAGAAGGCCTTAGGGATCAGGATGGGGAGGCACTGGAACAGGAACAAAAAACGCCATTTTAACTGACTGCACCCTACCCGCCAGGGAGAGTGGCAGCACGTCCCACCTCTTAAACTCCTCCTCCATCTGCTCCACCAGCCTCGTGAAGTTAAGCTTATGTAGGGCCCCCCAGCTCCTTGCCACCTGGACCCCCAGGTACCTGAAACTCCTCTCCGCCCTTTTTAGCGGGAGCTCACCAATGCCCCTCTCCTGGTCTCCTGGGCGCACTACGAACAACTCGCTCTTCCCCATATTAAGCTTGTACACGGAGAAATCTCCAAACTCCCTAATGATCCTCATCACCTCCAGCATTCCCCCCACCGGGTCCGCCAAATATAGCAGCAAATCATCCGCACAGAGCGACACCCGATGCTCCTCCCCACCCCGCACCAGCCCCCCTCCAGTTCCTCGACTCCCTCAACGCCATGGCCAGGGGTTCAATTGCCAGCGCAAAGAGCAGGGGGGACAGGGGACACCCCTGCCTCGTCCCCCGATGTAGCCGGAAATACTCTGACCTCCTTCTGTTCGTGGCTACACCGGGGCCTCATATAGCAGCCTCACTCACCTGACGAACCCCTCCCCGAACCTTTTCAACACCTCCCACAGGTACCCCCATTCCACCCTATCAAAGGCCTTCTCTGCATCCATCGCCGCCACTATCTCCGCCTCCCCATCCATCGCGGTATCATTATAACATTTAAGAGCCTCCGTACATGAGTATTCCACTGCCTCCATTTCACAAACCCCGTCTGATCCTCGTGTATGACCTGCGGCACACAGTCCTCTGCCCTCATGGCCAAATTCTTTGCCAGCAACTTTGCATCTACATTTAGGAGTGAGATCGCCTATATGACCCACACTGTAGGGGATCCTTATCACGCTTCAGGATCAGGGAAATCAGCACTCTAGACATTGTCGGGGGCAGAGCACCCCCTTCCCTTGCCTCATTGAAGGTCCTTACCAACAGCGGGCCCAGCAGGTCCGAATACTTCTTGTAAAATTCAACCGGGAACCCATCTGGCCCCGATGCCTTCTCCGCCTGCATGCTCCCTATTCCTTTGACCAACTCCTCCAACCCAACTGGTGCCCCCAACCCCGCCACTTGCCCCTCCTCCACCCTCGGAAACCTCAGCCGGTCCAGGATGCGACCCATCCCTCCCTCCTCCAGTGGGGGCTCAGACAGGTACAGTTCCTCGTAGAAGCCCCTGAAGACCCCATTGATACCCACCGCACTTCGCACGGTGCTCCCTCCTCCAACCCTAACTCCCCCGATCTCCCTAGCTGCCTCTCGCTTCAGAAGCTGGTGCGCCAGCATCCGGCTCGCCTTTTCTCCGTATTCATATTAGCCCCCTGCGCCTCTGCCTTCCTGGTGGTCAACAAATCAAACTCAGCCTGGAGGCTGCGCCACTCCCTAAGCAATCCTTCTTCCGGGGCCTCCGCGTACCTCCTGTCCACCCTCACCATCTCCCCCACCAACCTCTCCCTCTCTCTCCTCTCCCCCCTCTCCATGTGTGTCCTAATGGAGATCAGCTCTCCTCTGACTACCGCCTTCAGCGCCTCCCAGACCACCCCTACTTGCACCTCCCCATTGTCGTTAGCCTCCAGGTACCTCTCTATACATCCCCGGACCCGCCCGCTCACCTCTTCGTCCGCCAGCAACCCCACCTCTAGGCGCCACAGCGGGGGCTGGGCCCTCTCCTCCCCCAACTCGAGGTCCACCCAGTGCAGAGCCTGATCAGAAATGGCTATCGCTGAGTACTCCGTATCCTCCACCCTCGGAATCAGCGCCCTGCTCATGACAAAAAAGTCAATCCGGGAGTAGGCCTTGTGGACATGGGAGAAGAATGAAAATTCCCTGGCCCCAGGCCTCGCAAACTTCCATGGGTCCACCCCTCCCATATGGTCCATGAACCCCCTCAGCACCTTGGCCGCTGCCGGCCTCCTGCCCGTCCTAGACCGAGAGCAATCCAGTGCCGGGTCCAGCACCGTGTTGAAATCCCCCCCCCATTATCAGGCCCCCTGCCTCCAGGTCCGGAATCCGGCCCAGCATACGCCGCATGAACCCCGCATCGTCCCAATTCGGGGCATATACATTGACCAACAACACCTGCTCCCCCTGCAGCTTGTCACTTACCATCACATACCTTTTTCTTTAAATTTAGGGTACCCAATTCATTTTTTCCAATTAAGCGGCAATTTAGCGTGTTCAATCCACCTACCTTGCACATCCCCCCCCCCTTGTCCACCAGCAGGCCTCATCCATTCCACTCCCAGCGCGGGAGAAAAGCCCACGCTTCCCAGTTCCGGCCCCACCCCCTCTGGCACAGCGCCCTTTCCCGGTCCGGTCCCACTACCCCCAACTCAGGCCTTCCCCCTCCCCCCACGGGGCCCCATCTGCCCTGCCAACCATCAACCCCCCAAGCAGATTACTTACCCCCCCCCTCGAGCCCACCCGGCGGACCTAATCAAAACAATGCTCAATCAACCTCCGAAAAACAAAGAACCCCCCCTTGAAACACAACACAACAATCCCCAACCATCCCTCCACCGCGACCCCTCGTCCCCAACCCTTAGTCCGAGTCCAGTTTTTCGGCCTGAACAAAGGCCCACGCCTCCTCCGGGGACTCAAAATAATGGTGTTGGTCCTTACAGGTGACCCACAGATGCGCCGGCTGCAGCATACCGAACTTCACCCCCTTCCTGTGAAGCACTGCCTTTGCCCGGTTGTAACCGGCCGTCCTCTTCGCCATCTCCACGTTCCATCCTGGTAGATACGGCCCTCCGCTTTCTCCCACCTGCTGCTCCGCTCCTTCTTGGCCCACCTTAACACACACTCTCGATCAGCAAATCGGTGGAACCGCATCAGCACCACCCGCGGCGGCTCGCTGGGCCTGGGCCTCCTTGCCAGCACTCGGTGGGCCCCCTCCAGCTCCAAGGGCCCCTGAAAGGCCCCCGCTCCCATCAGCGAATTCAGCATGGTGACCACGTAGGCCCCCACGTCCGATCCCTCCAACCCCTCCGGGAGACCCAGGATCCGCAAGTTCTTCCGCCACGACCGGTTCTCCATCTCCTCGAACCTCACCTGCCATTTCTTGTGGAGCCTCCACCCTCACCGCCAGGCCCAGGATCTCGTCCTCGTTCTCCGAGACCTTCTGCCGGACCTCCCGGATCGCCGCCCCTTGGGCCATCTGGGTCTCCAGCAGCTTATCGATTGAAGCCTTCATCGGCTCCAGCAGCTCTGCATTCAGTTCCTTAAAACAGCGCTGGAGAAGCTCCTGCTGCTCTTGCGCCCACTGCCTCCACGCTGCCTGATCTCCACCTGCCGCCATCTTGTTCCTCCTCCCTCGCACCTTTCTTTGCTTCAATGCCACTTTTATAAATTGCAGCACTCCTGGTCCAATCGATACACTATCGGGGGAATGTTGCTGTCCCCTTCCCACACCGGGAAACGTCGTTACGGGCCCTAAAACAAGCTCAAAAGTCAATTTTTAGCGGGAGCTGCCGAACGTGCGACTTAGCTCCGCATAGCCGCAACCGGAAGCCATGTCCTCGCTGACTTGGCACCACATGGAGAAGAAGGATGATTCCAGTGGCTGTCAAGTTTTACTGCTGCCCTGAACATTTACGTCTTGGGATCCTTCCAGTACTCGAGCGGTGCCTGTGTGGCATCTTGCAGTCCACAGCCACAGGTCCATCCAACAGGTCACGGATACCCTGTTTGCCCGTGCAAAAAAACTAGATGAACTTTGACATGGACCAAGCCCAACAGGATGCACTCGCAGCAGGTTTCTCTGCCATCACCGGAATGCCCCAGGTCCAGGGGCTGATAGACTGCGCGCATGTCGCCTTGCACTCACCAGGCCATCTGGGAGTGCCCTCCGTAAAGAGGAAGGATTTCCACTCCCTGAACACTGTCGTGTTATTCACCCTGGGGTAACACGGACTGCAACAGGATGCAGATGAACGGCAAAGCATACAACAAACGTAGGCGTTGGTTCAATACGATTTATTGAACTTCTGTAACAATGCACACAGCTGGCTGTGGGTTGACACTCTACTACTCTACGTGTACTAACTCTAACTTACTAGACCAGGCTAGCTCTGGTCCATGTGTAGAAGGTGCTGACTGATTATCACCCTGACTGTCACTACAGTTGTCACCAGTGGAAAGAGGCGGAGTGCTGATGCCTCGTGTGTTTTATAGTTGGAAAACCCCCCTCTGGTGTTCTGTCTGGTGATTGGTTGTGTTCTGTCCTGTATGTTGATTGGCTAACCTGGGTGTCTGTCACTGCCTGTTTGTACCTCATGATGTGCATGGGTGCATATTATGACAAACATACAGCTCGTATGTGACCACCACATGAAGATCATGCACATGTGTGCACACTTCCCAGGGGGTGTGCACGACAGCTACATCCTGGGGCAGTCAGACATCCCTGGTCCCCTCGAGGATTACCCCAGGGTAGGTGGCTGGCTCTTGAGGGATAAGGGGTACCGACTGAGGACCTGACTAATGATGCCACTACAGCAGCCGGAGACCAAAGCGGACACTGATACAATGAGGTCCATGTGGCCACCAAGGCTGTCATTGAGCGGTGCATTGGACTGCTCAAATGCGGTTCCGATGCCTCGACCTCTTCGGTGGTGCCCTGCAGTACACCACTCGGAGGGTCACCCATTTTGTGGTGGTCTGCTGTGTCCTCCACAACCTGGCACAGCAGCGGGTCCACATGCTGAAGGTTGGGGATGAGGAACATGTACTCATCTCCGAGGAGGGGGAGGAGGGGGAGGATGATGAGGAGGCGCCGGACCAGCAGGAGCGGAGGACAAGCCTGGGGATGAGCCGGAGGATCAGCGAGAGGCTGCAGGACAGGCGGCAATGGCAAGGGTCCGGCAAGCCGAGGGTCAGGGAGGCCCTCATACTCGCCCAATTCACTAATAATGTGACCTGGTCCGATGCAACATAGGGAATGTTTGGGATATTGAGGGGATGTGAGGTGTGAGGGTTTTAGAACCTGAAATATATGCTAACAACTTGGACAAAGTCCCAGAGAACCAAGATGTGCTTTTTAAACAGACTGGCTTGGCACCTGGCAGCTTCTGTGGCCACCTCCGATCTGCATTACGGATGATGAGTCTGACTCAATCTCAAACCTACCCCCACTGCTTCTCCAGAACAAAGATGCCATCATTCGGGGGAGTTTCTCCTGAGGCGGGTGTGGTGAGACGGAAAATTTCCCTATTTGTATTATCGGCCTCAGGAGTGAAACTTCAGGCCACAGTTTTATGAATCAACTGAGAATGCAGAATGCTGATATAAAATGCCTCTGTAAATAACAAATGTTTATTAGTACATTATAATGACACAATGGAGTATGATTGAGTGGGCTTTCTACTGCAATGGGGGATAGAGATCTGGTGAAAGCACAGGTGATATCCTACTTTAATCAGCTCAAAGGCTCATAATGTAAAGTGCAACCTACTCAATCACACACAAAAGGCACCAGTCGACAATTTGGGCAAAGTCGTTTTTATAACATTTCCACATTTTGCTCTTTGTTTTGTGCTGATGTAAACACGACTGAGTTTTTCAGAAGTTACTTATTTATGCTGATTTCTGAAGAACCAAAAGCTAGTTGTAGAATGTGCAAAAACGATACCGTAAATTAGGAAACAAGCCAGATAATCAGATGGCCATACACAGTGCTTACTTAAATTAATTAAGCATGCAAAATTGTGAAAATAAGGAATTACATTTATAATAGAATGAATAATTCTAGCTTCGGAGTAGCAGATTAGCTCCCTAATATATGCCCTGCATTATTTTCCTATTCATTGAAGGCTGAGCTGTTATCTCCTGTTCTTTGTCACTGTTTAAGGTTTAAATTATTTCTAATGTTCTGGCATGATTAACAAATTATTTGTAATCAATCATAGTGTAATTCTGAGTTTTAGTTTGCTAGTTTTGAGGCCACCATGTCATGGATTCATTCATCACGTTAAAATTACAAGGCAACAATAACTGTTTTACCACCCAAACAACTCAAATAAAAGCAAATTACTGCGGACACTGGAATCCGAAGCAAAAACTGAAAATACTGGACAATCTCAAATAAAATATTGGGGGTAATGAAAGGAGGCATAAAATATCTACAAGGATCTTCCAGCAGAAGGTTCAGCGAGACCACAATTGCTGGCAATTTCTAGAGTTTCTGCCAATCTTCTTGTGAGAGTTGAGAGCTTTCCTGCAGAAATTCCAGGCTGTTGTTTTTCAAGATATATTTACTGGAACACATTTCTATATCCAGATGAAAAATCAATGGGGCGCTGTCCTCTCATTCTAAGTGTCACTAACGCATTGAAATCAGGTTCGGCACAGTGCCAGGTGTAACCTTTTCAGTGGAGTCAGGTTGTTCCTATTCTATGTGCGTATTGTCACAAAATTCCATGGAGAAAGACATAAGCACAGTGTACAATTGCCATAAATAACCTTATAATGAAGTAACATGAGTACAATTTAATTCCTTTTCATAATTTGTCAGTAACCAGTTTCAAAGCACCCAAGATAAAAAGAAAATGACGGAACAGATTAATCCACGTACCTTTCACAGAGCCTTAGAGTATGGTGCAATCTTTCACAGACATAATCTTCTGTTATGATAATAGTCTTTTATTTATAATTCAAAGAGACTAAAGAATTTCAAATATTTTTTTCTACTTCTTGCTTTGGCTTAGATCTCATTGAATACTGTCATTGTTCTACCTTGCATGACCTACTGTAGTATCTCATTAACAATACCTGCTTTTTAGAAACTATTAAATGGCATTGATTATTTTTTTTTAGGGATTTCATGACTCCTTGCGCCCAGTATGCAAAATGGGAGTTTCCTAATTTTCCGAAACAGATAAATTCAACAATAGAGCTGAAATTTACCACAGGCTTTGTGACAGTGACTGCAGGATGAAAAGCAGGTCCCAAAGAGGCACTCACTGGCAGCAGGGCTGAGCAACTTTTCCACAGGTGCCACCTGGAATGTTGAGTTGTTATGAAAGGCACAACATAAATGCAAGTTGTTTTTTTAATCTTGTCTTCTTGTTTTCTTTCTCCCTCTTGTACATATTCATCCTCCTCTTAAATGCATATTACATTGTGCACCTCAACTATTCTTTGTGGTGGCAAGATCCAAATTCCTTCCACTCCCTGGGTACAGAGGTTTCTCCTGAATTCCTTATTGAAAATATTAGTGGATATCTTGGATTTATGACTCATAAGATTTGTTCATGGCACCCTCCTCTTTCTTGTCCACGTGCCACTCTTCAATGCCATCATATGTGCAACCTCATCGTCCATACATTTTAATTAGACCATAAGACGTAGGAGAAGGAGATTACCCACACTCTAGCTTTCCATCACATTCTGCTACCACAAAAAAACATTGGGCTGGATTCTCCGATTTTGAGCCGGCCTGGGAACGATGCCGTTTTGCGACAGAAAATGGCGTAAAACGACCACTGTTCCTCCATTTGGTTGGGAGCTGGCAGCCGAGCAGCGTAGAGAACCTGGCTCTAGTTGACGATATGGCCCGGAGAATTGCCGGGTCCGTGGCCACGCAAGTGCACCGTGGCAGGCTGCAGCGGCCGCAGCATACAATATGGTGCCATTCGCTCGCGGACCCGTCCTGTAAAACAGTGCCTCCCACTTTGGCTGGCTTTCGCGCCCTGGAAACTCCCCCCCCCCCCCACCCCCACCCCCACAGTGCCCCTAGCCCCTGGCAAAGTCCTCCCTGTGCGCGGATCCGTCCTCCCCCGACTGTTGTTTCTTGTGGAGCCAGAAGGAGCAGAAGTTCTGGCTTTCCAAAAGAACTGCAGGCTGCTGCTGACCCACATTTGCCCCCTTTTGGAATGGTTTTTCCCCTTCCCGAATCTACCTGAGGGGGTATTGCCAGCACCGATTTTGGAGACATGATTGATGAGATGCATCCCCCAAACAATCACAATTTGTGCCCTGAGCCCGGTTCAATACAGATGAAATCTGATGCTGAATCTAACATAGGGCAGTCAGTGGCATGGAATGACATGCAGGACCTGTTGTAGGGGCAAGTCTTATGTGTCACCTCTTGCGTACGACAACCTAGAAACTCAGAAAAGCAGGTGAACAGTTCCAAAAATGCTCTCAAAGCACGAAGGGACAGGGAAAAGAGGGTGGCTAGGCATTAGCTAATTACGGGAGGTGGACTGGTGATTCACCGAAGCCCTCACTGTAGAGCTCCTGGCGGAGAGGAAAAAGCTACAGATGAACTTTGATCTGTTCTCCACGAGGAGAGCGGTGCACTAACTCCGCCAGGCATGGAGACAAGGTTAGCTGCCTGCTGGCTCACCAGCTGCGAAAGCAGGCAGCCATGAATGAAATAGCACAGATCAGGGACAGCAGAGGAAAATTAGTAATGGAACCGGACAATATCAACAAGGCCTTCGAGACCTTCTACCAGGGGCTGTACACCTTGGGAGCCCCCAGCATGGACATCGGGGCTGAAGCAGTTCCCTGATGGACTGGACATGCAAGTTGTGGGGGAGGACAGAAAATGGGGCCTGGAAGCACCGTTAGAACTGGGAGAGGTCATGAAGAGTATTAACTCCATGCAGGCGGGGAAGGCACCAGGCCCGGATGGTTTCCCGGCAGACTTCTGCAAAAGATTTGTGACTGCACTGGCCACGCACCTGCAGGAGATGTTCACAGACTCGCTGGTGAGGGACACACTAGCAGATGCCTCAATCTCGCTGATACCTAAAAAAGACAATGACCCAACAGAATGCGGTTCGTACAGACCCATCTCGCGACTAAACGTAGACTCAAAAATAATGGCCACGATCCTAGCCAAAAGGCTGGAGGACTGTGTACCAGAGGTAGTTGCAAAAGATCAGTCGGGCTTTGTCAAGGGTAGACAGCTAATTTCAAACATCAGTCGCCTGCTGAATCGTGACCCCATCCAGGGAAAGAACACCTGAGGTGACCGTCTCCCTGGATGCTGAAAAGGCCTTTGACAGGTTCGAATGGAAGTACCTGGAGCGGTTCGGGGCTTGGAACAGCGTTCACTGTCTGGGTGAAAATCCTGTACAACGCTCCCACTGCGAGTGTATGTACAAATGCCACCAGCTCTAAGTACTTACAGCTGCATAAGGGCACAAGGCAGGGATGCCCGTTGTCCCCACTGCTGTTAGCCCTAGTGATCAAGCCACTAGCGATCACGCTCAGGGCAGCAAAGAATTGGAAAGGGATCTGGAGAGGAAGCAGAGATAGTCTCGCTCTATGCAGATGACCTGCTATTCTACATCTTGGACCCACGAAGCAGCATGGAATGAACCATGGTGTTCATGAAAGAGTTTGGAGCCTTCTCGGGCTACAAACTTAACCTGAGCAAAAGCGAGATCTTCCCGGTGAACCCATGAGGGGTAGGAGCAGAGTTGGAGGGGCTGCCACTTAAACAGGCCAGGCTCAAATTCTGCTACCTGGAGATCCAAACCGTCTACAACTGGACAGGGATCCACAAGTGGAAGCTGACCGGCCTGGTGGATGTGCAGAGACAAAAAAAGGATGTGCAGAGACAAAACACACTCCCACTCTCCCTGGCGTTCATCAAAATGAACGTTCTGCCAGGTTCTTCTTACTATTTAGATCCATTCCGATTGACATCCTCAAGGCCTTTTTCATCTCACTGGTCAAACTGATTATGGTGTTTATATGGGCGGGGGGAGGAAAGCAAGGATCCCAAAGAGAGTACTGCAGAGATCCATGGGGGGGGGGGCCTCGCTCTCCCAAACCTACAAATTACCATTGGGCAGCGACCGCAGAGATAGTAAAGAGGTGGATAAAGGTGCCAGAAGCTAAGTGGGTGCTCATGGAGGTGGGCTCCTGCAGAGGGACCTCCCTCTGGGCCCTAGCCACAGCGACACTCCCACCCCCACCTAATAAATATTCAACAAGCTAGTGGTGGTAGCAACACTCCAGTCTTGGAACCAACTACAACAGTATTTTGGGCTAACCGCGATGTCCGACAAAGGCCACATCTGCAACAACCACAGGTTCATGCCGGCGACCATGGACGAATCCTTCAAAGGTGGAGACAGGACGGGATGGGACGGGGGGGGGGAGACGGTGACAGTTAGGGACTTTTACATCAACAGGAGGTTAACAATGCTTGAAGAGCTGACAGAAAGATTCCAGCTGACGGGGGGCAATGAACATCAGTACCTTCAACTCAAAACCTTCCTCCGAAAAGAAACAAGGACGTAGCCACGACCACCACGACAGTCACTGCTAGAAGACCTGCTGGATGTGACCATCTTAGGAAAAGGAAACTATGGTGACATGTAGACGACTGCTAAGGGGGGCCAACACCCAACTGGAAGAGACAATTCTGGTCGCCACACTACCAGAAGAATGTGGAGGCTTTGAAGAGGGTGCAGAGGAGATTTACCAGTATGTTGCCTGGTCTGGAGAGTGTCAGCTATGCGGAGAGGCTGAATAGACTCGGACTGTTTTCATTAGAAAGACGGAGGTTGAGGGGTGACCTGATAGAGGTCTACAAGTTTATGAGGGGCATGAATAGAGTGGATGGGCAGGCACTCTTTCCCAGGGTGGAGAGGTCAGTCACCAGGGGGCATAGGTTTAAGGTCCATGGGGCAAAGTTGAGAGGAGATGTACGAGGCAGATTTTTTATGTAGAGGGTGGTGAGTGCCTGGAACACATTGCCAGGGGAGGTTGTGGAAACAGATACATTAACGGCATTCAAAAGGCTTCTTGGCAATCACATGGATAGGATGGGTATAGAGGGATATGGCACAAGGAAGTGCTGAGGGCTTTGGCAAAGGTTAGTATCATGACCGGCATAGGCTTGGAGGGCCGAAGGTCTTGATCCTGTGCTGTATTATTCTTTGTTCATTGTTGTTTGAGACAAGGAGAAGTAGGAGGAAGACTTGGGGTTTGAAATAAGGGACAGACTCTGGAGTGAAGCACTGCACAGGGTCAACTCCACCTGCATATGCACAACTAAGCCTAATGCAGCTAAAAGTGGGACACAGAGCCCACTTAACCAGAACCCGGATGAGCAGGTTCTTCCCGAAGGTGGAGGACAGATGTGAATGGTACCCAAGAGGCCCAGCCAACCATGCCCAATGTTCTGGTCTTGCCCCAGACTTGCTGGGTACTGGACAGCCTTCTTTAAGGCAATGTCCAAAGTGGTGGGGATCAGGGTGGAGCCATGCCCGGGAGTGGCAGTCTTTGGGGTATCAAACAGCCAGATCTCTTCATGAGGAGGAGGGCTGACATCCTTACCTTTGCCTCCCTAATCGCCCGCTGGAGAATCTTGCTCAGCTTGCGATCAGCAGCACCACCCAAAGCTGCAGACTGGCTGTCCGACCTGCCGGAATTTCTCCACATGGAGAAAATTAAATTCGGCATCCGAGGGTCGGAAGGTTTCCACGAAACGTGGGAGCCAGTCACTTGGTTCTTCCAAGACCTGCTTGTAGCCAACAACTAGCAAGCCAAAGATCAGGAGAGGGTAGCCACGACACAGTAAGGAAGGGTGGCCGGTGGTGGTGGGGTGGGGGGGGTGGGGGGGGGGGGGGGGAGCGGGGTTAGGCGAACAAGGAACTCCAGCCAAGCCCAAGAAAGGAACCATGAGACACAAAGGGCAGGGGGGGGGAGCAGGGGCAACAACAACCTGAACCAAAGGGAAGAAAAGAGAAGGGAAAACCAGTGGGGAGTATAAGGCAGGGGACCACAATTACCAAGGCAAACACTGCACGGAAGGAATAAAAGAAACAAAGGGGAAACTGTGATGTATTTATGTGAATAATCAAAGCTGATCAAGGTGTAAATAGTAAATAGTTCTAGTTTTATTTCTTATATATTCTCCTGTTTAACTCCAACTGTTTGTTCATATCTATATTTGTTTTTATTATACCAAAAACTCAATAAAAAACACTTTAAAATATCTTTGCTGATGATATAAAAGTAAGTGATTATACTGAGGGTGCTATGAGTCTTGAGCTTCACCTAAATTAAGCTGCAGGTATATCTAATATATTCATCACTTTACTAAAGCTTAAAAGCTGAATTTACTGTATCCTGGAAATTGTAAAAGGCCGTCTCAGCCTTTATTAGAAGGCAGATGGAGTATGAACATAAGGAAGTCTTACTGCAACTGCACAGCACATTGGTGAGACCGTACCAAGAGTAATGTGTATAGTTTTGTCTCCTTACTTATGGAAAGATATACTAGCATTGGAAGTAATTCAGAGAAGTTTTGCTCACCTGATTTCTGGAATGGGAGTTTGGCTGAAGGAACGGTTGAGCAGATGCCGAGAGTCACTTGACTTTCGAAGAATGAGCGGTGAACTTATTAAATCTTATACAATTCTGAAAGGTTGGTGTTGCGAGAATGTTTGGCCTCGTGGAGGAGTATCACTGAGGCAAGTGGCGCAATTCTCTGGCCGCGTTGTGCTCTCACTTGAACGCAACGCAGCCAGAGAATGCCGGGAGAGGCTTTCAGCAAGCCGCCCAACCGGCTCCACGCCTCCCGGGATTTTCCAAAGTCCCAAGAGACATTGGGTCGTAAACCTACTTACGATCTACCAGCACGGGATCCACCGGCTTCCCTCGATTCTTCAACCTCCCACAGAGCCTACAGTTGGGTGCCGATCAATGCTGGTCCACACAAACGTGTACCAGACAGAGCAGCAACCTGGGGTATCCCGGGCCATCGGCGACCCCTGGGTCGTTGGGGAAAGTGCAGTGGCTCCCCAAGTAGGGGCCTCTGGGAGATTGGGTGAATGATTGGTGGGGGTCCTAGAAGGGGGCTGTAAGGGGGCTTGGAGGCGACTGAAGAGGGGACACACCCAGAGACCCAGAGCAAAATGTCCTCACTTGGGGGGTGTGGGGTAGTGTCCTTGTGTTTGGGGGGTGAGTGTGCCAATGGGTGGGGGACCCACAAGGCTCACTTAGAGATCGCGGCACCCTTTCAAAATGGATCGCTGAGTTCAGCTCCCCAGTGCTTAACAAAATTCTAGGTGTGGTCTAAACCGGTGAGAAACCCACCAGGGCCCAAAAAAGTGACTCAGGGCTGCATTCTCCCATCCGCCGCAAGAACGCCATGGGCAAGCTGTAAACAATGGAGAACTGCATTGACCTTGAAAGGGATACTCCGGTCGCCGGGCGGATGCGGCCGGAGAATCCTGCCCTAAGTGTCATTGAATTGTGGTAGGGAACCCGCCGACAGAGCCGGCTGGAAACTCCCTGAAAAACCCACCACAAATTAACTTAGAAATTTTGGAGGAGAATCGTGCCCATTGTTTACAAATAAGTGTCTCTAATTAGAGATGGAGATGAGGAGAAAGTTATTCTCTCAGAGTCTTTGGATTTGTCTCTGCGGAGAGCAATGGGGGCTGGGACATTCAATACATTAAAGGCTGAATGAGACAGATTTTTGATCAATAAAGGAGTCAAGAGATAGGGGGAGCTTTCAGCAAAGTAGAGTTGAGCCACAATCAGATCAGCCATGATCTTGTTGAATAGTGGGGGACAGGTTTGAGAGACCCAATAATCTACTCCTGCTCCTAATTCTTATGTTCTTAGCACTGAAGAACAAGGTTTATTTATTTTTTAAAGTACTTTTATTCAAAATGTTTACATTTCAGCGTTCAAAACACCGAACATTACAAAGTACGAACAACACAAAACCCCCAACCCGCCCCCCAACACCCTAACCCACATCCCCCCTCACCCCTTTCCTTCCCCTCTCGCAGTTGATAATAATCCAACTCCCTGAAATATAGAATAAACAAGCCTTATGGAACTCCTCACTCGCTTCACTCAAAGCAAATTCCAAGTACTTTTCCAAGTACAAGAACTGCATTAAATTCCAGCCAAACTGAGGCACCATGTGGAGAGACTAACCTCCACCTCAACAGGAACCGCCTGCGAGCGATCAACCAGGTGAAGACTATAAAATCTGCTCCCGCTCCCGTCTGCAACTCTGGCAAGTCCCACACCCCAAAGATGGCCCCCAGGGGACTGGGCAATAAATCCACATGTAAGATCGCTGACTGGTGCAGAAGAATGGCCTCCAAAATTTCTTCAACTTCAGGCAGGATGAAAACATATGTACGCGATTGACTGGACTCCTCCCACACCACTCACAGAACTCCTCCATCCCCTTAAACAACCAGCTATCTTCCATTTCGTCAGGTGCACTCTGTGCACGACCTTTAGCTCTATCAACCCCAGCCTCGCGCACGAGGTTGAGGCATTCACCCTCATACCACAGTCCCTCCTCTAGCACCATACCCAGCTCCTCCTCCCACTTGGCCTTAAGCCCATTCAGAGACACCGTATCCTCCTCCGGAATCCTCCCATAGATCGCCGAGGTGACCCCCCCTGTCCAACTCCATCACCAACAACACCCTCTCCAGCAACGAGGAGGGCGGAACCCGGAAAAATCAGAAAAACGTATTTGCAAAATCCAGCACCTGCATATATCTGAAAACCTCCCCTCAAGGAATCCCAAACCTCTCCCCCAACTCCTCTAAACTTGTAAACAGCCCTTCTAAAAATAAGCCCTTCATTTCCATCACCCCTTGATCCTCCCAACCCCGAAATCTGGCATCCATCCTCAAAGGCTCATACCCATGGTTCGCTCGGATCGGCATCAGCTTCGACCATGGCCCCAACCTAACGTGCTGCCGAAATTGCCTCCATACTTACAGCGGACTATCGGACTCCCCGAGTACTTCCCTGGGGCAAACGGGAGCAGCGCCGTTGCCAGCACTCGCAATCTCGACCCCTTACAAGAGCTTGTCTCCATCCTCACCCACAAAGCCTCCATCTACAAGATTTGTTTCTTACAAGAACCTGAAGACATGGATCCCTCCTCCACTGAAGTTTTGATCTTGACCATTTGCTGTATTTTCCAGCATTGATTTCATTGAGGTCACAGAGCATTTTGATCAAAGAATTGCAATCCTTTACCAGAGTCTGCCACGACATGCTGGGCAGAGCCAGCAGCAGCCGGATTTCCCCAAATCAAAGCTTGCCCTTGTGCAGCGGTGTTCAAACTATTTGAACTGTCTGAGCATTTGCCAATGATGCTATAATTTTTCTCAGATGCACAAGGATGTTTTGCAATCATCCAGAACAATGATTGAGAAGTGCTAATTTTCATCAGCAAATGTTGACACAGAAAGAGCCATGCACATCTGGGTTAACAACCCACTGGCATTGCCCAGGAATCACCAGAAAAAAAAGTCTAGCACTTAAATAGTGCTTTTCACAACCACCAGACATGAAAGCAATGTACAGCCACTGAAGTACAATTGAAGTGTCGTCTCTCAGTAAATTAGGAAACACGGCAGTCAATATTTGCACAGCAAACTCCGACAAAAGGTGATGTGATAATTGCCAATCTATTTTTGGGATGTTGATTGAGGACTAAATATTGGCCAACACACTGGGATTAACTATTTGCCTTTCTTCGAAGTAGTGCCGAGGGACCGTTTAGATCCACTGAGTGGGCAGGTGGAGCCTCACCTCAGTTTAACGTATCATCCAAAAGAATGCACCTCCATAAATGCAGCACTCCCTCAGTATTGCACAGAAAGGCAAATTATTATCCAAATGGAAAGCAGATTCAAAATGTGTTTGTTCATGATTTGCAGAAAGTTGTTATGTAAGTACAGCATGTAGTAAAAAAGGCAAATGGAATTTTAGAGTTTATTGCAAAAGGACTGGAGTGTAAAAGTAGAGAAGTTTTGTTGCAATTGTTACGGGTGTTGGTGAGACCACACCTGGAGTATTATGTCCACTTTTGGTCTCCTTATTTAAGGAAGGGTGTGGTGGCATTGGAGGCAGTTCAAAGGAGATTCACCAGATTGAATCCAGGGATGAAAGGGTTGACGTATGAGGAGAGATTGAGCAGATTGGGCTTATTCCCGCTGGAGGAACAAGAGGGTGGTGAATTTGTGGAACTTGCTGCCCGATAGTGCGGTGGAGTCTGAATCATTAAATGATTTCAAAAAGGAGATAGATATATTTCTGATTTTAAAAACAGGTTAAAGGAATACTGGGAACAGGCATGGAGGTGGATTTGAGATCAGCCATGATATGATCGAATGGCACAACAGGCCCGTAGGGTTGAATTGCCGACGTCTGCTCCTAATCCCAATGTTCCTCTCAATGTCAGCCTTGATTTTTATGCTCAAGCCCTTGAGCAGGAAATTGAAAATTCATTATCGGAACAACTCCTGAGCAATGTGGCGAAACGTTTATGTTTTATTTCATTTTCTTTTGAACTTTTTCATTGATAAATTGTAAAAAAAATAGACTTGAGAGATGGCAAAAATGGCTACTGGACTGGGTGGGAGAGTAAGAAGCCAGTCGTCATGTGCTGAAACCTCCAGGAATATTTCCAAACAAACCCCAATGGAAATCTGTGAATGCACTGTACCAAGGGCCCTCCGAGGCAGTAAGTCTACTAGCTTTGTTAAACTGACATTTAAAGGCTGACTCGCTCTCAGTACAGTATTTTATGAGACACTTTATTTGGCAAATGTGTCTGTCGGATCTCAAATTAACAACTGATGTCAGGTGAAGCATTTTAAGATCTGGGCAACGCATAACTAGAACTCTTTTTAATATTGTATAACATACAGCTAACTCCAGAACTCAATAGTGATGAATATTTTGCCAGACAGCAACATTGAAATAACTATCATGTCATCTTTCAGAGATCGTGGGCTGGATTCTCCAGTGCCTGACGCTGGCAGAGAGATCCGCGATCGGGGAAAGAATCCAGCGTCATCAAAACAAATGGGATCGGCACCCGTTTACGATGCTCTGGTCGCCCACTGGTGAAGATCCCATTGAAACAGATTGCAAATAGATCGTCCTCGATCCTGAGGGGTTGCCGAAGAGGAAGAAAGCTGCAACTTCAACAGAACCATCCTGCAGGTTCAAAGCGGGGAGAAGTTATTATCTGCTTGCAGATTTAGTTCTGCAGCAGAATCTCAAAGGGGGTTGTTTACTTTGCTTTGATTTCACTTATCTTGTACGTTTCTTTTACGGAAAACAGAGGGTAGAATTCACAAAGGTTCACTGATATATCAGTGGAAGTGCAACTTCGAGTTTTGAATTGTGGAGATGGTTGACCGCAGTGCAAAAAGAAACAGAAGAACTCTGATCAAATTGATTTTCAAAGTAACGTCCACAAAAGCATGTGGCTACAAGAGTTATTGACTTCAAATGACGAAAAGCACAATGACTGTTCACAACTACCTTAAATATGCGCAAAATCGCATACCCTATAGTATTTCTGAATGGGCAGCACGGTGGCATAAGTGGCCGGCACTATGGCTTCACAGCGCCAGGGTCCCAGGTTCAATTCCCTGCTGGGTCACTGTCTGTGCGGAGTCTGCACGTTCTCCTCATGTCTGCATGGGTTTCCTCCGGGTTCTCCGCTTTCCTCCTACAGTCCAAAGACGTGCAGATTAGGTGGATTGACCATGCTAATTTACCTTAGTGTCCAAAAAGGTTAGGATGGGTTACTGGGTTACGGGGATAGGGTGGATGTGAGGGTTTAAGTGGGTCGATGCAGACTCGATTGGCTGAATAGCCTCCTGTACTGTATGTTCTATGTTCTAATTAATAGCTGATGGTGACTTTAATGCTATTTTCTTCTCAGGTTCTGAGCAGCTAATCATGTTTATTGCCCAGTACGAGTTACTCCGAGGTGGTGGACCATCTCCAATCTCTGCAGTACCTACGTTGAGGGTGTTAGGTGATTCCATTTTTTCTTATTACTCTGTTTGATGACAATTTGTTAACGATTTTCCAAGGTGGAATTTGAACTTAGGAATTGTAAATTAATGTTCCTTGTACACTGGATAAGAGAAAGTATATATAAGGTCAAAGGAGGAGTAATGCAATATTAAAGTAATTAAATTGTTCAGTTTTTCCTTTTTTGTAAGTTCACTAGTCCAGTTGAAAGCTTAATAAGAAGCTGACCCATCCAAATAACTGAGTGGCAGTTTACTGTCAATCACCTGAAGCCTGATTAGGAGTCAATAGATGTTGATTCCATACTTTTAACTGGAGCGGGAGTCATCTCAATTCAGCTCTATTTAAGAAAGGGGATTCAAAGCGCACTCACAATGAGCAGTGTACATGAGCAGTGGGAGAGACCACATCCAGAGTGAGTGTGGTTATCAGGAATTTGAAACAGAGAGGGAACTTGGTGCAAAGCAGGAAGAGGTGCTTTTTCCCCTTGCTTTGTTACTTTTTAAAACCTTCATTGAGTGGTCTTCCCTCCTGCACCAGTTGAGGCTAAAAGGGAGAGAACTGATTGGTAAGTAGTGGGTAAGGTCGGTAAGTCTTTACTACTTTTATCACTTATCAGGCGGAAATTTAAAAAGTGCAGGAACTGAGAGCCTCTGGGCAGCCGGCTGAGTTTGTAAAACAATCTAGGAGAGATTTCGTAGGAAAAGGGTAACCTATTCTAAATTGCTTCAGCTTAAAGGTAAAGAGAGAAATATTTTACAGATTAGAAAAATTGAACAAAAAGATGGAAATTAAAAAAAAGTTAATTAAATAAAGTAGAGATGCAGGACCAAGCGATGTGTGGAAGCTGGTGGATCCCAGCAGCAGCAAGTGTTGGTTGCTTGAGGAAGTTCGGCTTAGAGTTCATGAGTTGGAGTCTGACCTCTGTTGAAGCCTCAGCCCCTTTAACTAGATTAAAGTCCTCATCATTAACCTGCACGAGTTCATGAGTTGGAGTCTGACCTTTAGGCCCTGCGATACAGCAAGGAGGGGGAGAGTTAACTGGATGCTCTGTTTCAAGATGCAGTCACACCCATTAGATTAACTACCTTGAATCCGGCCAGTGGTCAGGAACAGGATGGTGTGACTATGAGTGAAGTAGGTAGAGGGATCCAGGAGGCAGGAGCCTCAGCCCATGTCCTTGTCCAACAGGTTTGAGATTCCTGCTCCCTGTGTGGATGAAAACGGGGACTGTGGGAGGAAGAGCAAACTGACCACAGCACTGTGGTACAGGAAGCCATTCAAGTGGGGTAGGGCAGGTAGAAAAGAAATGTTGTCATAATCGGGGATAGTATAGTTAGGGGCATAGACACTGTTTTCTGTGACCAGGATCTAGAGCCCTGAAGGTTGTGTTGTCTACCTGGTTCTGGATATCTCATCTGTGCTGCAGAGGAAGTTGGAGTGGGAGGGTAAGATCTGGTTGTCGTGATCCACGTAGGTGCCGGCAACATAGGCAGAACAAGGATAGAGATTCTGCTGAGGGAATATGAGCAGCCAATTAAACAACAGAACCAAGAAGGTAATAATCTCCAGATTATTAACTGAGCTATGAGCTAATTGGCACGGGGGTCAATAAGACTAACTAAAGAAGAAATGGGTTCCAATTCATGGGACATTGACACCAGTGTTGGGAAGAAGGGAGCTATTCCGATGGGACAGTCTTCACCAGAATTATGCTGGGACTAAGTCCTGGCGAATCGCATGCTAGGCTGTAGATAGGGCTTTAAACTGGGAGGAGGGTTCAGATGCATGGAAAATTAGAAAATTGAAGTTAAAGGATAACGTAGTAGTGTAGGTTAATGATGAGGACTTTAATCTACTGAAAGAGGCTGAGGCTTCAGCAGAGGTTAGTAAAGTTTCCAGAACAAGTAATAGAACCAAGAGCATAGAAAGGGGCAGGAATCTAACTTCAGGCACTGACGATAAGGGGACAACTATGAGAAGGGGCTGGTCAATGCAGGACTGAGGGTGTTGTCCTAAATACACACAGTAACAAGGTAAATGAGTTTGTAGCGCACATCAAAACTGGCGGGTACAATTTTGTGGGCTTTACAGACACATGGCTACAAGGGGATCAGGGCTCGGATCTAAAAATCCAAGGATATGTGACCTATCGGAAGGAAAGGCAGATGGGTAGAGAGAGAGTGGGGTTGCCTTGTTAGTAAGAAACAAAATTAAATCGACTGCAAGAAGCGATATAGGGTCGTAAGGCAAGGAATTTGTGTGGCTGGAGATGAGGAACGCCAAAGGAAAAAAGACCTTGATGGGATGTGTAGGCCCCCAAGCAATAGACAGGATGTGGGGCAGAAAATAAATCGGGAGATAGAAAAGGTAATAGTACAATAATCATGGAGTGGCACGGTAGCACAGTGGTTAGCACTGTTGCTTCACAGCGCCAGGATTCCAGGTTCGATTCCCGCTTGCGTCACTATCTGTGTGGAGTCTGCACGTTTCCTACGGGCGCTCCGGTTTCCTCCCACAAATCCCGAAAGATGTGTTTGTTAGGTGAATTGTACATTCTGAATTCTCCCTGTGTACCCGAACAGGCGCTGGATGTGTGGCGACTCGGGGATTTTCGCAGTAACTTTGTTGCAGGGTTATTGTGACAATAATGAAGATTATATGCGGTGAACTGGGAAAATCAGGTTGGTATTGGATCCCAAGAAAAATAATTTATGGAATATCTACAAGATGTTTTTTGGAGCAGCTTGTAGTAGAGCCCACTGGGGAACAGACAATTCTAGATTTGGTGATGTGTGATGAGGCAGACCTGATTAGGGAACTTTAGGTGAAGGAACCCTTGGGGGCAGTGACCACAATATGATGGAATTCACCCTTCAGGTTGAGTGGGAGAAGCTGGAATCAGATGTAACGGTATTACAATTAAATAAGGGTAACTGCAAAGACATGAGGGAGGAGCTGGCCAGAGTTGATTGGAAGGGGAAGCTAGCAGGGAAGCCAGTTTTGGGGGGTTATTTAGGAGGCACAACTTGCATCCCAAGGAAGAGGAAACATGCTGAGGGGAGGGTGAGGCAACCATGGCTGACAAGGTAAGTCAGGACTAGCATAAAAGTGAAAGAAGAAGCATCCAATGTTGCAAGGATTAGTCGGAAGCCAGAGGATTGGGAAGCCTTTAAAAGCAAGTAAGGACAACTAAAAAAGCGATAAGGAGGGAGAAGATGAGTGGAAGCTAGCTCGTAATATAAAAGAAGATTCCAAGTGTAACAGAGGCAAGAATAGACATTTGACCACTGGAAAATGAGGCTGGAGAAGTAGTAATGGTGAACAAAGAAATGGCAAAGGAATTGAATTGGTACTTTGCATCAGTCTTCACGGTGGAAGATACAAGTGACATACCAGAATTTCAAGAGAGTCAGGGGGCAGAGTTGAGTTTAGTGGCCATCAGTAAGGGAAGGTGCTGGGGAAGCTGAAAGGACTGAAGGTGGATAAATAACCTGGACTGGATGGACTACACCCCAGGGTTCTAAAGAAGATAGCTGAGGAGATTGTGGAGGCATTGGTGGTGATCTTTCAGGAATCACTGGGGTCTAGGACAGTCCCAGAGGACTGGAAGATGGCTAATGTAACACCCCCGTTTAAGAAGGGAGGGAGGCAGAAGATGGGAAATTATAGGACGGTTAGCCTGACTTCGGTCATTGGGAGATCTTTTAGAGTCCATTATTAAAAATGAGATTGCGGAGTACTTGGAAGTGCATGGTAAAATAGGATTGAGTCAGCACGGCTTCATCAAGGGAAGTTCATGCCTGACAAATCTGTTAGAACTCTTTGAGAAGGTAACAAGGAAGTTAGACAAAGGCGAGCCTTTGGACATGATCTATTTGGATTTCCAGATGACATTTGACAAGGTGCCACATAGGAGGCTGCTAAATAAGTTAAAAGCCCATGGTGTTAGGGGCAAGGTACTGGCATGGATCGAGAATTGGTAACGACAAAAGGCAATGCATTAAGGATAAAGGGGTCTTTTTCAGGAGGGCAGCCAGTGACCTGTGGTGTTCCGCAGGGGCCAGTGTTGGGGCCACAATGATTCATGATAAACATTAATGATCTAGAAGAAGGAACAAAGGCATTGTTAAGTTTGCAAATGACACAAAGATATGTAGAGGGACTAATAGTGTTGAGGAAGTGGGGAGGCTGCAGAAGGACTTGAACAGGTTAGGAGAGTCAGCAAAGAAGTGGCAGATGGAATACATGTGGAAAGTGATGTCATGCACTTTGGTGCATGGAAGAATGGAGGCATAGACTATTTTCTAAATGAGGAAAGACTTTGGAAATCTGAAGTACAAGAATCCTAGTTCGATATTCTCTGAAGGTTAACATGCAGGTTCAGTTTGCAGTTAGGAAGGCAATGCAATGTTAGCATTCATTTCATGAGAGCTAGAATACAAGAGTTGGGATGTATGTCCGAAGCTGCATAAAGATTCTGGTCAGATCCCATTCGGAATATTGTGGACAGGTTTGGGCCCCATATGTAAGGAAGCATGTGCTGGTCTTGGAGGGGTCAAAAGGAGATTCACAAGAATGATCCCGGGAATGAACGGCTTGTCATACGAAGAGCAGTTGAGGACTCTTCAGCCAGAGAGCGGTGAATCTGTGGAATTCACTGATGCAAATGGTTGTGGAGGCCTAGTCACTGAGTATCTTTTAGACAGAGATAGACAGGTTCTTGATTGATCAGGGGTTACGGGGAGAAGGCAGAAGAATGGGGATAAGAAACATATCAGCCATTATCGAAAGGAGAAGCAGATTAGATGGGCAGAATGACCAAATTCTGTACCCATACCTGATGGTATTTCAGATGTTTTTTAACTGATTTATTTTGCCCCATTCCACCCCTGCCTCCACTTTGCTGTCACTTAGGTTTTCTTCAGTCATGTTAGGCCAATTGTTGAAAATTAGTCTATCCCATTACTGAAACTAGCTGATTTCAATACAGGAATTTTCCGAACTGAAATGTTTGGAAAAAGAGAATTGACAAAGCGATGTTAGCCATTTCAACTTGTGCGAGAGGTAATCTGCACCCACTTACTGCTCACACCAAATTGCTAGTGAAGCATACTTTACAATTAACGAATATGTAATCAGCAGTAGCAGCTTGTATCAATGAACCTTTAATGTAGAAAAATGTCCCAAGGCATTTTACAGAACATTGTCAAACAAAATTTGACACTAAGCCACATATATTATAAAAGCATTTCCTGACCACTTTGTCAAATCTGCCCACAAGTCGGTATTCCTACTACTGGCTTACAAACATCAACTCGAGCATGCTGAGCCAGTCAAGAAAACCGTGCAGTGCTGGTCCGAGGCATCTGAGGACATCCTCCATGACTGCTTGGAGTCTGTACACTGGTCCATATTCAAGGCCGCGGCAGCTAACCTGGACGAGTATGCAACCATCGTCATAGACTTCATCAGTAAGTGTGTTGCGGACTGTGGACCAAAGAAGACAATACGGGTGTTCCCAATCGGAAACCCTGGCTCAACCAAAGGGTTCACTCCTTGCTGAAGTTGCGGACGGAGGCGTTCAAGTCTGACAACCCTGACCTATATAAGAAATCCAAGTATGACGTACGGAAAACCATCAGGAATGCAAAAAGACAATACCGCATCAAACTAGAGTCCCAGGCCAACAACACTAACCTACGACAACTATGGCAGAACCTACATAAGATCACAGGCTACAAAGCAAGGCCAGGCGGAATATTTGGGGCTGGAGCATCCCTACCTGATGATCTGAACAAGTTCTATGCCCGCTTTGAGCAGTCAGCCAAAGCATCAGTGCCACCTGCCCCAATAGCTCTGGACACACCCATACTCACTATTACAGCCGCAGAGGTAAGAGCTGCCTTCTTGAAAGTGAATCCGCGGAAAGCAAAGGGCCCCGACGGAGTCCCGGCGTGAGCACTCAGAGCCTGCCCAGACCAGCTGGTGAGTGTATTCGCAGATATCTTCAACACCTCACTCTTCCGCTCTGTAGTCCCCACCTCCTTCAAGAAGACCACAATAAAACCAGTACCAAAGAAGAACTACCGACCGGTAGCCCTGACATCTTTTATCAATGCCAGCCTCCCAGACAGTCTTGATCCACTGCAGTTTGCCTCATCACCGCAACCGGCTCTACAATCAACACTCGAACACCTCGACAACAAGGACACCTACGTAAGACTGCTGTTCATAGACGACAGCTCCGCCTACAACACCATTATCCCGACAAAACTAATAACCAAACTCTGCAATCTTGGACTTGACACATCCCTGTGCAGCTGGATCCTCTTGACTTCCTCACCAACAGACCGCAATCTGTCAAGATAGGCAACAGCACCTCCTCCACAAAAGCCCTCAACACTGGGGCCCCGCAAGGATGTGTGCTCAGCCCTCTACAGTACTCCTTATACACACATGATTGTGTGGCAAGATTTAACTCCAACTCAATCTATAGGTTTGTGGATGATATGACAGTGGTGGGCCGTATCTTAAACAACGACGAATCAGACTACAGAAGGGAGATAAATCACTTGGTTGATCTCGAAATGTCAGAAAGACCAAGGACCTGATCATCGACTTCAGGAAGCGTAGCACGACACACACTCCCATCTGCATAAATGACTACGAAGTGGAGATGGTCGGTAGTGTAGTGATATGCATCACTGTATATACACAAGGGATTAATGTAAATACACTACAACTAAATAACCACTAGAGGGAGCACCAAAGATGTATATATACATAGACAAACAGGAAGTCAGACACTCTTCACAGGAACGGTAGCTGGTGAGCAGGACACAGACAGGCAGCTCAGATGTAACATAGTATAAGCGCTGGAGAGAGAACGAATTCATACAAATAAAGCATCTGCTTCAACTGTAAGACTCCAAGCTTTATTCAGACACAAGGAATAATACATGGTACCAGGGGACTTCAGAGCGCTTACTAGAAGGTTACACAAAATGCAGACAAAGCAAGATCGAAAAACGAAGAAAACTCGTTCGTGGGGAGACTTCGCTGAGTCGATGAAACTCGTTGGAACTCCACCGCAGCTGAAAACAACCGGTAATTTAAGTCATAGACGGAAAATTTTTAAACAAACGTTCGAACTATATATTGAAGCTAATGAGTTGAGCACAGCCTCAGAAGAAATTAATGTAGCACTTCTACTAGCAGGGCATGAAGCTAGAGAAATCTATAACTGCTTTAACTACTTGAAAGGTGAAGACAACACCAAATTAGAAGTAATACTTAAAAAGTTTGAAGATCACTGTAACACCAGTAACGATGCTGCTTTAAGACATTCAATGCTCTGAGACCAAATTGCACAGGGAATTACTGTTGCGATATTCAAACAATCATCAGAACAGAAAGGTTTAATGCTGGAAATCGTGATTGACAAGTACAGATCACAAGAAAGAAGAAGTTTTTAAACAAGAAAAAAAGTTCTTTTCCACGGGTCTGAAGAAGTTAAAATGGTGCCTGAGCACATTTTAAACTGCCCGAGGAACAAAAGACTCAAATCTGGGTCTGCGCATGCGCAGGAAACTGCAACCATGCATACGCAATTGAAAAAAGACTATTTTCGATTCAGATCGTTCTACGCATGCGCAAGCCACGCATGTGCAGTTTACGAAAAAGCACACACTAAAGCAAAATTGATTTGCGCATGCGCAATCGATTCCTACGCTTTACATCATGACGTCAGACAGCTCAGACCACGCCCACTTAAAGGGGAACTCCCCGAAAATCACAAACAAGACTCTTAAAGGCACAAAACCAACAAATTTAACCTCAAAAGCCACAACAATGCCTGAACTTCTACCAGCAGTTGAACATAACTTTTGCAGCACCCAAAGTGAAGAGCACAATGACAAATCCGTAACCAAAGAAGATGATTTGTTCATTGAACATGAAAAGGACAATAACAAATCTGAAACAAAAACGATGATTTGTTTATCGAAAAACACTACACAGTTATGGCTGAGTTATTCGGATATGCTAATTATAGCATCAGCAACAAGGTGGAAAAGCTCAACACGACTCTACTCGTGGTAGATGAATCCAATACCATGATGCAATGGCAGATCTTCGATACATTGGATGACAGCAACCTGTCAAATACCCAAGCAAACAATGCCACACAGCGAGTACTGAACTACTCTGTTGAGAGAGCACAGATCGACTCCACAGAGCGAACACTGCACGACTCCACACAGAGAGCAACGCAAGCCTCCACAGAGAGCTCATTGACAAACTCCAAAATGGAAGCAACTAAAGACTCCAGAGTGAAGTCCATGCATGAACAAGACCATGAAGGTCTATCAACCTTACCTGAGCAACCAGAAGCAGACTATGAAAGTCTACCAAGCTCACATAATCAACAAGTAGACAATGTAAGTTTACCCACTGTATGTGAGACAAGTGACAAAGAAATCATCTACCCTAAACTATCCACAAGAAAATGAAATCTTGAAGATTTTGACTCCAGAAGAGGAGCACCAAGAAACCAAAGGTGATTCAAATGAAGCAGAAATGACTCCAGAAGAGGAGCACCAAGGAAGCAAAGAAGAGGAATCAAATCCACCACGAATGATTGATGTCTGCTAGATCAATGCAACATCAGATCATTCTCACAATCCTCAAGAAGAAACGCTCAATGAAACATCAGATACCAGAAAGGACACTGACACCAATAAATTTGAGAATGGCTCAAGTTATCCACACTGAACAGTCATTGAGCGCAACAAGAACAACAAAAACCCCAAGAAGCACAACAGATACAAGAACAACAACAGCAACAAGAAGCACAACAAGAACAACAACAAAAACTACAAGCACAACAACAAAAACAACAACAAGAAGCATAACAAAGATGACAACAACAAGTACAACAACGAAAACAACAAAAACAGAAATAACAAGCACAACAAGTACGACAATGAAACAACGACCTGTACAATATGGTACAACTCTGCACGTGAAGGACAATGCAACAGCAAACTCCAAAACAATGACAAGACTACAAACATATCATGGCATGACAACGAATCTCACAAATTCACATTTGTTCCAGAAAAAACAAGCACACCAGCTTTCAAGGCAGATGACACACTAAATCGATACCACAAGCACAGAAAAAAGTCCACGTTAGTCAACATCAGTGGTTCGACCATTAGAACACCTTGTGATGATTTGTTGCTAACTTAAAAACAAGAACACTGATGACATTCACAAAAGTTACAATATCAATATCATTACATCAACAACAGAAAAAAAAACCTCAACCGGACAAATTCATAAAGTTTGGATTCATAAATGTTTTAATTAAGATTGGACGCATAAATAATAATTGGCTTTGGCTTTGTATAATCATGA
This sequence comes from Scyliorhinus torazame, assembly GCF_047496885.1. Taxonomy (NCBI): domain Eukaryota; kingdom Metazoa; phylum Chordata; class Chondrichthyes; order Carcharhiniformes; family Scyliorhinidae; genus Scyliorhinus; species Scyliorhinus torazame. The sequence goes on along the minus strand of NC_092722.1, from coordinate 116,188,178 downwards.
ATATCGTCACAACTTGTGCATATCATCATTTATCTACCTGTTTTGTACAATTTTCTTCAACAAAGTACAGAAACTATGTAAAAAGAAAACAGGGGGGATGTAGTGATATGCATCACTGTATATACACAAGGGGTTAATATAAATACACTACAACTAACTAACTAACCACTAGAAGGAGTGCCAGAGATGAATATATACATAGACAAACAGGAAGTCAGACACTCTTCACAGGAACGGCAGCTGGTGAGCAGGACACAGACAGGCAGCTCAGATGTAACATAGTTCTCTCTTCAGCACTTATACTAACTCATACAAATAAAGCATCTACTTCAACTGGAAGACTACGAGCTTTATTCAGACACATGGAATAATACAGGTAGCTTTAAGTTCCTGGGGGGTCACCATCACCAACAATCTGTCCTGGTCCACTCACGTTGATGCAACAGTCAAGAAAGCCCAACAATGTCTCTACTTCCTACGGAAGCTAAAGAAATTCGGCATGTCTGCATCAACTCTCTCAAACTTCTACAGGTGTGTGATAGAGAGCATCCTATCCGGTTGCATTACAGCCTGGTATGACAACTGCTCGGTCCAAAATTGCAAGAAGCTGCAGAATGTGGTGAACTCAGCCCAACGCATCACACGAGCTTGCCACCCCCACACCGATTCTGTATACACCTCCCGCTGCCTCAGGAAGGCAGACAGCATTATCAGAGACCCCTCCCACCCAGGCATTGTCTTCTTCCAGACCCTCCAATCAGGCAGAAGGTACAGAAGTCTGAAGAACCGCATATCCCAGAGTACCAATTCATTTTTTCCAATTAACGGGCAATTTAGCATGGCCAAACCACCCAGCCTGCACACCTTTGGGCTGTGGGGGTAAAACCCATGCAAACACTGGGAGAGTGTGCAAACTCCACACGGACAGTGACCCAGAGCCAGGATCGAACCTGGGACCTCGGCGCCGTGAGGCAGCAGGGCTAACCCACTGCGCCACCATGCTGCCCCTAAGAATACTATTCACGATGCCCTATGCTGCTCTTGCTCATGTATTTTCTTTGTTTGGCCCCTCGTTCCGCACTGTAACCAAAAAGTGTTTGTCGATGTACCATTTGTCAATGTACTCTGTTGATTATTCTTTTTGTCTACAGTGTACGTTCCCTCGGTCACAGAAAAATACTTTTCACTGTACTTCAGTACGTGATAATAAATGAAATTAAATCAGCTTGGATAAAAAGTAGGTCTTGAGACAAGGATTTCCAAATCATGAGTCGTGATTGCCCCCCCCCCCCCCCCCCCCGCCCCCCGCTTTACAGGAGGAACATTTGAGTTCACAATCTCCACAGTAGCAATGGCAACCATGGAGCAGAGGCTGTGATGAGGCAGACATGGGAATGGCTCTGTGGTTCTGTGTATGAGCTCGCAGTTTCTATTGCTACCTGTAATCTGACACATCCAGAGGCTATTTTCTCCAAAGCCCCATCAGTGCCTGTAAAAAAAACCCATCTCTCATTATATGGAGATGTGCCTGTCCTGGAACTTCTAAATCTATGCACCAAGGACTGGAAAATGGAATTAGGCCAGATGGCAGAGACAGAATGGGCAGAGTGGCCTGTTTTGCAAATCTCTCTAAATTTTCTAATTATCTGAAAGGCGAAATGTGCGGGGATCTGGGGAAAGGATAGGATAGTGGGAGCATGTGAGCTAGGATAGGCGCAAATGTCTTACTGGTCTTTTCTGTGCTATAGTTTTTTTCTTTTAAATTTACCGTATCCAATTAATTTTTTCCAGTTAAGGGGCAATTTAGCGTGGCTAATCCACCTACCCTGCACATCTTTTAGGTTGTGGGGGTGAAACCCACGCAAACACGGGGAGAATGTGCAAACTCCACACGGACAGTGACCCAGGGCCGGGATCGAACTTGGGACCTCGGCACTGTGAGGCAACCATGCTAACCATTTCCGCCACCATCCTGCCCCTTGCTGTACCAGTTTTAACATTCTATTCTAGGGTTAGATTTTCCGACCTCCTCATGGCATTTTTTCCAGCAGCATTGACCGCCAGCAGGATCATCCGACCCCACCGATGACTGCAGAGTTTTGCATGCTCGCCTGTCGTGCCACCAAGGAAAGCACCATGGGAGGGAGGGGGGTGTCACCGTCAGCAGGACCAGAAAATCCTGCCACCGGTTAGGGATAGAAAATCCCTCCCTATGATTTGATACTAGTTGCCCCCTGCCTTTATTACCCATGTTCCTTTCACTGCTCTGGCAGCTCACCATAAAACCCTCCCTCTCCCCCCCAGCTCTACCATACAGTGCAGAAGGAGACCATTCAGTCCATTGGGTCTGCAGTGACCCTCCGAAAGTGCATTCTACATCAGCCCATCTCCCTGACCTACCTCCGTCATCCTGCACATTGATCATAGCCAATCCACCTAACCTGCACGTCTTTGAACTGTGGGAAGGAACCAGAGCACCCAGAGTAAACACACGGAGACCACACCCAAGGAATCAAACCCAGCTCCCTGGTGCTGTGAGGCAGCAATGCTAACCATGGTCCCACTGTGGTGACCCATGGGTCACAGCAATTTTCGAGCATTAAAACAGGGTCACAGTAGGAAAAGGTTTATGAAGCACTGTCAATGAAGAGAGCGGCAGAGAAGTTTTAGAAGGGGATTCCAAAGTATAGGGACTAGGCAGCTGGAAGCACCGCTCCAGTGGTCGAGCAATCAATCTGGTTTCTTGAGAATCCCCAATTTTGGAGAAGCACAGAGATCTGGGTTGTAGGTCTGTAAACGCTGGGGAGCAGGTAAGGTTATAAAGAAATGTGTAAATAAATTAAAAATTGAGGTACTGCAGAAGTGGGAGTCAATTGAGGTCAGAGAGTTAACATCAGTGAGTAAACATTACCTGGTGTGAGTTAGGATACGGGCAGTGCCGGTTTTGATAAGCTTTTGATTTCTTAATTCTAGAGGTAACAAAAACTTGTATGAGAGTTTCAGCAGCAGATGAGCTGAAGCGAGGGGAAATCTGGGTGAGGCTTGGAAGTGAAAGTAGATGGTCCTGCTAATGGAGCAGATATGTGGATGAAAGCTCATCTTTGAAAGACAGGAACATTTCTTCCATCACAGCCTACAAATTTAGGACACAGCCACAGGCTGTTCTGGTGCTGTACACCACAGTGGGATAGGTCCAGCTCAAAATTAACCAAACATCTTTGTGGGGCACCAAACTATTTGATAGAATGGCTCACTTCCAACCTACATCTTCTCTCCAAGAACTTCAACCTCTTTTCAGCAGCAGTTTAATTTTAAGACTATGCAATAATATTTTTAAGAGCTGATGACATTGGACAACCTGTTCTCAATTCTTGTGCATCCTCAGTGCATCATGCCAGCGCACGGGAATGGCAGTAATTTCTGTTAACGAGATGACTTTGCGTCATACCACAAGGTCAGCTCAAAACACTTGACAAGTTGTGCAGTGTGTGAGGAGCAGTGGTCCTGTCAGCAGTGCATCTTGGAGTGTAGTCATCAGCAACATCCTGTTATCTCCTCCCAAGCACAAGTTGATGGATCTTAGCTGTTGTGATCTGCTGACCTAAACATTTTGTTTTGACCAGCCACTACTTCGTCAACAAGTCAATTTATAATGTAGGAGGTAAGCGCCCTTTCCTTATTCATGTAGTAACTCTCCTACTTGCTCACATTGAGAGTAAAAGGCAACATGGACTGGTTGGATGCTCTGTTTCTGTGATGTAGCCTTTATTGTGTTTCTATATTTTCTATTTCTACGGTTCCTAAAGCTGATAGAACACCTACAGCCACCTTTACCAGAGTTACTATTATTGTTGGGAGCCTGACAACCCCTGCACAAATAGTTGTTTTTTGCGACTAACCCGAGTGGAACGGGAAATGTAATTATTGCTCAGCAGAGACCATGCAGCCATTATTCATTCACTTCAGCAGCAGTGTTCCGGACAACTACAGAGGCAAATTAGCCCCTGATCTTGCAAAGGCTCATAATAAGTAGGTAGAATTGCATGTGGTGGGCCAGTATGCTTGACGCATGCCTAGTTGATTCATTTATGAGGCAAGAATAACATGCATAGTCACTAACCATATACAAGTGCAAACAGGAAAAAGTGCCTGTGAAAACCTATATAAATGGGTATTGTTGTTTGCGTAAGCAGGAAAATGCAACTGTCTAATAATGGAAGCCTGAGACTCACAAAGAAATGAAAACCTTTCTCTCGGTAACAGATCTTAAGCAATTGTTTCTTACAGTATGTTTCAACATTATTAGCAGACTTAGATTTGTTTCAGCATCAAGGCATCTGTTTTTCTTTTCAGACAAACTTCATGCTTCTTTCCATGAAGTACTTTGAATTGAGAGGTGATTTCCTCATTCCTTGGATAAACAGGCTACATGAGAAAACGCTACCCTGGATGTAAATATCTTAAAAAATAATCTTGTGAAACTAATTCCGTTACTGACTGTAAATTCTGCTGTGTTACTTCAGTTTTGCACCTGGGCAGTATTTGAATTTCTCTTTATTTCTCTCCAACTCTACTTTATTTCCCCTGTAATTTCCACAAATTTCCCCTTAAGACTTCACTTTTTTTTGTTTTTTGTTCCTTTCGATTGACTGCGCACCACTTTTCAGCTTCCTGTTAATGTACATACTTTTTATCCATCATTCAGGCTAATGATTTCTCATGATATGACTTCTACTGACAAATCTTACAATGGTACCAAATATGACCAGTCAACTGAACCTGAAGCAATGGGAGTTTCAGAAGATGGAGCTCCAGCTACCTGGCCCTTCAGATATGAGACATTTTGAAAGGATACTCTATTTTGTAACTTTATGTAGAGGTGATGGAGATAATTTTGACTTTGCCTGATGGTGTGAAATTGGTGAAAGCAAAATAGCAGCACATTTTCATTCCCAACTTCTGTTGCCATTGAATGTGCTACCGATTTGTTATCATTCATTTTACACTATTGTGCAAAGTCACCACGAGGCTCAGGTTATTTTATTTATCTTGTGTGCAATTTTGTGTGCAATTTTTATGCTGAATGTAACCTGCGCTGTACAGCAACCAGTTGGTGTTTTATGTGATGCCTTTACTGCTCATCTGTTCAAATGGGCAGATTTTCTTTGTGATTGAAACTTACTGGCATCTCTTAGCTCAACTTTGTTTAAGCAGCTGGATGCTGGAGATGGATGTGTGCTACATTTATAACTAGAACACTGTCAACCAATACATGAGTCTTTGCAACATAGGGCCAATTGACAATCCAGATGTGGATAATTACATTTTTGATCAGTTACTCTAAAGTGAATAATATGTACTGTCACTGGGTATGTGATCTGACATTCCCTTGCCATATGCATGTGTGGTTAGACCATTGTGTGTGTGTGTATGTGTGTTGGTAAAATGATAAGAAGAAAAGCAAAGTTAGGAAGTGTTTTCTGGGGCGTCATTCTCCGACCCCCCAGCGGGTCGGAGAATGGCCGTTGGCCGCCGTGAATCCTGCCCCCGCCGAAGTCTCCGAAGGGAGAAAAGTCGGCGGGGCGTTAATGTCGCCGCTGCCGCGGAGAATGTCACGGGTCTGCGCAAGGCAGCCGATTTTCGGCCTGCCGATATTCTACCTTCCGGATGGGCCGAAGTCCTGTCGACGTGATGACCGTTCACGTCGACTTGAATCAAACCTCCTTTTCATCGGCGTGACCCGGTGCTCCAGGCTCACGCCGACCAGCGAGGAGGTGAGTGACGGCCTGGGGGGTTGGCTCTGGGCAGGAAATGGCGTGGCCGCAGTCTGATTGCGTGAGGAGAGGTGTGTCTCGGGTTGTGTGTGTGTGTGCGCGGCGGGGGGGGGGGGTGGTTAGAGTAGGCTGGGCTCCGGGGGAGTGCCGGGAGGGGGGGTCCGTGCCGGGGAGGGGGATGGGGGGGGGGTCCGTGCCGGGGTGGAGGTTGGGGGTTGGGGGGGGGCGTCCGTGCTGGGGTGGAGGTTGGGGGGGGTCCGTGCCGGGGTGGAGGTTGGGGGGGGGTCCATGCTGGGGTGGAGGTTGGGGGGGTCCGTGCTGGGGTGGAGGTTGGGGGGGGTCCGTGCCGGGGTGGAGGTTGGGGGGGGTCCGTGCCGGGGTGGAGGTTGGGGGGGGTCCGTGCTGGGGTGGAGGTTGGGGGTTGGGGGGGTCTGTGCTGGGGTGGAGGTTGGGGGTTGGGGGGGTGTCCGTGCTGGGGTGGAGGTTGGGGGTTGGGGGGGTCCGTGCTGGAGTGGAGGTTGGGGGTTGGGGGGGGTCCGTGCTGGGGTGGAGGTTGGTGGTTGGGGGGGGGTCCGTGCTGGGGTGGAGGTTGGGGGTTGGGGGGGGTCCGTGCTGGGGTGGAGGTTGGGGGGGGGGTCCGTGCTGGGGTGGAGGTTGGGGGTTGGGGGGGGGTCCGTGCCGGGGTGGAGGTTGGGGGGGGGTCCGTGCTGGGGTGGAGGTTGGGGGGGGGTCTGTGCCGGGGTGGAGGTTGGGGGGGGGGGGGTCCGTGCTGCGGTGGAGGTTGGGGGTTGGGGGGGGGGGGGGTCCGTGCTGGGGTGGAGTTTGGGGGGGGTCCGTGCCGAGGAGGGGGATGGGAGGGCAAGTGAGTTGGTCCACCTGGCCAGGTGCCAGCCTCCAACAGTTGGACCCATGCGGTCCATGCCACCTGGCTGGGGGGAGGAGGGGATATGGGCAATGATGACATGTCGTCGTTCCCCTCCCCCCCCACCAGGCCGTCATGTTTTCAGATCATCCAGCGATGTTGGCCGCCGTGGTGGCAGCTGCTCATGTCTATGTTGCCCTGGATGAGGAGGAGGAGGAGGAGGAGGAGGAGCGTGCCAGAGAGGCGGCGCAGGCTGCCGCAGAGGGGCAGGCGGCAGCCGCCCAGGCTGGAGGGACACCTGACCGACAGGACGAGGAGGGGGAGGAGGACGTCGCGGCCCCACGGCAACGGAGGCACCCGAGGGCGCCCCGTGTGTACCGGCCCCGGCAGTCATACTAGGACCTCATGGACCGGGAATGCAGGAGGAGATTCCGGATGAGCCGGGAAACCGTGGCACACATCTGCCACCTGCTGGCACACCTGTCACCGCGTGGCACTGGCGGGGGACACCCTCTCCCCGTGTCCGTCAAGGTTACGGTGGCCCTGAACTTTTATGCAACGGGGTCATTCCAGGCACCGAGTGGGGACCTGTCCGGCATATCGCAGACATCGGTGCACCGGTGCCTCCGGGCAGTGACAGATGCCCTATATGCCATGGCGCACCGCTACATCCGCTTCCCAGTGGACCGGGCCAGCCAAGATGCCCGGGCCGTGGGCTTCTCTGCCGTGGCCGGGTTCCCCATGGGTCAGGGTGCGATCGATGGGATGCACGTCGCCGTGCGGCCACCTGCAGATAACAGGGCCGTGTTCACTAATAGGAAGGGGACCTATTCGATGAACGTACAGGTGGTCTGCGACCACCGCATGATGATCCTGCACGTCTGCGCCCGTCACCCAGGCAGTGTACACGACTCATTCGTGTTGTCGCGGTCATCCATCCCCGGCATGTACGAGGGAAGCCATCCCCGGCTGAGGGGCTGGTTGCTGGGCGACAGGGGCTACCCATTGCGATCGTGGCTGATGACGCCTATGCGGAGGCCACGCAATGAGGCGGAGAACCGCTACAATGATGCCCATGTAGCGACAAGGGGAGTGATCGAGAGGTGCTTTGGCGTGCTGAAGATGCGTTTCAGGTGCCTGGACCTCTCTGGGGGCGCCCTCCAGTATCGGTCAGATAGGGTCGGCCGCATCATTGTGGTGTGCTGCGTCCTGCACAACATAGCCCAGCAGAGGGGCGATGTGCCGCAGGCAGAGGAGGGCGGAGTGGAGGAGCAGCAGGAAGAGGCCCAGTCCTCCCCAGATGAGGGGGATGGGGGCAATGGTCAGGGCAGACGGGGTAGACACAGGCGGGTGGCTGTCCACCGTTACCGGCTGGCCCAGCGGGCACGGGACAGACTGATAGACGCCCGCTTTACTGACTAGATGGGCGTGGGAATCGGGTAGTATGGCCACAGACCGCACACCATGGCAACAGCCGACCACCCACACGCCCCACCCATCCACCCACCCAGCACCCTCACCCCCCTCCCCAACCCCACCCACCCCACCCGCATGCACCCCCCCCCCCATTGCCGATCCACCTGCGGCACAACGGGCCGGGCTCACACAGTTGCGGGTGGACGCGTGTCTATCGGAGGCCATGGAGAATGATGACAACCCGCCCTGCGATGAGCTCCTGGCTCTACATCGTTGGACTATGTCTGACCCATGGCCACAGTACCACCATCCACCCGGACCATCCCTGCATGCGGCTGTGACACTTCAGCGCACGGTCCCGTCCTCTGCCCATGGGATGTTGATGGCGGCCCAGGGGGAAGGGGGCAGACTCACCTGGGGCTGAGGTAAGACCACCCCTCACACACACACTTGCGCTCAATGTACATGACACCCCCGCACACTTTGGACAGAGCACAAAGGCAGCTTCGGTAGGTGTAACATTGACTTTAATAACGAAAGGAGTTCATGCACGTGCCCTAGCCCCTAAAACTCATCTGTGCCCTGCACCCGTGCCAACTTACTCAGTGTCTAATTGTTTGGCCTTACGGGCCCTTTGACTACGTCTACGTGGTTCCCCAGACGGTACAGCAGAACTGGAGGTGGACTCCTGTGATTCCTGCCCTCTGACACTGGATCCCTTTGGCGGCCGTTTCCTGGGGCGTCCTGGCTTAGATGGGCCAGGCTGCGGCCCGGGCGACTGGGATGGCGAGCTGCCAGCCTGTCCTGCCCGTTGCCCACCCGATGCACCTGGGACGGAAGGGGGGGGGGGGGAGTCCGAGGTGTCGCGGTGTACCGGGACCTCCCCTACAGAGGGAGCCGGGACGGACCACACCACCTCCTCCTCCCTCGGTGTGCCCGATGGCCCCCAGGCCTCTACATGGGTGGGGGATGCGAACGGACTGGCCATCCGACGCCCCCCCGACATCTGGCGCTGCCAGTCCTGGAGGCCCATGCTGGTATCGACAGGGGTCTGCAGGTTTGCAGCCATGGAGCCCAGGGGGTTGGCAAACCCTGTCTGTGACAGTGCGACGCCGGCTCGCACATGGCCACTGGCGCCGATGCCCTCAGCGATGGCCTGCAGAGACTGGGCCATGGCCTGCTGAGACTGGGCCATGGCCTGCTGAGACTGGGCCATGGCCTGCAGAGACTGGGCTATGGCGTTGAGCGCCTCTGCCATCTGGCGCTGGCACTGGCTCATGGCCTCCTGTGAGAGGGCAGCCATTTCCTGGGCCACTGACGCCGCCTGCACTGAAGGCCCCAGGCCTCGCAAACCGTTCCCCATGTCTGACACCGTCGCACCCATTGCCTCCACCGCGGACGGCACCCGTGCGGTGTCAGCCTGGGTGGCACGCATGACCGGCACCACTCCCAGCTCCTGGACGCGGGTGGGCTCCTCCACCTGCGACCGCAGCCGCCGCAAGCCGCCCGTCACCCTCTTCGCTCGTCTCCGGGTCGGTGGTTGCATCGGATCTATGTGTGGGTGTGGTAACTGCAGGAACCCGGGATCCATCTGGGCGGCAGATGTTCGCTTGGGCTGGGCTGCCCACCGACCGCCCGGCTCCTCTGCTGCACCTACCTCCACCTGCTGTACCGGGACGGCTGTGTTGTGTGCACCAGTGAGTGTACCAGACGCCTCATCACTAAAGTGCCCAACCGTGGTGAGTGTTTCTGCGATGGTGGAGGGTGTTGGTGACAGCAGTGGCGTTGTGTCGTGCTCTTCGTCCCACTCTGAGTCCATGGCACTTTGGGGTGGGGGTTCGTCTCCACCCATCCACTCTGACTCACTGTCCGGTATTTCGTCTTCCTGGGTAGTGCTGTCCCGGGTAGGGGTGTCCTGGGTAGTGCTGTCCCGGGTAGGGGTGTCCTGGGTAGTGGTGTCCTGGGTAGTGGTGTCCTGGGTAGTGGTATCCTGGGTAGTGGTGTCCTGGGTAGTGGTGTCCTGGCTCGGATGTGACGGGGGCCTGTGGCTGCCCCCCTCATCGCTGGGTGGTCGCTCCCGCACGCGACGGGGGTGTCGTCTCCCTGTTGCTCCAGGTCTCTCCGTCTCCTGTGGTCTCCGAGGGGCATCCTGCGGGCGTCGCATGCTGGAGGGTCCGGGTCTCTCCGTCTCCCGTGGTCTCTGAGGGGCATCCTGCGGGCGTCGCATGCTGGAGGGTCCGGGTCTCTCCGTCTCCCGTGGTCTCCGAGGGGCATCCTGCGGGCGTCGCATGCTGGAGGGTCCGGGTCTCTCCGTCTCCCGTGGTCTCCGAGGGGCATCCTGCGGGTGTCGCATGCTGGAGGGTCCGGGTCTCTCCGTCTCCTGTGGTCTCCGAGGGGCATCCTGCGGGCGGTCTGCATCTGCGGGGATGGGTGCCTGGACGTTTGGTCCTGCGATACACAATGAAGGATGCATGGTTAGACATCAGGCAGTGATCAGGTGATACGGGGGAGGGGGATATAGGGGAGGGGGGATATGGGGACGGGCTGTCGGTGGCTCACTTGCTACTACGCCCCCGACCTCTGCATCAGCAACCTCCCGGTCCTCAGGTCCACCAGCCAGTTCCAGGGCCCTTTCCTCATGTACGGTCAGTGGCCTCTCATCAGCGGGGCCTCCTCCAGTCCTCACATGCTCCCTATTGTTATGTGCGCGCTTCTCCTGTGGGTGGGGGGGGGGGGGTGGCAGGGGTAAAAGGCAACACTGTTAGGCAGGTATATGAATGCACGCCATCGGTTGCGCGTGCATTGCAGAGGTTAAGGTTAGGGCTATATTCACTTGGGGATATGGGGGAGGGGGGATATGGGGGAGGGGGGATATGGGGGATATGGGGGAGGGGGATATGGGGGAGGGGGGATATGGGGATATGGGGGAGGGGGGATATGGGGGAGGGGGGGTATGGGGGAGGGGGGATATGGGGAGGGGGGATATGGGGAGGGGGGATATGGGGGAGGGGGATATGGGGAGGGGGATATGGGGAGGGGGGATATGGGGGAAGGGGGGGATATGGGGGATATGGGGGGGAGGGGGGATATGGGGAGGGGGGATATGGGGGAGGGGGGATATGGGGGAGCGGGGATATGGGGGAGGGGGGATATGGGGGAGGGGGGATATGGGGGAGGGGGGATATGGGGAGGGGGATATGGGGAGGGGGGATATGGGGGAGGGGGGGTATGGGGGATGGGGGATATGGGGGAGGGGGGATATGGGGGAGGGGGGATATGGGGAGGGGGATATGGGGGAGGGGGGATATGGGGGATATGTGGGAGGGGGGTATATGGGGAGGGGGGATATGGGGGAGGGGGATATGGGGGAGGGGGATATGGGGGAGGGGGGATATGGGGGACATGGGGTAGGGGGGATATGGGGGAGGGGGATATGGGAGAGGGGGGATATGGGGGAGGGGGGATATGGGGGAGGGGGGATATGGGGGAGGGGGGGATATGGGGGAAGGGGGATATGGGGGAGGGGGGATATGGGGGAGGGGGGATATGGGGGAGGGGGGGATATGGGGGAGGCTCACCCTGCCTGCTCTGACGAGGTTGTTCACCTTCTTGTGGCACTGGGTGCCTGTCCGTGGTGTCAGGGCCACAGCGGTGACGGCCTCTGCCACTTCCCTCCACAGACGCCGACTGTGGCGTGGGGCAACTCTGCGGCCGTGCCCGGGATACAGGGCGTCCCTCCTCTGCTCCACCGCGTCCAGGAGCGCCTCCACATCGCGTGACTCGGACCTCGGGGCTGAGCGACGGCCAGCCATCCAGTCGGGTGTTGCGGTCGGGTGTTGCGGTCGGGTGGGGGGGAGCAGCGCGGCCTTATGAGCCGTCACGCCGTGCAGCGCGTATGACGCTGCACGGCGTGAACCACTGCGCAAGCGCGGATCCCGTTACGTCGCTGCTAGCCCATTTCGGGCCGGAGACTATCGACCCATTATTCCAACGTGACGTAAGTCGGATTTGCGCCGTTTTTTGCGCCGATCGGCGGACTTTCCGCCGATAACGGAGAATTTCGCCCCTGATGTTTGTCTTTTTCTTCCCTGGCTATGGCTTGTTGATAATTTGTTAAAATGGAGGGTAACATGGGTGAAAATGCTGAACCATGGCAATGCCAGCAACGTTGCATAGAGAGCAGAGCTGTCACCGTGATCACCTCAGCCAATTAGAAGAACCGATTTATTCTATTCTAGCATAAGAAGTCCTCACTGCCAGCAGCTCCAAAGGGCATGTCAAGGCAAAGGGCAAGCTGTGTCCAAAGACTGCCTTCTGGATGGAGAGCATCTGGCCCATCACAGTGAGTGAATATTCTTATCGATCACTGATGAAGTCAAAGTATTACTTATGAATGATGGACAAAACCTAAAAAGGTGCAGTCCAGTGCATTGTGTCTGGTCAGGCTAGAATTACAGACTTTGGCAAAGAGAAACACTGCCAAGTTCCACAATGGATGGAATGCTTATTAAGTAAATATACAGATGAAGAGTTTTCTGGTAAAATTAGTGCACGTGGCTGAAACACTTGCTTTAGCCACACCTGTGTCTGGTCAGCAATATTTGCTGGGTGACACTGAACTAGGGCAGTATATAACAATTCATTAATCCAAACAATGTCAAACATCTTGCACAAAAACAAAAGAGAACAGTTGTCTGAAATGTTCTCATTGTGGCTAGAGTGAAAAGTAGTGATTGGTAGTGATCGCATTCGCAAAATCAGTGGAGGTGATTGAGGCTGTGAATAACAATGCTGAATTCTCCAGCACCCCAGCCAAATGATTCACAATGGCATGGCATTCACTGGTGATGGGATTTTCTACTTCCACCTCCCATCAATGGGATTTCTCTTTGAAGCCACCCCTGCCGCCGGGAAACCCATGGGCAGTGATGCACTGCTGACGGGAACAGAGAATCCCAATGGACGGAAAATTCCGGCCACAGTGTCTGCGTGTCTGCGATCTTTCTTTCGGATGTGGCAATCATAATGTTTCAAGACACTTAAAAAAAATTTCATTTACAAAGCAAATCAAACATTAATATTCCTTGTGATTTTCCTAATTTTACATTCAATGATGCCTGATTTTCAGCAAAATTCCTAAAGACAATTTCCTCGCCTCATGCATCTTCATCACGCAGCACGGTAGCCTTGTGGATAGCACAATTGCTTCACAGCTCCAGGGTCTCAGGTTCGATTCCGGCTTGGGTCACTGTCTGCGGAGTCTGCACATCCTCCCCGTGTGTGCGTGGGTTTCCTCCGGATGGTCCGGTTTCCTCCCACAGTCCAAAGATGTGCAGGTTAGGTGGATTGGCCATGATAAATTGCCCTTAGTGTCCAAAATTGCCCTTAGTGTTGGGTGGGGTTACTGGGTTATGGGGATAGGGTGGAGGTGTTGACCTTGGGTAGGGTGCTCTTTCCAAGAGCTGTGCAGACTCGATGGGCCGAATGGCCTCCTTCTACACTGTAAATTCTATCATCATTCAAAGTCAAGAAAAAACTGAGCAAAGTAATACTCTGCAATTTACTTGAATCATTGGGTAACAGAAGGTAGATTTTAAAAATAACACATTCAGAATTTGAACTCAAATGTCACAGCGCTTGAAAGGAATTTCCAACTGATCATTTTAATTAAATTCACACCCCCAGCAGGAAGTTCCATGTTGAAGTACAAACTTGTAAAATCTATTGTTCAAGAAAAGATTGTTAGAGAGATCCTGGGGCATCAATGGTATGGTAAATTAATTTATGTACAGTAAACTGCTCATCTCCAAAAAGGATAACAGTGCTTTACATTTACCTATCAGGAATCTTCTTCAGATTCAGTGCAAATTAGGAGTTGCTGTGAACAATTTCTGCAAGACGAAGGGAGACAGTGATATAGCATATTGCCACTGGACTGGTAATGCGCTCTGGGATCTTGGGTTGGAATGCCACCACATCAGATGGCAAAATTTTAATTTAAAAACAAATCTGGAATTAAAAATATCAAGACAACCATTGTTAATTCATGTAAAATGCTGGCTGGTTCATTAATGTCCTGAAAGGGAAGGAAATCTGATGTCCTTAAAAATCTAGCTATGTGAATCTGGACCCACAGCATGTGACTGACTCTTCAAGCAACACAATTGTGTAAAACCGCTAAGATTTGAATAAGAAATGAAACTGGACGGACCACCATGCATCAACTTAGCACCATAAACGACAATGGCAAACTCAGGCCTCATGACCCTGGAAAGTCCTCTTCACTAACATCTGGATGCTAGTATCAAAATTAGAAGAGCTGTCTCACAGGCCTGGAATATTCATTATCGTAGAATCATACCCTTCACATAATATCTCAGACACCACGATCACCATCCCTGGGTATGTCCTTCCCCACTGGCAGAACAGATCCAGTGGAGGTGACAGCACAGTGGTACAAAGTCAGGAGGCAGTTGTCCTGGGACTCCAAACCCCAGGAAGTCTCAAGGCATCAGGTAAAACATCGGCAAGGAAACTTTTTGCTGAATACTCCATGAGTATGAGGCGCTGTGAGCCATCAACAGCAGTAGAATTGTACTTAACCACAATTTGTAACCTCATGGCCCAGCATATCCCCACTCCACCATTACCATCAATCGTGGTTCAATGAAGAGTAGAGGAAGGCATGCCAGGAGCACCATCAGGAATACCTAAAAATGAGGTTTCAATTTCATGACTACAACACAGGACTACTTGCATGCCAAACAGCAGAAGGAGCAAGTGAAAGACAGAGCTATGCGATTCCACAACCAATGGATTAGATCTATGCTCTGAAATCCTGCCACATCCAGTCATGAAAGATGGTGGACAATTAAACCACTCATTGGAGGAGGGTTCATAAATATTCCCATTAATAATGATGGGGGAGCCCAGCATATCAGTGCAAAAGATGACGCTGAAGCACTTGCTGTAATCTTCAGCCAGAAGTGCTGAGCAGATGATCCATCTCGGCCTCCTCCGGGTCCCCAACATCACAGATGTTAATCTCCGGCCAATTTTAACCAAGCTATTCTGAGAGAGCTAAAACGCTGGCATCTAACACATCAATTTGGAGAACTGTCCAGGTATGTCCTGTCCACAAAAATGAGGACAAATCCAACTTGGCCAATTACTACTTCATCAGTCTACCCTCAATCATCAATAAAGTGAAGGAAGGGGTCATCAACAGTTTTATCAGGCTGCACATGCTCAGCAATAACCTGCTCACTGACACTTAGTTTGGGTTCCACCATGGTCACTCAGCCTCTGACATAATTACAGCCATGGTTCAGACATGGACAAACGAACTGAACTCGAGAGGTGAGGTTAGAGTGACTGCCCTTGACAACAGGGCAGCATTTGGAGGAGTATGCCATCAATGAGCCCTTGCAAAGCTGGAGTCAAGGGAATCAGGAAGAAAACTCTACACTGGTTGGAGTCATGCAAAGGAAAATGGTTGTGGTTATTGAATTTCAATATTCTCTGCTCCAGGACATCACTGCAGGAGCTCTTCAGGACAATGTCCGAAGCCCAACCATCTTCAGCTGCCTCATCAATGACCTTCCTTCCATCATACTGTCAGAAGTGGGGATGTTCATTGATGATTGCACAATAATGTGCAGCACCATTTATGACTCCTCAAATACTGAAGCAATCCATGTCCAAATGCAGCAAGACCTCAACAACATTCAGGCTTGGGCTGACAAGTGGCAAATTACACTTATGCCCCACAAGTACCAATCAATGACCATCTCCAACAAAAGAGAATCTAACCATCACACCTTGACATTCAATAGTATTACTGTTGTTGAATTCCCCACAATCCACATCCTGGGGTTAGCAGTGACAAGAAACTGGACTAGCTATATACATAGCTTTGACAAAGGTCACCTGGACTCGAAACATTAGTTCTTTTCTCTCCTTACAGATGCTGCCAGACCTGCTGAGATTTTCCAGCATTTTCTCCCTCGCTATATACATACTGTGGCTACAATAGCAGGTCAAAGGGCAGAAATCCTGCATTGAGTAACTCATCTGCAGCCTCCCAAAACTGCCCATCTGTATGAATGCAACACTCAAAGCTTGTAATCCATTAAGTTGACATCACATCACAAACATTCACTCCCTCACCGATGCACAGTGGTAGAAATGCTTACTACTTACAAGGTGCACAGCAGGAGCACATCAAGGCTTCTTCAACAGAACCTTCCAAGCTCATGACCACTACCATCTAGAAGGACAAGTGCAGCTGACACATGGGAACACCACCTCCTGCAAGTTCCCCTCCAAGTCACTCACCATCCTGACCTGGAAATATATTGCATTCCTTCACTGTCCCTGGGTCAAAATCCTGGAACACCTTCCCTAACAGCACTGTGGATGTAGTTACACCACGTGGATTGCAGCAGTTCAAGAAGGGAGCTCATCACCATCTTCTCAAGGGCAATTAGGAATGGGCACTAAATGCTGGCAAAGCCAGCGATGCTCGCATCCCATGAATGAATAAAGAAATGTCAAAAATTTACATCACGGTGCATTGCAGAAACACTTGGATGAACACATTGGAATGCTCAGACTGTTATACTTTATGGGATTTTGGGAGGATGCACCCATTTACCTAAGCTTTGTGGGTACCTTTACCCTAGGTATCCACTAGCTACCACACGCCAAAAGGAAAACTACTGAACACCCTAACTGTGGAAACAAGTGCTTAATTATTATTCCCTCTGCCAAGTAAGGGAGCCAAAACCTTGGCCATAAATGTTAACATTTCTCTAAACCATCACCCTTGATCTCTAGACGGTCCTCTGTTACAAATTGATCTCACAAGCATTGTGTTGTGTACTGGTGCAACTGATATGTTCACCAGCTGAGAAGGTAGGATTGCTTAACTCCATAGCACTGAATATTCACACCCTTAGCCTATCCCACTGGCCTTGTAAGAGGTTGCAGAGGCTCTTCTAATTGCAAGACCCCAAAGAATCCTTCCTGTAATGGTAGGAACCAGCATATCCAGGCAGAGGCCTAACTTCCAGCTCTTCTACTGCATGCCATTACAGCGCCAGTGTGCCAAAGGGCAGTAGATTGAGGGTGTAATATCTTTCTTTCAATACAGAATCAATCTTGGAATAAAATATCGGCAAATGCTTCCATCATATGAAGGTTTAATTTAAACATTCCCCATTTTGTGGAGCACACCCAGTTGGATATTTGGAGATATATCTTTAACCCGGCAGAGGTTGGGGTGGCCATGGGTGCAGTGTGCTTTATGCCTGCCAATGGAATGGACAGGCTATATTTAACACCAAAGATTGAACTGGCATTTTGGACTCTTTCAGATCCCTTATTCCAATATTTATCAGACATTTATTTTGCCACAGGGCATCTGAGACCTTTGAACAGCTCCCTCTTGTGCTGCTTTCACTCAACTTTTCTTGTACTCTACTTACTATCCTTACCAATTTGACTGAATAATTATGTTCATGTACTCAAGTCTGCTATTGTCTCTGCAGTCTATTATCCACGTTCTGAGTAATTGCAGGATGAAGTGGGGCATAATTAATGAGAACAGAATCATATGAAAACCAATCCTACACAATGTCAGCCCCTCAATTCAAGCAGCAGTCGTCAGACTACTTAACTATAAAGATTTTTGAGGTGGTGAGAAATCAGAAGGTTGCTGCTTTGTGCAATTTTGTCATCCACTTTATTCGCACTCAACTGCTCACTGCCACTACAAGGACAAGGATGTGCAACAACTCATAGACATAATTTTTTGTGTAAAATGTAACCATTGCAATATTTCATTGCTTTCCTAGAGCACAGATCAGCATGGATTGATCAACTGTAGGGTATTTCTGTACTAACAGTGATGAGGATGTGGCAAGTGTTTTCCTACTCTCGTATGTAGGAAATGATGGTGGAGGGACTTGGATAGAAAACAATTGCAGTCAAAATGGCCAGTTTATATCTTTCCCCAGCTGAGGAGTAAAGTGATGCAATAAAAACTAACATTTATTAGAGCATCTTGCACAACAAAATATCAAACAAAACCTGGTTGAGTGCCAAGTGAGACATTAGACCAAAAGCTTGGTCAAAGATGTGGGTTTTAAGGAGCATTTCAAAGAAGGGAAAAGGGTTCAAGAGGCAAAGCGGTTTGGAAAGGGAAATCCAGAGCTAAGGACTGAGGCAGCCAAAGACAGTGCCAATGGTCAAGTGATTAAAGTCAGTGATGTGCAAGAGTTCAGAATTGGAAGAGTTTGGAGATTTTAAAGAATTGTAGGGCTGGAGGATATGACAGGATTTTGGAGGTCAAAGGCCATGGAAGTTTGAAACCATGGAGTGAGTAGAAAACAAGAATAAGAATTGTAAAATTGAGATATTGCTGAACTGGAAACGTTAAAAAAGGATCCTTTGCGAGAGTGGGACGCATAGTACTCAGTGGCATTGTGTTCATTAACCTGCAAAGCTAAAGCCACTGTGAATAAGTATATAGAACATAGAAAAATACAGCACAGAACAGGCCCTTCGGCCCACGATGCTGTGCCGAACCTTTGTCCTAGATTAATCATAGATTATCATAGAATTTACAGTGCAGAAGTATGCCATTCGGCCCATCGGGTCTGCTTTGGCTCTTGGAAAGGGCACCCTACCCAAGGTCAACACTTCCACCCTATCCCCATAACCCAGCAACCCCACCCAACACTAAGGGCAATTTTGGACACTAAGGGAAATTTATCATGGCCAATCCACCTAACCTGCACATCTTTGGACTGTGGGAGGAAACCGGAGCACCCGGAGGAAACCCACGCACACACGGGGAGGATGTGCACACTCCGCACAGAGAGTGACCCAAGCCGGAATCGAATCTGGGGCCCTGGAGCTGTGAAGCAATTGTGCTATCCACAATGCTACCGTGCTGCCCTTAAGAACAAATTAATCTACACTATATCATTCTACCGTAATCCATGTACCTGTCCAATAGCTGCTTGAAGATCCCTAATGTTTCTGACTCAACTACTTCCACAGGCAGTGCATTCCATGCCCCCACTACTCTCTGGGTAAAGAACCTACCTCTGACATCCCCCCCCTATATCTTCCACCATTCACCTTAAATTTATGTCCCTTTGTAATGGTTTGTTCCACCCGGGGAAAAAGTCTCTGACTGTCTACTCTATCTATTCCCCTAATCATCTTATAAACCTCTATCAAGTCGCCCCTCATCCTTCCCCGTTATAATGAGAAAAGGCCTAGCACCCTCAACCTTTCCTCGTACTCTCCATTCCAGGCAACATCTTGGTAAATCTCCTTTGCACCTTTTCCAAAGCTTCCACATCCTTCCTAAAATGAGGCGACCAGGACTGTACACAGTACTCCAAATGTGGCCTTACCAAGGTTTTGTACAACTGCATCATCACCTCACGGCTCTTAAATTCAATCCCTCTGTTAAGGAACACTAGCACACCAGAGGCCTTCTTCACAGCTCTATCCACTTGAGTGGCAACTTTCAAAGATGTATGAACATAGACCCCAAGATCTCTCTGCTCCTCCAAATTGCCAAGAACCCTACCGTTAACCTTGTATTCCGCATTCATATTTGTCCTTCCAAAATGGACCTCACATTTTTCAGGGTTAAACTCCATCTGTCACTTCTCAGCCCAGCTCTGCATCCTATCTATGTCTCTTTGCAGCCGACAACAGCCCTCCTCACTATCCACAACTCCACCAATCATCGTATCGCCTGCAAATTTACTGACCCACGCTTCAATTCCCTCATCCAAGTCATTCATGAAAATCACAAACAGCAGAGGACCCAGAACTGATCCCTGCGGTACGCCACTGGTAACTGGGATCCAGGCTGAATATTTGCCATCCACCACCACTCTCTGACTTCTATCGGTTAGCCAGCTCGTTATCCAACTGCCAAATTTCCCACTATCCACTGCCTCCTTACTTTCTGCACAAGCCTACCATGGGGAACCTTATCAAATGCCTTACTAAAATCCATGTACCTTCATCCACATGCTTGGTCACCTCCTCCAAAGAATTCAATAAGACTTGTAAGGCAAGACCTACCCCTCAGAAATCCGTGCTAACTATCCCTAATCAAGCAGTGTCTTTCCAGATGCTCAGAAACCCTAGCCCTTAGTACCCTTTCCATTACTTTGCCTACCACCGAAGTAAGACGAACTGGCCTGTAATTCCCAGGGTTATCCCTACTCCCTTTTTTGAACAGGGGCACAACATTCGCCACTCTCCAATCCCCTGGTACCACCCCTGTTGACAGTGCGGACGAAAAGATCATTGCCAACGGCTCTCCAATTTCATCTCTTGCTTCCCATAGAATCCTTGGATATATCCCCTCAGGCCCGGGGGACTTGTCTATCCTCAAGTTTTTCAAAATGCCCAACACATCTTCCTTCCTAACAAGTATTTCCTCGAGCTTACCAGTCTGTTTCACACTGTCCTCTCCAACAATATGGCCTCTTTCATTTGTAAATACTGAAGAAAAGTACTCGTTCAAGACCTCTCCTATCTCTTCAGACTCAAAACACAATCTCCCGCTACTGTCCTTGATTGGACCTACCCTCGCTCTAGTCATTCTCATATTTCTCACATATGTGTAAAAGGCCTTGAGGTTTTCCTTGATCCTACCCGCCAAAGATTTTTCATGCCCTCTCTTAGCTCTCCTAATCCCTTTCTTCAGTTCCCTCCTGGCTATCTTGTATCCCTCCAGCGCCCTGTCTGAACCTTGTTTACTCAGCCTTACATAAGTCTCCTTCTTCCTCTTAACAAGACATTCAACCTCTCTTGTCAACCATGGTTCCCTCACTCGACCATCTCTTCCCTGCCTGACAGGGACATACATATCAAGGACACGTAGCACCTGTTCCTTGAACAAGTTCCACATTTCACTTGTGTCCTTCCCTGCCAGCCTATGTTCCCAACTTATGCACTTCAATTCTTGTCTGACAACATCGTATTTACCCTTCCCCCAATCGTAAACCTTGCCCTGTTGCACGCACCTATCCCTCTCTATTACTAAAGTGAAAGTCACAGAATTGTGGTCACTATCTCCAAAATGCTCCCCCACTAACAAATCTATCACTTGCCCTGGTTCATTACCAAGTACCAAATCCAATATGGCCTCCCCTCTGGTCGGACAATCTACATACATATGGGTGGGGTTTTCTGGCCACGTCGTCACTGAGACTGGAAATTCCAGCACAAGGTCAACGCACCTCTAAATCTCCACCAACATTTCCATCCCACCCACGGTGGGACCTAAACACTTGTCCCTCTCAGTTGCATTTGCTGGAGAGTGGGGAAAAGCAGAAATACCATACAAATGGAAATAGATACACATTTCAGTTTGCTTTTTTTTCCCCCTCTAGCAAGACTAAAGAAGATGCAGGAATAGGTTTGACAAAGAGAAGGATGAAATTCACTCAAGCAAACAGAATCTCAGTGAGACAAGCTGGCCCACCCATAATATCTAATAGCTCAAGATTATTGCCCTTATATATTTCACATATTTATCGCTTTAATCTAATAAAGCCATAATATAAACACACAGCAAAGCAGAATCCTTTAAATTACAATCTTACAACAATTTGCGAACCTGGTGTCACAGAAATGTATCACCTGTATTGAATGACCTACTCATATAAATATCAGCAGCAACATACTCTTACTATGAAATATCTATTTTCAAATTACCTTCCAGATGCCAAAGCCATTCATTAAAATTAATACTTGAAAATTATCCTTAATGGAACACAAATCACATTTTGACAACAGTGAGACATGTGTTTTTATGAAGTCTTCTCAACTCAATTATGGAATAGCCACGAAATTATACTCCAAAAGATTAAGGAAATTGCAATTGTCATGGGAGAGTGCCTTTAAGAAATGGGTGTTTATACAAGTATCTGTAGTGACAGTACATTTAAGAAATGGGTGTGTATTACTGCAGTGATGTCAGAGAGTGGGTGGAGCTGGGCAGTCTGTCAGCTTTTTACTTTCGTTTTAGGCTGTTTGCTGACGGGTGTGTTTTAGTTTTGTTTTCAGAGCTGGATAGCTGCAGCCACAGCCAGAATGTGTATTAGAGTCTCTCGCAGTAATCTAAAGACTGTAAATCGATCCAGGTGATTTAAAAGTAATAACAGTAGTGACTTTAACCTGATGTGCTTCTGGTAAAAGGTGTTTTAAATCTTATGGATGTTAAAAGGAGAGCTTAAAGGATTACGTAGTGTTGTATTCTTTGGGGTTGTATTTGAATTAATGGTTGCTAAGATGTTCATTGTATGTTTTAAAAAGGTTAACTTGAGTTCATAGAATAAACATTGTTTTGCTTTAAAATATACTTTTCCATTTCTGCTGTCCCACACCTGTAGAGTGGGCCGTGTGCTCCCCATACCAGAACATAGTAAAGGTTGTGGGGCAGGTGAACTCCATGATTCACTTTGGGGTTCTCTAAACCCTGGCCCATAACCAATTGGGGACTCAAGGGGGATAAAAGTCTATCTATTGGATTGGCTTTGTGAACTTAAAGACGGTGAGGTGTGAGCATATTGTTGTTGCTTTTCAGGTGTGGTATTTTAGTTTAAGTAGGGAGTGTGTTGTGGACAATGGCTCTTTCAGAGGCTCAGAAGTTTTTGGGGATGGAGACGGTCACATGCAGTACCATGCAGACAGAGATTAAAAGCAGACTGTTAGATTTGGCAAAAACATTGCAGTTAACATTAACTGCCAAAATGCAAAAATATGAAGTCATTATGTCAGTGGCTAAGCATTTAAAGTTGCCTGAGATACAGTTTGACTCATTGGAAATAGCAAGAATTCAGTTACGAATTAAACAAATGGAACATGAGGAAAATTAAAGCAGCTTGAATACGAAAGAGAGAGAGAGGAAAAAGAAAGAGAAAGAGAGAGATAGGAAAAAGAGAGAGAAGAAAGGAAAACAGAAAGAATAGCCCCAGCAGAACTAAAAGAAAGAGAAAGGGAGATACAGATCAGGGAAAAAGATAAAGAGAGAGAGTTTGAACTTCAGAAAATGGCCATGAAACATGACAGTCAGTTAAAATTGGCAGACATTAAGAGAAACGTACAGCTGGATGACAGTGATGAGGATCATGAGAAAGAGCGTCATAGTCGAAGGCTCGGTAGGGATCTATTTAAATATGTCCAAGCATTGCCAAAGTTTGACGAGAAGGAAGTGGAAGCCTTTTTTCTTTCATTTGAGAAGGTAGCTAAACAAATGAAATGGCCACAGGACATGTGGGTATTACTGATTCAAACAAATCTGGTAGGTAGGGCTAGTGAAATGTTTGCATCACTACAGGAGGAGGTATCTGGGACATATGAGGAGGTGAAAAAATCCATCTTAGGTGCATATGAACTAGTGCCTGAAGCCTACAGACAAAGGTTTAGAAATTTAAGGAAAGAATTTGGTCAAACATACATGGAGTTTGAAAGGCTCAAACAGAGTAATTTTGATACGTGGATAAGGGCTTTGAAAATAGACCAAATGTATGAAGTTCTCAGAGAAATTATACTTTTGGAGGAGTTTAAAAATTCAATTCCTGATGTAGTGAAAACTCATGTGGAAGAGCAGAGGGTTAAAACTGCAAGGTCAGCAGCAGAAATGGCAGATGATTATGAATTAGTTCATAAATCGAAGCTTGGTTTCCGACTTCAGTTTCAGCCTGTGAAGGATATAAACTGGGGACATGAGAATAACTCAAATGGAAAAGGTAAAGGTGATCTGATGGAAGGTAATAGGGAGAGTGTACCTCAGATTAAAAAGGAAATCCAGGAGGGTGGAAAAGAAATGAAAAGTTTCAAATGTTTTCACTGTAATAATCTAGGCCATGGGGAATCTAAGCACTGGGAAGGCTTATGTGGTAAAACAGGATACGACAGTAGGGTTTGTTAAAGTGGTAAACGGAAGCCCAAGTGAGGCGAAGGAGGTGCAAAAGATTTTACAGACTGATCAAGAGGTGATTGATAAGAAGGTGCCAGATCTCTTTGAAGGATTTACTTGTGTGGGTAAAGTTTACTCATGTGTATCAGGAGGAGCAGGTAAAGAAGTCAGAATTTTAAGAGATACGGGAGCTAGTCAATCTTCAATAGTAAGAGATGAAGAGTTATGTAGTTTGGGAAGAATGTTGCCAGAAAAGGTGGTAATATGTGGAATTCAGGGTGCGAGGAGTAGTGTTCCATTATATACGGTCAGGTTGGAAAGTCCAGTGAAGAGTGGTGAAGTGGTAGTAGGAGTAATAGAGAAGCTATCTTGTCCAGGAATACAGTTTATCTTGGTAATGATATAGCTGGATCGCAGGTGGGAGTGATGCCTACTGTGGTGAATAAGCCAGTGGAAAATCAGACAACTGAAGTGTTGAAGGACGAATATCCTGGGATTTTTCCGGATTGTGTGGTAACAAGGTGGCAAAGTCACAGGTTAAGCCAAGAGGAGAAATCAAAGAGTGAAGATGAAGTTGAAGTGCAATTATCAGAAATGATTTTTGATCAGATGGTTGAAAAAGAACAAGAACAGGTGGAGGATGAGGCGGATATTTTTAGTTAGGAAAATTGGTGGAGTTACAACAAAAAGATAGAGAAATAAAATGGATGTATCAGAAAGCATATACGGAAGATGAATCTGTGTGTATACCAGAGTGTTATTACCGTAAAAGTGATGTCTTGATGAGAAAATGGAGACCTTTACATATGCAGGTGGATGAAAAGTGGGCAGAAGTTCATCAAGTAGTATTGCTGGTAGGGTATAGAAAGCAAGTGTTGCGAGTTGCACATGAGGTACCAATGGGAGGTCATTTGGGAATAAGGAAAACTCAAGCTAAAATACAAAAACATTTTTATTGGCCTGCACGACATAAAGATGTAGTTAAATATTGTCAGTCATGTCACACATGTCACGTGATAGGGAAACCTCAAGCAGTGATAAAAGCAGCACCCTTAATACCCATTCCAGCATTTGAGGAACCTTTTATACGGGTCCTAATTGATTGTGTAGGACTGCTTCCTAAAGCGAAAAGTGGGAATCAATATCTTTTGACAATAATGGATGTGTCTAGTAGGTTTCCAGAGGCCATTTCATTACGTAATATTACAGCTAAAAAGATTGTGGAGGAGTTACTTAAATTCTTTACTAGATATGGACTACCCACAGAAATACAATCGGATCAAGGATCAAATTTTACCTTGAGGTTATTCAAAGAAGTTATGGATAGCTTTGGAATAAAACAATTTAAATTAACTGTGTACCATCCAGAATCGCAGGGAGCGTTAAAAAGGTGGCATCAGACATTAAAGACAATGTTGATGGCTCATTGTCAAGCTTATCCAGAGGATTGGGATATAGGAATTCCATTCGTACTGTTTGCAATTAGGGATGCACCTAATGAGTCAACCAAATTCAGTCCTTTTGAACTACGTTTCGGTCATAAGTTAAGAGGGCCACTTAAATCGATTGAGGAAAGATTGGCGAGTGAGAAGTCGGAAATTACACGATTGGATTACGTGTCAAATTTTAGGGAACGATTAAATAGAGCAGGTGAATTGTCTAGACAACATTTAAAAGTTGCACAAAATGTGATGAAACGGGTAGTGGACAAGAAACCCAAAGTTCGTAGTTTTGCCAGTGGAGATAGTGTTGGTTCTAATTGTAGGTGAACCTTTAAATGCAAGGTTTTGTGGACCTTTTCAGATTGAAAGGAAATTAAGTGAGGTGAATTATGTGGTTAAAAACACGAGATAGAAGGAAAATTCACCCCGAGTGTGACATGTGAATATGCTTGAAAGGTAATTTGAAAGGGAAGGAGAGAAAAAGGAGGAGGTTTTAATGATTCTAACTCAAAGTGATAAATCAAATCCAGATGACTGTGAATTTGACAGACCTCAAAGCAAATTGGAAAATGAGGATGTTCTTAAAAATTGGGATAAATTGTTGAGATACCTTCCTGAGGAAAAGCGAACTGACCTGAGTTATTGATATCACATGGGCAAGTTTGTGGAGATAAATTGGGAAGTACTAAAATTGCTATACATGATGTAGATGTGGGAAATGCTGTTCCAATCAAACAACATCCATACAAGCTTAACCCTTTAAAATTGGCACAGGTTAACAAAGAGATTGAGAGTATGCTTAAAAATGGCATAATTAAAGTGGGTTGCAGCCAATGGAGCTCACCCAGTGATGGGTACCAAAACCAGATGGTACCTAATGGCTGTGTGTGGACTATAGAAAGATTAATGCAGTTACAAGAATGGACTCTTATCCTATTCCATGTTTGGAGGATTGCATTGAGAAAGTGGGACAATCAGCTTTTATTTCCAAACTGGATTTACTTAAAGGTTACTGGCAGGTACCTTTATCCAAAAGGGCGAAGGAGGTTTCAGCTTTTGTGACTCCAGATGGTATATACCAATTCAAAGTTATGCCATTTGGCATGAAAAACGCCCCAGCCACATTTCAATGGTTAACTAACAAAGTTGTTTCAGGATTACGCAATTTTGCGCTATACATCGACGATCTGGTCATTTTCAGCCAAACATGAAAGAACATTTAAAACATCTGATGGAGTTATTCGATCTAGTCAAAAGTGAATTTGGAAAAGCCCAAGTCACTTTCCTTGGCCAGACAATTGGACAGGGTCGAATGGTCCCACGGGATGTGAAAACAAAAGTTATTGGGGAGTTTCCGATACTCTCTACACGACGGGAAATAATGCGATTTCTTGGTATGAGTTAATTTTACCGGAAATCTGTACCGAATTTCAGCAGTGTGGTCGCTCCACTGACGGACTTGCTCAAGAAGCGTAACAAATTCCAGTGGACAGCGGAGTGTCAACAGGCATTTGATGGCTTGAAGGCTGTGCTAACCACTGCTCCTGTGTTAGCCATCCAAAGTTATACAAAATCATTCAAAGTGGAGGTTGATACGAGTGATGTGGGTATAGGTGCAGTGCTTCTACAAGACGACGACGAAGGGCTAGAACGGCCTATTGGTTATTTTTCAAAGAAATTGAATTCTCACCAGAAAAAGTATTCAACGATTGACAAAGATACGTTGAGTTTGGTGCTAGCTTTGCAACATTTTCACATTTATGTGACCAGAAATCCGTCTGACACCATTATATGTACTGATCATAATCGGTTGACGTTTTTGGAGCGATTCCGGAAGAACAATGCAAGGCTGTTTCGCTGGAGTTTATTGTTACAGCCATTTCATTCAAAAATAGTACATGTGGCAGGACAGGAAAATGTGATAGCCGATGCTTTGTTATGAATGCGATGAACTAAAGCAATTTCAGTTAGAGGAAGAAAAAAAAAAGAAATGGTCTATATTATTGTACCTGTTTGCATGTGTTGTTTTTTGAAACGAAAAAGTATATTTACTGTGTGCATTTCTTAAAGGATAGTGGAAAAGGTGAAAAACGAAACCTTCTTGAAGTTGATGTTTTGTTTTTCTTGGGGGGAGGTGTCATGTGAGAATACCTTTAACAAATGGGTGTTTATAAATGGGTGTGTATATAAGTATCTGTAGTGAGGGTACCTTTAAGAAATGGGTGTATATTATTGTAGTGATGTCAGAGAGTGGGTGGAGCTGGGCTGTGTGTCAGTTTTTTACTTTTGTTTTAGGCTGTTTGCTGCAGGGTGTGTTTTAGTTTCGTTTTCAGAGCTGGATAGTTGCAGTCACAGCCAGAAGGTGTATTAGAGTCTCTATCTGTAATCTAAAAACTGTAAATTGATCCTGGTGATTTAAAACTAATAACAGTAGTGACTTTAACCTGATGTGCTTCTGGTAAAAGGTGTTTTAAGTCTTATGGATGTTAAAAGGAAAGCTTAAAGGATTACTTAGTGTTGTATTCTTTGGGGGTTGTATTTGAATTAATGGTTGCTAAGATGTTCACTGTTTGTTTTAAAAAGGTTAACTTGAGTTCATAGAATAAACATTGTTTTGCTTTAAAAATACTTTTCCATTTCTGCTGCACCACACCTGTCGAGTGGGCCGTGTGCTCCCCATACCACAATCTATTAAAAGTTGTGGGCCAGGTGAACTCCATGATACACTTTGGGATTCTCTAAACCCTGGCCCATAACACAATCTTTGCACTGTTTCACAGCCAAGAAGACATACACACTTGAATTGTTAACTCTGTTTCTCTCTCCACGCTGCTGCCAGACCTCCTGCCTTTTTCCAGCACTTTCTGTTTTCATTTCAGAATTCCAGCCTCCCCAGTAACTTGCTTTTATCACAAAACAAACTTCTAGCATTGCTTTACCAAATGAGCCAAATTAACAATTGTGCATTTCTGATGCACAATCCAAATCAGGGGTGTGCTTTTTCAAATGTTTACTGCTACCCTACAGCAGGATGATCACAACTCATGATTGTAAAGTCTTAGGTTTACCTAACATGGGCAACACGGTAGCACAGTGGTTACTACTATTGATTCATAGAGCTAGGGACCCGGGTGCGATTCCCGAGTTTGGTCACTGTCTGTGTCGGCGGAGTCTACACATTCCCCTCATGTCTGCTTGGGCTTCCTCTGGGTGCTCCAGTTTCCTCCCACAAGTCCCTAAAGAAGTGCTTGTTAGGTGAATTGGGCATTCTGAATCTTCCCTCAGTGTACCCGAACAGTCGCTGGAGTGTGGCGACTGGGGGATTTTCACAGTAACTTCATTGTAGTGTTAATATAAGCTTACTTGTGACACTAATAAAGATTATCACATGATCAAGATAAAGGGCGGAATTCTGAGACTCCGCACCGAAATCGCGATCGGCGCGGGGGCGGTGAATGGCCGTTGACACCATTTGAGATCCGGTGCAATGCCGCAAATCACACATGCGTGGCCATTGACAGAGGCCCCCGCAGCGATTCTCCAAGGACAACTGGCCGAGTTCCCGGCTCCGTGGTTCTAACCGCATTGTGCCTGTCTGGAACGGCCAGTGGTGGCTGCGGACTCCGTCCACGGCCGCCCTGATGGGGGGAACCTTCACTGGGGGGGGGCCTCACAAACGGCCACGCAAGCAATCGGGTGGCACCAATCTGCTGGCATGCGTGATCTCGGGGGGGGGACCTACATTCCTGGTGCCACTCCATGGGCTGAGACCGCCATGTCGCACGGGGCGGCCGCCTCAGGGCGCCGCCGTGCGCATGCGCGGACTCCTGACTGGAAGTGCAGGGCCCCGTATCCGCAGCCAGAGCTGCAAGAAGCACTGTGGGGCCCTACCAGCCCCGTGCAAATTGGAGAATCGCTCTGGACTTTCTTCGGGAAAGTCCAGAATGAAATGCCCGCGTTTTGATACTGGCGTGTGGACATAACCCCATTATTGAAGAATCCCGCCCAAGGCTATTGCACAAATTACTCATGCTCACAATAACATTTATATTTGTTGTTCTATTTTTCTACCACTCTACAATAGTTGTTTATAATGTTCTTCTCAAAACATATTCTGTTGTTTACATGATACAATGCCCTGGTTTTGGCTTTCAGCAATGGAGTGACAGCACTCATTGTTGACCTTGTAGAAAGCTGTCCACAAAGATCTAACAAGCTCTGTGGCATGGATTTCCCCTTTCATGACAATAATTACATTCTGGCATATTATATAAGGATTTCTGACATCTAGCAACAGTGATGCCATCAAGTTTGCTGAACAGCCAATCACAATGAATAATTTTCATAGACAGCAAGTCAGGAGGGAATAAGCAAGTCTTATCATTTACTTTTCATAACTTTACAGAATGTAAAATTGTGACAAGCCCATGGGATCGAGATAGAAACTGAAATAGTTTAACAAAAATATTTCAAAAAATTATTTTAAAAAGCTAAGGGGTTTTTCTTATGAAATGGAGAAATTTGACATCCCGCATATCATTTTTTTCAGGGTCAGACACATTGTTCAGTAGTAATTATGACTCAGAATGCTGTTAAAAACTTCATTCATCAAGGAATAACCTTTTCAAGGGTTTTTTGCAGTGAGAATAAAAGTGTAAAAAGTGAAGGCTCACAACAATGCAGCAATTTCTAACTTGACATCCTTCTGTCTGGGCTTCAGCAGAACACTTTGTAGAGCAACAGGGAATCACTGACAGAAATTTCTGAATTTCCTGGTTCAACTGTGCATGTGGAGGTGCTGTAGATTGCTGTTGGTTTTATAGAGTAATGATGGTGAATGCTGATCATTCTAACTGCAAAATCCATCACTATATTCAGATCAGAGAATTTCTGCAGTCTCATGATGATCTGCTGCTCACTACTTTAACTCTGATGTTAGCCCAATTCAAATAAGTAATTAATGCTAAAATATAAAAAAGTATTATTTTATTTGTTCTTGGAATGTGGGTGTCAGCAAAGCTACATTATTATTTTATTCCATATTGCCTGAATAAGTTGATAGTGGGCATACTTCTTAAACCACTGCAATCCTTGTTCTAATGCTCCTATGATGGTGTTAAATAGCAAATTCCAGGATTTTGCCCCATAATGACAGAGCAATAAGAGATATCTGAATTAGAATGGAGTCTGACTTGCAGGGTAACTTGGAGATAATGCTTTTCTCCTAAATATTGTTGCATACTGGTGATATGGCAGATGAGCTATGGCCCTGATCAATGTTGTCCCCAATACCATTAGATCTAGGGGATAGCTGGGCTTTATCTAGTTGAAAATGGTCACTACCTGCCACTCGTTTGCACAAAGGTTACCTACTTCTTATCAAGTTGACCCTTGATGTTGTCCAAATCCTTCTGTACTCGGGGTTTAGTTATAAATGGAGCTGAACACTGCAAAATCATCTAGGTACAGCACATGCCAAATGTTATATTTCAGGGAAGGTCATCAGTGATGCAGCTGCAGATGATTGGGGTCAAGATGTTGTATTGAGGAACTCCTACAGCAGTCCTAGGACTATGATGATTGGCCTCCAATGACAATAATGAGATTCCTCTGTGTCAACAGTGATTCTAATCACCAGAGGCTTTTTTCCCTTTCACCTCCACTGGAGTTTATTGTGCCTCCCTGGTGTCTGTCCATACGTGGTTGAATACTGAATGATATTTAGGGCAGCTACTCCCACCTCACTGTTGATATTCAGCTGTGTCCATGTTTACAAATGACTCTGGTGGAACTTCAACATGGATTACTGAACAGGTTATTGTTGAGGAGATGGAACCAGGTTAGATGAACTCTGTGGCAGGGATATGCAGCGTTGGAGCACAATTTTAGAGAGGAGAAAGGTACATAGTTTTAAAAAGAAGATCACTCAGCTTCAAGAGAAAGGGACTTAACTAATTAATAGTGTTGGACATAAATAAGCTCAGTTCCTTTATCATTTTACTGAAAGCTACCTCTAAAGGCTGCTCATCATAATCTATCTTCTTTAATTCTAGGTATATAAGGGGAAGATAAACAAAGTCTTACAGCATATAAGCACACCAGCTTGTCACAGTACACCTTCATCACTCTTCTTGTCCCACCCAAAGATATCGAAATAGTGAGATAAAGAGGAGTGCACACTGTGAGACACAGCATATGTGTACAAGAACAGTTGAAGCTGGCACAGGAGAAGGAACACAATCTCGAAGCCTTCCAAATTGTAGTTTCCTGCCTTAACAGGTAAGCCTTGGTTGGGAACCTGTTTTAAAAGGGTGTTTTTTGAGGATCAAATTTTGAATCTGGCACTGTGGAAACATGTGCCTGCTGCATGTTTACATGTGTATTTTGCAACTTTGTAGTCTACATACATTTTAACTGGAGCTCTCCACAGCCGATTCTTGGTTCAACTTAATGCAAAAGTCTCTTGGAATTTCAGATTAGAACTTTCCATCTCTTCTGGCTCTGACATGCAGAGTGAATAAGTAGAGAGAACCATGAAACCTTTCTCTGCTATTCGTTGTACACATGGAAGGATGAGGGGGTTGCTTAAACAAACATGGAATCATCCATTTCCTTCACAATTTTTTGTACAATGTTTAGCTTATATTGTTAATACCCTCATTGCTGCCCGGGATGAACCCAAAGCATAAATGTTTGTAGCTGTGGTGGCCTTGACACACACTCAGAGTACGGAGGTGCTTCAGCTACAGGTCAGCAATGCACATGTTACGAGAGCATTATCTTGTAAATCGAGCTTCAACGGGTCCTTTGTCTCTGACAAATGCAAATATCTCCCCTTTTGCCAATCGGTTCTGACGTGGGGGTTTGGGTCATTGAACCCAGAGCATTTGGTTGAAATTGCTCCGGATGACCTCTTCTTTCTGCAAAAAGAAACAAGTAAATGTGATCACTGCAAGAAAACACATCGTGCTAAAGGTGCGGTGGAAGCTGCTAAACGGAAAAACCTAAACAATTGTCGCAGAAGTTCTCCAGGCAACAAATCAAATCGGAAATCAGAACCATTCAACCCATAGGTTTACAGCAAGGAAAGATGTAATTTATTCTAGAGTATCTTGCTGGCTCTTCACTAAAGTAGCTTAAAACTATTCCTAATGCTTAGCTCTATCCCAAGAAACCTAGATGTTCCTCTGCTTTGCGCATATATCCAGTTTATTCTTAAAATCTCTACATATTTTAAAACCCTTTATTAAACTTCATCTTAGTCTTCCTTGTTCCAGTGAGAATAGTTCCAGCATGACAAAAGCAACAATAGCTTGCACTTCCATCGAGCATTTACCATGAAGATTACACACAAGACAATAAAAGAGGAACACCAGAGGTCAGAAGCAAGAGTTGAGGAGATATAATATGGGTTTTGAGGACGTTTATACAAGTGAGAAGAACAGGCTGGTTTTACAACAAAATTTCAAACATGAATGGAAATTTGTTGGGGTGAAGGGAGGTCGGGATGCATTGGATACCTGAAAGGCACAGAAGGGAAAGCAACTCAATGACGATAGCAGAGAAAAGATTAAATGGGACTATCGAGACAGAGAGAGGATGACATCAAGGATTTTAAATTTATAGTGTTGGAGAACATGGCACCAATGTAGATACACAGGGAAGTGAGTGAAAGACAAATTGTGCTTCATGCAGCATATGATATAAGCAACTTCATTTTTGATTATTTGGAGTTTATGAACTGTGGACACAGGAGGCCCAGCAAGGAGAATATTGAAATCATCAGGTAAGGCAGAACAATAGAAAAGGGTTTGGTGGATGGAGTAACTAAATTAAGGATGGAAGTGGACACTGTAAGGAAGTGAAACAAGTAATCTTGGGATAATGAATATAGGGTCTAAATGTTAGCTCCAATTTGAACAGAACACCAAAGTTGTGCATGGTCTTTTTGAACTTCAGTGAGATGCCAGAAGCATTGAATTTGGTGTCAAGTGATCAAAGTTTGTGTAGAGCATTGTAAACTACAATAGGGAATTTCAGCAGAACTGTTCCGATAAATAGAGTTTCTGTTACACTTCCCGCAACAGCAATAGAGTGGGGCAGCTCCAAGGGAATTCCTGTGCTATATGCTATGAAATTGGATCCTTCCACAAATTGGCACACTCTTCCACCAGATTCAGGTTGCACAAATATTGAAGCTGCAATATTTGGTGCAAAACAAAATTACATTCCACTATCATCACAGTGGCACTGTAAATGTACCCTTCAATGACTTGGATCAGTAACTTAATCTCCTTCACAACAAATAAGGTGCATTTGATCAATTGCGAAAGAAGCACTTGAGGCAAATTCACAGGTCACTATTCCATGAAGATATTAACAGCATATGGGAAAAACAATAATTCTTCTTTGTTAGCTAACCAGCTGCACATTTCAACACCTTGGTTATTTTTTCAACTCTTGGTTATTTTGAGAAGTTCTCAAGAAATATGCGAAACAGATAAACCTGGATATGTATACATCCATTTTGCACATTTTAATGTGACATCTGTCTGTCATGTAATTTATAGATATCTGAAAAGAAATGTGAATTACAGTAATGCTGTGCCTGAGTTCATAAATGAATCACAGAACACGACTCCCGAATTAGGATAATATTCATGAAAATATTCAAAAAAGTACCCAAGGCTGTAAGTAACATGAATGTGCGGGATTCGCCCTTCCCTGCCACTAAGATCAGGGGCTGGATTCTCCGCCGTCCACCGCTGGTAGTGGAGTTCCTGATGCGGCAGAGAATGCCACGTTGGCGAAAAACTGGATTCTGCACCGAGGGGGGAGGGGGGATTTGGGGGGGCAGACTTGTCCCCAGTCTCCACTCCTGCCCCGCTGGCCATAGCGATTTTCTTGCCCTGCACCAGCTGGAACATGCAAACAGATGATGTGCATTGATTTGAATATAATTAACATGCTGGAAGCCCGAATCTCCCTCATGCCAGCCCATTATGCTTTGGCCCACACAATGGGAACTCTACCAGCTGGGTGTCGTGAGATGTATATATAGAGACATATGAAGGGTTAATGACTACATCATAGTGTAATATAGATGGCAGCACTAGATTCATGTATAAATATGAGAACTCAAAGGATCTTGGGTCTCTTCGAACTAGGAGTGGCTAGACAGCAGAGTGTTTAAGAGATAGATAAAACAGATTTACACAGCATCCACCCAGTTGTTGTTAAAAAGCCACCACCGGAAAGGCAAGATCCTAAAAATCGCTTTGCTGAACTTGGAACCCCAAGATACAGGAGTAAGGACTGTTCCTCCTGGGGCCACATTAAACCCACAGATTTCTGCTGGTCAACATTTCCTACCACCGCCATACGTTCACGCCCCCCCCCCCTCCCATCCCCCTCTTGCCCCACCGCCACCATGTCCCCAACAGACGGTCACTGCTGATTTCCTCTCTGCCTGTCCTGATAGCTGGTTGCCCCCTTACTATCTGCTTACTCTCTCCTAACCACACAAATGGCAGCAGAAATCTGGATAATTCTTCCCTGAAAAGATGTGGATGGAGATTTCAAGATTGCGGTGGACAGATTTGTGTAGGAAGAGGATATCAGGGGAACTATGAGCAACGTTAGGTACCTGGGGTTGAGGTGGCTGATTGGCTATGATCTGGCAGAACGGCAGAGCAGGCTCAAGGGGTTGGATCAGACATCAAAAGTTGGCCGGATCACATTTATAATGTAATTGTGTTAATTATAAATTGTAAGCATTCAACTGTTTGCCTAAACCAGTCTCTAATGTCAGTTTTCAGCTAATGAAAGCTCTTTGCAAAGCAACTTGCTTTCCACTCCCTCAAAATGTATTTGTCAGCACCAAGTTGATTTCACGCCTCTCACATTTTCTGTGGTTTGCAAGCCGCTTTCTGCTTTTGATTCTATAATGTCTCTCAATTTAAAAACTGAAAAACAATATTATAAGTTGCTGGGAGGTTGCTTGAAAACCAAACATCATTAGTGAACATAGCAACATAGAGGATGAGACACCACCCTTGTGCAGAGGGGATTTCATTCACCATGCTTTTTGTAAATGTGGCAAATGACATCTCAGAAACTGATGAATGAGGCACAGGGGCGGTGCAATGCTGAGCTTCAATTTAAATTGTAACCATTTGCATTATCCTTTTTGCTGCAGACACATACACATTACAATGAAATTCCAATCAAATCCACCGATGGAAGGCATTTAAAAAGTGCAGTTTTTCAAAACCCATTCCAGTACTGGCCACAGGGATCTCCACTTATCACTTCTATGGTGCTTCTACCACAGATATTGCAAATGAACACAGACAATTAAAATAGTGTAAAAAAAAAAATTATATTGTCTTGCGTAGATCACTCCCACATCGGAACATAGACAGAAGCGTGACATAAACCACATTTGCAGGTCAGGGCTTGGCATGGCTTAACAGTAAATGAGGAGTGGACTAACCGGTAGCACATTATACCATGTATAAATGGAGTGCTAACTCGATTAATAGTGCTATTGAGTGGTTTCAGACATTTGGGGCGGGATTCTGTAATCCTGAGGCTAAGTGTTGACACCGCTGGAAACGCCGTTGCGTTTCTCCATGGCATCGACACGGCCTCAGGATCAGCAATTCTGGCCGCTACAGAGGGCCAGCATGGCACTGGAGCGGTTCACGCCGATCCAGCAGCTGATCCCGGCGTGAACTGGGTGCCACGGGACCCACACATCGCAGTGGCACCGGCACTAACGTGCGTATGTGCAGTGGCTTCCTTCAACGCACTGGCCCCGACGCAACATGGCGCAGGATGTGGCCTTGCCCACCGATTGGCGGGCCAGGCCACATCAGAGGCCCCACCTGGGGTCGGACCCCCCCCCCCCCCCCCCCGCCACAAGGCGCCCCCGACCCTTCCACGGTGATTTCCCGCCTGCTGAGAGCAGGTGTGGACAGCGGCGGCGGGACTCGCCATTTTTACGATGGCCGCCTGGCCCATCCCGGTCCAAGAATCGGCGGGTCGGCCACTTAGAGCGGCCCCCGACCGGCGCCGTGCCAACCACGCTGGCGCCAATGGTGCCGATTCTCCGCTCTGCAGAGAATTGTGTGCCGGCGTTGGGCGGCGAGGCACGATTCACGCCGGTCACGGGGATTCACCAGCCCAGCCCCGGCCTGAGTGAATCCCGCCCTTGTTTTCTATAAAGTGTGCCATTTTCTTCCACATTTGGTCCCTAATCCTGTAAGTAGTGACACCATGGGGCGTCATTCTCCGACCTCCCAGAGGGCTGGAAAATGGCCGTTGGCCGCCGTGAATCCCGCCCCCGCCGGTTGCCAAAGTCTCCGAAGGGAGAAAAGTCGGTGGGGCGTTAATGTCGCCGCTGCCGTCGGAGAATGTCACGGGTCTGCGCAAGGCAGCCAATTTTCGGCCTGCCGATATTCTCCCTTCTGGATGGGCCGAAGTCCCGTCGACGTGATGACCGTTCACATCGACGTAAATTAAACCTCCTTTTCATCGGCGTGACCCTGTGCTCCAGGTTCACGCCGACCAGCGTGGAGGTGAGTGACGGCCTGGGGGGTTGGCTCTGGGCAGGCGAAGGCGTGGCCGCAGTCTGAATGCGTGAGGAGAGGTGTGTCTCGGGTTGTGTGTGTGTGTGCGCGGCGGGGGGGTGGTTAGAGTGGGTTGGGCTCCGGGGGAGTGCCGGGAGGGGGGTCCGTTCCGGGGAGGAGTTGGGGTCCGTGCCGGGGTGGAGGTTGGGGGGGGTCCGTGCCGGGGTGGAGGTTGGGGGGGGTCCTTGCCGGGGAGGGGAGGGGGATGGGGGGGTCCGTGCGGGGAGGGGGATGGGGGGGTCCGTTCCGGGGAGGAGGTTGGGGTCCGTGCCGGGGTGCAGGTTGGGGGGGGGGTCCGTGCCGGGGAGGGAGATGGGGGGGGGTCCGTGCCGGGGAGGGGGATGGGGGGTCCGTTCCGGGGAGGAGGTTGGGGTCCGTGCCGGGGTGGAGGTTGGGGGGGGGACGGTGCCGGGGTGGAGGTTGGGGGGGGGTCCGTGCCGGGGAGGGGGATGGGGGGGTCCGTGCCGGGGAGGGGGATGGGGGGTCCGTGCCGGGGTGGAGGTTGGGGGGGTCCGTGCCGGGGTGGAGGTTGGGGGGGGTCCGTGCCGGGGAGGGGGATGGGGGGGGGTCCGTGCCAGGGAGGGGGGTGGGGGGGTCCGTTCCGGGGAGGAGGTTGGGGTCCGTGCCGGTGTGGAGGTTGGGGAGGGGTCCGTGCCGGGGTGGTGGTTGGGGGGGGGTCCGTGCCGGGGTGGAGGTTGGGGGGGGTCCGTGCCGGGGAGGGGGATGGGGGGTCCGTTCCGGGGAGGAGGTTGGGGTCCGTGCCGGGGTGGAGGTTGGGGGGGTCCGTGCCGGGGTGGAGGTTGGGGGAGGTCCGTGCCGGGGAGGGGGATGCGAGGGCAAGTGAGATGGTCCACCTGGCCAGGTGCCAGCCTCCAACAGTTGGACCCATGCGGTCCATGCCCCCTGGCTGGGGGGAGGAGGGGATATGGGCAATGATGACATGTCGTCGTTCCCCTCCCCCCCACCAGGCCATCATGTTTTCCGATCATCCAGCGATGTTGGCCGCCGTGGCGGCAGCCGCTAATGTCTATGTTGCCCTGGATGTGGAGGAGGAGGAGCGTGCCAGAGAGGCGGCGCAGGCTGCCGCAGAGGGACAGGCGGCAGCCGCCCAGGCTGGAGGGACACCTGACCGACAGGACGAGGAGGGGGAGGAGGACGTCGCGGCTCCACGGCAACGGAGGCACCCGAGGGCGCCCCGTGTGTACCGGCCCCGGCAGTCATACCAGGACCTCACGGACCGGGAATGCAGGAGGAGACTCCGGATGAGGCGGGAAACCGTGGCACACAGCTGCCACCTGCTGGCACACCTGTCACCGCGTGGCACTGGCGGGGGACACCCTCACCCCGTGTCCGTCAAGGTTACGGTGGCCCTGAACATTTATGCAACGGGGTCATTCCAGGCACCGAGTGGGGACCTGTCCAGCATATCGCAGACATCAGTGCATCGGTGCATCCGGGCAGTGACAGATGCCCTATATGCCATGGTGCTCCGCTACATCCGCTTCCCCGTGGACCGGGCCAGCCAAGATGCCCGGGCCGTGGGCTTCTCTGCCGTGGCCGGGTTCCCCATGGTCCAGGGCGCGATCGATGGGATGCACGTCGCCGTGCGGCCACCTGCAGATAACAGGGCCGTGTTCACCAATAGGAACGGGACCTATTCGATGAACATACAGGTGATCTGCGACCACCGCATGATGATCCTGCACGTCTGCGCCCGTTACCCAGGCAGTGTACACGACTCATACGTGTTGTCGCGGTCATCCATCCCCGGCATGTACGAGGGACGCCATCCCCGGCTGAGGGGCTGGTTGCTGGGCGACAGGGGCTACCCATTGCGATCGTGGCTGATGACGCCTGTACGGAGGCCACGCAATGAGGCGGAGAACCGCTACAATGATGCCCATGTAGCGACAAGGGGAGTGATAGAGAGGTGCTTTGGCGTGCTGAAGATGCGCTTCAGGTGCCTGGACCTCTCTGGGGGCGCCCTCCAGTATCGGTCAGATAGGGTCGGCCGCATCATTGTGGTGTGCTGCGTCCTGCACAACATAGCCCAGCAGAGGGGCGATGTGCCGCAGGCAGAGGAGGGCAGAGTGGAGGAGCAGCAGGAAGAGGCGCAGTCCTCCCCAGATGAGGGGGATGGGGGTAATGGTCAGGGCAGACGGGGTAGACACAGGCGGGTGGCTGTCCACCGTTACCGGCTGGCCCAGCGGGCACGGGACAGACTGATAGCCGCCCGCTTGACTGACTAGATTGGCGTGGGAATTGGGTAGTATGGCCACAGACCGCACACCAAGTCGGATTTGCGCCGTTTTGTGCGCCGATCGGCGGACTTTCCGCCGATAACGGAGAATTTTGCCCGATGTTTCTTTTATAAATTTAGCGTACCCAATTCATTTTTTCCAATTAAGGGGCAATTTAGCGTGGCCAATCCACCTATCCTGCACATCTTTGGGTTGTGGGGGCGAAACCCACGCAAACACAGGGAGAATGTGCAGACTCCACACGGACAGTGACCCAGAGCTGGGATAGAACCTGGTGCCGTGAGGCAGCAGGGCTAACCCACTGCACCCCCATGCTGCCCATAGTGACACCATATTAACCCCAGCCCTTACTCCCCAGCCACGTATGCTGCTCTGCAGCTTTGGGGGATGGTACCCTGAAATGCAGATTTGAATCCCCCTGATGCACCTCCATTTTACCATCATTTTGGGATTTGGAAGGTATGCTGCACCCATACTCTGTCTTCTTCCCCCTCATCCATTATACATTATTTTGTCAACCACTTATTTTACTTTATAAGTTGCAAGGGAGGAAGATGTCATTTTTGAGCTCATGTAGAAAGTACTTGGATTTTTATGGATTTTTATCTCAAGATATCCCAGTACCACAAATCCAACTCATTTAATTTGAAATGTGAACAATATTGTAGTGTGATTAAAATGTGGCCACCATGTTGCATAGAAATTCATACCAGCTGTAAATATGATGAATGGCTGACAGTTCTTTTTCTGCTGCTTGAGGGAGCAATGAAGCCCATAGCATTGGGGAGGCAATGGCATGGTGGTAATGTCACCAGATTAGTAATCCAAAGGCCCAAGATAATCGTCTGGGGGCACAAGTTTGAATTCCATGATGGAAGCTGGTAGAGTTTAAATTGATTTAATTAATCTGGAATTGAAAAGCTCATCTCAGTAACATTAAACCACTTTGATTGTCATAAAAACCCATCTTTAGAGAGGGAAAGCTGCCATCCATACCTGGTCTGGCCTAGATGTAACTCCAGACCCACAGCAATGCCTTCTGAAATAGCCTAGCAAGCCACTCAGTTCTATCAAAAACAATACAAAGCCCCCAAAAAAGGAATAAAACCACCTGACATCAGTCTTGGCACCGGAAATGGCAATGGAATAAAGTATCCTGTCGACCCTTCAAAGTCCATCTTCCCAACTCTGAGAGCTTGTGGCAAAATTGAGAGAGCAGGCCCACAGACTCGCCATAACCAGCTAACATAGTCACTCTCATAGAATCATATCCTGAGCTGGTGATGCTGGTGTCTGTTTTTGGTGCAATGTCTGTAAGGTACGCCCTATCCCAACAAAAGGATTGAACCATCAGAAGCGGCAGTATAGTGGCATGAAGTTGAGAGTGGTATGCAGTCAAGTTTGCTGGGAGTTCTCAACATTGAACCTCGACCCAATGAAGATCATAGCATCAGGTCAAACATGGGCAAGGGAATTTCCTACTGATTACCGTCTCTCTTTAGCTGATGAATCAGTACTCTTCCATTTTAACACCACTGAGAGGAAGCACGGAAGGTGACTAGGGCACAGTATATACTCCTGTTGCGGGCTGAAATGTCCATCACCAATAGTGGCTTGGTAGCACCATTACTGACCAAGTTGGCCAAGTTCCAAAGAACATAGCTGCTAGATTGGGATTGTGGCAGGTGGTGAGGCAAACAACAAGAGGGAAGAACCTATTTGTTCTCGTCCTAATCAATCTACCTGTTGCAGGTATCAATCTATCTGTTGATGACTGTATCAGTAGAGTGACCACTGCACAGTGCTTGTGGAGATGAAGTCCTGCCTTCACATTGAGGATACCTTCCAACATGCTGTGTGGCACTACCAATGTGCTAAATGGGATAGGTTTTGAACAGATCTAATAACACAAAACTGGGTATCCATGAGGCATTGGGAGTCATTAGCAGCAACAAAATTGCATACAACCACAATCTGTAACCACATGGCCTGCATATCCCCCACTCTACTGTTATGATTATGCCAAGTGGTTAACTCTGGTTTAATGAAGAGAGCTGGAGGGCATGCCAGGAGTAGCACAGGCATACCTAAAATTGAGATGTCAACCTGTTGAAGCTGCAACACTGGACTACATGCATGCCAAATATCACAGGCAGCATGTAATAGACAATAAGCAATCCCACCACCATCGGATCAGGTCTATGCTCTGCAGTCCTGCCACATCCAGTCATGAATCATGATGCACAATTCAACAACTCACTGGAGGAAAAAATTCAACAATGATGGGTGAGCCTAGCACATCAGTGCAAAACACAAGGCTGAAGCATTTGCAACAATCTTCAGTTATAAATGCCAAGTGAGGGCAGCACGGTGGCGCAATGGTTAGCATTGCTGCCTACGGCGCTGAGGACCCGGGTTCGAATCACGGCTCTGAGTCACTGGCCATGTGGAGTTTACACATTCTCCCCGTGTCTGCATGGGTTTCGCCCCCACAACCCAAAAGATGTGCAGGGAAGGTGGATTGGCCATGCTAAATTGCCCCTTAATTGGAAAAAAAATAATTGGGTACTCTAAATTTATTTTTAAAAATAAAAGAAATAAATAAATGCCACGTGGAAGATCCATGGCGACCTCATTCTGAGGTCCCCAGCATCACAGATGCCAATCTTCAGCCAATTCAATTCACTCCACATGATATCATGAAATGGCTTAAGGCACTGGATACTGCAGGTCTATGGGCCCTGACTACATTTCAGCAGTAGTACTGAAGACCTGTGCTCCAGGGTGAGCTGTGTCCTTAGCCAAGCTGTTCCAGTACAGCTATAATTCTGGCATCTATCCGGCAATATGGAAAACTGCCCATGCATGTCCTGTCTTCAAAAAGCAGTCGAAATTCCGGCCAATTACTGCCTCATCAGTCTACATTTGATCACCAGCAAAGTGATGGAAGGCGTCATCAAAAATGTCAGACAAAGCGGCATTTACTCAGAAACAACTTGCACACTGACGCTCAGTTTGAGTTCCACCATGCCCACTCAGCTCTTGACTTCATCATAACCTTAGCCCGAACATGGCCAAAAGAGCTGAACTCAGAAGGAGATGTGAGAGTGACTGCCCTTGACATCAAGGTCACATTTGATTGAGTGTGGCATCAAGGAGCCCTAGCAAAACTGGAGACAATGGGAATAAGGTGGAAAACTCTACAGTTTGAGTCATACGTCCCATAAAAGGAAGATGGTCATGGTTCTTAGAGGTCATTCACCTCAGCCCCAGGATATCA
This sequence comes from Scyliorhinus torazame, assembly GCF_047496885.1. Classification (NCBI taxonomy): domain Eukaryota; kingdom Metazoa; phylum Chordata; class Chondrichthyes; order Carcharhiniformes; family Scyliorhinidae; genus Scyliorhinus; species Scyliorhinus torazame. The sequence continues at coordinate 116,145,546 of NC_092722.1, read as the reverse complement.
CTGCAGGAGTCTCTCAGGATAATGTCCTAGGCCCAACCATCTTCAGCTAGTTCATTAATGCCCTTACTTCGATCTTAAAGTCAGAAGTGGGGATGTTCATTGATGATTGTTCAATGTTTCGTACCATTTGCAACTCCTCAGATATTGAACAGTCCATGTGAATACGCAGCAAGACCACAACAACATTCAGGTTTAGGCTGATGAGCAGCAAGTGACATGTGCACCACTTGCAATGACCATCTCTAACAGGAGAGTAACAGGAGAGCTCCCTAGTACATTCAATGGCACTGCCAACAGTGCATCCTGTTCTATTTTGGGCTGTATGATCCGATGAACTGAATTTTATCTCCATGGCAGAGGCCCTGACCGAAGAGCTAGAAAATCAGGGACATACCACCTTGGTCATTTGTGGAAATCCCTGTCCCATTTTCAGGAATCAGCACTAATTAGTGCTGTGAGGGTGGCCATTCCTTTCAAGGAAGGTGGCTGCCCCAATGAACTGTTGGCCAAGCAGAAGACCCGCAGCTCAGCAATCGCAGAAATACCACCAAGAATGGTGGTCACCACTGGAATTGGAAGAGGAGGTCATCATAAAAGTAGACTGGCTTCCCAACCAGTAGGGAGGAACTGGGGCACTGGGGTAAGTCTGTCAGGCTGTGGTAAGGGAGTGGGTGGCTTGGTGAGGGCCGTGGAGAAAGCCGTCTTGGGAAGACTGTTGTCATTGACTATCCTTCTCTGGGACACTGATTGACACCAAGCCCAGATGGAGGCCAGCCGGTGTTCACAAGGTGGTCTGACTCCCCATGCAGCAGAGGCCCTTTCCCTACTGCTGGTAAAATATCCGGGGCTTTCAATTGTTCATTTAAGAGGCTCAATTAGCCTCAGAGCTGGTGAAACAACATGTCAAAAGGAAGGCGAGAGGTAGTCAACCTCACCATCTTAAAGATGTCACCCTTTCAAGCCTCCCAGCCTGTCTCTGTAGAGTTGGTAAACTCCTGGGAGGCGGCAGTGGGGCTGCAAGTAGTTGTAAAAACAACATAAAGAGTGCATAGCAGAAATAATATACGTTCTCAGTAGGTCAGGTGACAGAGTGACACAATTTTTCTGTATTAAGCAACAATAGATCCCAATTGGTAAAGCCGACGGGTATTCTATATTTATGTAATGGCTCATAAACAGAAGCTGAATTGATGGCAGCGAGTGATTTTCATCCTACTCTGTGTTGTACATGTTTTACGTACTGTGAAATAGAGAAGCCTGCAAATGGTGCCTTGTGTTAATCCAGCTGCCTTTGGGGAAATTGAAGGATTACAGAAGACCAGGAGATGTGGTGCAAATCAAAAGAGAGTTTCATTGCCATTCTTCCAGATATCACTGCTGTGCAAACAGATGAAGGGCAGTGGGAGTTCATTTCTGTATGAAAGCAAGCAAACAGACTATTTAAGGGAGCAATTGACACCATCACTTCCAAGCTGAATTCTGTGACAGATCAGAACAGAATTCATCAATGGTGGCCTACTTTGAAGATTGAATGATTCCACCAGATGGCACAATTTGATTATTGCCTTTTCTAGTGAAGTTCAGCTGCAAAAGAAATATCCTCGGGCATTTCTGCGCAGTTGTTTCTAGGTTCGCGCATACGGTTGCTCAGATAAGATGAGCTCAGGCAGTCCAGCTGTGGTTCAAACATCTCACATCATCCCTTTCAACTTCTTCTGCCTACAAAAAACTTGATTAGAGCAGTTTATTCAATACAATAAGAACCCAGGCTGCAGATTGTAATAGAGCACTTTGGACCAGCCTAAAAGGCCAGGCAGAAGATTAAACATCATGCAGTTCAGATAGAAAAATACTGATATGGACTTCTGGATAATTTTCCAATCCTTACCCAAACATATTGGACTGGATTATCTGCAGCCTGCCGTCAGTAGCGGAGTTCCTGGTGCGGCGGAGAATCCGGATTCGGGCAGGCAACGGGATCCATTCCAATGCTTCGGTCCCCCGTTGGCGTCGGAATCGAGTTTCATATCCCATGCCAGCAGGAGGATGCAAATAGATCATTAAGACCCATTTGCATCCTAGTAAATGAGCCGGGCACCGGGGGCAGATTCTCTCAGCCCGGGCCGGTTCGGAGAATCGCTGGGCCGGGAGGGATTCGCGCTGTGCTGCCCCGATGCCGGTCCTCTGATTCTCTGGTCACCGGAGAATCGCGCCATTGGCACCGGCGCGGTCGGCATGGCGCTGGTTGGGTGCCGCTCTACAGGCCCCCCCACCGATTCTCCGCCCGGGATGGGCCGAGTGGCCGCCAAGAAAGCCCGAGTCCCGCCGACGCTGTTCACATGCGGTCTTACCCGGCGGGACCTTGGCATCTATCCTGCGGGGGGCAGCCTGGTGGGTGGGGGGGGGTCTGACCCGGTGAGGGGGCCTCCACTGTGGCCTGGCCCGCGATAGGGGCCTACCAATCGGCTGGCCGGCCTCTCCTGGTGGGGGCCTCTTTTACTGCGCCGGCCCCTGTTGCCCTACGACATATCGCGCCGGCCGCAGCGCACATGCGCGCCGTTCGCAGAGCACATGCGCAGACCCGCGGCGCATGTTTAACGCCGGTATCGGCAGCTGGAGTGGCAAGAGTCGCTCCAGTGCCGTGCTGGCCCCCTGCAGGGCAGAGGATCACTATACTTAGCGGTCTGATGACGCCGTCGTTAAACTCTCTGATTTTTACGACGGCATCAACACTCTGCCGTCAGAAGGGAGAATCCCGCCCCATATTCTCTGGGCCCCCATGACTGTCCGGTCCTATGGGCCGGGAATCACTTGGGCCGGGAATCACTTTGGCGAGAATTGGTGCGGGTCTTGACAAATATGGACCTGATGCGAACTCTTGGCCCAAAATCCATCGGAGGACCACCTTCCTCCCTCACTATGCAAGACCTGGCCACACCGCCCTCACCTGATCTGCCCCACCCACCAGATATCACCCAATTAGAGGGAACCCCCAATTGAGACTCACCCCAATTAGAGACCCCTCCATTATGAGATCCCCATCCGAGACCCCTTAATTAGAGAGATCCCCACCAGAGACCGCCATAAGAGACACCCCTGCCTGGAAAACCCCCCATGAAAGAGACCGGTGCCTGGAAGGCCCCCATAAGAGAGACCCTTACCTGGAAGCTAAAGGGCAGTCGAAACAGAGACAGTAAAAAAAAATCACTGCTTTGAAACTCACTTGGGCAATACACCTGCTGGCTCAGATGCAGGAAGCAACACCTGTCAATTTCTGGAAAGAGAAAACCGGTCATTTGGGTTTAAACCCCCTCATATCTCTGTGAAATTGTTTTCACTGGGCTGTGATTAACAGCTTCCACATACACCCAGCTGTCTACATTTCCGTTCACGCTCAGGTGGCTTTGGAGTACCTAGCTGTGAAACTAGTCACAGATTTATAAACATTTAGCTATGATTAACAACTCATGGACCTCATCAAAGACAGTTGAGTGTTTTTGGTTAGTTTCATAGTTGGGGTGCTGTGGAGAGGGTTCTCTAATTAGGGATAATCTGGTGGGGGGGTCAGTGGGGAGTGGTCATGGTACTATGGGGGTTATGGTGATTCAGAAAATACTGGGGTGGGAATGGTGGCTGAATTTCTTTGCGGGGGGCTGAATTGTGTTGTGGAGAGTGGGGAGTCTGAATTTCGTAGTGGGGGAGGAGGCCCCAGCCGCATGATCACACCATTAGGCGATCAACTCAAAATGGCTGTCCGAAAGCGGGATTCCCGAGGGAATTCATCACTATCCTCCCCGTGCATAAATTTGCATGACAAATTCCCATCATGAACTCAAATCAGGTGCGATTGAGCTTCGGCGGGAGAACATAGGGCGGGATTCTAGGGTCGCTGATGCCAAAATCGCACTCGGCAATTGGCCGGAGAATCCCCGGTTGCGCCGAAATGTGGGGCGGTGTCGCTTTTGCAATGCTCCACCCTCTCAAAAATAGCGTACTCTCAGTACGCCGTATGCTGTCGGGATGTCCTTGGGACGCCACCTATGGCCCTCCCCCCGATGCTCTGCCTCCGATGGGACAAGTTCGTGACTCCGTGAAACACTTGTCCTTTTTATTTTCGTGAACCCGGCGTGGCGACTGCGGACTGAGGCCAGCACCGCCACAGTCGGAGGGGAGCCATTCTGAGGGCATGGGGCACTGGTGGGGGATGTTCCGGGGGTGGCGAGACTGATTACAGGGGGGGCAGTTTTTGGCAGGCTGGGTCTGTGCGCGGCCGGCGCCATGTTGCACGGTGCGGCCGCTGCAGGCTGCCGCCGTGCACATGCGTGGCCACGGACCCGGCAATTATCTGGCCATATCCACAGGTAAAGCCGGGGCCTTATGCTGCGTGCCTGTTAGCCCCCCACCAGATGGAGGATCGGTGCAGCTTTTGCGCCGTTTCTTCAGGCGTAAAACGCCACTGTTCCCACGCTGGCATCAGCACTTAAGTCTTCAAATTGGAGAATCCAGCCCATAGTCTCCCAAATGATGTTTCCTGCCCTTTATGATAAAACATTTGCTATTAAATTTTTGGATTTATGATTTGGGATTTTTGTCAGCCATGTTCAGATGTTAGCAATCTTGCTTTTGAGTTGCAAGATTCTCGGTTCAAGTCCTCCTCCATAGCTTCAGCACAAAGATCTATGCTGACATTTCAGTGCAGCACTGAATGAATACTACACTATTGGAGAAGCCGTCTTTCAGATTGCTGTAACCCACACAAGACCTACAGGACGACCCAATCAATCTGCCCGTCTGGCTCGTGAGAGGCTGAGGCCCAAAAGCGGCGCTTGTTAATTCCCAAAATAAAAGCCGGCGCAGAAGGGAGCTGGCAGCTTTAGATGGTCCTGGCTGAGACCAGGTATGCTTTTCACCGCTGGGCATTCTTATTGTGAGTAAGAGTACAGGTGGTGCTGCTGGACATCTAGCCCATGGTCGCATCTCACCACAGAAGAGCAAGGTTAACACTGGCTCAAAAATGCTGCTCTTCGGGAGGCTCAATGCTTTTTACGCAAGTATAAAAGACTGGGCTCAGTATACTGAACGAATGCATTACTTTTTCAGGGGATGGCCGTCAGAAGGTGATTCCCCTGACTGCCTGTTGAACCTCCACATTTAGCATCATAAGAAGCCTAACCTATACTGCGGCCCCAGACTTCAAGATGTTTGACCAACTCGTGGCATTCGTGGTAGACCACTAAGAACCCAAACCGTTGGTCATTTTCCAAAGATACCGGTTCAATATAGATGAGAGAACCCCAGGGGATTCTGTTACTGGGTTTCTAGCACGCTATTGCAAGCTGGCTGCGCACCATAATTAGAGGCCATCCCTACCGGAGATGCTAAGTGACAGCCATTGAATGCAGAGTTTTTTAAAAATAAATTTAGAATACCCAATTTTTATTTTATTTTTTCCAATTAAGGGGCAATTTAGTGTGACCAATCTACCTAAGCTGCACATCTTTGGGTTGTGGGGGTGAAACCCACACAGACATGGGGCGAATGTGCAAACTCCACATGGACAGTGACCCAGGGCCGGTATTCGAACCCGGGTCCTCAGCGTCGCAGTCCCAGTGCTATCCACTGCGCCACATGCTGCCTGCATTGTATGCTGAGTTAACAACATGGCAACCCGTGTAAATAGCTGACGGAACTGTCTTTGGATCTGCAAAGGACCATTGTGATCTCCCTCTCATGGGGGAATAGGAAGAAGGGAGTCCAGGTGCTCCAGGGCGCATCAGAGATAGTGGTGAGTAGTGTAGGACTCCCCCCTAACCCCCCCCCCCCCACCCACCCCGCCCACCCCCGCCTCCCCACTCCCCCTTATTCAAGCGATTGGTGCGTCCTGGGAACAAAGCATCTGGGACTCAGCCCGAGCAATGTCTGGACCAGGCCATTGGCTGAGGGCAGGTGCAGCCAGATGAGCAGTTTAGCCCTGAACCACTGGAGGAGAACTCAGAGAGGTGCTGGACCTGTGGTCGGAGGAGCAGCAGGGACCAGGAACACCAAGTCAGTCAACAAGAGCATTGCCATGTCAAGGGACACACCTGCGTAGAGCCAGGGCCTTCCACTTAGCGCAGCCTGACGAAGATGAGTGCATGCAGTTAAACTGCACCTTCACACAAAGGTTGCCCCCATCAACGTTGTTTAAAGTGGACAGGCAATTCAGCCGATAGCATCTGCCCAGACATTGCAATGGGCCCTCCTGTCAGCAGCGAACGAGTACATGTTTGAGTATCGCTGAGGCACACTGATTGCAAATATGGACACTTAGAGCCGAATTCCACTGCCAGCACACTCCGCCCCCCCCCCCACCCCCCAACCTCATCTCCACCAGTGAATGGTAAGGCCTTATTGGCTTTAGGTTTTATGGATACCTTGCCGGTCACCGCTGCACAAGTTCGCAACTGGACGCAGAGGGACCCAGTCTTGACAAAGTTAGGCCACGTCGTCTTCCACAGGGTTCAGCAAGGGAAACTGCCTATGGAACTATGGGCTGTCGAAACCAAGCAGCAAGAGCTGAGTGTGGAGGATGGCATCCTCCTGTGGAGCTCGCATTCTGATTCCAAGCCAAGGCACCAAGATTATTCTTTAAAACCTACACAATGGACAACCGGGGTGTCGCTGATGAAAATGCTTGCCAGGATCTACGTTTGGTGGCCAGGCTTGGATGGCAACATCGAGTGGTTGGCCCAGCATTATACCATGTTCCAGGAACATCAACAGCTCCAGATCCAATCGTACCCCCCCCACCTTTGGGAATGACCATTCTGACCTAGGGTGTGCCTGCATGTGGACTTCTCTGGACCCTTCCAAAGCTCAATGTTCTTGCTGATACGGACCCCAATACAAATGGTTAAACGTCCATCAAATGCCGTCCATCACTTCAAAGGCTACCATCGAGAAACAGTGCCTCTCATTCAGCACCCTTGGCATCTCGGAGGTATTGGTCATGGATGATGATACCGCGATTACGAGTGAGGCATTTGCGCACTTCACAAAATCAACCAGGGTGAAGCACATCTGGATCACCCCGTACCACCCTTCCACAAATGGTCTGGCAGAACGAGCAGTACAGGCATTGAGGAACGGCATGACGAAATAGACCATGGGATCCATCGAGATGAGGTTGGTGTATTTTTTGTTAGCTAACATACCAGACCACAAGTTACAACTGGAATTTCACCGCCGAATCTGCTGATGGGCCGGAAGCTGAAAACCCACCTAACGTTACCGATATTAGTGGGAAAGTAGAACGGAGACAAGATCTCCAAAGGCAGTACCAAAGCAGATAGACACGGGACAGAGGTTTTCAACTGGCAAACATGGTATACGTCCGGAAATTCAGAGAAGATGCCCAGTGGATACCAGGGACTGTGGTGGAACTGACTGGCCTGGCATCTTTACACAGTGAAAACACTGGGGCGCAAGGCACAAAAGAATGTGGACTACCCCCGGAGCAGGGAGCTATGGCCAGGACCAACCCTACCGGATGAGCTATCTTTTAGTCCCGCCTGCCCAGCACAAAAAGGCCTGGCAGCAAACCCATTAGGGGCTGTTATACAGAGATTCGGGAGGTGGAGGACTCAGGGTCCGACATTATGTCTCAAGCAACCCTGGTTTTGGACGACAGCCTTGCCAGGGAATGGTGGCCTATGGCACCCCAGATGATTGGCGTAAAAACTGTGTTCACCAACACGCTTCATGCTTCCCAACCCAGCCACACAGCAGCCGGAGTGCAACCATGGGTGAAGCAGATAAGGCAGCCTCCTCCACATTCTATGTCAGAGGGACTCGCGGACTTTGAGGGGGAGGGATTTGCAACCCCCACAAGACCCAGGGGGATGACAAAATCAATCTACCTGTGGGGCTTGTAAAATATGAGCTCCCCCACTGAAGGGCGGAGGCCCAATAGCAGGGCTCATTAATTCCTCAAGATAAAAGCTGGCCCAGAAGCGAGCTGGCATCTTTGGATGGTCCTGTCTGGACTAGGTGTGCGTTTAATCACTGTGCGTTCTTACTGTGAGTTTTTGATTTCAGCCCCACTGTCCATGGAGTCCCAAGACAAGTGAATTAACCAATAATTTGTATAAAATTCCCCAAATCTTTGGCCTTTTGTTACTCAATAATTTACAGTCATCAGGTTTGTCAGTTGAAACATGATTGCTGTTTATTTATAACAGATATAAAGATTAAATGTGCAGCAATTATAATGAAATAACAGCAAACTAACCTACTACCCCCACTTTAACTGTCCCAACCTCCATTCATACACATACATACACACACACACACACATACAAGACAAACCAACACAGAGTGGTGGAAAAGAACGGTGGCAAGGGGTACAAATAACAGGAATTAAAGTAAAAGGAAAGATAAGAGTTCTTGCTTTCGATGTTGAACTTTTTGCAGCAGGCTGTCCTCCCAGCACACTAGCAGGTCTTCTAGCAGGAACATTCATTCAGTACTCACAGACAGTAGGATTTCTTATGGAGATTCTTTAGCCTTTATTAAACAGGGCCTTCAACTCCAAGGGCGACCTTTCAGACTACTTCTCTCATAACACTCTTGGTCTTGAATCAAACCCAGATTCCACCCTGGAGTTTTAATCAGGTTTAATCGCAGTTTCACTAAAATGACCTCCGGCCTTACTGGGGGGAAGAAAAGAGTTCTTACACTGGATTTTCAGAGAGATTTCATCATAACAGAGAGAGAAAATCAGAGAAGCTTGTTCCCGCTTCTGAACTGAAAGCTAAACTACCACCCAGCCTTACTGGGGAGAGGGACGTTCCAGAAAAAGCCAAGCATCTTGAGCTAGTTAACTGGTTGCTAGCCAAGTCCATCAATCTGAGTCATCACTGATAGTCAAATCATTCTGGAATCTACTTGTTTGAATTAAAGGTAGCACAGCCCTTTGGAATTGGCTTGTTTGAATTAAAGGCTGGTTAATGCTAACTGCCTTCTCACAGGTCACTGCTTCTACTTTAGTTAAAGATACATGTTCATAAATCATCCACAAGTCAAAATTGTAATTGCAAAATTAAAAGAAAAGAAAGGGGAAAACAGGGTTTAAATGGCAGGATCCTGACACGAGAAAGAAATAAACTACTTGAACTTACCTTTTCGGGACTCCTCATCAAGTCTCCATCTGCCTATTCGGGTGGATGCAAGAGGCCCTAAGGCACTATTTTGAAGAAGATCATAGGGGAGTTATTCTCAGTCCTGGCCAATGTGTATCCTCCCACAAGTCCCAAAAGATGTGCTGTTTGGTAATTTGGACATTTTGAACTCACTCTCAGTATACCAGAACAACGCCAGAATGTGGCGACTCGGGGCTTTTCACAATACCTTCATTACAGCGTGAATGTAAGCCTACTTGTGACAATAATGTAGATTATATTATATGATCCACACCACAAGAAACTGATCATTATCATATTGCCTTTTATGGAATTTGTTGTGTGCAGATAGGCTGACACATCTACCACATTACAACAGTGCACCTTTGGCACTAAATTACTTTTAGACTTCCGGTTGTCATGAAAACGCTATATAAATACAATTTTGTCCTTTTTTAATTACCTTTTTAAAGTAGAATTGCTGAATAGCTAACAAAACTGTGGGAAATATGCAGCTTTCAATCATGTAATTTTGTCAGTGACGTGAAGCCAATCATTACACAGCTATTTTAATGACCCTTTAATCATTTAGCAGCAGTTAACAAATCACTGAACAATTGAAAACTCCAGCTGTAGACTCCTGAATCGTTGGGTAGGGAAAAACAGTGAAACACCAATAAAGAAAAAAATTAAAATCTTCCCCAGTTTTATTTCTCAAAAAGCTATTGAGCGAAGGTCAGTAGGACATTTCAAAACTGAGATTAATAGATTTATTTGGGGAGGTAAAGTATTAAGAATTATGAAACAATGCTGGGGAAAGTGAATTAAGATACAGATTAGCGACATCTAACTAAATGGTTGAACAGGCTCGAGGTGCTGGTAGTCATAGTAATGGAAAAAGGTAAGTACACTCTTTATGATAATGACTATTCCCAGCATGCAGTGAATGTGAGTAATTGAATAATGGGGCCAGTCAGAATGAACACTTCTTCCATAATTCAAAGATGCTGGCTGAAGGTCTAAAGACTTGAAAAGTATGTAAATATTGCCATAACTTAAGAGCATAGCACAGTCATAGGAAAAACAATCCTGCAGTTGTTGAAAGTGTACAACTGACAATGAAATCTTGTCAACGATGTTGAGAGAAATGTAAGCAAAACTGACAGGGGTATGCAAATTCAGCAACTGTGACACAGTGGATGATAGAATTTATTGCAGGAAGATATTTCTTTCATCAAGTCACCATGTCACATTCCCCACTGCTTTTATTTCTCAGGAAAGACAGGAAAATAATCGGACCATTGAGTGCAATGAATGGTGAAGCTTTGGAATTCATTTACTCCAACATGAGCAAGATATTGTGAATTTGTGCAAGAAGGAGCATGAAAAAAGTATTGAGACTGTGAGGACTAGTATCAGGAAGATCTAATGCACTGTTCCAATTGTGTATTCCATGATTTGCAGATGTTGCACATGCACAAGCACATAGCACCATATATTCAGGCTGAGTCACATAGTAAATTATGGAGAACTGATGACGAAAAGCTGCATTGGTCATGGCTAATCAGGGATTAGTTGAAGCAGGATAGAGGCCTGAATACTGACACAGCGGCAGCAGAGTACCAGGAGCTCTTGTACAAGAGATTTGAAAATGATTGATGATGGAGGAATCAAACACATGAATATTGAGTACCATCTCCAACATGAGTGATGTAATGATGTATTAGCTGTCTCCATAGAAATCGGCCACTGAACAGGTGGGTACACATGCAGAAGAGCAGCGTTTTTCAATCTTTTTTGTCCAGGACTCATTTTTACCAACCTTCGCGACCCACAGCGGCCGGCCTTTGCGACCCATATGGCCCGAACCTCACGGACACCAATTTCATCTACCTTTAATGTGGCAGGTGAGCCTGCTTCATCCTCACAATCTCACTTGCTTTGTTATTGAATGTTACATTTCTGATAATAACTTTAGCTGATGACTTCAGATCCCTCTGCATCCATTGAAACAAATAAAGAGGTTTGTGCTCAAACTCGTCATGCTTAGTCTTCAAATGTCTTTGAAGTTTGAGGGTTTTAAACTTTCACTTGCCAGTGCTTCCCTGCATATACACACATGAGTTTTGAATCCTGATTTGCAGTGGCACAATTAATAACCAATACCTCAAGTAATCATCTTTATGCTGTTTCGTACCTATTTTCAGATTCTCCTTCATGGGTTGTTCAACAGAGGGCCTGGAGCTCATACCAGCATTGCTGGCAGCTGCAAAATGGAGGCATCGCTCCAGTGCGCACAGAACACGTGATGTCGTGACCCCTGCTCTCTGCCGCCACTCCAGGCAGGAAGACTCCAGCGATTTAAAAAAACATCTGCTCCTGGGTCAGCACGCTGACGTCAGGAGGAGGCGTTCTGTGCCACTGGGCTCCAGGCCTGCACACTGCTGAGGGAGCACGCATTGGTTGGAACGGCCAAAATTCTGAAAGCCGGTCCTGGCCTGCATATTTAAAAGCCGGTCGCCCCATTGAGCACCTCTACCTGTGATCGGGAACGCCATATCCCATGGCCGCGCGACTCCCAACACCCGCCCCCGACCCACCGTCGCGACCCTGGGTTTGAAAATGACTGGTATAGAGTTCACTCAGACAAGTCTTCGGCAGAGTAAAAACACCTACCATCAATGTATCCAATGCCAACAGTAGCCTTCAAATTGCAGTTAACGGTGGCTTATTTAGAGAACAGCCACAGGCAACTTTGAGGAAGAACTTCTAAGGTCTCATGAATAGTAAGTGTTTTTTGTGAATGCAGATCAGTGAGTTTTGTTAGGAGACATCCTCCAGCAGTGGAATGTGTGGAGTGCCATATGAGGAGCCAACTGGCACTGTCACATAACCCTTCACAAATAACAGAATTCAAAGCAACACTACAGCAGCAGAATCCCACAGCACTGACAAAGGTTCATCAGGTTAGTCACACAGGCAGCTAGAAGGCCTTTTGTGTCTCTTGAAACTTGCTACTAGGCTATGCAACCATCCTTTAAATTAATTGCTTTCACCAGTGGAACATTTTGGAGTACATCTAGAAGCAGCGCACAACAAATCTTAATAAAGGAGTGTTGCTAACTTTTGGTTGGTTCACTTGGCTCTGTTTTATAACCTTTGCTCTCGAATCGCCAGGTATCTTTATGATACCGCCACGAGGTTCAAGTCCAAGTAATCAACACACCAATTAGTAAGATTCAAATCAAAGCACATTTATTAAACACAGTAATCGCTACTCATGCACAAATTCTACGTCTAAGCTACTTCTACAATTAACAGGCCTATACTTAACTTCGGACTGGCCCACCAGGCCAGGGGAACAAATGGCCTTTCGTTCGGAATCTGAAACTGCGGGATTCAAAGCTGGTATGGACTGGTAGCTAGGAACGCCTATCTCGTAGCGAGCGTCGACTTGAGACTTACTTCAGGGATGTGGCAGCTTGGACCGTTCACTCTCAGGGGTTGCTTCGCGTTGCTGAGTGACCTGGTCAAGGAAAAAACGATTTGAACGTGGGGCTTCACTTTTATTGTCCCCAGGGGCTTCCAGCCTTTTGGGGAGGACCCTGTACCTGGTTCTAGGTGATTGGAATTTGTTCCAAATCGCTTGGTTCGATTTCTCCAATACTGGAGCGGTTCCCTGATCGACGGGCGGTCTTGAGGTGTTTGTTAACCTCTTTTGTGTTGGCTCCTGCTGGGGAGTCTGGCTTAGTTTTGTGTGTCCCAAATGTTGCTATTGTTCCCGGGGATTGCTCATTAGTATGTACATGGCTGCTACATTATTATGCTGATGGTCACTGGTATCGATGCTGTCTGGGCTTTTGCAGAGTTAAATACACAGCAAACCTGCACCAATACCAATAAGGATTCTATCACGTAGATACTGTCACACCAAGATGGTGTGGTGTCGCTTGTTACTGGGCTCTGGGTACTGTGGGGATCATTAACGGCTGGGGGGGGGGGGGGGGGGGGGGGGGGGGGCGTTGAGGTCATTGGGTTCGCGTTCGCGCGTAACCAAATGTCCATTATAACGATGAGCCACGCGGAGGATGTCCTCATGGTTCTTCTTCTTTCACTTCTCTTCTCTTCTCTTGTCCTGGAGCTTCTGGAGTTGTGTGTGATCAAGCATAGTGTCTGTTACTATCTTGGTTTAACATCTCGTATGATTGCCTGTCTGTCCTTTAGTGCCAATTACTCCCTTTATAATTGGTCACGATGTGTGACTCCCTCATTTTTTTTCAAAAACCGAATTTCAGGACTAGACACACTTACAAATACTGAACCAGTGCGAGCCATTTCGCAGACTGTGCGGTTTACCATCCAAATGATTGAGGATGTAAATAGCAGAGGGTTGGCAACCTAAGGGTTACCTGAAACAAAACAAAACTTTTTGAACCAAACTTTCCGAAATTATGTGCAATTGGGCCGCGATGGGTACGATTTGGATGGAGTCCCTGGGTAGGACGGCGACCAATGCCGTGTGTACCCTACCCAAGCGTAGCTGACCAGAGGGGAGTTCCCAGGCAGTGCGGGTCCCAATGCCGTTTCTCCACTGCCTGAGCAACCGACAAGAACGGGCAAGAAATGTAGTCAATGTGGGGGGTTGCCGTATTGGTTCCTTCCTCGAACCAGAAGAGCAGTTACGACCGGGGTTCTGTGTTTCCGTCGACAGACGAGTTCCTCTGAACTGGCGTCTGGGACCTTAACAAGTCGCTGTGGACAAACTAGTTCCGCTGAACTAGCGTCTGGCCAAACTAGTTTCTCGGACTGCCAGTGGGCGTCAGGGGGGGGGGGGGGGTGGCGTGGGGCCGTGGAAAAAAAAATTTCTGGTCTGACATACAACATCTAACAATACACTACAAACAACATAAACCATGCTGCAGGTTCCATCAGAAAGGACACCGTTTTCTCCCAAGCGGTTCCTTTTAAAACATCATCTGGACACCTCAGTTATCGGGTGCGAACAGGGTCGCAAAGTGGTTCTCGATTTGGGAGTCAGACTCAAGGTCGTCATCTTCTCCCGGATGCCAAACTCTCGAGTGTATCAGGGCTGATAGGGCTGCTTGGTATGATTTCGGATCGCTCTCCTCATTCTGGACGAGTCTGTACGAATTATCTCTGTGCCAATAGGTGGTGTCTAGTTGTGTGGGGACGGAATCGGGGTTGTCAGTGTAGGTCGGTGGTCGGTGGTGGGGTTTATTAGGGAAAGTGATCGTGAAGGGATCACTCGAATCGTGGTCAGATTCGTTGGGTGTGGGTCCTGTTGCATGGGGATAGTAGGGAGGCGTGCTGTGGCTGTCGACCGAGTCACAGTCGCTGTCTCTGCTGCTGCAGTCTGTGGGCGTTCCTGGGTGGAGTCTATAGTTCGGGGGTGGAGTCGAGGTTGAGTCCGTGGCTGGGCTGGACGTGTTGGGGGAGGGTAGGGTTACGTTGGCTGTGGGCGGGGCGTGGTCTGCTGCGTCGAACATGACGTGGTGTGCGTGGTTAGACTGTGTTCCATATGCCTTCAGCTGGTTGATATGGAACCACGCAGTCTTTCCATTGGGGTACTTTATCTTGTAGACGGAAGGGCTTACTTTGTCCGCAAAGGAGTACGGACCCGAGTACTTTGGTGACAGGAATGTGCTGGGGTTGTATACGGAGAGCATGACTTGCTGTCCTACACTGAACTCAGTCGCATGCACTGTCTTATCGAAACAGGCCTTGCTCTGTTTCTTTCTTGTGCCCAATTTCACTGCGGCTGCTAGCTGAGTCGTTTTAACATTCTCTACTAATTGTTTGACTGCGTTCTCGTGTGTGAGGTCCATCACTTCGGGGCTGGTCAAGTCGAAACCTAATAAAAATTCCGTGCCTTTCATGGGGCGTCCGGTCATGAGGGTGTGTGGGGTGTAACCTGTAGAAGTTGAAACTGTGTTTCGCAAAAACATCAGCGCAAAAGAGAGGACTGAGTCCCAAGTGGTGTTGTTTTGCTGGACCATTTTTCTGAGGGTGGATTTTCGGGTCCGATTCATGCGCTCCGCGATACTACTTGACTGGGGGTGGTGTGCAATGTGGAATTTTTGGGTAATGCCAAATATCACGAGGACGTTCTTCATGACACGTTCTGTAAAATGGGAACCTTGGTCAGATTCAATGCTGCGGGGGAGTCCCCATCTCGTAAAGATGTGGTGGGTTAAAATCTTGGCTGTGATCTTTGCCGTGTTAGTTCTGGATGGGAATGCTTCCACCCATTTTGTAAACGTGTCTATCACCACGAGTACATATTTATAACCATTCCTGCAAGGGGGCAATGGTCCTATAAAATCAATCTGGAGGTTAGTCCAGGGGCCATTAACGGGTCGGGTGTGACTGAGTTGAGCCTTTTTGGCATATCTGTCCGGATTATTCTGGGCACAGATAAGACAATTCTCAACGTAGTGAGTAACATCTTCTTTTAAACTCGGCCACCAGCAGAGCTGCCTGAGGTGGGCTGTAGTAGGATCGATTCCCTGATGTCCATGACCGTCATGGAACAAACAAATCAGTTGATTCCTGTCCTGTTCAGGAACCACATAAAGGGTGTCTTTTAACACCACACCGCCATGTGTGGTCAGAGCATTTTTAAATCTCTCGTAGGGTGCTGGATAGTTTCCTTTTAAAATCTCCCTGAGATTGCTGTCCTGCTTCTGGGCCTGCACTAAATCCTCGATATTAGTCTGCGAGACCTGAACTGCATTCACTGGTGCGCTCTCGGGGGGTGTCCAAAAATATCCGTGTCTGGAACCTGCTTTAGCCAGTGCGTCGGCTTTTACATTTCCGGGGGGGGGGGGGGGGGAGGAACGATGGTGACTTCGAACTTTGACTATCCCAAAAGTCCTGTTCTGTGCTCTCTCTAAAATGTGACGGAGCAAAGGGGCTGAAGGGAGGGTTTTTCCGTCTGCGGAAACAAATCCTCTTGCTTTCCACAGGGGTAGGAATTCTGTGAGGCTGTTGCAGACATAGAGGCTGTCCGAATATATGTCTGCTGGGCTGGGGATGGAATCTGGGTGTTCCACTATGTATGCGATGGCTGCAAGTTCTGCTGTCTGCGCGCCGAAGTGTCCTGGAAGTTTTATTGCTATTTCTTCTGGGGCGCGTCCCTGCACGTCCTCAACATAAATACCGCATTCTGTTATGCACTTCCCTTCTAATATTGTGGAAGATCCATCCACATATATCTTTATAGGTTCACACGTGTCTGTGTGCTTGGGGCTCTGGTTTGAACTACCTATCTTTCTAGGGGGTTGTTTTAGCAATAAAGGGGCCTGTGTTGTGGTGTGGAGAGATGATATCACAGTCGTGGGGGGTTCCGGGGTACTGTAAGTTGCCGGCGAAAAAAGTGTGGGTCTTTGTCCGTTTAACAGTGATGTCCTGTCCCTGCAAAAGAAGGGTCCATCTAGCTGCTCTAATCTGACTGACTGTACCGTCCTTGAGTCGTCCATCCAGTAAAGGTTGGGTGGGGGGTGTTCGGTGAGAATTGTGATGGGGTTGAGTCCGGTAGTGTACGAAAAATACTGAACTGCCCAGAATACTGCGAACAGGTGCCTCTCACAGGCTGAAAATCCCTGCTCCGCAGCATCTAAAACTCTGGAGGCGTAAGCCACGGGCCTTAACCGTTCCTGAAGGATCATGGCCGAAAGGGTGCGGTCTGTGCGTGCTACCTCTATCGCATAGGGGGAAAGTGGGTCTGGAACTTGTAGTGCGGGGGCTGCTATGAGTGATTGCTTCAACGCACCCACAGCATCCGTATGCTGCGGAAGCCATTCCCAGGGGTCTCCTTTCTTTAGGAGGTCTGAGATGGGTGCTGCCTTGCTGGCGAAACCGTCAATGTGGTTTCGGCAGTAGCCAACCGGTCCTAAAAATGACCGGAGGGCTGAAACGTTCTGGGGAAGGGGCAATTTAGCAATCGAGCCAACCCTTTTATGCTCGATCTCGGGTTTACCATGTGTGATAATTGTTCCCAAATATATCACCTTATCTTCCAAAATCTGGGCCTTTTTGGGGTTTACTTTCCAGCCAATGGAGTGTAGTAGTTCCAGGAGTTCGGACAGAAGCTCAATGTGCTCTTCCTTTGTGTCTGTCTGCAGTAGTAGGTCGTCTACATACTGTACCAGACATTCGGGGTGAGAAAATTTTGCTAGTCCGTTTGCCAGCTGTCGGTGGAAAATGGAGGGGGAGTTATGGAAGCCTTGTGGCAGGCATGTCCACATGTACTGCTGCGCTCTGAAAGTGAAGGCAAATTTATACTGGCACGCCTTTGCCAATGGAATGGACCAGAACCCATTACTCACGTCCAAAACCGTGAAATATTGGGCATGGAGTCCCTGATTGAGCATGGTCTCGGGACTTGTTGCTACGGTGGGGGCTGCTGCGGGGGTGACTTTATTGAGTTCCTGATAATCAATGGTCAAACGCCATGATCCGTCGGGTTTCCTTACTGGCCAAATCGGGGCATTATTAGTTGAGGCTACCGACCTTAGGACGCCCTGCTCTAATAAGCTTTCTGTGACCTTTAGGATTTCTCCCTCTGCTTCTAGGGGAAATCCGTACTGTTTCTGGGGTCTTGGGTCCGGTCCGGTTATCTGTACGGAACCGGTCATCCGTCCACAGTCGTGTTTGTGGGTTGCAAATGCTGCCCTGTTCTTTTGCAGGACCGCCCTAACCTGTCGGTCCATGCTGAGTGTGGTGGGGTTGAACCAAAACTCGCCTACTGCGCTAATTTTGTTCATGTAGTCCTCTATATTGAGCGTTGCGGGGGCTCTTGCGGATTTCGCCATCTTCCAGACACACTGGTTGACTGGATCGAAAGAGAGGTGGTGAGAGTTCATAAAATCGATCCCCAAAATGTGCTCTGCTGTTGGGGGCAGGTCGACTAACACTACGGGGTGTTTTGTATTAATAGTTCCGATCTGGATGGGTACAGGGGTCGTGATATGTCCCTGTTGTGAGTGGCCTGTGAAGCCGCTGAGGGTGATGGTGGCTGTGGTGGGCCACGTGTCCTTACCAAGGGTGGAAGAATTTAAGGTTGTGCGGGACCCTCCTGTGTCCCAGAGAAGCTCGATCGGCTGTCCCCTAACCTTTGCTGCAACTACGGGTCGTCCTGACCTATCCCAAAGGGTATCGCAGACCCAGCTGGGGGAGCCTGTACACCGTCAGTCTGTTCCGGTCAAGTCTGTCTGATCGGACTGGGCGCTGACGCTATGTATGGGCTCTGCCTTTTTCTTATTGGGAGTGCCTGTCTGTTGGGCTTTCTGTGGTTTTTTAGGGGCCTTGCATTCTTTGGCAAAATGTCCCAACTGTCCGCAATTGTAGCATTCTTGCGGTTTTGCTGGGGAGCTGCCCTTCCCCTCGTTTACCCAGGCGGGGTTGTGGAGAGTGGTTCTTACTGCCTGCACGTCTGCGGCGGCTTGTTTTTCCTCGGGGGCTCTAGCTGCTGGTTTACCGTGAGCCGCTTGTTCCCAAACGCGGGACAATCTTTTGCCCAGTCACCAGCCACGCTGCATTATCCTGGTGTGCCAAGTTCATAACTTGGTATTCCTTATCGTACGTCATTGAGGCACTGTTAGCATTGGCCATACTCTGCTGTGCAGTACAGATCAGGCGCCTCCGCAAATGGAAAAGGAGAGTGTACCGCGCTCGAACCCCGGTATATCGGATCCGATCCCCGATATTCGGCTATGACCAGACCCCAGACCCCCGCGACCTATAAGGAATAAAGAGTATTCACTTGCGTTATCACTGTCAATAAAGAGATGTACAAACGGTTTTCACAAAAAAAAATGTATGATCCTGAGCTTGACTGCCAAGCCAGGAAAGAGTATATTGAATGTTGTAATTGTTGTTGTATGTTTAGGAAGATAGGATAATGCAATGTTTAGTGAGTATAGAGTATTGAGGTAAAATTAGAGGTTCCCAGTTTTATTTTTGTTTGATACATGCCCCTGCCTGACATAGCGCCCTCAAGAATTGTTTAGGTAAATTTTTGTGCATAGCTAGGGTCAGAGTAGTGGCCATGTAGGAGGTGCCCCCAGAGTAGTGGCCATGTAGGAGGTGCCCCCAGAGTAGTGGCCATGTAGGAGGTGCCCCCCCCCCGGTCAGGGAACGAAGAGGACAAAATTTATGTGATCCTTCACGCTTCGCGTTAGAATCACAAGGCGGGAATGTAGCCACGTAAAATGGCTGCTTCCCGATTAATTTGGCCAAAACCCGATTTAAAATGGCTAACCGGAAAGGCTGCTGGGAAAAGCAGGCAACAAGACGGAAACGGACAGCTGCAGACAGAATAGCATATTCGGCTCTGGGGAAGTTGGCCCAGATCGATACTCAGGGCTATTAACAGCCCATCCACCCAGACATCTGCAGTTTAATCAGCTATCCCCAGGAACAATTGCAACATATTAGCATTTGAATACCGGGCCAGACCTGTCGGCGCCTGCAGTGGCCGAAACAAAGGCAGGTGAACGACCACCCCCCGATCGGGGAATCGCCTCGCAATTGGAGGTATCGAACCCAGTGATTGGGAACAAGTCCAATCACTTGGGACTCAGGGTCAAGGGCCACCCCAGGAGGGGGGGAAGCCCCTGAGCCCTATAAAGTGAGGGGCCAAGTTCAGATCGCTCTCTCTCTCCCTTCTTCGCCTGCTCCGAGACATTCGCAAGAACAGCAACCGGCAACTGTAAGTTTTGAATCCAGCGATCGCTATCCGGTAAAGACTCCTAGCCATCGACCTGTAGCAGCCTTTTGAATCCTGCGGGCCAGATCCGATTGGATAAGCCATTCGTTTCCCTGACCTGGTGGGCTCTTCCTAAAGTTAAGTATTGGCCAGTAGTGATAGGTTTATTATATAGATAGTAGGATTATTGTGTAAATATTACATGTTGTATGCAATAAATGACCGTTGATTTCAATCTTACTAAGCGGTGTGCTGACTTATTAATCATAACTTGAACTTGAACCACGTGGCGGTATCAGAAAGATTACCTGGCGACTCGTGAGCAAAGGTGACGGAATCAGAGCTAATAAACTAAGGCTAAAAAGAGCAACAGTGACCCGGTCAAGGAGAACGATTTGAACTTGGGGCTTAACTTTTGTAGTCCCCAGGGGCTTCCCGCCTTTCGGGGCGGACCCTGTACCTGGTTCTAGTTGATTGGACTTCGTTCCAATCACTTGGTTCGATTTCTCCAATACTGGAGCGGTTCCCTGATCGATGGGCGGTCTTGAGGTGTTCGTCAACCTCTTTTGTGTTGGCTCCTGCTGGAGCCGGGGAGTCTGGCTTAGTTTTGTGTGCCCCAAATGTTGTTATTGTTCCCGGGGATTGCTCATTAGTATGTAGATGGCTGCTACATTATTATGCTGATGGTCGCTGGTATCGATGCTGTCTAGGCTTTTGCAGAGTTAAATACACAGCAAACCTGCACCTGCTGGTTTCTGCCTGTGTTGGCTGAATTTCCCTTCAGCATTTGCCGTTCGCCATTTTAAATCGGGACTTGGCCAACTCAGGTGGCTACAGGAGGAACACGCATAACAACAGGAAACATCACTAGCACTGCACAACTTAAAATAATTCATCTGCAAGTTTTTCTGAAAAGTGTTAATTCTTTCATTATTCAGTGAATGAATTGTAAACAATCCTAACTCAACAAATAAAGTGACTGAATGTTGAAATGTTCCTGAGAGGGTCTTTTTATAGCTGTTAAAGGCAGTGGTGGACTTTGCCATGAATGACAATGATTATAGGTGCTGATCATCCCAGAAGATTTTTGAGAACTAGGTGGTTCACCTCTGTAACAACTACCTGGTGAGACAAAATCTCCTCATACACTGTTCTGTCATGACGGACAGGGTAGAAGAATTGTTTGCAGAACAAACGCTGTTTAGGTTAGAAAAGTTCAACATCTATACCTTCTGTATTCCTGATGTTCCTCTCCTCTTTCTTTCTCTGTTCCACTGTCTTTTAAATAATCGTATAATAATCTTTATTGTCACAAGTAGGCTTACATTAAACACTGCAATGAAGTTACTGTGAAAAGCCCCAAGTCTCCACATTCCAGCGCCTGTTCGGGAGAATTCAGAATGTCCAATTCACCTAACAGCACGTCTTTCGGGACTTGTGGGAGGAACCGGAGCAAACCCACGCAGACACAGGGAGAACGTTCAGACTCGACACAGACAGTGACCCAAGCTGGGAATCGAACCTGGGACCCTGGAGCTGTGAAGCAACAGTGCTACCCACTGTGCTCCCGTGCTGCCCATAACCACTGATGGCCAGAACGCCATTGCTCTTGGGCAGAAAAACGTTTTGTGCTGGTCAATTTTCTCATTTCTCAGATGATGCTGCTAAATACTCACAAAGTGCATGCCTTCTCTAAACAATTAAATCCCACACAAATTCATGATTGATGACTTTCAACAAGACTTTTCTTATTCTCTCCAGTCTTTGCCTTTTCTTTCATGGACAAGCAGTGATGCACAAAGCTCAATACACCCATAATCGGTTTAGCTCAGTTGGCTGGGCAATGGTTTGTGATGGAGTGCAAGGTCAACAGGGTGGGTTCAATTTCTGTACCAGCTGAGGTTCTCCCCATCTTCTCAACCTCGCTCCTCGCCTGAGGTGTGATGATCCTCAGGTTAAATCACCACCAGTCAAAAGGGGAAAGCAGCCGATGGTTACCTGGGACTATGACAATTACTCATTGTGGTGTTGGGTGCTCTGGTGCACAGATGAGCCAACACAGTTGTATGTGGTACAACTCTATTTTATTATAACTCTTATAATACAGTTCGTTCTGGATACTCTGCACGTGCTGTCTCCCTGAGTGTGTTTGGCAATAGATGTGTCCTGGTTCTCCTCTGCAGCTAATGCTGACCACCAGGGGTCGTGTCTGTGCTTTTATATCTTTCTGTCATTGGTTGTGGTGTTGTGTGTTCTGATTTGTCTGTTGGTGTGTCTATCATGATGTGTGTGTTTGAATATCATGACATCCCCCCTTTTTACAAAGACAAGTGCCTACGTGGTTATAAATATAATTGTGTCGTGAGTGCATCTAAGAGTGTGCGTTTGTGTTGTGTACAGCGTGTGTTTATGACGTAACTATTTACATGGGGCGATGTCGGGTGCGTCACACTAACAAGGTTGTACCATAACAAAACTTGGATGCGAGAGAAAAAAAAAACTTGAACATTGGTCCGGTCAGACGATATCTGGAACAATAAACAACAACAGGTTATAATACAGAAGTGTTTGACTTTTTGAACGTATGAACAGCGTTATAAGTCCAGTCTAATGGGTGACCGCCTCAAGAATGGGCTGGTCCTCAAGCCGGTTCAGCTGTGGAGATTTGGGGTCACACTGGTTCACCTTGGACTGTTGGAGGTGATGCTGTTGCCGAAGTCTCTACTTTACCATTTGTTGTACTTCGTGCAGTGCTTGGTTTTTTCATTCGTGCAAATATAACATTCAACATCTTTGTTAGTGGTGCCCTGGCTGTGGTTTGGTTCTGGTGGCGATGGAAGGGGCATGATCCGTGGCATCTCCACGAAGTCATCCTTGGGAACCAGTGGAGGATCCGGCATGTGCGTACGGTGCAGTTGCGAGCGTGGAAGGTGGCACAAAGCCCGCTGATTGCGCCTACGCACCAATCCATCCGCCCTGCATGCCAGGAACAAGGTGGAGTCTGTTTTCTTTTTATGTTTGTGGTGGACGGCATCTTGTAGCCGATGGGTCGTTGCCATCGAAGTAGCACCATCACTAATATCATGCAAGGCGATGACTGTGCCAGATGTGGAAGTTGGCCGAGACCGTGTACGCTGGTTCCGGCCACCTGCTGTGCCGGAAGGGCGACTCCGCAGAGAAACGTCGAAGCATGTCGCCTTGGAGAGAGAATTGTTGCTCGCATCAACGTCTGGCGATGGCGCGAATTGGTGTGTCCATCTTGGACCGCCGGTGCTGGTTGCCACTGCCGACCCAGTGGGACTGCCACGCGATCCATTCCCTGTCGCCGTGGCATCCGCCGTCACCCTGAGCGTGCCATCACCGAGGCCGCGACACCGCCCGTCCGGAGCAAGGTCTGGCGTGCGCAAATCAGAGTCGGCGCTTGGCTGCTCCCCATCTGAAGTCCGGTCTGCCTTCCGTCGATGCCCCCCGTCCGGAGTCCCAACAGGTTCACTGGAGGCAGCCGAGATTCCCTGAAGCTGCACTTCTGGAGTCGGAACATGCAGGAATGCACCAACCAGCGGAGAGGCTCGAGCCATTGAGGGTGGAAGCGGTGCGCCGCCACCGCAGTCGTCAGTCGTCCCACCGTGATCGTCGAGTGCCTCGGTACGCACTAGGCGAGGTCTGTCACCTTGCACCTTTTGCATGGGAAGTGGGATGCTGTCGTCACTCGTCTCACATCCCGTGGATAGATCATCATTAGCAGCTTGCTGTTCACTAGGGTTGGGTAAATTGTCAGAGTTTTCATCTGGTGGTGCACACCATGTCGGTGGACTGTCATTGTCTTGCCATTGTCCTTCATTTGGGCTTTTCTTCTTTGGAACTTTAAATCTTCCCCCAGACATTGCAGAACCTTGTTTATTACCCCCAAATTCTCCCATATGTATGGCCTCGAATATAGGATCCACTGTTTCTATCGACATTGTACCATTTTTCAAAGAACATTCCATTTCACTTTTCTTCTCAGGTACCTCATATGTAACTTTGTTTAATGTACATGCCTTCATGGTCTCTGGGTCTGATTTTGCTGGGACTGGCATGGTCACAGTCTCTATTTTACTGTTCTCAATTGCCCACATTATACTCCCCATACATAACTGCTTAATCACTGGGGTTAGTGTGGTACAATGGATAATCGGGTCGACCTTATCTACATCTTCACCATTACTGGAAAGCACACTTGGTTCACTTGAAACTGCTGTGGGTTTTAAATTCGTTATCTGGCTACTCGATGTCGGTGTCCTCAGGATTCTTGCTCCAATGTTCTGCTCAATAATCAGTGGAGTGTGTATAGGTTCAATGCAATTAATGTTCCCCTCCAGGTTTGAAGAGTCATTACTGACTAACTGCTGGTCTCCGAAGTTGGGATTTTGCGGCATTGTGTTGAAGGGAGACATTTGTCCCTGCTGTAGATATGATTCAGGTTGTGTTATTTCCATTACCTGAGGATCAATGTCTTGTCCATTTTTTCGATCCGTACTAAAACACTGGCAATTCTCAGTCTGCTCCTTGCAAGTTAAACATTCAATTAATTTCGTTAGCAAATCCTCAGCATCCTTCTGTGGCCATGCAGCATTATTAATCTCTGTTCGGCTACAATGATCCTGAAGGTCAGCGCATAAACCTTTTTTCTTCGGGCTTGGACGAGGCGATTCCTTTGGCTTGTCTTCAGTTGGGCTTGAACAGTCTTCAGCGCTGTGCCCTTCATTGTAGCATGAGAGACCGTCATGGTCATGCTGCTGTGTAGTGGAGCATGGTAGGCTGTTATAGCCTTCTTGCTGTTCACGTGAGCATGGCAGACTTGCATCGTCTGCCGCTGGTTGGTCAGGAGAGGTTGCTAGACCCTCATGGTCTTGTTCCTGCAAGGACTGCGCTCTGGAGTCTTGCGTTCCTTCCATCGTGGAGGCTGTCCACGAGCTCTCTGTGGAGGCTTGTGACACTGGAGTCACTTCTTGTTCGTGCAAGGACTGCGCTCTGGAGTCTTGCGTTGCTTCTATCGTGGAGGCTGTCCACGAGCTCTCTGTGGAGGCTTGTGACACTGGAGTCACTTCTTGTTCGTGCAAGGACTGCGGTCTGGAGTCTTGCGTTGCTTCTATCGTGGAGGCTGTCCACGAGCTCTCTGTGGAGGCTTGTGACACTGGAGTCACTTCTTGTTCGTGCAAGGACTGCGCTCTGGAGTCTTGCATTTCTGCAATTGTGGAGTCTGTCCACGAGCTTGCTGTGGAAGCTTGTGACACTGGAGTCACTTCTGGTTCATGCGAGGACTGCACTCTGGAGTCTTGCATGTCTTCTTTCATAGAGTCGGGAACGTTGAGCGGGACGTGGACCACGCTCTGTGTGGCAGCAGGGCACTCTCCGTGTGCTTGCACCGCTCCCTGTCTGTTAATGTCAGGCTGCAGCATCATCCGGTACTGATAAGTTGGAACGTCATATCTGCTGGATTGAAGATCCTCAAATCCGAAAAATGAATCCGCATCTGCGTCGGATTCAATGTGGGGGCCGCCAATGTGCAACACGAAAGGTTCGTCCGAGTCATAGTCATATAGGACCACGGAGCTATCATTGGGCTCGCGGGGTCCGGAAACACTGTAAAAATCGTCATCGAAGTATTCAAGGTCGGAATCATCGGCTTGTGCGTAGGTAACTGCTTGTCGGAGGGTTCTTCGGAGGTCAAATTCATCTCCTGGGTCAATTTGCGGCACTGTGCTGTCATTCCAGGTGAAGGAAGGTTGTTTTACAGCTTTAACAGATTTTTGTTTTTTTGATTTGGGACGTTTCCCTTTTAAATTGGATTTGGGACATTTCCCTTTTAAATTGGTGCAGTCTGGGGCCTCTGACATCCTGACGCTCGGTATGTAGCACGTAGGAAGCGACTGCGCATGCTCAGATCGCTGTTCCTTTATCGATGGCCGTTTTCTTGACTGCGCATGCGCAGCATCTCGCGCATGCGCAAACGAAACTTCCGGTTCTGCGCACTTCTCGCGCAACTGTGCTAGCGTTATACCTTTAGCAAGATGGCCGCCGACCTCGACCCAGCCTTTTCTCAGGCCCGGGATTTCGGGCTCCGGGATCCCAGCCACGAGGTGAGTACTGCAGCTTTTCTTACCTTTAAGTGCCCATTGGATTGCGTATTCTTCACAGTACTTGGAGAATTTGCCCAGGACTGCCTGGTAATCGTACCTTTGCTGCCTCCTGAAGAACCTGAACCTTCTGAACATTGCTCTTGCCCTTGCACCGGCGACGGTGAGGAGAAATTCAATTTTTTCCTTATCATCCAGGTCTTTGAGTTCAGCTGCCACCAGGAACAATTCGAAATTTTGCCGGAATCGCCGCCAGTTTTCGTGGAGGTCGCCGTCGCACTGGAGCGCCTGCGGAACCGGGAGCTCGTACATCATGCCTGGGCACTGCTGGTTGTCTGTGTACACTGAGGTATGCCGGCAGGTATCGATCCACTCCTGTACCATGTGGTGTTGGGTGCTCTGGTGCACAGATGAGCCAACACAGTTGTATGTGGTACAACTCTATTTTATTATAACTCTTATAATACAGTTCGTTCTGGATACTCTGCACGTGCTGTCTCCCTGAGTGTGTTTGGCAATAGATGTGTCCTGGTTCTCCTCTGCAGCTAATGCTGACCACCAGGGGTCGTGTCTGTGCTTTTATATCTTTCTGTCATTGGTTGTGGTGTTGTGTGTTCTGATTTGTCTGTTGGTGTGTCTATCATGATGTGTGTGTTTGAATATCATGACACTCATGACAGCTTTTTTGCTAATATTAATGAATAATATTAATGAATAAGGAATTTTAGGAGTATTAGTGAATAAGGAATCTCAAGTACCTGCTAGTTTCAAAAGCAAAAGCTGACATTCTCTGAGAGGTACAAAATACTACAACACATGAGCAGGATTTGCAGGATTTTCCATTTCCTTTTCCGCCCCCCCCCCCCCCCCCCCCCCCCGCCACCACCCTGAGCGTGTCTTCTGGTGATGGAGGCGACTCGTTATTGGCTGCCAGCGGGATGAAATCTATGGGGTGGTTTCTGGCTCACTCGTCCCGCCATTGGGGAACCTGCCATGGATACAGGAATGACCGGAAAATCCCACCCCATAGCTCCGATCAAAATAGATGGAATGAGGCAGGTTAAAATTGGTCACCGTAGCGAATACTGTGGACAAAGCAACCTTAACCTAGATAAACTAATCAAGATCTGATTAATATTGCTGGTCTAACGACGAGGAAAACTCCATCATGGTTTGCTGTTGCAACAAAAGCAAAATACTGTAGATGCTGAAAATCTGAACGAAAGGTAGAAAATGCTGGAAATATTCAGCAAGTCAGGTAGCAAACATGGAGAGAAAACTAGTTAACCTTCAAGTTTGTTACTTTTTACTGAGAGAGTTCTTCATTGTCGGAGACGATGTCCTTTTGCTAAGACATTGAACCAAGGCCCCATCTCTGTGCCAGGTAGATGTAACAGATCCCATGCAACTATCTTGAAAAAGAGCGAGGCAGTTACCTCTGGTGCTGCGGCCAACATTTATCTTTCAATCAATATTATAATAACATGTTACAGTCAAATCCCACCATTTGCAGCCCCCTCCATCGTGAAGTTATTTTAACCAGCACGAAAGATGTTTGTGCACCTGATGGAATCATAGAATTTACAATGCAGAAGGAGGCCATTCGGCCAATCGAGTATGCACCAGCCCTTGGAAAGAGCACCCTACCTAAGCCCACACCTTCACCCTATCCCTTTAACCCAGTAACCCCACCTAAATTTTTTGGACAGTAAGGGCAATTTATCATGGCCAATCCACCGAGCCTGCACATCTTTGGACTGTGGGAGGAAACTGCAGCACCCGGGGGAAACCCACGTAGACACGGGGAGAAAGTGCAGACTCCGCACAGTCAGTGACCCAAGCTGGGAATTGAACATGGGACCCTGGAGCTGCGAAGCAACTATGCTACCCACTGTGCTACCGTGCCACTCTGATTGCGGTTTACAGCTCCAAATCTACATCCATCCATGAGTTAACATTGAAATCGTCTTACCTAAACGAATGTTGGTCCCGAAATAAATAAAAGACTGAATTTAGAGACTATGAAAAATGTTTCTGTATTGTCTTTCCCACCTAGAATGCAGAGTGTGCTTGAGTTGTCACCAACTACATGTGGTTTTCTGTGATTTACAGTATTTTACAGTACAGTATGGCCATTTTATTAAAAAATGTATTTTATTACAAGCATGTATTAAAACAGGTTACAGTTAATAACATACTTCCCAACAATCAACGATACAGTCTGTACAGATTTTTCCCCTTTTTCACTACCCCCTCCCCTGCAACTAACAGCCCGTCAAACACGGTCACAAACATCCCCCACCTTTCCTCAAACCCCCTGATGAACCCTTTAACTCATACTTTACCTTCTCTAATCGCAGGAAGCCGTACAGGTCACCTAACCAAGCTGCTACCCCCGGTGGCGATGCCGACTGCAACTCCAATAATCAGAGAGGTGAAGGCCAAGACATCGGCCTTCCTCCTCTCCATGAGCTTCCCTGAAACCCCAAATATCGCCACCAAAGGGTCCGGGTCTACCTCCTAATCCACTGCCCTGGCTAAGACTGCGAACACTCATGCCCAGAATCTTCCCAATTTTTCGCAACCCAAAACATGTCTGTGTGATTCGGTGGCCTCCGCCCACACCTCACACACTCATCTGCTACTCCCTGAAAGAACCCACTCATTCTCGCCCGAGTCATTTCACCCTGCGCACCACCTTAAACTGTATCAGGCTCATCCTTGCACAAGAGGAGGTCCCATTTACCCTACGCAGTGCCTCACTCCATACTCCCCTCCCAACACCGCTTTCCATTTCTCCTTGATCTTCACCACCTGCTCGCCTCCCTGCTCCCCCAGCTACTTGTATACATCCCCAATTCTTCACCCCTCTTCCACATCCGGAAGCAGCAGTTGCTGCATCAGGGCGTCTCGGGCAACCTAGGGTACCCCCTCCAGACCTTTCGCGCAAAGTCCCTAACGTGCAGATACCTGAACTCACTCCCCATCGGCAGCTCTACCTTCGCCCTTAGCTCCTCCAGACTGGCGAACCCTTCCTCCAAATACAGATCCCTCACATTGACCAGCCTCACTTCCCTCCACCTCCTGTATATGCTATCCCTCCACCCCGGCTCAAACCCATGATTCTCGCACAGCGGCGTTAGCACCAACATCCCTTCCACCCTAAAATGCCTCCTCAACTGATTCCATATCTTCACTGTGGACTGCACCACCGGGCTCCTTGAATACCTACTCGGAGCCATTGGCAATGCTGCCGTCATCATGGCCCTTACAAGATTCCTCCTCCATCTTAACCCACTGTACCCCTTCTCCTTCCCACCACCGCCGCACCTCGTCCACATTCACCGCCCAATAATAATGAAGCAAGTTCGGCAACGCCAACCCCCTCTGCTGCCTCTGCCTCTGTAGCAGGATCCTCCCCACTCTCGGCACCTTCTACGGCCATACAAAGTCAGAAATAATTGTGTCCACTTTCTGGAAAAAAGGCCTTTTGTATAAAGATCGGGAGAGCATGAAAGATAAACACGAATCTCGGCAAAATATTCATTTTCACCACTTGACCCTCCCCGCCAGCATAAAGTGCAGTGTATCCCACCTCTTAAGATCCTCCTTAGCCTCCTCCTTAACTTCGTTAAGTTTCACTTATGGAGCTCAGTCCATTCCCTCTCTACCTGAATCCCCAAATACCTAAACCTATCCTTCGCTACCGTAAATGGCAACCTCTCAAAATTAGTCCACTGTGCCAGCTCATTCACTGGGAATACCTTGCTTTTCCCTACATTCAGCTTGTACCCTGAGAACCCTCCAAACCTTTCCGTACTCTCCAATGGATCCAAAATTAGAGTGTGGCACTTTACTGAGTCAGAACCAAGCAGAAAATAACCCAGGGAAGTGATGACATTTGAACAAAAAGTCACAATTTTAGATAGACTGAAAACAGTGCAAGTGTTACCGTGTTGGCCAGGGAATACTCTGTCAATTAATCCGCAGTCAAGTACATTTGGCAGTGTAAAGAAGAAATGGGGATCAGTGTTAGAGTTTCTGGTAGTTGTACTGCCAAGATATTGAGCAGGATAGATCCACATTCAGGCGAAATGGAGAAGTCACTCAACCTCTTTTCACACTGACAGCAACCCCCCCACCAGGGATTTCCCAGCAGCGTGGGGTGCATTTAAAGGAAATTCCCATCGACAACCGGGAAGTTAGAATCTCGCTGCCAGCAAACGATTCACCGCTGAGAAAGACACAGCTGGGGGTTCGGATAATCCAGCCGCCTGTCTTTCCTTGATAATGCACCCAGACATCTGCAGTCTCTTGCAGAGAACAATCCAGATGTTGTCATTTTGTTTTTACCCTTAAATATAACTTCACTTATCCAACCAATGGACCAAGGGGACATTGCCTGATTCAAGGTTTAATACACCTGCAAAGTGTCCGCCACATCCTTCATCTTATGGGTGCAAAGCCTTCAACTATCGTCCCTGATTGCTGGACCCTCGCAGCAGTCAGCATTATTAAGGACTTTGGATGAAGTTGGACCTTCAACCATAAAAACCTGCTGGAAAAATGTTTGGCCTGTGGCTGAGAAAGATTTCACAGGGTTCCCCAATGTGGGTGCTTAAGTGGACAGGGTTGTTGACCTGGCAAAACAAGATGGAGGGGAGGGATTTGACGACCTGACCACAGATGAGATGAATGAGTTGCTTCAATCTCATCAAGAGAAACTCTCTTTGGAAGAATTGGCTAAACTTATGAAAGAACCAGCAAATCGCAGTCCAAGCAGCGCCAGAACTCAGCAGTGGGTACGACTGGGATTGTAAGCAGTCCGATAAAGACTGCATGGATACCAGACTCTGGTAAGTCTGGTATTTATGCATCAGAAAGGATCGGGCAGCTGAGGGAGAAGTGAATATGTGTGGGGATTTGGGCTGTGAAGTTCAGGAGGAGAGACTCAAAGCAGTACCTGTCATATCCCACATGAGATTTACAGGGTGAGAATGATTATCTTCCCTGTGGTTCTTGTAGAGTACGATCACCCCTGTCAAGCAGCAGGAGAACTCCATTCAGCTATGTATAAAAGGTCGGCCAGTAAGGCACCGACTGTGAAGAGACCCGGTAGGGATTTACTTGGAGTTGTATATAATATAACGGTAAATAAACCAACATTCTTTCATCTTACTCGGTATGGATTCCACATGTCCTTATTAAAGTACCATCATGTGGGTCTTCCCCTAACGCACAGAATGTATCTCCAGAGAGATGTACCTTCCTGCCTTTTCATCAAAGTTAACAAAAAAGCGGCCTGCCCACTCTCATCCATCTTCTATTGGCAACCGAATTATGGCAGCAGGCAGAATTAGATCCTTAATCGCCTTATAATTGGGCAGGTAAGGGTCTCAACAGGCTTCAAGGCAAGCAGAGTAGAAGGTGTCTTACCACCCACCATATTATTGGGAACGGGTCAGGGGTGGGCAGGAAGGCAGTGCGCTAGCCATCCATTATGATTGTCCCCCCCCAACTCATCAAAAACACGTCTTGTGGGGCCGTATAATCGAGCCCCTTCATGCGTTTGCACGAAGTTTTATTGCAAGCAGACCAACATAATTAGGTGGTTCCACACTGAACCATTACGAAACATAAGCTGGTGGCACGTAAATACCCTAAGATCACAAAATCCAGAAGCATAGCCCGTGTTTTTTGGGGTACTGTTTTTCCTTCAAGATAGTGTTTGTTGCATGGCATTGCATGCAGGTGCCATTCTGGCAAGAGCATTATTGCATGTACATGAAACATCTGTCAGAAGTATGCAGAATCGGCAGATTGTGATGATAAATAGCATGTAATGCTGATTTGATGCCAATAAGGCCATTTTGGAATGCAACATTACATTCTCTGATTCCGGGGCTATGGCCCAAACCGGCGTGGGAATGGTGACGTTTTACGCCAGAACAAATGGCGTAAAACAGCCACCAATTCCCCGTTTTGCTGTGGGCTAGCGTGCCCTATCTGCTTATATGGCCCGGAGAATTGCCGGGTCCGTGGCCATGCCTGCGCACAGTGGTGGTCTACAGCGGCCGCGCCCTGCTACGTGGCAGAGGCCGCTCGCGGACCCGGCCCACAAAATAGGGCCCCACTTTGGCCAGTTCACGCGCCCAGGCCCACCACCCCCACA
Source organism: Scyliorhinus torazame (assembly GCF_047496885.1). Lineage (NCBI taxonomy): Eukaryota > Metazoa > Chordata > Chondrichthyes > Carcharhiniformes > Scyliorhinidae > Scyliorhinus > Scyliorhinus torazame. The sequence goes on along the minus strand of NC_092722.1, from coordinate 116,113,368 downwards.
GAGCCCCCAGCCCTTAATAAAGTCCCCTCTGCCCGCGCTGGATTGAGTCCGCAGCTGCCACACCGAGTTCCCGACTGATGAGACCACACCCGACTGACGCTGTCGGGAACTTGGCCAGTCGGGGGCGGAGCATCGGGGGGCGAGCCTCAGGCAATGTCCTAAGGCCATCGATACAGGGTGCGAGTATGCCGCTTCGGAGGGGAGGAGCATTACAAAAGCGGCGCCGCCCTCGATTTGGTCGGGAACTCAGATTTCCCAGCCGATCGCCGAACGCGATTTCGCTGTTGGCAACCGGAAAATCCAGCCCACGAAGTTAGCAACTGTAAGGACCCATGCACAAGTGCTTTTAGAGGGATTCTTAATTACTTTCAGGTTAGTTGATAATTAATGTCTGCTGGCTTTTGCTGTCATTTTAGAAGCAATTGGTAGCTTCCATACTTGTTTAAATTTGCTGAAGTCAAAAATAGATACTTCTTCTTGATTTAATGCTTTCTCCTATTTCTCATCCATGTGTTGCCCTCGGCAACATCAATCTCCATATATATGCTGATAACACCCTCTCCACCTCACCACCACCTCGTTTGATCCTTCCACTGTCTCCAAATTGTCAGACTGGTTTTCTGACATCTTGTGCTGGATGTGCAGAAATTCCCTCCAACTAAATATTGAGAAGACTGAAGCCATTCTCTTCATCCTCAGCGCAGACCCAGTTCCTGATCTACCAACTCTGTCCCTCCCCCTAGCAACAATCTGAGACTTAAACAATCTGCTTGCAACCTTGGTGTTATGTCTATCCCAACAGGAGGTTCTGATCTCATATCCACAACATCACCAAAACTGCCTATTTTCACTTATGTAATGTCACCCAATTCCACCCGAGCCTCTGCTCTTCTGCTGCTGAAATCCTTATTCCTACCCTTCCTTACCTCTAGACTTGATTACTCCAACAATCCCCTCACCCATCACCCACATTCTACGTTCCGAGACTTGAGGTCATCCAAAACTCTCCTGCCCAAGTCCGGACTCAGACCAAGTCCAATTCACCCATTATTTTTGTGTTCATTGGGCTAAATTGGTGCCTGATTTAGCAACATCTCATCCTTGTTTTCAAACCCTTACATGGCTTTGCCCCTTCCTATCTCTGCAATCTCTTCCAGCCCCAAACCACTGAGAAGATCTAGCTCATCTAATTTTGGCCTCTTAGGTATCCCTGATGTAATTGCTCCATCATTGGTGGGCATACCAATGCATCACTGCTCTAAGAACACTCAGTTCCCAAGGTGCTAGGCTCTTGGAATTCTTCCTAAGCCTCTCAGTTTCTCTACAATGCTTTTATTATTGAAGACATCCTGGAAAGGTCTTTTGACCTGCTCTTCTCATATACCATTCTGTAGCTTGGTATCAAATTTTACTTTATAATGCTCTTGTGAAGTAACTTGGGATGATTTTTTAAGTGTTAAAAGTACTACATAAATACGCGTTGTTCTTGTTGTTGTTGCAATGTAAGGGCAGCACAGGGACACAGTGGTTAGCACTGCTACCTCACAGAGCCAGGGATCCCATTTCAATTCCAACCTTGGATGACTATCTATGTCGAGTCTGCACATTCTTCCCGTGTCTGCTTGCGTTTCCTTCGGGTGCTCCGGTTTCCTCCCACAGCCCAAGGATGTGTAGGTTAGGTGGCTTAGCTATGCTAAATTGCCACTTAGTGTCCAAAAATTAGGTGGGAATACGAAGGTGGGTGGGGGTGTTGGCCTGGGTGGGGTGTTGGCCTGGGTGGGGTGCTCCTTCGGAGGGTCGGTGTAGATTCGATGCACCAAAAGGCTTCCTTCTGCACTGTAGGGATTCTATGATTCTATTTAGCTCTTGTAGCTTGTTCCATCCAATGCAGATTTGACAGAAGCCTTGTTTGTTTGGTTTAGTTCTCACCATAGATATGCTAGATGTAGATCACAGTCGGTATTTTGGGTTAAAACAAAGTACAAATAATATCAGCTGAAGAACTTAAATATTTCTATTTGAACAACAAATTTGCAATTAAGAAGTGTACTGGCAGATACTTAGAGGGAAATGTGAAGAAACTGCTGTTCGATGCACAGTTCCTACAATAATTACTGGCGGATCTCCCATACTGGCTTTTGGTGATCACAGAAATGCGAGGGTAGATTTGCCATAGTTTTTGGGCCGTAGACAGACAGAACAAGCCAGTCACTCACCTGTTAATGCCAGTGGAAGAGCTGGCCCATAGCTAGGGTCAGGTCTCATTAACATGAATGACAGTCTGCCTGCAGGAAGAAATATTCTAACAATATCATTTGAAAATCTCCCTCGCTGTAATATTTGACACATCACCAAACTATTAACTTACAATGACTGGGGGAAAAAAATCAATTTTTATTATGTAGTATTATGGAATGCTGATGAAAATTATTGCAAAAAGAGGCTTGAATAATTTGATAGATTCACTCTGTATGTCATTCCTTTTTGAGGAATTTGCATAAGACTAAACTGAAAATTGATAAATTCAAACCACAAAAAATAAATCTGCATATCAACCAATCAGCCAGAAGCAATTTTAATTAAGGGGAAATACATTTGCATAGAAGTAGAAGTAGTCAACAAAAGTAAGAAATTAAGATACAGGAAAATTGTCTAATTTTCACTTAAGGGAGAATAGTGAATCACCTGATGAAGGAGCTGCACTCTGAAAGCTAGTGATTCCAAACAAACCTGTTGGACTTTAACCTGATGTTGTTCGACTTCTTACAGGAATTATGATATAACCAAAGGTTAGGTGTACCTGCAGTAAATTAAAATTGGTGCAAACGTAGCATGTTCCTTTCTCTATAAAGGCTCTTAAGACCATAAGACCATAAGACACAGGAGCAGAATTAGGCCATTCGGTCCATCAAGCCTGCTCCGCCAATCAATCATGGCTGATATGTTTCTCATCCCCATTCTCCTGCCTTCTCCACATAACCCTAATTCCCCTAATAATCAGGATGCTATCTATCTCTGTCTTAAAGACACTCAGTTGTTTGGCCTCCACAGCCTTCTGCGGCAATGAGTTCCACAGATTCACCACTCTCTGGCTGAAGAAATTCCTCCTCATCTCAGTTTTAAAGGATCGTCCCTTCAGTCTGGGGCTGTGACCTCAGGTTCTACTAGTTTCCTACCAGTGGAAACATGCTCGCCACATCCACTCTATCTAGGCCTCTCAAAATGTTGTAAATTTTGTCATGATATTCAAGTGAACATCAAAACACATGCATAATGATAGACAGAGCAACGGACCAATTAGCACACGTAACACGACAGCCAATCACAGACAAGAGCAGACACAGTACAAAACAAGTAACACGACACTTCCTGGGCAGTCCATCAGGAGACGGCATAGGGCCAGGACCTCAAACAACTCACACAGTCACCTTGTGCTGAGTACCAAGTTTGTTGTATAAATAGTTTAACAGAATAAAACTGCGTTGTACCAATCGCAACCGTATTGGTTCGTCTGTACCTCAGAGCAGAGCACCCAACACCTCATGGTACCAGAAGTGAATCGAAACCTACCAGCAAATCTGCCATCCTGTGCCATGGACACCCTCAACAAACCGCAGCCGCTGCAAGTCGCTGGGAACATGGGCATAAATTGGACGCTCTTCAAGCAGCGCTTCGAACTCTTCATGCAAGTCAATGAAAAACAGGGCGCCTCAGACAAAACGAAGATTGCCATCCTCCTCACCACCGCAGGTCAGCACGCCATCCATGTATACAACTCCCTGGTGTTCGCGGAAGGCGAGGACAAATCTAAGTATGACACGGTCCTCCTCAAGCTCGACCAACACTTCAACGTTGAGGTCAACGAGAGCTTTGAGGGGTATGTCTTCCAGCAGCGCCTGCAAGATAAGGATGAGCTCTTTCAGACCTTCCTGTCGCACCTCCGCAGACTCGCGCAGTCCTGCGGTTACGACACCACCTCAGAGTCCATGATCCGGGACCAGATCGTTTTTGGGGTTGCCTCCGGCAGCCTACGCCAGCAGCTTCTAAAAATAAAAGGCCTGACCTTAGCGTCTGCAGTTGAAGCCTGTGTCCTGCATGAGAACGCGACGAGCCGCTATGCCCAATTTCAGGCGACCGAATCGGCGCGGAGGGGGTCCTACGCGACCGAATCGGCGAGCCAGGCGACCCACGAGGCCGAACGGGTCCAGGCGATCGAGTTTCTCCCGGCCCACGGCCCGGATGAGGGCGGCCGTTACGCGCGCTTTTCGAGGCCTCCCGCGCTTGCGCGCGGCAAAACCTACGGCAACACTGAGGGACGTGCTGCGCAGGCGCCCCCGATGCAAGACCGAACTGCGCATGCGCAGTGGCGTAACGAACGCCATGACGTCACGACGTGCGGCAACTGTGGAGCTGCACATTTAAAAGGGCACTGTCCTGCAAAAACCCAACAATGCCTACGCTGTGGCAAGGTGGGCCACTACGCTGCTTACTGTCGAGCGGCTCAACCTGTTGATCTTACGCATCTCCGACAACCTCACAGGAACGTGCGGACCATTCAGCCTCCACATCACAACATCCAAACCGATGACACAGATGACCAAGATGCCTTCCGGGTTGAGGTCATTGATGGGAACCGGGTAACACCATCAATCCAGGCGATGAATGGTGTGCCACCCTGACGGTCAACCCGAATTCATCGCCCACCTACTAGACTGGACTTACGTGACTGTTTACACGTTGAACTTTTGCAACAACTGTTTTAACATGTCTATGTTTTTCTCGTTACAGGCATTTGTTTGATTGTTCCAAATTTCCACGTTGTTTTTTCTTTTTGTTATGGTACAACATCGTTAGCATGTCACACCTGACATCACCCATTGTTTATAGTTAAGCCGCATGTACATGCTGTAAATATTACGCACACACACACATTTACCTGCACTCAGGACACATTTCTATTTATAACCACGTCGGCACATAATCTTGTAAAAAAGGGGGAGATGTCATGATATTCAAGTGAACATCACAACACATACATAATGATAGACAGAGCAACGGACCAATTAGCACACATAACACGACAGCCAATCACAGACAAGAGCAGACACAGTACAAAACAAGAAACACAACACTTCCTGGCAGTCCAGCAGGAGACGGCACAGGGCCAGGACCTCAAAGCAAGACACTCACACAGTCACCATGTGCTGAGTACCAAGTTTGTTGTATAAATAGTTTAACAGAATAAAACTGCGTTGTACCAATCGCAACCGTGTTGGTTCGTCTGTACCTCAGAGCACCCAACACTTCAAGTTTCAATAAGAATCCCTCCATATCCTTCGAAATTCCAATGGGTACAGATCCAGATTCCTCAACCACTCCTCATTTGACACGTGGCATCTCAACAGGATTTTCTATTGTGGGGAGCTATTTTATTATAGGCAGCTGCTACACGCCCCTCATCATGCTGGAGGTGCCATTTCTTCCACTAGATGCAGCTTTGCAAATTCTAGTCCCCGACAACCCCTCCATCTCATAGCTCATTCATATATTTCAGTCTTCACAATGCTATTGCACAACACAATTCACATCCTCTCTACTCAGATTAATAGTCTGTGAAGGCAGGTTAAATATTAAATAATATTAAATATTAAATAATAGCAGATTTATATTAACTTGTACGATGGAGTTAAAGGTGAACAGATACATGGAATATTATCATGGAAATAAAGGTTCTACTGTGTATGGTAGTGCAATGATGATATTACCTGACTCATAATCCCGAGGCTTGGATCAACACCGAGTCTTGGGGGCGGTGCAGTGACGCAGTGGTTAGCACTGCTTCTTCACAGCTCCAGGGTCCTAGGTTTGATTCCCAGCTTGGGTCACTGTCTGTGTGGAGTCTGCACTTTCTCCCCGTGTCTGCATGGGTTTCCTCCGGGTTCTCCGGTTTCCTCCCACAGTCCAAAGATGTGTAGGTTATGTGGATTGGCCATGCTAAATTCCCTTAGTGTCCAAAAAGGGTGGTGGGGTTACTGGGTCACGGAGATAGGGTGGAAGTGTGGGCTTGGGTGGGGTGCTCTTTCTAAGGGCCGGTGCAGACTTGATGGGCCGACTGGCCTCTTTCTGCACTGTAAATTCTACGAATCTATGAACAAACTGGAGATGTAAGTTCAAATACCTCCACGTCAGCACGTGGCACAATGATTAGCACTACTTTCTCACAGCCTCAGGGACCCGGGTTCAATTCCGGCCTTGGGTTACTGTCTGTGTAGAAATTGCATTTTGTCCCCATGTCTGCGCGGGTTGCCTCCAAGTGCTCCGATTTCCTCCCACAGTCTACAGGCGTGCAGGTTAGGTAGCTTGGCCATGCTAAATTGGCCTTAATGTCCAATGGTGTGGAGGTTATTGGGTTATGGGGATAGGGCCAGGGAGTGGGCCTAGGTAGGGTGTTCATTCAGAGGGTCAGTGCAGATGAAAGGAACTGAAGGAATTGTATGGCTTAGTCAATTCTTTTTTTAAAATAAATTTAGAGTACCCAATTATTTTTTCCAATTAAGGGGCAATTTAGCATGGCCAATCCACCTATCCTGCACATCTTTTGGGTTGTGGGGGCGAAATCCACGCAGACACGGGGAGGCTGAGCCAATTCTAATGACTTTGTGTTTACTTAATTTAATAAATATGGAATTAAATAAATCTATCATTAGTAATGTTGATTAAGAAGTGATTGAATTGTTCGAAAAACTCAACTCAGAAATACACTCAACCTCAAGAAAAATGCTGTCCTTACCCAATTTGAGTCCAGATTCACAGTAATGTGGTTGGCACTTAACTGTTCTCTGAAATAACCCAGCAAACCACTCAGTTCTGTCAAAGCACTAAAATAAAGGCCAAGAGAAACAACTTCTCAGCATCTATCCCATCAAGGATCTCACGCTTCAATGAGATTACCTCTCATTCTGATCTCCAAAGAGCACAAGCCAATTCTACTCAATCTCTCCTCAGAAGACAACCCTTTCACTCTAGAAATCAATCTAATGAGCCTTTGTTGCACTTCCTTCGAGACAAATAAATTCTTCCTTGTGTCTGGAAACCAAAATATTCCACAGCACTCCAGGCGTAGTCTCACCAAAGTTCTGTGCAATTGCAGCAAGTTTTCCTAACTCTTGCGCCAAAAGCTTTACAACAAAGACCGACTAATTACTTGCTCTTTCATGGGACGTGGGTGTTGCTGGCAAGGCCAGCATTTGTTGTCCATCCCTAGTTGCCCTTGAACCAAGGGGCTTGCCATCACCATTTTACTGGGTGGATAAGAGTCAACCACATTGCTGTGGGTCTGGAGTCACATGCAGGACAGACTTGGTAAGGACGGTGGATTTCCTTCCTAAAACACGTTAGTGAACCAGGTGGATTTGTACAACAATTGACTATGGTTTCCTAGTTACCGACTAGCTTTTCGGCTCCAGATTATTAACTCATTTGAAGCCGTGTCCCCCGAACATTAGCCTGGGCCTCTGGAGTACAAGTCCAGTTGCATTATCACTGCGCCATCGTTCCACCCCCTTCATGTTAACCTTCTGTGATTCATGTTCGAGGATGCCCAAAACATTCTGAATGTGAATATTTAGCTTCTCAATACTTAAAATATATTCTGTTTTTACCAAAGGTAATAGGTTCATAGTTCCCCATATTAAACTCCACCTGCCAACATTTTGCCCATTCACCCAACCTGTCCTTTTGCCGAGTCTTTGGTTATATTTTTACATTGGCTTTGGGACTCCAATACTGGAAGCAAATGGAGGGCCAGAGTCGGGATTTTCTGTCAACGAGACTGGCAGCACAATTTTCTGGACGGTAGCCTCCTAATTGGCCACCTCTGTGTTTACCATCCTATTAAGGTTAACAGGTGGGACCCAGTGCTGTCGGCCCAATCATAAGGTCGGCAGCTCGAGATTCTCAGCAGCCCCACTGGAAGGGATAAGTGCTGCTGAGACAGATTGGCCACAGTGAGGACTCTTCAGCATGGGGGCACTCTCACTGGCCAATGCAGAAGGGCTCAACTGAAGACTCCCAAAGTCATCAGTCACATAGGAATGGAAGAGATAACAGCTAGCCTATTCACTGCGCCTTTCATCCCCTTAAACCCATCACTGGCCTCTGCCTTTGCAAAAGTCCCCCAGAGGCAGGAACACATTGAGAGGCCATCCCAACATGGCTCCTACCTATTTTCCTGGCTATCCCACTTCTAACTCTTTCATCACAGCCGGGGAAAATCAAATCCTTTGTGTCTTCCTCACAACTTGTTCTCCCACTTAGCTTTGTAATGCCAGCAAACTTGGACACAATACTGTCAGTCCCTTTATCGAATTTCACACAATCACAGACTTGTTATGGTGCAGAAGAAAGTGATTTGGCCCATCTTATCTGCACCAATTCTCCAAATAGGCATTATGGCTTAGTGCCATTCCCCTGTCTTTCCCCTTACCCCCTCATATTGTTTCTATTCAAGTAATCATCTAACACCCTCTTGGTAGCCTCAATTGAACCTACCTCCACAACATTTGCAGACAGTGCATTCCAGACCCGTACCACTCGTCGTGTTTAAAAGTTTATCTCACATCACATTTGATTCTTTTGCAAATCACCTTAAATCTGTTCTCTCTTGTTCCTGATCCTTTTACGAGTGGGAACAATGTCTCCCCATCTACTCTGTCGAGCTCCCTTATGATTTTCAACATCTCTATCAATTCTCCTCTTAGCTTTCTTCTCTCCAACGAGAATAGTCCCAACCTCTTCAATCTATCACCATAACTGAAGCTTCTCATCCCTGTGACCGTTCTTGTAAACCTCTACTGCACTTTCTCAAAAGCATTCACATCCTTGCTATTGTGTGGCACCCAGAACTATACACAATATTTCAACCGAGGTCTAACTGTGTCCTGTATACGTTCAGCATAAGTTCCTTGCTCTTGTACTCAAATCCTTTATTAATAAAGCCCAGGATACTTTATGCTTTATTAACTACTCTCTCCACCTGTCTTGCCACCTTCAATAATGCACATATTACCCCGGTTCCTTCTGCTCCTGCACCCTTTTCAGAATTTTACCTCTTATTTTATATTGGTGGGATTCTCCGTTCGTTCATGGCAGTGGGATTCTCTGGTCCCGCTGCAGTGAAAGGGAGATTTGGCTGAGTGCCAAATTCTCCATCCTCGTTAGTAGCAGTAACAGAATGGACGTGCAACGGAGAATCCCAGCCATTGTCTCTCCATGTTCTTCCAACCAAAATACATCACCCCACACTTCTTAATATGAATGAGAAACAGCTGAGCTCCAGAACTGATCCATGTGGCACCCACTAGTTTCAAGTTGTCACACAGAAAATTGCTCCTTTAACCCCATTTCTGTTGTTTTGCCCTATGACCTGTCATGTGAGAGTCCCTTTGAGAAAGGTTTCTGTCTTATCACATGGCTTCAGTGATGTAATTATGTGGGTAGGGACGAGCTGTGGCTGTTTGAGGTTTTGGTTTTGCTTTCAATTTGACTTCTGTGGACTACAGGCAGAGAAAATAAGTGTTTTGGCCTGTCTCTCTCAATTTTCATTTTAAATATTTGTTCCAGTAAAAAAACATTGATTATAGCTACCTGCTTTGGTAACTTAAAAGTTATAGTTTGCTTTCCGGAAGAGTTTAAACCTGCTGGTGAGACGGGGTCAGAATCTCAGGGGAAACCAGTCTTATTCAAGTAAGAATGCAGAGTGATGGTTCACTCCCTTGAAAAGGGGTTTTTGGTTTATGGGATTCAGTTTTTGAATTGGAACAGTTAAGGGGGAATTCATTAAGTTTTATACATAGATTACTTAGCTGTGTGGGGTCTTTATGTTTGTAATTGATAAGAACTCTTGCTGTGTGTTTATTTCAATGTTAATAAAACTTATTTTTATTAAAGTGTCAAGGAAGACTGTTGAATAACACCTGAAGGGAAGGCTCTTGTGCTCTTCCTAGCCAAATGCAATGTAAAAGTTATAGGTCAGGTGAACTCCATAATACATTTTGGAGTTTCCTTTTTTTAAATAAATTTAGAGTACCCAATTAATTTTTTCCAATACAAGTTTACAATACAAGGAAACAATAACTTCAAACTGCTTTCTTTATCTCCACTTAAAAAACACCTATCTCAGGTCAAAATCCACTTTTAAATGCAGTTAGCAGACCCAGGAATACTTGCTTAATAGAGATGACTTGGGTAGCCTACTTTGAGAAACAGACATCCTTCAAGAACCAGGTTGCAGATTCATGCCAACCTCAAACTACTGTTTAACCTGCCAGATTTTGAGAAACTTCTCTTGTCCTGTTCACAGAAAAATCATTCACTCACTGTTTTTGGAGAAGCTGCTGGTCTGTCCACATCCTAATCTCAAACTGAATTTCAAAACTGGAAACTCGACGCCTGACTGCTTCAGACCCTGGTTTCTTCTATTAACTACATCATCTTCCGACGCTAAACACGATGCCGGAATCACAAAATGCGATTGGGCGGAGAATCGTGTGTGAACCGAAAATCGTGGCCTGCGCCGGGTTCCCGACGGAATGTCATGCTACGGTGCCTCAACAACGGCATCAAAGCATTCTATTCCGCATGTACAGTAAACGTAATTGGCATATTATTAACAGGCCTGACCCGGGATTCTCCGGGGTCAGAGGCTGGACACTGATGGGCCAGGGGTGCAGTGCATGGGCAGAGTGCCAGGGGGAAATGCCAGGGGTGGTTATTGGGAATGGGAGATGGGAAGGGGGGGGACATACGAGGACAGGGACTGCAGTGCTGACCATGGTTACCATGCAGCTCTTTGGAACAGGTTGGGCATAGGGGTAAGCACAATGCTAACATGTCTGCCTTTCACCACCTGCAGACAATGGACTTCGGAATCCAACCAGGAATGGTGGCCTTCATCCTAGCCGCTGCAGCCCTAGGAGATGCACTGTGGATGTACGAATAGGAGTTGCTTGGGAAAGTCCCTGCAGAATCAGAGCCAGCTCCAGGAGGAACAGGGACCAGCCAGTAAGGATGGAGAGCCGGCCACCCAGCAGGCCGAGGAACAGGTGGGAAGGAGGCACCGCATAAGGACTCGTGTGAACTGACAGCGCCTGGCATTCGAGGACCTGCTGGACCGGGCATGATGTCAAAGGCTCCAGCTGAGCAGGGGGACAGTACAACATATCTACCATATCATGGCGCACCTGTAGCTGCAGGGGTATGAGGAGGACATCCGCTTCTGGTGGCCGTCAAGGTGACAGTCGCCCTGAACCTTTACACCATGGGGTCCTTCCAGGTGCCAAGTGGGGACGCGTCTGGGATCTCACAGACATCAGTGTACAAGTGCATCCGTGCCGTCACGGAGGTCGTGAATGTCCGATCAGCACAATATATCAAACTCAATGTGGACCAAGCCCAGCAGGATGCTATGGTAGCAGGCTTCGCCGCCATCGCTGGAATGCCCCAGGTTCAGGCTGTGGTCGACCGGCGCATGACAGGCTGCTCTAAACAAACAGAAAGGGGTTCCATTCGATTAACATGCAGCTGATGTGTGACCATGAGCTGCACATAATGCACCCGATACCCAGGCAGCATGCATGACGTCTTCATCCTGGCACACCCTCTGGTTCTGAATACCTGGGCGGCATACCCTTGGGTTAGGAATTAGCTCGTGGGTGACAGGGGTAATCCGCTGCGGTTGTGGCTAATGACGCCTATCTGGATGCAGAAGCATTCTATACTGACGCCATGCTGCAACCAGGGGCGTGATCGAGCGGTGCATTGGCATCCTGAGGATGTGGTACAGGTGCTTGGTCCGCAGGGGCCTCCAGTGTAGCTCTAGGAGAGTCTCTCACATCGTGATGGCTGCTGCATTTTCCACAACATCACACAACAGGGGGTGATGTACTGGAGGAGGAGGATGATTGTCAGGCCTCATCCGACGAGGAGGAAGCTGAGTATGGCCAGGATAGAACATAGAACATTTCAGCGCAGTACAGGCCCTTCAGCCCTCGATGTTGTGCCGACCTGTGAAACCAATCTAAAGCCCATCACAGGGTATGGGACCTGCAAATGCACAAGAGTCCAACCTCCTCTCTTATTTAAATATTCTGATCTGGATCACATGCAGTGATGGAGCAATCCGGATCACGCCAGGCGGAGCGAGATGGGTAACTCACGATCACCCCTGGTACGGAGCCCCTTTTGGGACTCTCGCGGGATTCAGCCGTTGAGCCCAGTTCCGTGTTGGGCAAATGCAGTGATTGAATCGTATCCCAGGTATCTTGTTACCACTTCCTTAATAATGGTTTCCAACATTTTCTGATGACTGAGGACCGCCAACCTGACTTGATGTCAGGATAACTGGCCTCTGGTCTGTTGTTTTATCTCTCCCACCTTCTTGAACAGTGTTATTACATTGGATACCTTCCAATCCAGGAAATAATCACAGAATCTAGGGAATCTCGGAAGATCAGAAACAGTGTATCCATTATCTTTGCAGCTACCTCTTTTGGAATCTTAAGGTATAAGCCACCAGGTCCTGGAAATTTGATGGAATTTAGTTCCATGAATTTCTCCAATACTTTTTCTTTGTGTCAAAACTTCTGGGGCCGAAATCGGGAAAGGCGATTGGGTGGAGAATCGGTTTTGACGCCAAAATAGTCGTGTCGGCTAAGTTCATCCCAAATCACAATTCTCCGGTGCCTCGACGGCAGCATCAATGCATTCCACTCCGCACGTACAGGAAATGCTGTTTGCATATTTTAGCAGACATGACCCGCTATTCTCCAGGGCCTCCGTGAGTCTCCGCCTCCCCAGGGGAATTCCCGACGGCGAGGTTCACTTGTGCTTTCAAAAATCATGAAACAGGCACAGTGACTGCTGAGGGAGAGAGAGAGGGGGGGGTACAGAAAGTGTCCAAAGTCACCATTGTGTGCTGACAATTGCGCCGCTTGCTTAGAGGCTTCTGCTAGTGCTGGGGGGAGTAGTGGGGATGACCAGGAGGTGGGCTGTGGGGTCGTAGTGGACGGGCATGGAACACCATTACCGCAGCCTGCAAGTCAGCCATGCAGCTGACTGCCCACTGTGAACTTAATGCCACGTGTCATATGGGTGCCCCCAGGCCACAACCCTAGGTGACCTCTGGCCTCAGCCGGCCTATCCAGCGCAACCAGTGCCATCTTCTTGGCTGGGATGAGTGTGTGTGCGGAATGAAGTGTGTATATGCGGCTTCAGCTTGTCAGCCTCCTGAGTGTCAATCATGGACCCGACGAATCAGACACCGTTTTTCATTGGAATCAGTTGTGTCCACGTGCGCTGGTGCTAGCCTCTCAACGGTCGCTGAATCGGTCCAAGTGGGGCGCCAGTTTTGCTGTCGTCGAAGTCCGTGAATCCTGCCCCGGTGTGAACACTTAGTTTCAAGAATGGAAAATCCAGCCCCTGGTCTCTGGATCATCAAAGGCTAGATGTATGTTGGGACCTCCTGGATGTCCTGACCTGTGAACCTATGTGGGAAACACCCAGGGCACTTCTGGTTCTCTTGGGTAATTCCGCTGCTCCCCTTGACCCTCTGTGAATGTCTCTGACTCTGAGCTGGAGTCAGAGACTTCCGACAGTTATGCAGGACTTGCCTGGAAAGTTCCCAAGGAAATGTTTGATTAAACCCGGTCTAATATCTTGGTAACTCCATGCCACCCAATCATTTCCCCGACCGCCTGACACTCCCACCCAACTACACAGTCACCCCACCCAACCAGACCCAACCACTTGGCTCCTACCTGGACCTGATCCAACGACATGGCACCCGACCCAACTAACCTCTGACCACCTAGCTACTCCTAACTGACTACTCCCTGACCACTCAACCACATCCAACCCAATGTGACTAACCCCCAACCAACCCAACTCAACTACCCTCCAACCACCCGGCTCGACTACCTTCCAACAGCCCGACTAGCCCCCTAATCTAAGCAAAATAATCCCTGGCACCTGACTACCCACCAACCCAACCCAACCTGACTACAGGCCTACAAACTGACTGTCTCATTAACCTGACTACCCCTCCAGACCACCCGACTAGCCCCTGACCTTTCAACTACCATGTGATCCAACGTGACTTGCAACTACCTGCCAACTCAATGACCCATGTGTCACCTCACCTACCAACCACTTCACCCTCTTACTCGCTTCCCAACCTTCCCACTTCACACACTTATCCACTCACCCACATACCGCTTCACCAATCTAACATCTCACCCACCTGCCCACTTACTCACCACCCAACATATCCAGCTACCTGCCTTATCCACCTACCCACTCACCCACCTACCTCGCCCACCCTTCCACCCTATCCACCTACTCAACTCACCCACTTACCACCTACACTCACCCACCAGCTCAGCTGCCCACTTACCCACCTCACCCTTTGTGATCATTGGTCTGACACACCTCACCCAACTACCTACCATGCCACCTCACTCAGCTTGCCCACATCACCCACTTACCCACCTACTCATATACCATCTGCACATTCACTTACTCACCCATTCACCCACTCATTCACTAACATTAAGACTGGACCTTTAAACCGACCACACAAGAGCTAGTGCGGTAAAAAAGGATGTCTTTCTTTGGCTCTGCTTCTAAGGAGTTCCTCACCAGGCAATACACTGCATATTTCTGTGAAAGCCGGGATAGGAAGGCCCCAGAAGACGTGGACAGCAGTGTCAAGTCAGGAGTATTTACAAGCGCAGCCATTATGTTGTTCCTCATTTACATTCAATCCTTGGTTCCCCTCTATTTTTTGGAAAGTATTATGTGTCTTCTACAGTGAGGACAGGCAAAAAATGTCTGCTTGACATCTCTGCCATTTCCTTACACCTCATTAGAAATTCTCCTGTCTCAGCTTCAAAGGGGCCCAAGTTTACTCTTCCTTTTTGCATTCTGTAGAAGCACTAACAGTCTGTTTTTACATTCCTTGTAGTCTAGACTCATATTCCACTCCCCCCACTTATCATTTTTTGTCCATTCCTGCTATCTTTCTGAAACTCTCCCAATGTTCAGACTCACAATTCTTCTTGTCAGTATTGTAAGCCTCTTATTTTAATTCAATGCTATATTTAACAAACAAATCTCTTTTAACCATTGAGTTTTATTTCTCAAAAAACCATGGGCAGTATTCTCCCCCCCACGCAGGATTGGAGAATAGCTGGGGTGCCGCGCAAGTCGCGCCACGCCGACCCAACACCCGCACGCGATTCTCCCACCCCCCAAAAACCAGCGGCTCGAGAATCGCGCCAGGCCGCTCGTAGAATCGCCACAAATGGCGATTCTCCGGCCCGGATGGGCCGAGCGGCCAGCGAAAAAAATGACAGTCCCGCCGGTGCCGTTCACCCCTGGTCGCTGCCGGCGGGAACTGTGCTGGAATGCTGGGGGGGGGGGGGGCGGCCTGTGGGGGGGGAGGGGGGCTCCTTCACGGGGGGGGCCTCCGATGGGGTCTGGCCCGCGATCGGGGCCCACCAATCGGCGGCCCATCTCTCCCCCCCCCCAGGGCCTACCTCCTTCCGCGGCCGGCCCCCGAACCCCCGGCGCCATGTTGGTGAGGGGCCGGCACGCGTAAGAAATTCCCCGCGCATGCGTAGGATGGCGCGGCCCAACTGCGCATGCGCAGGAATGAGCTGCCCCAACTGTGCATGCGCGGGTTGGCGCCCATTTGGCGCCGCGTGAAGACAATGGAGTGGCGTGAACGGCTCCAGCGCCGTGCTGGCTCCCTGTGGGGCCAGAATAGGTCGGCCCGGGCCCTGTTCACGCCGTTGTGAAACGCGACAGCGTTCACGACGCACCATTGCTTGTGCACCCCTCATACCCATGTAATTGACTTCATTTAAGTTTAGTTTTCTAGTTTCAGACTTCTGTACATTACTCTCTGTCACGATAGGATCACTGTTCCCAAGAGGATCACTTACAATGAGATTATTCATAAAACTTGTCCATGTCACACACAAGACTTAAAATAACCTCTTTCCTGGTTGCTTCCAGATTGAAATGTCTCAAATTCATTCCAAGAATTTATCCTTCAAAGTAACTTTGCCAATTTGATTTGTCAAGTTGAAATGAAGATTCAATTTCCCCAAGATTATGGTATTGCTTTTGTTAAAAGTGCACTTTGTTTCTTGATAAATGCTCAGTCAAACATTTTTTCTACTTTAAGTGGACCCAGAAACTATCCTCACCATTATTTTATTCCTACTGTTGTTTCTTATTTCCATCCACCCTGATTCTACTTCCTACTCTTCCGACCCAGGATTTTTCTTCACCATGGTCACTGTATCATCTGTTACTATGAGGGTTACCTTTCCAACTTTTTTCCATTCATCTGTCTTTTTGAAATATCAAGACTAACTTTGGTCACTCTGTAAATTCTGGTACAAGCACCGATCAGAGGTTAGGCAGAGTTCCAACCTGCAACACATTGACCTGCTAAAATCCCACCAAAGGAATCTCATGATTCAAGTAAGCATGAAAAAAAAACCTGCACAAGGCACCATTTCCAGAAGTATCATAAAACACAGGCTCTCTCTTTCTCTGTCTGCATGGATCCTCATTGTTCAAAAGTTGTTAATCATAGTTCATGACATGCTCTCACAATTCAAGGAGTCAGGCCCCAAAACCACCTCATCTAGTACGGAGATTGACCCTATCCTTTTTGGAATTATTCAGCACCATACTCTGGCCAATTAAGCTAAAAGAACCCCAGTTCTCTTGAACTAGCCCAGGGGCTAAACTGTCCCCAAGTGTCTGAAGGTGTACCGGTTAGGTGAATTGGCCATGCTAAAAATTGACCCTTAGTGTCTAAACATCTAAAGGTTAAGTGAGGTTATGGGTTGAGGATGGGGGATTGGGCTTAGAAGGCTGCTTTTTCAGAGGGTTGGTGCAAACTCGAATGGCTGAATGGCCTCCTTCTGCACTGTAGTGATTCTCTGACTGTGATCTGAAACATGGTTGCTGCTGCTTACTTGTCTAGAGGCTCCCATGGAACCCATTGAATCCAGATGCCTGACAGACTTTGACTAACTGACCTCCTGCTACAATGTACTTCACTTTTTTATCTGAGAATGAAGAGAATTAAAAACAGTAGTTTTTAATCAGTGTATTTATACATTGGATATTTGCATAATTAAAACTAGTGTTTGTGCACAAAAGTGCAGCTGGTAAACAGCCCAATAGCACCTTGCTAACTGTATAAAACAGATTCACTTCTGTCTGAGAAAACCACTGAGGTGTTTGAACTATGTTGAACTGTTGGTCAATCTGTGTTTGCTGGAAATGAACACATCGAGACAGCTGTGAAGTACTGCTCCAGAGAAAATTGAGCTGTAATAATCTGCATTTAACAGGCATTAACAAATTAAATGATCCTTTGTCTTACATGAACAATTTAGAGATCCAAGTAAATGTATTTGACATATAAAACCAGAATACAACAATTTGCCTTTAACACAACAAAACATCCCACAACACATCCCAAGAGCATAATAGAATTGACACAACTCCAAAGGAGGAGACTGGATTAGATTGGTGACTGATTCAAAGATGTGCAGGTTAGGTGGATTGGCCATGCTGAAATTGCCCCTTCGTGCCCAGAAATGTACAGATTAGGTGGGGTTACGGAGATAGGTGGGGGAGTGAGCCTAGGTGGGGTGCTGTTTCAAAAAGTTGGTGCAGGCACGATGGGCTGAATGGCCTCCTCCTGCATGTAGGGATTCTATGGTTCTATGGTAAAAGAGATTTTAGGGATGGATCTTAAAGGAGGAGAAAGGGGTAGATTATGGAGCAATTATGGGAAGCAATTTGGAGCCCAAATGGTGGGACAAAGGGAGTGAGGGATGGACAGGAGGCCAGAGATAGAGCAACTTTCTCAACAGCTTATGAAAAGAGCCGATAGTAAAAAATGTTAACCTTGGGCAAGATTCTCCGCCCCCCCGCCCCCGCCGTGTCCCGAAGTCTCCGCCACCAGAGATTCGTCGGGGGCGGGAATCATGTCGCGCCGGTCGGCGGGGGCGGGAATCGCGCCTAGCCGGTCGGCGGGCCCACCCCCGCCGATTCTCCGGCCCGCAAAGGGCCGAAGCCCCGCTGCTGGAATGTCTGTCCCGCCAGCGTGGATTAAACCACCTTTTGAACGGCGGGACAAGGCGGTGTGGGCAGGCTCAGGGGTCCTGGGGGGGGCGCGGGGTGATCTGGCCCCGGGGGGTGCCCCCACGGTGGCCTGGCCCGCGATCGGGCCCACCGATCCGCGGGCGGGCCAGTGCCGTGGGGGCACTCTTTTTCTTCCGCCTTCGCCATGGTCTTCACTATGTCAGAGGCGGAAGCCACCCCTCCCATGCGAATGCATGGGGATGACGTCAGCAGCCGCTGACGCTCCCACGCATGTGTCACCCGGCGAAGACCTTTCGGCCCTGGCTGGCATGCCGCCAAAGGCCTTTCCTGCCAGCCGGCGGAGCGCAAATCACTCCGGCGCGGGCCTAGCCCCTCAAGGTGAGGGCTTGGCCCCTAAAGGTGCGGACGGCCCGACGCCGGAGTGGTTCCCGCCACTCCATTACACCGGAACCCCCCCCCGCCCCGCCGGGTAGGGGAGAATCCCGCCCCTTGTGTGTGCTGAAACCAATAAGAATTAATCCAATAAATGCGGAGAAT
This sequence comes from Scyliorhinus torazame, assembly GCF_047496885.1. NCBI lineage: Eukaryota > Metazoa > Chordata > Chondrichthyes > Carcharhiniformes > Scyliorhinidae > Scyliorhinus > Scyliorhinus torazame. Next base: position 116,094,639 of record NC_092722.1, on the reverse strand, counting down.
TCTCCGCAGGTGGGATTCTCCGTTCCATCGGTAGCTTACCCCCCGCCCGGCGGCGTGGGGTGGCTACAATGGGAAATCCCACTGGCCAGCGGCAAGAATGGAGAATCCTACTGCAAGCGACGGCACATCGCCGAGAAACACAGCTGGGGAGGTGGCGAATTCACCCCAATACTTTCTTGCTGGTCACCACATAAATAAATGCTTCACTTTTGTCATGGTCTATTTGCCTTCTCTTGAAGTTTGGTAATATTCACTTGAATTTCAGATCTGAATAGCTTATGCAAAGACTGGAGTAAATTTATAACTTTGAAACAACTCTAACAGGATGTAAAATACCTGTTGTGGTTTTTTTACACAAAATCCAATGCCAATTCTACAGCTCAATGAATTGCACAATGCTGCCCATCTTATACAATTTACCTTTGCATTTTAGTGGGTTTTAGAGAGGTTTGTCCATATTTTATACCTCATGGCATTCAAGTTATTTGACATTCATTGATGCTCGAGGAAAGAAAATTGCAAGATTACCAGTTGCCTACAGTCACTCTGCTCCATCCTTGCTATCCTACTGGAGATTACTTATGATATGAATATATTCATTAAGTTTCTACTGTTCAATGCACAATATTGTGTGCCCCTGAAACTGTGTCAGTGAATTCAAAGAAAGTAGATTTAGAAGCATAGCTGTTTTGAGATAATTTAATTCCACTTGCAAAAAGAAAAGAAATTATTGCATTTATATAGGTCAGAATTCTCCGGCTTTTGTGATTCATTTTTCCCGCCAGTAGCGCACCCCCGCCAGTAGCGCACCCCCGCCCGGGTGTTCCCTGGCAGCAAGGGGTGGCTTCAATGGGGAATCCCAGTGACAAGGAGTGGGGAAAAAAATCCACCTCAACAAATGAATGCCACCGAGAAACACGCGGCTGGGGAACTGGAGAATGTATTGTATCTCATCACGTTGTCAAATGATTTTAATAAGTTTCACATCCTGAATTGCTCTATTGAAATGCGCTGATTATTACATCGGCAAATATGGCAACCTTTCTGTGCGAGTTGATCATTAGCTGAAAAAGATGTAGCAACTAATTTGGAAAATGACATGATTCTTACATGCTATTGTAAGAATGCAGCAAGCCAGTGTAACAATGCTCCATCTAAGAGCTGGAAAAAAGACATTGCTTTGACAAAGAAACCATTATAAGTATGGCATATTGACCTTGCATGTGGCAGTATTGCAAAGGTAATTTTAGTTTTATTCAATTGAGGTATGTTTAATCATCATAGTTTGTCATTTAATTGATTTTCCTGAATAAACCTTTAGGTTTTAATAAAATTACATTAAAATATGCAGCAACCAATACAAAAGTTCAGTTTTCTCTCAGCTCTGCTGCCTACTGTCATACAAATCATTTGTTACAATGGAATGTCTCCTTATTTTGTAGTAGAGAACTCATTTATTCTTCTCCACAAACTATTTATTGATCATCGATCTGTTCAAAGTACCTACACTGTGTACAGCCTTGATGTTAGCCATCTATTTTGCTGCTTTTTCACATAAAAGAAAATCACACAGAATATTCTGTTAAAGAATTGCACTGAATTCAGTTATTGTATATTAATTGAGCAGCAGTTATTACGGATTATAATAACAATGTAAATTATAAATTACAGTGTTACACCCTGAATAAGCTTCATTGATTTGCAAAAATTAGGTTACTGATGAGAAGAAAAAAAACCATCTTTCTCTTGCACTTACCCTTCAGGTTGATTGACAGGATCTAAGGTATCGCATGGTGGCTGTAGGATATTCTTCATTGGCACACAGGGGTTATTGGGACAGCAAATGGGATACTATTCATGGGATGACCTGTGCTTTTCAGAGATTATGGAAAATGGCGTCTCGATGAGAATAACGGATATACCACAGGTCTGATTTCGACCGACCACAGATCTCAGTATGAGTAGGAGATCTGCTGATCTGTACTCTACTGTTTTGGCAGTAGTCAGCATTCTATTTGCTTTGTGAAATCATGTTCTGTGGGGTTGTATGAGTGGCAAGTCCCAATGATTTTTTTCCCATAATTATCAAATAACCATTCTGTATGTTTTGTGAATAACAATAAGTTACAAAATATGCCACATCGTATCCATGGAAGGCAGCAAATAGCATCACATTATCTCATCTGCTTATCATCAGTACATTTGTTGAATGACAAAATTCCTTGGCATCCTCAGCTGATAGGATAAATGAAATACAGCTGCCCGACGTAACATGCTGAAGTTCATTGAATTTCTAAAGTTGTTCATAAAGGAAAACAATAAAATTAAAGATTTGTTTCGCACATCAATGTTAAGAAATAAATATTGCAGCACTGTACTTTTTGTATGAAACTCCAAAATTTGTTTACATTATGTGCTGAAACAGTTTTGCTAGATACACATATAAATTTCATATTGGATAACTTACCTTAATTGTATTTCTGTTCAACATTGCCATTCAGCATTTGCACAAGCGCATTATTCAAAACTGCAAAATAAGCACAAAAAAGTGTTTAAAGTTTCTTTTTAAAAAATAATCGAAAATAATCTACTTCCAGCCTGCACCTTTACAGCCATTTGTCTCTATTTTTATGGGTTTACGTTGCATTTTCAAACGCAATATGACATTTGCTCAGAAATAGCTTTATATCCCAGCATACTGAAATGTTAAAAATGTGGGCTTCTATTACAATGTCTGTTGGGAATGTTATCAATCAGTTGAGTAGATGTTCATAAAATGAAATAATTAAGACTTTAGGTTATTCTTTTTATAGCTAATGGAATTTCTCTCACGCGCTTATGTGTTATCGAAACACTGTCCGGGTTCCACTGCAATACAGGAGTGTGGTGACGGCAAATGCTCTGTACAGTAGGACTTAATTGACTCGCTGAGGTCTTTGTTGTCAAATACTCATGGTCCTAGTTTGAGTTGGTGCAGCTGATCTGGTGTTGGATCGCCTCATCAATGGTGACCTTTTGAGAGGTGACTGCCGAGGTATGGGAAATGCTCAACATAATTCCAGAATCCTTCAACATATATGTGAAGTGGAACATTTGGCTGACCAGGTGTGGATGGATAAATGAAATTCTTTTGGCAACATTCAAGGTTCTTCAATGCAGAATTGGAGATGTTGAGAATGGATTGCAAATCCGGTGCAGACTGGGCAAGGACACAACAGTCTTCTGCAAACAGTGGGTCACGGCTGTCTATGTTGGTGTGTTTAGTTTTGGCACAGAGATGGATGAGGTAAAGCATTTTCTAGTTGGATAGTATTTAATACTGGTGCCAGAGGGCAGTTAATCTTTGATGAGGTGAATAACCGCTGTCAAAAGGTTCGCCTTCGCCACATTCCCCAGATTAAAAAGGAGGGCCATCAAGCAAATGCTCTTGTCCTTCCTGAAACCAGTGACACTAGGACTCCAAGAAATCCCTTTAAGAGCTCACTCCCAACCTGAAGAACAGCCTCCCGCACCAACTCATCTGCAAAAGGAGATGTTTGGCAGGGGTTCTGGACCATCTCTCTGACCGGAGGCAAGTCTAGTACTGGCCTAATGTATAACCAGGCATCCTCTGGAAATCCTCCATGTCCTCCAGCATCCAGAAGACAAAATATATTCCAAGGAGAAATACTTAGCCAACCAACTGGAACTGTTCCACATCACAGTGAAAGACCTCAAACTCATAGGTGGCAACAATGTGAAAATAAACTGAAATGTAAAAATAGAAATTCTCCCAAATAAATACTGCAAGATCTTCCGGCTGTTCACGCTGGCGGGATCTTCCGGTCCTGCTAACGGTGTACCTCCGCCACAGGTTTCCCGGTGGAGTGGGTTGGAATCCCATTGACGGCAGCAGATTCGGCTGGCCATCTCCAACCTCCGGGCGACAGTCTCAGAGAGAATCGCGCCCATTATAATTGAAAATCGGAAAGGAAAAACACCAAAATCACTATTGAGAGGGAAATTCTGAACAAAGGGGCTCGCAAAGCGAATCCGGATATTCTGCACTTACTAAATGCTCCTGTTTTAATACATGTGTTAATTTTACATTTTTTCTGGAACCCACTGGGACACGCAAGTTTAGGAGGCCATCATGTAAATAATTTTGAAAGGTTTAGTGATGCTCACACTGCAGAGGATTGTGATCCTCCTCCATCCCCATGACTCCCAGGGCAGCATTTTTCAATTATTTTCAGCATTTGGCCTCTGCTCCACAGCTCCTCACTCCCCTGCACTGATTGTGAGCCTGTGCTCTCCATGTCTAAGAATGACATTTCACCTCTACCTTTCAGAAAGATACACTGGATTGATGGCAGCTGCTTCCACTTGTTATGGTCATCACCAACAAATCACAGGACAATCAAGCTATTGCTTGGCAATCCTGTTGACCTAACCTGAAGTAAGCTGCTTTATCCAAATAGATGTTGAGACAACCGCAGCAAGGCTTTTTCCTAACAGGAGACAGATAAATGCATCAAAGAATTGGTCAGCAAACACACTGCCTGCAGCAAAGTTTTCGTCATTACAGGCCCAGTATCAGCATTTTAATGATATGGAAATTGGGCAGCATGGTAGCACAGTGGTTAGCGCTGTTGCTTCACAGCTCCAGCATCCCAGGTTCGATTCCCGGCTTGGGGCACTATCTGTGTAGAATCTGCACATTCTCCTTTTGTCTGTGTGGGTTTCCTCCGGGTGCTCCGGTTTCCTCCCACAAGTCCCAAAAGACATGCTGTTAGATTAATTGGGCATTCTGAATTCTCCCTCAGTGTACCGGAACAGGTGCCGGAATATCATAGAATTGACAGTGCAGAAGGAGGCCATTCGGCACATCTAGACTGCATCGGCCCTTGGAAAGAGCAGCCTACCCAGGCCCACACTTCCACCCTATTCCCGTACCCAGTTACCCCACCCCACCTTTTGGACACTAAGGACAATTTAGCACGGCCAATCCACCTAACCTGCACATCTTTGGACTGTGTGAGGAAACCGGACTACCCGGAGGAAGCCCATGCAGACATGGGGAGAACGTTCAGATTGCGCACAGGCAGTGGCCCAAGCCGGGAATCAAACCTGGGATCCTGGAGCTGTGAAGCAACTGTGCTAACCACTGTGCTACTGTGCTGCCGTGAATGTGGCGACGAGGGGCTTTTCACAGTAACTTCATTGCAGTGTTAATGTAAGCATACTTGTGACAATAAAGATTATTTTTTAAAAATTAAAAATTGGTATTCCCAGATCTTTATTTATTTTCCTTTGGACATGCCTACTGGTGTGCCTAATGAACATCCCAGTGCATGGTGTCGATGGAAATCTGGCATTATTACCTCATCTAGATCCTGCTGCCTCATTGTTAGGAGATCCAGGAGCGAAATTCTCCCCCAACGGCGGGATGCCCACCGACTGGCGCCAAAGCCGGCGCCAATCAGACGGGCATCGCGCCGGCAAAAAGGTGCGGAAGTCTCCGCATCTTTGGCGGCCTAGCCCCAACATTGAGGGGCTAGGCCGACGCCGGAGGGATTTCCGCCCCGCCAGCTGGCGGAAATGGCGTTTGTTGCCCCGCCAGCTGGCATGGAAATGCGGCGCATGCGCGGGAGCGTCAGCGGCCGCTGTCAGTTTCCCAGCGCATGCGCGGGAGCGTCAGCGGCCGCTGTCAGTTTCCCGCACATGCACAGTGGGGAGAGTCTCTTCCGCCTCCACCATGGTGGAGGCCGTGGCGGAGGCGGAAGGGAAAGAGTGCCCCCACGGCACAGGCCCGCCCGCGGATCGGTGGGCCCCGATCGCGGGCCAGGCCACCGTGGGGGCACCCCCCCGGGGTCAGGTCGCCCCCCACCCCCCCCAGGACCCCGGAGCCCGCCCACGCCGCCTGGTCCCGCCGGTAAATACCAGGTTTGATTTACGTCGGCGGGACAGGCAATTCCTGGGCGGGACTTCGGCCCATCCGGGCCGGAGAATCCAGCGAGGGGTCCCGCCAACCGGCGCGGCGGGGGGTCGGAGAATGACGCCCCTGATGTCAGAGATTGAGAAGGTTCAGGTTCAAGAAGCTTTGTTTCCATTTTCTCATCAAAATTCCTAACCAATTTCCAGTAACACAACCTGCTCATAATTAACCCTACATGTAGAGCTTCCCAGTCCATTCATATACCCGAGGGAAGTTTAGAGTACACAATTAATTTTTTGCAATTAAGGGGCAATTTAGCATAGCCAATCCACCTACACTGTACATCTTTGGGTTGTGGGGGGCAAAACCCACGCAAACACAGGGAGAATGTGCAAACTCCACACGGACATTGATCCAGAGCCGGGATTGCACCTGGGGCCTTGGCGCTGTGTGGCAGCAGTGTTAACCACTGTGCCACCGTGCTTCCCTTGAGGGAAGGAAAAATGCCCTGACCTTCTTCCTCAGAGCACCTCAGAACATCAATATATCCCAAACTTGCTCTGCTGTTTTGTATTACAGGAGCTACATAGATAACAAGTGATGATGGCACTCTGCAGAGTCCTTGGGCGTCATTCTCCGACCCCCCGCCGGGTTGGAGAATCGCCAGGGGCTGCCGTGAATCCCGCCCCTGCCGGTTGCCGAAGTCTCCGGTGCCGGATATTCGGCGGGGTGGGAATCGGGCCGCGCCAGTTGGCGGGCCCCCCGCTCGATTCTCCGGCCCGGATGGGCCGAAGTCCTGCCGATAAATTGCCTGTCCCGCCGGCGTAGATTAAACCACCTTTTGAACGGCGGGACAAGGTGGCATGGGCGGGCTCCGGGGTCCTGGGGGGGGGGTGCGCGGGGCGATCTGGCCCCGGGGGTGCCCCCACGGTGGCCTGGCCCGCGATCGGGGTCCACCGATCTACAGGCGGGCCTGTGCATGGGGGCACTCTTTCCCTTCCGCCTCCGCCACGGTCTCCACCATGGCGGAGGCGGAAGAGACTCCCTCCACTGCGCATGCGTGGGAAACTGTCAGCGGCCGCTGACGCTCCTGCGCATGCGCCGCCCGGGGATGTCATTTCCGCGCCAGCTGGAGGGGCAACAAAGGCCGTTTCCGCCAGCTGGTGGGGCGGAAATTCCTCCGGCGTCGGCCTAGCCCCTCAATGTTGGTGCTCGGCCCCCAAAGATGCGGAGCATTCCGCACCTTTGGGGCAGCACGATGCCCATCTGATTGGCGCCGTTTTGGGCACCAGTCGGCGGACATCGTGCCGTTTCGGGAGAATTTCGCCCCATATATCCACCTCACTATGTCAACTCAATGTTATTTCAATTATGCATCTCTGCTTTGATCTTTTGTCCGTTTGGTTGATGTCCTGTAACTACAAAACTCAAAAAAAGAGATATTTTTAATAAAAGCTCCCAACTCACTAAAGAAGCTTCAGGCAAATATGAATCCAACAACCTGCCCTGAAAACTCTGTTCACACTTTGTCAACTGTGACAAATTGCAACACAGCAGTTGTCACAATTAACAATATTTTAAAACAATCAGCAAAATTCTTTGAATGTAAATTTGCCCTATCGCCTAATATTGACAGATCCATTTGAAAAATTCTGGGATTCCGATCCAAATCTGCATCTTCAACTAAGACCATCTTGGGCCATACCATGGGCGGGATTCTCCCAGCACTGTGCCGTGCTGGGGAATCCCCGCGAACGGGCCTCGCTGCCCCACGATTCTCCGCAGTGCGTAGAATCGGCTCTGGCGTGGTCGGTGCGGCGCCGGTCGCGGGCCGCTCTACGCGGCTGGCCCGCCGATTCTCCGGCCCGGATGGGCCGAGCGGCCGTAGGATAAGAGCCAAGTTCCGCCAGCGTCGTTCTAACCAGCTCTGGGCCGGCGGGACCTCGGCATGTAAGGGTCAGGTGGCGGCCTGTGTGGGGGGGTCCGATCCCAGGGAGGGCCTCTGATGTGGCCTGGCCTGCGATCGGGACCCACCGATCGGCAGGCTGGCCTCTGGGGCTGGGGGCCTCTTTTCCTACGCGCTGGCCCCTGTAATCCTGCGCCATGTTGCGTCGGGGCTAGCGCGTTGAAGGAGGCCACTACGTATGCACGCATTGGTGCCAGCACCACCGCGCATGCCCTCGTTGGCTCCGGTGCAACTGCGCATGCGTGGATCCCGTGGCGCACAGTGCGTGCCGGGATCTGCAGCAGGAGCGGCGCGGACCACTCCAGCGCCATGCTGTCCCCCTGTAGGGGCCAGAATTAGACGTGGGAGTGGCCCGTTCACGCCTTCATAAAACGCGACGGCGCTTAGGACGGCGTGGACACTCTGCCGCGGGATTAGAGAATCCTGCCCCCTATCTATGTTTCAGGTTTCATTGAAATCCTCCCATTAGTCCTTGTGATCCATTTGTTCCAGACAAACAAACTAATGTGGCAAAAACATTACCTTCGCCCACCTTCAATGGATGAGGCAGTAAACGGCTTTTTGCACAAAGTTGGGTTTAGCTCAATTGCAGCACTCCTTTTGAGTTCAAAGGATGTGGGTTCAATCGCTTCCATGATTTGAGCACATAATGTTGAATAGCACTCCTATGTAGTAACAAGAGGGTGCGGGCTTTCAAGTGAGAATTTCCCCTTGGGCGCTGGCCAATATTTTCCCTCAGACAGCAGCATCACCAGCTCATTGCTGGGACCATCTTGTGTGCACATCGTTTCCATATCTTACCACACCAATTCCATTTCAAGACGTACCACTTTATTGTGAAGCGCTTTGGGACAACATGAGGCCACGAACGAAGCTAAATAAGTACAAGTTCTTTATTTACGTCTTTAGTGCCTTTCTTGACCTTGGGACATTCCAAAATGCTTCACAGCCGATTTGCACAGAGCAAAGTCCCACAAATTGCAATGAGTTAAATGATCTATCTTGATGGTGTGGCGGGAGGGATAAATTATCCATGTTGGTGGTGTGGGTTGAGGGATAAATGTTATCCAGGGCATTTTTTCTACTCTTCTTTCATCTGGATATAAGCAGCACTGTCTCAGTGCTACACTGAAGTGTCAGCCTGGATTATGTGCTCAAATCTTTGGAGTGGAGCTTGAACCTGTAACATTCTGATCCAGAATCAGGCATGTTAGAGCCGAGGCTGGCAGAATTTAAATGCCACCGTCAAATTCAAGGAAAGGATTTTTATTCTTCAAACTGACTTTATTTACTTTTTACATTAATTGTACTCCTAAGTTTAATTAACTCAGAATCAGCGATTTGTGAACACATTTCAGCCAGCTCGTATTCTAGCAGAACCTACCTGAACGGTACATCAGCACACCTGTCAGGTATTTGACATATTTAAACCAATCTTCAGTATTTCTCCACTCAGATCCATAAGGAATGATGTATGTAAGCAGAACACATCTGTCATGTTACTGTGCGCTGCTGAACATTAAATCTTATAATTGACATCAACTGTTTATGTTTCCACACCTCACTCTGTGATTGATGGTTGAATGCAGGGTTGGTGCTAATTAAAGCGCTATGGTTGCAGAATATAGCAAACACTGCCAGGTATTCCTCCCTATGTATTATCTTCAAAATGTACTGCATCATCTGGTTTTTAAATTGCGTTTTAAGTTGCAGTAAATTTGAATTTTACAAATGCCACCTTCCAATAGGATCACTTAAAAAACTTTCTACCACAATGCGGTCTGAAATATTTCTCTGCAAACACAGGTGGATATCCTCACCGCTTGAACTGTTTCTCAGGTTTAAAAAAAAACTCGAAACTGAAGTGGTGAAAGTGAAATCACCAGTAATCCTGTGGGTGGCCCGACAATAGTATGCCTTGCACATCTTAGCTTTCAATGAACAATATAATATTGGAGCTGAATGGTTTTCCCAGAAAACATCCCTGGAGGTGATAACTAAGTAAATGATACTTTGCTCAATGGACAAATTAATTGGTATTAGAGTGAATTAACTGAATGAATAATATAGGAGACAAGGGATAAAATAAATAATATTGCAACATATAAATTAAGCAATTATCAATTTAAAACAGGAAATAAATAATTAAAAGTATGGAATTAAATAAATAATGTTAAGACCAGGGTTTAAGTAATTAATATTGGTACCAGGGGTTAATCTAATAGCATTGTGGTTTTCAAGCAAATTAATTGTTATGGAACTGGCCCAATCAGCCATCAGAGACATCAGAGCGACAGAATGAAATAAATACCATTGTGACCCTGAATAAAATAAATGGTATTACAACATCTAAATTAAATGAATAATTGTCAGCCAAGAACCAGTGGATAATTATGGACTTGGCTGGGCCTATTAACAGCCAATGAATGTGGAAGCAACTGAGCTTTCCGTTGGCAATAGAGGAAATAATTTAAAATAGCAGCAATGATTGATTTAACTAAAAACTTATTTGCCACAGAGTGGGGGGAGGGAAACAAATGTCAAAACAAAATGACAGGTGGAGTGAGATAATTCACATCAAGGGTGGAAAATGAAAGTGACTACAGTCTCGTCTGCCATCTGGAGAACTGGCAATAGCACCTCATCTCATCCGTTGGGGAAGGCGGGCCATATTGAGTGTCCCATGCAATTAACTGGCCAGTGGCAGATCTTCCTGGGAATTAGGACCCTTGGTCCCATGAGCTGGCAATCAATCAGAGGCCAGAAGCTCTCCATTCCAGCTGCCTGTAATGCACCCATCAGGGGCACAGTTTGCTATGGGGCCAAGGCCACAGTTGGGTTGGGACAGAATGGGGTCACTGGCTGAGGGGGTCAGATGAAAGGAAAGGGGTGTGGCTCTGAGCAGGCACCCTCCTTCCCAATGCTGAGACACTTGATCAGGGGGGACAGAAAGTGCACAGTATTAGACAGTCCAACGCATGCAGCTAGTGGCTTCAGTGGACAGAGCACCCTGCATGGTGCTGGCATGTGGTGCAGGTGGGAGTTCATCCACCCTCCGGGTTGAGGGGGGTGGAGAACTGGTGTATGGGACAAGGGTTGATGACAGGAACGCTGTGCTGCCCTTTCTCCTTGGCCGCCCTGAGGAGGTCGTGCAGCTTCTTAGATCACTGCATGCCGGTCTAGACGGTGCTTCTGGTGGCGCTCACTGCCTCTACCACCTGCGTCCAGGCACTGCCAATGGCAGCAGCTGGTAGTCTCCCTCCCTGGCTGGGGTACAGGGTGGCCCGGCTCTCTTCCATGGCGTCCAGGAGGGTTTTGAGCTCAGTGTCTGTAAATCCTGCGGCTGTTTTCTTGCTGCCATCTTGTTGGCTGGGATGATGTGTGTTGGGACTGAAGTGTGTATATGCTTCTTCTGCTTGTCAGCCTCCTGTGTCAATTACAAATCTGCTGAATCCGACACCATTTCTCTTTGAACTCGATTGTGTTCCATTTGGCACCGGTGCTAGCCCTTTAACAGTCACTGAATCGGTCCATGTGCTGCACTAGTTTTGCTGTTGTGTAAGTCTGTGAATGCTGTCCCATCGTCAACACTTAAAGCGGGATTCTCCCTTCTGGGGACTAAGTTCCCATGCCCACTGGAAAACGGGCGGGAATCACTCCGGACTTTTTCCTCGAAAATTTGGGGTGATTCTCCGTCTACAAGGGGGCTAGCAGGGCACCGGCTGCATGGCCACGCATGCGCACGGTGGCCGGCCGCGGGTCCATCATCATGGGTCCTACAGGGGCCTGGTGCGGAGGAACATAGCCCCCCCACCCTGGAATGAGCGCGCCCGCCGATCGGGAACCACCGATCGTGGGGCTGGCCACCAAGGAGGACCCCCCCGGAATCAGATCCCCACGTCCCCCAACCAGGACGGTCCCCGCAGCCAGAACGCTGAGGTCCCGCCGGGTGGGACCACATGTGAACCATGCCGGCGGAACTCGGCGGAGAATCACTGCAGAGGCCGCTTTCAATGTCGTTCACGCGCAACTGCCAGTGATTCCCGAGTGTGATTTCAGCGCGGAGGGTTAGAGAATCCCCCAGCCTTAGTCTCAGAAACAGAGAATCCCGCCCAGGGTTTTTAAAATGTCCAATCCAGAATATGGAACCTCTGATAGAAAGCAAGTATGAAGCTAAGGATTGTCAATGGGTGGCAATCAATCGTGTAGGGAAGGGGAGAAAGAATCAGAATGTACAGGCATCATCTGGAAGTCAGAGGTTGCCAAACAGATATGCAGCGATTATGTGTTGGACAGTCCAACAACCCTCTTATGGACTGACCTCATTAACACTACACCCCTGTATGCTTCACCCGATGCTGGTGTTTATGTAGTTACATTGTGCACCTTGTGTGCCCTATTCTGTATTTTCTTTTATTCCCTTTTCTTCTCATGTACTTAATGACCTGTTGAGCTGCTCGCAGGAAAATACTTTTCACTGTACCTCGGCACACGTGACAATGAACAAAATCCATCAAATCCATGTCTCGTTGGTGAATCAGTTGAAAAAGGAGGGTAATCACAAAAAACACCATGGGTGGGATTCTCCGATCCTGGGGCGTTTTACGTCGGCGTCACCTGGCCCCGAGGATCAGCAATCCTGCGCCGCACGGAGGCCAGCAAGGCACTGGTGAACTTCACGCAGCTCCAGCTGCCGATGCGGGCGCGAGTTTGCATATGCGTGCCACGGCTGGCGCATGCACGCCAAGTCCGTTGCAAGTTCGCGCAACATGGCGGAGACTTACAGGGGCCCAGCACGGAAGGAACATAGGCCCCCATGGGATAAGCCCGCCCGCCGATCGTTAGGCCCCAATCGCGGACCAGGTCACTGTGAAGGCCCCCCCTGGAGTCGGATCCCCCCTCCCCCCACCAGGCCGCCACCCACAGCCAGAACGCCGAGGTCCCACTGGGTAGGACCATATGAGAACGACGCCGGCAGGACATGGCCGAACTCGGCGGGCACTCGGCCCATTGTGCGGGGAGAGTCGCTGGAGTGCCGCGTGCGTTGAGTGGGCCCCGACCGGCGCCGGCGCCATTTGCGCCGATTTCCAGTCGCCGGAGTCGGAGCGGCATCGCGGGATTTGCGCCGCCCTCCCGCCGATTCTCTGATCCGGCGCGGGATCGGAGGATCCCGCCCCATGTTGCCATGAAATAAATTGTTACTCCTGAAGGAATACTACAGGAACTTAGAAGAAGTGACAAGTGACAGGTGTGGGTGACATTATGTTTAAAGGAAAAGGTAGCGTTTTCCTGCAGCTGTGATTAGTCGCTCCCAATGGTGTGTCGCCTCCAGAGGCAGACTTAGAATCATAGAATCACAACAGTGCAGAAGGAGGCTATTTAACCCATCAGGTCTTCACCGACCTTCTGAAAGAGCACCCTAGCTAGACCCACGTCTTCATCCCATCCCCGATACCCAGTAACCCCACCTAACGTTTTGGATACTAAGGGGAAATTTAGCATGGTCAATCTACCCAACCTGCACATCTTTTGGAGGAAACCCAAACACCCGGAGAAAACTCAGGGGGAGATCATACAAACTCCACACAGACTAATCACCCAGGGTTGGAATTGAAACTAGGGGCGTCATTCTCCGACCCCCCGCCGGGTCGGAGAATGGCCGTTGGCCTCCGTGAATCCCGCCCCCGCCCCCGCCGAAGTCTCCGCTCCCGGAGATTGGGCGGGGGCGGGAATCCGGCCGCGCCGGTTGGCGGGACCCCCCCGCTGGATTCTCCGGCCCGGATGGGCCGAAGTCCCGCCGACGTAAATCAAACCTGGTATTTACCGGGAGGACCAGGCGGCATGGGCGGGCTCCGGGGTCCTGGGGGGGGGGCGCGGGGCGATCTGACCTCGGGGGGTGCCCCCATGGTGGCCTGGCCCGCGATCGGGGCCCACCGATCCGCGGGCAGGCCTGTGCCGTGGGGGCACTCTTTCCCTTCCGCCTCCGCCACGGTCTCCACCATGGCGGAGGCAGAAGTGACTCTCCCCACTGCGCATGCGCGGGAAACTGACAGCAGCCGCTGACGCTCCCGCGCATGCGCTGGGAAACTGACAGCGGCCGCTGACGCTCCCGCGCATGCGCCGCATTTCCGTGCCAGCTGGCGGGGCAACAAACGCCATTTCCGCCAGCTGGCGGGGCGGAAATCCCTCCGGCGTCGGCCTAGCCCCTCAATGTTGGGGCTAGGCCGCCAAAGATGCGGAGACTTCCGCACCTTTTTGCCGGCGCGATGCCCGTCTGATTTGCGCCGGCTTTGGCGCCAGTCGGCGGGCATCCCGCCGTTGGGGGAGAATTTCGCCCTAGGTTGCTGGCGCTGTGCGGCAGGAGTGCTAACCATTGTGCCTCCCTGCCGCCCCATGAAACTGGACTTACCATGATGCACACAGCGCTGCAACGCAGAGCCCAAGCCAATGGGGGGGGGGGGGGGGGGCATTGTGAGAGGTGGCTGTGGTGAGTGTAAGTCCATCTCCGATGTATTTATCTACAAGTGTTGGTGCTGGGCGGTACAACCCAACATTTCACTCACAAACCATCCTCGCTTGCTCACCCGCTCCCAACGTTTCTTCAAGCCTCGATTGTGATTCTTTTATTTTAAAATCCATGTTCCTGCAAATAAAACACACACACAATTGGTTCCCCTCCCCTTAGTAGAAAACCAGCGGTTGTCAGTCACTTAGTCCTAGTTCAGCGCCCTGTGGTCATAACCTGGGCAGCCACGTCTCCTCCTGTAAAACCCACAACTGCTTGCACTCAATGGCGCAGCCGCCATGCCGCGGCCCTCTCCTTCGCCATGTTCCAATGTTTGCTGCCGCCGCCAAACTGTAGTCTCCTCCCCGTTCTGCGATCCCATGCACTGGGTTCACTCCTACCCTAATCAAAGGGTAAGCCGAGACGTTAAGGTGCTCAGCCAGAGGAAGTGTAAGGGATGAACGAGTGTAGGCTGGGCCTACAACTGACACCACTGTATATAGTGGGATTTTTATTCCACTTTTGTTTTGATTTTCACCATCTGTAATATTGAATTTTTAATTGATATCAGCTGCACAATTGTGTGCTGTGGAATCACCTCGTTACATTTCAGAAGTTAAATTCAGTGTTCACGACCATTCTGAAACTTGAACAAAGCAGCAAATTGCATGTAGATTATAAAATACTAGATATGAAACTATTGGATTGGAGAGCAGATAATTCTATAGGGCCTGAATTATATGATTTTAAATATAAACACAGATGGCAAGGTTTGATTTACTGACTTTCATTTCCATGTCTCTTTCTACATGCTGTGTTTGACTCTGATGGTTTAATGTCCAGAGCATTGGCCCATAAAGTCCTGGGCGGGATTCTCCCATCTGAAGGCAGAGTGTTGACGCCGTCGTAAAAACTGGAGAGTTTAACAATGGCGTCATCGGACCGCTATCTGTAGCGATCCTCTAACCTATGGGAGGCCAGCACGGCACTGGAGCGACCCACGCCACTCCAGCTGCTGATACCGGCATCAAATGGGTGCTGCGGGTTTGTACATGCACTCTGCGACTGGCGCGGATGCGCACTGCGACCGGCGTGGATGCGCTCATGCGCGGTAGGCTTCATCTCTATGCTGGCCCCGATGTAACATGGCGTACGACTACAGGGGCCAGCGTGGAGAAAAAGAGGCCCCCATCACAAGAGACTGGCCCGCTGATTCCCCCCCCCCCCCCCCGCCCCCCCCCCACCCCGCCCCTGACCAGGCCCCAGAGAGGATGGATGCCGAGGTCCCGCCGGATAAGACCAGAAATGAACGGCGCTGGTGGGACTCAGGCTTTTTTGGCCAGCCACTCGGCCCATTCCGGGCAGAGAATTGCTGGGGGGGCACCGTAGAGCAGCCCCCGACCGGCGCTGCGCCGGCTGCGCCAGCGTAATTGGCGCCGATTCTCCGCTCACCGGAGAATCGGTGGACCGGCGTCAGGGCGGCGTTGCACGATTCACGCCTGGCCTGGCGATTCTCCGACCCGGCATGGACTGAGAGAATCCCGCCTCGTGGGTGAAATTCTCCGATATCGCGCGATGTCCGCCGACTGGCGCCCAAAACGGCGCAAATCAGTCAGGCATCGCGCCGCCCCAAAAGTGCGGAATGCCCCGCATCTTGGGGGGCCGTGCCCCAACCTTAAGGGGCTAGGACCACGCCGGACTAATTTCCGCCCTGCCAGCTGGCGGAAAAGGCCTTTGGTGCCCCGCCAGCTGGTGCGGAAATGACATCTCCGGGCGGCGCAGGAGCGTTAGCGGCCGCTGACGGCATTCCCGCGCATGTGCAGTGGAGGGAGTCTCTTCCGCCTCCGCCATGGTGGAGACCGTGGCGAAGGCGGAAGGAAAAGAGTGCCCCACGGCACAGGCCCGCCCGCGGATCGGTGGGCCCCGATCGCGGGCCAGGCCACCGTGGGGGCACCTCCCGGGGCCAGATCGCCCCACGCCCCCCCTCAGGACCCCGGAGTCCGCCTGCGCCGCCTTGTCCCGCCGGTAATGTAGGTGGTTTAACTACACCAGCGGGACAGGCATTTTAGCAGCGGGCCTTTGGCCCATCCGGGCCGGAGAATCGCGGGGGGGGGGGGGGGGGGGGGCGCCAACCGGCGCGATTCCCGCCCCCGCCGAATATCCGGTGCCGGAGAATTCGGCAACCGGTGGGGGCGGGATTCACGCCAGCCCCCGCCGATTCTCCGACCCGGCGGGGGGTCGGAGAATCTCGCCCCATATCTCAGACCTCACCAAAATACTTATAAAGTTCAAACAAAATGTAGATGCTGAAAATTGAACTTAAAACAAAAAGTGCTTTCGATATTCAGATCAGTCAGAGAGAAATAGAATGGTTAATGCCAATTCATTCATTCTCCACAGATGCTGTTTCCCCTTACTATTTCATTGATATCATTGTGGGCGGGCTTGAAGTCATTTGGGGCAGACCGCCATGTCACCAGATTGTGGGCGTGATGTGGGGGTCCTGCAAAGTAAAGAGAGCATGGGGCCCCCAAAAGTATAAGTCCACCTCAGGTTGCCTCCTAGTTGCCAGGGTAAAGGGCAAAATGCAGGTAGACAAACTGGTGGAGCTCTGAATAAGAGTCATATGGACTCAAAATGTTAACTCTGTTTCTCTTTCCATAGATGCTGCAGACCAGCTGAGTTTATGCAGCATTTTCTGTGTAATTTCAGATTTCCAGCAACCACAGTATTATGTTTTTGCTTTTATTTTAGCCTGTTGATGTGGATCCCCTTCCATGTCACTCTACCCCCCATCATCCTCATCAGATGAGCTCAGATGAGCTTTTTGTTCCTTTTTTTCCTCTCTGTTGATATTGTCACCCCGCTGCATGGTGATGTTATACAGTACACAGCACACAAAGACTATCTGTGACATCTTTCCTGGGACATACCAGAGGGCACTCCCAACATGATCGAGGCAGTGGAAATACATCTTTCGCTGACCAATGCGTTGTTCTATTATATTCCTTATTGTGCTGTGAAAGGCATTAAACCTCTCTTCTACCTCACTGGGTTTCTGATGGGTATCATAAACCATGTGCGTAGACGGTAGCCCTTGTCACCTTGGATCCATTCTTTGGTTTGTAGGATTGGCACAAACAACTGCGGCATCTGTGAATGTCGAAACACATAGGCATCGTGGTTGCTGCCAGGACAGTGAGCTCACACCTATATGTTTGCTTCTTGTAGTCACAGATTAACTTCACATTGAGAGAATAGAGTCCCTTTCTGTTTCTAAGCATGGCAGGCAGCTTGGGTGGTGCCTTGATGATAGCATGGGTGCCGTCTATTACACAGTGAACCACACGGAAAGTCAGAAATGGCTGTTAATCCAATTGTTCTCTCCGACTGGTTGTCCTCATCCATCCAGATTCTTATCAATTCTCTAGTATTCTTGTGCAGTGCATTGCCGCTTCCTTGATGCAGCAGTGAGTGACTGTTTAGGAGATGCTACAGATGTCACCTGTAGACTACTGGAAGGAATCGGCTGCAGAGAAGTTAAGAGTTGCAGTAACCTTCAAATGTCACTTACATATGGGGCTCAGTGTTTCCCCATGAAACAATGCATTAGGAAACATAGGTCTGTGATGGTCACCCTGGAGATGCATAGACTCTTTAGACCCTCTTTATTCAACATTTGTAGATATGTCATCTTGGTCCTGTAAACTCATAGATATGCCAGGGGCTGGCACATGCCTCTTTCTTGTTGCCTAACCTCCTGTCATTGTTGCTGGTCTACCTGCAATGATTCCTGTGCATCATGACATTCCTTGCAGTGCTGTATCCTTCCTCATAGCTTCCTTGGTTTTGTACTCAATATGTCTTTTTAAGAAACTCAAGAACCCATAAATTTTGCGAACTGTTTTCTCAATTTGTCTTGCCATCTTCACAGATCTATGTACACAAACCCCTGTCCACCCTGGTGCATCCTATAATGGCCCTCCCTAATGCTCCTGTGAAAGTACATCACCTAACATTTCTGTGTAGTAGATTACATATGCCAGCTGTCTGCCCATTCTATTAGTTACCTATGTCCTATTGCAGTCAATTAATATCCTCTCAGTTTGGTGTCATTAATAGATCTTGAAATTTTACTCAGCATTCCAATCATAGTCATTCATGTATTTATATATGTAACATAAGACAGTTCCGTGCACTGAACATTGAGGAGCACCACTATCTACCATCCCCTAGTCTGAAAAACAATCATTTAGCACAAATCACTGTTTTCTGTCATTGAGCCAACTTTTTAATGCAAGATAACAATTTTGTCAACAAGCATTTTATGTGGTACTTTATCAAATGTTTTCTTTTTAAATCCGTATCTCCCTCCTTATAAACCTTCTTCATTACTTCATCAAAAATATCATTAGGTTAGTCAAGCATAATCTGTATTTTACTAATCTCTCCATAATTGGCTCAAATCTCCCCAAGTATTTTTTGATTTTCCCCCAGATTATTCTTTCTAAAACCTTACCCACCACTTATGTTAAACTGGCCTCTCCATGGTTCTAGAAATGACCTTATGCCCTTTCTGTAATAAAGGAGTCACAGCTGATAGGTGAATTCTGAAAAATATGAGTTCTGTAGAAGAGTCATATGGACTCGAAATGTTAACCCTGGGTGCGATTTACCAGACTTGTCGCGCCCAACTTGGTGACCTGATAAGGCCTGTGAATTTCGCGAGTGGCCTCTTGTGAGATTCGCAATGCTTGAGACATCTGAGAGATTCATCCGAACCTCTTGAGACATTGCAATCTGGGTCTCACCTTTTGGCTCATTTAAATGTGTCTGAGCATTTCCCCGCCTCCCCAGTGAGGCATGGACCGGGTTTTGTTTAGTACTGATCCACACTTACGTGGACCAGGCCTAACGGCACCCTGGGGAGGGGGGGGGGGGGTTCCCAGGCTATTGGAGGCCCCTGGGTATTCGGGAACAGGGCAGGCAGGCCTGCTGGCTCTCCCTCTGGCACCTGGGCACCTTGGCACTACCAGACTGCCACCTTGGCACTGCCATCCTGGGTGCCCATGTGCCAATGTTGGGGTGCATGGGTGCCACTGCCAATGGTCAGGACCTGAGGGGGCCATGCCCATGAAAGGGGGGATGAGAGGGGCTATGAAGAGTGAGGGGCGGGTCAAGTGCGTGTATGAAGGGCTTCATAAAGGTTGGGGGTTTAAGGTAGAGGTCCTGAAAGGGGGGCCCTCAGCGACCCCAAAGCAGAGTATCCTCATTAGGGAGGGGGAGGTAATTCCCATGTGTGGGGGTGGTATTGCCTGTGGGTGCGGGGTGTGGGGAACCCTCAAGCTTATTTAGAGATTGGGGCAAACTCTTGATGGCGGCCCAATCTTCTAGGAGTCGGTCTCGCCAGCAAGTTAACCTCCACAGTGTTGAAAAGATTTCCAAGTGTGTGGGCTTGACCGGGGAAAAATTACACAATGCCAGCAAAAAAGGCTAAAAGCGCGATCTAATGGCCTTGTTGCACCTGCCTTGGGACGCGCCGAGGCCGATAAATCTTGCAAGAGGCCTCTCACGCAATTTACAATGCTTGTTACAGCTTGTGAGATCTAACGGGATCAGATTTGCATATTTAAGTGTGCATTTAACCTCACTTAACTATGTTCATGCCGGACTTAGCCAAGGTGCAACATCTAACAGCCTTGTCTCAGAGACCCCGAGAGCGTGCTGTTTTGCAATGGCTTCCACTTGGATGGGGTCTCCCATACGATCGGGCGCCCCCGGGCATTCCCGACGACACCCGGGCACCGTGGCACTACCAGCCTGCCACCCTAGCAGTGACACCCGGGTACCCTGGCAGTGCCACCTGGGTGTCACCTTGGCAGTGCCAGGGTTCCCAGGTGGCACTACCAGGCTGGTAGGGACACTGCCAGAGTGCCAGGCTGACAGTGACAAGGTGCCCAGGTGGCATTTTTCCACGTCGGGGATCGGCCTAGACGTGCTCTGCACTTCTGAAGTGGTGTGGGTGGGGCTC
The DNA here is from genome assembly GCF_047496885.1 of Scyliorhinus torazame. NCBI lineage: Eukaryota > Metazoa > Chordata > Chondrichthyes > Carcharhiniformes > Scyliorhinidae > Scyliorhinus > Scyliorhinus torazame. The sequence continues at coordinate 116,074,220 of NC_092722.1, read as the reverse complement.
GCAGACCCCCTAATCGGTAGGTCAGGACATTCAGAGGGTCCGGAGGCCACAGTGCGGGGGGGGGGGGGGGGTCCAGATTTTGTGCCACCATTTTTATCTGAGCTTACTGGTGCAGGAAATGAGTCTCAGTGTGGCCATGGCCAAAAATGAAGCAGAGTCACGTTTAATAGTGGGGTAGTCCTTGGCACTGCAAGCATCAGGAAACAACCAGCTAAACGTGCTCATAACTGGACTCTGTTTCAGTTCCATTAAATCACACCGTAAGTGTGATTGAAAAGTGGTGTGGATCCCACCCAAACAGCCGGCGAGAAACACATTACCAACCCACCCAAAATGTAACTTAGAAATGTTTTAGTTAAATCGTGCTCTCTATTTCTCCCTCCATAGATGCTGCCAGACCTGCTGAGTTTATCCAGCATTTTCTGTTTTATTTCAGATTTTCAGCATCTGCAGTTTTTGCTTTTATCAGAAACTATATGTATCTCTGAAAGGCAAATTAATACTTAAGAGGAAATGCAACTGTGATCTACTTGGAGTGTTAAATAATAGGCTTAAAAAGGTGAAAGATCGTGGCAAAAATGAGAACAATGAGGATTATGGAAAGCAACAAAAATAAATCAGTGAAATCATAAGGAATGCGAAAAGAGAATCAGAAAAATAAACAAGTAATATAAAGGGTGATAGCAAAGGGTTTTGCCAACGTAGCAAAAAAAAAAAGAGAGCTGTAATGGAGGTGGTTAAGCAATTAAAATGGCCTTTGGTAGGTTTATCCATAGTACAGGATAAAAATGTCACAAAATTGCTACATAGTTTTTGATTATCAGTGAAGGAGCAGGACACAATGCCTGGCAGACAGGAACGATTTACAGAGTTGTGAATAGAAGAAATTCATTAAAGTAGGTGAGGAAACTTGGCTATATTAATTATTATCTTCCAAAGGATTAGTGGCTAACAGCTGAGGATTGGAAGGAGGCAAACAGTACACTTTTATTGGGAAAAGAAAGAAGTACTGAATAAAATAATTACCAATCAGTGAGCTGCACGTTAGTGGCAAAATTGCTTGAATCCATCATCAGGAGCACAGTAAGTGAGCATTTGGAAGTTAATTAGGGAGAGCACGCACAGGTTTGTGAAAGGTAAGTCATGTCTAACTAACCTAATAGAGTTCTTTGACAGATTCGCTGAGGTGTTAAGTAGAGGATTAATGAATGTTGTATACATAGATTTTTCTAAGACATTTGATCCAGGAATGTTAATAAAACTGAGGTTCACGCAATTGAAGGCAGTCGGATATTTTGGTTTGCAAAATATTTGGGGGGATAAGAGACAAGATGTGGACAAGAAAAAGAATCACAGCTGGACGTTCGTGACAAAAGTGATGTCCCCCAGAACTCAGTGTGGGGGTTCTAGCATGTAGCTCTGGAAACAAAATGTGAGGTTTACAAGTAATAAAACAATTTTAAAGCAGCGATTTCCACAAACAGTATTGTTGCATTTGTTGATCTTGACTGCAAATTTTCCCACAGCAAGCGGCGAAACTCATTAACAGCTTGTTGCTTTGGAAAAAAAGGCTTAACTGACATTGTTCCAAAGTGAGCTTCGGGTTGATATACCTTGCACAATAGCATCTTTGCCGAGGGCAGCTCATAGGCACAGTGCTGGGTCTCCAATGTCCTCAATACTCCCTTTCTGCTGTTTCTACCATCTGTTATTTCATTAAATGATCGACCACAAATGGTCCTGCAGCCATTTTGCTGTGAGATAATTTGCACAACAAACAATAATGCCAGTGCATTGATTATGACTTGCGATATGAGAACACATATACTGCAGCTTTATTAAACTTTGTGTGCATGTTCTCGATCCACAAAATTTGGCTATTCATAGTTGAATTGTCTCCTTTTTGGCAAAAAAAACATATTTGACATTTATAGCAACACGCTGCGTTTCCTCTCATTAGAGTCAATTTAAAATTCCAGCAAAAATGCATGAATGTGAAGCAAGTGCATGTTGAGGCACTATCAGTGATGGTACATGGTTTGTTAAACTGCACACTTTAGCAAGTTAGTACAATTTATTATAGAAGGCGATAACAATTCATGTGGCCAATGGGGTGGTTAAAACAATGGAGGCTCCAGGCATCTTCTACTGCTATTGCTGATATATGCCCTAATATGCTGGGGCTCCAAGTTTCTCCAGCAAAGAAAATACTAGTGAGCCATGATAGAGTTTCAGCATAGTGTTGATAAATGATTGCAGGGTCTACATGTGAATGTTGCTGTTCTGTTACACATTGGCTGGAATTCTCCGGCCTTTGGGATTCGCTGTTCCCTGCCCACGGGTTTCCCAGCAGCATGGGGTGTCTCCAATGGAAAATTCCATTGACAAGCAGCGGGAACAAACAATCCCACCACCAGTAAATGCATGCCGCTGTGTAACCTGTGGCTGAGGGACTGGAGAGACCAGCCCATTATAGTGGGATCAGGGGCGAAATTCTCCTACCCGCCCCGCCACATTTCTGCCCCGACCGGCCGGCGGGAGTCTCCGTAACACCGGCCGGTCAATGGGGTTTCCCATTGTGGGGCAGCCCCACGCCGTCGGGAAACCCCCGGGCGCCGATAAAATGGAGACTCCCGCCGGCAGAGAATGACGCCCCACGTGTGCCACTGAGAAAGCATCGCAGAACTTCAAATATTGTGGGCCAGGAATATATGTACGTATCCCAAGTTAAAGGAAATTAGTGTCCCTGAACTGTGATTGATTTACGACAGCTTAATAAAATAGAATTTATTTCACAAATTCTCCGGTCCCCCAGCCGCGTGTTTCTCGGAAGCACGCCATTTGCTGGCGGCAGGACTCCTAACTCCCATCGTTTGTCAATAGGATTTCCCATTGAAGCCACTCCACACTGCCGGAAAACCTACGGGTAGGGTGTGCTGCGGGCAGGAACAGAGTATCCCCACGGTCGGAGAATTCCATCCCATTGACATCACTTCTGAAAATAAATCAACATGGAGGTCCAAATGGGGGAGAATGTCACTCTGTCTAGAAATGTTGAGGAAAGCATCAACTGTTTCTATGTAAAATGTGCGTACTTAACACTAAACACATGAAAATAACAACTTATAGTTATGAACCACCTTCAACATAATAAAACCTCTCAAAATACTTCACGTGAGCATTTAAAAATAAAATGTGACACATGAGGTGATATTAGGTCAGAAGACCAAAAGCTTAGTCAAACAGTGGGTTTTAACGCACATCTTAAAAGAGGAAAGCAATGTAGAGAAGTTGTGATGTAAATGGAAGAAATTCCAGAGCTTAAATACCTAGGTTACTGAAGTCAGAGCCACCAATGGTGGGGAGATTAAAATTGAGATCTCAGAATTAGACATCAAGTGCCACACACAAGGTTGCGGCATAAGATAAAGATGCATGGCGTTAAGGGTAAAGTAGTAGCATGGATAGAGGATTGGTTAATTAATAGAAAGCAAAGAGTGGGGATTAATGGGTGTTTCTCTGGTTGGCAATCAGCAGCTCCTGGTGTCCCTCAGGGATCAGTGTTGGGCCCACAATTGTTCACAATTTACATAGATGATTTGGAGTTGGGGACCAAGTGCAATGTGGCAAAGTTTGCAGACGACACTAAGATGAGTGGTAAAGCAAAAAGTGCAGAGGATACCGGAAGTCTGCAGAAGGATTTGGATAGGTTAGGTGAATGGGCTAGGGCCTGGCAGATGGAATTCAATGTTGCCAAGTGTGAGGCTATCCATTTTGGGAGGAATAACAGCAGAATGGATTATTATTTAAACGGTAAGATGTTAAAACATGCTGCTGTGCAGAGGGACCTGAGTGTGCTGGTGCACGAGTCGCAAAAAGTTGGGGTGCAGGTGCAACAGGTGATTAAGAAGTTTTGTCTTTCATTGCTAGAGGGATGGAGTTCAAGACTAGGGAGGTTATGCTGCAATTGTATAAGGTGTTGGTGAGGCCACATCTGGAGTATTGTGTTCAGTTTTGGTCTCCTTACCCGAGAAAGGACATATTGGCACTGGAGGGAATGCAGAGGAGATTCACTAGGTTGATCCCAGAGTTGAGGGGATTAGATTATGACGAGAGGTTGAGTAGACTGGGACTGTACTCATTGGAGTTTAGAAGGATGCGGGGTGGGCGTGGGGGGGGGGGGGGGGGGGGGGTCTTATTGAGACATATAAAATTATGAAGGGAATAGATAGGATAGATGCGGGCAGGTTGTTTCCACTGGCGGGTGAAAGCAGAACTATGGGCATCGCATCAAAATAAGGGGAAGTAGATTTAGGAGGAACATCTTCACCCAAAGGGTTGTGAATCTATGGAATTCCCTGCCCAGTGAAGCAGTTGAGTCTACAAAAGATCAGCCATGATCTCATTGAATGGCGGAGCAGGCTCGAAGGGTCATATGTCCTACTCCTGCTCCTAATTCTTATGTTCTTATGACCTGCCTTTCATGAACCCATGCTGCTTCTGCCCAATGGGACAGATGGACAATGGACAATTTGGTAGATGGGTATAATGGGGAAAATGTGAACTTGTCTACTTCGGCTGGAAGAATAGAAAAGTAGCATATTATTTAAATGGAGAGAGATTGTGGAACTCTGGAAGTACAGAGGGATCTGGGTATTGTCAGGGTCCTTCATGTTTATTCCTTGATTTACCTTTTTTTAAATTTTGTCGTTGTCATTTTTGATCCATGAGTGATTAATGGACATGTATCTTTCAGTCAAGCATCAGAATGAATGAGGAATTTGGAAGTTACAGGAGCGTACACTGTTAATCTCTGCTGGTTTGAACAGCGGCGTCAAAATTTTGGATACCAGAGAGAGAGAGAGATGGGGTAGGACTCAGTTTGATTGATTTGCTTGTGGCCAATGAATTGGTCAAAAGGTCGTACTCTGTCCATTAACAAGTAATGATTTGATCCTATCCCAGTGGAATGCTTTTCAGAGTCCCAAGGAGCTCAGTGTGATTCCTGGAAGCACAGGGCCAAGGTCTCTGTCTCTCTCCTCCGTGTTTCTCCAGAAAGGCTGTGAGTGCTGTGTTCTTGGAACTGCAGAGATGCTGAATGAATGAATCTACAGGAAAACAATAAAAGAAAATGCTGGAAAATCTCAGTAGGCCTGGCAGCATCTGTAGGGAGAGAAAAGAGCTCACGTTTCGAGTCCAATGACTCTTTGTCAAAGCTAACAGACAGAGAAAGTGGGAAATATTTATACTGTGGAGTAAGAATGAAAGATGAGTCATAGCCACAGAAACCCAGGGAAACCGGGTGCTAATGGCCATAGAAACCAAGGGGAAAAGAGTGCTAATGGCAGTCCCCAGAGAGAACAAAAGATGTGAAAGGCCAAACAGCAGAGAAACTGACATCAGAGGGTAAACTCTGACAGATGTAGATGTGGGGGGAGGGGTTTCAGATACCAGCATCCGCAGTAATTTGCTTTTTTTTTTAAAACAGGAAAATCATTACAGGTGGCAAACAAAGACCTGGGGAGAAATTCTCCGGAAACGGCGCAAATCAGTCGGGCATCGCGCCGCCCCAAAGGTGCGGAATGCTCCGCATCTTTGGGGGCTGAGCCCCAACCTTAAGGGGCTAGGTCGGCGCCGGACGAATTTCCGCCCCGCCAGCTGGCGGAACAGGCCTTTGGTGCCCCGCCAGCTGGCACGAAAATGACATCTCCGGGCGGTGCATGCGCGGGAGCGTTAGCGGCCGCTGACGGCATTCCCGCGCATGCGCATTGGAGGGAGTCTCTTCTGCCTCCGCCATGGTGGAAGGGAAAGAGTGCCCCCACGGCACAGGCCCGCCCGCGGATCGGTGGGCCCCGATCGCGGGCCAGGCCACCGTGGGGGCACCCCACGGGGCCAGATCGCCCTGCGCCTCCCCCAGGACCCCGGAGCCCGCCCGTGCCGCCTTGTCCCACCGGTAAGGTAGGTGGTTTAATCTACGCCGGCGGGACAGGCATTTTAGTGGCGGGACTTCGGCCCATCCGGGCTGGAGAATCGCGCGGGGGGGCCCGCCAACCGGTGCGGCGCGATTCTCGCCCCCGCCGAATATCTGGTGCCGGAGACTTCGGCAACCGGCGGGGGCGGGATTCACGCCAGCCCCCGGCGATTCTCCGACCCAGCGGGGGGTCGGAGAATCTCGCCCCAGGACTCTCTCTCTCCAGAAAGGATGTGAGTGCTGTATTATTGAAACTACAGAGATCTGAATGAATCTACAGTAAAACCTTGAACTGAAAGCAATGTTTGAAGAGGAGTAAGGTGCTGATAACCACCAAGAGAAACAAAGATTATTTTTCCCTTTCACTTGCGATTTATTTTACCCCTCTATTCCCCTCTGTGTTTTTCTGTCTTGTGTGTGTGTGTGTATATATATATGTTGTGGGTGGGAGGCAAGTTAAAGCGGAAAATAGGAATTAGATAACAATTAACCAGTTGAATTTGTTGCATATTTCATTATAGTTATTGTTATAAATAAACAGTAATTGTGTTTAAACTTACAACCCTGGTGACTGTAATTATTGGGCAGTCAAGGGCTAAAGGTTTGTTTCTGAGAATTATTGGTTAAATTACTTGTGTTGTGGCTGCGGGTCAAGTGAGGCTGGAATTGACCTTGTACTAACCCAGGGTGTCGTGACAATGTCCTGGTAGAGAGCGGCATGGTGACACAGTGTTTAGCACTGCTGTCGCACAGCACTGAGGACCCCAGATCGATCCTGGCCCCGGGTTACTGGCCTTTTTTTAAAAACTTCTATTTCTCCTAATTTTCAACATTTTCATCAAATAAGCAACAAAAGAAGACAAACAAAAACAAATACAATACCAATCCGCCAAACAGTACCCCATTCAGTATACAGACCAAAACATCACCCATACATTCCAAGTAAAAAAGAAAATTAACAATTGATCAGTAAACAGTGTAATCAGGAACAACAATAACCCCACCCACCCTGTTCCCTCCCCTAACGTTCGATGTTAACCAATTCTCGAAAGTGCACAATGAACAGCCCCCATGAATTGTAGAACCCTTACTTTATCCCCCTCAGCTCAAACTTCACCTTCTTGAGAGTCAGAAATTCCAATAAATTCCCTTGCCAAGACAAGGCACAGGACGGAGAAGCTGACCTCCACCCACCATGACCCGCCTCCGGTCAATCAGCGAGGCGAAGGCTAAAGCATCCATCCCTGGACCTGCCTGCAGCCCAGTCCGGTCCGACACCCCTAAAATGGCTTCTAGGGGCCCTGGCTCCAAGTTCACGTGCACACCCGAGATGATACTGAAAACCTCCCTCTAATACTTCTCCAGCTTTTGGACATGACCAAAACATATGTACATGGTTTGCGGGGCACTTCCCACAGCGCTCACATATATCCTCCATTCCCTCAAAGTGTCGGCTCATCCTCGCCATTGTGAGGTGTGCCTATACACGACCTTTAGTTGCATTAGCCCTAACCTCACGCATGAAGTTGAGGCGTTTACCCTACAGAGCACCACACACCACAAATCGTCTTCCATAACCTCCCACAACTCTTCCTCCCATATAGATTTGATCCCCTCCATGGACACCCCATCCTCCCCCAAAATCCTCCCGGAGATCACCGACACCACCCCCTCCCCCAATCCCCCCAGTGAAATGAGGTGATCAACATTTCTACTTCCTCAAAAAAAGCTTTCAGTAAAAACACCGGCAAGCACTGAAATAGAAACAGAAATCGTGCCAACACATTCATTTTAATCGCCTACATCCCAGTGACAGAGGGAGGCTTGCCAAATCCGCTTTCACCCTCCCCAACAAGCTAGTAAAATTGTACCTATGGAGCTCCACCCAGTCTCGTGCCACCTGCACCCCCAAATACCTGAAGTGAGTTGCCGCCCTGTGAAATGGCAGCCCTAACAACCACGCCTCCACTTGCGGCCGGGACACCACAAAGTATTCACTCTTTTCCAGGTTTAATTTACATCCTGAAAAAGACCTGTCATGATATTCAAACACACATCACAAAAGACACATCATGATAGACAGACCAACAGACCAATCAGCACACATAACACGACAGCCAATAACAGACAAGAGCAGACACAGTATAAGACAAGAAACACGACACCTGCTGGCCAGTCCATCTGGAGACAGGAAAAGGCCAGGACCTCATTAACAAGACACTCACACAGTCACCACATGCTGAGTACCAAGTCAGATGTGTAAATAACTAGTTGGAATAAAACTGCGTTGTACCAATCGCAACCGTGTTTGTTCGTCTGTACCTCAGAGCACCCAACACCACAAGACCCAAAACGTCGGAGAAGTTCCATTCTGTTCCCCATCGATGCACTCAGCTCCGATATCTAACAATAAATCGTCTGCGTGCAGAGACACCCTCTATTCCATCGCAGCCACCCCCCCCCCCCATACTTTTCCCTTCTATATTCCCGAGCTCCTTAAAATGAATTAGCTCCATCGCTAATGCAAATAACAGAGGCAACATGGTACACCCCTGCCTGCATATTCCCCTGGTGTAGATTAAAATACCCCAAACGCATATTGTTTGTGCGGACACTCGCCTTCGGTTCCTTATATAATAGCCATACCCACTCCACAAATCTCAGCCCGATCCCAAACCTCTCAAGAACCCCGATCAAATACCCCAACTTTACTTGATCAAATGCCTTTTTAGCGTCCAGTCGCCACAACCACTTTTCCCTTCCTATCCCGCACCTGGACAATTTCCCTCGCCGCTGCCGCCCTCTGAAGTTGGCTTTCAAGCATGCTCCCTTCTCCTCATCCTCATAAATCTCTCCCCTCGCCCGCCTCAGTTGGCGCACCGCCTTCCCCATGGACAACCGATCAAAGTTGGCCTGTAGCTCCCTCCTGTCCATAAGTGCTTTATCTGCATCCCCCGCATACGTCATGTCCACCTCCAACATCTCATCAACAGCCTTTGATGCTCTTCCCTGTCCTCTTTATCCATCTTGGCCTTAAACGATATCACCTCCCCCCTCTCTAACACCTTTAGGGCCTCCCATACCACCGCCTGCGATACTTTCCCTGTACAGTTAAAACCCACGTATTCTCCAATCACCTTCACAAAATCTTTGGTCCACCAGCAACCCCACGTCCGTTCTCCACCCCGGTCTGTGCACTACCTCCTTCTCAAGGACCATGTCCACCCATTGCGACGCGAGATCCGAAATTGCCAACAGCGCATTCCCTACTACAAAAACGTCTATCCTCGAATAAACCTTATGAACCGAGGAGAAAAACGAATGCTCACGCCCCCTCGGGTGCAAGAACATCCACGGGTCCACCCCTCCCAATTCCCCATTCAACGCCTTTGCCCCCGCCCCCCCCCCCCCACCCCTCCGCCGACTGGCCGAGCAAGCACGGCTGTGACCTGTCCAACCTTGGTTCGTGCACCAAATTCCAATCCCCTCCCACAATGAGCTTGTGCGAATCCAAGTCCAGAATGGCCCCAAACATTTTCCTCACAAACCTTGCATAATCCCAGTCAGGGCCATACACGCTGGCCAACGCCAATGACCTCCCCTCCAATGCCTCTGTTACAATCACATATCTACCCCCCTTGCCGCCACCAACTTCTCCATCCGGAACCTCACTCTCTTACCGACCAATACTGCAAAGCCTGTGCCTTGCTGTCGAACCCCAAATTAAATACTTGGCTTACCCAGCCCTTCCTGGACCTCACCCGATTTTTCACCTTCAGGGGAGTCACCTGTAGCATGACAACATCACTTTTAACCTTTTGATCTCTTGACCATTGATCTCGTCACTAGCCCCCCTCAAACCCCTCACGTTCCACGTAACTATCCTGACCGGGGATCTCTCATCCCTCCCGCCCCTCCTATCTGCCATCATAACTCCGGGCCATGCCTTCTGGGCTTGGCCCTATTTGTCCCATTGTTGCCATCCACCCCCTTCCCAGGATCCCCCATGCACTTCCTCTTGAAAACACCTCACCCAGTATCAACCCCTCCTCACACTTTTCACACCTCCTCAGCCCATTGAAATCTGTTCGACCAGGCTCCAGTGGTTGCAGCCCCTCCCCCCACCACACTCCCGTTCATTAGTCAGCTTGAGCTTCCTAGTACGGAGGCCTCTGCCCAGGCTCCACTCCCCACCAATCCCCTCCCCCCCACCTGGCCCAAGAAAAACAAAGAAATCACTTTCAAACAAACAAACCCAGTGCAAATACACAAACCCCAGCAAACCGTCATTAGAAAAAAAATTAACTCCTACCTGATCTAAATCAGTAATTTCATCCCATTTAACCCATATGAAAACATGAAATAAAAAATAAAACTATATGCAATCTTCCATCCCCCCAACTCTCGGTCCAAGACCAATTTTCAGTGCCATTTCTCATTTCTGCCCCAGTCCTTCTGCCTTCACAAACACCTCTGCCACTTCCATCGTCTCGAAGTAAGTGTCTTTGGAGTTGCAGGTCACCCTCAACTTAGGTGTGTGCACGACGCCGAACCGTTCAACTCTGTTGTACAGTACCATCTTCACTCGGCCGAAGGCCGCCCGCCTCATCGCCAACTCCATGGTTACGTCCTGGTAAATACGTATATCAGCTCCAGCCCACTGCACCTCCCGCTTTTACTTTGCCCAACTCAGGACCTTCTCCTTCACATAGTACCTGTGGAAACAAATAATTACCATTCTTGGCGGCTCATTCGCCTTTGGTTTGGGCCACAACGACCGATGACTCTGATCCAGATCTTACCGGGAGGGATCTTCCCCCTCCTCCAACAGCTCCACCAGTATCTTGGCAAAGTACTCACTCAGCATTGGGCCCTCCACCCCTTCGGGCAGGCCCACAATCCTCGGATTTTGCTGCCTAGATCGGCTTTCCAGGTCCCGCACGCTGGCTTGCAGACCTTTGTTGGACACAACCACCCTCTACATCTCCACATCCATTGAACTGAGCTGATCACTGTGTTGAGACAAGGCCTCCTCCACTCCCTTTAGTTTCCCACCCTGCTCCCGCACGTCGCCCGATGTCTTCAACGCCGCCCCACCTTCAGGGGGCAATCACCTCCTCCATCAGCACCTTCATTGCCGCCATCATCTCCTTCCTCATCACCTCCATGTGCTTTGCAAACTGTTTCTCAAATTCCAAAGTCATCACCTCGGTCATCTTTTCTGCCGTGAGCAGTGTGGCCCCAACTAGCGACCCAACCTCCACCATCTTTCCAGTTACCGAGCGGACCCTTTCCCTCGACGGCAAACCTACACTCGCCCCCTTCTTCAGAGCGGCTTTCTTTTGGTTTTTGGACATCCACCTCCTTCCTTATTTCTTCCTGCACTTATTTGTTGAAATATTGCCCCTGTCACCAGGCATTAAATTCTAAAAAATCAAGCCTTTAACAGGAGCCATCCATAAGTGCGACTTCCTCCTACATGCCGCCACTGGAGGTCTACCCCTGGTCACTGTCCTTGTGGAGTTTGCACAATCTCCCCATGTTTGCGTGGATCACACCCCCACAATCCAAAGATGTGCAGGATAGGTGGATTGGCCACGCTAAATTGCCCCTCAATTGGGAAAATTAGTGATTATAATAATCTTTATTAATGTCACAAGTCGGTGTACATTAACACTGCAATTAAGTTACTGTGAAAATCCCTTAGTCGTCACAGTCCGGCACCTCTTCGGGTACACTGAGGGAGAATTCAGGAAGTCCAAATCTCCTAAGAAGCACATCTTTCACGATTTGTGGGAAGAAACCTGAGCACCCGGCGGAATTATAGAATCATAGAATTTACAATGCAGAAGGAGGTCATTCGGCCCATCAAGTCTGCACCGGCCCTTGGAAAGAGCATCCTACCTAAGCCCATACCTTCACCTATCCCGACATCTACACTCTATCCCCGCAACCCCACCTGACCTTTTTTGGGCACTAAGGGCAATTTAGCATAGCCAATCCACATAAACTGCACATCTTTGGACTGTGGGAGGAAACCGGAGCACCTGGAGGAAACCCACGCAAACACGGGGAGAATGTGCAGACTCCGCACAGGCAGTGGCCCAAGCCGGGAATCGAAACTGGGACCCTGGCACTGTGAAGCAACAGTGCTAACCACTGTGCTATGGTGCCGCCCATAATTGATTAGGAAGGCAAATGGAATATTGTTGTTTATTGCATGGGGTATAGAATATAAAAGTAGGGATGTTTTGTTACAGTTGTACAGGGCATTGGTGAGACCACATTGGAGTACTATGGGCAATTTTGGTCCCCTTGTTTAAAAAAGGACATAAACCCATTAAGAACATAAGAACTAGGAGCAGGAGTAGACCATCTGGCCCCTCGAGCCTGCTCCGTTATTCAATGAGATCATGGCTGGTCTTTTGTGGACTCAGCTCCACTTTCCGGCCCGAACACCATAACACTTAATCCCTTTATTCTTCAAAAAACTATCTATCTTTATCTGACAAACATTTAATGAAGGAGCCTCAACTGCTTCACTGGGCAAGAAATTCCATAGATTCACAACCCTTTGGGTGAAGAAGTTCCTCCTAAACTCAGTCCTAAATCTACTTCCCCTTATTTTGAGGCTATGCCCCCTAGTTCTGCTTTCACCCGCCAGTGGAAACAACCTGCCCGCATCTATCCTATCTATTCCCTTCATAATTTTATATGTTTCTATAAGATACCCCCGCATCCTTCTAAATTTCAACGAGTACAGTCCCAGTCTACTCAACCTCTCCTCGTAATCCAACCCCTTCAGCTCTGGGATTAACCTCGTGAATCTCCCCTGCACATCCTCTAGCATCAGTACATCCTTTCTCAGGTAAGGAGTCCAAAACTGAACACAATACTCCAGGTGTGGCCTCACTAACGCCTTATACAATTGCAGCAGAACCTCCCTAGTCTTAAACGCCATCCCTCTAGCAATGAAGGACAAAAATCCATTTGCCTTCTTAATCATCTGTTGCACCTGTAAACCAACTTTTTGAGACTCATGCACTAGCACACCCAGGTCTCTCTGCACAGCAGCATGTTTTAATATTTTATCATTTAAATAATAATCCCTTTTGCTGTTATTCCTACCAAAATGGATCACCTCACATTTGTCAACATTGAATTCCATCTGCCAGACCCTAGCCCATTCGCTCAAACGATCCAAATCCCTCTGCAGACTTCCGGTATCCTCTGCACTTTTTGGTTTACCACTCAACTTAGTGTCGTCTGCAAACGTGGACAGATTGCACTTGCTCCCCAACTCCAAATCATCTATGTAAATTGTAAATAATTGTGGGCCCAACACTGATCCCCGAGGGACACCACCAACTATTGATTGCCAACCAGAGAAACACCCATTGATCCCCACTCTTTGCTTTCTATTAATTAACCAATCCTCTACTCATGCTACTACTTTACCCTTCATGCCATGCATCTTTATCTTATGCAGCCACCTTTTGTGTGGCACCTTGTCAAAAGCTTTCTGGAAATCCAGATATACCACATCCATTGGCTCCCCATTATCTGCCGCACTGGTAATGTCCTCAAAAAATTCCACTAAATTATTAGTTAGGCACGACCTGCCCTTTATGAATCCATGCTGCGTCTGCCCAATGGGACAATTTCCATCCAGGTGCCTCACTATTTCTTCCTTGATGATAGATTCCAGCATCTTCCCTACTACTGAAGTTAAGCTAACTGGCCTATAATTACCAGCTTTCTGCCTACCTCCTTTTTTAATCAGTGGAGTCACATTTAAAAAGCAGTTCAGAGTAGGTTCACTTGACTGATACCTGGGATGGGGAGTTATCTCATGAGGAAAGACTAGACAGGTTGGCTTTTATTCATTGACGTTTAGAAGAATGAGAGGTGATTTATTGAAACATATGAGACCTTGAGGGAACTTGATAGTGTGAATGCTGAAAGGGTGTTTCCCCTTATAAAATAGAATGTCTGGAGAGACCAGACCTGGGGCACACAGTTTAAAAATAAGAGGCTTGAATTTACGACAGGGATGAGGAGAATCATTTTCTCGTGTAATGAGTATTTGGAACTTTCTTCCCCAGAGAGTAGTGGGGGCAGCGTCATTTAATAATTTTACAGCAGTGTTAGATCAATTCATGACTAACAAGGAAGTCAAAGATTATTGAGAATAGGTGAGAATGTGAATCAGATCAACCATAAACTCATTGAAAGCTGAAGCAGGATCAAGGGGCTGAATGGTTTACTCCTCCTAATTTATATGTTCGTATTTTTTTTAAAATTTAGAGTACCCAATTATTTTTTTTCCCAATTAAGGGCAATGTAGCTTGGCCAATCCACCTAACCTGCACATCTTTGGGTTGTGGGGGTGAGACCCACGCAGACATGGGAGAATGTGCAAACTCCACATAGACAGTGACCCAGAGCCGGGATTTGAACCCGGGTCCTCAGCGCCGCTAATCACTGCACCACATACTGCCCTTTGTATGTTCATATTAGGTCCCAAAACAGATCATTGTTGGATCACATCCTATCAATTATAGTACCAGCTTATCCTGATATTTACTGCCACTGTCAATTTATGAACCAAGTCAATAATTTGCCTTCAAATTTCAAGGACTTCAATTTTAACTTGCAGTCTTTTATGAGGGGTATCATCGTATGGCAATGTTTGAAGTAGACTAGAGAATGGTTCCAGACAACAGTCCTGCATCAGCCAACACCACCAAAACCAGTTTAACTGGCCACTCATCTGATTTACTCTTTTTTGCAAACTGGCTGAATGCAAATTGTTTTTCGGCAGAAAGCAATTCACTGTGTTCATTCAGAGCTGTGCACTTTCGGACAGCCTGAGAATTTGATTATAGACTTTAATAAGTTCAAGTTCCATCTTTAATGATCAGTCTTAGGAAATGCAATTCACGATATACTTTACTCTCGCAAAAACCCACCAAGTGCAGCTGAGACACAGAATTTGAAATGAAACACTAAAGGAATATTTGATTCTTAATTATGTGAGGAACAAATGTAATGAAAATTACAGCCATCAGCAAAAGAAACTTCTGATGATTTTAAATTAATAAGATCTGCTGGGGCATGCAGTTCTGGACACAATTAAACATGTATCAAATGATAACTGGTTATCTTGATATTTTCCATTCCACTTACACAAGTACAGCGTTCTAAGTGCAAAAGTACTTGACAGTGATTTTTATTCCAAAAGTGAGATGCATCATATATCACATTATTAATCAATCTGTGGTTTGTGCTGTCAGCTCTCAAATGGAAACCGAGAATATTAAACAGACAATCTTAATATTCAGCTGTGTTTGTAATATTTTACAAGAGGTAAAATTTAATTACATTTTTGCTTTTTTTTTTCAATTGATTTGATAAGATTCTTCGATGTTTATTACAAGACAGGCATAGAATAGTTGCTCATGAAAGCTTTGAGCCGGGCACTCCCAAAACTGTATTTCCCCACTGCATTTTTGTGCTGGTGTTGATTGCTGTGGGCAGTAATCCTCGCAGAGAACAGGGCAGTTGAGGTAGCATTGGAATTTGTACCACACTGATTTCATTGGGGACTTTTCTACTTGAGAGTCAGAAACATATTAAGGCGAACTGAGAACTGTTTTTACCATAAGCAGCTCATTTGGCGTCAATACCACTGTTTTAAAAGCCTTCGTGAATGTTTGCTTTTTCCTTGAACTGGAATCAAAGCAACAGGAGTGTGGGGAAAATGCATACAGGTACAAAAAGCAGACGGTTAAAATAAAAGCTTCGCAACTCCTGCCACCAAAACCCATGTGAGCACTTCAACCACCTATGGACTAATTAACTGATATACTGCAAAACGCAGCATGCATCACTGGGGTAACCCAGCAGGTGATGATAACTAAGTCGTGTCATTTTGTGACATTCAAACCGCAGCTGCCGCAAAATAAATCTGAGGTTCTTCGTACTGTTTTCTCTTCAATGCACCAAGGGTCTTCGAAGCTGCAATAGGGAATTTAGCAACACATTTTTTCCTCAGTTCAGGAATGTACCTTCAATGTCACAGAGGGCCTGCTAAGAAATGCAGCTGACTCTGTGCACTCTGGCATCAAATTGCAGCAACCTGCATCCAAGTAACAAAGGTTCTTTGATATTGACTGCATCCCAAATGAGCAAGGCGTCACTGATTGTCCATAATGATCCATCCAAGCTGATGCCATGACTCATATTCCCTGCAACAGTCCAAGTTGTGCGAATGCTAAATTCCATTGGTATTATTTAACGTTGATTCATGCCAGTATTAATATAATATTCTGTTAAATATTGCCTACTGTCAGCTTCACTCACAGAAGAATGTTTCAGCTCATTCTATTTGTATTGTGCCCCCACCTTCAGACCCATGTTTTGCAGGCAAATTATATAAAAGGGAGATTTCCAAAGGAATTGCCAGGACATTGAAATAACACGCTAACGTTCTGTATCAATAGTTTGATTGATGGCTGCTTATTAATTTAAGCAACCGCAATTAACATTTACAAACCATTGCGAGCTGTTTATAAGTTTGTTGTGCTGCCTTTTCTAGTCATTGAAACTATTTGCAATTTCCAGATATTGAGGGCGGGATTCTCGGTTGGTGGACTCTGGTATCGGAAAACACGATTGGTCAAAGAATCGCGTGTCAATCGGAAATTGTGGCCAGTGTCGGGAGGCAAATGGAATGCCATGCTCCGGCCCCTCAACAGCGGCGTGAATGCTTTTTACTCCGCACATCGGCATGACCATGCAAATTGTACAGTAAACGCCGTTGACACATCATTAACGGCCCCGCCCTGGTATTTTCCAGGCTAGGAGGGAAGGGTAGGAAGGGGACATGCGGGGGTAGGGGCTGCAATGCAGGCCAGAGCCACTATGTATCCCGTTGGGCATGGTCAGGCATGGGGCTACCCACCATGCTAATTTCAGTGTGCCCAGTGTGCTAAATCGCTGGCTTTTAAAGCAGACCAAGGCAGGCCAGCAGCACGGTTCGATTCCCGTACCAGCCTCCCCGAACAGGCGCCGGAATCTGGCGACTAGGGGCTTTTCACAGTCACTTCATTGAAGCCTACTCGTGACAATAAGCGATTTTCATTTCATTCATTTAATTCAACATGTCCACACCTTACCCCCAGGAGACAATGAATTTTGGTATCCAACCAGGCATGGTTGCCACCATCCTAGCCGCTGCAGCCCTGGCGGATGCACTGAGGCTGCATGAATAGGAGCTGCTCGGGGAGGGCCCTACAGAACCGGGAGCCTCCCCTATGGGAACAGGGGCCATTCGGTGAGGGTGGAGAGCTGGCCGCCCAACAGGCAGAGGAGGTGAGTGAGAAAGAGGCGCTGCATCACGCCTCGTGTATATCAGCAGCGCCTAATATTTGAGGACCTGCTGGACCAGGCCGAAGACTCCAGCTGAGCAGGGGGGCCGTGTGAGATCTCTGCCAGATCATGGTGCATCTGGCACTGTCAATGTATGGGGGAGGACACCCATTTCTGGTGGGCATCAAGGTGACGGTCAGCCTGAACTTTTATGTCACGGGGTCCTACCACGTGCCAAGTGGGACCTGTCAGGGATCTCGCACACCTTGGTGCACAGGTACATCAGTGTCCTAACAGAGGCCCTGTATGCCTGGTTGGCACAATATGTTACCTTCAGAATGGATCGAGTCCACCAGGTTGCCTGGCCAGCAGGATTAGCCATCATCGCCAGGATGCCCCAGCTCCAGGGGGTGATCACCGGGACGCATGTCCCCCTATGAGCACCGGCATGAGGATGTGGTCTTCACCAACCAAAAGGTGTTCCACTCCATTAATGTGCAATTGGTGTGTGACCACATGATACCCGGGCAGTGTGCACAATGACTTCATCCTGGTACACTTGCCGGTTCCCGACACCTTTGCGGCACACACCAGATGAGGGCTTGGCTTTTGCACAACAGGGGTTTTCCACTGCGGTCATGGCTGATGATGCCAATCTGGATGCCACCAAAGCGGAGACCCGCTACAAATAAGCCCATGCAGCGACCAGGGCATCATCGAGCTGTGCATTGGTGTGCTCAAGATGCGGTTCATGTGCACCGTCCACTCTGGAGGGGCCCTCCAATATAGTGCTAGGAGAGTCTTCCACATCGCGTTGGCCTACTGTGTCCTCCACAGCATCGCGCAGCAGAGGGACAACATGTTGCAGGAGGAGGACGAACGCCAGGCCTTATCTGACAAGGAGGGTGCAGGGGGAGACCACGATGGGCAAGGAGCTGGGGCAGCCACAAGAGGTCGCACAACATGTGCGTGTGGGCTGCTACCCACGGACAATCTAATCACTTCCAGGGTCACCGACTAGCCTGCCTGGCCACCAATAGTCCTATCTTCCGGTCCACCCCCCCCACCCTCCCCCCACATCCGCATCCCCCTCTAAACCTCCCCGCTTATGTCTACCCTCCCTGCTTCCACCCCCATCACCACCGCACCTCTCCACCCTCCCTGAATCCCCCTCCCTATACCTACGCTCACCACCACCCACTCCATGCCTCCGTGCTCCATACCTGCCTCAATACATGGTGCTGGCCCTGGGTTGGCAGCATCAGCAGGTCTGGTCCATGGGATTAAGGATCATGATGACCCACTCTGCAACAAGTTCTGCATTGTTGGACATAATCGGACCTGCGCTCGGTAGCACATTCCACCATCCACCTGGGTGATCCCTGCCTGCGAGCTGGCCATTCCACCACACAGTCCGAATCCTTGGGGTTGCAGAAGTGGGGTTGGGCCCCAGGATGTGTGGAGTGGGGGGGGGGGGGGGTGTGTGGGGGGGGGGGGGGGGGTGTGGGGGGGGCTGGGGACCGGGGCAGTGTTCGGTGGCTGCCTTGGGGACCCTGGCCAGTGCCTACTTCCGACGCCATATGTGTCACAGGAACATTGCAATCCATCGAAGCTCACTTGCTTCCCTGATGCTGACCTCGACTCTCCGGCCCCATCTGACCAGGTCCAACGCTCTTCGCTCAGTGGTGGTGAGGAGCTGCAGGTCTGGCAGGCCCCCTCCAGTCTGCATTCTTTTTCTGTGGATGTGGACTGCCTTCTCATGGGGGACAGATAATGCACAATGTAAGACATTCGGATATGGCCAGCTGGAGGTCTGTGTTTGCCCAGCACCCTGCCGTGGCATGCAGTATGGTTGTTAACATGTGGTGCGGGGTGGGATGTGGGCAGCCTGCCAGCGGGTGGGTTTGATCGCCCTCTGGCAGGGGGGGCGGAGGGCAACGGGTGTGTGGGTCGGGGTTAGTGACAAGGGCATGCTGGTGATGGTGGTGGGCCACCTTGGCTTGCCTGAGGGGTTGATCGCTCGCTCCAAACGCTGCCTACCAGTCCGCTTGGTGGGGTCTGCGTGGAGTGGGGGGGGGGGGCTATTGGTTTGGGAGGGGTGGGACAGGGGTGTGGGGCTGGTTACTCATCCTGGTTGCCCTGAGGAGATCAAGCAGCTTCTTGTGACACTGCTGGCCATTTCTGGCAGTGGGGCCCACGGCGCTCACAGCCTTTGCCACCTACGCCCAAGCCCAGTTGACGTCTGCAGGTGCCCCCGCTCTCCTCCACGTCATCCAGCAGAGTCACAAGCTTCGAATCAACAAAACGGAATGCCGCTCTTCGGGATGCTATCTAGTTGGGTGAGCGTATTTGGGGAGTGGAGTGCTTATTTGCGGCTGCGGTTTGTCTGGCTCTCGAGTGCCGGTCCGGACCCCTGCGAATCAGATGTCATGCATTGGAATTGCACTAGTTCCATGTGGCATCGGAGATCACCAATTAACAGGTCCAGAATTGCTCTGGGACTGGCACTGCTTTTGTCAACGTCGAACACTCACGATTCAATCCCAGCGTCAGCACTCTCTCAAACGGAGAATTTGCCCCCATCGGTGGCACGGTAGCACAGTGGTTTGAACTGTTACTTCAGAGCTCCAGGGTCCCGGGTTCGATTCCCGGCTTGGGTCAAGGTCTGTGCGGAGTCTGCACGTTCTCCCTGTGTCTGCGTGGGTTTCCTCCGGGTGCTCCGGTTTCCTCCCACAACTCCCGAAAGACGTGCTGTTCGGTGAATTGGACATTCTGAATTCTCCCTCCGTGTACCCAAACAGGCACCGGAATGTGACGACTAGGGGTTTCTGACAGTAACTTCACTGCAGTGTTAATGTAAGCCTACTTGTGACAATAAAGATTATCATGAATGTTTTATCTGGGGTGGGATTTTCCATCCCGCCGCACCCATTTTCTGGTGCGGGGCGCTCCCGCCCGCAGTGGGATCGTCCATCCCGCCAGCAGGCCAATGGGGTTTCCCACTGTGGGCACCCCCATGCCGTTGGGAAATCCCTGGGCGTGAGTGCGCTGCCGGCGATGCGGAGGACCTGCCAATGGAGAATTCAGCCCCTGGTGTGTCCTATGACAGGCTGTCTGTGCGGTGCCTTTGAAAAAAATAGCTGAGCTGTGCTGGCAAAATGATGAAGATCCATCTCGGAAACTAATAATTATCGTAAAATCCAAATGTTTAAAATTATTTCTTTTCTCCTACACAACAAGGGGCAAAGTTTAACAACTGTAAAGATATGGGGCCCGATTCTCCACTCCCGTGCCGGTTGGGAGAATCCCCTGGCGCGCCATTTTTCCCCGCGACGCCGGTCCGACGCCCTGCCGCGATTCGCCCAAGCGGCAAGAACGGCCCCGTCGAGTTCGGCGTGGCGCAGACCGGAGAATCGCCCAGGACACCCGCTATTCTCCGACCTGGATGGCCCGAGCGGCCTGCCCAAAATGACGGCTTCCCGCCGGCGCCATCCACACCTGGTCACTGCCGGCGGGAACAGTGCGGGAATGCTGGGGGCGACACGCCCCCCGAGTTTCTCATGGCCCCGATCCTAGCCCATTTTCGGGCCCTGAATCGATCGAGATCGGGGCCGTTTCGCGCCATCGGGAACCTCGACGGCGTTCACGACGGTGTGGGCAATTAGTCGCGGGAGCGGAGAATCGTGCCCATGGGGCAGGATTCTCTCACTCCGGGGCCAGGCCGGAGAATCGGCAGGATCGGCGGGACCCCCCTGCCCCTCCCCCATGCCGGAGAGCGGAGAATCGGCGCCACTGGCGCCGGTTGGGGACCGCTCTACGAGCCCCCCCCCCCCCCCGGCGATTCTAGGCCCAGGATGGGCCGACCAGCCACACTATAAAGGCCGAGTCCCGCCGGCACCGCCCACACCTCTTATCCGGCGGAACCTCGGCGTGGATGCATCTGGGAGTGGCCTGGTGGGGGAAGAGGGGGGTCCGATCCCGGGAGGGGCCTCCGCTGAGGCCTGGCCTGCGATCAGGGCCTACCGATCGGCGGGCCCGCCTCTCGGGCTGGGGGCCTCTTTTGTTCTGCACCGGCCCCTGTAGCCCTACGCCATGTTGCGTCAGGGCCGGCGTGGAGGGTGTGGAAAAGGGAGCCACTGCGCATGCACACATTGGCGCTGGTCCCACTGCGCATGCACAGACCCGCAGCGCCCATCTGACACCGGGGATTGGCAGCTGGAGGTCAGAATTGCTGCTCCTGAGGCCATGTTGACGCCATCGAGAAACGCAACGGCGTTTACGATGGATCAGAGATTCCCGCCTCAGGATCAGAGATTCCCGCCCATGCTTTCTTTCTGCTTTCACTTCGTTTATTATTGTTTAATAAATTGGTTTGACAGTTAAAACCTAAAACAACATGTACTTTTTTGAAGATAAGGATGATCCTGAGGGGAGGTGTGGAACAGAAGAGATAACTAAAATAAACTTAAAAAAAGAATAGTTGGGTTTTTCCGGGTGCGGCGATGACCAGCTAAGTCGCACGTTTCGGCAGCTCCCGGTGGAACGGACTTTTGGGCTCTTGATAGGAGCCCCAACGGCAATTTTAACGGCTAAAAACACCGTGCGGTAAACCAGAAGGGTGTTCCCCCTGGACACGGATGGAAAAAGGAGAGGAAAGTGGCCGGATTGCAGCGGATCCTTTGGAACAACGGCAAGGAAGGCAAGCAGAAACCAAGATGGCGTCGGAAGGTGGCAGTTTCATATGGGGCCCTGAACAACAAGAGTTCTTGAAACGCTGCGTGGAGGAGATAAAAAAGGAAATGAAGAAAGAGTTGTTGGCCCCGATATTACAGGCGATTGAAGGGCTGAAAGAGGAACAAAAGACCCAGGAGCAGGAGCTTCGGGTCGTGAAGGCGAAAGCAGCAGAGAATGAGAACGATATACAGGGCCTGGTGGTGAAGTCGGAGATACAGGAGGCACACCAGAAATGATCTGTGGAGAGGTTGGAGGCACTGGAAAACAACGCAAGGAGGAACAACTTGAGGATTCTTGGCCTTCCTGAAGGTGTGGAGGGGGCGGACGTCGGGGCATATGTGAGCACGATGCTGCACTCGTTAATGGGAGCGGAGGCCCCGACGGGTCCGTTGGAGGTGGAGGGAGCATACCGAGTTATGGTGCGAGGATCGAGAGCAGGAGAAACTCCCAGAGCCATAGTGGTGAGATTCCTCCGTTTTAAGGATAGAGAAATGGTCCTTAGATGGGCGAAGAAAACTCGGTGTAGTAAATGGGAGAATGCGGTGATCCGCGTTTATCAAGATTGGAGTGCGGAGGTGGCGAGAAGGAGGGCGAGCTTTAATCGGGCCAAAGCGGTACTTCACAAAAAGAAGATAAAATTTGGAATGCTGCAACCGGCAAGACTGTGGGTCACATATCAAGGGAGGCACCACTACTTTGAGACGGCGGATGAAGCGTGGACTTTTATTGTAGAAGAAAAATTGGAATGATTGGATTATGAAAATGAACGTTTGGACAAAGTGGTGGGGCGAATGGGGGGGAGCGAAGAGGGGTTTTATGTTTTAATCCTGCGGTATGGTAACTTTTCTTTCTCCCACAGGTGGTGATGGGGGGAGGTGGGGAGGGAGAGGAGATGGGGCGTTGGCCATGGGAGGCGGGGCCGAGGGAGAGGCGCGGGCTTGGTTCCCGCGCTATGATAATTATGGCGGGAATAGAGAAGCAGGAAGGAGGGGGCGTCGCACGGTGCGAGCCATGATCACGGGGGGAAGCCGAGGTCAGCCAGAGTTTGCTGACTTCTGGGAGCAACATGGGGGGAGTAATTACGCTAGCGGGGGGGCTAGCGGGGGGGGGGGGAATTACTTGGTTGCTGCTGCTGGGGAAAGGGGGGAGTGGGTACGGGAAAGGATGGGCGGGGGGGGCACCGTCTGGGAGAGATACAGCTGCGTGGGAACTGGGTGAGAAGCTGGAAAAAGATGATGGCTAACCGGCAAGGGGGGGGGGGGGTGGGAAGCCCCCCAACTCGGCTGATCACGTGGAACGTGAGGGGGCTTAACGGGCCGATAAAGAGGGCACGAGTACTCGCACACCTTAAGAAATTTAAAGCAGATGTGGTTATGTTACAGGAAACGCACCTGAAACTGATAGACCAGGTTAGGTTGCGCAAAGGATGGGTGGGGCAGGTGTTCCATTCGGGGCTGGATGCGAAAAACAGGGGGGTGGCTATATTAGTGGGGAAGCGGGTAATGTTCGAGGCAAAGACTATAGTGGCGGATAACGGGGGCAGATACGTGATGGTGAGTGGCAAATTACAGGGAGAGATGGTGGTTTTGGTAAACGTGTATGCCCCGAACTGGGACGATGCCAACTTTATGAGGCGAATGCTAGGACGCATCCCAGACCTAGAGACCGGAAAGCTGATAATGGGGGGAGGCTTTAACACGGTGTTGTAACCAAGGCTGGATAGGTCGAAGTCCAGGACTGGTAGGAGGCCGGCAGCAGCCAAGGTGCTTAAGGATTTTATGGAGCAGATGGGAGGGGTGGACCCGTGGAGATTCAGTAGACCTAGGAGTAAGGAGTTCTCGTTTTTCTCCTATGTCCATAAAGTCTATTCACGCATAGACTTTTTTATGTTGGGGAGGGCATTGATCCCGAGGGTGAGGGGAACGGAATATACGGCTATAGCCATTTCGGATCATGCCCCACACTGGGTAGACTTGGAGATAGGGGAGGAAACAAGAGGGCGCCCACCCTGGAGAATGGACATGGGACTAATGGCGGATGAGGGGGTGTGCCTAAGGGTGAGGGGATGCATTGAAAAGTACTTGGAACTCAATGACAATGGGGAGGTTCAGGTGGGAGTGGTCTGGGAGGCGTTGAAGGCGGTGGTTAGGGGGGAGCTGATATCAATAAGGACACATAAAGGGAAGCAGGAGAGTAAGGAACGGGAGCGGTTGCTGCAAGAACTTTTGAGGGTGGACAGACAATATGCGGAAGCACCGGAGGAGGGACTGTACAGGGAAAGGCAAAGGCTGCATGTGGAATTTGACTTGCTGACTACAGGCACTGCAGAGGCACAATGGAGGAAGGCGCAGGGTGCACAGTATGAATATGGAGAGAAGGCGAGCAGATTGCTGGCACACCAATTGAGGAAAAGGGGAGCAGCGAGGGAAATAGGGGGGGTGAGGGACGAGGAAGGAGAGACGGAGCGGGGAGCGGAGAGAGTGAATGAAGTGTTCAAGACATGTTATAAAAAATTGTATGAAGCTCAACCCCCGGATGGGAGGGAGAGAATGATGGAGTTTTTGGATCGGCTGGAAATTCCCAAGGTGGAAGAGAAGGAAAGGGTGGGACTGGGAGCACAGATCATGGTAGAAGAAGTGGTGAAAGGAATTAGGAACATGCAGACGGGAAAGGCCCCGGGACCGGACGGATTCCCAGTTGAATTTTACAGAAAATATTTGGACTTGCTCGCCCCGCTACTGACAAGGACCTTTAAAGAGGCAAAGGAAAGGGGACAACTGCCCCCGACTATGTCAGAAGCAACGATATCGCTTCTCTTAAAGAAGGAAAAGGATCCGCTACAATGCGGGTCCTACAGACCAATTTCCCTCCTCAATGTGGATGCCAAGGTCCTGGCCAAGGTAATGGCAATGAGAATAGAGGAATGTGTCCCGGGGGTGGTTCATGAGGACCAAACTGGGTTTGTGAAGGGGAGACAGCTGAACACGAATATACGGAGGCTGTTAGGGGTAATGATGATGGCCCCACCAGAGGGTGAAACGGAGATAGTAGTGGCGATGGATGCCGAGAAAGCATTTGATAGAGTGGAATGGGATTATCTGTGGGAGGTGTGGGTTTGGAGAGGGGTATGTTAGATGGGTGCAGCTGTTGTATAGGGCCCCAGTGGCGAGTGTGGTCACGAATGGACGGGGATCGGCATATTTTCGGCTCCATAGAGGGACAAGGCAGGGATGTCCTCTGTCCCCATTACTGTTTGCACTGGCGATTGAGCCCCTGGCGATAGCGCTGAGAGGTTCCAAGAGATGGAGGGGAATACTTAGGGGAGGAGAAGAACACCGGGTATCTTTATATGCGGATGATCTGCTACTATATGTGGCGGATCCAGCGGAGGGGATGCCAGAAATAATGCGGATACTTGGGGAGTTTGGGGATTTTTCAGGTATAAATTGAACATGGGGAAGAGTGAGCTGTTTGTGGTGCATCCATGAGAGCAGAGTAGAGAAATAGAAGACCTACCGTTGAGGAAGGTAACAAGAGACTTTCGTTACCTGGGGATCCAGATAGCTAAGAATTGGGGCACATTGCACAGGCTAAATTTGACGCGGTTGGTGGAACAGATGGAGGAAGATTTCAAGAGATGGGATATGGTAGCATTGTCAATGGCAGGGAGGGTGCAGGCGGTTAAGATGGTGGTCCTCCCGAGATTCCTCTTTGTGTTTCAGTGCCTCCCGGTGGTGATCACAAAGGCTTTTTTCAAAAGGATAGAAAAGAGTATCATGGGTTTTGTTTGGGCCGGGAAGACTCCGAGAGTGAGGAAGGGATTCTTACAGCGTAGTAGGGATAGGGGGGGGCTGGCACTACCGAGCCTAAGTGAGTATTATTGGGCCGCTAATATTTCAATGGTGAGTAAGTGGATGGGAGAGGAGGAAGGAGCGGCGTGGAAGAGATTAGAGAGGGCGTCCTGTAGGGGGACCAGCCTGCAGGCTATGGTGACAGCCCCATTGCCGTTCTCACCAAGGAACTATACCACGTGTCCGGTGGTGGTAGCTACACTGAAGATTTGGGGACAGTGGAGACGACATAGGGGAAAGACCGGAGCATTGGGGGCGTCCCCGATAAGAAACAACCATAGGTTTGCCCCGGGGGGAATGGATGGGGGATATGGAATGTGGCAAAGAGCAGGTATAACGCAATTGAAAGATCTATTTGTGGATGGGAAGTTCGCGAGTCGGGGAGCGCTGACCGAGAAATATGGGTTGCCCCAAGGGAATGCATTCAGGTACATGCAATTGAGGGCTTTTGCGAGGCAACAGGTGAGGGAATTCCCGCAGCTCCCGACACAAGAGGTGCAGGACAGAGTCATCTCAAAGAAATGGGTGGGGGACGGTAAGGTGTCGGATATATATAGGGAAATGAGGGATGAAGGGGAGACTATGGTGGACGAACTAAAAGGGAAATGGGAAGAAGAGCTAGGGGAGGAGATCGAGGAGGGGCTGTGGGCAGATGCCCTAAACAGGGTAAACTCGTCGTCCTCGTGCGCCAGGCTAAGCCTGATTCAGTTTAAGGTATTACACAGGGCACATATGACTGGAGCACGGCTCAGTAAATTTTTTGGGGTGGAGGATAGGTGTGCGAGGTGCTCGAGAAGCCCAGCGAATCATACCCATATGTTTTGGTCATGCCCGGCACTACAGGGGTTTTGGATGGGGGTGACAAAGGTGCTTTCGAAAGTAGTAGGAGTCCGGGTCGAACCAAGCTGGGGGTTGGCTATATTTGGGGTTGCACAAGAGCCGGGAGTGCAGGAGGCGAGAGAGGCCGATGTTTTGGCCTTTGCGTCCCTAGTAGCCCGGCGCAGGATATTGCTAATGTGGAAAGAAGCCAAGCCCCCGGGGGTGGAGACCTGGATAAATGAAATGGCGGGGTTCATAAAGTTAGAGCGGATTAAGTTCGTCCTAAGGGGGTCGGCTCAAGGGTTTACCAGGCGGTGGCAACCGTTCGTCGAATATCTTGCGGAAAGATAGATGGGGGAAAAAAGAAGGCAGCAGCAGCAGCCCAGGACTTGGGGGGGGGGGGGGGGAAGGATGGGTGTGTGTGGGGGGGGGGGGGGTGGCCTGAGACAAGGCAGTTGCCAATTAGGGCTAGTTTTTATTTTTGTTATTTAATATTTATTTATTTGTTGTTGTGTTTTTTTTTTGTTCTTGTTTAAATAAAAAAGGTCATTATTATCTGTATTGTTATAATGTTGTGTAAAGGATGCACAATGTACTGTGTTGGTTGACCAAAAATTTTCAATAAAATATTATTTAAAAAAAAAGAATAGTTTACTGATATCCTGGGTACACTATGATTTTTCATCTAGGAATCAGATCAAATGGATCAGTCTTCAGGGTGTAGAACCTAGGATACAACAATGCACTGCAAATTGAAAGCAAAATACATCTGGAGCAATAAGGATTAAAGGAAGTCAGAAGTACAACTGAGACTGTGCACAGCCAAGGTACTGAATAAGCAGTGCTTGAGATGAAAGTGCATGGTATAAATAAAATAAGGTGCACCATTGGTAATGATTGCATACCGTATGCTCAGTAATACCTTTGTAGAGACGAGCATCATTATGAGGACAATGATGCGATACAGTTTCACTGAATGCCCCAGGGCAAAACAGAACCCGATAATATAGTTGCTGTGGATGAGGTTTTAACAATGGCTAGCTGCATTCTTCAACTAAGCTCTTCACTCAGAAAACAACTGGAGGAGATTTGGAGTGTTTGACATGTTGCCGGTTTTGACAGAGCGATGAGGAAAGAATATTTGACCTCAACAGATCTTTGATCTTGAACCTCAGTTCTATTTTCCCACCCGATTATTGCTTCAGAGGAACATAGGAACAGGAGGAAGGCCATTCAGCCCCTCGAGCCTGTTCTGCCATTTAATGAGATCATGGCTAATCTGTGACCTAACTCCATATACCTGCCTTTGGCCCATTTCCATCAATATCTTTGCTTTACAAAAATCTATCTGACTCAGATTTAAAGTTAACAACTGTTCTAGCTTCAACTGCTGTTTATGGGAGAGAGTTTCCAACCGCTACCACCCTTTGAGTAAAGAAGTGCTTCCTAACATCTCTCCTAAGTTTTCGACTACGCCGCTTAGTTTTAGAATCTCCAACCAGTGGTTATAGTTTATGTTTATCTGTCCTGTCTTTCTTTGTTAACGTCTTGAATACTTCGATCAGGTGTCCCCTCAACTTTCGAAAACAGGTCTAATTTGAGTAATCTCACCTCATAACTTAATCCCTGTAATAAACCTTCATTGCACTCCCTCCAAGGCCAAAATATCCTTCCTAAGGTGTGGTGCCCAGAACTGCTCACAGTGATTCCAAGTGGCATATAACCAGGGTTTTATATAACAGCAGCATAACTTCTCTGTCCTTTCCTCTAAAACATGTGCAGTCACTATCTTTGAGCTGCAAGTGCAGAATTGTGAGACGGTGTCTTTACCTTCACTATTTGCTTCCTTCTTGACTCGGAAGGTTTGGGCTCTTGGGTATCTGAAACAAAAAAATTGGTTAAGGGTTAGGTTGTAGTGAAGGGAGAAGAGAAAGTAAAAATGTGTGCTGCAGCTTGTGAATCAGAAGAGATTCTGGATGAGGGAGATGTGGGATGAGAGAAGGGTGATTGGATATGCCCATACCCTCATAGTTGATCGCCTTTCACCAGTGGCCAGAAGTTAAGTGACGTCCCTTTGCATAATGTCAACTATCTCCTCCATGGAGGTTAAAACATGCAGGTACACAGTCCTCTTAAAGTTATTTTCTGTTGCCTCCTGTTAATGCACCACATTCTCTGATAAGAAAGGGGAAAGTGTGTCAGTGAGTGTCCTGCAATGTGATTGAATCATGCTGGTGTGTTCGAGTTCAGTTATGTGAAGATTCAATAGTGCTAGGTGCGCAAAGGCATGTGAATTCAAGGGCCTGAATACAGATTGATAGAAATTTTTCGATAGGTGAAGTGATGCAATGAATTCTACAATGGATGAGATGAGTGGTACTGTTGGTTGAATGTACTGTTTGAAGATCCAACGCACCAAGATAATTTATTTAAGATTGTTAAACCTCTTCCTGCATTGCATCATATCTGCCATTGATCTCTGCTATTACTTCTCACTGACTCCTGAGTAGATGTTCGGAGGGTCTCCTTTGCCCCTTCCCGCTACCACGCCACCCCTGATCTCATGGGTGCAGGGTCTCTCTCCATCTCTCGACATCTTGCACCAAACTCTCAGTACATTATCATAAACCTTGATGCTTGCTCTCACATATTCAGCCATTCTGCAAAGTATCACAGTGCTGACTCACTCTCAAAGGATGCTTACCTCTACTTCTTGCCGTCATAATGCATCGCTCATTAAAAGGGATAAAAGCAAGACAAATCCAATCTGGTTAATTCCCCCCCCCCCCCCCCCCCCCCCCCCACCCCCCCTCCCACCTCGCCCCATCAGTCAACTCTCAGTCAACAACAAGTGTTGGAAAGTGTCAATGAGAGTGCTTTCAAGCGGTGCTTACCTGCTCACTGATATTTAGTTAGGGTTCCAAAGGGTACTATTGTAGTTTTAATTCACGCATGAGGTGTGGTGAGAGGGACTGCCTTGACATCAAGGATGCAATTGACTGAATGTGGCATCAAACAGTCCTAACAATATTAAAGTCAACAGGAACCAGAGGGAAAGCTCCACTGGTTAAAAGAGTAGAATGGCTGATGTGATGGAGACCAATCATCTCACTCCCAGGACACTGCTGTTGAATCGCCTCTGTGTCCTAGGCCTAACCATCTTCAGCCACTTCATCTATGACATTCCCTTCATGATAACCTCAGAAGTGAGAATTTTGTTGACCATTGCACAGTGTTCTGCACCATCTGGGACCCCTCAGATACGAAGCATCCTAACAAGTGGCATGTAATATTAGCACCACACAAATGGCAGGCAATGACCATCTTCAAAAGCTGAGATAATCTAACCATTTCCCTTGAAGATTACTGATTTGTTATGCTCTAGGTGTAGCATAAACGGCTTCCTTGTGGTGCACTTGACAAAGGAAGGTTCAGACATGGAGATAATTTCAACACGTTTATTAAACTATTTACACTTCTATTGCTCGGGTTCGACACTACTGCTAATCCTATTATAGCTACTCAGACCGACTAACCAGTCAGCTACAATCCATGTGGTGGGAGTGATATTGAATCAACCGTGTCTGTACTCACTGACTGTCTCCACTGGAAAGAGGCAGACCATGTGTGTGGTGTCCTTTATATATGGGTTGGTGTAATGCCCTCCTGTGGTCGTGTCACCTGTGTGTATATCGTGAATGTCCATTGGTCGTGTCCTATCTAACTGATCTATTGGTTGAGTGTGTGTGTGGGTGATGTCTCTGGTGCTCCCTCTAGTGTCTAGCTAGTCTACATGTATTTACATTAACCCCTTGTGTATTTACAGTGATGCACATCACCACAATTACCATCACTGAATCCCTTACTGTCATCATCCTGGGAGTTACCACAGAGCAAAACCTAACTGGACCAAACATATAAATACTGTGACTACAAGAACAGGTCAAAGGCTGGGAATTCTATAGCTATAACTCACTTCCTAACTCTCCAACTCCTGTCAACCATCGACAAGGCACAGTGTGATGGAATACTCTCCACTTGCCTGGATGAGTGTGGCTCCAACAACATTCCATAAGCTCAATACCAACCAGGGCAAAACACACCATCTACTACCTTAAACATTCACCCTCTCCACCATCGATCATCATATCACCTATATGATCTATGCACTGTGGTAGCAATGTGTGCCATCTAAAAGATGCACTGTGGCACCTCATTTCAACAGCACTTTCCAAACCTGCGAGCTTCAAAGGACAAGGGAAGCTGATGCCTGGGAACACCACCACCTGCAAGTTTCTCTCCTATCCACACACATTCCTGACTTGAAAATGTATCACTGTCGTTGGGTCAAATTCCTGGAACTCACTTCCCAACAACATAATGGGTGTAGCTATACCCTACGGACAGCAGGGGTCATGAAGGCAGATCACCACCACTTTCCCATGGGCAATAATGGATGGGTATCCTATGGAAGAGTAGTGTGCCTTGAAGTAGAATATTAGGCCTCTGCAAGGAATGCATCCAATGGAGTGTGTACTTGGTGCTGGCTGCAAATATCAATAATTTAAAAGAACTGGCAGCACCAATTTAATGTGCTACCTGCAACACAATGAACCAGATCAGATCCCCTGTCCCCAATTGTGGGTTTCATCCAATTTAAACCCTGAAAGTGTTTAAAGAACAAGCAATGTTGTTTCAAATAGAGAAATGGAAAATATTGTGTCATCTTGTATATTAAACATTAGGTACTATGAGTCGTTGAGGAGTCTTGTAGCTGTGGGGAAGAAGCTGTTCCTATGTCTGAATGTGCAGATCTTCAGACTTCTGTACCTTCTGCCTGATTGAAGAGTCTGGAAGAAGGCAATGCCTGGGTGGGTCTCTGATAATGCTACCTGCCTTCCTGAGGCAGCGGGAGGTGTATACAGAATCAATGTGGGGGTGGCAAGCTTGTGTGATGCGCTGGGCTGAGTTCACCACACCCTGCTGTTTCTTGCGATCTTGGACCGAGCAGTTGCATACCAGGCTGTGATGCACATCTGAAGACGTTTGTGAGAGTCGATGCAGACATGCCAAATTTCTTTAGCTTGCATGGGAAGTAGAGACATTGTTGGGCTTCCTTGACTGTTGCATCAATATGAGTGGACCAGGACAGACTGTTGGTGATAGTCACCCCAGGAACTTAAAGCTATCGACAATCTCCACTTCGGAGACATTGATGCAGACTGGAGTGTGTGTCTTGCTACACTTCCTGAAGTCGATGATCAGTTCCTTGGTCTTTCCGTCATTTAGGGAGAGGTTGTTTTCGGTACACCATCCAACCAAGGGATTTTTCTCCCTCCTGTAGTCTAATTCGTCATTCTTTGAGATACGGCCCACCACAGTCGTATCATCCGCAAAGTTATAGGTTGAGTTGGAGTTAAATCTTGCCACACAATCATGTGTGTATAGGGAATACAGTAGAGGACTGAGCACACATCCTTGTGGGCTCCGGTGTTGAGGGCTATTGTGGTGGAGGTGCTGTTGCCTATCCTGACAGATTGCGGTCTGTTGGTGAGGAAGTCGAGGGTCCAGCTGCACAGGGCGGGGTCAAGTCCAAGATTGCGGAGTTTGGTTATTAGTCCTGTCGGGATAATGGTGTTGAAGGCGGAGCTGTAGTCGATGAACAGCAGTCTTACATAGGTGTCCTTGTTGTCGAGGTGTTCAAGTTTTGATTGTAGAGCCAGGGAGATAGCATCTGCTGTGGACCGGTTGCGGTGATCGGCAAACTGGAGTGGATCGAGACTGTCTGGGAGGCTGGCAGTGATCCATCTCATGACTAGCCTCTTGAAGCATTTCATGATAACAGACATCAGGGCCACCGGTCGGTAGTCATTGCGGCAGGCTACCTTGTTCGTCTTTGGTACTGGTGTTATGGTGGTCTTCTTGAAGGAGATGGGGACCTCAGAGCAGTGGAGTGAGGTGGTGAAGATACCTGCGAATGCACTCACCAGCTGGTCTGCGCAGACTCTGAATGCTCGCCCAGGGACTCCGTTGGGGTCCGCCGCTTTCCGTGGATTCACTTTCGAGAAGGCAGCTCTTATCTGTGAGGCTGTAATAGTGGGTATGGGTGTATCCAGGGCTGTTGTGGCGGGTGGCACTGATACATTGGATGACTGCTCAAAGTTGGCATAGAACTTGTTCAGATCATCAGGTAAGGATGCTCCAGCCCTGAGCACTGATTTTTCTGAGCACTATGAAAAATCTCATTTAAAGGCCTCCACTGTTCCTCAGTTGTCCCACCACAAAGTCTTTGCTCCCAATCTACCCTAGCCATCTCCTCCTTCATCCCATTGTAGTCCCCTTTGTTTAAGCACAAGACACCGTTCTTGGTTTTACTTTCTTACACTACATCTGTATTTTCATCTGTATTTTAAATTCAACCATTGTATGATCGCTCCTTCCGAGAGGATCCCTAACTATAAGATCATTAATTATTCCTTTCTCATTACACACAACCAGATCTCGGATAGCTTGTTCCCTCGTAGGTTCCAATACTTATTGGGCGGGATTCTCCGACACCCCCGCCGGGTAGGAGAATCCCCGGGGGACGGCGCCGTATTCTCCGGCGCCGGTTTTCGGGCAGGGGTGGGGTTTACGCCGCACCGGTTGGGGGCCGTTAGCACCGGCCCCCCCGGCAATTCTCCGCAACCCGTTGGGCCGAGCGGCCGTCGTTTCCTGGCCAGTCTTGCCGGCGTGAAATGGACATGGCGGGACCTGGCTTGTAGGCCGGCTAGGTGAGTCCTCGAGGGGGGAGGGGGGGGCGCGGGGAGGATCCTGCCCCGGGGGGGGCCCCCATGGTGGCCTGGCCCACGATCGGGGCCCACCAATCTGCGGGCGGGCCTGTGCCGTGGGGGCACTCTTTCCTTCCGCATCGGCCTCTGTAGGGCTCCACCATGGCCGGCGGGGAGAAGAACCCCACTGTGCATGCGCAGAAAACACGGCGGCCTGTCTGCGCATGCGCGGAACCACGCCGGAGGTTCTGCGCATGCGCCAACTCGCGCCGACCCTTCGGTGCCTGTTGGCGCGCCGCCAACCCCTCCGGCACCGGCCTAGCCCCCAGAAGTGCGGAGGAGTCCGCACCTTCCAGTTGGCCTGACGCCGGAGTGGTTCGCGGCGCTCTTGGCGCCAGTGTCGGGCCATCCGGCCAGTTGCAAGAGAATCCCGCCCATTGTTCGAGAAAACTACTGCGAGTACATTCTATGAACTCCTCCTCAAGGCTGTCCTGACCGACAGGGTTTGACCAATCGACATGTACATTAAAATCCCCCATGATAATTGCTGTACCATTTTTACACGCATCAGTTATTTTTGTGGTCATTGCCCGTCCCACCATAATGTTACTATTTGGTGGCCTATTGACTACGCCTATCAGTAACCTTTTCTCCTTACTATTTATAATTTCCACCCAAATGGATTCAACTTTTTTCTCCATAGAACCTATATCATCTCTCACTACCACCCTAACGCCATCCTTGAATATCAGTGCTGCACTATCTCCCTTACCTTCCAGTCTGTCCTCCCGAATAGTTAATACCCCAGTATATTTAACTCACAGTTATGACCATCCAGCAACCATGGGCGGGATTCTCCGACCTCTCGCCGGGTCGGAGAATCGCCGGGGGGCGGCGTGAAACCCGTCCCCGCTGGCCGCCGAATTCTCCGGCACCGAAAATTCGGCAGGGGCGGGAATTGCGCCGCGCTGGTCGGTGCCCCCCTCCACCCCCCCCACCCCGGCCCGCGAAGGGCCAAAATCCCACTGCTGTCATGCCAGTCCCGCCGGCGTGAATCAAACCACCTACCTTACTGGCGGGACTGGCGGCGCGGGCGGGCTCTGGGGTCCTGGGGGGGGGCGATGGCCGATGCAGAAGTGACACCCCCCCCAACGCATGTGCGGGGGTGACGTCAGCAGCCACTGGCGCTCCCGCGCATGCGCGGACTTCCGCTGGACGGCGCAGTCCCTTTGGCCCCGGCTGGCATGGCGCCAAAGGCCTTTCCCACCGGCTGGCGGCACGCCAACCACTCCGGCACGGGGCTAACCCCTCAAGGTGAGGGCTTGGCCCCTAAAGGTGCGGAGATCCGCACCTTTGTGGCGGCCCAACACCAGAGTGGTTCCCGCCACTTCATCCTGCTGGGACCCCCACCCCACCGGGCAGGGGAGAATCTCAGCCCATGTCTCTGTAATGGCCACTAAATCATACCCATTGGCGATGATTTGCGCCATCAACTCATTTATCTTGTTTCGAATGCTGCGAGCATTCAGGTAAAGTGCCTTTATCCTATTTTTAATACCTTCTTTCTGTATCCTAACACCTCCATTAATCACATCTCCTGAGTTCTTCTTCCCCTTATTTTTTTCATAACTCTCAGTGTAGTTGAACCCATCTTCCCACGTGCTAACCTGCTGCTTTGCTTCCCATTAACCATTTTACTTCCCTTAGCGTTATCCTTACCTTCCTGTATTCCTACAGGATATCAATGCAAGTCAAACCGTTGACTAGTAATATTGGGCTGGATTTTAAGCAGCTCATCTTGGGGGACAGGCCCACTTCAACACGGGTCAGACTCCCTGTGGCAGGTAAACCTCCCCCTGGTTAGATCGGGGGGTGGGTGTAGGCACCTCCAGTTGCCGATGGCAGAATGTCAATCATGTTAATTAATGAGCCAATTGACACCCATTGTCCCCAAGCCCGTTGACATTTTGTGGTAGTTTAGGGATTAAATGAGGGCTGCTCAAGCCTCCCAGGCCTTCAGAAGGTTGTGCAGTAATACTGGTCAGGTTTGCGAGCTGGCTCCAGATGTTGGATGGGTGGGTGCGGGGACAATGGTGTCTTGTTCCCAGGCACACCATGCTCGGTCAACGGACTCGGGATCAGGAAGAAGGGTTTTCATTGAAAGCCAGGCATTTGTCCTTGACACCGATCCGCTCTCCTCCTCTCCTTTAGCCCCCCCCTTCCCCATCCCACCTATCGCCTGTGGCCTCGGGTTCTTCCATGATCCTGGGGTTCAGGTTGATGCTGTGCCACCAGCAGCCACCGCTTCTGCTGCCACTGGCAGCAATGAAATAGCTGCCGTCCTCTGCTTGGCTAACAGGCATCGTCAGGCAGGGCCTCTGCTGCGAGGGTTCTCAACTGTGGGAAATGCCTGATGGTGGCCAATATCATCGGGCCTCTCCCAGGAACTGATGGGGTTTCTCTTAGGTTTTCCAAACATTGGGCAAGACCTCTGTTGGTCTGATAAACTATGACCATTGTGTGCAACGTTCCAGCTCAAAGTCAGTGCAAATTATTAATTTATAAAATCAAATTGGCTACTTATAAGAGCAATGTATTTTGCTTACAATTTAGGCAGCTGATTGAGATGAAAGCATTTTTAAACTCCCTTGTTAATTTTAATGATCCTGTCACACTTTTCATCTTTATTACATGCACACTGACTATATCTTCAAGAGATAGTGATATGGTTTAACTTGCTTGTTAGATTTAATTTCTTTCATTTTTATATAATTCATTTTTCTAGGCTTGCACAGTGCTGTTTACCGCTAACAACTTTATTAATACTGTAATGATTTCACAAATACCATGAAGAATTAAGATGATGGATGTAGAAATCCTGGAGTGCACATATTCTGTCACTCCAACCGCACAGGAGACGTACTAGGTATCCCCTCGACGGGAGGTCTAAGAAGTAGACACAAGCCTGCCCTCCTGAACACTGCTTGGGAGGAGGAGACAGCTGGTAATCCGGACGGTGGGGGTCACTGGTGAGGCCTGTACCCTGAGAGGGTCAGAGGACCAGGGAGGGCTCCAAAGGGCACAGGTGTCCTCTGGTTGGGGCGGGATCTGCTGACCACCTGCTTCCTCTGCAGGGGACAGTGCTTCTGAGCAGTGTCAAGAACTGGTGAGCCCCTAATTGAGCTTGACCACGCTTACAATCTTGATGATACAGCTGGGGTATGAGGGTTTCCAGAGGGGAACATAGGAAGAGGAGTAAGCCATTCAGCCCATCAAGCTTGTTGCGCCATTTAATGCGATCATGGCTGATCTGTGACCTAACTCCATATGCCTGCCTTTAGTCCGTATTCCTTAATACTTTTGCTCAACAAAAACCTATCTATCTCATATGTAAAATTAACAACTGATCTATCTTTAACTGCTATTTATGGAAGAGAGTTCCAAACCTCGACCGCCCTTTGGAGAGAAGAATATCTCTCCTGAATTGTCGAGCCCTAATTTTAAGATGATGTCCCCTAGTTTTAGAAGCTCTAACCAGTGACATAGTTTATCCTTATCTACCCTGTCGTGCCCTGTTAACATCTTGAATACTTCAATCAGATCATCCCTTAGCCTTCGAAATTCTAAATGGGTTGGGAGGGTGAGACCCACACAGGCACGGGGACAATGTGCAAACTCCACCCGGCAGTGATCCGGGGCTGGGATCGAACCCAGGTCATCAGCGCCATCAGGTAACAGTGCTAACCGTGCCACCCTTCATTTTTGGAAACCTATGTGGCAGTCCCTCCAAGGCTAAGGTGTGGTGCCCAGGACTGCTCACATGACTCAAAGTGGGGTCTGACCAGAGTTTTGAATAGTTGCAGCATAGCTCCTGTGCCTTTATATCCAATCCTCTAGACATAAAGGCTATTATTCTATTAGCCTTTTTGATTTTTTTCTGTACTTGGCTTTGGCATTTTAAGG
Organism: Scyliorhinus torazame; assembly: GCF_047496885.1. Taxonomy (NCBI): domain Eukaryota; kingdom Metazoa; phylum Chordata; class Chondrichthyes; order Carcharhiniformes; family Scyliorhinidae; genus Scyliorhinus; species Scyliorhinus torazame. The sequence goes on along the minus strand of NC_092722.1, from coordinate 116,036,739 downwards.
ATTTATACACCAAATTTCTTTGGACATCCACTGTACCTAACGTTTAACCATTTAAAAAGTACGCTGCTCTATTCTTTTTTGGTCCAAAATGGATAACCTCACACTTGCTTACATTAAATTACATCTGCCATAATTTTGCTTATTTCTAGAGTCTGGCAATATCTCCTTGCGATTTTATGCTATCTTCTAGGCTGTCTGCAACACCAACTAACTTTGTATCATCTTCAAATTTGGAGTTATGACTTTCTAGACGATCATCCAAGCCATTAATGAATATGTGAATAATTGGGACCCCAACACAGTTCCCTGTGGTGCACCACTAGTCACCTCCTGCCAATTTGAATACTCATCCATTATCCCCACACTCCGTCGCCTGCCTCTCAACAAGTTTTCTAACCATGTCAATAATTTGCCCTCAGTTCTGTGGGCTTCCGCCTTAGTTAACCGCCTCTTGTGTGGGACTTTATCAAATGCCTTCTGGAAGTCCATATAAATTACATCCATAGATATTCCCCTGTTCAGTACCTTATTCACCGCCTCAAAAAATTCAATAAGATTAGTCAGACATGTCCTTCCCTTCATGAATCCATGCTAGCTCTCCCTGATCAATTGAAATTGTTCAAGGTATTCAGTTACCCCATTGCTGATTATAGACCAGCAATTTTCCCACCACAGGCATTAGGCTAACCGATCTGTAATTTCCTAGTTTCCCTGTTTCACCCTTTTTAAAAGGCAGAGTGACATATGCAATTTTTCAATCCAGAGGGACTACTCCTGATTCTAGGGAACTCTGAAAGATTATAATTAGGGCATCTGCAATGTTTTCCCCCACTGCCTTTAACACCCTTGGATGGTAAACGTCAGTTCTTGGGGATTTATCACATATTAGTTCCATTAATTTCCTAGTTACTGATGCTGCACTTACGTTAATTGTATTAAGTCCCTGTCTTCTATTGACTATTAGTTATTTTGGGGACTTCTGGCATGTTATCGTCCTTTTCTACTGTAATAACCGAAACAAAGTAATTGTTCAACATGTCTGCCGTTTCCCCATTATCACTGGCAATATCTCCATTTTTAGCTTTTAGTGGGCCTACATTGCTCTTCACCACCCACTTTCCCTTTACATAACTATAAAAGTTCTTCTTATTGCTTTTGATGTCCCTTGCACTCAATAGTGTGAGCAGCCAGGAACCTTTAAGAAGCACAAAAGGGGTGTATTTAAAAGACAGACTACAACAATGGCAACCTGAGTCAGGCCACCCTGATCCCGAGGTGACATCCCGAGTCCACGGACTCAGTACCAAGTCAACCTCCGCTACTGCCCCTGGCCCGGGCAGCCACTCCAGCAAGCCCGACAGTTTTCAACAATTTTTCAGTGTTTTTTTAGCCTTCCATTCCCTCTCTGCAGCCATGGTGCCCAGTCTCCATTTGTAAATACTTGTAGTAATTCGCACTCGCATAACATCTACCTGAGAGGGGCCGGGCAGAGCATCGCAGAAGCGCAGAGCATACTGGGTGCAACCTGTTAAGTATATTTAAATGAATGCAAATACCGGATTTGCATGCCCCGCCAGCATGGGGCGCAAACATCGTTTTCACCACTAGGGAGGCACTGGAGCATGGCACCCAAATTGCCGCAGGGTTCAAACCTCAATTTTTGCTGGATGCCCGATTCTCCACCCGATCGCAATTCGCATTTCTGGCGTCGAGAGATGGAGAATCCAGCCCATTGTCTCACAAAATTGCGAGTCTTGCAAGAGATGTGGGTCTCAGTGGGGGGGACTGCTGGCCTCAGGATGGGTGATCAGAGGTTGTGTGGAATATTGTGGGCCCTGGGGAATATTGCTAGTCTTGGGGATAAATCACAAGTCTTGGGAGGGATTGTAAGCACCTTGAGGACTTTATCAGGTGGGTTGATCTCTGGCTGGTGAGAAAACATGAAATTGCAATAGTTCAAAATTTTTAAAAAGCTTTGAAGAAACATTTTAAATTTCCTTCAAAAGGTATTTCTAGCTTAAATTTAGTTGGCCACACAAGATCGGAGACATTGGTATTACATGCGCCAATGTTGACCAGAGACATTGGTATTACATGCACCAATGTTGACCAATCTACTCATTCACTGTTAAGTCAGAACAAACATGTAGCTGAATCTCACTGATAGATACTACATAAATTTTCTTCAGATAGACTGTGCAAATGGCACCATGCTACATAATTAACTGTGAGGAGCTTTCAAATGGCAAAGAGGTATTTCAAGTCACAGAGACCAGGGAAATAAGTGATAACGAGCCTGTTACAGCCTCCTAACTTGTGCCTAGAATATTAAACTATTTTCATCACGTTCCCTCTGCATTTTCCTCTCCTGAAGGAATGGCTTCATGCAACATCTGATCTCCTCTAGTATCTCACCTAAGCCCCAGGAATATCAGCAGAATATTGACTGAAAGTTTGCAGCATAAAGGAATCCCCATTTCTATCCAGACCTGAGATTCAGAGCCATATATTTCTGAATAAGGGTTAACCGAATTACAGTCAGAACCACAAACACCAGCTTTTTTATTTCACTTCCTTACTCAGGGGCAAAGAGGTAAATTGCAACATCCCCAATTTCTTCCGATATTACATTTTCAACTTTAATTTCACTGCATAAAGGAGTTAAACTCATCAGGCTGAATTTTCCTAGCCCAGTTGCAGAAGGACTGGGAGATGGGAGTGCTAGCAAGATGGCAAGGAAAGACATTGGAAGGGGAGCCTGAAGTGTCTCCTTGGCATGTCAGATTACCAATGAAAGTGAATTGAGCCACTTTTGAATGGTCAATTAAGGGCATTTGGAAGGCCAGCTGCTGAATCGGGAGAGCACTTGGTAACCCCTGACATTATTCCAGCAAGTTCTGGGAAGGAAGACCTCCTTGATAGGTATTTCCTGGTCCGTGGAGGGACCCCTGAGCAGCAACAGCACACCATAACCTTCAACCCCTATCCTGCTGGTAGCCAGGGCCCAACTGCCTGGCTATGGGTTCCCTCAGCCAAACACATCGTGTTTTGAGGGCACTTCACCACTGAGGTGTCCTCTCCATGGTGTCACAGCCTCAGCAGTGGGCCCCCTTTGGCGAAATACATCCCTGGATCTCTACATCTGGAGCGGCATCATCTCCCACTTGTGGCCTCCAGCAGCAGGTCTTCAAGGTCCCACAAAAATTCAGCCCCCGGCCCCCAGCCCCCAACACTGTTTCAGGACAATCTGTCAATATATCAGAATTATTTTGCCATTTATATTTGTAACCTATTTCCTGCTGTCCCACTTATACAAACTGAATACAAATTCGTATTTATAGAAATATGGGTAAGTCACTAAAAAAAGTCAGGGAGAAGAAGTGGCCTTTCAGTCCAATAGGCCACAAACTGTAGGAGCAAAAGTAGGCCATTCGCCGCACCAAGCCTGCTCCACCATTCAATGAGCCAGAATTCTCCGGTCATTGCGATTCACTTTTCCTGCTGGCAGCTCATCCCCGCCAGCGGATTTTGCAGTGGCATGGGGAGGTTACGATGGGAAATATCATTGACATGCGGTGGGAATCCTGCCGCCAGCGAATGGTGCAGCGCCGAGAAACTCGTAGCTGAGGGACGAGAGAATCTCACCCAATGACTGACCTGATGTGATAATGCTCAACTCAACTTTCCCGGTTTATCCCCTAATCCTCGATTCCCTTACTGTCTATCTCAGCCTTGAACATATTTAAAGTCCCAGCCTCTACAACCCAATGCAGTAAAGGATTCCACAGATACACTACCCTCTGAGAGAATAAATTCATCCTGATCTCTCTCTGAAATGGGTGGCCCCTTACTCTGAGATTATGTCCTCTGGTCCTGGATTCTCCCACAAGGAGAAACAATCTCTCAGCATGTCTCTTGCAAACTCCCTGAGAATCCTATTTTTTTCAATAAGGTCGCCTCTTGAATAAGTCTCAATTCAACACTTCTATTAATATACCTGAGAGATTATTCTTGGCACTTATTACCCTTTGACAAATATCTTCCTTTAGTTTTTTATGCTGGTGATGTCTGATTCTTTTATTTTTTTGCAGAATTAAAAGTAACATTCAGTATCTACCTCATATAAACTATTTAATATTTTATGCATTCATCTCGTTCCCTTCTGATCTTTCCTCCAGACGAAATTTTCTGCATCAACCTGAAAGGTCATTCCCTGCTAATTGTTACTGGGCTAATAATTCAGAGGCCCAGGTTAATGTTTTGGGGATTTCCCATTGCAGCAGCTGATGGAATTTAAATTCAATCAATAAAATCTGGAATTAAAAGCTAGTCTCAGGAATGGTGACCATGAAGCCATTGTCGATTGTGTTTTCTATCTGGTTTTCCCAAAGATAGATGAGTCTAGAACTAGAGGGCAGAGGTTTAAGGTGAGAGGGGAGAGTTACAAAAGAGACCAGAGGGGATATTTCTTCACACAGAGTGGGGTGAGCATCTGGAACGGGCTACCAGATGCAGTGGTAGAGGCAGGTACTATTTTGTCTTTTAAAAAGCAGTTCGACAGTTACATGGGCAGTGTGGGTATAGAGGGAAATGGCCAAATGCGGGCAAGTGGGACGAATTAGTGATAGAAACTGGGCGCATGGCCAATCTTGGCCGAAGGGCCTGTTTCCGTGCTGTAAACATCTATGACTCTATGATTCACTAATGTCCTTTACGGAAGGAAATCTGCCATCCTTACTTGGTCTGGCCTAAATGTGACTACAGGCGCACAGCAATGTGATTGACTCTTAGTCATATAGTCATACAGCTCAGAAAAGGCCCTTCGGCCCATTGCGTCTGCGCCAGTCAAAACCAACCATCTAAATATTCTAATCACATTTTCCAGCACTTGGCATATAGCCTTGTATGCCTTGGCATTGCAAGTGCACATCTAAATACTTCTTAAATGTTATGAGGATCTCTGCCTCCACCACGCTCTCAGGCAGCGAGTTCTAAACTCCCACCATCCTCTGGGTAAAAAGATGCTGGATTCTCCGTTCCTGAGACTAAGTGTTGATGCCAGCGTAGAATTCATGGTGTTCCACAGCAGCAAAACTGGCGGTGCACCTGGACCGATTCAGCCACTGTTGAGGGGCTAGCACCGGCATAACGTGGAACACAATCGATTCCAATAAGAAAGGGTGGGGGATTTGCCTGATTCACGATTGACACTCAGGAGGCTGACAAGCTGCAGCTGCATATACACATTGCACTCCCCACACACACCATCCCAGCCAACAAGATGGCAGCGAGGAGAGCAGCTCCACGATTTACGGACGACAAACTCGAGACCATCTTGGACGCGGTGGAGGAAAGGTGCATGACCCTGTACCCTGGCCTGGGAAGGAGGCTGCCACCCGCCACCTTTCACCATGTCTTGGCACAGATGGCAGAGGCAGTGAGCACCATAGAAACATTGTGCGGACCGGCTAGCAGTTCAGGAAGAAACTGCAGGACCTTCTCAGGGCAGCCAGGTGAGTAGGCAAAATAGTGCCCCAGGCACCAACCCCCATCCCACACATCCGTCACCCTGATGTAACCACCCTCCACCAGGAGGGTGCCAAACCCCACCTTGCACCACATGGCGGCACCCATACCGGCTGCCATAACCGGGTGCCCTGGCGACTGAGGCCACCAGTTACTCACTCCCTGGGCTGCCTATGTCTAACACTGTTGTTTTCTGTTCTCCCCCCCCCCCAACCAGGAATCGGCCTCGCAAAAATGGTAGGAGTGGGACAAAACTAGAGTTGGACTTGTGGCCCCTCACTATGGCTAGGCATAGGGCCCTGGACATGGTCAGTAGCCCAGAAGAAAGAGCGATCACTGGAGTGGAGATTGTCCGCAGGCAAGGAAGTGAGGCCCCGCTGAGTTGCAATTCCCCATGACACATGTGTCAACTGCCCCCCACAACACCACTCCCACACCTAGCCTATCCTTGCCCCACCATCCCCACTCCCAACCGGCATGGGCTCTAATCATGCATCTTGAATTGTGTCTTGCAGGACCTGCTGGTGATGGGGCGGGTCCATCTGGTTTCCCCACCCCCAGCCAGTGCTACAGACGGATACTCCCCCACATTAGCCGAGCAGTGATAAGGAGATAACACACTCCCTGGCACCACCTGGGGGCTATAGTTAGCTTTGCACCTCTGGAGTGGCCACCCATGATTAGTTTTCATGCATGCCAGCATGATATCACTCCAACTGGGTGAGAAGATACATGAGGATGAATGGTAGCGGCATTAGGCCCTATAATTATATTCAAATTTATTTTAAAATATGCGAATCTGGCTTGCGCCCTTCCTGGGCTTGAATCTGATTGCATCATTGGAGGAGGGGCTGGGTAGATACCAAACTCAAATCATACTGACGGAAATCCTGTTTCTGACCTCGCGTGAGATTTAAGGACCATTAGATCATGGCCATTGGCTGAAGATTTGAATTATTTGAGTCTGATTATGCCAAGTGATAGCTCGACTAGTCGGTGGAATAGCTGACCCAGTCTTGGAATCAGTCCCCAGATATTAACAAGACAGGGATTGTAGTTTTGGTGACTTTCCCATGTCTAGATCTATGCGTAGGTCAATACAGTCTGATCAACTTAGGCCAAGGCACAAACTTGGTATGTTTGGCTACTCAGAGTAAGTGAATAAACTTTTAAAATAAATCTGACGCACTGCCAACTAGGAAGATTGGATCTAGAAATACTTAACACAATTGAATGTTACCTTGGTCGTGCCTTACTGTTAGTACCAGGCAGAACGGTGGTGCAGTGGTTAGCACTGCTGCCTCACCACGCCAGAGACACGGGTTCAATTCCGGCCTTGGGTGACGGTGTGGAGTTTACACTTTGTCCCGGTGTTTGATTGTGTTTCCTCCGGGTGCTCCGGTTTCCTCCCACTGTTCAAAGATGTGTAGGTTAGATGGATTGACCATGCTAAATTGCCTCTTAGTGTCCAAAGGTGTGCAGGTTTTGTCGGGATATAGGGATAGGGCCGGAGAGTGGGCCTAGGTAGAGTGCTCTTTCAGAGGGTCGGTGCAGACTCAATGGACTGAATGGCCTCCCTCTGCACTGTACAGATTCTATGTTGACAAAAATAATTTCTGAACTTCAATATTTATTGGAGCACATTTTGTTTCCTCTTTTTAATTTCCCCAAATTTATGCTTTTTTCCATTCTGCTCTTGATTATTCGCTGGTGACAATAGTTATTCTGCTATATATCTCATTCATTTTACCATGATTGAACTGTGAGCTTTGATGAGGAATGTCACCAGTCTACTTGGTTGTGCTTGTCATGTCCTCAACAGATACACAAATGTGGGAAGATAAATGTGTGCTGTGTATCCCTATTCTTAATAGCGGAGAGGTCCAATGAGAGTGAAATTGCTATTAATTTTGTTGACCTTAGCAAGAAGGGAAGACGAGGCAACCTTACCAAATTTCAAACCCAGTATCACCTGGACACTCCTACATTTGATATTTAAGAACCAAACATAGCCAATTATTCAAATTTTTTGTTCCAGACAAAATTATGATGGCCTTGACACTGAAAATAACTTGATAAGAAATAGTCAACATGCCTTTTGAAGAGAAAGATTACGGTATGCCTATCAAATCCTTTTGACTTATTTGAGGAGATTGCAGATATTACTTGCATTCCCAGAAGGCTTTACTAAGGTTTGAATAATAAGCTCCTAATTATGCTAAAAGCCATGGAAACGCAGTGCAGAATCTAAGAATGCACATGACGTTGGTTAAAGGATAAGGAATGGAGAATATCTGTATGAGTACCTATCTTAGGCTTGGGAGGGGTGTTGAGTGATGTTCAATGCCTGACCCTCTCTTGTTTTTCATTTACTCATACGCAAAAATGGTGTGGATTTTGACATGTTTTGACTCGGGGGGGGGGGCGGGGGGGGGGGGGTGGTATTCACCATTGGCTGATGCGAAAATCGCGAATCGCGACTGGGCTGAGAATAGGTTCCGGCGGCAAAATGCCGATTTGACGCCAAATGGTAATTCTCTGTCACCTCAACAGCGGCTTCAATGCATGCCGGAACACACGCACAGTAAACATCGTTTATATGTCATTAGTGGGCCCAACCAATATTCTCCGGGGCCTCCTCGTTTCTCCGCCTCCAATGGATCGGGTTCCCGATGGCACGGTTCACTTATGCTTTTAGAAATCGTGAAATTGGCGTTGTGGCTGATAAGGGAGAAAGAGGAGGTAGGACACAGAGAGGCGCAACAGTGGGCTGCCAGGCCGGTCACTGGCTGGGATTGCTGGGATGGGAGGGGCACTGCCAGGGCTGGGGGACGGGGGTGATGGGGAAATGGGTCGTGTGGCCGGGTGACCCCCCCCATGGGACTGGGGCAGTGTCCAGGCACAGGCCGCCATTGGCGCCATCTTATTGCGCACCCCACTGACCACCCATCTTGCCCCGTGGTTCTGCAGTGACACCGGCCGTATGGGTGCCCCTCCTAGCACCACATCCCACCCTCCGCCACACCCCATCACTCGACCGCCACCCAGCTTCCACCCGCCTGTGGGGCATCAGGCGGCCCACCCAAGGGCAACGCGCACTGTAGAGCCTATGGGGGCACCAGGCGTGGGCCACAGAGCATAACGCTGGCAAGGGTTTCATCAGCTGATGGTACCCCTGGCAGCAGGGATGACACCAGAGCCAGAGATCCCACGGTGCTGGGCAACGATGTGGTTAGAGGCTCGGGGATGGGGAAGGGGGTGGTGGTGGTGGGGGAGGGGGGGGGGGGAGACATGCAGTCGCAACCTGGGACACCATGTAGGCTGGTGGACCTGGTTGGGCATGGGGGTACGCAACACGGTAATATGTCGGCCGTTTACCCCTGGCAGTCAATGGATATTGTAACTCAAACAGAAATGGTGACCTTCCTGCTAGTCACCACAGCCCTGGGGGATGCCCTGTGGCTGTACAAGCTGCCACTGCTCGAGGGGGAGGAGGAAGCTGCAGCAGCAGAGCATGCCACAGAGAATCAGAAGACAGCTACCCAGGATGGAGAGCCAGCTACCCACAGACCAAGGAGGAGGCGATGACAAGGAGGCGGTGCATGATTACCGGCAGTGCCTGTAATTTGAGGACCTGCCGGGCTGGGCATGCCATCGAAGACTCCACCTGAGCAGGGAGACAGTGCGACATATCTTCCAGATCGTGGCACACCTGGCACTGCGGGTTATGGGGGCGGACTCTCGCTCCTGATGGCCGTCAAGGTGATGGTCGCCCTGAAATTTTACGTGATGGGGTCCTCACAGGCACCAAGTGGAAATCTGTCTGGGATCTCGGTGCACAGGTGCATCCATGCTGTCACGGAGGCCCTATATATCCAGGCGGCTCAATACATCCATTTCAATGCGGACCGAGCCCTCCAGGATGCTGGGACAGCGAGGTTCACCATGATCGATGGGATGTCCCTGGTCCAGGCGGTGATCGATGGGATGCATGGCCCCCTACGAGCACCTGCAGATGGCATTGAACACCCCTTGAAAGAAGCACTGAGGGTAGTAAGGGAGCAGAATGCACTCGGAGTGAAGGATTTCAATGTCCATTGTCAAATGTGGCTCAATGGTATTACTACAGACCAAGAAGGTTGAGTCCTGAAAGACATGGCTATCAGACTGGGCTTGTGGCGGGTGGTGAAAGAATCAGTAATGAGAAAAAGTCTAGTTGACTTCATGCTCACCAAACTATAGAACATAGAACATAGAAAAATACAGCACAGAACAGGCCCTTCAGCCCACGATGTTGTGCCGAACCTTTGTCCGAGATTAATCATAGATTATCATTGAATTTACAGTGCAGAAGAGGCCATTCGGCCCATTGAGTCTGCACCGGCTCTTGGAAAGAGCACCCTACCCAAAGTCAACATCTCCACCCAACACTAAGGGCAATCTATCTGTCACAGGTTCACCTATCTGTGACAATATAGGTGGAAATGACCACCGCATAGTCCTTGCAAAGACAAAATTCCATCTTCATACTGAATGTGTTGTGTGGCATGGCCAGAAATATAAATGGGATCGATTCAGAACAGATATAGCAGTTCACGTTTGAACATCCTTGAAGCATCATGGACTATCACTGCCTGCAGCAGAATTATACTCAACCACTATCTGTAATCTCATGGCCAAGCATACCTTCACCGTACAATTATCATCAAGCCAGGCAATCAATCCTGGTTCAATGAAGAGTGTAGGAGGGCATGTCAGGAGCAGCACCAGGCAAACCTAAAAAACTTGGTGCCAATCTGATGAAAGTACAACACAGCAAAAGCAGCATGTGATAAACAGAGCTAAACAATCCCACAACCAACCAATCTATCCACAAGCAACAAATCAGATCTGAGTTCCACAGTCCTGCCACATCCAGTCATGAACGGTGTTGGACAATTATAAAACTAACTGAAGTAGGAGGTTCCATAAATTTCTCCATCTTCAATTATGGAGCCCAGCACATCAGTGCACAGGACAAGGCTGAGGCATTTGCAACCATCTTCAATCAGAGGTGCCAAATATTTTAGTCATCTTGCCCTCCTCCTCAGGTACTCTACATCACAGATACATGTCTTTCAGCCAAATTGATTCACTCCCCATGGAATCAAAAAAAAAATTGGCTGAAGGCGCTGGGTATTGAAAAGGCCCTGACAACATCCCAACATTTTTACTGACTACTAGTACTCCATAACTAGTTGCACACCTAGACAAGCTGTTGCAGTACAGCTACAACACTAACATTTTCCCAGCAATGTGGAAACTTCCTCAGCTATGTCATGTCCACAAAGAGCAGGGCAAATCCAATCAGTCTACACTGGATCATCAGCAAAGTCATGGAAGATGTCATCTACATTACTATCTATAAATTGCACTTACACTGCAATAGCCTACTCACCGAACCCCAGTTTGTCTCCTGGTCTCATCATAGCTTTAACTCAAATTAACATAAAAGCTGAATTCAAGAGGTGAGGTGAGAGTGACTGCCTTTGACACCAAAGCAATTTTCGACCTAGTGAGGTATCAAGGCGTCCTAGCAAAACTGGTGTCAATGGGAATCAGGGGGAAAACTCTCCTTTGGTTCGACAAAGGAAGATGGTGGTGATTGTTTGATTTTAGCCCTAGGACATCACTGCAGGGGTTCCTCGGGATATTTTCCAGACACAACCATCTCCAGTTGTTTAATCAATTTCCATCTCTTCCATCATAGCATCACGGCCGGAATTCTGAACTGGCTTCAACGGGCGGGGAATCCCATTGACAAGCAGCAGGAAGAGAGAATCCCATCGCCAGCAAGTGGCGCTTCCCCGAGAAACACATGGCTGGGGCACTGGAGAATCCTGCCCCAGATGTTTGGATTCTCACTGATGATACTGAGGCAGTGTGTCCATATGAAGCTGGACCTGGACAATATTCAGGCTTGTGAAGTAGCAAGTAACAATTAAACAATTAAACAAGTGCCAGATAAGCACACAGGGACTTTCCAACAAGAGAGGATCTAACCATTTCTCCAAGATGCTAAATGCCATTACCATCATTAAAACCCGCACCATTAATTCCTTGGTTTGCCATTGACCAGAGAGTTAATTAGACAAGCAATATACATATAGTTACTACAAGAGCAGGTCAGAGGCTAGGAATCCTGCAGGGATTAACCCAGCTCCTGACTCTCCAAAGTCTATCCATCATCTATAAGGCAGAAGTCAGAAGTGAGTGCTCCACCCACTCCATGGGTGAGTGCAGCTCTGACAATACTCAAGACACTCAAGATCTGAAACAAAGGAGCCTGCTTGATCTGCACCCCTTCCGCCGCCTTAGATATTCAGTCCCTTCACCAACAGCGCAGTGTGACATGTGTGTACCATACACAAGATACATTGCAGCAAATCATTAAGCCTCCTTCCAAACCACGACAACTACTATCCAGGGCAGCAGGTCCATCATATCACCACCATGTGCAAGTTTCCCCTCTAAGTCGGACCTACTCTTGACTTTGAATTACATCACCATTCCTTCACTGTCACTGGGTCAAAAACATCTAGCTCCCTTCCTAACAACGCCATGGATGACCCTACACCAGGTGGACTCCAGCAGTTCAACACTGCGGCTCAGCACCACCTTCTCGCAGGCAATTAATTAGGCGTGGGCGGCAAATGCCAGTGACACCACATCCCGTGAAAGTGTAAATGAAAATTAATGATTCAAATTACTTCTTGAAAAATATTCCCACAGTCTGTTTCTTCGTAATTAACATGTCTAAGTCCTGCTTTAAGCTGGGGGAGAAGAGTTGGCAAAACAAATATCGAGCTAACCTCGACTCATAGACAAGAGGTTCAGGCTACGTTGACATTTAGACTTCACCTGGAATCTGGAAGCAACAGGCGAGTGCAGAGTGAGTGTGATAAGAGACTGGCGCTGCAGATCATAAAAGCAGTTACTGGCACTCAGATCATTGGATCACAGGTAGGGGTGAAGAAGTGATGACAATTTGGAAACCAATGATAAAGCCTGGTACCCCTGTTCGTAATCACCCCCATGGAAACCTGAAATGAAATAATAACTGCACATGCTCAGCCTTATTTTGAGCTTCCTGCTGCGAGACATCAAGTTTCTCTGGTAAGGCACCGACCTGGCTGAAAACCAGTCAAATTACCAGATCGAATGAAGTTCACTTTTGCCTGTCTTCGAGTGAGCTCACATATTGCCCAAAATGCACTTGTTAAAATGGCCACAGGATCTGAGAAAAGCTTGGGCAATGTGTTTGCCACAGTTCTGACCTGGATTCTCCGCCATCGGGATGCTCAGTTTTGCTGGCAGCTCGGGGGTTTCCCATTGTAGGGCAGCCCCACACCTTTGGGAAACCTCTGAGCTGCCAGCAAAATGGAGAATCCAGCCCCTGAAGTTTTACCTTCTTGCACATCCCATTTATGTCAGACGTAGGTGGTTAAAATTGATTCTTTGATTTCTAACATTTTTAAAAATAATCTTTATTGTCACAAGTCGGCTTACATTAACATTGCAATGAAGTTACCATGAAAAGCCTCTAGTCGCCACATTCCGGCGCCTGTTCGGGTACACGGAGGGAGAATTCAGAATATCCAAATGAACTAACAGCACATCTTTCGGGACTTGTGGGAGGAAACCAGAGCACCCAAAGGAAAGTCAAGCAGACACAGGGAGAACGTGCAGACTCCAAGCTGGGAATCGAACCTGGGACCGTCGCTGTGAAGCAACAGTGCTAACCACTGTGCTACCATGCTGCCCATTTGGGGCATAATTTAACGAACAAGAAACAGGCTGCCATTTTGGGCGCGTATGCAAGAGTGTTTCTCGGTGTCTGCAGCGCTAAGAATGACCCCGCTATTAAATGGAACTCTATTTTCCTGGGCCTTGGGAAGGCTTCATTTCCTGCACTGAGGAGCTCAGCTCTTAAGTGCAGGAAGAGATTGGGGCACCTATTCAAATACCGCTCCAATCTCTCGAACCCTCCCCCCACTCAACTGGCGACATCCACCGGGGGGGGACCACCCAGGGCCACACCGACGGCAGCCCCCAGCGAGGGCAATGCCATCATAAAGTGGCCCTGGCAGCAGGGACAGGCACCAGGACCGGAGGCACTGACGGTGCCGGGTGCGGTGGTGGGGGACATGCCTAGCTGGGGTGCGCGGTGACAATCAGGGCCACCATGTAGCCCATGACACCTGGTTGTGCATGGGTGTATGCGCCATGATAACATGTTTTTCCCTGCAGATTCTCCCCTGCAGATTATCATATTTGGTCACCAACCAGCGACATTGGCCGCCGAGGCGGCGGCCGCCTCCCTGCATACAGCCCTGTGGCAACGTCAGCGAGGTCGGTTCAGAGAGGAGATGGAAGCTGCAGCAGAGGAGCAGGCTGCAGAGAGGTAGGTGGCAGCCGCTCAGGCTGGAGGGTTGGCCACCCCACAGGATGAGGAGGCGAATGAGGCAGAGGTGGTGCCAAGGAGACACCGGATGAGGCCCCACTCCTACCGTGCCCGCATGTACTTTGAGGAACTCCCGGACCGGGCATGCAGGAGGAGACTGCAGATGAGCCAGGAGACTGTCCGACACATCTGCCACATGATGGCATGCCTGGCATCACAGGGGAGTGGGGGAGGACACCTGCTTCCACTGGCAGGTGATGGTTGCGCTGAACTTCAATGCGACGGGGTCTTTCCAGTCACCGAGTGGGTATCTGTCCAGCATCTCGCAGGCATCGGCGCACAGGTGCACCCGTGCCGTCACCAACATCCTGTATGCCCTGGCAGACCGGTACATCCAGTACCCTGTGGACCGCACCCAGCAGGATGCCCGGGCAGCGGGCTTCGTTGCCGCCGCCGGGAAGCCCTGGGTCAAGGGGGTCATCGATGGGGTGCATGTCGAGCTGCGGATAACAGGCCACCGTTCACGAACAAGAAGGGGTACCACTCCATGAACGTTCAGGTGGTCTGTGACCATCAGATGAGGATCCTGCACGTCTGCGCCCGATTCCCGGGCAGTGTGCTTGACCTGTTCGTGATGGCACAATCTATGATCCCCGACATGTTTGAGGGGGCACCGGATGGGCCGGGACCATCCCCAGCTGGTCCTGTAAGACACAAGATAGCATGTATGGTTAGACAGCCGGATGAGGGTAAGGTGGTGAGGGCTGGGGGTGTGGGGGGTGTGGTGTGTGGGCTGAGGGCGGTGTGAGGTGTGGGTTGAGGAGGGTGCGGGGTTAGGGGGGGGTTCGGGGGTTGGGGTTCGGGGGTTGTGGATGTGGGGTGAGGGAGGGGATGTATGGGGTGTGGGGTGAGGGGGATGTAAGGTGTGGGGGTTTGGAGTGGGCACACATTTGTCATGAGGACCCGCAACCAGACAGGGGGTCTTACTTTGAGGCGCGCCCCCGACTGCCACATCGGCGACCTCCCTCTCCTCCGGGCCGCCGACAATGTCTAGTGCTCTCTGCTCGGGCACAGTGAGGAGACGCAGGTCGGGTGGTCCCCTTCCGGTCTCCTCCCACTCCCGGCGGTTGTGCGCAGCCTTGTCCTGGGGAGGCACACAGAAACAGCAACAGTTAGATGTTCCGACGCATGCAGCCCAGGGGTTGGGTCTCTGCTGGTATCAGTGGTCAGGGCACATGGCCATTGCGGCTGGCAGGAGTGGGTGCAGCCATGTGGGTCATGGTGAGCTCCAAAGTCCCCCTGCGGGGGGTGGGGGGGGGGGGCGGGTCACATGTGTGTGGGGGGCAGGGGGGGTTAGTGTCAGGGACACAGTGCTGGGTACTCATCCTGGCTGCCCTGAGGTGGTCGTGCAGTTTTGTTCCTGCACTGGTCTGCAGTCCGGGCCACCTCACTGACGGCAGCTGCCACCTCTGCCCAGGCACGGCGAACAATGGAGTCTTCTTTCCTCCAGGAAGTCAAGGAGGGTCTCCAGTTCGGCATCCCAAAATCGCGACCCGGTTCTCCTTGCGGCCATCTTACCTGCACACTAGTGTGTGGGATGGGGAGAATCCATTCTGTGCTGCAGCGGCGGCATCATGTCAATCACAGGACCAGCGAATCGGCTGCCGGTCCGTTAATATCGTGATGAGTTTCATGATATGCCCGTGCTAGCCTCTTGGGAGTAGTTGAATCACTGCAGCTGGGGACCCGATGATGCTCCACCGTTTCATAACGGCGTTAACACTTAGTCTCATTTTCGGCAAATCTAGCCCATCGGCTTTCACGCCAGAAAAGGCCATATTGATAGCCCTTCAGGGGGCTAGCAGGGACCCGGCGTAGATCAAGCTTTTGTTGCAGATACGGGCCACCGCACTTCCGGGTCGGAGGCCGCGCATGCGCATGGCGGCGGCCTCCAGCGGCCGCGCCGTGGTCCATGGCGGACTCGGACTGCGGAGCTGGATCCTAAAAATAAAACCCCCAGTCGGCCGTGCGCCCGACTCTCAACGGCTGCACAAACATTTCCCAGCCGCCTATAAGGCCCTCCTGCCCTCCGATCGGCCCGCCCTCGACCAGGGCGGACGCGGACTGAGTCCACAGCCGCCATGCGAGTATCCTGACCGGCTGGACCACATTAGATCCACGCCTTTGGGACTTCGGCCGAGTACGTCGCTTTTCGGGGCCCGCAGAATGGGGGAACCGGAGTCGGCCCTGATTTCATGTGGGAAAATGGATTCTCCGCCCCCGCGTCGGCCGCAATTTCGGCATCGGGGTGTGGAGAATCCAGCCCGGTCCACATTTGTCACATATATGTCAGTTATAAGATGGAATGCCTCTCCTTCAGCCTGTAAGAATATACCTTACATTGTATGTTTTCTTTACAAATGATTTGAAGAAAAGCCAAAGGTGCTCATCAGCCACCTGCTTATCAGGTGAAGAAACAAACGACTGGCAGCTGAAAAACCCTCACACCCTCTTCAGTTATTGCTGAAAAATAACATTGCACTCGGCCCAGAAAGTATTCTGACAAGGCTTGCTATATTCAATCTGGAATAAAAAAGAATTATGTCGAAAATCAACATATTCCAAGGTAAATAATTACAATTAAATTGTAGATGTGAAATGATGGCGATAACAAAAGCCAACAGTTACTGTACTCCAATTGATTGCTACTGTGCACCATGCATTAATAATGAGTTAGAAATTAGTCACCAGAGCACCCACATAAAGAAGTGTGTGATAAAATAAGATGAATAATGAATGAAACAAAATAACAAAACACCAATGAATTGACCACATTTGACAACTAAAAAACTAAATTGTCGAGTGCAATTTATTCTGCAGGATCAGCACATGCCTCGAGGCTTTCAAGTATATTAATTTTTCACCACCAACATGTTTTAGCACTTTGTTTGAAAGATAAATAAATCTATTTTTAAATCAAGTACAATTCAAAAATGCAGATCTATGACGTTTAGTATTGATAACTGATTTTTTGCTTTTCACTCCTAATTCCATGCATTCTTTAAAAATAAACGATGACAGACTTTAACAGTATTCATAAATTTAGCATGGTTTTATCATGCTAATTACTGCAAAAATTATGTTCAAATCCTTGAACAGTATTTGGCATTAAAATTAATTTTTTGAAAGTCGAGAAATTCTGATGTGAAAAAATAATGATCAGTATTTTCCACATATACTAATGGGACTGCTTTGTGCTGGGTTTTGTCATCTTTTAGGTCAATGATTAACAGGAAATCCAACCTATTATGATCCATTTAGCACAAACCATTCCCTGAAATTGTTTGCAAACACTTAAGGAGTTCTTCAAGTAGCCTTGTCAATGATCATCCCTCAACCAAAGCTGATTTATCTCAAGGCTTCTTGAGAGAGCTCTTGCTGTCTAACTTTTAGCTGTCCTATTTGCCTACAAAACAAGTCATTGCCATAATTCATTGATCGTGAAGCATTTCTTTCTTTTTTAAGTAGATGGAACAATTGATGTGCAAATCCACAAAAGGTTGAATGTTTAAAAATTAACAGCAAACGTAAATTGAAAAACTATTGGTCGCCCTTTTGAATAAAATCGCTCACAAATAAGTTTTCCAAACTTCAGCATTGATAGGAAGCTCGGGTGGGATTCTCCGAGCCTCCGTGCCGAAATCACGGTCGGCGCGGGGGCGGAGAATGGCCGTTTACGCCTAATTCATGATCGGCGCTGCTTCCGTGATTCTCCGTGCCATTGACAGAGGCCCCACCCCGCGATTCTCCACGCGCAACTGGCCGAGATCTGGAAACATCGGTGTCCACAGCCGCCCTGGTGGGGGGCAGGGAGAACGTTCACCAAGGGGGGGGCATCATGGACGGCCAGGCAAGCAATCAGGCAGCACCGATCCACGGGCGTGTGTGATCTCAGGGGGATCCTGTGGAGGTTGCCCTCATGCTGCTTGTGGAAGCCGATGCGGGCAGACGCCATAGAAAGCAGCAGCGATATTTCAGGCTGGAGGTGGCACCCCACGTGCAGGGGGCCTCCACACACTCTAAAAAACCTCTGCTATTCAGGCTCAGGAGGGTTCCTGAAGGGGAGGCCGGTGACGGTCCATGGTGTACAGGCGGTATTGGTCATTCAATGAGCTGACGGACACCACATGCCGCAGAAAACTCCCTCACAACAAAGAGATAGTGCGGCACTTGTGCCACATCCTCGCCGACATGGCATCCCGTGGAAGAGGAGGAGGTTACCCACTCCCAATGGTCGGGAAGGACACTGCAATCCTAAACCTTTATGCCAACGGGTCATTCCAGGGCACGAATGGGTACCAGTGTGGCATATCACAGTTAACTGCCTACAGGTGCATCCAGGAGGTGACGGATGCTCTGGATGCCCTGTTTGCCCGGGCATGAGACTATATCACCTTTGAGCTGGACCAGGTCACCAAGATGCCCAGGCTACAGGTTTTGCTGCTATTGCCGGGATGCCCCAGGTCCAGAGGGCGATCAATGGCATGCATGTCGCCCTCCGAGCACCAAGGCATCAGAGATGCCCTATGTTAAGAGGTAGGGGCTCCACTCCCTGAATTTTCAAATCGTGTGCGTCCACTGCCTCTGAGTCATGCATGTGTGTGCCCGTTACCCTGAGAGTGTGCATGATAGCTACATCCTGGGATACTCGGATATCCCTGGTGTCTCTCAGGACCACCTCAGGAATGGAGGGTTTACTCATGGGGGGGGAAAGGGATACCCACAGAAGTCATGGCTGATAACTCCGGTATGAAGGCCTGGGACCGAGGTGGCCCAGTCCAATGCCGGCATCTCCACATCAGGAGGAGGAGGAGGAGGAGGAGGAAGAGGAGGAGGAGGAACTTGCAGCCTCATCTGAGGAGGAAGATGAGGTGGTCCAGGAGGCGCTGGAGGATGAGTGTGAGGAGGAGCTGGAGGATGGAGGACAGGTGGCAGCAAGGGCCTAACATGCCAGGAGGACCAGGGAGGCCCTCATGATCTCCAAATTCTTCTAGGATGAGGCTGTGTGCGTCAGCCCAACGCACCCAGTATTAACCTCCTTTCTGTTCCCAATTCCCCCTCTTCCCATTTCCCTCCCTCCCCCAACACTCCACCCTCCACCTGTACCCCCAATCCCCCACCCTCCCCACCTTTTCCCTCCCTCTTCCGTTCCACTCCCCCCCTCCCACAGACTCCCATCCCATCCTCCCCCCCCCACCCGCTCCCAGAAAATCCTGGTCCTCTTCCAAGGGTCTGTGTAACCTCACTTCAGGGTGATGGGCCTGTGTTGGCACTGTCTGCGGGTCACCATACAAGGCAGAAGAGTGATGATAACTCTCTATGAGGAAAGCTCTGGTGTTCCTCAGTTTCCGCTAAATTCTGGTTCCTTTCTTTCTGCTGATAGCGCGCTCACACCCATCCTTTGAATAGGGTCTTGATCAGAGGTTTTTGATCTTGGACCACTGTGCCCAGGGAGTATGGGAAGCGGGGAGAAAGAGAGGCCATTGTGAACCGCACGCTTGATGGGTCAGGGGAGATCTACAGCAGGTGGTATGTTCGGACACCATACCTGGACATGAAGAGGTTGCGCTGTTGGGTGCCAGGGGATTCTGAGGAACAAGCACGAGATCAGATGTGGGGAGGGTGCGAGGTGTCAGCCAGTGGATTGGGGGGGGTTGGAAACCTGAGGTGTGGCAAGCGGACCTGATGCCAGGAGAGAGGTGGTAACTTATCCTTGCAGCTTGTTTGCCTTTTTCCTGCATTGAAAGGCTGTCCTCCTGGTCATGCTGCCATCACTGATAGCCGCTGCCACTGCCTCCCAGGTGGCATTGTTCACCCTGCTGCTGCTCCTCCAACTCCCTTGAGGGAACAGGGTACCCCACTTTTCATCCACAGCGTCAAGAAGTCTTGTAAGGTCAGCATCCCCACAGTGAGGAGCAGGTCTGTGCACTGCCATGCTAGTTTGTTGACTGGGAGTGAGCAGTGAGGGCACATTTAAAAGCTGCATCCCCTTCTCGGCAGCAAGCTGCTGAGGCTCGAGTCAGGTGAATCAGATGGCGAGGGTGCGAGTGATGTCGTGAATATCGTGGGGACACATTTCTTCAATGGACCGTTGCAAAAAACCCCGCCAAGCGCAGCCAAAAACAGCCTTTGAATTTGTTCTATTGAATTGTGCTCCTGGAGATCATTGGAGGTGATTGGAGTTATGATGATCACACCGGGGGGGCTCGGATGGCAAATGGTCAAGGACATGGCAGAGCATTGCCCTGGCACCTTGTCAGAGCTGGAAAGGGGCATGGGGGAACTGAAGGGTGGGCATGAACGGGGTGCCTGAACATGGGGCATAAAGTAGGGAGTGTCTGAAGGCGCTTTTCGCAACCCTCTTGCTGGGTTTTGCTCACTTGGATGGAGGGAGGCGCTGCTAGTTTGCCGATTGGGGAGGCGGGGGCTAATATCAGTGAGGGGTTTCTGTCAGCGAGAGGGGCAGGGGGTGGGGTGGGGTGGGGGTGGGGGGGGTGGGAGGGGGGTAGGGCTGTAAGGTTTTGTGGTAGTAGAGGTATTACGGTACCTGGTAATGCTGGAACACCATTGGTAGATATTGTATGCTTCCTATTGGTCAAGCTGCATGGTAGCTCCGCCCTGCTAGGCGGGGTATAAGAGCCAGTGCCACCCCAGAAGCCTTCATTCTGTACCAGAGCTGCTGGGGGAAACATCTAGCTTATTAAAGCCTTCAGTTGGACTACACCTCGCTTTAGTGGCCATTTACGTGCATCAATTTAATAAGCTAGATTTAAAAGGATGGAGCTCCGAATCAAGTCGGAGTGTCTGCAACTCAGCCCCCACGCGGCGAACTCAGCGGCAATCTTCAAGCACTGGCTGGCGTGTTTTAAAGGATAACTCGGGACGGCCGAAAACACACCCACGGGAGAACAGAAAATGCAAGTCGTGCACTCGAGGGTGAGCCCGGAGATTTACACCCTCATCGAGGAAGCGGAACACTTCAATGCAGCAATAGAGCTGCTAAAAGGACATTATATCGTTCGGTAAACCAGGTCTACACCCGACATCTGCTAGCAATGAGGCGACAAATCCCTGGGGAATCGCTGGAAGACTTCTACCGTGCACTCCTGGTGTTGGGGAGAAACTGCAGCTGCCCGCAAGTTTTGGCGAGCAAACACACTGAACTGTTGGTCCGGGACGCTTTCGTGGCAGGTATGCTGTCCTCCCAAATCCGCCAGCGATTGCTGGAAAAAGACACTCTAGGTCTCAAGGAGGCATGGGCCCTTGCAGGCTCCCATGATGTGGCCTCAGAAACGCCCGCGCTTACGTTCCCGACCACGCGGCAGCCCCCTGGGCAGCGTGGAACCCCTCCGCAGCCGACTCCGAGACATCCCCCATCCCCCCACAAGCTTGTGCTGCAATGCGGCCTGGCAACCCCGGGGGGCCCCGCTGCTACTTTTGCGGGCAGGCCAAGCACCCCCGCCAGCGCTGCCCGGCCCACGCATCCACCTGCTAGGGATGTGGTAAAAAGGGCCATTTCATGGTGGTATGCCAGGCCCGTGCAGTTGCCGCGGTCTCCGGCGGCGAATGCGGACCGCCACCACAAACCTCTCCACGGTCCCCGTGCGGCCAGCGGGCACCACCATCTTCCTACTCCAGGGCCACGTGCAGCCCCTGGGCCCCGCCATTTTGTGCACCCCCAGCCATGTGCGACCAATGGGAGCCACCATCTTTGATGGACCCCCAGGACCCCAACTCGGCTGACCATACACTGCCCGAAGAGAACACTCAACTGCTGCGATTAGCCTCGATGACTCTGGATCAGTCCCGGCCTCAAACACTCTCAACTGCTACAACAACTGTATTTATCAACGGGCATGAGACGTCCTTCCTAATCGACTCTAGGAGCACGGAGAGCCAGCAACAGTCCCTGGAGAGCTCAAGTAGTGGTGGTAAAGACCGGGGAGAAGCATAGGATGTTCATCGACTACAGTCAGACCATCAACAGGTTTACGCAGCTGGACGCGTACCTTCTCCCCCGCATATCTGACCTGGTAAACAGGATCGCGCATTACAAGATCTTCTCCACAGTGGATCTTAAGTCCGCCTACCACCAGCTCCCCATCCGCACTAATGACCGCAAATACACTGCCTTCGAGGCAGATGGGCGGCTCTATCACTACTTAAGGGTTCCCTTCGGTGTCACCAACGGGGTCTCGGTCATCCAGCGCGAGATGGACCGAATGGTTGACCGGTACGGTTTACGGGCAGCATTCCCGTATCTCGATAATGTCACCATCTGCGGCCACGACCAGCAGGACCACGACACCAACCTCCGAAAATTCCTCCAGACCACAAAGATCCTTAACCTTACATACAACAAGGATAAATGCGTGTTTAGCACCGATCGCCTAGCCATCCTCGGCTACGTAGTGCGAAATGTAGTTATAGGCCCCGACCCTGAGCGCATGCGCCCCCTTATGGAGTTTCCCCTCCCTCACTGCTCCAAGGCCCTGAAGCGCTGCCTAGGGTTTTTCAGTTACTACGCCCAGTGGGTCCCCAACTATGCGGACAAGGACCGTCCCCTGATCCAATCCACAGCTTTTCCCCTGCCGATAGAGGCCCGCCACGCCTTCAGCCGCATCAAAACGGACATTGCAAAGGGCACGATGCATGCCATCGACGAGTCCCTCCCCTTCAAGGTTGAGTGCGACGTGTCTGACGTAGCTCTGGCGGCCACCCTCAACCAAGTGGGCAGGCCCGTGGCCTTCTTCTCACGTACCCTCCATGCTTCCGAAATCTGCCACTCCTCAGTTGAAAAGGAGGCCCAGGCCATAGTAGAAACTGCGCAACACTGGAGGCATTACCTGGCCGGCAGGAGAATCACTCTCCTCACTGACCAACGGTCGGTTGCTTTCATGTTCGATAATGCACAGCGGGGCAAGATAAAAAACGATAAGATCTTGCGGTGGAGGATCGAACTTTCCACCTACAACTACGAGATCTTGTATCGTCCCGGGAAGCTAAATGAGCCTCCGGACGCCATGTCCAGCGGCACATGTGCCACCGCACAAGTGGACCGCCTCCGAGCCCTCCACGAGGACCTCTGCCACCCGGGGGTCACTCGCTTTTTCCACTTTTTCAAGACCCGAAACCTGCCCTACTCCATCGAGGAGGTCAGGACTGTCACCAGGGACTGCCAAATCTGCGCAGAGTGCAAACCGCACTTCTACCGGCCAGAGAAAGCGCACCTGATAAAGGCTTCCAGTCCCTTTGAACGCCTCAGCATGGACTTCAAAGGCCCCCTCCCCTCCACCGATTGCAACACGTACTTCCTGAACATGATTGACGAGTAGTCCCGTTTCCCATTCGCCATCCCCTGCCCCGACATGACCGCAACCACCGTCATCAAGGCCCTCCATAGCATCTTTGCACTGTTCGGGTTTCCCACCTTCATACACAGCGATAGGGGGTCCTCCTTTATGAGCGACAAACTGCGTCAATTCCTGCTCAGCAAGGGCATCGCCTCGAGCAGAACGACCAGTTACAACCCCCGGGGTAACGGACAGGTAGAGAGGGAGAATGGAACGGTCTGGAAGACCGCCCTACTGGCCCTATGGTCCAGGAATCTCCCAGTCTCCCGCTGGCAGGAAGTCCTCCCGGATGCCCTCCACTCCACTGTGGGGGGGGGGGGGGGGGGGGGGGGGGCAGAAGATAGGGTGTGGCTGCGATATTCAGAGTGGGTGTCAGCGACACTCCAGGTCCATAGCTGATTGGAGGAGTACCAAAGACTACGGGTGCAGGAGATGACACTGACAATGTGTGGCACCGAGGCCAACACTGCCTGGGTGGCGACTGTGGGACATCTCTCAGTCTCAGATGGGTATAGCCAAGGCTCTGCGGAGCTTGTCCCAGCCGCAGGTGGGCACCGTAGAGATGTTGCAGAGCATGTCCCAGGCAGTTTGGGATGCGCGGTTGGGCGTTTATGTTGGCGGGGAGGTTTTGGGAGGGGGATTGGGGAGAGTGTGGTGTGGGCAGCATGGATGGCCCAGGGTACAGCACGGTGCTGGGCAAGGGTGGTGCCAGGCACATTCCCATGGGGGGGAGGGGGGGGCTCCAGTGCCAACTCATCCGTGCGGCCTGGTCTAAGTCACTGACCTTCCTGCAGCACTGGGTGCTGGTCCTCCTGGTTACGCTGCCCGAACTGACGGCTGTTGCCATCTCCTCCCAGATGGCACTGGCTGCCCTGTGGCTTACCCACCAGGACCGTCATAGGAACGGGACATCCCTTCTGCCCTGGAATGCCTCTAGGCGCCTCCCCAGGTCTGCATCCCTGAATTGTGGGACCGGTTGCCTCGCCGCCATTGCTGCGAGCTCAGTGGCGTTGACTGTGCAGGAGCAGAAGCTACCTTGTTCGCAGGGCTGGCGAACGCGGTCCCGGTGAATTGCGCAGCGAGCCTTCATTTGCGGCGTGAAGCCCATAGACCTCCTTCAGTGGACTAACTAATTTTGTATTGTGGGACGGTTCGCCGGCCGAGCGCCTGGAAGCTGCAGCAGTTTGCACTCGCTGCCATATTGAGAAACGTTGTGATTGAATCGCACCCTTGGAATCTTTTGGGTGAAGTACACCCTCAGCTTTTCAGTGGTGTATGTTGATGGGCTGTGAAGACAGTGGACGAAACATTGATGCGATGGGTGGAGATGTGGAATGAAGTGGGCGACACGTCACACACTGGTTGCTTCACAGCGCCAGGGTCCCACCCGGTGCGATTCCCAGCTTGGGTCACTGTCTGCAGAGTCTGCACGTTCTCCCCCTGTCTGTGTGGATTTCCTCCAGGTGCTCCAGTTTCCTCCCACTAGTTCCGAAAGACGTGCTGTTAGGTAATTTGGACATTCTGAATTTTCCCTCTGTGTACCCAAACAGGTGCCGGTTTATGGCAGCTAGGGGCTTTTCTCAGTTACTTCATTGCTGTGTTAATGTAAGCCTACTTGTGACAATAAAGATTATTATAAATTCTCTGTCTTCTCCGAGGCATGTTTCTTGGCGGCGGGATGTGGATCTTCTGGTCTCGCCTCTGTCAATGGGGTTTCCCATTGAATCCACCCCATAAATTATAGAATCTCTACAGTGCAGGAGGAGGCCATTCAGCCCATCGAGTCTGCACCGACCCTCTGAAAGAGCATCCTATCTCGGCGCAATTCCCCACCCTATCCCTATAACCCCACCTAGGGGCAATTTAGCATCGCCAATCCACCTAACCTGTACAACTTCGGACTGTGGGAGGAAATCGGAGCACCCAGAGGAAACCCACATGGACACGGGAAGAATGTGTAAATTCCAGACGAAAGTCACCCGAGGTCAGAATCGAACCCGGGCCCCTGGCGTCGTGAGGCAGCAGTGCTAGCCACTGCACCACCCTGCCGACTATGCCGTCGGAAAACCTGCTGCAGGGGGTGCGCTATCAGCGGGACCGGAAAATCCCACAGGGGTGACAGCCAGAAGTTCGCCCCAGGATCAAAGTAACCTCACTGAGTTACTGCATCGCATCCTAAAGATGATACATACTGCAATTACAATATACTGGTGGTGGAGATGGTGATTATGGTGTCTAACTTAACACAATTAACTTTCATCAGACAGCTTAGAGACCACATAGAGAAAATGATTAGTTTGTAAATTATGCATGCACATGCATGATTTCTCTGTGTGTGCTCCTGATGGATGAGGCTTTGTCCAGGAATGTGTATTTGGAAAACATACTCTTAATTGTCCAAAATAGGAAAATGTTGCATGCTTAATGAATAGAAAATGTCACAAAAATAGCTAATGCAAATAAACATCAAATCTTTTTGTTCATTTCAGTCTTCATTGCTTTTTGTTTTAAAAATACTTATTTAAAAGTGAGCGCTGATATCAATGACATTGTAGTGTTTACTGATTAGGACGAGTTACTTTGCTTGACAGCATGGAGCAGCCTAATTAATATACACAACTAAAGCACTGCAAAATGGATGATTGTATCTCTCCTGTTGTTAATTCTATTCCCTTGTGTTGTTGGGCTCTGTAATTCTTAGCCAGTGATGCTATCAACAGTCCCAAGAAATCAGCTTTTATATACAAACAAATAAACAAAGGGATGTTAAAGTTAATGATGACTGTCTTTGTAACTTGGTTTTATAGAGGAGATGGTGAGGTTGTCAGGAACCTTTTCACAACCTTTATTTTTGAAACATGTCTGTCAAGAAAATGCGGAAAGTACTAATACGTTTAATTTCTCTATCATTAAGGGTAAAACTTTGCCTATTATTTCACCAACTCCATATTAGTCTGGTAGATATCGCCTTTAATTTTATTTTGGGTACTGTACATTCCACAGAACATTGAACATATGTCCAGATTTAATATCAGTACTTTTAATGAATTGTACAATTTCTATTACAATTAATGGAACTTGTTCCATTCTGAAATATGTCTGGAGACTACAACTTTCAAAAATCAATAAATCTTTACCACTATGTGATAAAAACAATAAATCAACCAACATTTAAATCAAATTTCTCTATCAAGGACACTAATCCGTTTCAGTTCTGACAGAAAAATGTACAATTTTCATGACTAAGAAAAACAATTTGTTTGTAAAGTGACTGAATCAAAGTATTCTGAATATTAATATGTTTATCCAGTTGAATGAATAACTAAATAAATAAAACACATTCCTCCAAATGTTGCTGACATTCTCCTAGTGTTGAAATAATCTTAATTCTAATGCTGAAATAATGCTGAGATCAACCAGGTTATTTAAATTAGGAAAGACCAACACACTCCCCCTCCCCCCCCAAAAAAAACCCCAAATTACTGTGTTAAAATTGGAAACTTTCACCATAAGCTATTTCAGAAATGCTTTTTTTTCCTTGCCTGAATGGTCACACATTTCATTACACAGCTGTGGGGCCTTCAGCATGCTATATATATATATTTATATATTAAAAAAACTTTCATATCCTTTAGGGTTGAATGTCTGCATGGGTAAGATAATGAAGAATTATGAGATCTATGAATCCAGAACCCAATAGTTTGCCTGATATTTAATTACCTGTCAGAGATTGTGGCAGTTGTAACAATAAAATATGTCATTGATCGCAATGCTCTTTACACACACTCGTACACACACACATATGCATACAGGCATAAAACTAACCAAAGAATTCTGTTGAAAATTATCCTCATTTTAAGAATTACAGAAATACAAACACTTTAAATAATATAACATCAGTATCTCTGATGCGTTGTGCTTTCAAAAATCAATACATTTAATATTACTGAACTGATTTATCACAAGGATAGTCAGGTCATGAGTTCTCTGCACATTATGGGCGCAATTCTCCGAAATGGAGTCAGAGTGTTCGCGTCGTCGTAAACGCCATTGCATTTCACGATGGCGCGACACGGGCGCAGGCACTACCGATTCTGGCCCCCACAGGGGCCAGCATGGCACTGGAGTGGTTCATGCCGCACCAGCCTCCCTTCCCGGCGCCAACTTGGCGCCGCGCCAACCCACGCATGCGCAGTGGCGCTGCGCCAACCCGCGCATGCGCAATTGGGCCATGGCAACACGCGAATGCGCGGGGAACTTCCACAATGCGCCGGCCCCGAGGCAACATAGCGTGGGGGTTCAGGGGCCGGCCGCGCAATAAAATAGGGCCGGGGCTGGAGAGGCCGGCCCGCCGATCGGTGGGCCCTGATCGCGGGCCAGACCCCATCGGAGGCACCCCCGGTGAAGGAGCACTTTTCCTCACCCCACAGGTCGCCACCCGACCCTACGCACAGAGTTCCCGCCGGCTGCTCCTCAGAGAATCGCCTGCCGGCCTCGGACCGGCGCCGCAGGAACAAATGGCGCGAACGGCGATTCTCCCATACAATGCTCATTACAATGAGGCAAATATGGAAAAAAAAATTTGAACAGAAGAGCCACAATTATCAAGGCCATTTGGGGCTGCAAGGCGCTTCCTCACTGCGAACTGCCCCAGTTCTGAAATTTCTGTATATACGACAACGAATGCTGATTTTAATAAAGTAAATTATTTTCAGGTTGCAGCTGCCAATAAAAAAAATTGTGTATTTTTGAAAGGATTATGTGCAATTGAAAAACACAGCCCTTGTGACACAGAATAGCAGCTTCAATAACAAAGTGTTTACAATTTTGACAGCCATAATCCTGCAGTTATGCTGCGACTTTAATCTGAGAACACATAAAGGCATGGAATCATAGAAGTTACAGCACAGCAAAAGTCAATTCAGTCCATCATGTCTGTGCTCATGTTAATTCTTCAACTGGGGCTGTATATTCTCATTCCATACCTCTACCTATCACATCAGTTTTTAAATTCTTTCTTTTGAAATACCTATTCAATGCAATGTTAAAGGTCGGGATTTTCCGGTGATGTCTACAATGATACCTGCTGGTGTCAGGTTTGGAAAACCCTGTCCATAGTCTCTGCATCAATAGCAATTTGTGATACATATTCAATGATCTCATGCGGTGGGGTTACTGGATTACGGAGATATGGTGGAGGTGGGGCATAAGTGAGGTGCTCTTTCTAAGGGCTGGTGCTAGTGACTAATGGTGTTCCGCAGGGATCAGTGCTCAGACCTATGTTGTTCGTGGCATATATAAATGATTTGGAGGAAAATGTAACTGGTCTGATTAGTAAGTATGTGGATGACACAAAGGTTGGTGGAATTGAGGATAGTGATGAGGACTGTCAGAGGATACAGCAGAATTTAGATCATTTGGAGACTTGGGCAGCCAGATGACAGATGGAGTTTAATCCGGACAAATGTGAGGTCATGCATTTTGGAAGGTCTAATACAGGTAGGGAATATACAGTGAATGGTAGAACCCTCAAGAGTATGGACAGTCAGAGAGATCTTGGTGTACAGGTCCACAGGTCATTGAAAGGGGCTACGCAGGTGGAGAAGGTACTCAAGAAGGCATACGGCATGCTTGCCTTCATTGGCCGGGGCATTGAGCATAAAAATTGGCAAGTCATGTTGCAGTTGTACAGAACCTTAGTTAGGCCACACTTGGAGTATAGTGTTCAATTCTGGTCGCCACACTACCAGAAGGATGTGGAGGCTTTAGCGAGGGTGCAGAGGAGATTTACCAGGATGTTGCCTGGTATGGAAGGCATTAGCTATGAGGAGCGGTTGAATAAACTTGGTATGTTCTAACTGGAACGAAGGAGGTTGAGGGGCGACCTGATAGAGGTCTACAAAATTATGTGGGGCATAGACAGAGTGGATAGTCAGAGACTTTTTCCCAGGGTAGAGGGGTCAATTACTAGGGGGCATAGGTTTAAGGTGCGAGGGGCAAGGTTTAGAGGAGATGTACGAGGCAAGTTTTTTACACATTGGGTAGTGGGTGCCTGGAACTCGCTGCCGGAGGAGGTGGCGGAAGCAGGGATGATAGTGACGTTTAAGGAGCATCTTGACAAATACATGAATAGGATAGGAACAGAGGGATACGGACCCCGGAAGTATAGAAGATTTTAGTTTAGACGGGCAGCCAAAGGGCCTGTTCCTGTGCTGTACTTTTCTTTGTTCTTTGACTCGAGAGGGCAAATAGCCTTCTGCACTGTAAATTCTATGATTCTATGATTCCATGACTCTGCAAACTGCAAAAAGAAATGCATGGCCCGCCTGGATTTACGCCACAACGAGAGGCTCTCCCCATATTGCAGAAGACAGATTGGGGGAGCCTGGTTCACACATAGATAGATTATGGAGGCAGCTGGCCATTCAAGGAGTTATGGTACCCCTTTGGATCTGGTCCTGGAACCTTACCTTTGGGGGAGGTAAGGTGCTGTTCGGGGGAGGTCAAGTGTGCTTTGGAATTGTTAAAAATAGGCCTAAACGTGTGTAAAATGTATATCAACATATTACTGTCAAATTCATTGGAACTGTCAACAGGCCTGCCAAAATAAACTGCCCAAACTGTCAGAGGTACCTGTAAAAAGCAGCTATCAAAATATTCTGAAGCACCTGTCAAAGAAACCTGTCAAATGTACATGTCAAAGGGAACGGTCAAGGCGGCGGCCCCACGCAACATGGCAGACCCACACAGCAGATCGGCCCCCACAATATAGGCCCACCCAAGATCGCGCGTGCCCGCCGATCGGTGGCCCCCCAGAGAAGGATCCCCCCGTCCCCCACCAGGGTGGCTGCGGACTCAGCCACCACTCCGAGTCCCAGCTGGGTGGAACGATGTTAGAACTTCTTTCAATGGCCCCTGGCCAGCGCTGCGTCCGGAGAATCACGGGAGCGGCGTCGCGCCGGATTTCAACGTCGTCGCCCATTCTCCGCCCGTGCACCGAGCGTGATTTCGGCTCGGAGGATCCCGCCCACTATGAACCTTATTCTGGAGGACTTTATTTTGCCTCAAGTATGCATTGGGCCTGAGGTCTACCCATGATAGATACTAGTTGAGTTGGCACAGTCGATGTAAGGGCAAAGCGTGGTGGGTGGGGAGCATGGGTTGGCAATAAGTTGGCATAGGAACTATAAAGTGCCATGGGGGTGGGTGGGTCATGTATGAGACATTATAGGATTTGGGTGGGGGCCTGAGGTGGCCTGGGTTTCCATCGATGGGGAATGTGCGGGGTAAGGTGTGAGGGTTGGAGGGAAGTTTCATGATTAACTTTGAGCACAGTGCCAGAGTTCCAAGGTGGGCCTTCTATCCAGCCTGCTGCAGCAACACGCATCCTCCTTGGGTTGCCCACCGGATTCTTAAACCAGCCAATACCCACCAACCCCTCCGGACTGAAATTCTGACGTCCAGGCAGCCATTTTTAAAGGTCAGTTCATGGTGCCAGGAATTCACCCGTCTCTGTATACCTGACCTGGGAACGACAATCTGGGCCATAAACTGCCTCACTGCGACCAATTTGATAATGAATAAAAACCTCTCAAATGTTTCTGAATTTTGACAGCCTCGATTAGAATCTTTGTGTAAATTTATCGATTCCAATGACAAAACGTTTCTTTAAACCCTTTCTTATTCTATCGAACTTTTGCCGCAATACTCCAGTCGCTCTTCCTTTCTTTTCCATGACCACCTATCCTTCTATAATGGGATGGTTCAAACTGTGGGAAGCCTAATCTATGATTTGTACAACATGGGTGTCTCGTTCTAACATCTGGGGTGAAATCTAAAGACCGGTTCGGGCGTGAAGCAACCAATAACTCTCACGAGAAGCCTCTCACATAATTTACCCAGCTCGCCTCAAGAGATCTAACAGGATCTATTTTCCAAATGGGAAAAGGCATAGGAGACATTTAGCGAGCGCTGTTTAGCACTGGTCTCCATAAATGGGGACCAGGTGTGCCAGCACTTGGGGGGGGGGTCTACCAGGGGATCGGAGGCCCCTTGGTGGCTGGGCTCTGGGTAGGGTGGTACCCTGACACCTCTGATTCCACCTGAGCACCCTGGCACTGCCAGCCTAGCACCCTGGCAGTGCCACTTGGGTGCCCAGGTTGCAATATCAGGATGGCAGGGCCAATGCTAGGGTGCAAGGCTGATAGTGCCATGGTGCTTGGGTGGAATTTTGGGATCGGGCTGGGGCGGTGCCCTGCCCTTATTAGCTGGGTTGTGGGGGGGGGGCGGGGTTCGATGACCCC
The DNA here is from genome assembly GCF_047496885.1 of Scyliorhinus torazame. Taxonomy (NCBI): domain Eukaryota; kingdom Metazoa; phylum Chordata; class Chondrichthyes; order Carcharhiniformes; family Scyliorhinidae; genus Scyliorhinus; species Scyliorhinus torazame. Next base: position 116,005,054 of record NC_092722.1, on the reverse strand, counting down.
CTTCTAGATGGGTTGGAGTGTTTGGGGGATCTGGAGTTGCATTGGGGGGCTCCAGATTGAGGCACCAGTTCAAAATGGTGCCACAAACTCTTCCTGCACTGGTGACTGGAACACCTCAGTACAGGAAATGGGATTAAGTGTGGCCTTGGCGGGGCATTCCCCGCTGAGGCCAGAAAAAAACCCAAGATTCTGTTCGATAGCGGGGTCTTTCTCAGCGCTGCGAGCACCAGGAAACACTCGGTTAAACGCGTTTGGCACGTGTAGCCATCTGGGATGGCCACTTACAACAAGAAACATGGACGTTCGCAAAGTCTAAAGGGAAATATGGACAATGTAAGATTCAGGCAGGCACAGAGCCTGCATGTATATTCGTGAGCAGAGAATCCAGACAGCATTGAAACCCTCAACCGATTCGCATTTTAATGACCTATCGCCGTAAGACAAAGGACTGATACTCAAGTAACCGATACAATTCCAGACACACAATTCAAGACACATCGGTGCCACTCCCTTTACTTAGGAATCATAAAGCAAGGTCAATGACTGCTTAGGACACGCCCAATCATCAAGGCACCCGCCCCTTTATTGGCTCAGATCGAAGGCAGTGATCGAGAACTGCCCAATTAATTGGGTCCAAACCTAAGGACCGCCCAAAAGAGCGCAAAACCCCCAAGGATAAAGAGAGACACTGCCATGTGTTCAATCTCTTTTGGACCTGGATCTCCGGCAACGTCCGTCTCCAACTGCAGCACCACCAGAAGCAAGTCCAAGTTTAACGCTCGCTACCAGGTAGATGAGCCTAGCTGAACCGCAGTTACTTCTCCAGAGCCAGCAGATCCAGATTCAAACAAAGGCCACTGTTCCTCTGACCTAAGCCGGGTGCCTGAAGTTAAGTACAGGTTGTCATAGTTGTTAGGTGTAGTTTAGCTCGTAGTGTTTATGTTGCATGTATAAGTTAATCTTGGGTGTAAATAAAGTATTATTGAACTTGAACTAACTAACTGGTTGTTGGGTCTTTGGTCGATATCCGGTTGAACCTTGTGGTGGTATCATTTGATACCTGGCGACTCTGAAAGCAATATAATATCAATATCTAGATAAAAGGGCAACCTTATTGACTGCCATATTTATAACAAGTAAATATAGCAACATTTATTGGCAACTCCGCCGGGATTCGACCCAGAAGTGAATTTGTCACTCCGAGAGAACCCACAACACGTTTGAATTAGAAACCCAATTGGAAAAGTGAAAGAAGCCACAACTGTAAGAACAGTATCGATCAAACCTCCAAGATTCGGAAGTATGTAGTCATTTGCATGCGTACTAACAGTGATATTAGATTTTGTTGCGTGAAACTTTCAGGAGTTGTGTGAACCGGAAAATAGCTTAAGCTGTACCTGCTGTTTGCCTCACCGCTTTATTTCCCCCGTCCCAAATTCACGGTACAGATACAGAGACATAATCGTAGAAATGGCAATGAAGGCAATGGAATGCCTTATGTACCCACAGGAACCCGAGGTCACAGTGACTAATAGAGCAGAGCAGTGTCCAATATGGAAAGAGGAAATTAGGAAGTACCTCAAGGAGAAAGGATGGCCCCTATGGTCTGAGTTTTGTGCAAATGAAGAGACAGGTCCTGGTAGTATAGGACAAACTTGGTGGGATAACCTGACCGAGATTCATAAAATGAGTTTAAGTAGAGTTCATAAATCAATGGCAATCATGTCCTGTTTGGCACAATTACGAGGCTCAGAGGAGGTCGTGAGGACGCTCCGCAGACAGTTTGTAGAGAAAGAGAAGAGTAATGAGGGAAACATTAGTGAATGTGAAAAAGTAAATGAGCAACTCTGAGAGCAGCTAGCAGCGAAGGAGATGGCTGATGCCAAACGGGCACATCGATCTTGTCTAGCTCACCTAAGCAGCTTTCAGACCCAATATGATAAGGCCTACCAAGAAACGCAATGCGCAGTTTGGCTAATGGAAGAAACAGAACATCAAGTAGAGCAATTAAAGAAGCAGTGCGAGGTCTTAAAAGCAGCCCTACGAGCACTCCACAGTTCCACCAGGGAACAAAGACAAAGGCAGAGTTCAGTAGACCATGCCAAATGCAGGCAGCAAATTGCAAAATTGCAATCACTGCGCTCAGTTCAGAATGGTTTCAGAGGTAACTTTGAACCAAATTTAGACCAGGAAGATGGCCCCGATTGGCAGGAACTTAATGAAACTGCCCATCGGTACGTAAATGGAACCGAGATTCAGAATAGAGCCCCCCAGGCCACGAAAAGGAAAGCACCCACACCACCAACTGCACAGGCAGCACCCACCCCTATGAATCCAGTCACCACGCAGCGCAGAGTACCGACAGAAGACCAACCCGATCTCGTGTACACCACCCCACTAATCATCACACAGTTAAGGGATGCCCGTGATAAAATAGAAACCTTTCACCCCACATCAGACCCACACCATTTCTTTGAACGAGTTAGACAACAGACAGTCATGTACGGTCTGGACGAGCAGGAAGAAGTGAAACTCATAGTAATGAGCCTTGACCCATCCGTTAGTTCAGCCTTCCCTCCCCACAAAATGTAGGAGGAGGTAGCCTCCAGGATATGAAAACAGCCATTCTAGATGCAATTGGCTATAATAGAGGAGATCTCATAGAAGGACTCAACTGATGTAGGCAGAAGGAAGGAGAGCATCCAACAGCATTTGCTGGATGCCTCTGGATACACTTCACAACAGTATTTGGAGATTTAGCCCGCGCCCATTTAACTGAAGACAATACGGCCAAATTGACCCGTATTTTAGTCTCCCACGCCACAGATGCAGGACAAAAAGCATGTGCAAATTATGACCCCCTCAGACCTTGCACACAATGAAGTGTGGGTGCTGAAGAGACTTTCTAGAGCTTGGGAACAATCCCTACATAAAAAGGCAGAGCAGGAGAAGGTAGAAGCAAACGTGAATCCAGTAAGCATCAAGACTCCGCATGGGTAAATGAAGGTAGAAATAACACGCAGCACCCTAAAGCGCAGGGATGCTACAATTGTGGACAGAAGGGACATTACGCCCAAAAATGCAATCCCCCCCGAACCCGCAACGGAATCAGTACGCAGATGCCCCACATAGGAACAATGCCAGGCCTATCCACAGCGTGAGCGCCCGTTCAGATAATTTGTCCATAAATGGCACCGATTGACGGTGTTCGGACTCCCCAACTTGGGTCTGCGACACGCTCTGGGACAAGTCCGTAAGACCATTAGTCACAGCCACAGTCTGGGGACACCCCGTAGAGTTCATTTGGGACACAGGAGGGTTGGGAACCACGTTAAGCTCCTCCACGATGTACCAGCGAGATATATCGCCCACTAGAGACACTATCATTCTTAGTGGATTTACAGGACACCTCCATCAGGGACAAATTATAGCCCCTGTGGATATTCAGATCGGTAACATTAGAACCAAGCACTCAGTCGTTTTAGTGGATTTGCCCCAGACAGCAGAACACATCTTGGGGATAGATTTCATGAGCTCACACAACCCCGTGAATAAGTGGGTGTGGAAAATGGCTAGAACAGCACGAGCCCCCGCCACGCTCACAGTAGGAGACTACGAACACAGGATTAGCTCAGTGGGAGATTACAGGTTTGATCCACAAACCATTACCATGGACAAAACAATTAGGGAAGTCTTGAAGAAACGCAAAGCATCTTTTGCCCAGCACAAGCACGATTGCGATAAAATTCCAGGAATGGTCACCATTACAGGTCCCGATCCTAAGCCCCAGAAACAATACGGTTTTCCACAGCAACCCGAGGGAGAAATAGCTAAGGTAATTCAAAGTTTATTGGCTCAAGGTGTAATTCGGTCCGTAGCCTCAACGAACAATCCCCCGATTTGGCCCGTAAGAAAACCAGATGTTTCATAGAGACTGACCATCGATTAGAGAGAATTAAACAAAGTAACTCCGTTAGCAGCCCCCACCGTTGCCACGAGTCCCGAGACCATGTTAAAGCAGGGACTACAGTCAAACTTTTTCCCGGTTTTGGACATTAGCAATGGCTTTTGGTCCATTCCATTGGATAAAAATTGCCAGTATAAATTTGCGTTCACCTTCCAGGGACAGCAATACACGTGGACATGCCTTCCACAAGGTTTCTACAACTCCCCCTCCATTTTTCACAGACAATTGGCGAATGGATTATCGAAATTTTCCCGACCCGAATGCCTCATTCAGTATGTGGACGACTTGCTCCTACAGACTGACACCAAGGAAGAGCACATTTCGCTTATTTCTGAACTATTAGGCCTCCTAAAAGAAATTGGATGTAAAATCAACCCCAAAAAGACCAAATTTTCCAAGAAAAGGTCACTTATTTAGGAACAGTTATAAAGCATGGTAAACGAAAGATAGAGCAAAAACGTATTGATTCAATTGTTAAATTGCCCTTGCCCCATAATGTTACAGTACTCTGGTCATTTTTAGGACTGGTTGGTTACTGCAGGAACCATATAGATGGTTTCGCCACAAAGGCAGCCCCACTTTCCGAGCTCCTTAAGAAACAGGCACCATGGAAATGGCTTCCACAGCACACGGATGCCGTGGATGCATTGAAATGCGCCCTAAGTACAGCTCCCGCTTTGCAGGCACCAGACCCACACTCCCCATACACAATAGAGGTAGCGACCACCGACTGAACCCTTTCGGCCGTACTTCTCCAGGAAAGGCACGATCGTTTAGGACCCGTAGCCTCTGCCTTACGGGTTTTAGATCCGGTAGAGCAAGGATTTTCAGCCAGCGAAAGGCACTTGCTTGCAGCTTTTTGGGCTGTTCAGTACTTCGCGTACATAACAGGACTCAACCCCGTAACCATTTTGACCGAGCACACCCCAACACAGCTACTGTTAGACGGTAGGCTAAAAGACGGTACAGTAAGCCAAATTAGAGCAGCGTGCTGGACCCTACTCATACAAGGACGCGACATCACAGTGAAGAGGACAGAGACATGAGTGTGAAATCATTGTAGCCAAGCACAACACAGGACCCTTTATTCCAAAATTGCTGCTGCCAAAAACAGGCATCAGACCACAGAGAACCCAGCCCACAGATAATTTGCTAAAAATTTATGGCGATGGCCCCTCCACCACTGATAATGGAAAAAGGATTACAGTATGTGGCATATATGCAGCAGAAGACGCGCAGGGATGCGCAATAGAGGAGATATCGTTAAAATTGCCCGGACATTTAGGTTCGCAGGCAGCCGAGTTAGCAGCCATTGCATACATTGTGCAGCACCCAGATTCGTTCCCGACCCCAGCAGACATATATTCGGACAGTTTATATGTTTGCAACAGCATGACGGAATTCCTGCCCCTGTGGGAATCTAGAGGATTTATATCTGCCGAAGGTAAACCCCTATCCTCAGCGCCATTACTAGAGCACATTCTCAAAGAAGCTAAAGATCGCAAATATGGAATCATAAAGGTTAGAAGCCATCATCGTTCCGCCCCACCCAGTAATGTAAAAGAAGACGCCCTAGCAAATGCAGGCTCACGGCATGGTCACTTTGGGAACCCCCCGAGAGTGCCCCACTACACGCGGTCCAGGTCTCACAGACCAATATTCAAGACTTGGCACAGGCACAAAAGGAAGACGACATGCTTAAGGAAATTTTCAAAGGAGACTTCCCATCACCCTATCATAGATTCAAAGACACTTTAACGGTACACGGCGGAATCATATTAAAGAATGGTATTTATGTGGTTCCCACCCAGGACAGGAACCAAATTATTTGTCAATTCCATGACGGACACGGACACGAAGGAATAGAATCCACCCTTGCCCACCTCAGTCCTCTCTGCTGGTGGCCCGATTCAAAAACTGATGTAACCCACTGCATTGAAAATTGTTTACTTTGCACCCAGAACAACTCAGACAGATACGCAAAGAAAGGTCAGTGAAGACACATCCGTCCTGTTAATGGCCCATGGATGAACTTACAATTAGATTACATTGGTCCCCTCCCTCCCTGCGGAAATTGATTTAAATATGTGTTGGTCGTGATCGACACCGTCACAAAATGGGTGGAAGCATTTCCTTCCAGGATAAACACGGCTAAAGCAAAAATTCCAACCCAGCAATATTTACTTGATGGGGACGCCCCTGTAGTATTGAGTCGGACCAAGGTTCGCACTTCACAGGAAGAGTAATGAAAAACGTCCCAACAATTTTCGGAATTAAACAGAAGTTTCACATTGCCTATCAACCACAATCCAGCGGCATTGTGGAACGCATGAACCGAACCCTAAAGACAACACTTAGGAAGATGGTGCAACAACATAATACAACATGGGACACAGTTCTCCCATTTGCACTGATGTTTATTAGAAACACAGTGTCGCGTTCAACAGGCTACACCCCCACACCCTCATGACCGGACGACCCATGAAGGATACCGAGTATTCATTTGGACTTGATTTGGCCAGCCCCACAGTCACCGCCCTTACCCACGAAAAAGCGGTCCAACAAATAATGGAAAATATTAAAGCAGCACAGCTCACTGCAGCTGTTCGACTAAGCGCTAGGAAAAAGCAGAGTAAGGCCTGCTTTGATAAAACAGTACACCCGGTAGAGTATACAGTCGGACAGCAAGTCATGGTCTCCCTATACAATCCGAGTTCCTCTCCCCCAAATTTGCAGGACCCTACTCGATTTCTGATAAAGTAAGCCCCTCAGTTTATAAGGTTATGTATCCAAATGGAAAGTCAGGATGGTTTCATATAAACCATCTTAAGATTTATGGAACTCACTGCAGCCACTCACACCACATTTCGCTGGCAATAGCAGACGACGACGATCCGCCCACTGGCAACATAATCCAACCCTCCCCGAGCCAGGACAGCACGTCCACAGACACAACTTTGACTCCGCCCCCAGAGACGAGTTTCCGCCTCACACTTGATTCGGCCGCTAGCGATAGCGAAAGCACAACGAACATACTTGAAATCCCTGACCAATGGCAAAACAGACCAGGACCCAGTCACTACAGCCCCAGTGACACCGACGACGATATGTTCGGCCCCTCAGAGACCATTTATTTGCCACTACCAGAACCTGATCCACCGCCCGGCGATAGCGCTCCCCCCCCTTGCCGCTACCGCCCTACAGGGTAAGAAACAATGGCACCGTAATAACTTTTATCGACTGATAAGAAACAACGAAATGGATCCTACATCGGCCCACGCCACCTTGGCATAGAAACTTCATTCACGAGTTTGGCAACCGGGAGGTGGTGATAACTCCAAGTCTGACTCCCACCATGCTAACCCCTTTACAACCCTTTTCGGAATGGAACCCTGAGGTGTCCAGATGATGAGAGAAAGGAACCCATTGAGATTTACTGTGTCCTATTCTCTGATGGAGCCTGCCCGCTTTCTTTCTTTAGTTTTTTAAAAAGTTGAATGTTTGTCTCTTGCACGACTTTGTGTGTTGTTCTCATGCCAAATTTCTTGATGCAGTCATAACTGCTCTTTTGACGCCACATGCTAGTTGAAGGAACAAGTTTGTCGGAAGTCCATAAATATTCAACGGCACTGACACCTGCCTTGCCTGTGGATCCCCTATGTATTTGGTCAGCCAAGCTCGGGTAGTGGAGCAACGGCACTGATCACCACCCTACCCGGGGATTCCACCCATTCTTGCCCTGCCGCGGCTCATACGCACCCCATTCGGAAAGTTATTTTCGAAACTCTTTTACTGGTCTTTTAAAGTGTGGTTTAAAGAATGCACCTTGCCACAGTTTTATGTTTGCTTTCCGGCGACCCTTCGGTCGCTAACCCCCAACTGCTATTTACATATTCAAACACTTTGTTGAAACAAATTTGCTGCTGGGAAAAACTACCTCAACACTGGACGGAGAAATTGTCCGCCCACTCAGCGCATCAAACACAGGCTGCAAGATTGCTCGCACTGTGACACAATTTCTTTCTCGGATGTCTCCCAAATGGTTGGTTTAAAAAAAAATGAGGGAGTCACATATGGTGACAATTCTAAATGGGAAATTGATGTTATGGAGAAACAGACAGACAAACGAGATATTAAACAACAAGATAATAACAGATATTATGCTTGTGCCTCCAGTAATATATGAATATACCAGGAGACAGAGGAAGACAAAGACAAAATGAAGATGGATCTGATGACCTGCATCATGATCGTCGTTGGATCACTACAGTTGCGCACGTTATCAGCCCCTATATCCTTCACCACACAGGCCCTAAACATGACTACCCAACACAATACTCCTAGCCCGGACACTACACCACACATAGAAATAGCCACTGATACCCCGACATGGTGCAAAAACATCATAAAGTGGTATTCCCTTTCTTACACGGTAGAAGCCCTATTGATTATAGCAATATTTTGCAGTGTCGTCCAGGCACTTAGACTTCGGAAATGGCGAAGGAGAGCCTCCCGCCCCCCAGTATACACACTCAGAGCCCCTTTTCTCAGACTTCAACAGACCCCACACTCTTTCTGAACCCTTTTCTGTCTAATAAATTCCTCGGTTTTCAAGACAAATTACTTTCTCTGTAAATGGCATAAATGTTAAGTAGAAATGTGATGCTGTTATTGTTTAAATTTTTGTACTGTAATACAAGTTCTTTTGGTTATTAGCTAGCAGCATAAGTGTAGTTTAGGTAAGGATAGTTAGAGGTTCCCCTTTATGTAAAGAAGTTGAAATGTATGATTGAATGTTATAGTGCCCCCTTAGATTTGTTTTACAGATGTGTGATGTATTAAAAAAACTTAGATAAATGTTCCAATCCATAAGTCAGAGAAGTATAGAACCTGTCCTTGATTAAGGGTACCCGGCACACCAGAGAACAGAAGAAGATTCAGTAGTTTGATCCATCATGCTTCGCGTTTAGGATCAAGAGGACGGACTGTAGCCATCTGGGATGGCCACTTACAACAAGAAACATGGGTGTTCGCAAAGCATAAAGGGAAATATGGACAATGTAAGATTCAGGCAGGCACAGAGCCTGCATGTATATTCGTGAGCAGAGAATCCAGACAGTATTGAAATCCCCAACCGATTAGCATTTTAATGACCCATCTCCGTAAGACAAAGGACTGATACTCAGGTAACCGATACAATCCCAGACACATCGGTGCCACTCCCTTTACTCAGGAAGCATAAACGGCAAGGTCAATGACCGCTGAGGACACGCCCAGCCATCAAGGCACCCGCCCCTTTATTGGCTCAGATCGAAGGCAGTGATCGAGAGCTGCCCAATTAATTGGGTCCAAACCTAAGGATCGCCCAAAAGAGCGAGAAACCCCCAAGGATAAAGAGAGACATGTGTTCGATCTCTTTTGGACCTGGCGCTCCGGCAAAGTCCATCTTCAACTGCAGCACCACGACCAGAAGCAAGTCCAAGTTCAACGCTCGCTACCAGACGGATAAGCCTAGCTGTACCGCAATTACTTCTCCAGACCCAGCAGATCCAGATTCGAACAAAGGCCACTGTTCTTCTGACCTAAACCTGGTGCCTGAAGTTAAGTACAGGTTGTCATAGTTGTTAGGTGTAGTTTAGCTCGTAGTGTTTATGTTGCATGTATGAGTTAATCTTTGGTGTAAATAAAGTATTATTGAACTTGAACTAACTAACTGGTTGTTGGATCTTTGATCGATATCCGGTTGTACCTTGTGGTGGTATCATTTGATACCTACCAATTCTGAAAGCAATATAATATCAATATCTAGATAAAAGGGCAACCTTATTGACTGCCATATTTATAGCAAGTAAATATAGCAACACATGGAACTCGATTTCATTTCCGTTAAATCGCGCCCTGATGTCCTTGCATAAACCCAGAATCCAATGTGTCTTTTCATGCTGATTCCCACTTTCAAAGATCTCAAACCATCAAACACTGCTCCCACAGACCATGTGCAATCTCTCCAAACATTGATTCTTCAATTTACTTGATAACAAAGGAAAACAATGTAACACTTCTCTCTTACCTTTGTTTCCTATTCCATGCTCCCACAATAATCAAGAAAACCTGTAGAATAGCAATTGTTCTCATCGTTCTACAATAGCTCGATACTTGCCTCAAAGGGCACTTCCTTGGTTACAGCAAACTGCCTGCAGATGCTTGAGAAAATGTTGCTCACTTTCATGTTTTGTCATAATCACGACTGCGCTGCCTTGATTATCTGGGGGAAAGAGAGCCTCTGCCCTAATCTCACCTGGTTTAGCTCAGTGGGCTAGACAGCTTGTTTGTGATGCAGAACAACGCCAGGAACACGGGTTCAATTCCTGTACCAGCTTACTCGAACAGGTGGCGGAATGTGGCGACAGGGGCTTTTCACAGTAACTTCATACTTGTGACAATAAAAGGTTATTATCATTATTTATTTGTTTGTTCAGCATTTGCCCAGGCAATGTAGGGTCCAGTTGGAACATTTCTTACACCCCCAGGTATCTTTCTGCAACATCCCTACCATGAGCATAAACATCAGTTAAGTTTTTGGCTGCCACGGTGCTCAGTTTTCATGTCCCTAATGAGTAAGTTGCTTATGGGAAGTATACTGGCATTGGCGGCTCAGCAAAAGCATATGAATCAATCCAAAAATCGGAATGCCGCTCAGTGGCGACGGCTCTTGCCCTAATCACTTCCCATTGGTTTCACTGTGCGAGACCAAAAATGACTTCATTGTTTCCAATGCAGTATTTAATTATCTCAATTCAATTTGTATTTGTCCCTATAAACTTCAATTACATTCCTAACTACCTTTCCTTTTATAGGAGTTAATCACAAGGCGTTAATTGCTTTTTCCGTGATTTATTTCCCATAGCCATTACTCTCTAGGTGAAAAAAAAAAGGTTTCTTAGTTCGACTTGCTGCTTGTCCATGAGTCAGTGTGGTGTCATATTCAACCCTGAAATGAGCCACCGATCACATAGCAGCTCTATAAACAACAGTGCCTAATTCCACCTCAAAAGCATTGCTCATCGTCAGCTCATCTCAACTCACTTGCTGGTGAAACCCTCACCTTTGCTTTTGTGACTTATAGACTCAGCTATTCCATTGTTCTGCTCACTGGCCTCCCATCTACAATCCTTAGTAAACTTGACTCATCCAAAACGCTGCGTCCAAATCCACACCCTATACATCATCCCTGTGCTCACTGATCTACATTGGATAACGATCGTGCAACACCGCAGTCTTTAAATTCTCATCCTTGCCTTCAATTCCTCCATGGCCTTGCCCTTACTTATTTATGTAACCTCTTCCAGCCCAGCAACCCTCCAAGATCTCGGTGTTCCTCCTATTCTGACCTCTTGGGTATTCACAATTTAAATCACTCTGGCATTGCTTCCAGCTGCCTCGGCCCTCAGCTCTGAGACACCCTCCCTGAACTCTTCAGCTCTCTACCTTGCATCCCCCTTTAAGACACTCGGGATTTTCCTGCCTCTTGGCAGCACTCTTTCCAGCGGCGGAGGCGACTCGCCATTGGTCACCGCCAGGGTCTGCCAATCCCACTGAGGTTTACGGCATTTTGCCGTGGTGAGTTCCTGGGGAATCCTCCATGGGTGGGGGTTGCCTTTGGTGGGATCTTCTGATCCTGCCATCGGGAAGTGCCAGAAAATCCCACCCAACCTCTTTCGCTACATTTTTGGTCACCTGTCTTCTTTTCTCCTTGAGCGGTTCAGTGTCCAATTTGTTTGATAATGTTCCTGTGGAGTACCCTGGGACATTTTACTCCTTTAAATGTGCTATCTAAATGTAAGTTGTTGTTGAAGAATAAAATAAAGGCTTCTTGGTCGCACTTTCTGCTAATTCATTTTGCAATCGAATTTTCACGGTAAATTCCCGATGTTCCATTTTATTTTAGGGGTTCTGCCAAAATTACAAACGCAAGTCAGCAGTTAACCCCGTTAATATCCCAGGCACTTGAATTTGTACGTTCTGTTTTTGTATTAACAATCCAAACAAAATGGCTTCATGAAAAGGCTTTATCTATCTCTCACAGATAAAAAACATTATTCTGATATCACTCTTCTTCAGCAACGACATATTCAGCTCCACAAATTTCATTTCAGAACAGCCTTATAAAGCAGTCATCCATGTTACTTCTCAGCTGCCGCCAGCACATCTGCAACAAATGAGCACATTTCATGCTTTATTTCATAGAGTTCTGAAATGTCTACGACTAAAAACTGTATAAGGCCATTTAGAGATACAGTAGGGGGTGAATCACAGTGCACGATTACCCATGCCCGATGGAAGAAGCCAGCAAACTTGTGCCATTTCCATGGTTGCAGTGTGCATCCCAGCACTAAACACGCTGTTGAGTGGTTACACAGTCAATAAAGCCTAAATTTGTATGAGGCAAGTGCCAATTAATGTTAGTCTGCACTTTTCAATGCCAGCTTGCATCTCTTAAATGGGAAGTGCATTCTGGCTGCTTTGGGGCCAAAATTGACTGTGAAAGAACTTCTTGGCAGGAAAAAAATAAGGGCAATCCAGCAGCAGGCCAGAAAGAGGACTTGCAGTTTCTCAGATGTATGCAGGAGGTGGGAAGGAGAGTAATATTCTTTCTGCAGGAGCTCACAACTCTGTAAAGAAGTACTTACAAGGGACTGGAAATAGATAGCCACAAAGATACACAGATACGTAGAAGATAGGAGCAGGAGGAGCCCTTTTGGCCCTTCGAGCCTGCTCCGCCATTCATCACGATCATGGCTGATCATCCAACTCAATAGCCTAATCCCGCTTTCTCCTTTGATCCTTTTGCCTTTGATCCCATTTTCACCAAGTGCCATATCCAGCCACCTCTTGAATAGATTCAACGTTTTAGCATCAACTACTTCCTGTGGTAATGAATTCCACAGGCTCACCACTCTTTGTGTGAAGAAATGTCTCCTTATCTCTGTTCGAAATGGTTTACCTTGAATCCTCAGGCTGTGACCCCTGGTTCTGGACACACCCATCATTGGTAACATCTTCCCTGCATCTACCCTGTCTAGTCCTGTTAGAATTTTATAAGTCTCTTTGAGATCCCCCTTCATTCATCTGAACTCCAGCGCGAACAATCCCAACCTCGTAAATCTCTCCTCATATGACAGTCCCGCTATCCCTGGAATCAGTCTGGTAAACCTTCGCTGCACTCCCTCGAGAGCAAGAACATCCTTCCTCAGAGAAGGAGACCAAAACTGCACACAATACTCCAAGTGTGGCCTCACCAAGGCCCTGTACAGTTGCAGCAACACATTCTTGCTTCTATACTCGAAACCTCTTGCAATGAAGGCCAACATAAGCCTTCTTTACCGCCTGCTGCACCTGCATGCTTACCTTCAGCGACTGGTGCACAAGGACACCCAGATCCCGCTGCACACTCCCCTCTCCCAATTTACAACCATTCAGGTAGTAATCTGCCTTCCTGTTTTTGCTTCCAAAATGAATAACCTCACACTTATCCAAATTATATTGCACCTGCCATTGGTTTGCCCACTCTCCCAACCTGTCCAGATCTTGCTGTAGGATCCTTGCATCCTAGTCACAATTCACCCTCTATTCAGACAGGCACATAGCAACACATTGACTGATACTCTTTCTTCTCTTTTGCAGGACCAGGTCGCACATTGCAGAAAGGAGCAGGGATAAGAACACTTGCATGTCCTCATGTCATTAGAGGAACTGGTGCTCCAGGTTAATGGCTTGTCTGTCACTTAGGACTTTATACCTGGAGTCACTGAAGCCACCCATATTATGATACTATGTTCCTGCCTTATGCACCTTTTCAAATTCTACTTCATTCTCACCCTGCAGTTTTGTACAAAGTGAAAATTGCAGGTGGTTTAACTGTGGACCTCTTATTTTCCACACATCCCACCTTTCCCTCATCCCAACCCTCCCCTTGTGCATTTATACTTTCAGAGACCAAGATCTGCCATCTGATGAAGGATGAGGTGATGGGCAGACCTCTTAGGATCATAGATTAGGATGAAGCACTCCATCTTGATCTGACACTCGCAGTTACCAGTTCAGCTACTGGAACTGTACATAACATAGAGAGTGATGCAATGTTGGGAAATGCACACAGTGAGTCACCGGGCACAAGTGAGCTGCCGAAATGTCAGGAGAAAAGAATTGCATGTATGCCACTGTTATGGGCGAGGTGTTTTCAGAACCCCAAAATGTATCATGGAGTTCAACGAACCTCACCCTTTAATGTATTTGTTGCTTTTCCTAGTACACGGCTTTTTCACTAGGTGTGGGATTACAATTATGGACACGTGGGTTTTTAAACACAAAACACTGTTTATTCCATGAACTCAACTGAACATCTTAAATAAACATTGGATCTCTTAACACCCCTTACTTCAAAGATAACTCAGAAAATATTGCAACAGTAAATAATTCCTTAAAATGTTTCTTCAAACTTCCAAGAGGCTTAACAACTTTAAACAAAATCACATCAGGTTAAAGGCTTCACTATTATAAGTTTAAATCACCCAAATGATCCAGAGATAGTCTTTCATAGCAGAGATCACAGCAGATCCAACTCACTGCAAAAACACAAACACACACCCAGCTCTTTTCAAAACTGAAACTAAAAACCTGCAAAACTAAACTGCAAAATGTCTGACCTGACCTCAGCACCACCAACTCTCTGACATCACTGTTTTCTTAAAGGGACATTGCTTAAACATCCATGTCTTAAAAGTACTCTCACATGAGACCTCCCCAAGAAAAAAAAAGAAACCATCAACTTCAAGATGGTTTCATTTTTCACTTTTGCACCATCCACTAAGAAATGTACACAGTAAATATACCTTTTCGTTTTTAAAAAAAAAAACACATTCAAACAGGTATAATAATATAGTCCATTTTTCTTTGCTCTTCTTCCTCCAACCAAAATCCTTCTCGATTGACAGTCTCTTTGAACAAAGTCTCTGCACGATCCATCCATTCCTCTACTCCTCGGCATTTCTCTTCAGAATCGGATAATTTAGTTCAATCTGACCACAGAGTCCCTTGCAATTCTCCAATACAGGAACATTGGTGATCACAGCTTTCAGGCAAATACCTGTTGAAAGTCTGCTGTCCATTCAAATTTTTTACGTTTCTTCAGCAATTCCATCAGTGAGCAATCACGCCACAAAACGTTTGCACAACTGTTCGATCAAATTCATTCATGCTAGGAGATCGCATTATTTCCCTTCGTCTTGAGGGTATCGGAAACCCCACAAGGAAAGTGATTCGGGCTTCTTCAAATTCACTTTCGGCTAGGTTCATCACCAAACCCGCCACCTGAAGTCGATCGAAGAACTCCATACGATGGTTTAAATGTTCTTTCCATGTCTGGAAGTTGGAAATAAAAGCAGATTGTCCCACTTTCTCAATGCAATCCTTCAATGGTGGGGCAGGAAAAGAGTCCATTCTTGTAACTGCATTCACCTTTCTATAGTCCACACACAACCGTTGGTACCGTCTGGTTTAGGTACCGTCACTATGGGTGAGCTCCATTGGCTGCAACCCACTTCAATTATGCCATTTTTCAGCATACTCTCAATCTCTTTGTTAACCTGTGCCAATTTTAAAGGATTAATTCTATATGGATGTTGTTTGGTAGGAACAGCATTTCCCACATCTACATCATGTATAGCCATTTTAGTACTTCCCAATTTATCTGTACAAACTTGCCCATGTGATATCAATAACACTTTCAGGTCAGTTTGTTTTTCCTCTGGAAGGTAATTTAACAATTCATCCCAATTTTTAAGAACATCCTCATTTTCCAATTGAATTTGAGGTATGTCATTTGGATTTGGTTCGTCACTTTGAGTTAGAATCATTAAAACCTCCGTTTTCTCTCCTTCCCTTTCAAAGTACCTTTTAAGCATATTCACATGACACACTTGGTGAGTCTTCCTTCTATCTGGTGTTTTTACCACATAATTCACCTCACTTAATTTCCTTTCAATCTGATACGGTCCACAAAACCTAGCTTTTAACGGCTCCCCTACCACTGGTAACAACACTAAAACTTTATCCCCACTGGCAAAACTACGAACTTTGGATTTCTTGTCCGCTACCCGTTTCATCACATTTTGTGCAACTTTCAAATGTTGTCTAGCCAATTCACCTGCTCTATTTAATCGTTCCCTAAAATTTGACACGTAATCCAATAGTGTAATTTCCGATTTCTCACCCACCAATTGTTCCTTAATCAATTTAAGTGGTCCTCTTACCTCATGACCAAAAATGTGTTCAAAAATACTAAATTTGGTAGACTCATTAGGTGCATCCCTAATTGCAAACAATACGAATGGGATTCCTTTATCCCAATCCTCTGGGTAATCTTGACAATACGCCTTCAACATTGTCTTTAATGTCTGATGCCACCTTTCTAACGCTCCTTGCGATTCTGGATGGTACGCAGTTGATATAAATTGTTTTATTCCTAAGCTATCCATAACTTCTTTGAATAACTTTGAAGTAAAATTTGTTCCTTGATCCGATTGAATTTCTGTGGGTAGCCCATATCTAGTAAAGAATTTAAGTAACTCCTCCACAATCTTTTTAGCTGTAATATTACATACTGGAATGTCCTCTGGAACCTAGTAGACACATCCATTATAGTCAAAAGATATTGATTCCCACTTTTTGTTTTAGGAAGCGGTCCTACACAATCGATTAGGACCCTTGTAAAAGGTTCCTCAAATGCTAGAATGGGTATTAAGGGTGCTGGTTTTATCACTGCTTGAGGTTTCCCTATCACTTGACATGTGTGACATGATTGACAAAATTTAACTACATCTTTATGTAGTCCAGGCCAATAAAAACGTTTCTGGATTTTAGCTTGAGTTTTCCTTATTCCCAAATGAACTCCCACTGGTACCTCGTGTGCAACTCGCAACACCTCCTTTCTATACCCTACCGGCAATACTACTTGATGAACTTCTGCCCACTTTTCATCCACCTGCATATGTACAGGTCTCCATTTTCTCATCAAGACATCATTTTTATGGAATAACACTCTGGTATACTCTCAGATTCCTCTTCCGTATATGCTTTCTGATATATCTGTTTTATTTCTACATCGTTCTGTTGTAATTTTCCTGAGCTAAAACTATCCGCCTCATCCTCCACCTGTTCTTGTTCTTTTTCAACCATCTAATCAAAAATTGTTTCTGATAATTGCACTTCAACTTCATCTTCACTCTTTGATTTCACCTCGTCTTTACCTGTGACTTTGCGACCTTGTTACTACACAATCCGGAAAAATCCCAGGATATTCGTCCTTCAACCCTTCAGTTGACTGATTTTCCACTGTCTTATCCACCACAGTAGGCATCACTCCCACCTGCGATCCAGCTATATCATTACCCAAGATAAACTGTATTCCTGGACAAGATAGTTTATCTATTACTCCTACTACCACTTCACTACTCTTCACTGGACTTTCCAGCCTTACCTTATATAATGGAACGCTACTCCTCTCACACTGAATTCCACATATCACCACCTTTTCTGGCAACATTCTTCCCAAACTACATAATTCCTCATCTCTTACCATTAAAGATTGACTCGCCCCTGTATCTCTTAAAATTGTGACTTCTTTACCTGCTCCTGCTGATACACATGAGTAAACTTTACCCACACAAGTAAACTCTTTAAAGCCATCTGGCACCTTCTTAACAATTACTTCTTGAACAGGCTGTACAATCGTTTGCACCTCGCTTCCCTTGGGCTTTTCTTTACCACTCTAACAAACCCCACAGTCTTATCCTGTTTTACCACATCAGCCTTCCCAGTGCTTTTCTTCAACCACCAACACTGTGACTTTACATGGCCTAGTTTATTAAAGTGAAAACATTTGAAACTTTTCATTTCTTTTCCACCCTCCTGGATTTCTTTTTTAATCTGAGGTACACTCTCTTTATTGTCTCCCATCAGATCACCTTTACCTTTACCACTTGAGTATTTCTCATGTCCACAGTTTCTATCCCTCACCAGCTGAAACTGATGTCGGAAACCAATCTTTGATTTATGAACTAATTCGTAATCATCTGCCATTTCCGCTGCTAATCTCGCAGTTTTAACCCTCTGTTCTTCCACATGAGTTCTCACTCCATCAGGAATTGAATTTTTAAACTCCTCCAAAAGTATAATTTCTCTGAGAGCTTCATATGTTTGGTCTATTTTCAAAGCCCTTCTCCACCTATCAAAATTACTCTGTTTGAGCCTTTCAAACTCCATGTATGTTTGACCAAATTCTTTCCTTAAATTTCTAAACCTTTGTCTGTGAGCTTCAGGCACTAGCTCATATGCACTTAAGATGGATTTCTTCACCTCCTCATACGTTCCAGATACCTCCTCCGGTAGTGATGCAAACACTTCACTAGCCCTACCTACCAGCTTTGCTTGAATCAGTAACATCCACATTTCCTGTGGCCATTTCATTTGTTTAGCTATCTTCTCAAATGAAATGAAAAAGGCTTCCACTTCCTTCTCGTCAAACCTTGGCAATGCTTGGACATATTTAAATAGATTCCCACCAAGCCTTCGACTACGACGCTCTTTCTCACTATCCTTATCACTATCATCCAACTGTACGTTTCCCTTTACGTCTGCCAATTTTAACTGATTGTCATGTTTCATGGCCATTTTCTGAAGTTCAAACTCCCTCTCTTTATCTTTCTCCCTGATCTGTATCTCCATTTCTTTTTCTTTTTGTTCTGCTAGGGCTATTCTTTCTTTTCTCCTTTCTTCTCTCTCCTTTTCTTTTTCCTCTCTCTCTCTTTCTCTTTCCTCTCTCTCTCTTTCTCATTTTTTTCCCTCTCTCTTTCAAGCCACTTTAATTCTTTCTCATGTTCCATTTGTTTAATTTGCAACTAAATTTTTGCCAATTCCAATGAGTCAAATTCTATCTCAGGCAACTTTAAATGCTTAACCACCGCCATAATTACCTCACCTTTTCGCATTTTGTCAAGTAAGGTTAACTGCAATGTTCTTGCCAAATCTAACATTTCATTTCTGCTTTTCATTTCTGTCCGTAATGTACTACGTGTGACATTCACTACCCCCAAAAACTTCTGAGCCTTTGAAAGAGCCATTGTTCACAACACTCTCCCCACTTAACTAAAATACGACACCGGAAAAGCAATAATCCTTCACTCTCTTTAAGTTCACAAAAGTCAATCCAATAGATAGACTTTTATCCTGGACGAGCCCTCAATTGTTATGGGCGAGGCGTTTTCAGAACCCCAAAATGTATCATGGAGTTCAACCAACCTCACACTTTAATGTAGAGTAATAGTTATAGGGTACTCTATAGTCAGGGGCACAGATAGGCGCTTCTGTGGACGTGAAAGAGACTCCAGGATGGTATGTTGCCTCCCTGGTGCCAGGGTCCAGGATGTCTCCGAACGGGTAGAGGGAATCCTGAAGGGGGAGGGCAAACAGGCAGAGGTCGTTGTACATATTGGTACTAACGACATAGGCAGGAAGGGGCATGAGGTCCTGCAGCAGGAGTTCAGGGAGCTAGGCAGAAAGTTAAAAGACAGGACCTCGAGGGTTGTAATCTCGGGATTACTCCCTGTGCCACGTGCCAGTGAGGCTAGAAATAGGAAGATAGAGCAGACAAACACATGGCTAAACAGCTGGTGTAGGAGGGAGGGTTTCTGTTATCTGGACCACTGGGAGCTCTTCCGGGGCAGGTGTGACCTGTATAAGATGGACGGGTTGCATCTAAACCGGAGAGGCATAAATATCCTGGCCGCGAGATTTGCTAGTGTCACACGGGAGGGTTTAAACTAGTATGGCAGGGGGGTGGGCACGGGAGCAATAGGTCAGAAGGTGAGAGCATTGAGGGAGAACTAGGGAATAGGGACAGTGTGGCTCTGAGGCAGAGCAGACGGGGAGAAGTTGCTGAACACAGCGGGTCTGGTGGCCTGAAGTGCATATGTTTTAATGCAAGGAGCATTACGGGTAAGGCAGATGAACTTAGAGCTTGGATTACTACTTGGAACTATGATGTTGTTGCCATTACAGAGACCTGGTTGAGGGAAGGGCAAGATTGGCAGCTAAACGTTCCAGGATTTAGATGTTTCAGGCGAGATAGAGGGGGATGTAAAAGGGGAGGCGGAGTGGCGCTACTTGTTCAGGAGAGTATCACAGCTATACAGCGAGAGGACACCTCAGAGGGCAGTGAGGCTATATGGGTAGAGATCAGGAATAAGAAGGGTGCAGTCACAATGTTGGGGGTATACTACAGGCCTCCCAACAGCCAGCGGGAGATAGAGGAGCAGATAGGTAGACAGATTTTGGAAAAGAGTAAAAACAACAGGGTTGTGGTGATGGGAGACTTCAACTTCCCCAATATTGACTGGGACTCACTTAGTGCCAGGGGCTTAGACGGGGCAGAGTTTGTAAGGAGCATCCAGGAGGGCTTCTTAAAACAATATGCAAACAGTCCAACTAGGGAAGGGGCGGTACTGGACCTGGTATTGGGGAATGAGCCCGGCCAGGTGGTAGATGTTTCAGTAGGGGAGCATTTCGGTAACAGTGACCACAATTCAGTAAGTTTTAAAGTACTGGTGGACAAGGATAAGAGTGGTCCAAGGATGAATGTGCTAAATTGGGGGAAGGCTAATTATAACAATATTAGGCGGGAACTGAAGAACATAGATTGGGGGCGGATGTTTGAGGGCAAATCAACATCTGACATGTGGGAGGCTTTCAAGTGTCAGTTGAAAGGAATACAGGACAGGCATGTTCCTGTGAGGAAGAAAGATAAATACGGCAATTTTCGGGAACCTTGGATGACGAGTGATATTGTAGGCCTCGTCAAAAAGAAAAAGGAGGCATTTGTCAGGGCTAAAAGGCTGGGAACAGACGAAGCCTGTGTGGCATATAAGGAAAGTAGGAAGGAACTTAAGCAAGGAGTCAGGAGGGCTAGAAGGGGTCATGAAAAGTCATTGGCAAATAGGGTTAAGGAAAATCCCAAGGCTTTTTACACTTACATAAAAAGCAAGAGGGTAGCCAGGGAAAGGGTTGGCCCACTGAAGGATAGGCAAGGGAATCTATGTGTGGAGCCAGAGGAAATGGGCGAGGTACTAAATGAATACTTTGCATCAGTATTCACCAAAGAGAAGGAATTGGTAGATGTTGAGTCTGGAGAAGGGGGTGTAGATAGCCTGGGTCACATTGTGATCCAAAAAGACGAGGTGTTGGGTGTCTTAAAAAATATTAAGGTAGATAAGTCCCCAGGGCTGGATGGGATCTACCCCAGAATACTGAAGGAGGCTGGAGAGGAAATTGCTGAGGCCTTGACAGACATCTTTGGATCCTCGCTGTCTTCAGGGGATGTCCCGGAGGACTGGAGAATAGCCAATGTTGTTCCTCTGTTTAAGAAGGGTGGCAGGGATAATCCCGGGAACTACAGGCCGGTGAGCCTTACTTCAGTGGTAGGGAAATTACTGGAGAGAATTCTTCGAGACAGGATCTACTCCCATTTGGAAGCAAATGGACGTATTAGTGAGAGGCAGCACGGTTTTGTGAAGGGGAGGTCGTGTCTCACTAACTTGATAGAGTTTTTCGAGGAGGTCACTAAGATGATTGATGCAGGTAGGGCAGTAGATGTTGTCTATATGGACTTCAGTAAGGCCTTTGACAAGGTCCCTCATGGTAGACTAGTACAAAAGGTGAAGTCACACGGGATCAGGGGTGAACTGGCAAGGTGGATACAGAACTGGCTAGGCCATAGAAGGCAGAGGGTAGCAATGGAGGGATGCTTTTCTAATTGGAGGGCTGTGACCAGTGGTGTTCCACAGGGATCAGTGCTGGGACCTTTGCTCTTTGTAGTATATATAAATGATTTGGAGGAAAATGTAACTGGTCTGATTAGTAAGTTTGCAGACGACACAAAGGTTGGTGGAATTGCGGATAGCGATGAGGACTGTCTGAGGATACAGCAGGATTTAGATTGTCTGGAGACTTGGGCGGAGAGATGGCAGATGGAGTTTAACCTGGACAAATGTGAGGTAATGCATTTTGGAAGGGCTAATGCAGGTAGGGAATATACAGTGAATGGTAGAACCCTCAAGAGTATTGAAAGTCAAAGAGATCTAGGAGTACAGGTCCACAGATCACTGAAAGGGGCTACACAGGTGGAGAAGGTAGTCAAGAAGGCATACGGCATGCTTGCCTTCATTGGCCGGGGCATTGAGTATAAGAATTGGCAAGTCATGTTGCAGCTGTATAGAACCTTAGTTAGGCCACACTTGGAGTATAGTGTTCAATTCTGGTCGCCACACTACCAGAAGGATGTGGAGGCTTTAGAGAGGGTGCAGAAGAGATTTACCAGAATGTTGCCTGGTATGGAGGGCATAAGCTATGAGGAGCGATTGAATAAACTCGGTTTGTTCTCACTGGAACGAAGGAGGTTGAGGGGCGACCTGATAGAGGTATACAAAATTATGAGGGGCATAGACAGAGTGGATAGTCAGAGGCTTTTCCCCAGGGTAGAGGGGTCAATTACTAGGGGGCATAGGTTTAAGGTGAGAGGGGCAAAGTTTAGAGTAGATGTACGAGGCAAGTTTTTTACGCAGAGGGTAGTGGGTGCCTGGAACTCACTACCGGAGGAGGTAGTGGAGGCAGGGACGATAGGGACATTTAAGGGGCATCTTGACAAATATATGAATAGGATGGGAATAGAAGGATACGGACCCAGGAAGTGTAGAAGATTATAGTTTAGTCGGGCAGTATGGTCGGCACGGGCTTGGAGGGCCGAAGGGCCTGTTCCTGTGCTGTACATTTCTTTGTTCTTTGTTCTTTGTTCTTTGTATTTGTTGCTTTTCCCAGAAACGGCTTTTTCCCTAGGTGTGGGATTACAATTATGGACACGTGGGTTTTTAAACACAAAACACTGTTTATTCCATGAACTCAACCGAACATCTTAAATAAACATTGGAACTAAAAACCTACAAAACTAAACTGCAAAATGGCTGACCTGACCTCAGCCCCACCCACTCTCTGACATCACTGTTTTCTTAAAGGTACATTGCTTAAACATCCATGTCTTAAAAGTACTCTCACATGACAGCCACCTACTCAGGGTGAAATCACAGGCATATTCTGCTGCAGAGGAATTAGATGAGGAATCTGACAGAGCAGCATACAGGAAAAGGCTACTGGGCCTTTGCATTTGGCAGGCCCGTTAGTGACCCAGGGTCAAGGAGTATATGGAGGAGTCCAGCTTCAACTGGACATAGTGCCTTGCACAATGCTTGGAGCTTATCCCTTCCAGTGTGAAATAGCACCACCCTGGGGGACTGGCTGGGGCTCTGTGGTGCACAAACCTGTTGCCTTCTCTGGGGATAGTAAGAAGTCTTGCAACACCAGGTTGAAGTCCAACAGGTTTGTTTCGACTCACTAGCTTTCGGAGTGCACTTCCTTCTCTGGGGATGACAGCAATCATGTTCCCACTACTGCCCCTGCTGATGCTTCTCAGCCAGCCAGTCCAGAATGCACCAACCCACATCGAGGTAATGCAGTTTGAAAATGGGTCTTCAAGGCTCAGAGCTGCCCAAGGGGCCCTGCAAGTCCATTTGCAATTTCCCTCATTGAAGTTACAGTGTTCCACCAGCCATTTTGCAGCCATTGGGGTAGCATTGCCGAGGCTAGGCAAGGTTGTCTATCGTACAGACACTAAGGGAAAGCAGAACAGTGAACAGTTGAGTATTGCATGCATTGTTAGAATTGTTGTTGGACAAGGCTGGTATGGAATGGTTGGTTTGTTCTATCTTTTATGTCAGGATTTTATCCGAGCATCCTGTGATGGTGCATGGCAGAGGAACGGAAAGGTGGGGAGGTGTGGGGCAATGGAGGCCCGGGGATATTTTTCAAGGGAAACAGAATCTGATAAGATGTTCACTGACAGCATGCAGCAATGACCGCCCAGATGCCTCCTAATCTCCCCTCCCCTTAATGTGATCTCTGAACGTCTCGTGGAAAAGGCAACGACCTCATAATTGTTAGGTTGTAGAGCCACAGTACACAACCATGGATTTTGAGAATTGCTGTTGCTTGTCAACATTATTTATAGAAGAAAAGAACTACTGAGGAGGAAGTACTAGAAGTTAGAAATAAATATTGCAATAAATTTGCAATAAAACACATTCTTTACTGTCTGATTGCAATACATAATAGATACGTTGAAGTTAATTTTAGTGTGGGAAATTTCAAGCTGTGTGGTGATGTTCTGTCGACCAAAATAACCACAAAGGAAACATGCGCTGAGCCTATACAAAGCCATTTGTCCAGTCACTTAAATTAGGGCAATTAATAGCCCTGGATCATGGACTATCTTCAAGGACAGAAGAGCAGCAACATAATGGCATAGAGGTCAGAGGGGAAACATGTGCAGACAGGAACTATGCGATATTTAAAAAGAAAAAAAGCTGTGCTTTAAAAGCCTGAATCAAAAGAAGCACAGGAGAAAGAAGGCCTGTGTATATTGGCCTGAATTCTCTGGCTGTTGGGATTCTCTGTTCCTGCCAGGAGTGCACCCTCTCCCATAGGTTTCACAGCGGCTTGGGGTGGCTTCAATGGAAAATCCTATTGACAAGTGGCTGCCAGTGAAGGGTGCGTACCCGAGAGACACGTGGCTGAAGATTTCAGCCCTACGTTTCACAGCCTTAGAGCTCTTCACTCAACTCTAAATTGTGAAAGACTCAGGGCGGAATTCTCCCCCCCCTCACGCCGGGTGGGAGAATCGCCCGGGCACTGAGCAAGTCCTGCCACGCCGTCCTGACGCCCGCACGCAATTCTCCCACCCCACCGAAACCGGCGCGGTGCGAATCACGGCTGGCCGTTGGGAGAATCGTCGCTTGCCGTTGGCAATGGGCAAGCGGCGATTCTCCGGCCCGGATGGGCCGAGCGGCCTGCCCAACACGACAGGTTCCCGCCGGCGCCATCCACACCTGGTTGCTGCCGGCGGAAACAGCGCGGGATCGCTGGGGGGGGGGGGGGGGTGGCCTGTGGGGGGAGCGAGGGGGGGTTCCTGAACCGGGGGAGGGCTCAAAAGGGGTCTGGCCCGCGATCAGTGTCCACCGATCGGCGGGCCGGCCTCTTTGAAGGAGGACCTCCTTTCCTCCGCCGCCCTGCATGATCGATCCGCCATCTTCTTGCGGGGCGGCCGCGGGAGGACGGCAACCGCGCATGCACGGGTTGGCGCCGGCCAAACCGCTCATGCACGGGTGATGTCATTTACGCAGCGCCGGTCACATCATTTACACGGCGCCAAAGCCCAACGCGCGTAAATGACGCAGCGCCGCTCCTAGCCCGCCGGGAGCGGGAGTATAGGGGGCTGGGAACGGCCTCCGACGCCGGAGTGAAACACTCCAGTTTTCACTCGGGCGTCGGGACTTAGTCTCCCGATGGGAGAATTGCGCCCTCTGAGTGGCATTGTTAAAGGTCTAATAAATCACATCTAAATTATGTTGGTACAGACAAACTGTCATTTTATATGATCTTTCAAGTCTGTTTTTTTAAATTGATCTAATAATCTATTATTTCCTTTTATATTGTCCAACACTGCCCTTATTAATTCAGTTGCCTTCAAAGATTATGATATTGTAATCAAATTATCTTGAAATCCAGAAGTAAATGATATTCAAGAATTTGAAACATTTGGTTACTTTTAACCTTTCTTACTCCAGATGGTTTTCACCCATGCCATTTCTAATCACCCTCATAGGTGAGTTCCCACTAACAGTCTTGATGTCAGAAAAATATTTTGGCAACTTGCCCCTGATAATGAACAGAATGGCCTTTCCATTAATGTAGCCACTGGAAGTATTGTACATTTCCACCAAGGCCCTCCAGTCCCTCCGATCAAAACGTCAGCTGTCATGCAGCTTTGATCGGCATGAGCCCAAGCAGAAGTGGGGCAGTGCACTATTTCTGTCCACTCAAGGTCATGATGGCTGACCCAGGCATGATTTCCAGGGTCGACTCTTTGATAGTATTTTAGTCTGGCACTGGGTATCAGAAATGACAGATTGGGTGGCTGCCCGTTGGGGGACATGTAATAACATGCTGTTGCACGGTTTAAGGCCTGCAGTAGTTTAAAGGAACATTTCTAATCATTTCTGCTGTCGCAATCAAAGCTTGGAGCAGAAAACATAGATGACAGGCCTGCAAGAGGATCAAAAGCCTTCTGTTTGCTGGTGAAAGTGCTGCTAGATGAAATGAGGCAGAAAAAAGAGACCTACAGGGAGCCTGGACAGGGAGCCTGGAAGAGCTGCCCAGTAAATTGTAATGAGATGATTAAGGCAGTGAGTGCCAACTGTACTACCCCATACAGGTCCAGAAAATAAAGGGTTACGTCTCCTGCCTGTCAATCATCTAATTGCATTTTAACTTTGAAATTTCCAAATCCTTGCAGTATGGCTAAAATGTCTTCAACATGAAATTTTGCTCTTCCCTCCCCACTAATGCTGCCTCTGACCAGCCCAGCGTTTCCAGCATTTTCCACTTATACTTCAGAATTCCAACATTTGCAGTATTTTATTTTTGTTACCTTGAAAAAGTTATCAAGTACATTAAGATAACAAGAGCAGTCACACCTTGGCAACACCTCTTGGCATATTTTGTGAGGGCCACGAAGAATCCAGCACGGGTTTCAAGGATACAAAGAAATAACATTTATTTAAACAAACATATATATACACAACAGCAGCAACCTCACTTGCTGCTGACTCCATTCTGCTGGTTACAAACTGGCCAGCTTTATTTATACAGGGAGTCTGCTAATGATTTCTCCGACCCCCTCATTGGGGAAGCTCATACTCCCACAGGATTTTGGGATTGTCGTTAGTCCCCAGACAATGGTAAGCAGGCAGGTTATAACATCCCTCCCCCACAAAGTCCAAGGAATCCACCGAAGACCCTGGCAAAGGAGGACTTCGGACTCGTTTTGCCGCAGGCCGGACACCATTTGCACGAGGCGCTGGTACGGGTGGCATGTAACGAGACGGAGACCGGCGCTTCCTTGATGAACGGCGTAACGGTTGTACATCCATGGCCCATAGGCCCGAGGATTTCCCCTCTGATGCGTCCTGTGTCTCCATCTCGGAGTCAGAGTCTGCTGCCTCTGTTATCTCGGCATCTCTATCTCCGCGCGGTTCTGTAACAACCTACACAGGCTTTGAGTGAGGCACCAGAGGAAGATTGCGAGGACTACTTTAGAACATAGAACATAGAACAATACAGCGCAGTATAGGCCCTTCGGCCCAGGATGTTGCACCGAAACAAAAGCCATCTAACCTACACTATGCCATTATCATCCATATGTTTATCCAATAAACTTTTAAATGCCCTCAATATTGGCGAGTTCACTACTGTAACAGGTAGGGCATTCCACGGCCTCACTACTCTTTGCGTAAAGAACCTACCTCTGACCTCTGTCCTATATCTATTACCCCTCAGTTTAAAGCTATGTCCCCTCGTGCCAGCCTTTTCCATCCGCGGGAGAAGGCTCTCACTCTCCACCCTATCCAACCCCCTGATCTTTCCATGGTCTCTGCGGCTGTAGAAATGAGCTCCGGGGGCGGGGAATCTTTGGAAGGGATAGTCTTCTGGACCGAACATGGTCTACATGTTTGCGTTGGAGATGACCCTGGGCTTGCACCTGGTAAGATATAGGGCCCGTTTGGCGAAAGATTATGCCAGGGACCCACTGGGCACCACCAGCAAAATTGCGAACGAACACTGGGTCACCGGGCGCAAACTGCCGAATCGGACGATGCCGAGAAAAACCCTGTTCCTGCCGTTCTTGTGTGCGGTGTACTTTTGCGCCAATGTCCGGGAAAACCATACTAAGGCGGGCGCGAAGTCTCCGGCCCATTAGGAGTTCTGCGGGAGCTACCCCAGTCACCGCATGGGGGGTGGTCCTATACGAAAACAAAAAGCGAGTCAGTCTCGTGTCCATTGACCCGGAAGACTGCTTCTTTAGGCCTCGTTTGAATGTCTGCGCTGCGCGCTCCGCCAACCCATTTGAAGCCGAGTGGTAAGGGGCAGTGCGGATATGGCGTATGCCGTTCATCTTCATGAACCTCGCAAACTCCTCACTGGTGCACCATACAGGACTATGTGCCGAACCTTTGACAGGACTGGCTCCGTCTGGGTCCACTCACGGATCTGTGATGCCGTGACAGGCAAAGTGTCCATACAATTTAGGGTTGCAACCACGTCACCGGTCGTGGGGGTCGACATGGGGCCGGTCAATAAAGGCAATCGCTCAGTGCGTCAACATTCGCTATCTGTGTTCCTGGTTTGTGCTCCAGAGAATACTCGTCTGCAGTGAGCAACAAAGCCCAGCGCTGGATCCGTGCGGAGCAATGGGCGGTATTGGCTTATCCTCTCTGAAAAGTCCCAGCAGAAGCTTATGATCAGTCACGATAGTGAAGTGGTGGCCATACACGTACTGGTGGAAACGTTTCACCTCAAAGACCACTGCAAGGCGCTCCTTCTCGATCTGCGCGTACTTTCTTTCCGCTGCAGTCAATGTGCGGGAGGCGAAAGCTATCGGCTGCTCGGCCCCGTTCTCCATCTTGTGGGACAGGATGGCCCCAATACCATACGGGGATGCATCACATGTGACGAGCAAAGGTTTTCCAGGATCATAGTGTGTTAGTAACCCAGTAGTTTTTCTTTAGCAGAAGATGCAACGGGGCCAGCGTAGTTGCCAGATTGGGGAGGAACTTCCCGTAATAGTTTACGAAGCCGAGAAAAGAACGAAGATGCGAAGTGTCAGTCGGGGCGGGGGCCTGTTGAATCGCGTGCACCTTCTCTGCGACGGGGTGCAAACATTCACGGTCCACCCGATAACCCAGGTAGACTACTTCCTTCGCCTGAAAGACGCACTTTGTGCGACGTCAATGGACTCCAGCCTCCGAAAAGCGTCTAAGGCCAGCCTCCAGATTTTCCAAATGTTCCTGCTCCGACGTCCCTGTTATCAAAACGTCATCTAAGTAGACAGCAACGCACGGTAAACCTCTCAAAATGCCCTCCATAACGTGTTGAAAAATAGCGCAGGCAGAGATACTCCAAAGGGCATTCTGTATGAACAAAGGGCCTGTTCATACAGGCCCCGGTGTGTATTAATCGTTATATATGGTCGGGAGGCAGGGTCCAGCTCCAACTGTAGGTAGACGTGACTCATATCTAATTTTGTGAACGAGAGTCCACCTGCAAGCTTTGCGTAGAGATCCTCTATGTGAGGCATTGGATATTGGTCGAGTCGGGAAGCTGTATTCACTGTAAGTTTATAGTCGCCGCACAAGCGAACTGTGGCATCTGGCTTCATTACAGGTGCAATTGGTGCTGCCCAGTCAGCGAAACGGACGGGCCTGATAATACCCAAAGTTTCCAAACGAGTGAACTCCCTTCTACCTTCTCGAGCAAGGCGTAAGGCACCGGGCGCGCCCGGAAATAGCACGGCGTGGCTCCTGGTTCGATTTGGATACGGCTACGGCCCCTTTTATTTTCCCCAAACCGGGCTGGAATACATTTGGGTAT
Source organism: Scyliorhinus torazame (assembly GCF_047496885.1). NCBI lineage: Eukaryota > Metazoa > Chordata > Chondrichthyes > Carcharhiniformes > Scyliorhinidae > Scyliorhinus > Scyliorhinus torazame. Next base: position 115,975,440 of record NC_092722.1, on the reverse strand, counting down.
TGTCCTAGCACCTCAGTCAACCCTCCAGAAACTTTTTGAAGGATGTGCTGCCATTGCAAGCACAAATGGCGCAACCAGTCCCGACCCAACAGGCTGGGCCCATGGCCGCCCACCACGATAAGTGGGAAACGTCCCTCCTGGTGTCCATAAACAACAGGGGTCATCGTAGTTCCTGCAATGTCCAATGGTTCCCCTGTGTAGGTGGCCAACCTGGCCTGTGTGTCGGTTAATGTAAGGGTCTGTATACCCTGCTTGATGTGGTTGAATGTCCTCTGGGCGATCACGGAGACCGCTGCGACAGTGTTCAACTCCATCTCAAGCGGGTGACCATTGACCCGTACTGTCACCTTAATGGGGGCCACACGGGGAGCTGCCACAAAATGCAGCTGCAGGCAGTCGTCCTCCGTCTCCACGTCCTCAGGAGTAGTCGCCGGAGGTTCATCCACATGGAAGGTACGGCCCCTGGGCTGGTCCCAGTTTCGGTTGGAACGACGGTGCCTCTGGCGCCCCCATGACCGACGTCCGCAACGGGGTCGGCGCCTACAAGTCTGACACGGACATGGCTCCTCATCCATTGGTTCTGGAGAAGGCTCCCTTTGGGGTGGAATATCCGATGGCCACTGGCGTCGATCCGGACGTCGTCTCACCCAAGGTACCGCAGGAGTGCGGGGGGACGTTTTCAGACAGAAGGGGTTGCGCCCCAAGGCATGCACTTCCATTCCCTGTATCTCCTGCACTCCTCGTTCTGCGCTCTCTCGGGACAATACTATTTGAATGGCCTGTTGAAAGTCAATGTTGGCTGAGCTAACAACTTACTCTGGTGGCCGCATTGTTAATACCGCAAACCAAGCGGTCGCGTAACATTTCTGACAAGGCCTCACCATAGTCACAGTACTCCGCAATCCTGCGTAGCCTGGATATAAAGTCGGCAATGGATTATCCTGGGGTCCTCTCAGCGGTATTAAACCGGTAACGTTGGACTATCGTGGACGGGGTTGGGTTAAAATGCTGCCCCACAAAATTCACAAGTTCAGCAAACATTTTGGTGTCCAGCGCAGCTGGGTACGTAAGGCTCCTAATCACCCCAAACGTATGCGGGCCGCAGGCGGTGAGCAATATGACCACCTGGCGCTCGTTTTCGGTGATATTGTTTGCCCGGAAATAGTAACGCATCCGTTGTGCATACTGGTTCCAGCTTTCCAGCGCAGCATCAAAAACATCCAAACGTCCGTACAGAGGCATGGTGTAATAGAAAACAGCTTCCAACCTGTATCCAACCAAAATTCAGGGAGGTGGCTTCAGCAGTGTAGACAGCTATTCACTTTAACCCTCGTCGCCAGTTTTGTGAGGGCCACGAAGAATCCAGCACGGGTTTCAAGGATACAAAGAAATAACATTTATTTATACTCACATATATATACACAACAGCAGCAACTTCACTTGCTGCTTACTCCTTTCTGCTGGTTCCAAACTGGCCAGCTTTATTCATACAGGGAGTCTGCTAATAATTTCTCCGCCCCCCTCATTGGGGAAGCTCATACTCCCACAGGATTGTGGGATTGTCATTAGTCCCCAGCCAATGGTAAGCAGGCAGGTTATAACAGCATCCCAGCCTCCGTCCTCATATATATTCTCTCTTAAAAAGTTTCACAAGGAAAGCAATTGCATCTACTATCAAATGAACTACGCTGATTTAGGGACCTGGGTTTTACTGCATGTGACAGTAACAAAAAGTAATTTGGTTCCTTTTTCAAGAGAAAGACAGCCCATGGGGATGTCAATCGTGGCCCAGTGGTATCAGGCTCACGTCTGAGTCAGAAGATCCCAAGTTCAAGTGTGACTCCAAAAATGCTGATGGAGTGCTACAATGTCGCTCGTAAGAGCTCCTCAGTGCAGGAAATGTGATTAAGTGCAGCCTCGGCGGGGCATTTCCTATTGAGGCCCTCAAAAAACCAGAGCGCCATTAGATAGTGGGGCCATTCCTAGCGCTTGCCCCTACAATCCTACCAAGAATGAACTCTGTCTATTTTTGGTTAGATCACCCCCCTGCTGCTACGCCCCAAATAATTCGAAATGTTTCTTTTATAATCCACGAAAGGGAGCTGAAAAGGCCTCAGCAAGAATCTGAAATTGGCACGTCCAAGAGTGTAGTATTCCCCTAGTACTCCACTAAAAAGGCGGGCACTATCAACCAGAAAAAAATTGTGTGTCTGGTATTGGGTGCATATAGCAGAGTGTTTCTTGGCTGCTGCCTCGGGGGGTTTCTCTCCACTGAAGCTGTATTTCGAGTCATTTCTTGCTCGCGAGCTTCTCACAGATTGGGATGCCATTTTGGACGGGTGTCCCAATCTTTCCCCCCCTCCTCCCCCAAACCTTTGGGAGGCCTCTGGGAAGTCCCCCTCACTCCCTTCCCTGAATCAGGGATCGGGCCTGGGGGACCCCTGCATGTGTAATGTGGGGTGCAGGGCGGGCCCCAGGACCCCATTATAGGTGCGTTGGGACATGGGGACGGGGGGGGTTTGGGGTTACGTTGGGGTTCGAGAGATCAGGACGCTATTTAAGAATGGCATTCCAATCACTTTTTGCACTGAGGAGTTCTGACAAGTGGAGATCCTCAGTGCAGGAAACGGGACAAAGTGTGGCGTCAGTGGGTAGTTCCCCGCAGTACGGTGTTTCATGGTACTGCGGGCACCGGGAGACACCCGACTAAACGGGCTCATCACGGGACTCTGTTCCAATTTGAATAAAGTATTGTTAATACAATGCTCAAATGTGGAAATCCAAAGAAATCCTCATGTACAACAGTGGCATAAATGTCTCTTAGAAACATAGGACCAGGAGTGGACCATTCGCTCTCTCAAATCTACTCTGTTATTCAAGCTCGATCATAGTTGTCATAATATACACCAGTATATCATGGTGCAGACACACACTGATGTACACACAGTGGGGCCAATCAACATACTGTAGCCACCTAAATTGGCCAACTCCCGATTTAAAATGGCGAACGGCAAAGGCTGATGGGAAAGTCAGCCAACATAGACAGAAACCAGCAGCTGCAGGTTTGCTGTGTATTTACCTCTGCAAAGGCCAGACAACATCGATACCAGCGACCATCAGCATAACAAAGTAGCAGCCATCTGCATACTGATGAGCAATCCCCGGGAACAATAAGTAACATTTTGGACACACAAAGCAAAGCCAGACTCCTCAGTGCCAGCAGGAGCCAACACAAAGGAGGTGAACGAGCACCTCAAGACCACCCATCGATCAGGGAACCGCTCCAATATTGGAGAATATCGAACCAAGCGATTGGGAAAAAGTCCAATCACTTGGGACCAGGTACAGGGTCCGCCCCGAAAGGCAGGAAGCCCCTGGGGACTATAAGAGTTAAGCCCCAAGTTCAAATCGCGCTCTTCTTCACCTCTGCGCCCTGCCCGGGTCACCCAGCAACACGAACCAACATTGACCATGACTGGTGCAGTGACGACCGACAGAAGTAAGTCTTAATTCAACGCTCGCTACGAGATAGGAGCTCCTAGCTACCAATCCGTACCAACTTCGAATCCCACAGACTCAGAACTCGAACGAAAGGCGATTCGTTCCCCTGACCTGGTGGGCCAGTCCGAAGTTAAGTATAGGCCTGTTAGTTGTAGAAGTAGCTTAGACGTAGAATTTGTGCATGAGCAGCGATTAATGTGTATAATAAATGTGCTTTGATGTAAATCTTACTAATCGGTGTATTGGGTTATTGATCATTACTCGGACTTGAACCTCGTGGCGGTATCATAAAGATACCTGGCGACTCGAGAGCAAAGGTAATAAAACAGTGCAATTGAACCAAGGAGAAAATCAGCAACAATACACAACACCACAGCCAATCACCAGTGAAAGCACATGCACTATAAAGACAGGGGACATCAGAGTTCCCACTCATTCGAGTTGCAGCTAGCTAGGAGCACAGAGCTCACAGCCTGCAACACAGACATTCACCATGTGCTGAGTGCATCAACTGGTTAGGACAAGACAAATGTCTTTAGTTAAAGCTAGTATCGTATTTACCCACAGTTCAAGTATGTTTAAATAGTTAACCTTTTAATAAAATAGTGTTGCACTACTTCAAGTGTTGGTGACCTGTATGTGATCCAGAACACCCAACACATCATGATACCTGGTGTGGTTGCATACTAGCACTTCTTAGGCCTACCTGCAAGTGATCTGCCTTCCGCCAGCATTCCGTCATTCTGCAATATGGACAACGTCAGCCTGCCGCCGCTGCACCGCATCGCCGGCAACCTTGGGGCCAACTGGAAGATTTTCAAACAGCGCTTCGAGCTCTACCTCGGAGCCACGGACAGGGAGGGTGCCTCGGACACCAGAAAGATTTCTCTTCTCCTCTTCACAGCCGGGGACCATGCCAACCACATTTTCAACTCTCTCACCTTTGCAGATGACGAAGACAAGACGAAGTTCAAGACGGTTCTACTCAAATTTGACACTCACTGCAACGTAGAAGTTAATTAAAGTTTTGAACGCTACGTGTTCCAGCAGCGTTTGCAGGGTAAGGACGAACCTTTCTAATCCTTTTTAATGCACCTGCGCATCCTTGCAGCTACGGGCCCATCTCCGACTCTATGATACGCCACCAGATCGTTTTTGGTGTACAGTCAGACCCCCTACGTCAGCAGCTCTTCAAAGTAAAGCAACTCACCCGAGCGACCGCCATCGAGACCTGTGTCCTACACGAAAATAACACCAGTCGGTACTCCCATGTACAAGCGGCTGAAATGGCGCGGCAAGGTCCCCACGAGGCGGAACGGGTCCAAGTGATTGAACACCTCCAGGGCCTCAGCCTGGATGAGGGCGGCTATTTTGCGTGCGTTTTGCGGACTCCCGCGCTTGTACTCACCAAACGAGGGGACGGCGACATGGAGGAACGTAATGCGCAGGCACACAACACGCAGGAAAGCAGCGCGCATGCGCGGTGGCGCAGCGAACATGCTGACATCACGACGTGCTGCAATCGTGGCTCCGCCCATTTAAAGCGGCAATGCACCGCAAAATCTCAACAATGCCTACGATGTGGAAGACTTGGCCACTATGCTGCCTGCTGTCGAGCAGCTCAGCCTTCCAATTCATATCGCTTCAGCCAGTCTCGCAGGAACGTTCGGGCAATTCAACCCACGGTCACCGAGTCCGATTCCGACCTCCCACACAGCAGTGACACCGAGGATCCGAAGGCGCCTTTTCGAGTCGGTGTCGTAACGAAAAACAGGCTGTCCCCGAAGCAAATACACCAGCCGCTGTCGGTATACAGCATCGATCCAGACGATGAGTGGTGTGCCACCCTGACAGTCAACCAGTCCCAAATACGATTTCGCCTGGCCACTGGTGCCTCCGCCAATCTCATGGCGTGGTCTGCTTTCCAAAGCCTTTGTGCCAAACCAACCATTCTCCCATCGGCCTGCCAGCTATTGAACTACAATGGCAACATTATTCCTGCTACCAGCTCATGCCAACTCGAAGTGACGCACAAGTCACGAAAAGTCATCCTTCCTTTCAAGATCGTGGGCTCCTCGAAGGACTCTCTGCTTGGCGCACAGGCGTGCAAATTGCTAAACCTCATTCAAAGAGTTCACTCTCTTTCCCCTAATGACACGCCTGCCTTCCAGGAGGCTGGCTTCAGGGCGCAACTCAACGCCATCATCGACCAGCACCGCGACGTCTTCGAAGGCATGGGCACGCTCACATATACTTACAAGATCATACTCAAACAGAACGCCACGCCTGTGGTGCATGCACCTCGCAGAGTCCCAGCACCCCTCAAGGACTGCCTCAAGCAGCAGCTGCAGGACCTCCAAGACCAAGGAGTGATCTCCAGAGTTACGGAACCAACCGACTGGGTCAGTTCCATGGTGTGCGTAAAGAAGCCTTCCGGCGAGCTCAGAATCTGCATTGATCCAAAGGATCTGAATCGCAACATAATGAGGGAGCATTACCCAATCCCCAAGCGCGAAGAGATAACATGCGAGATGGCTCGGGCCAAGCTCTTCACCAAACTTGACGCCTCGAAAGGATTCTGGCAAATTCAACTAGACAGATCCAGCAGGAAATTGTGTACCTTTAATACCCCTTTTGGCAGATATTGTTACAACAGGATGCCATTTGGGATCATATCGGCGTTAGAAGTATTCCACAGGATCATGGAACAAATGATGGAAGGCATTGAAGGTGTTCGCGTCTATGTTGACAACATAATCATTTGGTCCACCACCCCGCAGGAGCACATCAGTCGCCTCCAACGCGTGTTCAAACGCATACGGGAGCAGGGCCTACGCCTCAACAGAGCCAAATGCTCCTTCAGCCAGACGGAACTCAAGTTCCCAGGGGACCACATCGCCCAGTTGGGTGTGCGGCAGGATGCAGACAAGGCGGCTGCCATCACAGCCATGAAAAAGCCAGAGGACAAGAAGGCGGTCCTCCGATTTCTGGGCATGGTCAACTTCCCAGGGAAGTTCATCCCTAACCTCGCCTCTCATACCACAGCTCTCAGGAACCTGGTCAGGAAGACGACAGACTTACAATGGCTTCCTGCCCACGAGAGCGAATGGACAGAACTTAAAACCAAACTTATCACGGCCCCAGTTCTTTGATCCAGCGAAAGAGACAAAAATTTTGACCGATGCCAGCCAAGCTGGCATTGGGGCAGTGCTCCTGCAACGCGATGAGGCCTCATCATGGGCCCCCATTGCATATGCGTCACGCGCCATGACCCCCACAGAACAGCGCTACGCGCAGATAGAAAAAGAGTGCCTGGGCCTGTTGACCGGTGTCGTCAAATTTCATGATTATGTGTACCGCCTTCCCCAATTCACCGTCGAGACCGACCATCGCCCGCTGGTCAATATAATACAAAAAGACTTGAACGACATGACGCCTCGCCTCCAGCGCATTCTGCTCAAACTCCGGCGATGCGACTTTCAGCTCGTATACACCCCGGGCAAAAACCTGATCATAGCCGACGCTCTGTCCAGGGCAGTCAACACCCCATGTGTCCCAGACGGATTTGTCTGCCAGGTTGACGCCCATGTGGCCTTCGTGGCCTCCAATCTACCGGCCACGGATGAACGCCTCGTCCAAATTCGCCGCGAGACAGCGGCTGTCCCCCTGCTACAGCGTGTCATGCACCACCTAACAGACGGGTGGATCAAGGGCCAATGCCCGCAGTTCTACAACAACAGAGACAATCTGGCGGTAGTCGATGGTGTCCTCCTGAAGCTGGACCGCATTGTTATCCCGCACAGCATGCGCCAGCTCGTCTTGGAACAGCTACACGAGGGCCATCTTGGCGTGGAGAAGTGCCGACGCAGGGCCCGAGAGGCTGTGTTCTGGCCCGGCATCAATGACGACATCGCCAACAGAGCTCAAATGCCACCCCTTTCAGCGGTTCCAGCCGGCCCAACCACGTGAGACCCTACAGCCCCATGAGTTGGTCACGTCCCCTTAGTCCAAGGTCGGCATTGACCTGTTCCACGCGCTGGGCAGGGACTATATTCTGATTGTAGACTATTTTTCAAACTACCCAGAGGTGGTACGTTTGCATGACATCACATCGTCTGCAGTCATCCGTGCCTGTAAGGACATCTTTGCTCGTCACGGCATCCCACTCACTGTGATGTCGGACAATGGCCCCTGCTTCGCAAGCCAGGAATGGTCCAACTTTGCCAGGAGGTACAACTTTGTGCATGTGACATCCAGTCCCCCTGTACCCTCAATCCAATGGCAAAGCGGAGAAGTGCGTCCACATAGTCAAATGGCTCCTCTGCAAGGCTGCCGGTGTCGGATCCGACTTCTACCTCGCCCACGCTCGGCCCCACTGTCCACTGGCCTGTCGCCAGCCCAGCTGCTCATGGGTCGCACCCGGAGGATGACGGTGCTGTCCATTCACGTCCCAGACCTCGACCACGTTCCGGTCCTTCAACGAATGCAACTGTCTTGTGCACAGCACAAGGCGGCTCATGATGCCCGTGCAGCTGGTCTCCCTGCTCTGGCTCCAGATGACAACGTCCGAATCCATCTTCCGGATGGTCTGCAACTGCTGTGGTTCTTCGGCAGGTGGCTCCCCGCTCGTTCCTGGTTCGTCTACCGGATGGTTCCATTCTGCGCCGTAATCAACGTGCCCTTCGTCTCGTTCCGCGCTCGCTACATGATCCTCCGCCAGTGCCACGCCCTCCTGTTGTCCCCAACCTGGACTATGCAGAGATTCCGGTTACTCTGCATTCTCCTCACTCTGACGCAGTCCAGCCCGCTCCTCAGCTGATGGCTCTTGACCCACCCTTGAGGCGGTCAACCAGAATTCGTCGCCCACCTCAGAGACTTAATTTGTGAACTTTGCACTAATGGACTCTCTGGTCTGTTCTGTTCATCTGTTTAATCATTCAAGTGGTTTGTATATAGTGTTCATCTCGTTATTTGTGTGACACACTTTTTTTCTGCACCAGGCACCTTCCCCTGTAAATAGCTTAGTTTTATGTACATAGTCCTGTAAATATTTTGCACACACATAGTCAGGAACATTCATCACACACTATTTATTGTCACGCAGGCACATTTTCTTATATAAAAGGGGGGATGTCATAATATACACCAGTATATCATGGTGCAGACACACACTGATGGACACACAGTGGGACCAATCAACATACACAACACCGCAGCCAATCACCAGTGAGAGCATACGCACTATAAAGACAGGGGACATCAGAGTTCCCGCTCATTTGAGTAGCAGCTAGCTGGGAGGACAGAGGTCACAGCCTGCAACACAGACATTCGCCATGTGCTGAGTACATCAACTGGTTGGGACAAGGCAAAATCTTTAGTTAAAGCTGGTTTCGTATTTACCCACAGTTCAAGTATGTTTAAATAGTTAACCTTTTAATAAAATAGTGTTGCGTTACTTCAAGTGTTGGTGACCTGTATGTGATCCAGAACACCCAACACATCAATAGTTGATCTACATTGTCACTCCATTTACATGCCTGGTTCTGTAACACTTTATATTACTGCCTAACAAAACTCTATTAACCTGGGATTGGAAATTTTCAATTGACCCAGTCTCAACAAATCTTACAGCAGTACACTGCGCACTCCAACTCTTTCCTTCAACCCCCCACCCGTATTCATAATTTTAAAAATACACACACCTGGACTAGCCAGAAGAAAAACACCAATGGAAGGCGTACAGTGAGTTTCAGATCAGATTCACAACAACTGATTTGTCATAGCAGGGTGACAAAAAGTGCAAATAATTATTTGTCCTTTATATGCCTGGCTACACTGCTGCAATAAGGAACTAAGCGCAGGCCATGCAACAGCCAGTTCATTACCTTCTCTCAACTCTGCATTTCTGTGACTCAGTGCTTTTGAGATGATAAGCTCTTCCTCAGGAAATAATTCTGTTTGAGTGTGGAATACAATCACATATATCTAGAGCCTACTATACATTTTTGAGATTTAAAATTTATCAATGCAGGCCTTTCAAAGATGTTAAATCAGAAATTGCACACTTTCAAGTCAGAGAGGCATAGAGTTTTTAACAGCACAGAAAGAGGCCCTTAGCCCATCATGTCCACGCTGACCATCAAGTACCTATCAACTCTAATCCCATTTTCCAGCAATTGGCCCATAGCCTTGTATGTTATAGCATTTCATAAATGTTGCAAGGGTTCCCGCTATACCATCCTTTCAGGTAGTGTGTTCCAGATTCCAACCATCCTCTGGGTGAAAATGTTTTTCCTCACATCACCTCTAAACCTCCTGCCCCTTACCTCAAATCTATGCCCCTTGATTATTGACCCCTCTGATAAGGGGAAATGTTCCTTCCGATCCACCATATCTAATCCTCTCATAATTTCATACACTTCAATCAGGTCCCACCTCAGGCTTCGTTGCTCCAAGGAAAACAACTCCAGTCTCTCTTGATAGCTGAAATACTCCTTCCCAGTGAACATCCTGGTGAATATCCTCTGCACCCTCTCTAATGCAATCCTTCCTACTGTGTAGTAACCAGAACTGCACACAGTACTCCAGCTGCATACTCACCAGCATTTTATAAAGCTCCATCATATAGTCTATGCCTCGGTTAATAAAAGGTAAGTATCCCATATGCCTTCTTAATCACCTTATCTACCTGCCCTGCTATTTACCTGGATCTATGGACATGTACCCCAAGGTCCCTCTGACCTTCTGTACATTCTAGGATCCTACTACCATTCAACGTATATTCCCTTGTCGGTCCTCCAAAAATGCATCACCTCACACTTTTCAGAGTTAAATTCCGTTTGCCACTATTCTGCCCATCTGACCAGCCTGTCTATGTCATCTGATAATTTCATGCTTTCCACCTCACTGTTTATTGCACCACCAATTTTTGTGTCATCTGTAAATATACTGATCATACTCCCTATATTCACGTCCAGATCACTAATGTGCACTACAAACAGGAAGGGACTCAGCACCAATCCCTGCAGAATATCATTAGCCACAAGCTTCTAGTGACAAAAACCATCTTTGACCATCACCCTTTGCCTCCTGCCACTGAGTCAATTTTGGATCCAGTTTGTCAAATTGCCCTGGATCCCATGGGCTCTCACCTTCTTGATCATTCTCCCATTTGAGACCTTGTCAAAAGCCTTAAACAAGTGCAATTGTTGTGTGTGCGCAGAACAAAAAATGATGCAAATTAATTAAGAACAAGTAGCTGCAGTCACTGGCATCAAAAATACACAAATAAGCAGCAGAAAACTGAAAGATTGTATTGTATCTTTTGTTTTCTCTGAAAATCAATCTTGAAAGTAAAACCTATTAAATCATTCAAACACTTTTGTGAAACTGATTCATGCAAGCATCTTCGGCGGGATTCTTCTTTGGCTGCCGGAAAAATCGTGAAACTCGATTGGGCGGAGAATAGGTCCTGAAGTCGAAATCGCGACGGGCGGCAATTTGAAGGCAAATCGCAATTCTCCATCACCTCGACAGCGGCGTCAATGCGGTACGGAAAGCATGTACAGTAAACACCATTTGCATATGATTAGTGGGCCTGACCCAGTATTCTGGGGTTTCTGGGATTTTCCATCTCCGATGGGCCGAGTTCCTGATGGCATGGATCACTTGTGCTTTTAATAATCATGAAACCAACTTTGTGGCTGATGAGTGAGATAGAGGAGGTGGGACACAGAGAGGCGCGACTGCGGTCTGGTGGGTAGCTGGTGGCCTCAGTGGCCAGGGTACCCAGTCATGGTGGCCAGTATGGATGCCAGCCTGTGGGGCAGGGTGGGGGTTTGGCACCCTTCGGGTAGGGGGGCTCGGGTTACAGGTGTCTGGGTCGCGGGTTAGTGCTGGGGCACAGTGCTGCCCACACACCCTGGCCGCTCTGAGAAGGTTGTGCAGTTTTTTCTGGCACTGCTGGCCGGTCTAGACAGTGTTGATGACGGCGCTCACCGCCTCTGCCACCTGCGACCAGGCACGGCGAATGGTGCTGGCTGGCAGCCTCCTTCCCCGGCCGGGACACATGGTGAACTGCCCCTCTGCACTGTGTCCAGGAGGGTCTCCAGCTCGGTTCCGTCAATCTCGGCACAACTCTCCTGGCTGCCATCTTGTTGGCTGGGGTGGTGTGTGTGGGGAGTGAAGTGTGTATATGCGGCTGCAGCTTGTCAGCCCCCCCAGTGTCAATCCCGGATCAAGCGAATCTGGCACCATTTTTCCTTAGAATCGATTGGATTCCACGTGGCGCCAATGCTAGCCCCTTAACAGTAGCTGAATTGCTTCCAGTGTGGCTGCCAGTTTTGCTGTCGTGGAACTCCACAAATTCGCGCTGGAGTCAAATTAGTCTCAGAAATGGAGAATTCCACCGCTTGAATTTTTAAGTTCCTGTGTTATTTACGTAACAAAAATAAGAATTGGATTGCATTAAACAATCGGAGATGAAATATAGGCCGCAATTTAATCAAAAGGTTTAGAAGAGTGGTAATGAGTGGGAACTGTCGCTCGGCCCGGTGAGACTGTCACCGTTATAAAACATCAATTGGTCCACTTAATGAGGCCCCGCAGACTTCTTGCTGCAAATCATGGTCCCGATGGCTGATTTGCCAGCCCCTTGCTAACAATGGAGAGCAGCAATCAAACCATACGGCCCATCTCATCCAAGCCCCCTCCTCAACCCCCAAGTACCAGACCCCCACGAGGCGTGCAGCTAAAGACGCCCCTCTGTGTCCCTCCCCGCAGGAAAAGTTGATCCACAACCAATGGGAGAGGTGCCGGATATCAGAGTCCTCACACCCTATGAGGAACGGAGCCTGGAGGTCGCGGGGGTGGCTGAGGACCGAGCAGCGAGCACCATAGAGGTTGCAGCACAATGCGGAGGTGAGGATCCATGGCCCCCACCCAAATGACCTGTCAAATGTGACTTGTTAATGCCATACAGACTGGCCCATCCCTCCAACTGACCATGTGACCACATGTCCATTCACTTGCAGGACCTCCAGCTGACGGCGCTGACCCATCCCCTGCCACCTCCCACCACCTCGGCTTGAGGGAGAGCTCCAAGGATGCCACCGTTATTGTGGCATTGCTGTCATCCTCACCCTCCACCAGTGCAGAGACACACACCTCAGTGGACGACAGTGCCATGTCCTTGCGGACCTGACACCATATAAAGTTACTGTGACAATAAAAAGTTATTGGTAATATTATTATTAAGTCCACGCTCAAGCGATCCCAAGGCGTGAAAGTTCAGGCTGCGGTAACCTTGATGGCCACCGGGAAGGGGTATCCTCCTCCTCCATATGGTGCCAGGTCCGCAAGGACATGGTACAGGTGCCACCTCATTCACTTGGCGAGGCGGAGCCTCCTGCGGCACATGCTGCCCACCATCTATTCGAAGGACCAGTATCGCCTGTACACCTTGGGCCATCGTGGGCCTCCCCCTCTGGGTCCCTTCCTGGCCGGATGGGCAGCCGAGCCTTCAGGGTGTGGGGTAGGCCCTGCACATGGGCTGCCGCCTTGAGTCTTTATTGGCACCTCCTCTGGCGCCTGACTGCCTGGCCGGCCAGCAGCACCACTCGGGCAAGTTCCACGGGGTCCAAGATATTGTCCATCCCATGTAATATCTGTAAGGAATTGGAGAGGTTGAGAGACTGATAATCACAGTGTCCTTCACCCTAGGACAGTCCAGTCCACCCATTGCTCCTCCTGCACCCCCCCCCCCATCAAATACCCCTGGCCACAGGGAGGAGGGAGGGCCCCTGCTCACCGGACCCTACACCCTCTACCCCAGACACCCGCTAGTAATGTTACCTGGACCGGGCGCCGGTTCCCTCCGTGGTGCACAGCTCCATCATCTGGTCGCTGTAATGCCCCCAGTGCTGGGGCCCAGCCCCTGGGTGTTTGGATGTTGGCCGCTAAGGCTGTGGTGTTGCCTCCGCTGTGTTCAGGCACAGGGTCCAGACATCACGGTCTGATTGGAATGCTGAGCAATAACTCCCACATGCTACATGGCACACCTGCGCATGGGGATTCACTTGGGACCTGTGACGTGCAATTGAACTGCATTTCTCAATTCCTATTAGCTCCTAGTTTGGTGATAATTCTGTGCTTAAATCACATAGTTTTGAGACTGTGTGCTGAATATCACTAACTGTTCTCTGACCTGAGACCTTCGGTGAAGAATGGATAGCTAGATTTTAACATATCTCAGTGGAAGGATATTTCAACTTTTTTATTTGTTCATGGGATGTGGGCCTTGCTGGCCAGGCCAACATTGCACGTCCGTAATTGCCCTTGAGAACAAAAGAGCAAAAGAACTAGGAGCAGGTGTATGCAATTCAGCCTCTCGAGCCTGCTCCGCCATTCTATACGATAGTGTCTGGGCGGTACGGTGGCACAGTTGTTAGGTACCTGGGTTCATAGAATCATAGAATTTACAGTGCAGAAGGAGGCCATTCAGCCCAACAAGTCTGCACCGATCCTTGGAAAGATCACCCGACCTAAACCCACACCTTCACACTATCCCCGTAACCCAATAACCCCATCTAACCTTTTTGGACACTAATGGCAATTTAGCATGGCCAATACACCTAACCTGCACATCTTTGGACTGTGGGAGGAAACCAGAGCACCCGGAGGAAACCCATGCAGACACGGGAAGAACGTGCAGACTCCGCACAGACAGTGACCTAAGCCGGGAATCAAACCTGGGACCCTGGAGCTGTGAAGCAACTATGCTAACCACTGTGCTACCGTGCTGTCCAATTCTGGCTTTGGGTCACTGTCTTGGTGAGTGCCTAAAATTCATCTTGTGGACAGTAAGCACTGTTGCCACTCCGTCGGTAGTGGAGGGAGTGAATGTTGAAGGTGGTTAACGAGGTACCTCGCAAATGACCTGTTTTGTCCTGGATAGTGTCAAGCTTCTTGAGTGTTGCTAGAGCTGCATTAACCCAGGCAAGTGAAGTTTATGTCATCAGACAACTGACTTGTGCTGTGTAGATGGAGGACAGACTTTTAGGAATCAAGAGGTCAGTTACTCATTGCAGAATTACTAGCCTCTAACCAGCTCTTGTAGCCACAATATTTATATGGCTAATGTGTCAAGGGGAGATGATTGGATCCTCTCCTGTTCGAGATGATCGTTGCCTGGCACTTGTGTGGCACAAATGTAACTTGCCACTTATCAGCTCAATCCTGAATATTGTCCAGGTCTTGCTGATGTAGAAATGGACTGCTTCAGATTCTGAGGATTCACAAATAGTGCTAAATATTGTGCAGTCATCCACAAACATCCCCACTTCTGACCTTATGTTGAAAGGAAAGTTATTGATGAAACAACTGAGATAGTCGGGCCCAGACATTACGCTGAGGAACTGCTGCAATGATGTACATTTTACTTTGTACTAGATGTGACTCCAACCAGTGGAGATTCCCCAATGCACCCCCCCACCCCCCCTACCCACACCCCACAATCAACAATTCCCATTAAGTCCAGCTCTGCTAGGGCTCCTTGATACTATACTCAGTCAAATGCTGCTCTGATATTAAGGGCAGTCATTCTCACCTCACCTCCTGAGTTCAGGTCTTCTGTCCATGTTTGGACCAAGGTTGTAATGAGGTCACGAGCTGAGTGGCCCTGGTGAATTGTCCTTCAGGCATAGGTCTCAAAGAGATAAGGATGTTTTCAGTAGTATAATACATTAGGTCATTATTTCTTCCCCAGTAAATTAAGGAATGCACAATATTTACCCAGAAAGAAGGTTTGATGATCAATATAGCAATTGTAATCCCAACATAGCCAATTAATGTGATTATCTCCTTCTATTGTGGATGGATTACTCCAGACGGGTCTATCAAGATTGATCCAGACAAAGATCTTTAAATATTTCATTTGCTGATAGAGAGAGACTGCTGTTCATCAAGAGTACTGTGTTTTCCTTTGTTTCCTTTCTTCTCTTTATGTCAATGTTTAGGTATATTATTGATATGGAGAATGCCAGGGGGTTGACCTAAATAAATTATTGAACCAAATAAAGCTAAAAGAAACTAAATATCAGCAAGTTACAATAAGTGTCCCATTATTTTTTGTAATCCTGTCAGTATTATTTCAGCTCCATCATACCCTCTAGCTGAATAATGGCTGAATAATTATTTTTCATATCAAATAGGAAATAAAGTGTTACGGGGCAATAGCAAACAAAGTGACAAATCTGAACTTAAGAGCATGCTAGCAGCACAGAAAAATGTGAGAAATTGTGCTGCGGTGTCAACAGAAAAGGCATATACACATTGTAACAATCCAGTTCAGAAACGGCATTTGAACCTCTGTGTATAGGCTGCTGGTGTTTAAAGCAGGGGTTCTCAACACTTTTTTGCTTCTTCCCACTTTATAAAAATTTCAGATGCCCTGGAACAAAATTAGTTGTACTATTAAAAATATATATTTATTGCTCTTTTTAAATGTTACTTAATGTGAAACCTGTTCTAGGTGTTTGTTTGAAGATTGTTCCATGGCCTTGCGCCTCCTTGCATCAATCGTCTCTTCCATCTCCGACAACAATTAAAATATATGTCCGCCTCCAATTCTGACATCTGCTCATTGTGGATTTCCATTGCTTCACCACAGATGCCTGTGCCTTTAGTTGGCTAGTTTCAAAGCTCTGGAATTCCCCCCCCCCCCCCCCCCACCCCCCCACACCTTTGAAAAGTCTCTCTAGGCCTTACTCCTCGATAACATTTTGATCACTGGTATTAATATCGCTTGATGTGGCTCAGTATGTGTAACAATGCACTTTCACAGTCTTAATTTGTGTATACAAAAAGGATTTATGAATAAGAAAACAATCGCCTCATGGCTGCACTGAGCTCCCTACATGTCTCCTGCCTAAGAGGGCACAACACCCCCTGGGGTGATTACCCACTCTGAGTCCCCCAAGCCAGGTGATCATTATTCTGCTATGTTGCCCTTAAAGGGACAATCACCACATCCCTCCCCCTTTAACTCCTTTATACAATCTTCAATAACTAAGTTACTCAATCCTGAAGTCGAACTAAACATTGTGTACATGACTTGGACAATTATAAATTGAGTCTTTGAGGGGGTTTTCTGTTTCTTATAGAGCGGTGTAATTCCATAGTCTGAGATGCTTCCACAGGAATTAATAGGAACTGCAATAACACGTACCTCTTCTGGCACAGGCAGTTCATTACTACTTTCTTCCACGGAGGCATCAGTTATGTCTGTAACAGGTTGATCAGGTATATTGGTACTTGGATGTTTGAAAACATTTCTTCATGACAACATTGACTGCTGGAGCATCCTTCTACTTCTCAAATGATCCACATATTTACAAATGGTCTGACCCTCCATGTCTATTTTGTACGACAGGGATCCGGTCTCAAGAGAAAATAATTTCCAGGATCTAACTTGATGCACTATTCATATTATGACACCATGCTGTATTGTGTACTTCATATGAGTTTTATTTATTGTTGGTGGGGTGGTGGCTCATTGATGAGATCTTGAGGCGTTTGTGAAATATAAACACTTTTATTGGTAGGCTTTTATTTTCAGACTTAAATGGTCTTGAATGGAACTCTTTCATCGAGGCTTTCTGTATACTGTGTTCTGTCCTCGACTGTTCTCTGACATTTGGTTACGTACATCACTCTGTGGGCAGTGCCAATCCCCAGCTCCAAGTTGGCCCATACTCTGCCAAGCATCTTTTCTGAGAATGCATGCAGTCACATATCATCACAATACAACAAAGTCTTATGTCTTGACACTTCTTTCACAATCTTGGTCTGACACGTGTGAAGGAATGGTCATGGTACTCTGTTTCTGGTACTTAGGTCTTATGAATAAAATTTGGCTCTTTCCAACATTTCAGTTCAGCCTCTTTTTCATCGAACATTTTCTCATATTTGGACTTGTGCTTTTCCATTTATGTCACCATTTCAGCAATCTTGTTCTGACACGCAATCTCAGTTTCTTTCTGTGTTTAAATTGCAGATTCTGCATCAATTTCAAGTTAATTTCTCATTGTCAAGCTCTTATTCTCATGATTCAATTCTTGACAGGACTTGTTCTTATTTTTTAGTTGTTGCAACTTTTTTTCTCTGTTTGCTGTCAGTCATTTTGTCTTGTTTTAATGTCTTCTCCAGAACTTTAGATCTTTGTCTTCTCCAGAACTTTAGATCTTTTTGCGGATTCCTCTTTTTGTTCAAAGTTCCTCATTTCTTTTGAAGTCTTTAATTTCTGAGTCCCTTCCGAGAGGAAGCTATCATGTTCTTCTTGGACATATACATTTCACAAATGGAACCTTCATTTCTACTTGTCTTAACTTCAGCCAAACCCTTTTGGCTTCACTGTTGGTCAAATCTGTCTCCAATGAAGTGTTGATTTGTTCCCATTCTGCAATTCTCTCATTTCCCTTCTAGTGGGGTCTTCTATTGCCCTCCTTCCAGGGTCTTCTTTTTGCCCACTCTCTGGGGCCTTCTACTGCCTCCCATCGGAGTTCTACTTTTGACCTCTTTTTGAAATCTTCATTGCCTCATATTTTGAGGTCATGGTTGCCTCCTTTGAGGTCTTCTGTTGCCCCTTCATTCAGGTTTTCATTACCTCCTCTGAGGTCTTCATTGCTCATGAATCCTCTATCTGGAAGTGTCAATTTTCCTGTCGATAGCCGTTTGTTCCCTCTTTGGGTTGCCACTTGAAGTGTATTGCCACTTTAAATGTATTACCCCTTGGGTATTATCACTTTAAGGCAGTCAATTTTTTTTCCACTCAGCTGCCAGTGCTGCTGGCCTTCTGTCTGTGTTTTTCCCGTGCTTCTGGAGTTTTGGCACGAACCTGGCTGTTGTTTTTTGAACTTTTAAAATTCCTTCCTTTTCTAAGGGAAGGCCATTTCAGCGATCTCTGGTGTTTTCTCTTCTTTTTGTTCATTGGAGAGTTCATTTTTTTCCCTTGAAGGTGCCAGTTTTTTGATTGTTTCACTCGCTCTTGGAGAACTGGTGCTGTAATTGTCAGTCGAGGCCGTTGTTTTTTTTAAACTTGTGAACTTTCCTTTTTAAAAAAAAACCATTAAGAATTTCTCTGCTTGCTTGAAGCCTATCAGTGCAGGGATTACTGCAATGGAACCCGCATAGGCTCTGCTTTGATCCTGCACATCGGCAGCTTGTTAGTTTCAGCCCCTTGGTTCTTCCTGCGTTTTGGGCACCTGGCTGCAGCTCACTTGGGGCATTTTTCTTTTACTTAAAGCACTGCTTTCTGTGTTCTCTTTTAAAAAAAAATTTG
Organism: Scyliorhinus torazame; assembly: GCF_047496885.1. Classification (NCBI taxonomy): domain Eukaryota; kingdom Metazoa; phylum Chordata; class Chondrichthyes; order Carcharhiniformes; family Scyliorhinidae; genus Scyliorhinus; species Scyliorhinus torazame. The sequence goes on along the minus strand of NC_092722.1, from coordinate 115,956,602 downwards.
CAGCAACTCTGTTTTTTTAACTTAAGTTATTTTTATGAAACTTAAACTTGCTACGCAGAGTTATTTTCTCTTATTTTTTTTCCAGATAAACTATTTCTTTCTCAAAGTTTTTATTGTACCAGCCAATTCAGGTTTGTTCTGCATCTGTCCCTCAGCATCTCCATTGCACTGACCCTCGCAGACCACCTCACCGTCTAGTCTGTAATGTATGTGGAGGTACGTTTCTCCATTTCACTCAACCTTCTTGTGGATTCTGACCCAGGGCTTGCCGCATTCTCTCCGTTGCCCATGCATCTTGGACGTGCTCAGCTTTTTCGATTCTAAATTACTCAGTATCTGGCAATGTTTCAAGTGGGTCTATTCACCCAAAGAGAGGAATTCTGGTGAGTACCTATTTTGTTCAGACTTTGATTAAAATAGGATACTCACAGCTTTTGGGCCAGAGGCAATGTCATGATGGTTTTATCGTTTTGCGTAATTTACCAGCCGATCTTGCTGGAATTGGGATGCGACACAGTCGCATTGATCCCCCGGCAGAGGCCTCGTCTGGGATTTGCTCGCCATGCCTCGCGAGATCCAATGGGATCTTGCAAGACGTTGCGATCGAGCTGATCTGCATATTAAATTGTTGCAGTCAGGTACATTTTTAATAGCACTCACTGGAGTTAACCAAGGTGCGGGATCTAACCCCCTCGCCTTGGAGACCCCAAGCGAGCACCAGTTAGCATTGGTCTGTACAAACGGAGACCAGGTGTACCAGCACCTGGGGAGGTTCTCCCAAGGGGTCGGGGGCCCCTGGTTGGCTGGGCTCTGGGCAGGGTGGTACCCTGGCACCCTAATGCCACTCCGGCACCCTGGCAATGCCACTTGGGCATCCTGGCAGTGCCACCTGGGTGCCACCCTGGAACTATCAGGGTGCCTAAGTGGCACTGCCAGGTTGACAGGGCCAGTACCCAGGTGGCTGTGCCAAGGTGCCCAGGTGGCATTTTGCCCATGCGGGACTTTGGGCCGGGGGTGCCCTGCCCTTATTAGGTGGGAGGCTCGATGACCCCCTTATAGGTGAGCTTAGGCATTGGGAGCATCCAGGGACTGCGTTGGGGGAGTCTCGAGATCGGGGCATCATTTTTAAATAGTAGGGGAATTCATCAGAGCAGGAAACTAGACTAAGTGCAGCCTCGGCAGCTCGTTCCCTGCTGTGGCCCTGAAATAAAGCAGTGTCCCGTTAGATAGCAGGGTCTTTCTCGGCAGTGCGAGCTTCATGCGCTTGACATGGGACTCTGTTTCATTTCCGTTAGATCACGTCCATCGTCTCCAAATGTAATGATGCACTTTCACAGATGTCATTTGCGAATTCTGAAAGGACTTATAAATAAGAACACAGCAGCCTCATGGCTGCATCTAGCTACCCATGTGTTTCTAGCCTGAGAGAACACTCCATCCCCTGGGGTGATTACCACTCTGAGTCCCAATTGGTCTCCCAAGCTTACTCTGCTGTGTTGCCCTTAAAGCGACAATCACCACAAATCACCACAAGGTTCATATGAAATGCCTTTGTATGTTTTGCTACATTAAAGGCATAATAGGAATGCAAGCCCACGTTGGGGCAATAGGCACTACTGGGATTTGATAGATAGTGTGGGAGAGGTTAGCTCAGTAACAATAGCTGAATTGCCCTGGAATCAACATTCAGTTTAAATCAATTGTAAATTATTCAGCAAATATTGCAATTGTTTCAAAAGTAGCATCAATTATTTACCGACTGTAGAGTCTTACAAAATTGACCTGCAACATTATCCCTCAACTTTAGAAGTGTTAGCCTGTCTTTTGGCTCCATCTGTTCCTGAACCTTTGAAAGCTTCTGCTCAATGGAAATTTAAATACTCCAGCATTTCTCAAGTATCTTCCTTAATTATTTTTAGAATCTTCCCCTCTTTTTCACTGAGATTTCTGATTAGGGCATGTTGCTTGCACTGTCTCGTATGTATGTAGTCTGTGTTGTAGCTTAACCAGATTAGCACCACAATTTTAGCTGTACAGCAGGCTTATAGAGATGAATTACAGTTTCATGAAGCTCATGTTTTTAACTTACTGATTTGAATTACATTTTTTTCATTATTATACTAAGAAGTCTTACAACACCAGGTTAAAGCCCAACAGGTTTGTTTCGAATCACTACCTTTCGGAGCGCTGCTCCTTCATCAGGTGAATGAAGAGGTAAGTTCCAAAAACATATATATAGACAAAGTCAAGGCGATACTTTGAATGCGAGTCTTTGCAGGTAATTAAGTCTTTACAGATGGAGCAGGTTAAAGAGTTGTGAATTGTCTCAAGCCAGGGCAGTTGGTAGGATTTCACAAGCCCAGGCCAGATGGTGGGGGGTGAATGTAATGCGACATGAACCCAAGGTCCCGGTTGAGGCCGTACTCATGTGTGCGGCTCGCCCAACGTTGCCTACCTCATACGCTGCAGGAAAGGATGTCCCGAAGCATGGTACATTGGCGAGACCATGCAAATGCTGCGACAATAGATGAATGGACATCGCACAATTGCCAGGCAGGAATGTTCCCTTCCAGTCGGGGAACACTTCAGCAGACAAGGGCATTCGGCATCTGATCTTCGGATAAACGTTCTCCAAGGCGGCCTTCAGGATGCACGACAACGCAGAATTGCCGAGCAGAAACATATAGCCAAGTTCCGCACACATGAGTACGGCCTCAACCGGGACCTTGGATTCATGTTGCATTACATTCACCCCCCGCAAGCCTGGGGTTGCAAAATCCTACCAACTGTCCTGGCTTGAAACAATTCACACCTCTTTAATCTGCTCCATCTGGACCTGTAAAGACTTAATTACTTGCAAAGACTCGCATTCAAAGTATCGTCTTGCATTTTTGACTTTGTCTATATATATGTTTCTGGAAATTACCTCTTCATTCACCTGTGGAAGGAGCAGTGCTCCGAAAGCTAGTGATTCGAAATAAATCAGTTGGACTTTAACCTGGTGTTGTAAGACTTCGTACTGTGCTCACCCCAGTCCAACGCCGGCATCTCCATTTCATTATTATAGTCATAGCACTCTTCGGCCCACCATATCTGTGCCAACCATCAAATATCAATCTACACTAATCCTATTTATCAGCAATTGGTCAATAGTCTACTATGCCTTGGCAATTTAAGTGCTGATCCAGATGCTTCTTAAATCTTGAAAGTGTATCTGCCTCCGCCACCCTCTCAGGCAGCGCGTTCCATATTTCCACCACCCTGTGGGTGAAACATATTTCCTCAGGTCCCCTCTAAGCCACTTACTCCTCACTTTAAACCTATGATCCTCTGGTCTTGGACACCTCTGCCATGGCGAAAAGATTCTCACGATCTGTCCTATCTATGCCTCTCATAATTTTGTATACCTCCATCAGAGCTCCTCCTCAGCCTCCTCTGGTTGGGGGAAAATAAACCCAGCCGACCCAGTCTCTCCTCACAGCTGAAACTTTCCATCCCAGGCAACATCTTGGTGAATGTCCTCTCTGCCCCCTCCAGTGCAATTATATCCTTCTGATGCTGTGGCGACCAGAACAGCACACAATATTCCATCGTCATTCTTTTCTTTTTTTAAATTTAGAGTACCCAATTCATTTTTTCCAATTAAAGGGCAATTTGGCCAATCCACCTACCCTGCACATCTTTGGGTTGTGGGGGCGAAACCCACGCAAACACGGAGAGAATGTGCAAACTCCACACGGACAGTGACCCAGAGCCGGGATCGAACCTGGGACCTCGGTGCCGTGAGGCAGCAATGCTAACCACTGCGCCACCATGCTGCCCCTCATAGTCATTCTGCTATTGACAGAAATGGGTTTAAATTGAGCCTTTAATCATGCAAATTTCCACCTGCCTCCTTGAAGTTAGAACCATCCCCGCTTCTTGTCCCACCATTGATAAAATGCCATGGCACCAGGACCATGTTGTGGAGTCATCCCAACATCGCTCCCCACAATTTCCCAGCCACACAGCCCACATCCCAGGGACTGGTAAAACCCTAGCTAGTATGTGCAACTGCGCTGCTGGTATACTTTGTGATGGATGGACTGATACAAAATGTTGAGATACAATGGTGCTAAGCACAATACTGTTATGGCACTATTTTCGCCACGGAAAATGGAGATTCAAACAAAAAGGTGGAAATTGCTGGTTCAGAAGCTTGTTCGGAAACTGGTTCTCTTTGGAATTAATCATTCCTTTGCCATGTCTCTTTGCCATGAAATGAAGACTGGCTCAAACTATCTTCTTCCTTCACAGTCCTGTGTCTTCTTCAGCCAGTTATGTAGCAGTTAATGATAGCCTTGGCCCAAAGACGGTAAATGACACAGGGTAAAAAAGACTGGGCTTCTCAGAATCCGCCATATAGGAGCAAGTAAATAAACCAGGCACAATGTTGTGGCATTGGTGGCAATGTCATGGTGGACAGCATGGTAGCATTGTGGATAGCACAATTGCTTCACAGCTCCAGGGTCCCTGGTTTGATTCCGGCTTGGGTCACTGTCTGTGCGGAGTCTGCACGTCCTTCCCGTGTGTGCGTGGGTTTCCTCCGGGTGCTCCGGTTTCCTCCCACAGTCCAAAGATGTGCAGGTTAGGATTGGCCATGATAAATTGCCCTGAGTGTCCAAAATTGCCCTTAGTGTTGGGTGGAGTTACTGGGTTATGGGAATAGGGTGGAGGTGTTGACCTTGGGTAGGGTGCTCTTTCCAAGAGCTGGTGCAGACTCGATGGGCCGAATGGCCTCCTTCTGCACTGTAAATCCTATGATAATCTATAAATGTTAAAAGATAAAGTTTACCATCAAAGCAGGAAGCCCATTTGTTCCCATACATGGATCAGGAAGCATTTCCTTGTCATTTTACTGGGTTTTGTTGAGAACCTTGGAACCCAGAAATTGGGCTGTATTCCAGGTCAGGAAACCGGAAGTGGCTGTGGAGGGATGTCCATCATGATCTTCCCAGCAGTGACCAATTAAGAAGCTGCAACAGGGAGCCCTGTTCAATTAAGGATGATGAGTGAGCCAAGGAACTGACAGGCTCAATTAAAGAGCCCACAGCCCCATTGGGCGAGATGAGCACTGCCATGTAGGAAGAAGAATGTAAGGGCACCTCAGAATGGATATGCCCCCTGCAGAGTTATAAAAGGGTGAAATATTAAGTGTGGCCACAACTGTCAGGCCTTCAGTGCACAGGAGGAATCCTCAACAGCTGCAACTCTCTAGCACCAGAAGCAAAAAGTGGGGAAATCTGTCGGCAGATTTGCTGGACCCCCAACCTGCTGTTGTGAGACTGCCATCAGGTTGGGCTTCAGTCTCAGTGGCAGTGGTGCTGGGGGTGAGAGAGGGAGGAGCAGGTGGTGAAAAGGGAGTGCATCCACTGTTGGGAAGAGACTGCTAACTGTAGAGTAAAGGGTTAATATCAGGAGCACCTGATACTGGTGTAACTATGATGAAATGTCAAATGATTAAGTGACGATGATCTGGTGGGGAACAGAAATACAACCTGAGTACTGAGGTGTACATAGACCAGTAAATAAATATTTTTTTTACAAGTAACAGGTAGCATTCTTAGGATAACAAGCTAACGTCATCTCGACCCTGACTGCAAACAGCAGCTTCACCAGTTGGACCCACGTTGAGACTTAATTCAGCCCAATTAGCTATATATGGTTTCAGTTTAACCAACCACATTCCCCGGGATACTTTAGATTTCAGCCATGGTTCAGTGGTGGCACTATCTCTAAGTCATGAGTTTGTAGGTTCAAGTGAAACTCAAGAAACTTGAGTACAAAGTCAAGACTGACAATTCAACTGCACTGTAAGAGGTGTCAACATTTCTGTTTGACTTTCAACCGCAGTCTTCCTGCCCTCATGGGCATCCATGAAATTTCCCAAAGACTATTTCAAAGAAGAGCATGGCATCCTGGCCAGTGTTTACCTGTCAGTCAATTTTATTGAAATAGAATATTTGTCCATTGCTGTATGTCTTACCTTGGCCTGTGCAAATTGGCTGCAGGGGTTCCCATACTGTTACAGGGACCACACTTCAAAAATTAAAGTGTTTTATTGGCTATAAAAGTACTTTTGGGTATCCTGAGGTCAGAAAAGGTGCAAGATAAATGTCTTTCCTTTACTTTTTACCCACCTCCTTGGACCAACTGTGTTCAATCAAAAGCAACATGGATTGGCATGTGGTGTATGGTGTTGAACCTTTCCGTTATAACACCAGCTGTTTATGTTGTTGAAGTAACACTATCAATTACTGTTATTTTAGTGCATAATTACAGGATGTTTTATGATACAGATTAACGCGCAGTGAGAACTGTTTGAAGACATCCAAACTCATTTTATTTAAGGTCCTTACAGGCGTCAGAAAGATTCAGTGACTGGACTCTCCACATCAGTGGGTTCTCAGACAAACACAGAAGAGACTCCCTGGAGCTTTGCAGGTTGGTTGAAGAGTCCAGGGATTCATCAAACAATGAGGCAATAATGCTAAAAGCGGCAGCCCTTTCCTAACCTCGTACATAACATTCAAACAAGATTGAACTATAAGCTGCAAGTAAGGAAATAAATAGCAGTCGCCCTGTAGCCAACTTTAATGGTGTATCTCTAAATGATGCAAATATTCTAATGTAATTAAAAATGAAAAATGTAAATAAACGCTCAAAAATGAGGGCAAACTTAAAGCTCCACTGGTAACATGCCACATTTGTTAGTGGAGGTATTTTTGTGCATTTTGGAGGCCACGCTACTGATTAGCGCAAATCTCACTTAAACTATGACTCTGAACACAAATCTCACTTTTCATGCTACGTCATCACCTATTATGTAGCCTGCTGATACAAAAGGAAGAGTTGCTCCGTGAGAGTGGGATTTTTAAAAGTGTATTGAACTGTTCCTATTGTATTTCACTGAAAAGCTTTTTTATTTTTTTTAGGTTTATTTACAATACGAACATCCACTTGCGTTTACATTCCAATTAAGGCACTTCGCATGAACATTTATCAAACACCAAACCACATTAGGAGAGGTCTGTACAGATAAAAGAGTTATGTTTTGAAGAATGTCTTAAAGGAAGAATGAGAGGTGAAGTGGTAAAGGGGTTTAAGCAGGAAATTATGGAGGTTAATGCCTTGGCAGCTGAAGGGACGGCCAACAATGATGAAGGGATTAAAATCGGGGATGGTCGAGAAGTCTGAATTGGTGCAGTGAATTAATCTGGGCGGGCTTTAGATCTATAGGAAACATTGGGAGAGGATAATAATTTTAAAATCAAGGTATTACTTCGCCAGGAGTCAATGGCCGGGATTTTCCGCTTCCCCTCCCTGCACGGTGGGTTTTCCAGAGGCAGAGCAGATCGCCATTAACCGCCAGCAGGACCTACTGGCTCCACTGAAGTAAAAGAACATTTGCATTGCTCACTGGCCACGCTGCTGTGGAACCCACAATCAGCAGGACTGGAAGATCTCACCGGCGGGAAGGACCGGAAAATCCTTCCTTACTTTGGTCAGAAAACACAAGCGTGAGGGCTGAATGGGGCTTTGTGCTAGTTAGGACATGACGAGCAATTATGGATGACTTGATGTTCAAGGAGGCTAGAACATGAGTGGCTGGAGCATTGCAATAGTCAAGTCCAGAGGTAACTAAGGCATAAATGAGGGTTTCAGCAACAGATGAGCTGAGGCAGGGACAGAGACAGGCCACGTTATGGTGGAGATGGGTGGTTTTCATGACTGCGTGAACATATGGGGCGAAATTCTCCCCCAACGGCGCGATGTCCGCCGACTGGCGCCAAAAACGGCGCCAATCAGACGGGCATCGCGCCGGCCAAAAGGTGCGGAATGCTCCGCATCTTTGGGGGCCGAGCCCCAACATTGAGGGGCTAGGCCGGCGCCGGAGGGATTTCCGCCCCGCCAGCTGGCGGAAATGGCGTTGTTGCCCCGCCAGTTGGCGGAAATGGCGTTTGTTGCCCCGCCAGCTGGCGCGGAAATGCGGCGCAATGTAGGCGGAAGAGACTCTCCCCACTGTGCATGCGCGGGAAACTGCCGGCGGCCGCTGACGCTCCCGCGCATGCACAGTGGGGAGAGTCTCTTCCGCCTCCGCCATGGTGGAGGCCGTGGCGGAGGTGGAAGGGAATGGTGGAGGCCGTGGCGGAGACGGAAGGGAAAGAGTGCCCCCACGGCACAGGCCCGCCCGCGGATCGGTGGGCCCCGATCGCGGGCCAGGCCACCGTGGGGGCACCCCCCGGGGTCAGATCGCCCCGCGCCCCCCCAGGACCCCGGAGCCCGCCCACGCCGCCTGGTCCCGCCGGTAAATACCAGCTTTGATTTATGCCGGCGGGACAGGCAATTTCTGGGCGGGACTTCGGCCCATCCGGGCCGGAGAATTGAGCGGGGGGTCCCGCCAACCGGCACGGCCCGATTCCCGCCCCCGCCCAATCTCCGGTACCGGAGACTTTGGCGGGGGTGGGGGCGGGATTCACGGCGGCCAACGGCCATTCTCCGACCCGGCGGGGGGTTGGAGAATGACGCCCCTGATCAGAAAATAATGACACCATCCCAAAAAGTCTGGTTCAGCCTCAGACAGTTGCCTGGGAAAAGGATGGATTCCGCGACTAAGGAACAGAACTTGAGGCAGGAACTGAAGCCAACTAATGGCTTTGGTTTCCCAATATTTAGCTGGAGGGCATTTCTGCTCATTCAGTCATGGATGTTGGACAAGCAGGCTAACATTTAGAGACAGTGAAGTGTTTGAGAGAAATCATGGTTAGATAGAACTGGGTGTAATCAGCGGGCAGGGTTCTCCGCTCCGCCAGCCCCATGTTTCACGGCCGTGCGCCATTCGCTGGCGGTGGGATTTTACCTTCCCATCGTTTGTTCATGAAATTTCCATTGAACCCCCCCCCCCCCCCTCCATGCTGCAGGGAAACCCACGGGTGTGGGTGCACTTCCAGTGGGAAAAGTGAATCGCAACAACTGGAGATTTCGGCCAGCATATATGGCAAAACCTATGCTGTGTTTTCATATTGTGAAAAAGAAGGACTTTACGCTGGGATGGGCAATGGCTGTCTCGAGTTCCATAGGTCACAACATACATTTAAGTGATTTCCCTAGCTAGCGATACAGCCAAATGTGTGCTTACACTATGAATTTCAGAATGACAACTCAGTGTCCAGGTTTCTTCAATAAACAACAAAATTATAATATATAAAACTAGACTTGTCAAGTAGAAGACAAAACTCACTAACATACAGAATGAAATGTTAAAGTATAATAATTACTCTTTCTAAATACCCTAACTCACACACGCACACTTCAGCAAGCACACATACACAAATGATATTGAAATAGAGGAATCCTGCCAAAAGATTAAAAGCCGACGGTTGAAGTCAAAAAGATAGATGATGGAGTCCTTGAAATGGTGTCCGGGTTATCTGGTTGGCCTCGCAGCATTGGTCTGTGAAACTATCGGTGACTTCTGCACTACTTCTCAGGCGGTATTGAGGAAAGCTAGCCAGCAAATTCAACGCAACTTTTGTTCACTCTCTGCTTTGGCCAAGGGGGGGCACTATTTGGCAGGCCGGATACGCACATGGCCGCCGTCATGTTGCATGGCGCGGCCGCTGCAGGCCGCCGCCATGCTCATGCGCAGACACGGCAATTCTCCCGCCCCTGTACTTACAAATAACTGGGGCCTTGCACCAAATTGGGAGAGCTGCCCCACTAATCAAGCAACAGCCTGACACAGCAACAGACAAATATCCCAGACATCACCATCACCAGCCCTGTCCCACCGACGGGACAGACCCATCAGAGGTGGTGGCAAAGGGGTATGCAGTCAGGAAGGAGTTTCCTTGGGAGTCTTCAACATCGATTCTGGACCCCATGAAATCTCATGGCGCCTTGTCAAATATGGCCAAGGAAACGCCCTTCCAACTACCATCCCACCTCAAATGATGAATCAGTACTCATCATGTTGAACACCAATTGGAAAGAGCACTAAAGATGGCAAAGGCACAGGGTGGGGGATTTCAAAATCCATTACCAAGAGTAGGCAATAGCACCACTACTGACCAAGCTGGCCAAGGCCTAAAGGACAAAGCTGCCAGACTGTTAACTGCAGCAGGTGCGGTGACATACATGTGCACATAATGTTATATAGTTATCTATTGATGTATTCAGTTATCGATATGACCTCCGACCAGCAGGTGGTTATAGGGATCCACCATGTGACTCCAGAGATCCGGCAGTTGGTAGTAAGTCATACCAGGGGACAGTTGCATTAGAAGTAGCTCCAGGAGAATTCACTGAATTCACAAATCGTTACCGTTACAGTTCGTTAATTATGTTTCTACTGGTTCATTTTGTTAATAAACTATCTTACCAGTCAAAGAACTACCACTTTGAAATCTTCAACAATTTATTCCAGAGCTGGAATGGAATTGGCAGCTTAAATTGATCTTTTTCATTTGCCAGTGAGGCTAATGACCAGAGCATTAAAAATGATCACGTCATGAAAAGGGTATTTATGTTAATTATTATGAGCCCCAACATTTCTGCAGCAAGGGCAATTAATGTGCAAATGGGCAATTAATGTGCAAATACTGCAAGTTCATAAAAATAATGGGGAGGAGAAGGAATTTGAATTTTCCTAATTTGTGTCAGGAAAATGGAAGACTTGCATAAATCAACCAGCAGGTTCTGGAGATCCACAATTCATGGGCATATCTCTTACTTTCCTGGCTGACTTGTGCATTATTGACAGAATAAATTGTTAACACGCACTATTTTTCCAAGAAATACTTTTCCAAGGTCTTTAACTTTACAGCGAAGTTTATTTTAACACTACAAATTCCATGGAGAATAATTTACTCTTTTACAGAGGCAAAGTTAGGATTCCCATAAAAATAAAAATGAAATGCATTTTCAGCTTGCATTGTATTCATGCTGAAGATTGTGTTTGTATCAATGGAACCAAACCTCTTTTATCTGAACGATATGAACAAATCCTTCAACATTTCTGCCACCATTGACATCTAAGCTGCCTACCTTACAGCAATGTTTTGAAGATATAGTTTAAAATGTCAGGTAGTGCAGGATTTCCCTGGATCCATAACCCACTCCTTTAGGTTTTCCATTTTGGATACTGCTGGGGAAGATATGTTGCCTTCCTGTTGTCAGGGCCGAGGATGTCACGAAGAGGAGGGAGGATTTTGGATTCCTGAGGCATTGTGACCAATTCTGGGGAATATGGGACCTGTACAAGCTGGACGTGTTCGCATCTCAGCAGGGCAAGTGGGGAACAATATCCTTGCAGGGGTGTTTGCTAGTGCTGTTGGGGAGGTTAAAACTAGGGTCGAAGGTGGTTGAACTGAGGAGGAAGGAGAGGGAAACAAAGTTAGAAATGAAAGACAGAAAAGTAGAAGGCAAAAGTGGAAGGCAGATGATAGCACACTAGGGTACGTTGAGGACAGTCAAAATAGTACTTACCAAGGCTGCTGCTCCCCTTTCTGAGGAAAGTGAAAAAAAAGGCTCACCAAATTCCCTCTTAGAGTTCGAAGCAGAACATTCAAAGATAGAAATGAAAGACAGAAACGAAGAAGGCAAAAGTGGAAGGCAGAGGATAGCTGCAAAAAGGTTCACAGCACATAAAGAACAGTGTGTAAAAATGTTAAAAAGACAAGTGTAAAGGCACTGTACCTGAATGCACAGAGCATTCTGAAGGCAAACTGCCAGAGGTTGTGTACCATATTGGTACCAACTTCAGACCAGAAAAACTTTTACACCAGAAAAGCTGTGCCGATCCTCCGTCCAGTGGGGAGCTAGCAGCCGCACAGCGTAAAGGCTGCAGAAAATTGGTGGGTCCGTGGCCGTGCATGCGCACGGCGGCGGCCTGCAGTGGCCGTGCCGTGCAACATGGTGCCGGCTGCGCGCGGACCCGGCCTGCTAAAAACTGCCCCCCGTAACCAGCCTCGCCACCCCCGGATGACCCCCCCACCAGACCCCAACGAAGGACCCCCTGCCAGTGGAACGGCTCCCCCCAGACTGAATATCCAGGGGTATTCGATATTTAGGAAGGACAGACAAAAAATGAAAGGACGTGGTGTGGCGTTAGTGGTTAAGGCTGAAATCAGTGTAATAGTGAGAGCGGTGTTGGCTCAGAAAGCCTAGATGTAGAATTGGTCTGGGTGGAACTTAGAAGTAACAAAGGATGGATAACATTTGTGGGAGTTGTCTGTAGACCTCCAAACAGTAGTTGGCATTAAACAGGAAATTCGTGATGAATGTAACAAGGGTGTTAGAGTAATCTTGAGTAACTTTAATCTACATATAGATTGGGCAAATCAAATTAGAAATAATACTGTGGCACATGAATTCCAGGAGTGTGTATGAGATGGATTTTTCCAACCAGTGTATTGAGGAACCAACTAGGGAATATGCTATCCTAGATTTAGTATTATGCAATGAGAAGGGATGAATTAATAATCTTGTGTGGGGTACGTTAGGAAGCAATGACCAGAACATGACAGAGTGAGATCCATGATTATGCTGAATCGCCAAATAGCCTACTCCTGCTTCTACTTTCTATATTTCTATGACCACCGTCCCAAAATATCAAGCAGGGGAGGGAACCTAAGGACCACCTGAAGCTTCCTGGCAGTATATAATTGAGGTACAATGCCAAATTTGATTCTGGCCAGTACAGAAAGCATATGAATGAGTAATATAGGTGACTTTCCCTCCTTCAGGTATCTATGGACTGTGTCTTGAACAGGCAACCCTCTCACTCAAAACTTAAAGAAGTCCAGTTAGAACTGAAAAAGATAAATTAACCATTGCGAAGAGTGAATGTGTGTATGAGTGTGTTTGTTATATACATATTTTTCCTTTTCGTATTGAAATGAGAACAAATCTCATTTCATTCCGGTGAAAAAGGGATGTGTCATAATAATGAAGGCGAAACGCCAAAGTACGTCTGGAAATATTGAACTTTAAATACGATCTGTGAGATTTTCTGTCAATACACGTACAAGCCAAAAATGGCTGACGATGTAAAGTCAGTTACTGGCTGAATTGCTGCGGTGAGATAATCTGAGAGACAATGGAACCATCTTGTTTCCAGTCAAAGATACTTCTAAAGCATACAAAAACTAATTGCCATTTATAGTGGAGACAATGGCACATAATAGATTTGTGGATCAACCTTCCAGGACTGTGGGTCAATGACTGGGATAAAAGCCAGCTGAAATGATGGTGTGCGAGTGTGTTTGAAAACTCGCATTTGGCTGTCAGGAGAGCATGACACAGAAGCAAAAACCAGCCAGCAGCAGCACCCCTTCAGAAGGTTTTTTCAGGTACGTCAATATATATTGTTAATTCATTCATGGGATATGGACCCGCATTTATTGCCCATCCCTAATTGCCTTTGAACTGAGTGCTGGGCCATTTAAGAGTCAACCATATTGCTACGGGTCTGGAGTCACGTAGGCCAGTCTGGGTAAGGGTGGCAGATTTCCTTCACGAAAGGGCATAGAATTTCTACAGTGCAGAAGAAGGCCACTTGGCCAATCTTTACAACGATCAACAATGGTTTCATGGTCAGCATCAGACTTTTAATTCCAGATTTTTATTGAATTCAAATTTCACCATCTGCCCATGGCAAGATTTGAACCCAGGTCCTCAGAGCATTACCCTGGGTCTCTGGATTACTAATCCAGTGACAATACCACTGCGCCACTGCCTCTTTCCCTGATCCTTAAGTAAGCCGGGTCTGCAGAGACCGCAGCTGAAAGGAAAAGTGGGAAGCTTCTCTGCCAAACTAAGGAACATGAACCTAGAAACCGACTATTCACCTGCTGAAGTCAGTGCCACTGGGACCTCAAGTCACAATGTCCACAATGCTCAATTATCCACTCCTCACGAGTCAAGGACTGTTTCATGTACCTTTCTTACTTATTTTGGACTAATTTCTCACTTCTGTGTGAATGCATTTGTATGTATGCATGTGTTTTATCATACTCTTGTCTTTAGTGATTGACAAACTCACTCTATCTTTAGCTCAAGAAAGCCTGGATAAATTGCCCCCTTTGAAAACATAAATGTTGGGACTGGGGAAAAGGTATCTGCGAAAGAAGGGGTCCTTTTTAGATTAAACTTGAGATCAACAGACGAGGTTGAATAAAGAAAGGGGGCCAGTTCATCCCTCCTCACCCAGGGCATAATAATTTGGGAGTATCCCAGGCACAGGGTAACAAGTTGAGGGTTCTCACCCGAGGTCACCTCATCTGTGGACTGGCTGCAACAAACCATAATGAAGGAGAAACTCTTCATGCGACATTTAGGAAATGGCTGCATTGCTAACACCAGCACTGTGATATACACCATTCAGACCACTGAAATCCTAGGGCAACGCAATCCAACAACGAATGAATACCGGGGGCGGGATTCTCCGACCCCACGCCGGGTCGGAGAATCGCCGGGGGCTGGCGTGAATCCCTCCCCCGCCGTGACCCGAAGTCTCAGCCACCAGAGATTCGGTGGGGCGGGAATCGCGCCGCGCCGGTCGGCGGGGGCAGGAATCGCGCCGCGCCGGTCGGCGGGCTCACCTCCGCCAATTCTCCGGCCCGCCATGGGCTGAAGACCCGCTGCTGGAATACCTGTCCCGCCAGCGTGGATTAAACCACCTTTTGAACGGCGGGACAAGGCGGCGTGGCAGGCTCTGGGGTCCTGGGGGGAGAGCGGGGTGATCTGGCCCCGGGGGGGTGCCCCCATGGTAGCCTGGCCCGCGATCGGGGCCCACCGATCCGCGGGCGGGCCTGTGCCGTGGGGGCACTCTCATCCGCCTTCGCTATGGTCTTCACCATGGCGGAGGCGGAAGAGACCCCCTCCCCTGCGCATGCGTGGGGATGACATCAGCAGCCGCTGACGCTCCTACGCATGCGTCGCCCGTTCGGCCCCGGCTGGCGTGGCGCCAAAGGCCTTTCCCGTCAGCTGGCGGAGTGCAAACCCCTCCGGCGTGGGCCTAGCCCCTCAAGGTGAGGGCTTGGCCCCTAAAGGTGCGGAGACTTACGCACCTTTGGGGCGGCCCGTCGCTGGAGTGGTTCCCGCCCCTCCATTATGCCGGAATTCCCGGCCGCCGACAGTTTCCCGCGCATTCGCAGTGGGGAGAGTATCTTCCGCCTCCGCCATGGTGGAGGCCGTGGCGGAGGCGGAAGGGAAAGAGTGCCCCCACGGCACAGGCCCGCCCGCGGATCGGTGGGCCCCGATCACGGGCCAGGCCACCGTGGGGGCACCCCCTGGGGTCAGATCGCCCCATGCCCCCCCCAGGACCCCGGAGCCCGCCCACGCCGCCTGGTCCCGCCGGTAAATACCAGCTTTGATTTACGCCGGCGGGACAGGCAATTTCTGGGCAGGACTTCGGCCCATCCGGGCCGGAGAATTGAGCAGGGGGTCCCGCCAACCGGCGCGGCCTGATTCCCGCCCCCGCCCAATCTCCGGTACCGGAGACTTCGGCGGGGGCGGGGGCGGGATTCACGGCGGCCAACTGCCATTCTCCGACCCGGCGGGGGGTCGGAGAATGACGCCCCTGTATCCTGGATTTAAATAAACGCTTGCCTGCAGACTGAAGAAAGAAAGAACCTGCATTCTTATTGTGCCTTATCACATTTGTCAGGAATATCTCCAGGTGAATTATACAATAATAATAATCTTTATTGTCACAAGTAGGCTTACATTAACACTGCAATGATTTTGTACATCATAAAGGATCCTCAGACTCCCACAGCATGACAGCTATATTATGGTAAGAAGTTTTACAACACCAGGTTAAAGTCCAACGGGTTTGTTTCGACGTCACTAGCTTTCGGAGCACTGCTCCTTCCTCAGGTGAATGAAGAGGTATGTTCCAGAAACATATATATAGACAGATTCAAAGGTGCCAGACAATGCTTGGAATGCGAGCATTAGCAGGTGATTAAATCTTTACAGATCCAGAGATGGGGTAACCCCAGGTTAAAGAGGTGTGAATTGTGTCAAGCCAGGACAGTCGGTAGGATTTCGCAGGCCAGATGGTGGGGGATGAATGTAATGCGACATGAATCCCAGGTCCCGGTTGTGGCCACACTCATGTGTGCGGAACTTGGCTATAAGCTTCTGCTCGGCGATTCTGCGTTCTCGCGCATCCTGAAGGCCGCCTTGGAGAACGCTTACCCGGAGATCAGAGGCTGAATGCCCTTGACTGCTGAAGTGCTCCCCGACTGGAAGGGAACATTCCTGCCTGGTGATTGTCGCACGATGTCCGTTCATTCGTTGTCGCAGCGTCTGCATGTTCTCGCCGAAGAGGCAACCGAAGAGGAAAGAGTCGAATTGGACCCCTCCGGAAGGCCGCTGCCCTAGACTCGACATGTATGCTCAAGCCGTCAGGAGTCGCGTCAATGCCAGATTCATCAATCACATTCACAAGACAGCCCCGAACGTCACCCAAGCACAAGGCAATGCCATCCGCGCTCTCAAGACCAACCGCAGCATCATCATCAAACCAGCAGACAAAGGAGGGGCCACTGTCATACTGAACAGAACGGACTACTGCAAAGAAGTATACCGACAACTGAACAACCAAGAACACTACAGACAGTTACCCGCAGATCCGACCAAGGAACACATACACCAACTTAACAGACTGATCAAGACCTTGGATCCAGATCTTCAGAGCACCCTACGTGCTCTCATCCCACGTACAACCCGCATTGGAGATCTCTACTGCCTCCCGAAAATACACAAGGCCAACACCAGGCCGTCCTATCGTTTCAGGCAATGGGACCCTGTGTGAGAACCTCTCTGGCTACATCGAGGGCACCTTGAAACCCATCGTACAAGGTACACCCAGCTTCTGTCGCGACACGACGGACTTCCTACAGAAACTCAGCACCCATGGACCAGTTGAACCAGGAACATTCCTCGTCACAATGGACGTCTCGGCACTCTACACCAGCATCCCCCATGATGACGGCATTGCTGCAACAGCCTCAGTACTCAACACCGACAACTGCCAATCTCCAGACGCAATTCTGCAACTCATCCGCTTCATTCTGGATCACAACGTCTTCACCTTCGACAACAAGTTCTTCATCCAGACACACGGAACAGCCATGGGGACCAAATTCGCACCCCAATACGCCAACACCTTCATGCACAAGTTTGAACAAGACGTACTCACTGCACAGGACCTTCAACCGATGTTATACACCAGGTACATCGATGACATTTTTTTCCTTTGGACCCACGGCGAAGAATCACTGAAACGACTACACGATGACATCAATAAGTTCCATCCAACCATCAGACTCACCATGGACTACTCTCCAAAATCAGTTGCATTCTTGGACACACTCGTCTCCATCAAGGACGGTCACCTCAGCACTTCGCTTTACCGCAAACCCACGGATAACCTCACGATGCTCCACTTCTCCAGCTTCCACCCTAAACACATTAAAGAAGCCATCCCCTATGGACAAGCTCTCCGTATACACAGGATCTGCTCAGACGAGGAGGAGCGTAACAGACATCTACAGACATCGAAAGATGCCCTCATACGAACAGGATATGGCGCTCGACTCATCGTTCGACAGTTCCAACGCGCCACAGCAAAAAACCCCACCGACCTCCTCAGAAGACAAACATGGGACACAACCGACAGAATACCCTTCGTCGTCCAGTACTTCCCCGGAGCGGAGAAACTACAAAATCTTCTTCACAGCCTCAACACGTCATCGATGAAGATGAACATCTTGCCAAGGTCATCCCCACACCCCCACTACTTGCCTTTAAACAACCGCGCAACCTCAAACAAACCATTGTTTGCAGCAAACTACCCAGCCTTCAGAACAGTGACCACGACACCACACAACTCTGCCATGGCAATCTCTGCAAGACATGCCAGATCATCGACATGGATACCACCATTACACGTGAGAACACCACCCACCAGGTACGCGGTACATACTCGTGCGACTCGGCCAACGTTGTCTACCTCATACGCTGCAGGAAAGGACGTCCCGAAGCGTGGTACATTGGCGAGACCATGCAGACGATGCGACAACGAATGAACGGACATCGTGCGACAATCACCAGGCAGGAATGTTCCCTTCCAGTCAGGGAACACTTCAGCAGTCAAGGGCATTCAGCCTCTGATCTCCGGGAAAGCGTTCTCCAAGGCGGCCTTCAGGACGCGCGAGAACGCAGAATCGCCGAGCAGAAGCTTACAGCCAAGTTCCGCACACGAGTGTGGCCTCAACCGGGACCTGGGATTCATGTCGCATTACATTCATCCCCCACCATCTGGCCTGCGAAATCCTACCGACTGTCCTGGCTTGACACAATTCACACCTCTTTAACCTGGGGTTACCCCATCTCTGGATCTGTAAAGATTTAATCACCTGCTAATGCTCACATTCCAAGCATTGTCTGGCATCTTTGAATCTGTCTCTATATATGTTTCTGGAACATACCTCTTCATTCACCTGAGGAAGGAGCAGCGCTCCGAAAGCTAGTGACATCGAAACAAACCCGTTGGACTTTAACCTGGTGTTGTAAAACTTCTTACTGTGCTCACCCCAGTCCAACGCCGGCATCTCCACATCATAACTATATTATGGAGAAGCTATTCTCATATGTTCCTTTTCGCTCTATGAAAACATTTAATCCTGTGAAAATTAGCATTTAAATACTGGGTAGTTTACAATGAATGACATTGTAGGAAAAAATTGTGAGAATCATATAATTTTTTGCTGTTTTATTTAGGCTAGATGTATCTTGACTTTAATATGTCTCTGTTTTCCTGGGAAATTATCTCCCCCTCTCCTCGCTTCACAGTACCTGCAGTTTTCAATTTGTAGGGGATCAGCAGTGGAAGAATAGCAGATAACTACCATTGATAGTTCATGGATTAGTTGGGGAACTGGATACAGGGAAAACAGTGGGCTGGATTCTCCGTTCCTGAGATTAAGTGTGGCAACAGCGCAGGATTCGTGGAGTTCCACGATGGCAAAACTGGCGCCACTGTGGATTGATTCAGCCACTGTTAACGGGCTAGCACCAGCACCACGTGAACACAATCGATTCCAATGAGAAACGTTGTGGGATTCGCCGGATTCGCGATTGACACTCAGAAGGCTGACAAGCTGCAGCTGGATATACCCACTGCACTCCCCACACACACCATCCCTGCCAATAAGATGGCAGCAAGACTCCCAGCCAGACGCTTCACAGATGCCAAGCTGGAAACCCTCCTGGACGCGGTGGAGGAGAGCTGCATGACCCTGTACCCCAGCCCAGGAAGGAGGCTGCCAGCTGCCGTCATTCACCGAGGTGGTGAGCGCCGTCCATCGAGACCGGCCAGCAGTGCCGGAAGAAACTGCACAAATTCTCAGGGCAGCCAGTGTGAGTAGGCAGCACTGTGCCCCTGGCACTAACCTGCATCCCACATACCCGTAACCCTAAACACCCGGCGGGCAGCAGAACCCCCACCCTGCATCACATGTCGTCACCCATACTGGCCTCCATAGCCGGGTACCTTGGCCACTGAGGCCCCCAGCTACCCACCCCCTGAGCTGCATGCCTCAGTCTATCACAGTCATTTCCTGTTTGCCCCCCTCCTCCCAGGAGAAGGCTACCTGCAACCAGCGGGAGCGGGAGAAGTCTGGAGGGGGATTGCCAGACTTGTAGCAAGATGGTTACCTTGCAGGCCGTAGTAATGGTAGTCCTTGCCTGGACACTGCCCCCGTCCTGTGGGGGTCACCCCAGCCACTCGGCCTTTTTCCCCCATCTCATCCCCTCCCCCACCAGGCCAGCCGGGCCAGTGTCCATCCCCCAGCCCACTCCACTGTCGCTCCTCTCCATGTCCTACCTCCTCACCCTCTCCCTCATCAGCCATAACACCGGTTTCACGATTTTTAAAAGCACAAGAGAACCGCGTAATTGGAAACGTGGCACATTGAACAAAGAACCAAGAACAAAGAAAGGTACAGCACAGGAACAGGCCCTTCGGCCCTTCAAGCCTGTGCCGACCATGCTGTCCATCTAAACTAAAATTTTCTCCACTTCCTGGGTCTGTATCCCTCTATTCCCATCCTATTCATGTATTTGTCAAGATGCCCCTTAAATGTCACTAAATGCCCTGCTTCCACCACCTCTTCCGGCAGCATGTTCTAGGCACCCACTACCCTCTGTGTAAAAAACTTGCCTCGTACATCTCCTCTAAACCTTGCCCCTTGCACCTTAAACCTATGCCCCCTAGTAATTGACCCCTCTACCCTGGGAAAAAGCCTCTGACTATCCACTCTGTCTATGCCCCTCATAATTTTGTATACCTCTATCAGGTCTCCCCTCAACCTCCTTCGTTCCAGTGAGAACAAACCGAGTTTATTCAACCGCTCCTCATAGCTAATGCCCTCCATACCAGACAACATCCTGGTAAATCTCCTCTGCGCCCTCTCTAAAGCCTCCACATCCTTCTGGTAGTGTGGCGACCAGAATTGAACACTATATTCCAAGTGTGGCCTAACTAAGATTCTACACAGCTGCAACACGACTTGCCAATTCTTATACTCAATGCCCCGGCCAATGAAGGCAAGCATGCCGTATGCCTTCTTGACTACCTTCTCCACCTGTGTTGCCCCTTTCATTGGAGGCGGAGAATTGCGGCGACCCCAGGTTGGGTCCACTAATGACATGCAAACGGAGTTCACTGTACATGCGTTCTGGAGCGCATTGACGTGGCTGTCGAGGTGATGAAGTATTGCGATTTGGCTTCAAATTGGCACCCGTCGTGATTTTGCCGTCGGAACTTATTCTCCGCCCAATCGGGTTTGGCGATTTTGGCATCAGCCAACGGAGAATCCCACCCAGTTCTCCATCTTCAAGCTATTTTTCTGACAGGAGCCTGTGTATAATTAGATATTCTCTATCATCAAGAAGACAGTGACGGATGCAAAGTTGGAAACAATGTTGACATCTTGGTGGAACCAAAGTTAATTTGAATTTAATTATATTGTTTGCATGTATCTGAATCAAAAACTACTTGACTGTTTGGAATACTTTCTTGGAAGTGAGATAGATGAAAATGTTGAAAATGTTGCAAATTAAGGCAACAATCAAGGTCTAAGTAGATTGAAGAAACAATGCCACCTCAGGCTTCAGAGAAGATATCAGCAGATTTGCAGATTGAAGATCATAAAATATTTATACAAATAAAAGCAATTATCTGGTGGTAGTGGAAGGTAATTTGTATAAGTCGGTATTTTACTTGATTCTGAAAGAATAGCGGAAATGGTATGCTAATAGTTCGCTCCTTCAAGGCTTTCATTGTTCTTAAGGTATAGGGCTGGATTCTTCTGCTACACCTGCCGCAAGATCGCCACGGGCGAGACACAGACAATGGAAATGTCCATTGACCTCGGGCGGGATTCTCCAGTTGCTAGGCAGGCATGGCTGGAGAATCCAGCCCATAGGATATAGGAGCAGAATCAGGCCATTCGGCCCATCAAGTCTGCTTTGCCATTCGATCATGGCTGATACGTTCCTCATCTGTTATCTACAATGCCAAAGACCAAGAGCTGGTTTGCAAAATCAGCCAGAGTATCTCCTTCCTATAACACATGAACTATGTGCAGTCAATTTAGCCTCCCGAGCCTAAACATCTTCAATACGATCATAGCTGATCCCATCATGGCCGCAACTTCACTGTCCTGCCCATTTTCCATAACCCTTCAATCCATTACCAATTAAAAATCTGTCTAACTCCGCCTTAAATTTACTCACTGTCCCTGTATCCACTCACTCTGGGTCGCGAATTCCACAGATTTGGGAGAAGTAGTTTCTCCTCAAATGTGTTTTAAATTTGCTACCTCTTATTCTAAGATTGTGACCTCTCATTTTAGAATGCCCCTCAAGGGGAAGCATCTGCTTTATCCATACTTTTGGCAACTTGCCTACCTCAATTTGATCTCTTGTTTTTCTCCTAAACTCTAGGGAGTAAAGGCCTAAACTGTTCAATCTCTCATACGACAAACCCCTCATCTCTGGAATCAATTTAGTGAACCTCCTCTGAACTGCCTCCAATGCCACTACATCTTTCCTCAAATAAGGTGACCGAAACTTTGCACAATACTCCAGGTACGGTCTCACCAATGCCTTGTATAGTTCCA
Organism: Scyliorhinus torazame; assembly: GCF_047496885.1. Classification (NCBI taxonomy): domain Eukaryota; kingdom Metazoa; phylum Chordata; class Chondrichthyes; order Carcharhiniformes; family Scyliorhinidae; genus Scyliorhinus; species Scyliorhinus torazame. The sequence continues at coordinate 115,934,364 of NC_092722.1, read as the reverse complement.
ATAACACTTCCTTACCTTTATACTCAATTCCTTTTGCTATAAATGCCAACATTCTATTTGCTTTCCTTCTTACCTTCTGCACCTGCATGCTAGTTTTCTGTGACTCATGCACAAGGACACCCAGATCCCTCTGCATCGGAGCACCCCGAAGTTTCTCCCCATTTAGATAATAAGTTGCTTTCAACCAAATGCATGACCTCACACTTATCCACGTTAAACTCCATCTGCCACATTTTGGCACACTCTCCTAACCTATCTTTCATTGCAACTTACTGCCGCACCTATTTTTGTGTCAGTTGTGAATTTGGCTATAGAACCTTCTATCCCTGTATACAAGTCGTTAGTATAGATTGTAGATAGCTGGGGCCCAAAGACCGAACCCTGTGGCACCCCACTAGCTACATTTTGCCATCCAGAAAAAGACCCGACTCTCTGTCTCCTGTCCACCAGCCAGTCTTCTATCCAAGCTAACAATTTACCCCTAATTCCATGTGATCTCACCTTGTGAATTAACCTTCTGGGCGGCATCTTATCAAATGCCTTCTGGAAGTCCAGATATACTACATCGACAGGATCCCCATTATCCACTTTGCTTGTTACATCTTCGAAGAGCTCTAGCAATTAGTCAAAAATGATTTGCCCCTCATAAAGCCAGCTGACTCTGATGGATAGTGCTTTGGTTTTCCAAATGTCATGGTATTACATCCTTGAAAATTGATTTTAACAATTTTCCAACAACAGATGTTAAACTAATTGGTCTGTAATTTCCTACATCTACCTGCCTCCCTTTTTAAATGAGGGTGTTACGTTGTTTTTCCAATTACTGGAACCTTTCCCATGTTCAGAGAATTTTGGAAAATTAGAACCAATGGATCCACTATCTCTGCTGCCACTTCCTTTAACACCCTAGGATGTAGACTATCAGGCCTGGGGAACTTGACTGCCATCAATTCCAAGAGTTTGTTGAGTACCGTCTCCGTATTGATGCTGATTGTACCAAGTTCCACCCTTTCTATTACCTCTGAATTGCCCTTTCCTCCAGGGATGATACTAGTGTCCTCCACTGTGAAAACTGAGGCAAAGTGTTGATTTAGCATCTTTGCCATTTCTGTGTTCCCCACGATTAACTCATTGGTTTGATCTTTCAAGAGACCAACATTCACCTTAATGACCTTCCCTTTTATGTACCTGTAGAAACTTTTGAGATCCTTTTTGATATTATGCACTAGTTTTTTTCATAATTTACCTTAGCCCCTTTTGTTACTTTTTTTAGTATCCATTTGTTTATGTTTGAAAGTTTCCCAATCTTCCAGCCTGCCACTGGCATTTACAATATGATATAACTTTGCTTTTGCCTTTATAATGTCCTTGACCTCCTTGTTCAGCCAGGAATGTTTTTTTACCCCTCTTACTATCTTTTTTCCTCACTGGGATATATTTTAGTTGTGAGGAATTGAGTATCTCCTTAAACAACTGCCACTGCTCATCAGCTGTTCTACCTTTTAGCCTTCCTGCCCAGACTACTCGGGCCAATACTGTCCTCATGCCAATGTAATTTATTTTATTTAATTCCGGAACACTAGTGTGGGACTCCACTTTCTTGCCCCCAAACTGAATTTTGAATTCTACCATACTGTAGTCACTACTCCTTAGTGGATCCTTAACTATGAGATCATTAATTAATCCCTCCTCATTACTCCAAATACAGAGTAGCTTGCTCCCTGGTTGGTTCCCCAACATACTGTTCCGGGAAACAATCTCTAATACATTCAATGAAATCTGTATCCAGGCTACCTTTGTCAATTTTATTCATCCAGTCTATGTGGATATTAAAAAGCACCCATTATTATTGTTGTATCTTTCTTGCAAGCCCCCAGTATTTCCTGGTTTATACTGTGCTCCACTGTAGAACTACTGTTTGGGGACCTATAGATTACCCCTACCAAAGACTTCTTCCCCTTCTTATTTCTACCCAGACTGATTCCACATCTTGAGCTTCAGTGCTTATGTTATTTGTCATTACAGCACCGATCCCTTTCCTTACCAGCAGGGTGTTCCACCTCCTGTTCCTTTCAGCCTATCTTTCCAAAATACTGCGTACCCTTGGATATTCAATTCCCAGATCTGGTCTCCCTGTAACCCAGGAAACCCGAGACACTACACGTGTAGTGTCTCCCACCCGCCCTCCTCCTCTAACCTAATAATAAAACCCATTGGTGTGAGGTAAGTACCATATTTTATTATTATTATTATTTTTTCTTTAAATTTAATTTAGTTGTGAGCCAGATCTTGGTAGAAAGTTAGAGGGATGGCAGGGAAGGGAGTGCAATGTTCCTCCTGCAGGATGTTTGAGGTGAGGGATGCCGTTAGTGTCCCTACTGATTTTACCTGCAGAAAGTGCTGCCATCTCCAGCTCCTCCAAGACCGAGTTAGGGAACTGGAGCTGGAGTTGGAAGAAGTTCGGATCATTCGGGAGGCAGAGGGGGTCATAGATAGCAGCTTCAGGGAATTAGTTACTGTAGCGCACAAAGACTCCATGAGACGAATATAGTGAAGTCGATGAGGCTTTATTAAGCGTGTCTGTTCCCCAGAGCTCGATAGTAAACTGGCCTGCGGGGGAAGACACCGGCTTCTTATACTCCGCCTTCAGGGCGGAGCTTGAGGTCAACGGCCAACCAGGACCCGGGATCTGTCAGCCAATGACATTAGGGCTTCCAGTCCCACATGCCCCCCAATACATACTACCACAGTTACACCAAAGATTGGAGATAGATGGGTAACTGTAAGAGGGACTGGGAAGAAGCAGTCAGTGCAGGGATCCCCTGCGGTCGTTCCCCTGAGAAACAAGTATACCGCTTTGGATACTTGTGGGGGGATGACTTACCTGGGGTAAGTGACATCGAAACAAACCTGTTGGACTTTAACCTGGTGTTGTAAGACTTCGTACTGTGCTTACCTGGGGTAAGCCATGCGGTATGGGCCTCTGGCATGGAGTCTGTCCCTGTTGCTCAGAAGGGAAGGGGGGAGAGGAGCAGAGCATTAGTAATTGGGGACTCGATAGTCAGGGGCACAGATAGGAGATTTTGTGGGAGCGTGAGAGACTCACATTTGGTATGTTGCCTCCCAGGTGCAAGGGTACGTGATGTCTCGGATCGTGTTTTCCGGGTCCTTAGGGGGGAGGGGGAGCAGCCCCAAGTTGTGGTCCACGTTGGCACTAACGACATAATTAGGAAAGGGGACAAGGATGTCAGGCAGGCTTTCAGGGAGCTAGGATGGAAGCTCAGAACTAGAACAAACAGAGTTGTTATCTCTGGGTTGTTGCCCGTGCCACGTGATAGTGAGATGAGGAATAGGGAGAGAGAGCAATTAAACACCTGGCTACAGGGATGGTGCAGGTGGGAGGGATTCAGATTTCTGGATAACTGGGGCTCTTTCTGGGGAAGGTGGGACCTCTACAGGTAGGATGGTCTACATCTGAACCTGAGGGGCACAAATATCCTGGGGGGGGAGATTTGTTAGTGCTCTTTGGGGGGGTTTAAACTAATGCAGCAGGGGCATGGGAACCTGGATTGTAGTTTTAGGGTCAGGGAGAATGAGAGTATAGAGGTCAGGAGCACAGATTTGACGTCGCAGGAGGGGGCCAGTGTTCAGGTAGGTGGTTTGAAGTGTGTCTACTTCAATGCCAGGAGTATACGAAATAAGGTAGGGGAACTGGCAGCATGGGTTGGTACCTGGGACTTCGATGTTGTGGCCATTTCGGAGACATGGATAGAGCAGGGACAGGAATGGATGTTGCAGGTTCCGGGGTTTAGGCGTTTTAGTAAGCTCAGAGAAGGAGGCAAAAGAGGGGGAGGTGTGGCGCTGCTAGTCAAGAGCAGTATTACGGTGGCGGAGAGGATGCTAGATGGGGACTCATCTTCCGAGGTAGTATGGGCTGAGGCTAGAAACATGAAAGGAGAGGTCACACTGTTGGGAGTCTTCTATAGGCCTCCAAATAGTTCTAGGGATGTAGAGGAAAGGATGGCGAGGATGATCCTGGATAAGAGCGAAAGTAACAGGGTAGTTATTATGGGAGACTTTAACTTTCCAAACATTGACTGGAAAATATATAGTTCGAGTACATTAGGTGGGTCGTTTTTTGTACAGTGTGTGCAGGAGGGTTTCCTGACACAATATGTTGACAGGCCAACAAGAGGCAAGGCCACGTTGGATTTGGTTTTGGGTAATGAACCAGGCCAGGTGTTGGATTTGGAGGTAGGAGAGCACTTTGGGGACAGTGACCACAATTCGGTGATGTTTACGTTAATGATGGAAAGGGATAAGTATACACCGCAGGGCAAGAGTTATAGCTGGGGGAAGGGCAATTATGATGCCATTAGACGTGACTTGGGGGGGATAAGGTGGAGAAGTAGGCTGCAAGTGTTGGGCACACTGGATAAGTGGAGCTTGTTCAAGGATCAGCTACTGCGTGTTCTTGATAAGTATGTACCGGTCAGGCAGGGAGGAAGGCGTCGAGCGAGGGAACCGTGGTTTACCAAAGAAGTGGAATCTCTTGTTAAGAGGAAGAAGGAGGACTATGTGAAGATGAGGTGTGAAATTTCAGTTGGGGCGATGGATAGTTACAAGGTAGCGAGGAAGGATCTAAAGAGAGTGCTAAGACGAGCAGGGAGGGGACATGAGAAGTATTTGGCAGGTACGATCAAGGAAAACCTAAAAGCTTTCTATAGGTATGTGAGGAATACGCGAATGACGAGGGAAAGAGTAGGACCAGTCAAGGACAGGGATGGGAAGTTGTGTGTGGAGTCTGAAGAGATAGGCGAGATACAAAATGAATATTTTTCATCAGTATTCACTCAGGAAAAAGATAATGTTGTGGAGGAGAATGCTGAGACCCAGGCTAATAGAATAGATGGCATTGAGGTACGTAGGGAAGAGGTGTTGGCAATTCTGGACAGGCTGAAAATAGATAAGTCCCCGGGTCCTGATGGGATTTATCCTAGGATTCTCTGGGAGGCCAGGGAAGAGATTGCTGGACCTTTGGCTTTGATTTTTATGTCATCATTGGCTACAGGAATAGTGCCAGAGGACTGGAGGATAGCAAATGTGGTCCCTTTGTTCAAAAAGGGGAGCAGAGACAACCCCAGCAACTATAGACCGGTGAGCCTCACGTCTGTAGTGGGTAAAGTCTTGGAGGGGATTATAAGAGACAAGATTTATAATCATCTAGATTGGAATAATATGATCAGGGATAGTCAGCATGGCTTTGTGAAGGGTAGGTCATGCCTCACAAACCTTATCGAGTTCTTTGAGAAGGTGACTGAACAGGTAGACGAGGGTAGAGCAGTTGATGTGGTGTATATGGATTTCAGCAAAGCGTTTGATAAGGTTCCCCACGGTAGGCTATTGCAGAAAATACGGAGGCTGGGGATTGAGGGTGATTTAGAGATGTGGATCAGAAATTGGCTAGCTGAAAGAAGACAGAGGGTGGTGGTTGATGGGAAATGTTCAGAATGGAGTTCAGTTACAAGTGGAGTACCACAAGGATCTGTTCTGGGGCTGTTGCTGTTTGTCATTTTTATCAATGACCTAGAGGAAGGCGCAGAAGGGTGGGTGAGTAAATTTGCAGACGATACTAAAGTCGGTGGTGTTGTCGATAGTGTGGAAGGATGTAGCAGGTTACAGAGAGATATAGATAAGCTGCAGAGCTGGGCTGAGAGGTGGCAAATGGAGTTTAATGTAGAGAAGTGTGAGGTGATTCACTTTGGAAGGAATAACAGGAATGCGGAATATTTGGCTAATGGTAAAGTTCTTGGAAGTGTGGATGAGCAGAGGGATCTAGGTGTCCATGTACATAGATCCCTGAAAGTTGCCACCCAGGTTGATAGGGTTGTGAAGAAGGCCTATGGAGTGTTGGCTTTTATTGGTAGAGGGATTGAGTTCCGGAGTCAGGAGGCCATGTTGCAGCTGTACAGAACTCTGGTACGGCCGCATTTGGAGTATTGCGTACAGTTCTGGTCACCGCATTATAGGAAGGACGTGGAGGCTTTGGAGCGGGTGCAGAGGAGATTTACCAGGATGTTGCCTGGTATGGAGGGAAAATCTTATGAGGAAAGGCTGATGGACTTGAGATTGTTTTCGTTGGAGAGAAGGTTAAGAGGAGACTTAATAGAGGCATACAAAATAATCAGGGGGTTAGATAGGGTGGACAGTGAGAACCTTCTCCCGCAGATGGAAATGGCTGGCACGAGGCGACATAGCTTTAAACTGAGGGGTAATAGATATAGGACAGAGGTCAGAGGTAGGTTCTTTACGCAAAGAGTAGTGAGGCCGTGGAATGCCCTACCTGCTATAGTAGTGAACTCACCAACATTGAGGGCATTTAAAAGTTTATTGGATAAACATATGGATGATAATGGCATAGTGTAGGTTAGATGGCTTTTGTTTCGGTGCAACATTGTGGGCCGAAGGGCCTGTACTGCGCTGTATCGTTCTATGTTCTATGTTCTAATCCACACCAAACCATAACCTTTTGTTTCTATTTGTGCCATTGACTTGTTAAATTTGTTACGAATGCTTCTTGCATTTAGATACAAAACTTTTAAATTTGTTTTAATGTTAAATTTCCCTACTCTTCTATAATTCCTTGGTGCAGAAAGACATTCACCTGTTCTGTCCCTCACTTTTATTTTCTGGTAACCATCCAACCACATGTCCCCTCTTCCCTAGTACAATGCCAATGTCCCATGAATTCTAATCCATTTCTCCCACACCAATCTTTGAGCCACGCATTTGCCTCCTTAATCTTATTGACCCTGTGCCAATTAGCTCATCAGGTAGTAATCCAGAGATTATTACCTTTTTTGGTTCTGCTTTTCTGGAGAGGTGGTGGGGAAATTGCATCCATCAACTAAAACTCAGATCTCCAGGCTAGCACAGGCTGCAGAATGAAGGGAAAATTTATATTAATGGAATTGGGCTTTTGTATGATAAAGCAATGGGACAAAAATTAGCCAGATTCTACAATGGGCAGGAGATCACCCTACTCTGCCAGATTACCACCCCATGTGGTGAAGGTGAAAATTACATCCTTATCTTGGAGATTAATTGCAAATGATGACAATGTAAAAGATTGGAAATATAGCAGGTTGGTGTGCATCCAAAACATATTAGCATTGTTGGAACAATCGTCCATTAATTCTGAAGAATGGCCACATCTAAACAAATCTCCATCATACATCTAAAATGAAGTAGCAAAATGCAGTATACCTTCAAACTTTTACAGGTTTGCACTCATGGGAATTTACGTGGCGTGGCTGCTAGCCCCTCACTGGTCGGAGGATTGGTGCTGGGGCCTCGCCGATTGTTTTGGCTTAAAACCAGACACCTACTCCGGACATAGCCTCAAAATCGGGAAATCCACCCCATGATCTTGGGACCAAAAAATTGGTTTGCCTTATCCGCCAGTCAATTTAAATGCTGTGATCTATGGTATTTCTGTCATGGTTTATTCTGACAAACCTGACATGAACATGTAACTAAGTATTGACTCTGTAAGAAAGGTGAAGTCCTGCAGCAATTTTCAACTCCAAAATTAGAAAGTTTTGTATATTTCTTGCACAGTTTTGTCCTGACAGCTACCTTGCCTCTTGCTGATATACTAGAGTACTAGAGATAATTTTCTGCTGGTACTAATGAGGTAAACAAACTTAGCATTACTAATCCACCTGACTTCATAAGGTTTCCAAAGGCTAGATACATGTGGCAAACTCCATACGAACTCAATACTATAATTTATTTTACAAGCAAAGCAAGATCCAGGAATGAAATCAGTCTGTCGCTGACATACTGATGCTACCTGAAGGGCTGCAGCAGCCATTTAAATATAACTACAGTTTTGTTAAATTCAAAATTTGGAGATCCATCATGATGATACTAACCATGTTGATCTTCAGGAGTTAGACTTCCATAGAGACTTCCATGTTCTTGCTAGGCTTCCAGTGGTATAGAGAGTCATACAGTTTTAACATGATGGAAAGGAGAAATTCAGCCCATCGTGACCATGCTGGCCAACAAGCACTTATCTACTCTAATCCCATTTTCCAGCACTTGGCCTGTAGCCTTGGGTGCTATGCATCCAAGGGCAGCACGGTAGCACAGTGGGTAGCACTGTTGCTTCACAGCTCCAGGGTTCCAGGTTCAATTTCTGGCTTGGGTCACTGTCTGTCGGAGTCTGCACATTCTCCTCCTGTCTGCGTGGGTTTCCTCCGGGTGCTCCGGTTTCCTCCCACAATTCCCGAAAAATGTGCTGATAGGTCATTTGGACATTCTGAATTCTCCCTCTCTGTACTCAAACAGGCGCTGGAATGTGGCGACTAGGGGCTTCTAACAGTAACTTCATTGCAGTGTTAATGGAAGCCTACTTGTGACAATAATAAAGATTATTATTATTATTATTTCAAGTGCTCATCAAAATACTTCTTAAATGTTCTGAGAGTTCCCACCTCTACGACAACTTTCAGGCAGTGAGTTCCAGATTCTGACCACCCTCTGGATGAAAATGTTTTCCCTCACATCTCCTCTATACCTCCTGCCCTTTACCTTGAATCTATGTCTCCTGTCATTGGGTTTCACATCTTGAAGGGGATGGAGGAAGGGGTAGTGGGGTGGGAGGAAATGGCTGTGAAGTCCGCTTGAGATTGACTGCATGGAATGCAGTCCTACATAGAGAGAATGTGAACTGGGAAACAGAAATCCAGCATATTGGTACAGGTTTATCAATAGCTTCAACTGGAAATCTTGACATATCATAATGGATTTGCATGCATCAGGTATTTGGCTGAACAACAAAGCACAGCCAAACTTATCATGCAGTTTAGTAATAATGATGACAGAAAAAGTATTGCTACTTAAGGGTAGATTTGACAATTTTTTCTCGCAACAGAGTTGCACATATCTGCACTCTCTGCATGTGGAGGTCATAAAATCTACCTGAATATAAATCATTAAAATCTATGGAGGTCATAAAATCTACCTGAATATAAATCATTAAAATCTGTATCATACACCATCACTGGATACAAATTTTTAAAATGTAAATCCTAATATTAAAATGTGGACTTTGCAGAGTTTATTAGCATCTGAAGGCAAGATATAACCTCTCTCATATAGCAGCAGATTATTTCTATATCAGAAAGTCCTATCTCTCTCGACAATGCTGGTTCCATCTCTCAAGCATCTGTATAGCAAATTGTCACCTGTGTTTGTCTGTCCTGATTCATTGTTCTTCTTTATCTTTTCCTGGCTTTTTAGTTAACAGCTTGAGTGCATCAATACCCATTACCCTGTACCTGGTGCATCAGGTACATCGTTGGTCTACACAATATATTCTTTGCTTCTATTTTTATCCAAGGAACGTGAACTTAAGATGGCAAAACTATCTGAAATTCTTCTAAAAAATTAAACTTAAATCATATAATAACTATGTGCTGGCCTTCTAATTAAGGTACTGTAAATAAGCATAATTCCAGTCCAACTGACCTATGATCATAAAAAATAATCGTTAATTGTTGCTAATTATTCAAAATCAATATCTCAGCTAGAATCGATGTGTCTGAGCAGCTATCGCTGTAAAAATATATATATTTTGGGGGAGGCAGGTTCATCAATGACCTTCCCTCCAGCATATGAAGTGGGGGTATGTTCCAAAGCTTGCACAATGTTCAGCACCAGTCCCCACTCCTCAGTTACTAAAGCAGTCCATGTCCAAATGCAGCAAGATCTGGACAATAATTAGGCTTGGGCTGATGAGTGGAAGGGAACAAAAGTGCCAGGCAATGACTATCTCCAGCAAGAGATAAGATAAGCATCTCCCCTTGACATCCAATGGCATTATCATTGCTGAATATCCCCCTACCAACATCCTGGGGGGCTACGATTGACCAGAAACTGAACTGGACCAGCCATATAATACTGTGGCTACAAAAACAGGTCAGAGGCTGGGAATTCTGTGGTGAATAACTCGCCTACTGGCTCCCCAAAGCTTGTCCACCACCTACAAGGCACAAGTCAGGGATGTGATGGAATGGTCCCCACTTGCCTGGATGAGTACAGCTCCATAAACAGTCAAGAAGGTTGACACCAGCCAAGACAACGAGGTCCGCTTGATTGGCACCCCACCTACAAACAGTTACTCCCATCTCCATAGACGAATAGTGGCAGCAGTGTGTGTCATCGACAAAATGCACTGCAGAAACTCATCAAGGTTCCTTAAGACATCACTGTGGTGATATTCAGATGTCAATACACATGATCAATGTAGGTAAATGTAGTACAGTCATTTCAAAGTAGTCTCACAGTCAGATACTGTAAGAACTGGATGCCTGCCTTTTCTAAGTCAGATGATGATATGATTCAGAACACTGAACAAGCAAGACATAAAATAGCTAGAGTGAGAGAAGTTAGAACTAGTTTGTTATAATAGTGTATAGTTATATAGTTATCTGTATTGTCCTTTATTTCTTTATTGTTAGTTTAATATTGAGTAAAAGGACTCACAGTTTATTATTTTATTACTCATTAAATAGTTAATCTTTCAACAAGAAGACTATTGGTCATTTTATCATCCTGGTGGATTCAAGAGTAATATATATATTTTAGATAAGTCATTATTTAAAATATAACAATCACCTTCCAAACCCACAACTACCACCATCTAGAAGGATAAGAGCAGCAGACACACAGAAACACCAGCACCTGCAAGTTACCCTCCAAGTCACACATCATACTTACTTGGAAATACATTCCTGTGGTGATATACCTGTGCGCAGTTCTGTAGAAGCTAGCAATGAAACCTCCAACCAGATGGTGGCGTCAGACATACATCATGTGACTTGAGATACCCGCCAGTTGCAGTAGGACATATGAGAGGATTGTCGCTCTTAGAGTAGCTCCAGGAGAATTCACAGAATTTATTTCGGAACCATAGTCTGTATAATAGTTCCTGTGTTATTTTTCCATGTGTTGGCTAATAAATCATCTTTCTAGTTAAATAACTAGATGTTCTGTGTACATCATTACAACGGCCATACAACAGAACACAACAATTCCTTCATTGTCAGTGGGTCAAAATCCTAGGACTCCCTCCTTAGCAGCACACTGGGTGTACCTACAACACATGGACTGCAGGGATTCAAGAATGAAACTCACTGTTACCTTCTCAAGGGCAATTAGGGATGGGCAACAAATGCTGGCCTAGACTGCAACACCTATGCCCATGAACGAATAAAAAATAAATATTGACATAAACAATTTATTTTTGAATTTTCATACGAGAGTATAAAGCTGGCTGTTAGATAGTTAATCAATTAAACAATTTTACAACATGTGACCTAAGAGGTTGAAATAACAGTTCATACATGAATGCTATTTCCAAAGAGGATTTTCCAAGGACAGAAAGAGAGATGAAGGATGCAATTTAACGGAATAAAAAGAGTCCTAAATGGGTGTGTTTAGCGGGTTGCTTCTCGGCCATGCAGCTCCAAGAACGACCCCGCTATTAAACAAGACTCTGTTCTGTTTTCCATCCTCAGTGAGGAAGGCCCTGTCGAGGCTGCACTTACATTCATTTTCAGCACTGAAAAGCTCAATTCGCGAGTGCAGGAAAAGATGGTGCCCGTTATATCGACCCACCAATGCGACACCCGGACCCCCACAATGGCCCAATCTATGAATTATGGTGTCTTTGAGTCCCCCTCACCCCACCTCATAAGGGCAGGGCACCACTGGGCCCGATCCACGGCACGGCCAAGATGCACCTGGGCACCCCCAGCCTGGCACCCTGGCAGTCCCCCTGGCAGGTGGCAATGCCATCTGGGCACCCTGGCAGTGCTGGGGTGGCACCCAGGTTTCACTTCCAGAGTGGCACTGCCAGGATTCCTGGCTGGCAGTGTCAAGCAGCCCAGGTGGCATCAGCAGTGCCACTGTATCACCCTGCTCAGAGGCCGACCATCCGGGGGCCTCAAATCACCAAGGAGAACCCCCTCAAGTTTGGTTCCACCTGGCCCATGTTTGTGGAGACCAGTGCTAAACAACCCCCAGCCAGGATCTCTGAGGCAAGGAGATTTGATCCCAGGCGTTGGGTAGAGCCAGCGAAGACATATTCAAGTGAAGCAAACTGCTCATTTGAATATGCAAATATGGGCCCCGCCCATTCAGGGCGGATTGCGACATCTCACGAGATCTCATTAGATCGCGCGAGGTGAGACGAGCTAATAAATCATGTGAGAGGCCTCTCACAAGATTTATCAGCCGCGGTGTGTCCCTAGTTGGGCGCAGCAGTTCTATCACGCCCCAAGTCCAGAAATGTCTGCATCGAAGATACCGTCTTGCATATATAATTAAGGAATCTTTGGGTTGGAGGAAAACCCGAAGGAGATTATTGAACCAGCGACACCTAGCGTAAAGAGTTTGCCGAATTAGAACAACAGTAACAAAGTTTACAAGCTGAAGAAAGTGGCATAGTAAGCAGTCTTGATAACAGTAAACTGCACAGCACACCGTCTGCATGATATAAAGACATAAGTTTTCATGGCCAAACAGTTGTGAAAAAAAAAAGCTAACTGGCATGGGATGAATGTAGGAAATGTGTATGTAGCATTATGGGCACAATTTAATGGAAACATTTCTAAGTGTCATTTTGGATGGGATTGGCGGGATTTCTCCCACCGCCCATGTAGTTGAATTCCGCCCCTACCGGCCGCCGAATTCTCTGGCACCGGAGATTCGGCAGGGGCGGGAATCGCGCCGCGCCAATCGGCGGGCCCCCACCCCCACGATTCTCTGGCCCGCGATGGGCCAAGGTCCCGCTGCTTCTATGCCAGTCCCGTCGGCGTAAATTGAACCAGGTCCCTTACTGGCGGGACCTGCGGCGCGGGCGGGCTCCGGGGTCCTGAGGGGGTCCGGGGCGATCTGGCCCCATTGGGTGCCCCCACGGTGGCCTGGCCCGCGATCGGGGCCCACCGATCCGCGGGCGGGCCTGTGCCGTGGGGGCACTCTTTTCCTACGCGCCGGCCATCAGCCTCCGCCATGGCCGACGCGTAGGTTGTAACCACCTAAATTGGCCAACTCCCGATTTAAAATGGCGAACGGCAAAGGCTGATGGGAAAGTCAGCCAACATAGACAGAAACCAGCAGGTGCAGGTTTGCTGTGTATTTAACTCTGCAAAAGGCCAGACAACATCGATACCAGCGACCATCAGCATAACAATGTAGCAGCCATCTACATACTGATGAGCAATCCCCGGGAACAATAAGTAACATTTTGGACACACAAAGCAAAGCCAGACGCCCCGGCGCCAGCAGGAGCCAACACAAAGGAGGTGAACGAGCACCTCAAGACCGCCCATCGATCAGGGAACCGCCCCAGTATTGGAGAAAGTGAACCAAGCGATTGGGACAAAGTCCAATCACTTGGGACCAGGTACAGGGTCCGCCCCGAAAGGCGGGAAGCCCCTGGGGGCTATAAGAGTTAAGCCCCAAGTTCAAGTCGCTCTCTCTTCACCTCTTCGCCCTGCCCGGGTCAACCAGCAACACAAACCAACATTGACCCGGTGCAGTGACCACCGAATGAAGCAAGTCATAATTCAATGCTCGCTACAAGATAGGCGCTCCTAGCTACCAATCCGTACCAACTTCGAATCCCACAGACTCAGAACCCGAACAAAAGGCCTTTTTGTTCCACTGACCTGGTGGGCCAGTCCAAAGTATAGGCCTGTTAGTTGTAGAAGTAGCTTAGACGTAGAATTTGTGCATGAGTATGAATAGCGATTACTGTGTATAATAAATGTGCTTTGATTTGAATCTTACTAATTGGTGTATTGGGTCATTGATCATTACTCGGACTTGAACCTCGTGGCGGTATCATAAAGATACCTGGCGACTCGAGAGCAAAGGTAATAAAACAGAGCAATTGAACCAAGGAGAAAGTTAGCAACAAGGTGAACCCACCGTGCGCATGCGCGGGGATGACGTCAGCAGAGTCCCTTCTCAGGTTGCTAACAGGGGAGACCATGCTAACTCCAGTCAGTGACACAAGCCGGGAATCGAACCTGGGTCCCTGGGGCTGTGAAGCAAATGTGCTAACCATTGTGCTACCGTGTCGCCCACACTATATATGATAAACATTTGAGGCCTTAGTACTGATCCCTGTGGAACTCCACTGGTTACAGTTTGTCAACCTGAAAATGAACCAATTATCCTGACTCTCTATTACCTGTTAGTCACATCTGTGTCCATGCTGATATGTAAATGTTGTCTCAGTCCCAGAGGGCATAGACTGTTCTCCCCTTTGAGAGCCTGAGGTCCTTAACCTGAGGTCACCACACCTCAGACAAGTGGCAAGGCTGTGAAGGCGGGACCTTTGTTAGCAACCTCAGCTCCTACGTGAATTGACAAAAAGCACAACGACTGTTCCCAACTACCTTAAATATGTGCAATATCACATACCCTTTAGTATTTCTGAATGGGCAGCACGGTAGCACAAGTGGCTAGCACTGTGGCTTCACAGCGCCAGGATCCCAGGTTCGATTCCCCGCTGCGTCACTGTGCGGAGTCTGCACGTTCTCCCTGTGTGTCTACGTGGATTTCCTCCAGGTGCTCCGGTTTCCTCCCACAGTCCAAAGACGTGTGGGTTAGGTGGATTAGCTGTGATAAATTGCCCTTCGTGACCAAAAATGTTTAGGAGGGGTGATTGGGTTACGGGGATAGGGTGGAAGTGAGGGCTTAAGTAGGTCGGTGCAGACTCAGTGGGCTGAATAGTCTCCTTCTGCACTGTATGTTCTATGTTCTATGTTCCACACAGACAGCCATCCAAGGTCAGAATCAAACTCGGGTCCCTGGTACTATGAGGCAGCAGTGCGAACCACTGTGGCACTATGCCAGTTTACATGACTTGGATGAAGGGGAAAGGGTAACATCCCAAAGTTTTCTGTTGATGCATACAGAGGTAGGAATGCAAGCTGTTAGGAGGACACAAAGATGTCCCAAACAGACTTTTTAATACATATTCTTTCATGTGATATGGGTGTCATTAGTTAGGCCAGCATTTGTTGCCCATCCCTTATTGTCCTTGGGAAGGTGGTGATGGTGAGTTTCCCTCTTGGAATGCTGCAGTCCATTTGGTGTAGGCACACCCACTGTGCTATTGGGGAGGGAGTTCCAGGATTTTGACCCAGTGACAATAAAGGAATGGCAATATATTTCCAAGTCAGGATGGTGAGTGACTTGGAGGGGAACTTTCAGGTGGTGGTGTTCCCATGTGAGTACTCTCTTGTCCTTCTTGATGGTAGTGGTAGTGGTCATGGGATTTGAAGGTGCTGCCTAAGGAGTCTTGGTGACTTCCTGCAGTACAGCTTGTAGATAGTACATGCTGTTGCAACTGTGTGTCGATAGTGGGGGGAGAGAATGTTTGAGGAAGGGGTGCCAATCAAGCAGGCTTCTTTGTCCTGGATGGTGCCGGGTTTCTTGAGTGTTGTTGGAGCTGCAGTAATCCAGGCAAGTGAGGAGTATTTCATCACACTCCTGAGTTCTGCCTTGTAGATGGTGGACAGACTTTTGGGAGTAAGGAGGTGAGTTACTCGCTGCAGGATTCCTAGCCTCTGACCTGCTCTTGTAGCCACAATAATTATATGGCAAGTCAAGTTTAGTTTCTGGTCAATAATAACCTCCCAGTATGTTGATAGAGTTGGTTTCACTGAAATTAATGCCATTGAATGTCAAGGGGCTATGGTTTGATTCTCTCTTAATGGAGATGGTCATTGCCTGGAACTTGTGTGGTGTGAATGTTACTTGCCACCTGTCAGCCCAATCCTGGATATTGTTCAGGTCTTGCTGCATTTGCACACGGACTGCTTCAATGTCTGAGTAGCAAATGATGCTGAACATTATGCAATCATCAACAAAATCTCACATCTGACCTTATGTTAGAAGGAAGATCACTGATGAAGCAGCTGAAGATGGTTGGGCCTAGGATACTACTCTGAGGAATTCCTGGAGTGAAGTCCCAAGACTGAGATGAGTGACCTCCAACAACCACAACCATATTCCTTTGTGCTAGTCATGACTCCAACCAGGGGAGAGTTTTACCCTGATTCCCATTGACTCCGATCTTCCTCGGGCTCCATGGTGCCACATCCTAGCAAATGCTGCCTTGATGTCAATGGCAGTAACTCTCACCCCACCTCTGGAGTTCAGCTCTTTTGTCCATGTTTGAACCAAGGCTGTAATGAGGTCAGGAGCTGAGTGACCCTGGTGGAACTTAAGCTGGGTCTGTGAGCAGGTTACTGCTAAGTAAGTGCCACTTGAGAAGGTGGTGGTGAGAAACCTTCTTGAATCGCTGCAGTCCATGTGGTGTTGGTGCACCCACAGCGCTGTTGATAGGGAGGGTGTTCCAAGATTTTGACCCCGTGACAGTGAAGGAATTGTGATATGGGGTGGGATTCTCCGACCCCCGCCGGGTCGGAGAATCTCCGGGGAGCGGCGCGAATCCCGTCCCGCCCCGACGCCGGCTGCCGTATTCTCCGCCGCCGCATTTCAGGCGGGGGGTGGGATTCACGCCACGCTGGTCGGGGGCCATTGACAGCGCCCCCCCCCCCCCGTCAATTCTTTGGACTCGATGGGCCGAGCGGCTGTCCGTTATTGGCCAGTCCACCAGCGTGAATCACTCAACTCAATAGGTTTCCTGCCGGCGGGATCTGGCAGGTACGTCGGCGGGGGTGGTCCTCGGGGGAGCGGCACGGAGGGGATCCGACCCCAGGGGTGGCCTGGCCCGCGATGGGGGCCCACCGATCTACAGGTGGGCTTGATCCATGGGGGCACTCTTTCTTCCGCGCCGGCCCCTGTAGGGCTCCACCATGGCCGGCACGGAGAAGAGAACGTGATCTCGCGCATGCGCCAAAATACGCCAGCCGTCTGCGCATGCGCGGAACCATGGCGTAAGTTCCGCGCATGTACAAGATCACGCCAGCCATTCCGCCCATGCGCAAACTCACGCCGGGCCTTCGCCGCCGGCTGGAGCGGCACCAACCCCGCCGCCGTCCACCTAGCCCCCGAAAGTGCGGAGAATTCCGCACTTTCGGAGGCTGTTGGTGCGGGAGTGGTTGACGCCGGTTCTCCCGCCGGCGTGGAGACTTAGTCCCCAGAAGGGAGAATCCCAGCCATGGTTCCAAGTCAGCATGGTAAGTAGCTTAGAGGGGAACTTGCGGGTGGTGATGTTCTCATGCATCTGCTGGCCTTGTTCCTTCTATAGACTAAGTGAATGGGGAACAGGGTGGCAGGTGGAGTATAATGTGAGAAATGTGGAGGTATTCACTTTGGTTGTAAGAAATCTAAAACTGAACCTCATCGGGGAATGTTTTGATTCCACTGTATTAGCATAAGACAAAATACATGTGACGGTGAGGGTTTAGGAGCAATAGGGTTGAAAAAGAATGTACCGGGTCCATTTTCATTGTTCTTCCGAAACCTCTCAGAAACTGGTTCAATTTTAAGATTGGTTCAGGAAGTCTTATCAAAAATAAGCTACTGTTTCAATTATCAGAGTATTGAGATGTCTATGAGCATATTATGGGGTAGATGTTCATCTTCATCACCAGGATTGTAATTTATTGGAGCGGATAGTTTTACTGCTGTAGAACCCACCTCGGGTTATCTGATTAAAATGAGAATTGGTCAGGTTTGACAATGGGTGGGAAAACCTCTCCCTGCACTATCTCCCAGTGAAGTTGAAAATGTACTATTGTGCCCTGAGGGCCCCTCACTTTTAAACTCACTTTTGGGACAGGTATATTGTAGGCGACTGAAAGGAAGCATTATGAGGGAAACATGCTGTTTTTCCATAAGAATATCTGCTATTGCACCTTATCATTAGATTAATAATAGATGTTACTTTCAGTCAGTGCTGCTTCATGTCATTTTTTCTTTGACATTTTATGCCAGATTTTTACTTATGTCATGTGAGAGTACCTTTAAGAAATGGGTGTTTATAAATGGGTGTGTATATAAATATCTGTAGTGAGAGTACCTTTTAAGAAATGGGTCTTGATTACTGCAGTGATGTCAGAGAGTGGGTGGAGCTGGGCTGTCTGTCAGCGTTTTACTTTCATTTTAGGCTGTTTGCTGCAGGGTGTGTTTTAGTTTCATTTTCAGAACTGGATAGCTGCAGTCGCAGCCAGAAGGTGTATGAGTCTCTCTCTTTGTAATCTAAACACTAAATCGATCCTTTGGTGATTTAAAACTAATAACTGCTCTCAGTAGTGGCTTTAACCTGATGTGCTTCTATTAAATGTTTTGTTTTTAAGTCTTAAGGACAGCTTAAGGAAATTGAAAGAAAGACAGAAAGTGCTGAAAATGCTCAGCAGGTCTGGCAGCATCTGTGGAAAAGGAAACATAGTTAACGTTTCAAGATGAATATCTCTCTCCTTCATTGTGAAATTAAGGTATTGCCAGACGAGGAGCCATTGTAGATCGGAAAATGCAGGATTGATTGGCGAATAGGACTTGGTGCGAGTTAGCATATAGACAACAGAGTTTCTAATAATCTCACATAGATTATGGATGATATGAAGTGGGAGACTGGGCAAGGGAGAATTGGAAAATTTGAGCCTGAAGGTAACACAGGCGTGGATATGGGGTTTGAGTAGCAAGTGATGTGAAGGAGGGTAAACATGGGCAATATTAAGGATGAGGAAATACAGGGCCTTTGGGCTGGAGAGGATATAAAATAAGCAGAAAAGCAGACGAGCAAAAGAATACACGCTGAGGATGCAACAAAAAAACTGCCTTGGCACTGTATACTTTCCTAGGAAGGCAGTGACAGAGTTGTCACTGAAGAAGACTCATACAGACTCAAAACGTCAACTCTGTTTTCTGTCCCTACAGATGCTGCCAAGTTTTCCAGCCTTCTCTGTTCTTGTTCCAGCATCTTCAGTATTTTGCTTTTATTTTTGACAGAGCTGTGCTCTTTGCGAGAATCTAACCTTCAGTCCACATCCACCATAGGAATGGCAGTACAGTTGGTTGCCAAGGTCATACAGGCCTTAAATGTATACATGTCTCATTCCTCATTGCCAGAGGAAAAATCAGCCAATATACAGCTCATATATATATCTAACAGGTAACTACTATTAGGTGTAGACCAATTCATCATTTCACTTAAGTAGTCATTGGTTTTCATAGAATTTACAGTGCAGAAGGAGGCCATTCGGCCCATCAAGTCTGCACCGGCTCTTTGAAAGAGCACCCTACCCAAGCCCACCTCCACCCTATCCCCATAACCCAGAAACCCCACCCAACACTAAGGGCAATTTTGGACACAGGGCAATGTAGCATGGCCAATCCACCTAACCTGCACATCTTTGGACCGTGGGAGGAAACCGGAGCACCCGGAGGAAACCCATGCACACACGGGGAGAACGTGCAGACTCCACACAGACAGTGACCCAAGCAACGGGATGAGAGGGATCTTCAATTTTATACAATTTAGGCATTCATTTGGTGTCGCGTACAATGATGAACGACAAGAGTATCTATTTTATCAAAATGCAAGTCATCTGTGACTGTCCAAACATGATCATGTCGAATGTCCATTTTCTCGTCATCGGATCAATTCCTCACTGTCACACTCACAGCAAAATATCACTAGCAGAATCACATTATTGAAAATGTCAACTTTCCATCTATTGAAATTAATGATCAGAAAAGTATGAGTGGGGGGCGTCTGCATTTTCCCACAATGGGAAATTGTTTTAAGGAAATCAATTGCATTGAATTAATTGATGTAGGGCATGAGTTAATGGCCACGTCGTGCCTGACTTGGTGACGCGACAAGG
The DNA here is from genome assembly GCF_047496885.1 of Scyliorhinus torazame. Taxonomy (NCBI): domain Eukaryota; kingdom Metazoa; phylum Chordata; class Chondrichthyes; order Carcharhiniformes; family Scyliorhinidae; genus Scyliorhinus; species Scyliorhinus torazame. The sequence continues at coordinate 115,914,481 of NC_092722.1, read as the reverse complement.
CCACAAAATCTTAGCGAGAGGCCTCTAGTTAGATCTGTGGTGCTCGAAATGTTTCATGAGATTCAACGGAATCTTGTGAGATGTAACGATCTGGATCTCGCCTATACATGTCTAACCTGGTTCTTTCCTTAGATTTATAAACTTTTGTCTGTGGACTTCTGGCACTAATTCATATTAATATGATTTTGCTCACCTCATCATAATCCCTATATACCTCCTCTGATAGTGATACAAATGCTTCACCAGCTCTACGTACAAACTTTGTTTGAACTAACACTACCCACATGGCCTTTGGCCAATTTAATTGTTTAGCCACTTTCTCAAATGATATGAAAGAGGCTTGGTTAATCCATGTGATGAAGGTATTTCCACATTGTTTTTGGGTAGCGAGTTCCAGCTTTTTAATCCAGTGACAGTGAAATAAATGTGATATATTTCCAATGGTGTGCAACTTGGAGGTGATGGTGTTCCATGCACCTGTTGCCTTTATTCCTTCTGATTGGTGGATTTCGGAAATGCTATTAAAAAAGCCTTGATGGGTTTCTGCAGTGCATTCTGCAGATAGTATATACTGCAGCCACGGTATGCTAATGGCAATCTCTTCTGTTTCTTGATCGTTGGCATGTTTGACTCTTGGCTGATGGAGCATGTCCACTTTCTTCACCTCTTGCTCTGAACTCATGTCTCTTGATCAGGCAAAGTTTGGAGGCACGCAGAGATCCTTGACGATCCTGGGAGGGCTGTGTTGCAAGACACCAACTGATTTGTCCAAGTACGTTAAGCATTGCCCCATTATGGATATAGCATAAGCTTCTTGGCTCAATGGGCTTTGTTCTATATGCACATTATTGCTTTTCTTGGGCTAGAATTTCAGATGAGCTCACCAGTGCAAGAAGACGAGTCACGGATTGGGGCATCATTTTTAAATGCCACCCCGATCTTTCAACCCCTCCCATGGCCTTTGGACACCATCACTGCTCTTAACGTACCTCTAATGGGATCCTCAAACCTCCCCTTACCCCACCTCTTAAGGGCAAGGCACCCCTGGGTCCGACCGCTGGCCCTGGCAAACTGTCAGCTGGGCACCTTGCCAAGTTGGCACCATGACAGTACACTCACCATCCTGGCAGTGCCACACAGGCACCCTGGAAGTTCCAGGGTGCCAGGTTGGCAGTGCCAAGGTGCCAGTGGGAGTGCCAGGGTACCAACCTGTCCAAAATCTGATCAGCCGGGGATCTCCAATGGCCTGGGTGACCCCCCTCCCTCCAGGCGCCATTGCGCCTGGCCTGCTGTGACGAATGGAGGATTTTAGGAAAACTGGGTTATAAATATTGGGAAATCAAAGGGTTAAAAGCATGGGGTTAGAGTGTGTTTGATTGCAGTAGTCATGTTTTTGAAAGGAATTCTGTTTTGCAGAGCCTGGAGACCAGAAGGTGAAATTACATGACAAATATGTTTTTTAGTGTGGTTTGATTGGTGGAAGTCCTTGGGGAGTTAATGTGCTTTCAGCCTGGACAGTGAATTTGTTGATTTTCAGCTTTGGGGGATGATGCCATTACTGGGTGGAGCTAAGGGATTCAGAGAGATATTTTCGAAAAAGCTTTGAAGAGGAGTTGTTCTGAAAATCTAATAAGAGAAAAACAATACAGACAATAAATGCCTGCCTTTCTATTGACACTCTTAGGCCAAGAATGAATTTTAAAAAATTATTCCATTTGATCAGCTCATGAACAGCCCTCTCCACAACTGCACAATACAGTGGCTAAGTGCATTATCACCAACAGAGGCCTTTGTCTCAATTCATCTGATGCAAATCCATGGTTTTCATCTAAAATGATTCACCAAATCTGAAAAAGATTATCAAAGAACAAAGAACAAAGAAATGTACAGCACAGGAACAGGCCCTTCGGCACTCCAAGCCCGTGCCGACCGTGCTGCCCGACTAAACTACAATCTTCTACACTTCCTGGGTCCGTATCCCTCTATTCCCATCCTATTCATGTATTTGTCAAGATGCCCCTTAAATGTCACTATCGTCCCTGCTTCCACCACCTCCTCCGGTAGCAAGTTCCAGGCACCCACTACCCTCTGTGTAAAAACACTTGCCTTGTACATCTACTCTAAACCTTGCCCCTCTCACCTTAAACCTATGCCCCCTAGTAATTGACCCCTCTACCCTGGGGAAAAGCCTTTGACTATCCACTCTGTCTATGCCCCTCATAATTTTGTAGACCTCTATCAGGTCGCCCCTCAACCTCCGTCGTTTCAGTGAGAACAAACCGAGTTTATTCAACCGCTCCTCATAGCTAATGCCCCCCATACCAGGCAACATTCTGGTAAATCTCTTCTGCACCCTCTCTAAAGCCTCCACATCCTTCTGGTCGTGTGGCGACCAGAATTGAACACTATACTCCAAGTGTGGCCTAACTAAGGTTCTATACAGCTGCAACATAACTTGCCAATTCTTACACGCAATGCCCCGGCCAATGAAGGCAAGCATGCCGCATGCCTACTTGACTACCTTCTCCACCTGTGTTGCCCCTTTCAGTGGCCTGTGGACCTGTACACCTAGATCTCTCTGACGTTCAATACTCTTGAGGGTTCTACCATTCACTGTATATTCCCTACCTGCATTAGACCTTCCAAAATGCATTACCTCACATTTGTCCGGATTAAACTCCTTCTGCCATTTCTCCGCCCAAGTCTCCAAACAATCTAAATCCTGCTGTATCCTCTGACAGTCCTCATCGCTTTCCGCAATTCCACTAACCTTTGTGTCATCTGCAAACTTACTAATCAGACCAGTTACATTTTCCTCCAAATCATTTATATATACTACAAACAGCAAAGGTCCCAGCACTGACCCCTGCGGAACACCACTGGTCTCAGCCCTCCAATTAGAAAAGCATCTTTCCATTGCTACTCTCTGCCTTCTATGACCTAGCCAGTTCTGTATCCACCTTGCCAGCTCACCCCTGATCCCGTGTGACTTCACCTTTTGTACTAGTCTACCATGAGGGACCTTGTCAAAGGCCTTACTGAAGTCCATATAGACAACATCCACTGCCCTACCTGCATTAATCATCTTTGTGACCTCCTAGAAAAACTCTATCAAGTTAGTGAGACACGACCTCCTCTTCACAAAACCATGCTGCCTCTCACTAATACGTCCATTTGCTTCCAAATGGGAGTAGATCCTGTCTCGAAGAATTCTCTCCAGTAATTTCCCTCCCACTGAAGTAAGGCTCACCAGCCTGTAGTTCCCTGGATTATCCTTGCTACCCTTCTTAAACAGAGGAACAACATTGGCTATTCTCCAGTCCTCCGGGACATCACCTGAAGACAGTGAGGATCCAAAGATTTCTGTCAAGGCCTCAGCAATTTCCACTCCAGCCTCCTTCAGTATTCTGGGGTAGATCCCATCAGGCCCTGGCGACTTATCTACCTTAATATTTTTTAAGACGCCCAACACCTCGTCTTTTTGGATCTCAATGTGACCCAGGCTATCTACACAACCTTCTCCAGACTCAACATCTACCAATTCCTTCTCTTTGGTGAATACTGATGCAAAGTATTCATTTAGTACCTCGCCCATTTCCTCTGGCTCCACACTTGGATTCCCTTGCCTATCCTTCAGTGGGCCAACCCTTTCCCTGGCTACCCTCTTGCTTTTTATGTACGTGTAAAAAGCCTTGGGATTTTCCTTAACCCTATTTGCCAATGACTTTTCGTGACCCCTTCTAGCCCTCCTGACTCCTTGCTTAAGTACCTTCCTACTTTCTTTATATTCACACAGGCTGCGTCTGTTCACAGCCTTTTAGCCCTGACAAATACCTCCTTTTTCATTTTGACGAGGCCTACAATATCTCTTGTTATCCAAGGTAGCCGAAAATTGCCGTATTTATCCTTCTTCCTCACAGGAACATGCCAGTCCTGAATTCCTTTCAACTGACACTTGAAAGCCTCCCACATGTCAGATGTTGATTTGCCCTCAAACATTCGCCCCCAATCTAGTTTCTTCAGTTCCCGCCTAATATTGTTATAATTAGCCTTCCCCCAATTTAGCCCATTCACCCTAGGACCACTCTTATCCTTGTCCACCAGCACATGAAATAACCAGGGCCATTGTAAACATCATTACTCCTCCTGCAGTTAACAAGTTCTTAGAGTCAATCCATTCAATTTGATAGAACATCTGTAAATAACTAAGTTATCAGAAAGAAAAAACATTTTAAAATTGTCAAATCCCAATAAAAACCAGTGAGGCTGGAGTTCCATTTTAAGATATACATGACCAATTCGGATAAGTTTTATCAGTGCCCTTCATTCCCAAGTTTTACTGTTTTTTTCTGGTGTCTGAATTTTCTGGCCCTTCTTGCTGGTGGAATCTTCCATTCCTGCCAATGGTTCCCACGACTGATTCCCCAGCAGCACATCTTGCAAACAACGCAATACACTATGGACGGGACCTGAAGATCTTGCTAGCCAATGATGAGCCACCTGCATGGCTGGAAAACATGCCATAGGGTCGGGGGTTGGGGGGGTGGGGGGTGGTGGGGGGGGAGGAGGGAATTCCATCTTTAAATCAGGAATATTCCTGATGAAGCATTAAACACTCAACTAGTTGAGTTATCAGCAAGCTCAAGGGCTGGATTCTCCGGTCCGCCAGCCTCATGTTGGCACTATACAAACCTGGAAGTACCAAATTGTGTCAGGGGGCAGTGTCCTGTCCCTCCAACCCCCACCCCCCACCCCCCCGCTCCCACTCCACTCCCTAGGGTTTACTTACATCACGTCAGCGAGGTACGACTATTTAGTGAGGGCGGATCATGTGGTGAGGGTCCTGTAATAATACGTAAATTGATAAAAAATATATTCAAATGTGATTCACACCCTTTGTAGGCATAAAAATCTTGATGCTGTTAGCGAGGAGCGGGAAAAATCAGGATATGCGATTCTCGTCTGTTTTTCTACCGCGCCACCAAACCGGCTACCATGGCAAGTGCGGGCTCAAAATTGCTCCCATGGGGTGTCTACCTGCTCTTTGAACTTTGGACAGGATTTGCTTGGCGCCAGTGTAGTGGACTCGAAGGTGCTGAGACCAGCTCCCCAACAAAGTTTCACCACTGTGGAACTTTCTCAGTGGCCGGACTCCATCCGGCATGGCTATCTGCCGAATGGAGGGAGGCAGCCTGTTTCAATAACTGACAACCCACCTATAGTTGTTTTCTTGGGGCTGCTGGTATTTTTCCGGTGAGGGGATGGCACACAATTGTATGGGGAGGTCACCAGCTTCATGAAGCTGGAGACCATGTGCACCAAAGAGGGGTGGCACCAGGGTGGCACCCAGACAGCACTGCCAAGGTGCCAGGCTGGTACTGCCAGGAAGCCCAGGTGGCACCAGCAGTGCCAGGGCAGCACCCTGCCCAAAGGGCATGCAGCAGGGGGCCTCCAATACCCTGGGAGAACCCTATGAGTGCTATTCCGTCTGGTCCTGTTTGTGGGGACCAGTGATGAACGATGCTCGCTCGAGGTCTCCGAGGCAGAGGGGATGAATCCCAAAGGCTCAGGTACCTCGGGAATCTGCACATTAGAGTGAGGCTAGTTGCCTCGGTCTGACACGCGGATTTGCCAGCAAATGGTCCCGCCCACAATGGGCGTGATTTGCATCGCAACATCTCGCGTGATCGTGTTGGATCTCGCGAGGCATGGTGAGCCGGGTAGATCCCGGGAGCGGAGTCTCCCGGATTTCAGCGCCCACGTTGCGCCGTGGCGAGCTGCTTTTCAGGTGCAGTTTGGTCATTGGATCGCGCCCATACTGTACAGAAAATGAAAAATAATTTATTAATTACATTTATTCTTCAATTTTATAAAATGCTTTTATCAGTTGTAGTAAGGCGATGAATACACAATTTTTTAAACACACAAGTGACTGGACTTTCTATATAATGAATTAGGTGGATTAGAATAGCAATCAGTTACAATCTCCCTGTGAGACATCAGCTGATTTATAGAAGATGAAGACGTATAGCCTGCATATTGGATTACCTGTGGTACCTCCCGTATATAAAAACATTATTGCCAGAAGAATTGACCTTAAAAACAGAACCAGTTTACAGCATAATATTTATAATTAATGCAAAGAAAACCCAGTGGATACATAAGCAATTTTATGATTAGAGCATACAGAGAAGCTGCCCACTGCAAATTAATTGCGATTTCTATTGAATTATTCTTATGGGGAGGGAGGAGTGCAAAATTAAAACACATTTTAACCTAATTTTACAGTGTACTGTAAATAAAGCAATTGTAGAAATGTCAGATTATTTTTGAAAGGAAAAAGTAATTGCATATTTTAAACATTTATTTGATGTTAGCGGATCTCACATGGCATTGCTCAAGATGATTCACTGTTTAATAGCAGTAGGAGCAGTGATCCCATGATAGCACTCGGAATATTATTCGACTGCTGATTTGGAGCTGTGCTTTCAGGCTGCAAGGTCTAACTGATTAAAACTGGTGCAACCTGAGATTATGAGGATATCTTGTTCAGAAAGTTTCTCTTTCATCATAAATAAGCACCCTTTTTTGCAGGGAAGCACTTTAAGATCTATTTGAGTCTGTTGAAAACAGAAGAAAAGCATAATTAAACAATAACAAATGCATAACATATTCTCGATGATGGAGGTAGATCCAAATGCAAAAGGGTATAGATTTTCCAGCAACTTTATGATGTCTGGCGTCAGTTGTACCTCGGTTCGAGGATAACATCATCGCATGGTGGTGGGTTTTTGTCACGGATCTTTATGTGACTAAAGAGGCCGGTTCTCAACCTACAGATCTGTGGGCACATGGGGCGGGTCATCCATGAGGTCGTGGGTTCTGGAGTGCAGGATCCTTTTCTTTCCTTCTCTGCCTCTCATCTGCCTCATTATTAAAGCTTCGGTTCAAAGCATGATGCAACTTGATGGGCAAGTTGTTGCCACTTTCAATGATTGGTAACAAGCTCCGCCCAGTCATTAATTTCAATGCCACATTGTTTTGGTTCTTGTTTGAAAGCTGAAGAAACAAGACCTAAGTGGGGGAGATGCTTTTCAACCATTGGGACATAGTGTTTCGTCTATCGAAGTCGATTTTGCATTGGTTTTGCATGAATGCTTGTGAAGCTGGCTTCAAGAAGGACTCTCGTTCTTGTTCAACAGTATTCCCATTGAATCCGAAGGCAGTGGTGGAGTCACTGCTGATGGAATTTCATTAGCGCTCGTGTGTCAGTGATATGACCCTTTTGCAACTTATTAGCAGGCCAGGGCACCATGTTCTCCGAACCCCCATGATCCTCCAGTCCAGTGGGCCGGGAATCATGTAGGTGAGAATTGGTGCAGATCCTGACAAGTATGTATGTACCTGATGCAGTAGACCTCACAGTGGGGCAAAGGGGTAACTCGTCAAGGCAGTTGCCCCCAAAGTTATTCGGAGGGCTACCCTCCCCCCAACAATGCAAGACCTTCCCACTCCACTCCGACCGGCCCCCACCACCAGCCACCCCCCTAATTAAAGAGACCCTCTCCCAGAGACACCTGAAATAAAGAGACCCCCCCAGAGACCTCCTAATTAAAGTAACACCCCAGAGATCTAAATGGAGAACTCCACCCAGAGAACCCCCAAAATAAAGAGAGCCCCCCACAGATTTCATAAAAAAATAGACTCAAAGAACAAAGAACAAAGAAAAGTACAGCACAGGAACAGGCCCTTCGGCCCTCCAAGCCCGTGCTTCCACACTTCCTGGGTCTATATCCCTCTATTCCCATCCTATTCATGTATTTGTCAAGATGGCCTATAAATAAATGTCACTATTGTCCCTGCTTCCACCACCTCCTCCGGTAGCGAGTTCCAGGCACCCACTACCCTCTGTGTAAAAAACTTGCCTCGTACATCTACTCTAAACGTTGCCCCTCTCACCTTAAACCTATGCCCCCCAGTAATTGACCCCTCTACCCTGGGGAAAAGACTTTGACTATCCACTCTGTCTATGCCCCTCATAATTTTGTAGACCTCTATCAGGTCGCCCCTCAACCTCCGTCGTTCCAGTGAGAACAATCCGAGTTTATTCAACCGCTCCTCATAGCTAATGCCCTCCATACCAGGCAACATTCTGATAAATCTCTTCTGCACCCTCTCTAAAGCCTCCACATCCTTCTGGTAGTATGGCGACCAGAATTGAACACTATACTCCAAATGTGGCCTAACTAAGGTTCTATACAGCTGCAACATGACTTGCCAATTCTTATACTCAATGCCCCCGCCAATGAAGGCAAGCATGCCGTATGCCTTCTTGACTACGTTCTACACCTGTGTTGCCCCTTTCAGTGACCTGTGGACCTGTACACCTAGATCTCTCTGACTTTCAATACTCTTGAGGGTTCTACCATTCACTGTATATTCCCTACCTGCATTAGACTTTCCAAAATGCATTACCTCACATTTGTCCGGATTAAACTCCATCTGCCATCTCTCTGCCCAAGTCTCCAAACAATCTAAATCCTGCTGTATCCTCTGACAGTCCTCATCGCTATCCGCAATTCCACCAACCTTTGTGTCGTCTGCAAACTTACTAATCAGACCAGTTATATTTTCCTTCAAATCATTTATATATACTACAAACATCAAAGGTCCCAGCTCTGACCCCTGCGGAATACCACTAGTCACAACCCTCCAATCAGAAAAGCACCCTCCCATTGCTACATTCTGCCTTCTATGACCTAGCCAGTTCTTTATCCACCTTGCCAGCTCACCCCTGATCCAGTGTGACTTCACCTTTTGTACTAGTCTACCATGATGGACCTTGTCAAAGGCCTTACTGAAGTCCATATAGACAACATCCACTGCCCTACCTGCATCAATCATCTTAGTGACCTCTTCGAAAAACTCTATCAACCCACAGAGATACCCTAATTAAAGAGACCCTCCCACACACTCCTGAGACCCCTGTCTGAGACCCCTGTCTGGGATCCCCCCCTCCCCCACCCACCGCAGATCAGAGACCGCTGCCTGAAAGTAACAGTGCAGTTCAAACAGAGGGAGTGAAAAAAATCACAATGTTAAAACTCACTTGGGCAATACACCTGCTGGCTCAGGTACAGGAGCAGCACCTGTCAATTTCTGGAAAGAGAAAACCAGTCAGCTGGTTTAAACCCCCTCAGATCTTTGATTTACAAGCCATTAATTTCTCTTTGATATTGATTTTACTAGGCTGTGCCTGATAGCCTCCACATACACCCCACACCCAGCTGTCAGCATTGTTCCATTCATCTCCCTTCATGGTTGAGTAACTGTGAAGTGGTAACCACGATGTTACCACTTCACTGCTGACTACTTGGAAGTCACTCAATTGTGATGGGAGATGAATGGAAAGCACGGGGAAGGGCTGAATTGCATTGCTGGGGGGAGGAGGAGGGGAGCTCAGCTGCAGGATCTCACTATCGGACTGTCCGCTCAAAATGGCAGCAGGATAGCGGGGTTCCCGAGGGAATTCCTCGCAATCCTTGCCATGCTAAAATTTATATGGCTAAGGATTGGAAATTGCTTTCTGATTTGTGTTCCCAGCATGAGCACAAATCAAGTGAAATTCAGCTCCGGCAGGAGATTATAGGACTGGATTTTCCGATTGCCGATGCCAAAATCGCATTTGTCGATTGGCTGGAGAATACGTTTTGACGCCTGTTTTTGGATGCTCCGCCCCCTCCAAAACGGCATCATCGGTGAGTACGCAGCACACTGTTGGGATGGCCTCAGGACGTCACCTGAACGCCCTTCCACGATGCTTCCCGACGGCATGGATCATTTGTGGTTTCCTCAACCCCGCGTGGCGGCCGCGGACTGTGTCCAGCGCCACCACAGTCGAGTGAGGGGCTGTTCCACTGGCCGGGGGGGGCTTCGGCAGGGGCTGGGGGGACTGGTGGAGGGTGGTCTGGGGGTGACATGGGGGATGCAGGGGGGCACTATCTGTAAGACGGGTCTCCGCCATGCGCATGCGCGGCCACAGACCCAGCAATTCTCCGTCCGGATCTGCAGAGAAAACCGGGGGTTTTACGTGGCGCAGCAGCCAGCCCCCCACCAGAGGGTGGGGTCCATTGGGAGAGTGGAGAATTTATTAGACATTGAACACCCTTGTGCACAACCATTGTGAGCATCAATGCGGGGGCATCGCCAACTTTTTGTTCATAATACTAGTCACATGCTCCGGACAAAGCCTCAAAATTGGAGAATCCAGCCCAAACAGAAAATTCTGCCTTCTGTTTCTCTCTCCACAGATGCTGCCTGACCTGCTGAGTTATCCAGCACTTTTTGTTTTTATTTAAGGAGGTGAAGGTTGCGGATCCAATAAAAAGTGAGATGGCTAAACAAATTATTGTGGCTAGATGTTTTTAATACATTGAGAGCAAATGTACAGCTTCAGGTTTATTAAGATTGCTGTCGGACAAAGAAAAATAAACACTTACCATATGAAGAGATAAAAGAAGTTGTGCGTAAATATTGTGGGATCTCAATCAACCGTATAATAATTGGAAATGCCCAGGTAGTCCAGGAACTGCGTTAAGTAAATATAATGCCCTATTAATAGCTCAGTATATCAAGGAAGCTCAATAGCCTGCTGTGAGCTCGATCTGATTGTGATAAGTGATCCCAACAACATACAGAGAACAACAGATCTGGCACTCCTGGGTCATAGTGATTGTATCATAATTAAGTCGTATCCCGGGATTCAGTACTACCAAGGACAAATATCTCGGCAAAGATTTCATAAAGATCAATTTTGTGATGTGAGGGAAGTTTGCAAGTGGATTAACTGGGGGAAATGATTTATTAACTCCCCTGTTGAGGTGAATGGGAACATCTTTAAATGCCTCTGGAAGAGCTTACACGATGAATACTTAAGAGCAGCAAATATAGACAAAAAAATAATGCTCCGAAGCAAATGGCAAGAGTAGTGAATAATACAAAACCTGAAGGTTCTGAGCTTGTGTGCTAAAATGTCTCCATGACTGGGAATTTCCCCAGTGGTTTTTCCATGCCTTCACTGTCGAATTAGAGAATGAACCTTGGTTTTAATTTTTAACTCAAACTGCTTGGCAGGTGAGAGAGCAGTTAAAATAGAAATGGGGGAGGAATTCTCCCGAAAAATGACTGAGGCCGGAATTCTCTGCCCGTTGGGAGTCTCTTTTCTTGCTGGCATTGCACCACTGCCCATGGGTTTCCTGGTAGCCTGGTGTGGCTTCAATGAGAACCATTGGCAAGTGGGAGCGAAAGAAAATCCCGCCGCCAGCAAACGGTGCGCCACCAAGGACCAGAGAATCCAACCCCAAGTGTAATTTTGGGCGGAAATCATGGGGTGATTTCCACCGGGTATATGGACGCAATCCAGATCACAATTCACCCACACTTAGAAATCTTTTGGCAGATTTGCGTCCTAAGTTAATTTGAGGTACGTTTTTCAGGGAATTTCCCACCGATTCTGCCGGCAAGTTCCCCACCGCTATTCCATGAGGCCCTATAGGCTTCTCACCGCAAATGAAGGCTTGCCCGCCAAATTGCCAGCACCACGTCACAAGCATCTCGCTAACAAGGTTGAGCAGCACTTAAGCTGCACTTGCTCAGCCAACCCCAGCCAACTCGCAACAGGGGTGCTGAGGAGACCAGACACAAGAATCGGGGACGCTGACCTCGGGTGGCTCCTGGATACCCAAGAGGCCAGGAGGGATGTCCTGTTCCCCTGAGGGTCCCAGAGGGTTAGCCATAGGGCAGCCAGTGCTGCATGGGACGAGGCAGCGGCAGCCGTGCGCACCATGAATATGACTGGGAGGACAGGCCTGCAATGCTGAAAACAAATGTCAACAGTCAATATCAGGCAGCACGAGTGAGCAGACACCAATACAACCCCCCATCACCCCCAAGACCTATCCGCCACCTGGGAGCATCCACCCCCAGCATGGACCAGTCACTGAAGAGCATCGTCGAGGGTATTGACATGATGGTGCAGACCATGGAGAACCGCCAGGGCTCGCAGAGCCAGATGATGCAGGGGCATCCGGGGCAGGAACCAGCTGCCCCTCTGTTCCATGGTGAACCCTGTGCTTTATGAGCACCGATTGAGAGGAGGGGGTGCTGGCCGCCGACCTGGGCCCGGCCCATGTTGTGGGGATGATGGCCATCAGCTACCCCAAGTTCCACCCCTCTGACGAGGCCTCATCTCACAGTCACCACACGGGACAGGGCGGCACTGCTGTGCATGTCACTCCGGCGTCAGAGCCCCAAAGGACATCTGCCAGGGGCATCGAAGGCCACAGAATGAAGTAAGCAGCTGGCTGCCTCCACCTCTGATGTGCATCCTGGGGACACACCTAGATGTAGCAGTAGAGCTAGGAAGGCCAAGCACATCGAGGATCACTAAGGGCACCGGGGGAGCGGTGGAGGGTAGGGCTGGGAGGATGGGGTCGTCACCATTGGAAGAGTGGGGAATTTATTAGACATTAAACAACCTTGTACACAACCATTCTGCCGTCTCTGTCAATTTCTTCCACGATGTGGGCTGACCCAGAGAACAAAGAACAATACAGCACAGGAACAGGCCTTTCGGCCCTCCAAGCCTGTACTGATCATGATACCAACCTTTGCCAAAACCCTCAGCACTTCCTTGTGCTGTATCCCTCTCTCCCCATCCTATCCATGTGTTTGCCAAGATGCCTTTTGAACGCCGTTAATGCATCTGCTTCCACAACCTCCCCTGGCAATGCTTTCCTGACACTCATCTCCCTCTGCATAAAAAACCTGTCTCGCACATCTCCTCTAAACTTTGCCCCATGGGCCTTAAACCTATGACCCCTGGTGACTGACTCCTCCACCCTGGGAAAGAGTGCCTGCTCATCCACTCTATCCATGCCCCTCATAATCTTGTAGACCTCTATCAGGTCACCCCTCAACCTTTTTAATGAAAACAGTCCAAGTCTATTCAGCCTCTCGACATAGCTAACAACTTCCAGACCAAGCAACATCCTGGTAAACCTGCTCTGCACACTCTCCAAAGCCTTCACATCATTCTGGTAGTGTGGCGACCAAAATTATGCACAATATTCCAAGTGCGGCCTTACCAAGGTTCTATACAACTGTAGCATGACTTGCTAGTTTTTATACTCGATGCTCCGTCCAATGAAGGCTGGCATTCCATATGCTTTCTTGACTCCCCGAGCTTTGCCCATCTCTCTAATTATTTCCCCCTCCCCGTGGCACCCACCCACCCTCCAGCCGTGGACATGTCCCCCTAGCTGTGTCCTATCCCTTGGGGTGTTCGGATGTTGGCTGTTGCGTGTGTGGTGTTGCCTCCCGCAGCATTCAGGCACAGTGTCCAGGCATTACGGTATGATTAGGATGCTAGGCAATGACTCCCACATACTACATGGCCCCCCCACCCACAGGAATCCATTTGGGTTGTGCGAAGTGCTCACTTGACCACAATTGTCAATTCCCTGTTAGCAATAGCCTTCAGCCGCATGGCCAGAGACCTCGGCAGTTGGCAAGGGTTATGGGTAGTCGGTGGGCCAGACTGGCAGGGACAAGGGTTTTCCTCAGGATGGGTACACACGATCCAAGGATTGGCATTGTGGTGCAGCGAGCAGTTGCCCCCCCCCCCAGGATCCCCCCAGCGCCTCTCCCCCCCCACTCTCCAATGGCGGCCCACCCCTGCGAAGGGTCCCCCAGCCGAGGGTCGCCCACTCCCCGCTGAGCACAGGGACGGCAAGCCCAGAACCCTCGGGTTCTTTGTGCGCAAAGATGCCAACTCACATCCTCGGCTCCCCACAGAAGTCCTTCCGCAAGGTTCACGTTTTTCAAAAGGAGTACTAATAGGCGCTAGTGTGACCACTTGCTGGGGAGGTCAATGAATGTCAGGAGGCTCCCGTTAATTGTATGAAACGGTGCTTAAGTGGTGACAATTGGTTTCTCGCCATGCTACGTCGAGATCCAGATTTTGCCTACAAGAGTGAGCCAAATGCATCACAAACTGTTTAGTGCCTGGCACGGTTCTTGTTTTTGGCCTCTCCCACTATTGAGCGGCCTCGTTTCGCTTGAGCGAGAGCGTAACAAGGCCAGAGAATCATGCCCTTTGAATGTTTTTTAGCACTGGGGAGCTGAACGCAGAGCTCGGGCCGCCAATTTGAAAGGGTGCACCGATCTCTAAGTGAGCTTGTGGGTCTACAACACCCTCCAGCCCCGCCCCCCATGTGCAATATCACCCCCATACACACTGCCACTACCCCACTCCCCCCAAGTGAGAACACCCCACTAGATGTCCCTGGGAGTCCCCCCCTAGCCAACTTACAACACCCTCTCCCTTAGAAGACCACCACCCATCATTCCGCCAACTTCCAGAGGACTGTACTGACCTGCCCTGCACTCCCCCAGCCTTCAACCCCCCCCTCCATCCTCATTTCATGGGCATGGCCCCCCTCAGCCCTGACCCCTGGGAGTGCCACCTTGGCACTCAGGCACCCATGCACTGCCACCCTGGCACCCAAGCAATGCTCTTACCAGCTTGGCGGTGGCACTCAGGCAACTTGGCAGTGCCAAGGTGCCCATTTTCCAGGGGAAAGGTCAGGGAGGCACTTACCCTGACCACTCAGGGGTCTCTGATGGCCCGGAAACCCCCCCGGGTGCCGTTTCACCTGGTTCATTTTTGTGTTGTCCAGCATTGATCGGCGCCCAGCTGCAGCCTTCCTGGGGAGGCCGTAGAGTTGACGAAGGCCAGTGGATCCTGGGCAGGAACGTTGTAAGTAGGTTTACGACCTACTTCCGTGAGTGTCATTTGGTCCCGCCTATTTTAGGCAGAAGTCTGACTCCGACGCCTTGGGGGACATAGGTGGATCCTGTGAGGGGTGGAGCCTTTTGGTAGGTCTGCTGAAGGCCTCTTCGGAGTTTCTCTTGGAGTGTTGTGCACTCACTTGAGCGCAACGTGGTCAGAGTATCGCACCTTAGTCTTGGGGGCTTTTCAGAGAGTCTCGTTGAAAAATCCCACACTTGGAATTTTTTCTGGAGTGTGGAACTAATGATGCCTGGCAAGACCGGCTCCTCAGAGATCGGGTGCTCAGACCTCAAAGTTCAGTTGACGTTTCCCAATACATCCTGCCCATGGGCCTCACAACACGCCACGCACATGGGAAATACCCAAACCCTCGATAGCGGAAGGGCAACATCCTCCCATCACTAAATGTTTATGCCACCCCACCCCCCTTCTCCACACCATGAGGTTGACCTGGTATGAGGGTGACTTGGTATGAGGAATGAGGGTGACCTGTTCCCACCCCAATCAATGCTTGTCGGCATCAGGGCACTGCCCCCCTCCCAATTTAGCAGACTCCGCTATGGGATCGCTGATGGTGCCCTCCATCCTTCAAGATCCCCACCCTGTCAGTGCCCTTCCAGGCACCCCCCCAGTCAGGCACCCCCACCCCCCCTTAAGGCCCCACCCTTCATACATCCCCTTCAAGCTCTCACCCTTAATACACACTTTCAAGCCTCTCCCCACTCAGGCCCCCCTTGATGCCCCCTTTCATAGCTACAGCCCCCACAGGCCCCGCACCTTGGCAGTGCCTCTTGGCACCCTGACACTGCCATGATACCTGGGCAGTGCCAATCTGCCATCCCTGCAGTGCCAACCTGGTAATGCAAGTGTGCCTGGTGGGAACTTCCATGCTGCCATGTTGGCACTGCCAGGATGCCAAATTTGGCTCTCCTGTTATTCACCAGTGTCATGTAAATGTCCCTTTAAGAAAGGTTTAATCTCTTATCATATTACTTGTAGCATATTGGGCTGTGGCTGTGAGGTGAGAGGGGGTTTCAGTTTCAGTTTGACTGCTTTGTTCTCCCTGTTTTTCTCTGTTTTAATTTTTAAAAGATGTTCCAGTGAAAAGCACATTGGTCGAGGCTAACTGCCGTGGTAACTTTAAAGATACAGTTGCTTTCCGGAAGGAGTTTGAATCTGCTGGTTGGATTTTGATCAGAATTTCAGGAACAGGGGGCGGTAGTCTCCCCCCCCCCCCCCCCCCCGCCCCCCCGCCGGGGGTGGTGAATCGCAAGGGCGCCGTGCAAATCACGCCATGCCGCCCGACCCCCACATGCGATTCTTCCACCGCCCCCCCCCCCCCGAAACCAGCGCCGCGAGAAACTCGCCGAGCCGCTTGGAGAATCGCCACAAACGGCGATTCTCTGGCCCGAATGGGCCGGGCGGCCTCGCGTAAGTGGCCTAGTCCCGCCGGCACCGTCCACACCTGGACGCTGCCAGTGGGTACTCGTCACGAAGGCTTGGGGGGCGGCCTGTGGGGGGGGCCTGTGGGGGGGGCTACGTTCCCGGGGGGGGGGGGGGGGGGGGGGGCCTCCGTGTGTGGCCTGGTACGTGATCGGGACCAACCGATCGGCAGGCCGGCCTCTCTGTCGGCGGGCCTCCTTTCTTCCGCCGGCGAGCCTGGATCTATCCGCCATGTTTGTGCGGGGCGGCCTGGGGGAGGACAGCCACCGCGCATGCGCTAGTTGGCGCCGGCCCAACTGCGCATGCGCGGGACCCAAGGCGCCGCGTCTTTTACGCGGCATCGGGTCTCTGATGCCATGCCGAGGCCCCGCCCCCGTAAATCGCGTAACGCCCCTGCTAGCCCCACGGAGGGGGGAGAATAGGGGTCTGGGAACGGGCACCGATGCCGGAGTAAAACACTCCGGTTTTTACTCCGGCGTTGGCACTTAGACTCCCGTTGGGAGAATCCCGCCCATTATCTGTCCC
The DNA here is from genome assembly GCF_047496885.1 of Scyliorhinus torazame. Lineage (NCBI taxonomy): Eukaryota > Metazoa > Chordata > Chondrichthyes > Carcharhiniformes > Scyliorhinidae > Scyliorhinus > Scyliorhinus torazame. Next base: position 115,897,662 of record NC_092722.1, on the reverse strand, counting down.
ATGCAAATGAGAACACAGTTTTACTTGGATTTTGTTATTGAATTGGAACAGCTAAGGGGGGATTTAAGTGTTATGTACATGGATTACTGCAGCTGTGTGGTGTCGTTATGTTTGTAATTGATAAATGTTCTTGCTGTATTTATATACATATCTGTTAACTACATTCTTAGAATAAACCTTGTTTTGATAAAGTGTCTAGGAGGTCTGATCAATCACACCTGCAATGAAAGCTTTTGTGCTCATCCTAGCCAAATTCAACATAAAGGTTGCAGGTCTGTGAACTTCATAATACACTTTGGAGTTTCTAAGCCCTGGCCCATAACACCGGGAATAGCGGAACCTGAACCAGGCGCAACACAGCTAGAGAATCGCACCCGGGGTCCTGAATATCACGTCAGTTGCAAATTGCAGATGGTAGAGCCTGTGCTCCAATCCAGTAAGGTTCTTTTTAACAATGCAAATTGGACTCCAATGACATTCATCTGAGGCCTAAAATGGAGGCTAGTGGCAATCCCCCCAACCAGGTTAAACTTGTCGGGAGCTGCTTTATTGACCAGCAGAGGCCCAGTGTGGCAATTTTTTTTCTCCCAGTTTCTTTTTGGGCCTGGAGGAGCAGGGGCTCCTGCAAGAGGCTTCTCTCTTCCACTACCTTTCACATGTCACAACACCACCTCTCCACACACACACACACCCACCCCGGTCAATCTCCAAGGTAAAATAGAGGTACTGTTTTGACCTGCGAGCATTACTGCGATGCTCCTGTATCACATTGGGAGCATTTCTGAGGAAATCCCCACCCGATAATTCAAAGAACATTGATTGGCCCCAATGCCAAACATGCAGGAGTCTTCAGGGCTGCATGAGAACTGCAGTCAGATTGACAAAAAGGAGCCTAGAAATAGATATAGACTCAATGCGAAAGACACTAAAATCTTCCACAGAAGAAGTGGTCTCAGGAATTTGAGAAGGTCACCAGGGCAGCACGGTAGTACAGTGGTTAGCATAGTTGTTTCACAGCTCCAGGGTCCCAGGTTCGATTCCTGGTTTGGGCCACTGTCTGTGTGGAGTCTGCACACTCTCCCCGTGTGTCTGCGTGGGTTTCCTCCGGGTGTTCCAGTTTCCTCCCACAGTCCAAAGATGTGCAGGTTAGGTGGATTGGCCATGATAAAATGCCCTTAGTGACCAAAAAGGTTAAGTGGGGTTACGGGGATAGGGTGATGGCGTGGACTTATGTGGGGTGCTCTTTCCAAGAGCTGTGCAGACTCGATGGGTCGAATGGCCTCCTTCTGCTCTGTAACTTCTATGATTCTATGAACTTGAAATAGGCTCCAGAGAAGACAGTATTGTAGATCTCCCCACAAACCACGACCACTACCCCTACCCCCTGCCCCATCCCCATCCCCAATCCATCCAAGCAAAAGCCATTGCTTAAGAATTCCTAAATTGTTGCATCATGATGTTTCTGGTGAAGCACGGTTCTCTGACTGTACACCCATTGTAATCCTCATTATCTCTCTTTTTAAAGAGGATAGAATGAACTTGCCACTCCTTGCATACAGTATCTTAATTACCTCCCGAATGCAGCAATGTCAGCACACTGGGATATGTGCACAATATCATCTGCCGCAGTCGGCAACTATCGATTAAACCCATACTTGTTTATTTACAGATCTATATACATCTCAATACTCTACATGAGGACCTACTTCTACTTCCCATCAGATCTCAGTCTCTCAGTAATATGACATTACGTTGCAGTTACACAGCAGTTTCATTAGATACTCCTCGTGTTAACCTTTAACAAGATAGTTACAAGAACTACGGTAAAATGTAACCTCTAGTTTTTTCAGGACAGAGCACACTGTGATCCTTCTTAAATAATGAATTGATTCTTGATATGGGAGTGTTGGAGGAAATAACATATGGAAAATCAAGCCAAATGCACCCAGCGACATTAGCATATAGAATATATAGAATCCCTACAGTGCTGAGGGAGGTCATTCAGACCATCGAGTCTGCACTGGCCCTCCAAAAGAGCACCCCACCCAGGCCCACTCCCTCGCCCAATCCGCTTAACCCCACCTAACCTGCACATCTTTGGACACTGAGGGGCAATCTATCATGGCAAATCCATCGAACCTGCACATCTTTGGACTGTGGGAAGAAACCAGAGCACCTGGAGGAAACCCATGCAGACACAGAGAGAACCTGCAAACTCCACACGGTTACCCAAAGTACCTGAGTACCTGGCGCTGTGAGGCAGCAATGCTAACCACTGTGCCACAATGCTGCCGTGATATAATCTAGGCATATACCCAAAGTGCAACAATTAACCTAAAATCACTGTAAACTGCCTACAGAAGAATATGCAGAATGTTCAGTGATTGAAAAATACCACACTCCTAAGGAGATATATCCATATAGACTAAAACGATCAATATTCATTTACTCGTTGTAAAACAATCCAGAAATGGAAATATATGGCAAGATGTTACTGAATACATTTAACGATAAATCAAAAATAGTACTGCATCCAAGCTAGGTTCACTGGTTAAATAAAAATGTCTGCAAGTCTTACAGTTCCTCTCACCAAGTTATTATTTTTGAGCAGGTACCTATTACATTCAGACGTTTGCTGAACAAGAACCACATGTTCCTGGATCAGAAGGAAATCGATTCTAAACCAGTTTCCTTGTTGAATCTGGCTGCACGCCGTCTTCAGTAGAAAATGTGGTTAAAGGGGTTTGAAATGCCAGGCTTTCTAATAGATGATTAATGGAAGATTTGTTATACATGAGAGCAATTATAAATGACATTCTCATCTGACAAAATGCTCCATTTGGTAGCCATCAAATTATTTGCACCTTAATTGATTTTTGCAACACAGAAGGATTTGGGCTCACTCCTGCAGTCGGTTTTTATTCATCGGATGTGGGCATCGCTGACTGGGCCACAATGCGATGGATCTGGAGTCACATATAGGCCAGACGGGGTAAAGTTGGCAGATTTCCTGATGGTTTCATTCCAGCAATGGTTTCAATCCAGATTTTCATTGAATTCATATTCCACCATCTAACATGGTGGTAGTCAAACCCGGATCCCCAGAGCATTGCCCTCGGTCTTTGGCTTACTAGTCATAGATTCATAGATTATCATAGAAGTTACAGTGCAGAAGGAGGCCATTCGGCCCATCGAGTCTGCACCGGCTCTTGGAAAGAGCACCCTACCCAAGGTCAACACCGCCACCCTGTCCCCATAACCCAGTAACCCCACCCAACACTAAGGGTAATTTTGGACACTAAGGGCAATTTATCATGGCCAATCCACCTAACCTGCACATCTTTGGACTGTGGGAGGAAACCGGAGCACCCGGAGGAAACCCACGCACACACGGGGAGGATGTGCAGACTCCGCACAGACAGTGACCCAAGCCGGAATCGAACCTGGGACCCTGGAGCTGTGAAGCAATTGTGCTATCCACAAGGCTACCGTGCTGCCCAGTGACAATGCCACTATGCCACAGCCTCCCGGTCTTGATTTTATATTAAAATCATACAATGAGGCAGCACAGAGGGAAGCCATTCAACCGATTGTGCCTGAGGTGGCTCTCAGAGATAGCTAACCAATTATATTCAGTCTTCTTACATTTCCCTAATGACCCTGCAAATGTTTCCCCTTCAAATACTCTTGGGGCCTTTCTGCGACTGCGTTCTGCCTGACACAAATTCCGCTGCCGGGAGAATTCTGGGAGAGGTCTGAAATGGGATTTGTGCTGGAGACCAAACAGTTTCCAATGCTCCAAGCCCACTCCAGCTGGACAAGAACCAGATTAGCATATATAAATTCTCATTTAAATGTGCGGGATCTTTTGTAAGCCGAATCTCCTGGCTCCTGCTACTCTCCCACTCGCTGGTGCAGGACGAAGCCGACAAGAATCACTGCTGGTATCCACAAATGGAAACCTGACATAATGACCACACCTGGGGGCTTGTGGGCCATTGTAGCACCCAAGTGGTTGGGGATATGGCAGGCCAGTGTCATGCCTTCAAGCTCATTTAAATATACAGGTCTGGATCTTGGCCAGTGAGGGTGACATAGACATAGACATAGAACATACAGTGCAGAAGGAGGCCATTCGGCCCATCGAGTCTGCACCGACCCACTTAAGCCCTCACTTCCACCCTAACCCAATAATCCCTCCTAACCTTTTTTGGTCACGAAGGGCAATTTACCATGGCCAATCCACCTAACCCGCACGTCTTTGGACTGTGGGAGGAAACCGGAGCACCCGGGGGAAACCCACGCAGACACGAGGAGAACGTGCAGACTCCGCACAGACAGTGACCCAGCAGGGAATCGAACCTGGGACCCTGGCGCTGTGAAGCCACAGTGCTAATCACTTGTGCTACCGTGCTGCCCACGGTGAGATTCAGATCATGCCGGATGGATCAAGTCGGTTGACTCATGATCAGTACGGCGCTTGGCGTTGAGTCCAATTTGGAGCTCTTGGGCGATTCATCCATTGCACCCAGCACAAAGACAATTTACAGGCCAAGTAACACACAAATTTTGTAAAACAATGATAATTTATTAAAACAAGAAAAGATCGAAGAGGTCACTTATGATTTGAAAGCTGCAAACAACCAGCTTCAATGAAAATCCTTAGAAAAGTATCATCAGGTATAGAGGTGGTACAATTATCTGTGTGGTAGTCACCACTGTTGTATTATATTGTTTGTATGGGTATTACGGTAAGGCCCCTGTACTACAGGTATGGGGGTAGATCCCTGCCTGCTGGCTCCGCCCAGGAGGCGGAGTATAAATGAGTGTGCTCTCCCAACAGCAGCCATTTCGTAAGCTGCTGTAGGAGGCCACACATCTCTGTGTAATAAAGCCTCGATTACATTCTACTCTCGCCGCGTCGTAATTGATAGTGCATCAACCTGTACAGATGTTATGTGTTGTCCTAGCTTAAGTAAGAGAAAACAATTATGTTCCAAATTTTTCAATCAACCTTAACTTCTTTTCTCTGATTTTTGTGCAGATTATAAAATTTTGATACATCAATGGTTATTTTACAGAGGGATTGGAAGATATATGTTCCAAATAAGAGGATTTTATTAACAACACCATTGTTTACCGTCTCAGAATGGCTGCTGCTATATAAGGTGACAATCCATAAAATCCCTACAGTGCAGACAAATGCCATTTAGCCCATCGAGTCTGCACCAACCCTCAAAAAGAGCACTCAATGTAGGCCCACTCCTCCGCTCTATTCCTGTAACCCCACCTAACGTGCACACCTTTGAAAAGTGAGGGGCAATTTTAGCATGGCCAATCCAGCTAACCTGCACATCTATTTCATTTCCTCTTCTGAGGAATGGTAATTATTATTGGACTGCTACTCCACTCCTGGCCCCGTTGCCGAATTCGCGTTCGGCAACGGGGCGGAGAATCCAGTTTCCCCGCATGAAATCGGGACCGGCGCTGGTTCAGCAATTCACCGTCCCCCGAAAAGTAGCATACTCGAGGAGTATGATTATCCACCACCGGAGCCTAGGCCAGAGACCCACGCCACTATTCTTCGCTCCCAACCGACCGAATTGCTGATGGCGTGGACCATTCATGTCCACGGCCGCCATAATCTGGGGCGGGCTGATCGGAGGGCAGGGGGTGCCTCATTCAGGACTGGGGTATTTTTGAGCAGGTGGTCCGTTGCATAGTCCATGCATCAAGGTGTGATTGGGGTGCTAGGCAATAAGCCCCACATACTACATGGCCCACCCACCCACAGGGATCCACTTGGGATGTGTGGTGTGCACTTAACTACGACTCCCTATTAGCGATAGCCTTCAGCCGCACGGCCAGAGGCCTCTGCGGTCAGTGGGAGTTATGGGTGGTCACTGGGGCAGACAGGTAGGGGCTAGGGTTGGTATGGTGGACCTGGGCGCAACCCCCTGCCCCCCCCCCCCCCCAACACCCTACCGCTCTGCAGGCCCCTCCCCAGCCCCGATATCTCAGACCCCCACGGCGGCTGACCCCCAAACCCAGGCTGCACTCCCCGGTTTCCCCCCCACCCCACTCCGAGCACAGGAACAGAAAACCCAGTGACCCCGGGCTCACTGTCTGTGAGCGAAGATGGTTGCTCACCTCCTCGGCTCCCTGCAGAAGTTCATCTGCCAGGTTCACGTTTTCCAAATGGAGTACCAATCGCCGCCTGTGTGACCACTTGCTGGGGAAGCTACTGAATCATAGGAGGCCATTAGATGTGGGCTCCAATTAATTGTATGGAAATAGGGCTTAAATGGTGATAATTGGTTTCTCATGGGAACCCTATTTCGCCTTGGGGAGCGGGCCGGTTACATCGGGAACGGTTTAGTGCCCAGCGCGGTTTACGAATTCCACCTCCCCCGCGATTCACCGGCCTCATTTTGCTTGATTAAGAGTGCAACAAGGACACAGAATCTCACCACCGCTAATATTAATGCCTCTACTCACTAAATTATCCAACTGCCTGTCCAATGTCAAGTACTAGATATATCAAGCAGAGATTTCCTCCAGGTAATCATTGGGAAAACCGAAGTCCTACAAACTTCATTCTCTAACTTAATTCTTCTCCCTACACATCCCGCATCAGCAGGAGGATACAAATTGGTCACCTGAACCCATTTACATTTGATTAATGGACTGGAAGTCCAATTCTCCATGCCCTCGTGATGCTCCAGCCCCCTTGGCAGGGATTCACACAGATGTGGATTGGTACAAGTATTTGCAGGCATGGCCCTGATGTGGTGGACCCCACTGTGAGTCAGGGTGTTTAGGATCTAACATAGTTGCACTTTAAAAGTTCATGAGAGGGCCTTCCTCCCCCCCCCCACAATTAAAATTCTGCCCCACCACACAGCCTTCCATTAGACCCCCAAAGAGACCCCCTATCAGGTCCCCATATCAGAGACTCCCATCTGAACCCCCATATCAGAAACCCCCACATCAGAGACCACTTATCAGACCCCCCCCCCCTATCAGAGACCCGCTCATCAGATCCCCATATCAGAGACCCACATATGAGAGACCCCCCATCAAAGATATCCATGTCAGAGACTCTGCCCATCAAACCTCCTTATCAAACCACTTCCCGCACCTCATCTGTCACCTCTGCCTGGAAGCTAAAGAGCAGTCCAGGCAGAAACACTGAAAAATCACTGCACTTTCACTTAACAGTCCCTTACAGCTGCTGCTTTACACAGATGTATTGAAAGGCATCCTAGGCTTCATGGAAAGCCAAAACACATCACAAGACTTTAAACCCCCCAGATCCTTTGATCTGCGAGGTTTCTATTCACTGTCAAAGAGAAATAGCTTTTAATAGGCTGTAATTGACAGTGTAATAGCTTCCAGACAGCAACATGTCTGGATTAGTCATTTTAATTTCTCTTCATGCTTGAATGCATCTCAAGAACCCAGCTTTGAAGGTAACCACAATATTTATAAACATCTAGCTATGATTGACACCTCCTGACCACATCAAAAGTCATTAAGTGCTTTCTGCTGAGAAAAAGAGGAAGTGAAAGCACTTATCTCCTCGCTGTTTCTAAACATTGTGATTGGCTTCACAGCAGGGTGACCCATAATTAATAATAATAATAATCTTTATTGTCACAAGTAGGCTTACATTAACACTGCAATTAAGTTACCGTGAAAAGCCCCTAGTCGCCACATTCCGGCGCCTGTTCGGGTACACGAATGGAGAATTTAGAATGTCCAAATTACCTAATAGCAAGTCTTTCATGACTTGTGGGAGGAAACCAGATCACCTGAAGGAAACTCACGCAGACACATGGAGAACGTGCAGTCTCCGCACAGACAGTGACCCAAGCCGTGAATCGAACCTGGGACCCTGGCGCTGTGAAGCAACAGTACTACCCATGTGCCATCCTAATTCCGATGGAGGTGGTGGAAGAAGCCTTTAATTGTCAATGGGGGGGGGGGCAGGATTTGCATTGTGGGCGAGGGGGGCCTGCCGCCTGACCTCGTTATGGGACCGCCTGCTCAAAATGGCAGCCCGATTTCAGGATTCCAACGCACTCCTGCAAGCTTGCTGTCATACATAAATTTGGATGACAAGCGGAGAGGGAATCACTCCTGGGTGCTGCTCATAGCACCAGCGCAGACCAGGAGCGACTCTACTCTGGAGGAAAACCTTCATCACCCGAATGGAGAATTCAGTCCAGTATATCATATATTGGGATTGGGCATCCAGGCTCTGGACTGCAATGCTCTCTTCACACATAATCTCTTCCCATCTGAGAACAGTCTCAGAGTCTCTATTAGCTCATGGGAACATGGGACTTGGTTAACATCCACATCTAGTTCTGTCCACTTCTCACACATACAGTTGCCCTTTATGGAGTTGACAGATGACCTAACAGAGGTTTTTAAAGTTATGATAGGTTTTGGTGGAGTGGAGACAGAGAGAATGTTTCCTCTTGTGGGGAGGAGCTTAATTAAGAGAGGTTATGTGTGAGATAGTCAACAAAAAAATCCAACCGGGAATTCAGAAGATACATATTTACTTAAAGAATGTGCAACTCAATATCACAGAGAAATTTAAGGGAGAGGCAGGCAAACAAATGAAGGAGAAGGGAATAAGATGATACATTGAGATAAGGAAAGATAGGAGGTGGTTCAAGTGGAACATGAATACTGAATTGTCTATTTCTGTGCTGTATATTGCACGTCAGCCTGTGTAAAATCCATTTAAATCCAGAAAATCTGGGTGGGATTCTCCACCCGCCGCACCTGTTTTCTGGTGTGGCACGCCCCGACCGGCAGCGGGATTCTCTGAGCCGACAACCGGCCAATGGGGTTTCCCATTGTGGGCAACCCCGCACCATCGGGAAATCCCAGGTGTGGGGGCACTGCCAACGCAATGGAAAATCCTGCCAGCAGAGAATCCAGTATTAGCTTGAATTTTAAAATATGGTGCAACTCAAAAGATGTGTACCTGAAATTTCATCTGAGCTGCTCTTGTTCAGCTCTGTAGCTTCACCAGAAGTGCCCTGAGGCATTTCCCAGCCATGGAAAAATATTTAAAGGTGAAACGTGAAACTAAAATAACAGCATGAAACTAGTCTGAGCAAGCCTATTCCCTCCGCACACCATATTTCCTTCATGCTATCATGGTCGCTAAACTATGCTTTACTTTTTCCAAAGAAAGGTTTTTTCAGAGTGACCCACTAACCAACTGATGGTTTTCATCTTTACCTCTAGGGTGCAGAGCCCCAGTTGAGTGGAGAGCAGGAAACAGAAACTGGCATGGAAGATCACACACCAGTAATAATGCCAACCCTATTATCCTCCCTGCACTCTGACAAGATGGTACTTTGCCAGCAGTAAGGACATCTAGCCCATGTTTTGCAACTTCTTTAGCTTTAATGGATGAAACGTTTCTCATTGATTTTAAACTTGCACATGCATATATTAAGATTCACTCATGCAAATACACCTTCATGATTATGCAGGAGAAGGATTCAACAGCATTCAAGTTTGTGTTGCAGCTCATTCATGACTTCAGGCTGAGCAGCAAGTGGCCTTTGAAGTCATGCTGGTTGATGGCAGTGACCGAGCTCCCCAAAGTTAAATAACTGCTACCAAGAGTAGAATAAGTGTGCAGCAGAAACCAGATTTACCATAACAAATGCCTATGTGAAACTGGAATGCAAAATTCAAAGAATAAAAGGAAAGGGGGCATGATAATTGCACTAAACATTACCAATGAATACTAAGATTTAAAAATTAGTTGAATAGATTACAGAGCAAAAGCAGAAATTCAAAATGAGAAAGCACAGGAAGAGATGAGGAATGGGAAGAAAAGGAGTGATACACAATTAAATCGGCGTTGAACACTCATTGAGATGACAGGAGAATTGAAGGAGGACTACTTTCCATCTCTTTTAAAGTAAAAGGTTCTAAATGAAGTCAAAAGGTTATTAAAGGCATAAAGGGTTACTCATGGGACCCAATTAATTGGCAGATAGATTCATGCAGTTTCTTAGAGTCGCGGAGCACAGTAGGAGGCCATTCGACTCATCGTATCTGTGCCAGCTCTTTGGTACAGTTACCCAATTAACCCCACAACCCTGCTGCTTCTCCACAATCCTGTACATGCTTTCCCTTCACATATTTATTCAATACTCTTGTTAATATTCCAGTTGAATTTGCTTCCACCTTTGTTTCACGCAATTCATTCCAGATCACAACAACTCGCTGTTGAAAACAAAAGTTTTCTTTTGTCCCCTCTGATTCGTCAGGCACTCACATTAATTCTATGCCCTTGATTACTGACCCTTCTGTCAGTTCATCTTTATTATCTCTATCAAAACCATTTCATGCTTTTAAACAGGTCATCAAATATGTCCTTAACTTACTTCTCTGTTATAAGCAGCACAAACGTCTCCAGTCTCACCATATAACTGACTTACTTGATCTCTCATACCATTTCAGCACCCTCTTTAAACACCCTCTTTTATTTTCTGTGTTGGCATAGAGTCAGAACAGAACCTTAATGGAACTGAACTTGGAGGCGATATGGCGTGCAAACATTAGTGGCAGTGCTGGCAGGGAATGTAAGAATATTCCAACAGGGAAATTCATGGGACAACTAACCTGCTTTTATTTTTAATGGTGTTGTAATTTGATAAATAAATGTTGCAAATAGTGCCATGAGATATTTTGCATCTGCCTGAGGTGGGAGGGGCCCCAGTTTAATATCTCATTCAAAGGCGGCATCACCCAGAGTGTCGCACTTTCTCAGTACTGCACTGAACTGTCAGACTAGCAATGTATTCAAACCTTACAGTTAGCCACAACTCACAATTGTCTCAGCCAAGAATTAAGAGTGCCACCACTGAGCCAAGTTGACACAAAAGGACACTGTAGATACAAAACAAAGAGACAAGACAAGGTGTGATGGAACGAGAATTAGATATAGCCAAGAGAAGGAAGCCATAGCAGGCAAAACAAATTATCTTGCATTGTACTCTTGCTTTGGTGGGCAGCACGGTAGCATAGTAGTTGGCACAATTGATTTTCAGCTCCAGGGTCCCAGGTTCGATTCCCTGCTGGGTCACTGTCTGTGCGGAGTCTGCATGTTCTCCCCGTGTGCGCGTGGGTTTCCTCAGGGTGCTCCAGTTTCCTCCCACAGTCCAAAGATGTGCAGGTTGGTTGGATTGGCCATGATAAATTGCCCTTAGTGTCCAAAATTGCCCTTAGAGTTGGGTGGGGTTACTGGGCTATGGGGATAGGGTGGAGGTGTGGGCTTGGGTAGGGTGCTCTTTCCAAGAGCCGGTGCAGACTCGATGGGCCGAATAGCCTCCTTCTGCACTGTAAATTCTATGATTCCATGATTCTATGATTCAGGGTGTGGAAATTAGCATGCACTGAACAACTAGGGCACGGGTGATCCTTGAAAACCTGAACTGGGAGAACGTTAAATTAACTCCAATGTGGAACAATATGGACATTGTTTGGGAGATGAAGGGCAGGATTCTCCCATCCGGCGGCAGAGTGTCCACGCCATCGGAAACGCCGTCGCGTTTCATGACGGCGTCGCTGGGAGTACCGATTCTGTCCCCTACAGGGGACTGTGCGCCGCGCCAACCCGCGCATGCGCGGTGGCCTCCCTCAATGTGCTGGCCCCGACGCAATATGGCGCAGGAGTTCAGGGGCCGGTGCCTAAGAAAATAGGCCCGGGGAGCGAGAGGCCGGCCCGCCGATCTGTGGGCCAGGCCTCTTCAGAGCCACCCCCCCCCCCCACCCCCCCACAGGCCGCCCCCCAACCCTGCGCGCAGAGTTCCCGCTGGCTGCGACCAGGTGTGGATGGCTCCGGCGGGGCTCTGCCTTTTTAGAGCGGCCGCTCAGCCCATCTGGGCCAGAGAATCGGCTGCTCGGCCGCATAGAGCGGCCTGCAACCAGCGGTGCGCCAAACGCGCCGATTCTCCGCGGAGAATCACGTGCTGGCGTCGGGGTGGTGTGACGAGGTTGCGGGGATTCTCTGGCCCGGCGCGCTGGGAGAATCCCTCCCACCGGGTTAACAATTTCATGTAAATACATCTAACCACCAGATGGTGCACAAGAGCACGCACGTAGATCACTGACAACCCTTGATTCTGGGAGAAGGTGTTTAGGCGTGAGAGAGAGTAGTTGTGTATTTGAGAGTTCTGTTGATAGAGTTCCAGCATCGTTTATTTTAATTTGTGCTTAGGAATACATTTGAATCTAGTTAAAAGTAGTGTTAATAAATCAGCTTTGTTAATTAACATAGCTTGATGTTCTTTTCTGAACACCACACATCCAAGCCATCCATACAAAGAAAACAGAGAACATCACACAATGGGCTGCAGTATAGGTGGAGCAAGGGTCATAGAACACTGGGTGGGGTTGGGCCAGCAGATGGGTAAGTTATAGTTGGACAAAAGAGGCTCAGATTCAGCAGTGTCCATCAGATTTGTGCTTGACATGCACATCATTGCTCCAGCCATAGGTACACATTAGCACTGGCTGGGCAACTCAACCTCCCTCCAGGTGCCCCATCTCCTCAAGGAGTCACGGAGGGTCCCTTGGGGGCCCAATGCACGGAGGAGCAGACTGGCATGCACACAGGACACACTTAGAGTGGCCTACTTCTCTAATCTCCTCTGTTTGTGACCCCATCAACCCCTGCCGGTCAGGCCGAGGAGGGTGCATCTGCCCCTGAGCATCAAGGTCTTGAGCCATCAGACAATGCCCACCAAAGTCATCTCAAACAACAAAAGGGCGTAGCGGTCAGCTGGCTGCCTCCATCTCTGGTGCGGAAAAGATGGCAACACCTCGGCATAGCGATGGGTTAGAAAGATTAACAAGTTTTTAATGCACAATTGTTGCAGGGGTTTATTCACTGTATATAAATGAAATGAAAATCGCTTATTGTCACGAGTAGGCTTCAATGAAGTTACTGTGAAAAGCCCCTAGGCGCCACATTCCGGCGCCTGTTTGATGAGGCTGGTATGGGAATTGAACCATGCTGCTGGCCTGCCTTGGTCTGCTTTAAAAGCCAGCGATTTAGCCCAGTGTGCTAAACCAGCCCTGGAAAAAAGACCCCTGTTTGAAAGCTAGAGAGCAGTCCAGACAGGGGTAGTTTAAAAAATTACATCTGTAACACTAATCTGCACTATTGTAAATATAGTTCACATTTTTTCATCTCTAAGTCTCAGCTTTTGAATGTCTAGTTTATGTGATACAAGGTGCTGTACCTCCTGCCTCCGAATTATCAACCATTTCATTCCTCAGTTCTATTAAATCTTATTCTTACTCTTATCTCTTATCTCTTACTCTTTTCACATTGCATTCATTTGCAACATGAACACTTCATATGTGAAAATAATGGTTGCGCAGCACACATGTGATCCTTGCATACCAGGCAGACATTAGTTCGCTTCATGAGAATTGATCATCAAGGTTAGAGATGATTCTGATCTGTCACAGTGTGGTCTGTAGTTTGTGGATGTCACAAGTATTTGCTATGACCAGTATTAGAATCTTTTCTTCCAAGTGTACTTTGTGACGTTTACTTTGTGACTATGAGTGTGCAGAACCTAACTAGAGGGACCCCTCACAGGGACCCCCTAAACTAAAGGGACCCCCACAGTGACCCTCGAACTAGAAAGACTCACCACAGAGATCCCATGACTAAAGGCACCCCCCACAGGGATCCCCTCACTAGAGTGACCCCTTCCCCCACAGCCATCCTCTCCCCTTCCCAGAAAAGAGACCCCTGTTTGAAAGCTAGAGAGCAGTCCAGACAGGGGTAGTTTAAAAAATTACATCTGTAACACTTACCTGGATGTCCCATGTGTCCATTCCAGTAAGGAGACCAGATATAACTTGTGTTTCAAACCCACAGATTCATTAGCTGTAAGTCATTCATTCCTTTCTAGTAGCGGCTGTGAGTGACAGCTTTCACAAACCAGCTGCAGCCTTGATTCATCTCCCTTCATGCATGAGTGACTCTTATCAACCACAAAGGTTAGGAGGGGCTACTGGGTTACAGGGATAGGGTGGAAGTGAAGGCTTAAGTGGGTCGGTGCAGACTCGATGGGCCGAATGGCCTCCTTCTGCACTGTATTTCTATACATCAAAGAGAGGTTAACTGCATTCCAATCAATGAGTGCATTCCATTCACTCAATGTGTGATTGCAATGCACTTACTGCTCTTCTTCGATGCGGTTGATGTGCTCGGCCCATTAAATGAATGCAAATGGGTCAGTAAGACCCATTTGCATTTATTTATATCCTCCTGCTGGTGCGCAATCATGAATCTCAATCCCGGCGTCCACGGAAGGTCGGAGCATCACGTTCGGATTGGCACCCGGCACCAATCCTGATTTTCCCCAAGGCCCGATTCTCCGTCCCATCGGGAAACGTGCTTGTGTATAGCGAGACGGAGAATCCAGCCCACAGCACTCAAAACAAAATGGAATTCTTTATATGCCTGTGCATTCATTGCGGTGGGATTTTCCACCCTCATTTCGAGGGAAAGCCAGTGGTGGCGGAGAATCCAATGGGAGTTCCTAAAAGGCTTTTATGCCAATGATGCAATGATGATCCCACCATGAAAGGTTGGGAACCCAATGAGCATTCCTTTACACATCACACTGGCGGGATTTATAACACGTCTTGAGAAAAGGGATCTACCGAATAAAACCTTCCAGTTCAATACATCCCCTTGGGGGAGTGGGTCATGCCGGCAGCAATACCTGGTACTGTGGGGGTGGGGGGTTCCATTGATAAGGTTTGGAGTGGTGGTGGGTCCAATGCCCATGGGAGGGTTCAGGAGGGTGGGGTGGGGGGTTCCAATGACTGGAGCAGGGGATAGAGTTTTCTGTAGGGTGTCTGAGCCTGATGGTGGGGGAATGAATTCTCTGTGGGGGGATGTCTGTGTCTGTGACGGTAGGGGAATGAGTTCTCTCTGGGGGGTGGGATCTGTATATGTGATTGTGGGGTATTCCCAGGATGGGTCTTATGTCCGTTGCAGAGTGGGTTCCTGTGTCCATGCATGAGGTGGGTTCTGTGTCCATCGGGGAGGGGTTCCTTTTGATATTGAAAAAATAAATTTAGAGTATCCAATTTTTCCAATTAAGGGGCAATTTAGCATGGCCAATCCACCTAACCTGCACATCTTTCGGGTTGTGGGGGTGAAACCCATGCAGACACGGGGAAAATGTGCAAACTCTTCACGGACAGTGACCCAGGGCCGGGATTTGAACCCGGGTCCTCAGCGCCGTAGTCCCAGTGCTATCCACTGCACCACCGTGCTGCCCTGCTTGATGTTTTCTGAGAGAACTTCGCAAAAGTGCTTAGACCTTGGAAGTGAAAGGAATGCTCTCTCTCTCTCTCTGTTTGTTTTAAGTTAAAGAACTGTGTTATTGTTCTAAAAGCAACACAATCTTTGCTGTGAACTTGAAATGATCCTGAGTCTGGAGAGAAGGTAATAAAAACTCATCAGAGCAAACCATCTTGAGCCTAGAAGGAAGAAAGCCTGAACTTCAGAAAGACATTGACCAGAAGTCATCCCAGTGCATCAAAGATCCTTCTGTTTGTAATAAGATTAATTTTTTTTAAAAAGGAAGGGGGTGTTGGAAAAGGTGTAGGAGATAGTTCCATTTACTGTCCGTTTAATTATAATATTGTGCACAACAGTCGGTTATTTAGTTTTTAATGTTACAAACCTGGTGACTGCAGTTTATTGGGTTCAACCAAGGACCTTGGATATTTAAATAAAATCGAATTTCACCAATGTTGCGCCTCTCGGTCAAGTGAAGCTGGAGTTGAATGTGCACTAGCCCAGGGTGTTGTGACAATAGGAAGGATCAGCCTTTGTGAGATGGACTTTAATGCTATAAAACTGTTGCTTCGGCACATAGAACATAGAACAATACAGCGCAGTACAGGCCTTTCGACCCACGATGTTGCACCGACATGGGAAGTCAAAAAACAAAAGCCATCTAACCTACACTATGCCATTATCATCCATGTGCTTATCCAATAAACTTTTAAATGCCCTCACTCCTGAGTGTTCAGCAGGAAATATGGCTGAAGAAGTTGCCACTGTCTGCTGTTTCAGTACTGACTGGGCTACATCTTTACAAATTCCAAGGCCATGCAGAACATACATAGACTTTGCATCAGTCTTCACAGTAGAAGACATGAGTAATATCCGAACAATTCAGGAGAGTCAGGGGGCAGAGTTGAATATGGTAGCCATCACAAAAGAGAAAGTGCTAGAGAAACTAAGAGGTCTAAAAATTGATAAATCTCCGGGCCCAGATGGTCTACATCCTAGAGTTCTAACGGAGATAGCTGAAGAAATAGTGGAGGCGTTAGTTATGATCTTTCAAAAGTCTCTGGAGTCAGGGAAAGTCCCAGAGGATTGGAAAATCGCTGTTGCAACCCCCCTGTTCAAGAAGGGAACAAGGAAAAAGATGGAAAATTATAGTCCAATTAGCCTAACCTCGGTTATTCGCAAGATTCTAGAATCCATCGTTAAGGATGAGATTTCTAAATTCTTGGAAGTGCAGGGTCGGATTAGGACAAGTCAGCATGGATTTAGTAAGGGGAGGTCATGCCTGACAAACCTGTTAGAGTTCTTTGAAGAGATAAAAAATAGGTTAGACCAAGAAGAGCCAATGGATGTTATCTATCTCGACTTCCAAAAGGCCTTTGATAAGGTGCCTCATGGGAGACTGCTGAGTAAAATAAGGGCCCATGGTATTCGAGGCAAGGTACTAACATGGATTGACGATTGGCTGTCAGGCAGAAGGCAGAGAGTTGGGATAAAAGGTTATTTTTCAGAATGGCAACCGGTGACGAGTGGTGACCTGCAGGGTTCAGTGTTGGGGCCACAGCTGTTCACTTTATATATTAACAATCTAGATGACGGGACTGGGGGCATTCTGGCTAAGTTTGCCGATGATACAAAGATAGGTGGAGGGGCAGGTAGTATTGAGGAGGTGGGAAGGCTGCAGAAAGATTTAGACAGTTTAGCAGAGTGGTCCAAGAAATGGCTGATGAAATTCAACGTGGGCAAGTGCGAGGTCTTACACTTTGGAAAAAAGAATAGAGGCATGGACTATTTTCTAAACGGTGACAAAATTCATAATGCTGAAGTGCAAAGGGACTTGGGAGTCCTAGTCCAGGATTCTCTAAAGGTAAACTTGCAGGTTGAGTCCGTAATTAAGAAAGTAAATGCAATGTTGTCATTGGAATATAAAGGCTTGGAATATAAAAGCAGGGATGTACTTCTGAAGCTTTATAAAGCACTAGTTAGGCCCCATTTAGAATACTGTGAGCAATCTTGGGCCCCACACCTCAGGAAGGACATACTGGCACTGGAGCGGGTCCAGCGGAGATTCACACGGATGATCCCAGGAATGGTAGGCCTAACATACGATGAACGTCTGAGGATCCTGGGATTATATTCATTGGAGTTTAGGAGGTTGAGGGGAGATCTAATAGAAACTTACAAGATAATGAATGGCTTAGACAGGGTGGATGTAGGGAAGTTGTTTCCATTAGCAGGGGAGACTAGGACCCGGGGGCACAGCCTTAGAATAAAAGGGAGTCACTTTAGAACAGAGATGAGGAGAAAGTTCTTCAGCCAGAGAGTGGTGGGTCTGTGGAATTCATTGCCACAGAGGGCGGTGGAGGCTGGGACGTTGAGTGTCTTTAAGACAGAAGTTGATAAATTCTTGATTTCTCGAGGAATTAAGGGCTATGGAGAGAGAGCGTGTAAATGGAGTTGAAATCAGCCATGATTGAATGGTGGAGTGGACTCGATGGGCCGAATGGCCTTACTTCCGCTCCTATGTCTTATGGTCTTATCTGACAAATGCAGGATCTGAGAAAATAATCAAACTATGGCCCTCCTGTGCTGCTCTCAGTGAGAATAATACGAACATAACTCACAGCTTTGGGCGCAGGTAACAGGTCACTGCGCCCTGATGTGCACTGGCATATTGGGGATCAGTAGCAAGATGAGGTCTCTGCATTAATCATCCTTGAGGACCGCCACTGGGAGAGATGGTATTGTTCGGATGTAGCTCCCTCTTGAGATGGTCAAGTATTAACCATCAATGAGTGTTTTCCAGTTAGTTCCACCTTGCTAAGCTACTGTCACATTGGCATGAATGTATCCATGTACAAAATGGCATTTCAGTCACTTGAAGCTGCCATACCCAATGATGAATTGCCCCTGTGGTTGAAAGATCTGTACTGTGTGCAATTGCTTGTGTGCGAGTCGAGTATTGCTCACATTTAACAGCGGCTACGTGCTCCCGAGGCGACTGCACCTTCCAAGATGATCCCATCATTCGGGATGAAGGTGACTTCTGTTGCATCCATGATCATTGTGAGATGGATAACCTTTGTGACATTTTGACTGAGTTACTCTCATCTGCCTCGAGGTCCCACCCCAATTAATGTTTTTCCAGCTTGATTTCAAACTGCGTCATTGTGAATAATGGTCCTGCTGACTTTCATCAACGAGACTACCCTTCAACCTTCGCCTATTGCCTGCCAAATTCCACCAAAATTCCACTCCATGCTCATCACCTCCTAATTCCCCTTCCTCCTGTCACTATCCAGCCTCCCCCGTTACCTTTGACCCATCATTATCCATGTGGAATTTGAATATTCTTGTTCTCCCCTCCCCCACCACACAAAAAAACATTTAATGTTGACGATCCCATGCCTTTTTTGACCTCCCTACCCTCCCCCAACACCGACTTCAACGATCCAGATGCTTCCCCTGAACTTTACTGCCTCACAATAACATGACTTGAACCTTCAAGACCACATGCTATGGAAGTTCTTTTTCACATCTCCCCAGCCCAAAACCTTAAATCTGACCTGACCCCTGAACTGATCTTCACCCCAATGGAGAGTCTTGTTCGTTCTTGGCAGCACCGTTCTGACCAAATGGAGAGTGAAAGTGCCAGTGCTGGTGAATGGCAGCTTGGTTCAGTTGCGGAGCAATCTTGCCTGTTTAAGAAAAATTACAGCTTCAAGCCCTAGCAGGACTTCAGCATGTCATCGAATTCAGCGCAAAACTGAAATTATGTCAATCTCTGAAGTCTCATCTCTGTCTGGCGGATGATTAAGTAGCTCAAATGGGTTGATATAATCTGGCATCCTGGAAGGCCAAGATAAATTGGGATGAAAAACCTCCTTTCTCTGCAACTACCTTGGCCTGACTTAGTTCTGGAAGCAACTGTGTGCATAAGATAGTATTTTAGTATTTCTGTAATACCACAAACCTGGAAAAGGTTGCAGTACCCTATTACACACAATTAGCTGAGCCTGACAAACAAGCATAGGAACAACACAAGTTACTCTTTGCTCCGTTTGAAGATAAGGCTTTATGTGAAAATGTACATTTCTTTAAATCAATCAAATTTAAAACATAATTGCAAGCTCAAACAGATTCTAATTAAAAAAAAAACGCAATATGGTTAAGCCAAGAAAAGACCATGGGCGGGATTCTCCGATATCGGCACGGTGTCCGCCGACCGGCGCCAAAAACGGCGCGAATCAGTCCGGCATCGCGCCGCCCCAAAGGTGCGGAAGTCTCCGCATCATGAGCGGCCGAGCCCTCACCTTGAGGGGTTAGGCCTGCGCCAGATTGATTTCCGCCCCGCCGGCTGGCGGGAAAGGCCTTTGGTGCCCCGCCAGCTGGCGCAAAACTGACTTTGCCTTACGGCGCATGCGGGGGAGTGTCAGCGGGTGCTCACGGCATTCCTGCGCATGCGCAGTGCAGGGGGTCTCTTCCGCCTCCGCCATGGTGGAGACCATGGCGAAGGCGGAAGGAAAAGAGTGCCCCCACGGCACAGGCCAGCCCGTGGATTGCTGGGCCCCGATCGCAGGCCAGGCCACCGTCGGGGCACACCCCGGGGCCAGATCGGCCCGCACCCCCCCAGGATCCCGGAGCCCGCCCGCGCCGCCGTGTCCCGCCGTCCCAAAGGTGGTTCAATCCACGCCGGCTGGCGTGGGTTGACAGCGGCGGGACTTCGGCCCATCGCGGGCCGGAGAATCACCGGGGGGGCCCGCCAACCGGCACGGCGCGATTCCCGCCCCCGCCGAATATCCGGCAACCGGCGGGGGTGGGATTCACGCCAGCCCCCGGCGATTCTCCGACCCGGCGGGGGATCACCCTGGAGTATGAAAACCAGGAGGGGCCCAGGCCCAATTTCCAGCCTGTGTTGAGTTAGATGATCCAGGCTGAAGTTTTAAAAGGTCTGACATTATTGGTTCAAAAAGGGGAAGAGGAGAAAAATTATTAAACCTGCCAGCATCCCCACTTCTGAACATAATCCAGCAATCTCTGCTGGAATAACACTCGGCTGTGACACTATCTATGGGTCAAAATTCTTGCCAAGCTCCATTGTCAAAACTTGCAAAATGAAAGTAACCATTTGAGTAAATACCTGAGGGAACACCCATACTCATATAACAGTACACAAATGTGAAGCAATGCTGTCAGGAGAGGCGTTCAAAGGGCCATACTACTTACTCCTGTTTCTATATTTTTATGTTGACACAAGCTGTTTTGCAGCAAGAAAGGACAAAATGTCTCTGTACTCAAATTACTGACACTTTATGAATTAAAAAATCATGAAACAGGTGCCGTGGCTGCTGAGGGAGACAGAGGGTGTGCGGAAAGTGTCCAACATCGCCATAGTTTGCAGACACTTGTGCTGCTGGCCAAACGGCTTCTGTCAGGGCCAGGGGGAGTAGCAGGGGCTGGCCAAGAGGTGGGCTATGGGGCCGAGGTGGACGGGCACAAAACACCATTGCTGCAGATACCATGCAGCTGCGCACACCGCTGACTGCCCACTGTGAACATAGGGCCAAGAGTCTTATAGGTGAACCCTCAGGCCACCCCCCACTGAATTGGTCCAGGTTCGGCGCCAGTTTTGCTGTTGTGAAAGTCCACGAATTCTGTGCCGACATCAATACTTAGGGCTGGATTCTCCGATTTTGAGTATGTCCGGAGCATGTGTCTAGTCTTACGACCAGAAACTCGGCACCGCCCCCACACCGATGCTCCGCCCAGTGTTTTACCTGCAGATATGGACGGTAAATTGCCAGGTCCGTAGCTGTGCCTGCGAACGGCGCCGACCTGTGGCGGTCACGCCATACAGTATGGCGCCGGCCACATCTGAACCCGGCCTGCCAGATAGTGCCCCCCTGTAACCCCCTTACCACCCCCCCACCACCCCTCACAGCCCCCGCCAGAGCCCCCCTGGCCTGCGGAAAGGCTCCCCCCGACTGTGGCGGCACTGGACACAGTCTGCAGCCACCACGCGAGGTCTCAGAAAACTGTGAGCACATGCGACCAAAGCCGTCGTGAGGTCAGGGGAGGGCCTTCAGATGATGGAAACGTAACAAATATAATTATGAATAAGGCTAAAAAAAGTTCAAACTACCCAAAGTAACAAATGTAGCAGAAACAATAAATTGAACTCCAGGATCTTCAGTTGATAAACATAAATTCTTCCTATCAAAAAAAAATCATTAGTAAAAAGGCCCATAGGCCCACAGAGATAACATGGTGCTCAAACGATTATTTGCCTGGCCACATTTCAAGATCTATTGATACCAGCACCACAATTAAACACTGATAACAGGACCTGTAAAGGTCACCATCCTTAAAATAAATCCTACAATTATAAACAGCTGTCTTTGAAATGGTCCACTACAGACTAGTTCCATTAAGGTTAAGAACGTACCAGGCTATCACCGTCCTTAAGAAAAAAAATATAAATCTACAAATGTGAATCGCCATCACGAAGACAGGCTGCTTAATACAGAGCTAAGGAACATCAGCCTATTCTAAACTGGATGTGTTATATTGAGTAAGTTGAAATTCCTAGAAGCTCATTAATAAAAGTCTTAAGATACAAGAAATCCATGCTAAAAAGGTCAGGTTTTAGTATGAGCAACTTACCTGGAAAATCCCCATAAAAAAGTAACTGAAAGCTGTTTAACTACTTCAGAGCTTGGAAGAGCAATCTCTCCCTAGTGAGAGATGCTCTCTATTCTGTCCAGGAAGTTAGCTTTCATTCTTTCAGTGGCTTTGTCAGAAGCAGGCCAGTAAGATTAATCATTGAGGTCAGAAATCCTAAATCATTCATACATGAAAAAGTGATGCACTGGAGTTGCAGTGCCACCGACTAACTCGCTCCTCTTGTCATAGTGAGGCGGGGTGGTGGATGAAGGTAAGAATGCAGGTCACAGATGTGCCATACCAGGGGAACTGGAAACATTACCGCTCTTCTCAACATAAGGTGAATTGTCCCAGCCAGAATGCCCTTTGAAGCTCCAAGACAGATGGCACCATTCAGCAGGTCTCCATTGTCTCTCCAGCCCACCTAGCATGCATAGTGACTATGATGATTGAATTTACTGAATCTGGTACCTTCATTCTCCAGGTGAGCCTTTCACAGAGACCGCCAGCGACCCGGAGGACCCCCTGATAAACTCAAGAGTATGACATCTCTCCTGAACCTGCATCACAGTCTCTCAGAACCAGGCAACAACACAGATACTCACACCTCACATGTCAGTGAGCATAAGGTTGTCAGTCCATAGGTAGTGCAAAGTGTCAAGGGCACACCACAATCATATGATGAACTGTTGGAGACAGACAACTGTGGGAGCACTGGTAGAGA
Organism: Scyliorhinus torazame; assembly: GCF_047496885.1. Taxonomy (NCBI): domain Eukaryota; kingdom Metazoa; phylum Chordata; class Chondrichthyes; order Carcharhiniformes; family Scyliorhinidae; genus Scyliorhinus; species Scyliorhinus torazame. Next base: position 115,874,899 of record NC_092722.1, on the reverse strand, counting down.
ACAAGACCATGCTGTGTCTGAGACAGATGATGAGCTTCTGGAGTCATCAATAAGGTGACAGGTGCTTTATGTTCAGTGGGATACGCAGAGAGATCTGGCAGAGATCCATGATGGTCTGTGTACCATGGTCTCTGTCATGATGGAGTCCATGTGGAGAATGAGTGCTGTGTTGATCCTTAACACTGAGTGCACACTGCCTCCTCCATGAAGAGAGTGGCGACTTTCACGGAGAGGCAGATCCAGGAGCAGAACCTGTAAGCCCTCACACAGACATTAACCTTAGGATGCCACTGCCAGTGCGAGAGGCGGACAAGCAACCTAATCTCTCTGCAAAGTGCCGATCCATCAGTGGTGAGCAATGAGGTGCAAACATACCTCATGCTGGCTGATGAGCTGCCTGGCATCTCTGTGGAATCCTCTCAGGGTGCTCTGTACGTGGACATGAGGTCCTCTGCCCCTGTGCCAATGGGCACAACTGAGAAGTGCCCAGTCATGGGGCTGGATGCACCCACCCAGGCAGAGTCTATTCAGGCTTCGACAGCCTGAGGACAACCACCAAGGTCATCATGGTCACCAGGACAGAAAAGTCAGCAGGTTGCATCCACTGCCATTGCCAGCAAGGGAGGCACCAAGACACTGCACCCGTTGATGAGCACAACAGCAGTGTGCCAGGAGTGAAATTATTTGCAATCAATGTTTTAAAGTTTGTGTAAGAGGTAGCAAATTTGAATGTCATTTTCTATTCTGTGAAGTAACAAACTTTTTTTTACTGAGCTGGGCTGAGTTGACTGGATGTTTTGAATAGCTGTCAGATGCTGTGTAGGCTTGTAACTGCATGGCGCTCAGTGGTGCTGACGTTCTGGGCTGGGCTCTCATTTAATGATTACCATTTGCTCGAGAAAGCACCAATGCCTTAGATGTCTAGCTAAAGGTTCTCAGGGTTAAAACATCCCTGATGTCCCTGCCCCCCCCTCCCCACCTCGAATATTCTTGTAATACCCAGACTCTACTCACATCTGTTGTATTTTTCCTCGGCCTTAATTCTTAAGTGGCAAAGTGGGGTCATCAACCACCTCTTCAAGGGATAGCCCAGTGTCACCATAGGATCTACCCATCCAAACATGCAGGTGCGACAAACAGCCTTGGTACCTGTGAGTGTCGCAAGATGTAAGCATTGTGTGAGCACCTTGGGTAACGGGCACTAACTTAGTGAATTCTGTGGTCACAGATGATCTGAACATAAATTGAATGGAATCCTTTTAGTTTATGAAAGTTCATGCCTGACCTGCTGGTGCTTTGATGGCCATAAATGTGCAATCTATGACACTCTCGATGCTCTGAAACCCAGCCTTCGCAGAGAAGCCTCATGTTCTCTCCGGCAGGCTAGCCTTGTCGGTCTGGTTGTTGATGAACATGCAGATGTGTCTAACAGTGGCATTAGTCACCAGCTTGATACAACTGTGTACAGTTGATTGAGCGACGCCACACAGATCCCCACTGAAGCCTGAAAAGATGTTGAGGGTCATTGTGACCTTCAAAGCCATCTGCACGGGGTGTCTTCCTTGTAGTTGGAGGTAGTTTCTGGATCTATCATGTGGCATATTGCTGTGTCCCTGGAGAGGAGGAGCCTCCTGCGGCAGCAAACGTCACACATCTGGAGGCAGTTGGAGCACTGCCTGCACAGTCTAGCCGCTGAGTAATGACATCTTCGGTGAACCCTCCTGCCTTGGCCTCCCTAATGGCCCTGCACTATCTGAGTCTGTGTCTCTCTCATGGAATCCCTCCGGTGCCGAAGGAGGCCATTCAGCCCATCACATCTGCACCGACCCTCTAAAAGAACCCTACCTAGGCTCATGCCCCCACCCTGTCCCCGTAACCCAGTAATGCTACCTAATCTTTTTGGACACTAAGGGGCAATTTAGCATGGCCAATCCACCTAACCTGCATGTGGGAGGTAACCGGAGACAGGGAGGAGAGCATGCAAACTCACAGTCACCACAGGCCAGAATCAAACCCGGGACCCTGAAATTGTGAGACAGCAGTGCTAACCAGTACAGTGCTCACCACTAAATTGTCTCCCCCAGGCATCAGGGTGACGCAGTGGTTAGCACTGCTGCATCACGGCACCGAGGTCCCAGGTTTGATCCAGGCCTTGGGTCACTTTCTGTGTGGAGTTTGCACATTCTCCCCGTGTTTGTGTGGGTTTCACCTCCACAACCCAAAGATGTGCAGGGTAGGTGGATTGGACACGCTAAATTGCCTCTTAATTGGAAAAAATTAATTGGGTACACTAAATTTATTTTAAAAAAGAAAAAAAAAGTTCTCTCTCTAGGACGCTGCCATGGCCACCCGGCCTCCTCTCTTCCTCTTAGAGGAGGTCCCACCAGATGAATACACTATCCCCATTAGATCAGATGCAGAGGATCAGTGCTTTGCAAAGAGGGATCTCTGTGCTCCAAACCTCAGAGAAACTTAACAGGGTAGATAAGGTCCTGAAACACTGACAGGCAGAATTGAAGAGCTAAACAATTGCTAAGAAACCCAGGAACAACATTGTACGCATACAGCAACAAGCTCGCAATGACTGAGCAATAGCAGAGAAACTGCTGCAGCTCCGGGAGGCCTTTTATCCCATCCTTGGATGAGGAAATGCAACAAATATGATTAAAGCCCACACGTTTTCCCATGCAATGGGTTGGAAATCACACCAGAGTGTAACATTGCTTTACATTAGTTTGTTACTGGCCTTAATGTGGCCTTCAATTATTGGCAGGCACATATCTGATTATGCCCACTCGCCAAACTTGAAATTGTGCACCTGTGCGATTATGTCAGGAAGCACACCCAAAATCATTTCATTAAATTTTACATTTGGTCGGGTCGATCGTGCGCCCGACCCCTGAAGGTAAAATTCGGGCCACTAATGTGATTCAGGAGTTGAGGGATTATAGCTGCAAAGATAAACTAGAGAAGCTGGGTTGCTTCAGAGAAGAGCAAGATAAACTTTGAAAGAAGCATTAAAACTTACACAGGGATTATATGGAATAAATATAGATAAACTGTTTCCAATGGTTGAAGAGCCAATAACCAGAGGAGTGATTGATGGAATTGACAAGAGAACCAGAGGCAGATGACATGAAGAAAAACATTACAATGCAACTAGTGGTTAGGAATACACTGCATGGCTGGGTGATGAATACTGATTCAACAGTCGCCTCCCAAAGGGAATTGGTTAAATATTTGAAGGAGAAAGATTTGTTGGTATATGGGGAAAGAAGGCAGAGTGACACTAAATGGATTGATTTTCAAAAGAACCAGTGCTGACTTGATAAACCAAAAGGCACCCATCTGTACTGCATTATTTTATTAGTTTATTAAGCAGCTCTTCAAAGCATTCTTCCAACTACTTTCAATACCATTAATGATATAGCATTATCAAAATACAAGAGTAAAGTACTTTAGCACATGACTCTTGTTGTGAGTCAGGAAGTAGTATGGGATGTCAATAGGATGGAGAAAAGACGGGCGCACATTTTTACATGGATAATATCTGTATAAAGGAACAAGTGTGTGGACACACTCGGGCAGGCCAGCCAGCATCTATCATAAAGAATACATCAGTGACATTTTGATGTTTAAGCCCTCTTAAAGGATGGGTTTGACCCCCAAAGCATTGACTTGTGTTCTCTCGACTGACACTGCTTGACCTTGAGTGTCTCCAATGTCTTCCATTGTTGTTTCAGATTTCCAGCATCTGTGATGCATTGCTCAAGTGCAGCAATTGAATTTGAATTTTGAATTATTTTCCACAAATGAATCTGTAGAATGGCAGAAAGTTAGTCAACTTTTGCTGTGTTATGGGTTCAAAGAAAACGTTTCAAAAATAAATAAGGTTATACTAAGAAGAATGAAAGTTGAAATCACATTGACATCCAGAAGAAATAAGGTGAATCAAAGCAGCGATGATTGTATTCTAGATTTGCTGAAGTGCTTTTTTTTCTAAAATGTCTCACTTACATTGTCAGTTATCCAAAACCTAGCTGAGAAAAGTACTTTTAGAATTGTGTGATCTGTTGTCATTTAGAGTTCAATTCTGCTCTGGATTTGGCATCTCCACAGAATCCATACAATGCAGAAGGAGGTTATTCGACCCATCGAGGCTGCACCAGCCCCCCGAAAGAGTACCCTACCTAGGTCCACTCCCCTGCCCTATCCCCGTAACCCCAGTTAACTTGCACATCTTTGGACACTAGGGGGCAATTTATTATGGCCAAACTTGACATGTTTGAATAAGTACAAACAGATACTGCTGGATGTCATTCATCTAACAACCTTTCAGAGCTCAGCCTCACTCAAAAATGGTTTTGTTGAATGTTCTGCAATATAACAATGACTGCACTTTAAAAATTACTTCATTCAATGTCAGGTGCTTGCATCCTGAGGTCCTAAATGAGCAAGTTATTTTTAAAAATGTTCTTTATTCTCCTAATTGTGAATCATATCCATTACAGTCCCACCAAAGTGTGGCATTTGTATTGTCCACACTATAAGAGACAAAGTTTTTAAATTTCAGAGTAATTTAACATGAATAAATCATCATTAGTTTCATTGAAAAAGACAGAATAGCAAATTGGCTGAAGTAACCAGTGCCCTAAACTGGTGCTTAATTTAAGATGTCTTGTACATATATTATCATTAGAAAATGGATTACCTTCAAATTTGTCACATAAATCAATGCTGTTGTAAATACTGTAACAATATACTCTGTCATAACTTTCCTTTCCTCTCATGGATCAGTGTTTATTTAGTTAGTAGCCAAGACCTCAAAGTTGCTAGTCTATACTGAGTTAGCTGATCTCAGCTGCGGTGAAGGTTAGGGGCCCTACATATTTCCCTCAACAATCCTGCACCCAGAAAGAAAAGGTCAAACAGAATGCTCCACTCAACCATTACTGGAAGTGCTTATCTGTGGGTGAGGATATAATCAGGTCTGCAGTGACAGCCCCAAGGCTGAAAAGCTTACTGAGGATGATTCACACCTTAATCGCAATCACTCAAGGAGGAAATGACCAGTGGTTATTGAACTGCCCATGGTGCTCATTGAACAGTGAGGAGTGCGCCCCAGCAAAACGTCAGAGAGGTCAGTAAACCAAAAGTAATGACTGTCACACATGTGCAAGCGTCCTCTGACACGCCTTGCATTTAACAGAGACTGAAAAAGCTCGAGATCAAACTACCAGTGCAATAACATTTGTCTCCTACATTCTAGTTTCTACAAATGGAAATGAGTGAAACTGCAGCAAAAGTCATGTTTTTTTTAATTGCAACAGGGCAATAATAATCTTTCAATGTTGAAACTTCTTTATGCAATGCTGTAATTATTGTAAACTTAAGTGAATTGGCACTGTTACAACGTTAAAAATTACTACAATACAGAGCAGAGCAATTATTTTTCTGACGCGAAGTTCAGAGAATGCAGCAAATGAAAAAAGCTTTTGAGTGAGTCAAGTTGGATCAGAACAGGAATGAGCGGGTGAATACTAATTATACCTATTGATTAGTTACCGTTAAAGTACTACCATTTGTTTGGCAAGTACTGCCTGGCATGTCTAATTGGCGAGCATAATAACTTACATACTATTTAGAGGACAGAAACAGGTTATATGGACAAACAGATACATGCTAGTATTTCTGTTTCTGACTTCATCATCAACAACACTAACATCTGCTTCTAGCTTTCCCTTAAATGCATCTTTACCAGTTACCTTAACGACAGCTATGGCAACATGTTCCACATTTTAACCAATTTCGGAGTGAAAGGTTTTCACTGATTTACAATCCCAGGCAATCAAGTCTTACTCAATAGCCTTTTATACAGTCCTTATCATAAGCTTTCTAAAATTTAAGATGTACAATATATACCTCCATCATCATATAATTTGATAATTTCCTCAGAAAATGTAATCATGTTTGCAAGACAGCTGTTCCGTTTCTAGAATCATAGAATCCCTACAGTGCAGAAGGAGGCCATTTGGCCCATCGAGTCTGCACCGACCTTTGGAAAGAGCACCCGACCTAGGCCCACAACCTCATCCTATCCCCGTAACCCAGTATACCCACCTAACCCTTTTGGAAAATTAAAGAGCAATTTTAGCATGGCCAAGCCACCTAACCTGCACATCGGAGGAAACCCTCGTAGACATGGGGAGAAAGTGCAAACTCCACACAGACAATCACCCGAGGCCGGAATTGAGCGCGTGTCCATCATTCTGTGAGGCAGTAGTGCTAACCACTGTGCTGTCCTTTGGATAATTCTGCATCCTCAATAACTACTAACCTCCTCATGTGATAATAAATCACACCCTTTATAATGTCTTCGAGCCTCTTCCCCACAATATCAAACTAACTGGGTTACAACATCTGGGGCGGGATTCTCCAACCCCCCGCCGTTTTTTGGGCGGGGGCGGGATCGTGCCGCGTCAGTCGAGTGCCTTAGGCAGCGGCCCCCCTGGCAATTCTCCGGATCCCCATGCGCCGAGCGGCCGCCCGTTTCCTGGCCAGTCCCACCGGCATGAAATGGACATGGTCCATCACGGTGGGACCTGGCTTGTCGGCCATCTAGCGGGGTCCTCGGGGGTGGTGCGGCGGGATCTGACCCTGGGGGGGCCCCCATGGTGGGCTGGCCCACGATCGGGGCCCACTGATCTGCGGGCGGGCCTGTGCAGTGGGGGCACTCTTTTCCCTCTGTGCCAACCTCTGTAGGGCTCGGCCATGGCCCGTGCGGAGAAGAACCCCCCTGCACATGCGCAGGAAACTCGCTGGCCGGTCTGCGCATGCGCGGAACCACACCAACGGTCCTGCGCATGCACCAACTTGCGCCGGCCTTTCGCCGCCGGCTGGCGCGGCGCCAACCCCTCCGCCGCTGGCCTAGCCCCCGGAATTGCGGAGCATTCCGCAACTTCCAGGCAGCCCGACATAGGAGTGGTTCACACCACTCTTGGCACTGGCGTCGGGCCATCCGGCCAGTTGCGGGAGAATCCAGCCCCTTATCTTCCTTAAATATTTGGACTGGATGGGTCTCCTTGTAGTCCATTGGAACTAATACAGATTTGGATTTGATTTGTCCAAAGGATTGTTCTACTTACATTCCAGACAGATCATTCTATACATGAAAAAAAACATAGGACGTACATGAATACACAATGTAAATACGTAGTCACAGGCATCAGGTGAAGCATATGAAATGTCGTACTACTCAGTTGGGAAGATGTGTGAAGCGATCAGTTCAGTCACTAAGAGGGTTATTCAGGAGTCTGGTAACAGTGGGGAAGAAAATATTTTTGAACTTGTTACTGCGTGTTTGAAGACTTTTGTATCTCCTGCCCGATGGAAAACGTTGGAAGAGAGAATAACCCGGGTGGGAAGGGTCTTTGATTCTGCTGCCCACTTTCCCAAGGCAGCGGGAGGTGTAGACAGAGTCAACGGACGGGAGGCGGTTTTGATTGATGGACTGGGGGGCTGTGTTCATAACTGAAGTTTTTTACGGTCTTGGGACGAGCAGTTGCCAAACCAGGCTGTGATGCAGCCAGATAGGATACTTTTGATGGAACATCTGTAAAAATTAGTAAGAGTCAATGTGGACATGCCTAATTTTGTTAGTTTCCTGAGGAATTATAGGCGCTGTTGTGCATTCTTGGTCATAGTGTCGATGTCGGTAGACTAGGACAGGTTGTTGATGATGTGCACACCTAGGAATTTGAAGCTGTCTACCATCTCCACCTCATAGATCTTAGAATTTACAGTGCAGAAGGAGGTCATTCGGCCCATCGAGTCTGCAACGGCTCTTGGAAAGAGCACCCTACCCAAGGTCAACACCTCCGCCCTATCCCCATAACCCCACCCAAAACTAAGGGCAATTTTGGACACTAAGGGCAATTTATCATGGCCAATCCACCTAACCTGCACATCTTCGGACTGTGGGAGGAAACCGGAGCACCCGGAGGAAACCCACGCACACACGGGGAGGATGTGTAGACTCCGCACAGACAGTGACCCAAGCCGGAATCGAACCTGGGACCCTGGAGCTGTGAAGCAATTGTGCTATCCACAATGCTTTGCTTCCTGAAGTCAATGACCAGCTCCTTAGTTTTGATGACATTGAGGGACATTGTCATTACACCACGCCACTATGTTCTCCATCTCCCTCCTGGACTCTGACTCATCCTTGTTCGAGATCCGACCCACTAGTCATGTCATCAGCAAACTTGAAGATGGAGTTATAGCCAAATCTTGCCACACAGTCATATGTTTAGAGGGAGTATAGCAGGGGGCTAAGTATACAGCCTTGCGGGGCCCCTGTATTGAGGACTATCGAGGGGAAGGTGTTGTTCTTTATCTTTACTGATTGTGGTCTATGGGTCAAGAAGTCGAAGATCCAGTTGCAGAGGGAGGAGCCAAATCCTAGGTTTTTGAGTTCTGATATGAGCTTGGCTGGGATTATGATGTTGAAGGCGGAGCTATAATCAATGAATAGGAGTCTGACGTAGGAGTCCTTGTTGTTGAGATGCTCCAGGGATGAACGTAGGGCCAGGGAGATGACATCTCATGTGCACTGGTTGTGCTGGTATGCGAATTGCAGTGGATCAAAGCATTCTGGGAGTATGGAATTGATGTGCTTCATGAACAACCTCTCGAAGCACTTCATTATGATAAATGTCAAGGCCACCGGATAGTCATTGAGGCACGTTGCCTGGTTCTTCTTTGGCACTGGTATGATGGTGGTCTTCTTGAAGCAGGTGGCAACCTTGGAATAGAGTAGGGAGAGGTTGAATATGTTTGCAAATACACCCACCAATTGGTCTGCGCAGGATCTGAGTGCTCAACTAGGGACTCCGACAGGACACATTGCTTTCCTAGGGTTCACTTTCAAGAAGGCCGATCTGACTTCAGCAGCTGTGACGGTAGATATGGGTGTGTCTGAGGCTGCTGGGGCAATTGATAATGGCTTGATAGTTTCCAACTCAAAATGACCATGGAATGCATTGAGTTCATCGGGGAAGGGTGTACTGCTGTCAGAGATTCTACTCAGCTTTGCTTTGTAGCCTACTTTGTTGTTTAAGCCTTGCCACAATCGATGAGAGTCTGTGTTGTTAGTCTGTGACTCTAGTCTGGTATTATCCCTTGGCATCCCTGATGACTCTGCGGAGGTCAATACCTGGATTTGTTGCATCGGTCAGGGTCGCCCGTCTTGAATGCCCCAGACTTGGCTTTCAGTGGGGAGTGAATCTCCCGATTAAACCATGGTTACCAGTTGGGGAACGCAGTGCTACCTTCTTTGGCATGCAATCTTCTACGCGCTTTCTGATAAAGCCTGTGATGCTGGTGGCATACCCGTTTAGGTTGGCCGCTGAATATGACCGGTCCACTGACTGCAGGTGCCCTTGATGGTTGTCTAGCAGTGGTCAAGGATGTTGGCATACAAGGCATTATGGTGGTGCAGTGGTTAGCACTGCTGCCTCACAGCGACGAGGTCCCAGGTTTGATCCCGGCTCTGGGTCACTGACCGTGTGGAGTTTGCACATTTTCCGCATGTTTGTGTGGGTTTCGCCCCCACAACCCAAAGCTGTGCAGGCTAGGTGGATTGGCCACGCTAAATTGCTCCTTTAATAGAAAAAATTAATTAGGTACTCTAAATTTTTTTTAAAAGGATGTTGGTGTCCCTGGTGGGTCAGGAGATGTGTTGCTGGAATTTTCGCAGTACACGCGAGGTTGGTCTGGTTGAATTACCTGGCCGCGATTAACAAAGCCTCCGGGTATTCTGTTTCATTGTTATTTATAGTGGTGTACAATTCATCATGTGCCTTCTTCACTTTCGCCTGAGGTCAGATGTAGATCGCCGTGATGTTGCAGAAGTGAACTCCCGTGGAAGCTGAGCAGCACTTCACTGTCAGATATTCCAGGGTCCTGGGATCAGTAGTTCACCAGGGTCGCCATGTCCATGCACCACGAGGAGTTGATGAGGAGGCAAACCCCTCCTGATTTGCCTGATGATGCTGTGCGTTCCATCTGGTGTATTGAGAATCCATCAGGTTGTATGGCACAGTCTGGTGAGGCAGGGGTGAGCCAGCTCTCTGTGAAACAGAGCACACAGCAGTCTCTTACTTCCCTCTGAGAGATAAGTCTAGCATTAAGCTCATCCAGCTTGTTTTCGATCACTTGGACGTTTGCCAGGAATATGTTGGGGTGAGGTGACTTGAAACCACGTTTGTTTAGTCTCACCTGCAGCCCGGCGTGTTTCTCTCACTTCCTCGGTTGGCGGCTGCTTCTGGATGGTCCGAGGGTCTGATGGGAGAAGTCTGACCTTGTGGAAGGTAAGTGATTATATCTGGCGGTGTCCCGGATGCTGGTTGCACTTTAAGGGTCACGTCTGGTATGGTCCCAGGCGCTCGTTGCGATTTTGGGGTCGCTGGGGGGGAAACGTTCACCGTCCGGTCAGGCCCTGTGGTTCCGTGAGGACGGGTCTAATTTTGTCAGGTTCTCGCATGGGGTCTCTGCCATTTTGGGGGTCTTTTGTCTGGGTGTGGGCCGCAGGCAGGGTCATCCTGGGTCAGGTTGGACCGTGTCCCTTGTTCAGTTCCAGCATTGGTGGTTTGGTCGATCACTCCTGGACTCAAGCCTTGGAGTAGGCCTGGTCGAGACTCCACTTGGATTCTCTTCCTTTCCTCCATCTGCCGATAAGTCGGGGTGCTCGGCAGGCCTGTCTGGATCAGGTCACTGGCGGAGCTCTCTGGATCGGGTCGGGCTGGGTCCCATGGTCAGGGTTTCAGATTTCAAGGAGCTATTAAGTATTTGAAATAAGAGGACGGACTGCTTATTTTTTGACTATGTGTCAACTCAGGCGGGAAAATCAGGGTGTAACCCATCAGCTGCACTGCCGGCTTTCCGGCCATATTTTGTTTTTTTTTAATTTTTAGAATACCCAATTCATTTTTTCCAATTAAGGGACAATTTAGCATGGTCAATCCACCTAGCTGGCACATCTTTGGGTTGTGGGAGCGAAACCCATGCAAACACGGGGAGAATGTGCAAACTCCACATGGACTGTGACCCAGGGCCGGGATCGAACCTGAGACCTCAGCGCCGTGAGGCAGCAAGCGTCACCGTGCTGCCACCCCCCGCATATTTTTTTGCACATAATCATAAAAAATCAACGTCACGCTGGTGGGGAGGCCTCACCCTTTTTGACAAGGAGAGTGGGACACTCAGTATGCCAGCACTTAATGGGGTCAGCACACCCTTGGCATATAGAAGAGCAACGAGCAAAGTTGCAGTGGTAAACTGGGCAATTTGCTGCCCAGAAGGAAGACTGCAACTGGCATTGTGGCATGACTGTCAGTTTTTCAGCCCAGTGATGATGACGGGGCTAAAAGGATGAATCCCTGCGGATCAAGAGGGCACAGGAGAGAAAAGAGGGGCAACAAAGGCCAAACCCTCAACACAAACAGTGCTACCTGGAGATTACAAGATCCAGTGCTGCAGGAAACTACCACTATCTGCGCAGATGATCACTGATATCTGTGCACTCATCACCGAAGACCTCGCAGCTCACAGCACTGACCTCCATGTCCTTTCACTGTGGCCTTGAGCTTCTTCATTTCTGGGTCCCTCCAAAGATCACCTGTAAACCTTAGTGGCATCTTGCAAAAGAAGAAGTAGAAGAAGAAGAAATTGCTTATTGTGACAAGTAGGCTTCAAATGAAGTTACTGTGAAAAGCCCCTAGTCGCCACATTCTGGCACCTGTTCCTCTGCATCCCGCTGGTCAACGTGCCCTCTTTGTAAGAGCTATTTAACACATTCATTTATCATAGAATCATAGAATTTACAGTGCGGAAAGAGGCCATTCGGCCCATCGAATCTGCACTGGCCCGTGGAAAGAGCACCCTACCCTACCCAAGCCCACACCTCCACCCTATCCCCGTAACTCACCCTAGCAAAACCTCGCAGAGATAGAGGGCATTGGATTTTGCCTATATTGCTGGATTTTCCTGAGGCACAGAGGATCATTGATTCCACCCATATGGCCATCAAGATACTCAGCAACTGGTCAGTGCTGTCCAGAAACAGGAACGGCTTCTACTCTCTCAATGCCCGAGTGGTTTGCAGTCAAAATAAGAGCTTCTTCAATGTGCGTGCTCGCTTTTCTGACAGCTGCCATGACTTCTTCATTCTCTTATGATCGAGATCGTCACTCCAACACCCAAGGCCTGTGGATGGATTTCAGGGAAATCCCTTGAAGAGTTGGCTCTTCACTGCCCTACAGTAACCCCAGACAGAGGCTCAGAAGTAATACAACCAATGTCACCTGTTCACTAAGACAACCACTGAGCAGGCCATCAGACCTATGAAGGTGTGATTCTAGTGAACTGACTGTTTGGCTGGTGCCCTTCAATATCAACCGCAAAGATCTTGGTGATTGTGGTGATGTGCTGCACTCTGCATAGCGTTGCCCTCTAGAGATGTGTGAACCTTGAGGACAGTGAAGGCTGGAAGGAGAGCATTCATCAGGAGAGCAGAAGGAGCATGAAATCGGAGAGGAAGAGGTGGTGGATGTAGATCACGTTGAACAGAGAACTTCCCCTGCTCCTGCTGCAATAAGTGTGGCCCTGTCCCATCATCCTATGGGAAGAGGGCTCACCCTCTTCTCCCTCATAGCCTTCAGCTTTATATGTAGGTCAGTAAAAATGAATCTGAACTTTAATCAGTTTCCCATCAGAGATGTGGTGATGACTTGAAAACAAATGCGGCCTCTATTTCGCATCTCCGTGGTGAAGGAACAGCAAATTGCGCATTTTATGGCATTCATATCCGTCATTATAAATACACATATCCTTTCACCCCATTCTGGCAGAGAAATTTGGCTGGTTTGGGAATGTTTTCCCCCTGCTTGATTTTCTACTCCATTGACAGTTATATGGGTTTCTGGATTTTCCATTTGATGCTTGGGGACCAAATTTGGTTACTGTTGCTTTTTTCGCAAGCAATTAATAAATAGTCTTGATTATGATACTCTTACGTTGATGCATTGGATTTTGTTTTCCTCTCTTAGTGGAATTTTTTGAGGCCATTACCAGTGCGGTAGACAACGGGGAGCCAATGGATGTGGTATATCTGGATTTCCAGAAAGCTTTTGACAAGGTGCCACACAAAAGGTTGCTGCATAAGATAATGATGCGTGGCGTTAAAGTAGTAGCATGGAAAGAGGATTGGTTAATTAATAGAAAGCAAAGCGTGGGGATTAATGGGTTTTTCTCTGGTTGGCAATCAGTAGCTAGTGGTGTCCCTCAGGGATCAGCGTTGGGCCCACAATTGATGACGATTTGGAGTTGGGGATCAAGTGAAATGTGTCCAAGTTTGCAGACAATACTAAGATGAATGATAAAGCAAAAAGTGCAGAGGATACTGGAAGTCTGCAGAGGGATTTGGATAATTTACGTGAATGGGCTAGGGTCTGGCAGATGGAATAAAATGTTGACAAATGTCAACATTTGTTGAGGGGCTGGTTTAGCACAGGGCTAAAGAGCTGGCTTTTAAAGCAGAACAAGGCAGGCCAGCAGCACGGTTCAAATCCCGTACCAGCCTCCCCAAACTGGCGCCGGAATGTGGTGACTAGGGGCTTTTCACAGTAACTTCATTTGAAGCCTACTTCTGAAAATAAGCGATTTTCATTTAATTTCATTTAATTTCATTTCATGTGAGGTAGGAATAACAGCATAAGGGATTATTATTTAAATGATAAAATATTAAAACATGCTGCTGTGCAGAGGGACCTGGGTATCCTCGTGCATGAGTCACAAAAAGTTGGTTTACAGGTGTAACAGGTGATTAAGATGGCGAATGGAGCTTTGTCCTTCATTGCTCGAGGGATGGAGTTTAAGACTAGGGAGATTATGCTGCAACTGTATAAGGTGTTAGTGAGGCCACACCTGGAGTGTTGTGTTCATTTTTGGTCTCCTTACCTGAGAAAGGTACTGGGTTATGGGGATAGGGTTGATTGGTACAGACTCGATGGGCCAAATGGCCTCCTTCTACACTGTAGAGATTCTATGATTCTCAAAGAACTGTGCCTTTTTTCAGCTGATGGAAAAGGCCTTCTTGAGTACCTCCCCAATTTGAGACACTCCCTTTGTTTTCCACTTCTTTAGCTGCGATCACCTCTGTTCATATGGGGCTGCTGGCCAGACATTGTTGTAGATCCTCCTATTGGGTCTCCTGCTTCTCCGGTCCACCCACCATCCTAAATTGACTGCCTCCAGAAATATCTTGATCAATATCGCACCATGGCTACTTCTTGGATCTGGAACCAGTACTGAGGCCGAGATCAGGGGCGCAACCCTAACAGAAAAATTCAGCTCAATGCCTCCGAGGTGTGGTACCTTCCAAAATTCTGAGAATGGAGGATACGCACTAGGTACAAGATATTTATGATATAAAACCTGCTGCATGTTTAATGTAACATCAAGCAAATATTGAAGAAAATTTTCCACAGTATATACCACCTGCCATATTGCAAAAATGGTGTATTCTTTTGTAGCATTATTCTAAATAAAGAAAAAAGAGATGAACTACCTTCAAGTGCATGTGGACAAAATCAAAACAAAAGCAAATTACTGCATCAGATTGGAATTCCCGAGCAGTTGTAATTTATTCCAGTTTCAAAAGGAATTAAGTCTCACCATCCATCTTGCAAATATCACAGCCTTATGCAGGTAAATAAATAAATATCTATGCTTGAAATACATTAACGAGTGAATGTAATATTATTAAAATAGCTAACAGTTTTGTCAGGCTCAGCTGTGCTATAGTTAAATTGCATAATTGCTACAACATTTTCTGTAAAACTGAAGAACATAAATAGTAATTACATAAAATGTTATTGTACTATGGAGTGTTAGGAATGATCTGCAAAAAAGAAAAATAACCCACTGGTATTTGTCCAATTGGATGCCACCTTGAATGAACTTTCACAATAAATATAGCATAAAATATATCAGAATCACTGAATGATTACAACACAGAAGCAGGTGATTCATCCCGTCATGACTGCATCAGGTCTCAGCAAGAACAACTCTCTTCATCCCGCTCTCCCACCCTTTCACCGTAGCACTGCAATTTCTTTCTCTTAAAAAATTTATCTAATTCTCAATTTAGCCTGCTTCCGACACACTCCCAGGCAGTGCACTCCAGATCATAACTGCTCGTTGTGTAAGAACATTTTTCCTTATGTTGCCATTGCTTCTTTTGCCAATCACATTCGAAACTCTCCACTGTTTGGAGTCATAGCTGACACAATGGAGATGGTTGTGGTTGTTAGGGGACAGTCATCACAGTCCCGGGACATCACTCCAGATGTTCCTCGGAGTAGATACATTAACGGCGTTCAAAAGGCATCTTGACAAATACATGGATAGGATGGGTATAGAAGGATATGGCACAAGGAAGTGCTGAGAGTTTTGGCCAAGGTTGGTATCATGACCTGTACAGGATTGGAGGGCCGAAGGGCCTGTTGCTGTGCTGTATTGTTCTTTGTTCTAGTGTCCTGTGTAACCACCTTCACTTGCATCATCAATGGT
This sequence comes from Scyliorhinus torazame, assembly GCF_047496885.1. Classification (NCBI taxonomy): domain Eukaryota; kingdom Metazoa; phylum Chordata; class Chondrichthyes; order Carcharhiniformes; family Scyliorhinidae; genus Scyliorhinus; species Scyliorhinus torazame. The sequence continues at coordinate 115,859,269 of NC_092722.1, read as the reverse complement.
CTTCCTTCCAACATAAGGTCAGATGTGGGACTGTTCGCTAATGATTGTACAATGTTCAGCACCATTCAAGGCTCCTTAGACATTAGAATTGCTAGTGCAGAGGGAGGCCAATCAGCCTATCGAATCTGCACCGACCCTCCGAAAGAGCACACTACCTAGGCTCATGCCCCCAAGCCATCCACGCAACCCAACCTAACCTTTTGGACACTAAGGGGTAATCTATAATAGTCAATCCACCTAAGCTGCACAACTTTGGACTGTGGGAGGAAATCGGAGCACCTGAAGGATACCCAAGTAGACACAAGGAGAATATGCAAACTCCACACAGACAGTGACGCAAGGTCAGAATTGAACCCGGGTCCCTGGCACTGTGAAGCAGCACTACTTACCACTGTGTCACCGTGCCGCCCCATTAAAGCAGTCCATGTGCAAATGTAGAAACACCTGTACAATATCCATGCTTGGGTTGATAAATGACAAGTAACATTCATGCCACACAACTGCCAGGCAATGACTATCTCCAATAAGAGAGAATCAAACCATCGCCCCTTGACATTCAATGGAATTACCATCACCGATTCCCCCACTATCAACATCCTGGGGGTTACCATTGACCAGAAAATGAACTGGACCAGCCATAAAATATTGTGGCTATAAGAGCAGGTCAGAGATCGGGCAGGAGATACAAAAGTCTGAGAACATGCACGAACATATTCAAAAACAGCTTCTTCCCCGCTCCAAAGCAACCCTCTTATGGACTGACCTGAATAGTACTAAACTCCTCTACACTTCACCCGATGCCGGTGCCTCTGTATTTACATTGTGTACCTTGTGTTGCCCTATTATGTATTTTCTTTTTCTTTTCTTTTATTTTCATGTACTTCATGATCTGTTTGAGCTGCTCGCAGAAAAAACTTTTCACTGTACCTCGGTACACGTGACAAGAAACAAATTCAATCCAATCCAATCTTGCAGCCGAGTAACTCACCTCCTGATTTCTCAAAGCTGTCCACCCCTGACAAGGCATAAGTCAGGGGTGTGATGGAATTCTCCCCACTTACCTTGATGAATGCAGCTCCAAAAATATGCAAGAAACTCAACACCATCAAGGACAAAGCAGCCTGCATCCCTTCAACAAATATTCAGTCTCTCCACCACTGACGCACAGTGGCAGTCGTGTGTACCATCTACAAGATGCATTGCAGCATCTCACTAAGAATCCTTCAGCTGCACCACCACAAAGGACAAGTGTAAGAGATGCATAGGGACACCACCACCTGCAAATTCCCCTCCAAATCACACACCATTCCTGACTTGGAATTAAATACTGTTCCTTCACTGTTGCTCCATCAAAATTCTGGAACTCCCTCCCTAATTGCACAGTGGGTATACCAACACCACATGGACAACAGCGGTTCAAGAAGGCAGCTCATCACAACCTTTTCAAGGGAAATTTGGGATCGACAACAAATGCTTGCCGAGCCAGCGAAGCCCACATCCCATAAAAATGAATTTTAAAAATCTAAATTTTATGATGGATTCATTCCATGGTAAATATGTATCTCCTCATCATACACGAGTATGCTAAATTCTGGTGAAACTAATAGATGCTCAAAACTGATTTCTGGAGCCAATTAGATCTGTATCCGGTTAAAGAAGAAATTGAGAAATAATCATGGGAAAAATGGGTTTATTTCTCCAAAATGAATAACCTTGTTAGACCAATGGTCTTATCGCTTTGTTAGAAACAGTGCAATTTTTTGTTGCCAGTCATTTACTTGTTCCAAAGGAATAGCTGGTCAAAGGTTCGAAACATAATCTCAGATTTGAAATTATGTCATACTCTAGGGGGTGAGGGGATATGTACCCAATTTATAAACTCAGTTGAACCAAGTGGTTATTTTACAGCCTCAAGCACGCACTGGCCAAAAGAACCATTATTTTATGATGTAGATCTCTCAGAGCCACCATAGATTTGTGACATAAATACTCACACTGGGACATTATTTCATGAAAACACGATCCTTTGTATTATGGATTCATTCCATGGTAAGTATGTATCCCTTCATCACATATGAGTATGCTAAATTCTGGTAAATCTACTAGATTCTCAAAACTGTTCTCTGAATGTCATTTTCTGAAGGACATGAAATATCTTGTTAAAAATACTTCCATTAAAAAGGAACGAATTATCTTCAAAAAATAAGATGCCAGAGATAAAGTGCGAGTCTAATATAATTTAAAGGCTCAGATAAATCATTCATACTTTACTCCTGTCAGTCATAGTGTTATGTTATCCGAACACAACAATTAGGTTTAACTTTAGAATTTACTCTCAGGCGAACCATATTGTCGCACATTTTGTCGCACCTTATTCTCAATGCACAAATTATCAATTCAGTTTATTTCAAAGAGAAGCCAATCAATCTTTATTAATCTCCTGAATAATTTAACTGAAGTGAGAATTATTTTCTAAAACAAAACTTTATTATTTTCAATGTTGATACACTGGATATGACGTCCACAGCAGAATGATAATTATGTTGACCAGATGTATTTTTAGACTGGTTCATATTCTCCAGTGCTGCTCAAAAATAAAAGGAAATCTTTGTCCCTCTCTTTAAGAAAAGCAACCCCTCCACTTGGCTCCAATTTTATTAGCTCTGTCTTCATTTTTCACTCTCGAATTCAATCTTTATGCCTGCGTCAGTCTGTCACTGAAATATTGGCAGATAAACCTGCATCATAGAACTGAGAACATACAGTGCAGAAGGAGGCCATTCGGCCCATCGAGTCTGCACCGACGCACTTCAGCCCTCACACCACCCTATCCCCGTAACCCAATAACCCCTCCTAACCTTTTTGGACACTAAGAGCAATTTAGCATGGCCAATCCACCTAACCTGAATGTCTTTGGACTGTGGGAGGGAACCAGAGCACCCGGAGGAAACCCATGCAAACACAGGGAGAACGAGCAGACTCTGCACAGACAGTTATCCAGCGGGGAATCGAACCTGGGACCCTGGCGCTGTGAAGCCACAGTGCTAGCCATTGTGCTACCACACCGTATTGAGTATTTCCCTCGAGAGACCCAGGCAAATACATCAGAGGGTGCAGGTATGAATTCAGAAATTCGGCAGCTGACATCATTAACATTATAGCTTTGCACTGGATTGTCCGATAGCTTCATAAGGATACATTTCTTGTCCACTGCTGACACCAAAGGCGGAATTTTCTGATGTTTTTGCCAAGTGTCGGTTTCAGCAAGAAAACGGAGAGGATCCCACTGGCGCCGTCGATGTCATTGGTGTGAAAACTCACCACATATTCAGCCTCTTTGAGGAAAATTCTGTTCACAAGTTACATGCCATGCCAGTGGAAGCCTGAATCGAATTTGCATGCCCTGCTACAACTTAATATCTGCAGTCAGTGGGAAGCGTCATTTAAACTCCTACCCAGCAGTTGTTCCAATTCCAATCAGGGGGGACTACTGCCAGTGTGATGGATTTAGGTTATTCCGACCTGATAATACTTTATTAATAACCTGTGCTATAGGTTAACCCACCAAAAGAGGGAAACCTGTTTTCCTGCCAAGGCTCAGAATAGATCTTACGAAGGGAGAATGCTTTTCCGGGTCTCAGACAGTTAAACAGGATCTCAGTTACTTTTTATGGGAAACGTTCAGATGCGTCACTCATAACTAAATCGTTACCTCTATCGTCGTGGATCCTCGTCATTTACGACTTCCTAAATGAGTGTCTAGGATTTCAAACTTTTGAGAGTGAGTTCACACAGTATAATTTTAATCAAAGTATTTTTATTGTAAAAATACTCCCAATAGATACATACAGAATTGCAGAGTTAAAAATATAAATTGATTAACAGTCTTTAGATATCTGTTAATAATATAAAATCGTTAACCGTCCTATGTTATCTGCTAACAAACTAACTTCTCTCAATAGAATGAGATATCTGAAACATGGAAAATCCTAAAGTATCTCCTATCAATTTCTTAATATATTTCTAAGAAGTTAAACAAAAACATATTTACAAAACCTGACGAGGCAAGCTTTTAAGAACAGAACTGACTCACACTCCCAAAGGGGAGTCAGAAGGGGATAACTTTCAGCTAAAATGCCTCTTCTTTATATACATGAAAATTCCTTTAACGGTCAAGGACGGCATCTGTTATCCTGTCACTTATTGTTGGTTAATTACCTATAGCCAAATGGCTAATTGGATGTATTATCATTAATACATCTTTTAATGGTCGTCGGGTCTGTGTAAATGTCAGGTGTCCTAAGATATATTGGCAAGGGGGACTCATATAGAGGCCTGTCTTCTTTCAGTGTTGTCACGTTCTTTGGAGGGTGTTATTCTAAGTGTCAAGAGGTATAGTTAGGGAAAGATTTGTGTCTCTATTTATCTGGAGAATTCCCTGTCCTTATATTTTGAATACGTATAGGTGCAGGGAGTAATCCCAAAGAATTTATGGTCTGTCATAGACCAGCCTTTGTATTTGTTTGTATTAATGAGCCTTCGAAACCAGCTTCGAGTTTCTCCCATCAGGTGGTAACCTTTACCTGACCTTTAGCTGAAGTGCTTTTATTGCACATTGAATTAAAATGCTGTTTGTATTAATGCCTCATTTTAAACCGAATTTTGCGGCGAACATGATATTCATCACACCAGAAACAGTGCACCACATTTTACAGAGAGAACCTTCAGTAAACTTCTCGAATGGGTCGAGCACAGGCAGGAAACCCTCTACCCAAGCTTAGGCAAATGCCCAGCCAGCAAAGTGACCAACCCCGCCACGATTATGATGAATGACCTTCTTCATACAGCCAGGATAAGAAAGACTCCTCGTGTCTCCCCAGCAATAAATGTAACGCACCCCTCACAGCCCCATGGTGATCTCATACCCATTCCCCTCCCCTAATCTCCCCAGTAATTCCAGTGTTCTTCAGATGCCCGCTCTCACTCACCTCCCACACATGCCAAACTTAATTCCCACCTCAGGCTGCATGACTCTTACCTACATTTTCCCCATCTATCTCATTGCAGGACAAACTTGAATATAACAGGTGTGAACAAGCACAGCTGGCCTGAGTCATGCCCGAGCTCAAGACACCCATCCAGGAACGAGCCTTTGAGCTTGCCGACAAGGGGTTGGATTTCACCTGTGCGTCGGAATCCATTCTTCGCCCGATCGCCGATCACGATTTCAGCGCCATGCCATGGAGAATCCAGCCCTATTACTTTTTTAAAAATTATCCTACTTGAAAAGAATTGTGGACTGAGAGTCAGGTAGATCAGAGCTCAACTCCTCTCTATCAGAAAGCTTCTCCGAACTCACTGCCTCTCTGCCTTTCCGGACTCCACCCAGCAATGACTTCATCACCCCAAGCTAAAAAACAAATTACCTCTGCAAGCTGCAAAAGCACAGGGATTTCCCCAGGCAAGCAACTATTAGCCCAGACTGAAAAACACATTCCTTCATCAATTTCACCATTTGTGTCCTAGAAGCAAAACAAAATCCTTTTAAAACACACTATACCCGTAGGCTTTTAACCCTTACATTACCCAATATTTGGAATCCAATATTCTTAAAGTCTTCCAATCGTCACACATGCCCTGGGTATGTTCATCCCAGAGCTGCTGCAGCTGCAGAGGCAGTGTTGCAAGCACCAGGAACGGATGACAGAAACCCTCCTCGGACTGCCAGGCTAAGTGGAGGAGTCCTATCAACTTCTGTCCGAGGAGATGGTGCCATCATTCCGACACAATGAGGCCAACACTGCAAGGGTGATACTGCAGTGGAGACATTGGCGCAGGATGTTCGCTCCATGGTTCAGCTCATCACCTCCACGGCTGAGAGCAAGGACTCTACAGTACAGGGCTTCAAGTCCATGGTGCAGGCACGAGTGGGAATCTATGAGTGTCAGCACCAGAGAATGGCAGTGCAGCTGTCCCTCACTGCAGCTGCTCCTCGTACCCATTGAGGAGCCCATGGGAACCTCAGCACCCAGGAGCACAGCCTAGGCCCTCCCACTCAGGAGATCCTGGGGTTCTCCAGCCCATCTGACATCCCTCTCCCTGTGAGCGCCATACCTCCAGCCCCGCACAATGAGGAGAATAGCACGGCCAAACTTTGTGCTGCCAGAAGGCAGGCCACAACACTCCAAGTCCCAGTGTGTTTCTCCACCTATTGACGAGGTGGACACTCTCTCAATTTTTCAACCTTTCAACCTATGGCATCCTCACAGAGAATATTGGCAGACATGAGAGGCCTGAGGATTGGTGTGGGGGAGGAAGTGGTGCACCGGAGCAGTACGGCATTATTGCATTGTCAGTCTGGGACTTGTGTGAGACATGGCGCTGCCATTCTCACACTGCACAGGGAGGAAGCGCCAATTTTGCACAGAGGTATGTGGAGCATCGCGACATGTCATGACAGCATGGAATTTTAATGCAAACTAGTTGTTAAAATGTTGACCTTTCGCCACCACTAAGTACATATCATTTCTTACTCTTCCTCACCCTCCCGCTACATCCAGGCATATCCAAGGATCCACAGCTGAGGTTGAGGCAGACTTCTGGCTTCCATGCCCTATTGCCTGAGATGGCCTTGGCCTCCACTCTGTCATGTCATGGCACCATGCTCCACAAAGCTCCATGCAAACTCATGCATTGGGGCTGGTTTAGCACACTGGGCTAAATCGCTGGCTTTTAAAGCAGACCAAGCAGGCCAGCAGCACGGTTCAATGCCCGTACCAGCCTCCCCGAACAGGTGCCGGAATGTGGCGACTAGGGGCTTTTCACAGTAACTTCATCGAAGCCTACTTGTGACAATAATCATTTCATTTCATTTCATTTTCATTTCATTTCATCTCCCAAACTGACAAGGCAATAATGCCATGTTGCTCCTGGCACGGGCCCTCCAGCCCTACCACTCCTCCAATCCCCGATCATGAAGGATGCCCCCACCCCCAACCCCACCCACACCTACGTTGAGATGTGTCATCTGCCTTTCCCGGCCCCTAGATCACCCCATTCATCGGCAGGTCTGTTGGGCAGGAGTCAGACATTTAACAAAGTTTCAGAGGAGCATCATTCTGCTGCAGTTGCTTTTGTGCTCTGCCCATGAAAGGAATGACCATGACGATGACCCCCCCTCCCACCCGCGGAGTGAGAAGATGCGAGATCCCATGTTTGGAGAGGTCTTGACGCCCTGGTCCTGGGCATTCCCAAAACTGAGAGGTGATGATGGCATCCGTAGCCCTGATCCCCATGTGGACACTGGCCATCACCCAAGGTCCTTCGCTGCCTCCTCTGTGGGTTGACTCTCGCCATCCTCCTCGACTTCATCCTGATCCGAAGAGGTGTGGGGTTCCTTCATCCCCTCATGGTCCAGCTGCTTACCTCGCTGCAGTGTCAGGTTGTGGGGAGTGCAGCATTTGCAATGCTGGATACCCTCTTTTTGCTGTATTTGAGGGCTCCCTCCGCCTAGTCCCAGTGCCAGAACCTCATCTTTAGCAGGCCAATCGCCTGCTTGATTAATGCACACTTTGATGCGTGTTGGCCTCCAGACTGGAATTATCAGCCACCTCCTGAGTGTACCCTTTGTGCCCGAGGAGCCATCGCTCCAGCCGTTGTAGTCGCTCAAAAACGGTCGGGATCTGTGAGCATCAAAAGGTGTCACTGCCATGGAGGCTCCCCGGGAATAGGCACACACCTGCATTATGCGCATGGTGTGGTCGAACTCTGGGGGAGTCGACTCTCTGTGGTTCACAAATGGCGCCCATGCCACAATGGGGAATGCAGAGCCATGTGAGTGCAGTCAATGATGCCCTGCAGCTGGGCAGGCATAAAAGTTCAGAATGGCAGTAACTTTCAGAGCCACAGGCAATGGGTGACCTCCCAGTCCATGTGGTACCAATTCTTGCAGCACCTGGAACAGGTGGTCCACCGTCCCCTGGGACAGACGCACCTTCTTCAGAACTAGACCTCTGACACCAGGAGGAGGAAGGTTCTCTAGCGGTAGACGCATGGCTGGTAGCATCTCCTCCGAGGCTTCTGCATCTGTGGCCCTGCTACCAGAAGATCAGTGCGTCCTGTCTCCCCTCCTCTGCAGAGCACTGGTCCTGGTCACATGCAGAAGCACGTCAGTGCCACTGCTGCTGTATGGGTATCAATAGAACTGCCAGCTCGACCTGCTCCATGTTTCTCTCGAGTCAATGACTGAAAGTAAGAGAACAGAGCGGGACAGCACGGTGGCGCAGTGGTTAGCGTTGCTGCCTCACAGCGCCAGGGAGCTGGGTTCGATTCCGACCTCAGGTAACTGTCTGTGTGGGGTTTGCACTTTCTCCCCATGTCTGCCTGGGGTGAGGGCAGCATGGTGGCGCAGTGGTTAGCTCTGCTGCCTCACGGCGCCGAGGTCCCAGGTCCATGTGGAGTTTGCATATTCTCCCCACATTTGCGTGGGTTTCGCCTCCACAACCCAAAGATACGCAGGGTAGGTGAATTGGCCATGCTAAATTGTCCCTCAATTGGAAAAAAAAAAGAATTGGGTACTCTAAATTTTTTTTTTTTTAATGTCTGCGTGGGGTTCCTCCGGGTGTTCCGATTTCCTCCCACAGTCCAAATATATGCATGTCAGGTGGATTAGCCATGCTAAATTGCCTCTAAGTGTCCAAAAGGTTAGGTGGGTTTACGGGGGATTGGCCTTAGTTAGGGTGGTCTTTCTCAGGGTCGGTGCAGATTCGATGGGCCAAATGGCCTCCTTCTGCACTCTCAGGATTCTATGAGGAAAGTGAGTGATGAGGATGTCCTGACCACGCCCTGAGCCACATCCCTCTCACAATTTGGGACATCTACCCATGCACATCCCCTGATGGGAACACCTTCTTAATAAATGTCACTCCCTCCCCTCTCACACAATGGACCATTGCCCACAATCTCCCCCTCTAATCTGCCTGACAAAGGAAGGGTCAAGGAGCTATAAGGTAACTGGTTTCCCCATGTGGCAGGCAAGGCAAGCCAGATTCATGCTCAGACAGTACTTTGCAGTCACTTTCATCCTTAGATGGCACCCCATTCCCCCAACTGTCTTGGGTTGCATGATTAAATGAGCCTCCCACCTTGAATAACCAGGCACAGAGACTTTATTCCCTGATAGCTTGGCCTCCAAAACCGGTGGCTTTTCCTTTCCAGACAACTCATGCCCTCAGGATGAACTTTGCAGCCTGAAGATTGGCTGCACATATATTCCCCACTGTGGAGGGGTCTTCTGCCCTCATGTCGCTACTCAACATCCCTTGTCATAGTCCTCTTGGCTGACCCAATGGTTGCACCCACTCCCACCCATCTAGAAGGGCAATCCCTCAGCAGAGAAATGACCACTGTTATGATACCAGACAAGAACCCCAAATATTTTTTTAAAATTTGTAAAACTGTGAGGAAAGGATACTTCAACCCAGGAGTGATGACTCTGACCAATATGTATCTTTTATGTAAAAACAAACTTTAATTTAAACACAGGATTAACCACATTAACATCAAAGAAATAGCTTTACAATTAACAATTAAACATTTCTTAAACGCAAAGAAAAACTTAAAACTCACAATCTCTACCTGCTACTAACTCCAATTAAGCAACCCAATGACAGTTCAATGTCACTTATAAATAAAGCTAACTTAAAAGGTTTATTTGCTTAGCTGTGCAGACCTTTGGAGCTGTGCAGGCCTTTGGAGAGAGATCCTTTCAAGACCAGGGGCGGGATACTCCGACCCCCCGCCGGGTCGGAGAATCGGCGGGGGCTAGCGTAAATCCCGCCCCCGCCGATTGCCGAATTCTCCGGCACCGGAGATTCGGCAGGGGCGGGAATCGTGCCGCGCTGGTTGGCGGGCCCCCCCCCCCCCCGGCGATTCTCCGGCCCGGATGGGCCGAAGTCCCGCTGCTGGAATGCCTGTCCCGCCGGCATGGATTAAACCACCTCTCTTACCGGCGGGACAAGGCGGCGCGGGCGGGCTCCGGGGTCCTCGGGGGGGCGTGGGGCGATCTGGCCCTGGGGGGTGCCCCCACGGTGGCCTGGTCCCCGATCGGGGCCCACCGATCCGCGGGCGGGCCTGTGCCGTGGGGGCACTCTTTTCCTTCCGCCTTCGCCATGGTCTCCACCATGGCGGAGGCAGATGAGACTCCCTCCACTGCGCATGCGCGGGGATGCCGTGAACGGCCACTGACGCTCCCGCGCATGCGCTGCCCGGCAATGTCATTTCCGCGCCAGCTGGCGGGGCACCAAAGGCCTTTCCCGGCAGCTGGCGGGCAGAAATCAGTCCGGCGCGGGCCTAGCCCCTCAAGATTAGGGCTTGGCCGCTCAAGATGCGGAGGATTCCGCACATTTGGGGCGGCGCGATGCCGGACTGATTTGCGCCGTTTATGGCGCCGGTCGGCGGACATCGCGCCGATTACGGAGAATTTTGCCCCAGATTCAGTACACTTCTGCCTTGTCAGGCTTAAATCCTATAACAAACTTGCTCCACTTATAATATTCTATCTGACTACAAACCTACAGGAAAACCTGGCTCCACCTATTAATTATATCATCTGTATCCCATTGAATGTCATGACCTGCTGAGCTCGGACGAAACACCACTCCCTCATAAATTATCTACGTTCCATAGAATCTCAAAATCAAAACACAATTCCATTAGCTCATTATCTGTAACCAACCAAGTGGTGAGAATTGATCAGTACCTCACCTTTTACAACTCTTTAAATACAGTTTTAGCAGATGTGCTGCCTGTAAATATTTTTAAAAATAACAATTCTGCCACAAACATGAAATATAATGTATATCAATTTCTATGTTCATCACACCCCTTAAAAAAAGAACCAACAATATGAAAAGATGGCTTCATTTTCAAAAGTCTTTTCAACACTAGTCATTACTAAACACTACTATTACTCTGTAAGATGCATATCTCATCATATTTATGCATGCAAATTTAAACATCAGTGACATCCATTTCAGTCTTTCTTTCCAACTCTGAATGCTCCATTCTCCTTATATTGAAAAGTCATGATAAAGCATCTGCAATCACGATTTCTCTTCTTGTTACATGTATAATTTTCAAGGTATAAATTAAATCTAAATAGTCTAGCATTTTGATATTTAAACTTCTCCAGAAACATCAATGGATTATGGTCTGTATGAACAATCATCTCTGATGAATTGTTATCGCCATGAATGTCAAAATGTTTCAATGCCAACATCAAACTCTATGTCTCCTTCTTGACAATTGAATACTTCTTTTGATGAGTGTTCAGTTTTCTGGAAAAAATAACCAACAGGTCTTCCTACCCTTTTGTTGTCTTCCTGTAACAGTAAAGGACCAAAGCCCACATCACTCACATCGATGGCCACTTTAAATTGCTTGGCATAATTTGGTGTCACCAAAATTGGTGCAGTGGTTAACACAGTTTCAGATTGTCAAATACCTCTTGACATTCTGATGTCCACTGAAATTTCCTGCACATTTTTAAAAGTTCAGTCAGTGGAGCAACCACACTGCTGAAATTTGGTAAAAATTTTCTGTAGAAACTACTCATGCCCAGAAATCTCAGAACTTCTCTTCTCATTGATAGTTGATAGTTCTCGTTGGGAACTCCCGAATAGCTTTTGTTTCATGCTTTGTGGGGCCATCTGGCCATGTCCAAATATGGCCTAAGAATGTGACTTGGGCTTTTGCAAACTCACTTTTAGTCAAGTTTGTCATCAAACCAGCCTCCTGTGGTCAGTTAACAATTCCTTTAAAAGTTCCAAATGCTCCTTCCACATTTGACTGAATGCCACCAGATCGTCTATGGAAATTGCACAATGTTCTAGTCCAGAAATGACCTTGTAGATTAGTCTTTGGAATGTTGCTGGTGCATTCTTCATTCCAAACAACATAACTTTTAATTGATATTGGTCATTTGGGGTTACATAAACTGATACTTACTTCGCCTTTTCTCTTGAAGGTTTACGGTACCGTTTTGGTCAGCCAATTTTGGTAATAAACTTTGTTTGTCCCACCTTTTCAATGCAGTCTTCCAATTAAGCAATAAGCTACAAATCTGACCACAACTACTTTGACTTTCCTCTAATCCATGCATAATTGTTGCATTCCATTTGGTTTTCGCACCATTAAAACAGGTGAGCTCTAATCGCCGCAACTCACTTCAATGTTATCATTCTTGGGCATACTTTCAATCTCCTTTTGAACGGGTGCCACCTTTCGTGGATTGAGTCCATATGGATGTTGCTTAATTGGAATAGAATTTCCTAAAACTACATCATCTAAAATCACCTTTGTATTTCCTAATTTGTTCCGAAATCTAGCTCTATGTGACTGTAATAACTCTTTCAGGTCACTTCAATTTTCCTCGGGAAGATAGCTCAATAATATATCCAAATTTCTTACTACTTCCTCATTGTCCAATTTAATTTGAGGAATGTCAAATTCAGATTCATCTGGATTTATCCTTATCCCTGGGTTATAACAACTAACACATCCTCCTTCTGCTTTCCTTCCCTATCAAAATACCTTTTGAGCATATTTACATGACACACTCTGTGAGCTTTCCTTCTATCAGGTGTTCTTAACAAATAATTCACCTCACACAATTTCCTTTTGAATTCATGAGGCACACTAAATCTTGCTTTTAATGGTTCACCTACTACTGATAATAATACAAATATTTCCTCCCTACTAACAAAACTATGATTAGGATTCGCCGTTTGGGAGACTATGGACCGGATTTACCGTTTTTGAGGCTAAGTGCTGACGCTGGTGAGGGGCTAGCAGTAAAACTGCTGGCTCCCGCGATATAAACGGCTGGCTCCCGCGATATAAACGGCTGGAGAATGGCCGGGTCCATGGCCGCACACGGTGCCGACCTGCAGCAGTTGCCCCATAAAACATGGTGGCGACCATTTGCGGACCCGACCTGCTAAATACGACCCCCCTGGCGACCCCCTGGCCCCCCCAGCCCTGGCGGAAGCTCCCCCCCCCAACCTGGCCAGCAGCATGGTTCCCAGCCGACTGTGACAGCGCTTGACACTATCCGTGGCCGCCACGCCAGGTTCCCGACCGCTCAGACCACACGTCAACCGCTTGGTCGGGAACTCGGACCATTGGGGGCGGACCATCGAGGGAGGACCTTCATGTGACATGCCAACGCCGTTGCAACGGCATGCGACGCACGACGCGATGCCGTCATTTCAGAGGGGGAGGTGGATAGAAAACTGGAGTAAGACTGGCGCCAACACCGATTTGGGCGTCGGAAGGGATTCTCCGCCTGATCGCCAATTACGATATCAGTGTCAGGCAACGGTGAATCCCGCCCTATGTTCTCCCCAAGGAGGAGAATTGCTACTGATTTGCGTTCCTGCTGCGAGCGTAGATCAGGAAGCAATTTAGTATCCCTTGTCATGCACATTTTATGCATGGTGAGGAACATGAGGTATTCCCAAACAAATCCCGCTATTGGGCCGCCATATTGAGCAGATGGCCAGATAGTGAATTCCCATGGCTGGCCACTCACTCCTGCACCACAAATCAGCCCCCCACCCACATCGCAAGGCAGCCCCCCCACCTTGGAGTTTCTGGGTCCCATCCCTTCCCTTAAGTACGGGGATGACTTGACCCCCCCCGGCCGGGGACATAAATAGGGTGATTCCCCCCACAGGGACCCGTAAATCGGAAGACCCCCCCCACGGGCCCCTAACTAGGGATACCCCCCGGCAAGCCTTTAAATGGCAAGACCACCCCACAGAGTCTCTCTAACTAAAGGGACCCCATGCAGAGACCCATAACTAAAGGGACCCCCCCCCCAAAGACCCCCTATCTAAAGAGAGTTAAATGCATTCCAATCACGCACCTTCATACTTTAGTGACTTTGAAGTGCTGAGTTGGAAACTGACAGCACTTAACTCTGAGTGCTACAGCTTGTGCTATAATTTGTTTCACTGCCTATGTCTGAACTGCTCTCTAGCTTCCAGATAGGGGTCTCTTTTCGGTGGTGATCCCTGACGGGGTTCCTCTAGTTAGGGGGTTCCTGTGGGGGGGGGGGGGGTCTCCTTAGCTAGGGGGTTTCTGGGGGGTTCCCCCTATTTAGGGAGTCTCTATAGGGGTCTCTTTATTTTGGTGGTCTCTGGGGGGGACTTTTGAGGAGGCGTTTGCTGGGGGTAATCATAGATGTAATCATAATCATAGAATTTACAGTGCAGAAGGAGGCCATTCAGCCCATCGAGTCTGCACCAGCTCTTGGAAAGAGCACCCTACCCAAGGTCAACACCTCCACCATAACCCAGTAACCCCACCTAACACTAAGGGCGATTTTGGACACTAAGGGCAAATTTATCATGGCCAATCCACCTAACCTGCACATCTTTGGACTGTGGGAGGAAACCGGAGCACCCGGAGGAAACCCACGCACACACGGGGAGGATGTGCAGACTCCGCACAGACAGTGACCCAAGCCGGAATCGAACCTGGGATCCTGGAGCTGTGAAGCAATTGTGCGATCCACAATGCTACCGTGCTGCCCAGGGTAGGGTGGGCATGCCTGGTATGGGGGGGAAAAGAGTGTGGCCCTCAGGTGGACTTTGGGAGCAACTCCCTTTAGGGGTTACCATCTTGGCCCATGCGAACTCCACCATGTTCAGGCCATGTTTGTCCATACAGGTTACAATCCGTGCCCATGTGATTCTCAACCCAGAGGACCAGAGACTCACACGGGCTTGGAGAATCTGGTGCCTGGCCTGCTAAGTGGATGCAAATGGGTCATTAAGACCCATATGCATCCTCCCATTGGTGCCATTTTTACTGCTGATGTCTGATTTTCCACAGCATCGGGAACCCCCGCTACTGGTGAGTTGGGGCGTCAGTGGACAATCCAGGCCGAAGAGTTTTTGATTTCTTATCTGCCTGTTTTTATCATCACGCGCTGTGACAATTTTAAATGCTTTCTAGCCAACTCATCAGCCCTATTTAATCTCTCCCTAAATTTTGACACATGGTTTCTGATAAATGAACCTCAGACTCCCTGTCTTTACTTGACGATTTCTCCTTCTCCTGTCTTAACCTGTAGCTTTGTGATCTTGTTACCACACAATCTGGAAACACCCCAGGATATGCTTCTTGCATAACCTCAGTTGTTTGACTTTCCACTGGCTTTTGAACCACAGTAGGCATCGCTCCCACCTGTGATCCAGCTATATCATTTCCCAGAATAAACTGTACCTATGAAAAGTGTAATTTCTCTATTACCCCTACCACCACTTCACTACCTTTCATTGGACTCTCTAACCTTATCTTACATAATGGAATACTACTCACTTCATGAGTAATCCCACATTTTCTGCACATCTTGGGCGGGATTCTATCAGCCCGATGCCGGGCCGGAGAATCTCCGTGACCGGCGTGAATCGTGCCACGCCGCCCCGACGCCGGCATGCGATTCTCCGCAGAGCAGAGAATCGGCGCCATTGGCGCTGACGTAGTTGGCGCGACGCCGGTCGGGGGCTGCTCAAGCGGCCCCCGGCGATTCTCGGCCCAAGGATGGGCCGAGCGGCCATCATAACAAAGCCGAGTCCTGTCGGCGCTGTGCACACCTCCTCTCGGCTGGCGGGAACTCCGATGTGGCCTGGCCCGCGATCGGGGCCCACCGATCGGCAGACCGGCCTCTGTGGCTGGGGGCCTCCTTTCTTACACGGCGGCCCCTGTAGCCCTGCGCCATGTTGCGTTGGGGCCGGTGTTGAAGGGAGCCACTGCACATGCGCCGTTGGCGCCGGTGCCATTGCACGCGCGCGGACCCCGCGGCGCCCAGTTGACGCCGGGATCAGCAGCTGGAGCGGCTTGAACCGCTCCAGTTCCGTGCTGTCTCCCTGTTGGGGCCAGAATTGCGGATCCTGAGGTTGTGTTGACACCATCGAGAAAAGCGATGGTGTTTCCAACGGCATCAACACTTAGCCTGAGGATCACAGAATCCCGCCCCTTATCTCTCACCATTAAAGATTAACTACATTTCCCCAGTTTCTATCCTTCACAAATTGAAATTGGTGTTGAAAACCAAACCTTGGTTTATGAACTAATTCAAAATCATCTGGCATTTCTGCTGCCAGTCAAGAAGTTTGAACCCTTTGCTCTAACACGTTGGCTCCAATTGCTGCAGGAAGTGAATCTTTAAATTCCTCCAAAATAACCATTTCCCAAAGAGTTTCATACATTAGGGGCGGGTTTCTCCTATCCGCCGTACCCGTTTTCCAGTGCGACGTGCCCCCGCCAGCAGCAGGATTCTCCATCCCAACAGCCGGCCAATAGGGTTTCCTATTGTGGCCACCCCCACCCCATCAGGCGTGACTGCGCTGTTAGTGAAGTGGAGATCCTGCTGACGGAGACTCCATCTCTAGGACTATTATGAGTATAAAAGTGATCCACCTACAGTGCAGACTTTGTTTGCATTGAGTGCTGAATTTGGTGCATTTGAGTGCTATAGTGAGAGTTTGGTGACTGAGGGAGTTAGGTGAGGGGGGAGTAAGGTGCTCCTTTCATTTTATTTCCTACATTTCCGCAAAGAGCGAGAAGGGAGCCAGGAGTTTACAGAGAGTGCAGCTGACTGGGAGCAGAGTCGGAGGGCGGAGGTCCAGTTGGTCCACAGGGCAGCTATATTCTGTAAGGTAAGAGGGGATGGAAGCTAGGCCAGTTGCATGCTCCTCCTGTAGGACGTAGGTGGTGAGGGATACCACCGGTGTCCCCACTGACTATACCTGCGGGAAGTGCACCCAACTCCAGCTCCTCAGAGACTGTGTTAGAGAACTGAAGCTGGAGCTGGATGAACTTCGGATCAACCAGGATGCAGAGGGCATTATAGAGAAGAGTTACAGGGAGGTAACCACACCCAAGGTACAGGACAAGAGTGGCTGGGTTACAGTCAGGGGAAAGAAAACAAACAGGCAGACAGTGTAGGGATCCCACGTGGCCGTTCCCCTTCAAAACAAGTATACCGTTTTGGATGCTGTTGGGGGGGATGACCTACCGGGGGAAGGCCCTAGCGGCCAGGTCTCTGGCACTGAGTCTGGCTCTGGGGCTCAGAAGGGAAGGGGTGAGAATAGAAAAGCAATAGTAATAGGAGATTCAATGATTAGGGGAATAGATAGGAGATTCTGTGGTCGCGGATGTCTCGGATCGTGTCATCAGGATCCTTAAGGGGGAGGGTGTGCAGCCAGAAGTCGTGGTGCACATTGGTACAACGTAGGTAGGAAAAGGGGTGTGGAGGTAATAAACGACTTTAGGGAGTTAGACTGGAAGTTAAAAGCGAGGACAGACAGAGTTGTCATCTTTGGTTTGTTGCCAGTGCCACGTGATAGAGAGGCTCGGAATAGGGAGAGAGTGCAGTTGAACATGTGGCTGCAGGAATGGTGTAGGAGGGAGAGCTTCAGGTATTTGGATAATTGGAGTGCATTCTGGGGAAGGTGGTACCTGTACAAGCAGGACGGGTTGCATCTGAACCAGAGGGGCACCAATATCCTGGGAGGGGGTTTTCTAGTACTCTTCAGGAGGATTTAAACTAATTTGGCTGGGGAATGGGAACCGGATTTGTAGTCCAGCAACTAAGGTAGCTGATATTCAGGACACCAAAGCATGTAGTGAGGCAGTGGGGAAGGGAACACTGATAAAGGAGAGTACTTGCAGGCACGGAGATGGGTTGAAGTGTGTATACTTCAATGCAAGAAGCATCAGGAATAAGGTGGGTGAACTTAAGGCGTGGATCAGTACTTGGGACTACGATGTGGTGGCCATCACGGAAACTTGGATAGAAGAGGGGCAGAAATGGTTGTTGGAGGTCCCTGGTTATAGATGTTTCAATAAGATTAGGGAGGGTGGTAAAAGAGGGGGGGGGATTGGATTGGATTTGTTTATTGTCACTTGTACCGAGGTACAGTGAAAAGTATTTTTCTGCGAGCAGCTCAACAGATCATTAAGTACATGAGAAGAAAAGGGGTTGAAAGAAAATACATAATAGGGCAACACAACATATACAATGTAACGACATAAGCACTGGCATCGGATGAAGCATACAGGGTGTAGTGTTAATAAAGTCAGTCCATAAGAGGGTCATTTAGGAGTCTGGTGACAGTGGGGAAGAAGCTGTTTTTGAGTCTGTTCGTGCGTGTTCTCAGACTTCTGTATCTCCTGCCCGATGGAAGAAGTTGGAAGAGTATGTAAGCCAGGTGGGAGGGATCTTTGATTATACTGCCCACTTTCCCCAGGCAGCGGGAGGTGTAGATGGAGTCAATGGATGGGAGGCAGGTTTGTGTGATGGACTGGGCGGTGTTCACGACTCTCTGAAGTTTCTTGCGGTCCTGGACCGAGCAGTTGCCATACCAGGCTGTGATGCAGCCCGATAGGATGCTTTCTATGGTGCATCTGTAAAAGTTGGTAAGAGTCAATGTGGACATGCCGAATTTCCTTAGTTTCCTGAGTAAGTATAGGCGCTGTTGTGCTTTCTTGGTGGTAGCGTCGATGTGGGTGGACCAGGACAGATTTTTGGAGGTGTGCACCCCTAGGAATTTGAAACTGCTAACCATCTCCACCTCGGCCCCGTTGATGTTGACAGGGGTGTGTACAGTACTTTGCTTCCTGAAGTCAATTACAAGCTCTTTAGTTTTGCTGGCATTGAGGGGTGGCATTGTTAATTAGAGATTGTATAACAGCTGCAGAAAGGCAGTTCGAGGAGTATCTGCCTACTGAGGTAGTATGGGTTGAAGTCAGAAATAGGAAAGGAGCAGTCACCTTGTTGGGAGTTTTCTATAGGCTCCCCAATAGTAGCAGAGATGTGGAGGAACACATTGGGAAACATTTTGGAAAGGTGCAGAAGTCACAGGGTAGTAGTCATGGGTGACTTCAACTTCCCAAACATTGAGTGGAAACTCTTTAGATCAAATAATTTGGATGGGGTGGTTTATGTGCAGTGTGTCCAGGAAGCTTTTCTAACACAGTATGTAGATTGTCCAACCAGAGGGAAGGCCATATTGGATTTGGTACTTCGTAATGAACCAGGGCAAGTGATAGATTTGTTAGTGGGGGAGCATTTTGGAGATAGTGACCACAATTCTGTGACTTTCACTTTAGTAATGGAGAGGGCTAGGTGCGTGCAACAGGGCAAGGTTTACGATTGGGGGAAGGGTAAATACGATGTTGTCAGACAAGAATTGAAGTGCATAAGTTGGGAACATAGGCTGTCAGGGAATGACACAAGTGAAATGTGAAAATTGTTCAAGAAACAGGTACTACGTGTCCTTGATATGTGTGTCCCTGTCAGGCAGGGAAGAGATGGTCGAGTGAGGGAACCATGGTTGACAAGAGAGGTTAAATGTCTTGTTAAGAGGAAGAAGGAGACTTATGTAAGGCTGAGGAAACAAGGTTCAGAGAGCGCACAGGAGGAGTACAAGATAGCCAGGAGGGAACTGAAGAAAGGGATTGGGAGAGCTAAGAGAGGTGTTATAACCTGCCTGCTTACCATTGGCTGGGGACTAATGACAATCCCACAATCCTGTGGGAGTATGAGCTTCCCCAATGAGGGGGGCAGAGAAATCATTAGCAGACTCCCTGTATAAATAAAGCTGGCCAGTTTGGAACCAGCAGGAAAGTGTAAGCAGCAAGTGAAGTTGCTGCTGCTGTTGTATATATATGTTATTGTAAATAAATGTTATTTCTTTGTATCCTTGAAACTCGTGCTGGATTCTTCGTGGCCCTCACAAAAAGATGGTCTGAAAAATCTGTGGCGGGTAGGATCAAGGAAAACCCCAAGGCCTTTTACACATATGTGAGAAATATGAGAATGACTAGAGCGAGGGTAGGTCCGATCAAGGACAGTAGCGGGAGATTGTGTATTGAGTCTGAAGAGATAGGAGAGGTCTTGAACGAGTACTTTTCTTCAGTATTTACAAATGAGAGGGGCCATATTGTTGGAGAGGACAGTGTGAAACAGACTGTTAAGCTCGAGGAAATACTTGTTAGGAAGAAAGATGTGTTGGGAATTTTGAGGATAGACAAGTCCCCCGGGCCTGACGGGATATATCCAAGGATTCTATGGGAAGCAAGAGATGAAATAGCAGAGCCGTTGGCAATGATCTTTTCGTCCTCACTGTCAACAGGGGTGATACCAGGGGATTGGAGAGTGGCGAATGTCGTGCCCCTGTTCAAAAAAGGGAATAGGGATAACCCTGGGAATTACAGGCCAGTTAGTCTTACTTCGGTGGTAGGCAAAGTAATGGAAAGGGTACTGAGGGATAGGATTTCTGAGCATCTGGAAAGACACTGCTTGATTATAGGGATAGTCAGCACAGATTTGTGAGGGGAAGGTCTTGCCTTACAAGTCTTATTGAATTCTTTGAGGAGGTGACCAAGCATGTGGATGAAGGTAAAGCAGTGGATCTAGTGTACATGGATTTTAGTAAGGCATTTGATAAGGTTCCCCACAGTAGGCTTATGCAGAAAGTAAGGAGGCATGGGATAGTGGGAAATTTGGCCAGTTGGATAACAAACTGGCTAACTGATAGAAGTCATAGGGTGGTTGTGGATGGCAAATATTCAGCCTGGATCCCAGTTACCAGTGGCGTACCACAGGGATCAGTTCTGGGTCCTCTGCTGTTTGTGATTTTCATTAATGACTTGGATGAGTGAGTTGAAGGGTGGATCAGTATATTTGCAGACAATACGAAGATTGGTGGAGTTATGGATAGTGAGGAGAACGCCGTCTGGAAATCGTCCGAGTCTTCGATGAGGGAGAAAATCTCCGTGCTCACCCTCGAGTGCAGGACCTGCAGTTTTTGGTCTTCTGAGACTCGGCCGGTGGTCGTTCTGAGGTAGGCCTCGAAGCAAGTCTGCCAGTGCTTGAAGGTTGCTGCCGCGTTCACTGCGTGGGGGCTGATTCTCAGGCATTCCGGAATGATCCTGAGCTCCATAGCCCTTTTTAGGCACGCTTAATAAATTGTAGCGTACAAAGACTCCATGAGACGAATAGAGTGAAGTCGATGAGGCTTTATTAAGCGTGTCTGTTCCCCCGCAGCTCGATAGTAAACTGGCCTGCGGGGGAAGACTCAGGCTTCTTATACTCTGCCTTCAGGGCGGAGCTTGAGGTCAACGGCCAACCAGGACCCGGGATCTGTCAGCCAATGACATTAGGGCTTCCAGTCCCACATGACTCCCAATACATACTACCACAACAACCCCATGGCCCTCCCCCACTGCTATACCAGAGTTCCATGCCCCCCCCTTCCGTCCCCCCCCCCTTCCGCCCCCCCCCCCCACCCCCCCCAGCATCCTCCACGGTTCACCCTCTCCAATTTACATCCTGGACAGTGGTGGCAGCATGAGCACTCGCCTCCTTCATCCCCTTCCGAGATAAGGTCACCAAGTTCACGCTTTTATATAGCTGCTACAAATCGCGCTGGCGCGATCTCTTGCCACTCCCGCCCAATGAATATTTAGCAAGCAGGGAAGTCCTGTTAGGAGGGCTCGTTAACAATATTATAATGTATTTAAATGAAGGGCAAGAATCTTATTATATCATTAATGAGGGGTGTAGAAAATCGGGAAATGCGCTCTCACCGGTGTTAATCCCGTTTCCCTGGCGCGATTCTCCGATGCCGCGCCGTTTGGGAGTATCGCCTGGGGTGCCATTTTTTAACGCGACGCCGGTCCGACACTCTCCCGTGATGCACCCAAGCGGCGAGATCGGCACTATCTTGTTCTGCGCTGCACAGAATCGCCTGAGACACCCAAAATGGCGATTCTCCGCCAACCCCGCTATTCTCAGGCCCGGATGGTCCGAGCGGCCTGCCCAAAACGACGGCTTCCCGCCGGCGCCATCCACATCTGGTCGCTGCCGGCGGGAACAACGCAGAAACGCTGGGGGGGCCGGCCTGTGGGGGGGCGAGGGGGGGTTCTTTCACCGGGATAGGTCTCAAAAGGGGTCTGGCCAGCGATCGGTGCCCACCAATCGGCGGGCCGGCCTCTCTGAAGGAGGACCTCCTTTACTCCGCACCCCGCAAGATCCATCCAACATCTTCTTGTGGGGCGGCCTCCGGGAGGACGGCAACCAAGCATGCGCGGGTTGGCGCCGGCTGGCGCCGGCCCACCCGTGCATGCGCGGGTGATGCCAGTTAGGTGGCACTGCCGATGCTGCTTTAGCGACGCCCCCCGAGATTCTCGCGGCCCCGATCCTAGCCCACTTTCGGGCCCTGAATCGGTCGAGATCCGGGCCGTTTCGCGCCGTGGTGAAACTCGACGGCCTTCACAACGGCGTGGGCACTTAGTCGCGGGAGAAGAGAATCGCGCCCTCTGACGCTTGCAATAGTTTGCACCCGTGTCGCCGTTCTCGCTGATTAACACGGGCTCAAAATTCTTCCCCACAATTTGTCATTACAAGATATGGTAATATATCATCAAAGAAGGGTAGATTTACATGTGGTATCACTACTGGAGGTGGCCTTGATAAGGAGATAAGACAGAGACGCATTTACTACAATGCAGATAAAGCCAAAAAAGTTTCATCATGATTTCCCATATTCAAAAAATAATATGGGAAACATGTCCACTGACTAAACTCTAAAAATACATTCATGCCCCGATCTGAAAAATACAGTAGCAGCTATTGTTTTGGAACAAACATTATGTGACATTTAACTTTTAAATTGACTATCACAGCACCACCTACAGCTACATGTTTGCACTTTTAAATTGGATTATGCCATGAACAAAATCTAATTCAAGAATTTTCAGTGCATTTCAAAACATAATGTAGCAATCCACTTCTTGATTTCCATGGATGTTTCATTTCCCAGCTCCGACTCCTTGACCATTCAATAACAACTTGGATTTGGAGTAACCCTACAATATAGTGGATCTTTCTCATTCTGCTTACATGGGTAATGTGATGGCTATTAGTAGCCCTCGGGAAACATCTGGGATTGGTGTTGGCGTTGTTTGGCAGACTTGATCAATTGATATTAATTTTACTTGGGCAAATGCTTATCTTGCATCTAAACATTTTTAAAAAACGTTTTGTTTTTGTTCAAATGGAACAGCTTTGATCTCCTTCCACAGCCCCATCTGACCTGGGTACAGGTCAGATAGAGTGCAATTGAATAGCGTTCCATCTGATACAAACTGAGCACAGATGGATTTCAGGTTCTTTTTATCAGTATTAACGATTCCTCGGAGCAGACTCACCTCTTGCAAGTGTCCTATGTCCAGAATTAAGGAGGCTGAATGTCTAAGAACTGTTCCTGACTACAAAAGCAAGCAGCAATATTAATAGTCAACTGTTGCTGAGGTTATGGCTGCTGTCCAAAAACAGCATGAAAGGTAAGGTCTTCATTCCCAAGAATCCTTTGGTATCTTTTGCTGCCTTCCAAGTCTGTAAAATCTAAGAAACAAGTGTATTTTTTATTCAGCTTACAGTCTATTTTGCCATCACAAATTCATTTTCATGCAATCCAGACTGTAATCTGAAGCCATCCAAATCAATATGGGAATTAGTTTCATCAATAAATTAGCTAGTGATGGAACACTATCATCTGAATATATAATCATAATGCTTATTTGTGTAATTAGTTCATTGGCAACAGGTACTCCTACAATTTATTCATTCCCATCACTACCCTAGGCTAGAGTCAATTCACTGGGAAGTGCACTTAATAAATCTTTATATGTCCCTTCTTTGAAATATCATATTCGAGGGATGGTCACAGTAGAGATCACCTTCAAAGAAGTCCAATTGACACATGCATGATCCTTAACAGTGAATATTCTCACTTGCTGGAACTGCAATACAATCTAAATAATTGACAGGATGTAATTTATTCCTCTGAAGTCCATTAAAAATAATTATAGATCAAGGCCAGTGAAAGCAAAAGCATTATATCACGAAGCCAATGTGTTTGCTGCTTAAAGAGATGACCTTCTTCGTTGTCTATAGATTGGATTTAATCATTCAGTTACTTGGCAGAAAGAAAAGATGTCCACAGAAGCCTACCGATGGGTCAGTCAAAACAATCTGCCGTCTCTTGGGGTCAATTTTTTTGACACTGTAAGAAACAAATGGAGGGTTTACTGAGATGAGACGATGGTTACCTTTTCATTTTATTTAAAAAAATGCTCACAGGCTGTAATCCAGATTACATTTTTCACGATAAAAGAATTTCCGAGGTGAAATATGGTCAAAAATGATGAGGCAGCTAGGATCAGATTCTGGCATCAAATGCTGCACATCACCAATCTCATTTATATAGACAATAGATGGGGTTTTGGCTGGGGTGGGAAAGCCAGCGTGCAGCTCTCCAGCCACACATGTGAGATTTCTCTCCAGATTCTCTGGCACTCTGTGCACAGGAAATCGGGGGCCTGATCTTTTCCCTTTTAAAAGGGTGCATTGATTTGCGTTAAAAAAATTAGATCCTCTGCCCACTGACATGGGAACACCCCACAACCCCCTATGGGCAAGGGGGACCCGCGCTCTTGCATCAGCCTCAGGGCAGTCACAGGGCAATCCCAGGGCAACCTGACACACCCCTCCCACTCCACCCTCCCCATTAGCACCAGGGTAACTACCCCATGAGCACCAGAGGAACTCTCCCCTCCACAAGCACAGGGGCAACTCACACAACCCCCTCCCCCACCCCAACCAAAGGAGCTCCCCAGAGGGCCCACCCCAGCACTGCAAGTGGACAGTGCCAGGATTTCAGGAGGAAGTTTCCGGACCCTCCCTCCCCCCCAGGACTATACTTCCCATTGCAACCCCGCAGGCTTCCCTTGAATGTTTCACGTTTTAAACTACCTGTTGTAAATCTTGCCAATGTGATGTCATATCAGTGAGGAGGGAATTCTTTATGTTGGGGGAACATATGGTAGGAAAGCCCTTAACATACAGAGCAGGGAAATCACATAGCAAGATCTCACTGCCCAAATTCTCGTTCTCACAAGCATTTCCTCTGACCACGCCCAGGGCGAACGCCAATAGCCCCCCACCCCCTTTCCAATCCTGGGTATGAGAAATCTGGGAATTAACAATCATTTTCTTATTTTGAAAACAAATTATTTTTCTTTACAAAAAATTGATTACATGTAGTATATCCTCCTCTGCTTTTGTTAAAATGAAATAAATATACTCGACTCAGGGTCATAAGAACAAGCCATCACACTGAAGCATCTCCAAACACTTCTGTGCAATATGTCCTGGGTCTCTTTTCCTTCAGTGTCTCCCCCACAGCTGAACAGAATAAACAGTCGACAGTGTTGCTTTATCCTCTGCTGTTCCCAAATTCCTTTTCTATGACCCTTCATCTGCACTGACATCGACTCTTCCAACAAACCTCATACTGACCAGATTCTGGGCAGCCACCTGATGTTGCTCTAATAGGCATCTCTATTTTCTCAATTCTACATACCTGAATATAATGCACAACTGGAAATATGCCCATTGCCACATTTAGCTTAACATCACTTCGACGACACCATGATCAATCCCCCTATTACTCCAAAGTCATCCTAAAAAGCAAAGTGTGCTCCTAATTTTGATCCTCCTTTGGCCTCCCCACTTCTAATTCTATGCATAGAAAGTTCACGGATGTTTTTGCTTCAAAAAATGCAGAGGTCAAGTTCAGCTGCCTGTGCCTTCCATTCCTTTCTCCCTTGCTAAAACCATTCCAGCAAATCTGTCTAGCTACACGTACCATTACACTCTGATTGTGTTCCCCTGTCTCTCTTGGTCCATGATCCACATCTTCAACTCCTCCCAACCAGATCCTAATACTTCCAAACTAGTCATAAAGCTACTTTGTTAAAACATCCATCCTCGACCTTTTTATCCTCTCAAACCATCAGCTTGTTTCCAACCAACCCATTACCTCCAAGGTTTTTTAATTTATTACCAACACCCAAATACAAAACCATCTCTCTATAGCCAAGTTCAGCTAATCTGTTTTTTGGCCATCACAAATGAAGGAAACTGTCGTAGTTAAAGTTACAATGCAGATTGTGTTGCACATCTCATCTTCCTCTTCTGCCACTGCTCCATATTCCCCTTCTGCATTATCATGTTTCCATTCATATTCATTCTGAAAGTATCACTATTTCTTCTCAAATGCTTATTTACACACCCATATTTACACACCCATGACTGATGGACTCCATCATGAATACCATTCCAATGATTATCCTTTTAAAATGTATTCGTTCATGGAATGTGAGCTTTGTTGACATTCATTTCCCAACAATAAGGGGTGTTCAGAAAGTGGTGGTGGGCCTTCTTCTTGAAAAACGGCAGACTGAGTTAGGTATTGATAGACCCATAGTGCTTTTAGGAAGGAAATACCAGGGGCGGGATTCTCGGTCCAGAGACGCATGAATCGCGAAACCCAACCGGGCAGGGAATCGCACATGAGCCAAAAATCGTGGCCGATGCCAGGCGCCCGACGGAATGCTATGCTTCAGCGCCTTGATAACGGCATCAGTGCATTCTACTCTGCACATAGAGTAAACGCCATTGGCATATTATTAATTGGCCCGAGTCTGTATTCACTCAGTCCTCCGCGATGTTTCGCCTCTGCCAGGAGGAATTACTGATGATAAGGTTCACTTGTGGTTTTAAAAATTAGGAAAAAGCAGGTATGGCTGTTGAGGGAGAGAGGAGGTAAGACATGTTCCCAGATGGCGACCATGGACTGCCGGTCCTGCCGCTGGCAGGGCTGGTGGCGGGGGACGGGGGGGGACATCTGCCAGGGCCGGGTGAGGAGTGACCAGAGGATGGGCCGTAGGCTCGGGGTGACTCCCCCGGGAACAGGGTGTCCAAGCACAGACCAGCATTGTCGCGGCCTGCAACGCAGCCATCTTGCTGTGCAGTCTGTTGACCACCCATGGTGGCCTGTGGTTGCGCAGGGTGGCACCAGACCTACCATAGAATCATAGGATTTACAGTGCAGAAGGAGGCCATTTGGCCCATCGAGTCTGCAACAGCCCTTGGAAAGAGCACCGTACATAAGCCCATGCCTCCACCCTATCCCTGTAACCCAGTTATAGTGATATGCATAAACAAGTGTATGTGTAAATATGTGAAGCACTGGAACTGGTGAAAAGAGTGTGTAGCACTGATCAGTGGAGTCTATTGCGCAGGCTTTTGCAGAAATATTCCATGGTTTTGGTGTTTTACCTTTCACACACAAGATTCAATTTAAAAAGAATGCGTTGTCTAGAGCTATAACAGCACAAGATGACAAATCCATTGGAGAGGATATGCAGCTTCATGTAGAGATGATTACAGAAACACTACCAGTGTCGGATGCAAAGTCAAAACTGATTGTTGAAGAAACAGAGAAGGATGAAGTATTACAAAAGGTGATTCACAATCTCAACAATGGGTGGCCGAAAGGTTCATGTTATAAGTATTATCACATATGCTCATAGCTAAATGTAGCAGTGGTTTGTTACCGAGGCAAGAGAGAATCATGATCCCACGGTCTCTGCACAAGGAAATACTACAAAAGATTCATGAGGGTCACCTTGGAATCTAGAAATGCAAGCGAAGAGCGTGAGATACTGTATATTGGCCAGGAATAAACAAAGACATACAGAACATGGTGGAAAAGTGTACCACTTGCCAAGGATATCAATATTGACAAGCAAAGGAACCGATGAAAATAGGTCAAATTATGTCAATTCCTTGGCAAAAGATTGGGATATTCTACCTTGATGGTAAAGAATGTTTGCCAGTGGTAGATTATTACTCAACTTATCCAGAGGTAGCACAATTATCTAGCTCATCAGCAAATTGTGTAATCGTGCACACAAAAGCAACATTTGCATGACATGGAATACATGAGGTAGTAATTAGTGATAATGGACCATGCTTTAACAGTAAAGAATGGAAGGAATTTGCACAGCAGTATGATTTTAAGCATGTAACATCAAGTCCATTATACCCGCAATCAAATGACAAAGCAGAAAAAGGTGTTCAGGTAGGCAGGCAATTACTGAAGAAGGCTATGGACAGTAAAGATGACCCATAAGCTATCGAACATCTTCATTAAGTTGTGGTTTATTGCCAGCAGAAATGGTGATGAATCGGAAACTACAAACAACTCTGCCATGCCATACCAAGCAACGAGTGAATGAGAAGATAAGAGATCAAATGGAATCTCAGAAGAAGAAACAAAAGGAATATTTATGACAAGTCGACCAGGAGTCTGAAACCAAATGACATGGTGAGAGTGGAGCATCCTGACGGCTGGTCAAAATGTGCTAAAGTATTGCAGAAAACATGTCCAAGTTCCAATTCTGTGATAACTGAGCAAGGTCAGGTTTTAAGGAGGAATACACGAGCACTCATAAAAGTGAAACAACCTGTTGCTGAACAGCAAGGTGAGGACGTACATGAAAGTTTACATTCATCATAACTGACACAAGCAGTGAACGAGCTCGATGTCAATATACAAAATGATGTTCAGCAGAATGATACAATTATTCCTGTACCTGCAGAAGTTCAGATTTACCAAAATTGAGGCGATCAACGAGAAACAGAAAGAAACCAGAATGGTTGGATCTTTGAATGGACAATATAATTACATGATGTAAAATACATTGTTCTGCATATCATATATAATATTTACTGAAATAATATATTACATGTTTTCTTCGAAATCTCAAGGAAAGGGGATGTAGTGATATACATAAACAAGTGTATGTGTAAATATGTATAGGCACCAACCAGTAGGAGTCAGGCAAGTAATAGCACGTGACACTGTAGCCTGGAGAGAGTCTGGAGGAGAAACCATCATGGTCAGTCATGATTTTATTAGTTCCAGTATGACAGCATTAGTTTCCTACTCACAGTTTATTATACTATAATAAAATTAACTAGTCTTGAACTAGATGTTCTTTAGTATGCTGACTCAGTAATTGTCTCTGTACAAAAACATAACATCAGTAACCCCACCTAACCTTTTGGACACTAAGGGATAATTTAGCATGGCCAATCCACCTAGCCTGCACATCTTTGGACTGTGGGAGGAAACCCGAGCACCCGGACAAAACCCAGGCAGACACGGGGGGGAAAGTGCAAACTCCACACAGAAAGTCACCCATAGCCAGAATTGAACCAGGGCCCTTGAAGCTGTGAGGCAGCAGTGCTAACCACTATGCCACCATATACCCATCAGCTCTGCACTTCACCTCCCCCCCTCCCACACAACCGAGCACCACCTGGCAGTGGGGCATCACGCGGCCTACCCAAGGGGAATGGCACAGTCATCCCTTCAGGAGGGCCCCAGACGGGGGCCACAGAGTATACCTCTGGCATGGGTAGCACCAGACACTAGTACACCTGCTAGCGGGACATGCAGGGGCAAGGGTTGCAGTGCAAGCCTGAGCTACCGTGTAGCCCGTTGGGCCTGGTGGTGCACGGGGGTAGGCCATGGACCATGGACTTCGAAATCCAACCAGGAACGGTGATCTTCATCCTAGTCACCGCAGCCCTGGGGGATGCACTGAGGCTATTCAAGCAGAAGCTGCTCGGGGAGGACCCTGCAGCAGCGGAGCTTGCCCCAGAGGAACAAGGGGTAGTCAGGAAGGATGGAGAGCCGGCTGCTCAAAAGGCTGAGAAGGAGGTGGGAAGCAAATGCCGCATCAGGTCTCGTGTGTACCGGCAGTGCCTGTCATTCGAGGACCTGCCAGACGAGCATGTTGGCGAAGGTTCCGCTGAGCAGGGGTACAGTGCAACATATCTGCCGGATCATGGCACACTTGGAACTGCGGAGGTATGGGGGAAGACACCCACACCCGATGGCCATCAAGGTAACAGTTGCCCTGAACATTTACACCACGGGGTCCTTTGAGGCACTGCATGGGGACCTCTCAGGGATCTCACAGACCTCAGGCATTCTGAAGATGCGGTTCAGGTGCCTGGATCGCTTTGGAGGGACCCTCCAGTATAGCGCTAGGAGAATCTCCCACATCATAGTGGCCTGCAGCATCCTCCTCATCATGCAGCAGAGGGGCCGCATGCTGGAGGAGGGGGATGAACGCCAGGCCGTATCCAATGAGAAGGATGCAGACGATCACCAGGATGGTCAGGGTATGAGGCCCGCGCAGGCACAGGAGGCCGCACCATGGTTGTGCTAAGGCCAGTGCGCAGGGGACACTTCAATCGCCTCCAGGTTCACCGACTGGGGGCCTGGCCGATGGCATGAACATCCCTTCACACTGCCTACCCTATCCCCCCGGCCGACCACACGCTCCCTGGCTACCCTCCCTGCACCACCAACCCTCTGCGCCCCCCTGCAACCCCCTCTATGATTCCTACCTGCCTCACTGCAGGGTATGGCCCTGGTTTGACAGTAACAGCAAGTCTGGTCCATGGGATGGAGAATTATGACGACCCGCTCTGCAATGAGCTCTGGTGCTCCATATCGTTTGACAACATCTGTCTTCTGCCCACAGTAGCACTTTCTGCCTGGGTGATCCCTGCATGCGACCTGGCCATTCTATCACATGGTCCCATCGAACCCTTGTGGTGGCAAAGTTGGGGAAGGGGTGCTGGGGCAGGGAGGGGCGGTTGATTGTGAGAGGGAGGGGCGGGGTATCAGGACAATGAAAGTCAAAATGTGGTGATTAGATTTTATCTTGTTGGAAATGGTCATTGCCTGACACTTGTGTGGTGTATCAGTCCAAACCTGAATAATGTCCAGGTTCTGCTGTCTGTGGGCATAACTGGTTTTAATCTCAGTGGAGTTGCAAATGATACTTAACACTATGCAATCATCAGCATATATCTTTTCTGTGACTTTATGAATACAGTATGATGATTAATAAAGCAGCTGAAGATCATGGGGCAGTACGGTAGCATAGTGGTTAGCATAGTTGTTTCACAGCTCCAGGGGCCCAGGTTCGATTCCCAGCTTGGGTCACTGTCTGTACGGAGTCTGCACGTTCTCTCCATGTCTGTGTGGGTTTCCTCTGGGTGCTCCGGTTTCCTACCACAGTCCAAAGATGTGCAGGGTTATGTGGATTGGCCAAGCTAAATTGCCCTTAGGTTAGGTGGGGTTACTGGGTTACGGGGATAGGGTGGAGGTGTGGGCTTAAGTTGGGGATGCTCTTTCCAAGAGCCGGTGCAGACTCAATGGGCCGAATGGCCTCCTTCTGCACTGTAACTTTTATGATTCTATGATTGGGCCGAGGACACTACGATGAGAAATACCTGCAGTGATGTCATGGGCTAAGATGATTGACTTCCAACAACCACAGCCATTTTCCTTTGAGCTAGGTGCAGCTCCAACCAGTGGAGAGTCTTCCCAATTCTCCTGACTACAAATCTACTCGAGCTCTTGTCTTAATGTCAAGGGCATTCACCTTCACTTCACCTCTTGAATTCAGCTATTTAGCCAATGTTTGGACCAAGTCT
This sequence comes from Scyliorhinus torazame, assembly GCF_047496885.1. Taxonomy (NCBI): domain Eukaryota; kingdom Metazoa; phylum Chordata; class Chondrichthyes; order Carcharhiniformes; family Scyliorhinidae; genus Scyliorhinus; species Scyliorhinus torazame. The sequence goes on along the minus strand of NC_092722.1, from coordinate 115,827,762 downwards.
GTAATGAGTTCTGGAGCTGAATGGCCCTGGCAGAACCCAAACTAAGCATCGGTGAGCAAGTTATTGCTGAGTAAGTGTCACTTGACAGCACTGTTAATGACACCTTCCATCACTTTAAGATTGGCTGACAATAGACTGATGGGAAGTGATAATTAGGCAGATTGAATTTGTCCTGTTTTCTTTTTTGGGGACAGGGCAAACTCAGGCAAATTTCTGTATTGTTGATTAGATACCAGTATTGTATGTTTGGTTCGCGGGTGGCTGGTTCAGATATAGGCTTTTGATGTATATAGTACATTCACCTGTTTCTTGATATAACATGGAGAGGAACAGATTGGCTGAAGGTTGTCAACTGTGATATTATGGACCCCAGGAGGAACTTGAGATGGAACTAAGTGCAAGTGCTTCAGCCTTGTCTTTTGCAATGATATTCTGGGCTCCCCTTCATTGAGGATGAGGATGTTTATGCAGCCGCCTCCTCCAGTTATTGCCCAACATGTGTGACAGGACAGCAGAGTTATAATCTAATGATTTGCTTATGGGATCACTTAGTTCTGTCTCAAACCTGTTGTTTCCACTCTTTAGCATACATGCAGTCCTTGTAGCTTCACCAGACTGGCACCTCATGTGTAGCTTTGCCTGGTATAAATGAGATTGTTTGACAACGCTATTCATAAGCAATGAAATTAGCATCTATGTGTACATTATTAACACTTAGATCTCTACCACCAATAATTCTATGGTTATTGGTACCTGTGGTAGATGGTTGGTGGTAGCATGGTCCCTTTAAGGGGTGATCATTCACTGGCCATGTGACCCGCCCAGAGCCTGCAGAGACAGAGCAAGCGAATCTGAGCCCATCGGGTGCCAGGGCGCAGTCCTGGGAACAATGTGGTCATCAATGAGAGGGATGGTTAGCACTGATGTCTCACAGCGCCAATTTCTGGTTCGATTCTGGCCATGGGTGACTTGTGTGTGGAGTTTGCACTTTCTCCCCGTGTGTGCATGGGTTTCCTCCGGGTGCTCTGGTTTCCTCCCACAGTCCAAAGATGTGCCAGTTAGGCGGATTGGCCATTCTAAATTGCCCCTTGGTGTCCAAAGTTTAGTTGGGGTTACTTGGATAGGGCAGGGGCATGGGCCTATGTAGTGTGCTCTCTTAGAGGGTCGGTGCAGACATGATGGGATGGGCCAAATGGTCTCCTTCTGCACTGTAGGGATGCTGTGGATCAGAGTAAGCCTGGGAGTGGAAGGAACTAGTCCCCTGTTGGGATTGTGATATCTCGGTTTTTCCTTGGTTAAATAAATCACCACTGTAATTTAACATGGCCTCGTCGTATTAAGCCACACTACAACATGGTGCAACAAGTTTTACAATAATAATCTTTATCAGTGTCGCAAGTCAGTTTACATTTACACTGTAATGAAGTTACTGCGAAAATTCTCAGATGAACTGTAGTTTAACAGTGATAAAACTAATGCTATTCTTCTCAACTCTTACCAATAGCTACATGGCTCTGGTACTAATTCAGTCAACTTGGCCAACATTTCGGAGGTGGAAATGGTGAAACAAAACTGGACTTCTATTCAATCTTGAAATTAATAATCTACCTCACATGTTCCATCATTGCCTCTGGATCATTCGTCTCAGATTCCATTGGCCTACCCTATGGTCTGCACTGCTATGTCCCTGACAACACATAAACTGGCATTCCAAATACTATCTACTTGTATCTCCTGGCTTCCACTTAGTTCTGCAAGATCTGGCCCTGTCCCCCGAAAGATTCTGCAGAACCGTTAGCCTGGTCTTTGTCCAGCTCCAATACTTGGTTGTCCCAGCAAAGGAACTTGGACATTCTTGTACCTCCATATCCTTACTGCACTGTGGATAAACTTTCACAGCCATAAAATCCAGCCCACACTCTCCATTGCCCTAGGCTTGGATTAGTGCTCCCCTCCTACTTCCTACTTTTGTGGAGAAAACTTTCAACTAATAAACCTTTGCTGATTATAATGATTTTTCAAATCTACCTCTATTCCCAGATTTCAGAATGCACTAAAATTCAATCTCCCCTTGTTGTTGATGATGACAATGGCTTCAGTGTAATAATTCCACCACTGATAGAATGGTATTCAGTTAATAAATCTACAATATAAAGGTAACCTCAGTAATAGAGACCATGGGCGGGATTCTCCGTAATCGGCGCGATGTCCGCCGACCGGCGCCAAAAACGGCGCGAATCAGTCCGGCATCGCGCCGCCCCAAAGGTGCGGAATTCTCCACATCTTGAGGGGCCGAGCCCTTACCTTGAGGTGCTAGGCCCGCGCCGGACTGATTTCCGCCCCGCCAGCTGGCGGGAAAGGCCTTTGGTGCCCCGCCAGCTGGCGCGGAAATGGCTTTGCCAGGCAGCGCATGTGCGGGAGCGTCAGCGGCCGCTCACGGCATCCCCGCGCATGCGCAGTGGAGGGGGGTCTCTTCCGCCTCCGCCATAGTGGAGACCATGGTGAAGGCGGAAGGAAAAGAGTGCCCCCACGGCATAGGCCCGCCCGTGGATCGGCGGGCCCCGATCGCGGGCCAGGCCACCGTGGGGGACACCCCCCCGGGGCCAGGTCGCCCCGCGCCCCCCCTCAGGACCCCGGAGCCCGCCCGCGCCGCCATGTCCCGCCGTCCCAAAGGTGGTTCAATCTACACTGGCTGGCGTGGGTTGACAGCGGCGGGACTTCGGCCCATCGCGGGCCGGAGAATCGCCGGGGGATTCCCGCCGACGGGCACGGCGCGATTCCCGCCCCCGCCAAATATCCAGTGGCAGAGAATTCGCGACACGGCGGGGGCGGGATTCACGCCGGCCCCCGGCGATTCTCCCACCCGGTGGGGGGTCGGAGAATCGCACCCCATGAATCCATCATCGCTTGTTGTAAAAACTCAGCTGATTCACCAATGTCCTTCAGAGAAGAAAATCTGGAGACTTCCAGTAGCGGCCATGGAGGAATAGGTCGCGCATTCGATAGCTCCTACCTGTAATGGATTTTTGGACCTTTTTCCCCTGATTTTTGTTGGATTTTGGGGGATAAATCGGCAAACTGTGCTACAGTAAGGAGGGTTTCCTCTCTGGTGTGTGGGGAATTGGACCAGAAGTGGCCGTGTGAAACGACTTGGTCCTGGTAGCGAGAAACAAGCAGATCTGGTACCACGGGGCAGCATGGCGGAGGGCAAGGGCCGAGGAGAGACGGTTCAGTGGTTGACGGAGCAGCTGGTGAGGTTTTTGAGGATTGCTTTGCCAAGCTGAAAAAGGATACGCTGGAGCCGATCAAGGCTTCGATTGATCAAGTAGTCTTGAATCAGGAGACCCAGGGGAAAGTGATATGGGAAATCGAACAAAAGTTATCCGACCAGGAGGACTATATAACCGTGCTGGAGAACAAGGTTGAGGTGCTGGATGATCGCCAGAAGAGGATGCAGGAGAAGCTGGAGGACCTGGAGAATAGGTCCAGGAGGCAGAACCTCAGAATCGTTGGCCTCCCTGAAGGCAGTGAAGGATCGGATACGAGGGCATATGTGACGGACATGCTGGAGAAGTGTATGGGGGCTGGGGCGTTCCCTCGGCCCCTGGATGTGGACAGAGCGCATAGTGCCCTCGCGAGGAAGCCCAGGGCGAACGACCCGCTGAGGGCCATGGTGGTACGTTTTCACCGATTTACAGATTGTGGTAGTATGTATTAGGGGTCATGTGGGACTGGAAGCCCTAATGTCATTGGCTGACAGATCCCGGGTCCTGGTTGGCCGTTGACCTCTAGCTCCGCCCTGAAGGCGGAGTATAAGAAGCCGGAGTCCTCCCCCGCAGGCCATTCTACTATCGAGCTGCGGGGGAACAGACACGCTTAATAAAGCCTCATCGACTTCACTCTATTCGTCTCACGGAGTCTTTGTGCGCTACACAGATAAGGAACATGTCCTGCGGTGGGCCAAGAAAGAACGAAGCAGCAAATGGGAGAACTGTAAGTTACGTATTTATCAGGACCTGGGAGCGGAGCTGGCCCAGAGACGGGCTGTGTTCAATCGGGCAAAGGCGACCCTCTTCAAGAAGGGGTGAAGTTCGGGATGCTGTACCCAGCGTGGCTGTGGGTTACGTACGAGGAATGTGACTTTTATTTTGAGACGCCGGATGGTGTAAGGGCATTCATTAAAGAAAAGAAGCTGGAGACGATTTAAAGGACACTTAAGTTGCGTAGAAGTTTTGTAGCGGTGGCTCGTAATACTGTACTGGTTTTTCAAAAGAAAAGAGATTTCATGTCGTTCTGGATGAAATTATGGGCTGCGGTGATGGTAGTAGGGTGCTTTGCCTTGCAGGGATTTGATGTGGGGGGGGAGGGGGGGTCTTCGAGTTAGAGTTTTTCTTTGGGAGGCTGGATTTCGCCTTAAGGGACTGTCTCTTCACTGGTTTCTGTTAATTACATCTTTTTGTTTGTTTGTTTTTGCTGCTGTTTACTTACTGGGGAATGTGATGTTGTTAATAGGTTTCTTCATGTGGGGGGAGAGGTTCGAACAATAGGGAGACAGACTATTTGGCGCCAGGGGCAGGGGTTATCAGGGTCAGCATGGTTCAGCTGACTCTCGGAAGCGCAGTGGGGGGTGAGCAAGTGTTAAACTGGTGCTTGGCCTGGGGGATGAGGTTTCTGGTGCTGTTTGAGGGGGCGGAGAGGCTGGGGAGACTGCTTTGCTGACAGGGGAGGAACTATTGTCGAGGAATAAATGGGAGATCGGGAGCGGCTGCTGCTCATGGGGGTACTCGAGGAAGCGGGGGGCGCGGGCCTGGGGTTGGCCTAAAAAGGGTGATGGCTATTCGGCAGGGGTGGGGGGGGGGTGGGGGAGGTGGAAGCCCCCCGTCCAGGCTGATTACGTGAAACATGAGAGGACTGAATGGGCCAGTCAAGAGGGCTCGTGTGTTCGCGCATCTAAGGGAACTGAAGGCAGATGTGGCTATGCTACAGGAGACACATCTTAAGGTCATAGATCAAACGAGATTGAGGAAGGGTTGGATTAGCCAGGTGTTCCACTCAAGGCTGGACTCAAAGACCAGGGGGTAGCAATTTTGATCAGTAAGCGAGTGGCATTCGAGGCTGGGAGTATCGTGTCAGATAAGGGGGGTAGGTACATAATGGTGAGTAGAAGGTTAGAGGGTGTGCGAGTGGTGCTCGTGAACATATATGCTCCGAATTGGGACGACGTGGAGTTTATGAGGCGGGTGTTAGGTAAGATCCTGGACTTAGAGTCGCATAACCTGATCATGGGTGGGGGGACTTGAACACGGTCATTGATCTGGAATTGGATCGGTCAATATCTAGGACAGGGGAAGGCCGGCTGGGCAAAGGAATTGAAGGGCTTTATGGCACAGATGGGGGGTATAGACCCATGGAGGTTTATACAGCCGAGGGCGAAGGAGTTTTCTTTTTTTTCTCACGTTCATAAGGTTTTACTCTCGTATTGACTTTTTTGTTCTGAGCAGGGTGCTAATACCGAGGGTGGTGGGTACGGAATACTCGGCAATTGTAGTCTTGGATCATGCCCCGCATTGGGTGGATTTGCGGGTTGGCGAGGAGAGAGGGCTGTGTCCATTCTGGAGATTGAATCTGGGGGGGCTAGCGGATGAAGCGGTCTGCGGGCGGGTGAATAAGTCCATTCAGAACTATCTGGAAACAAATGACACGGGAGTGGTATCTGCGGCGAAGTGTGGGAAGCTCTGAAGGCAGTTGTTAGAGGGGAGCTCATTTCGATTCGGTCCCACAGGGAAAAGGGGGAACGGGCGGAGAGGGAGAGATTAGTGGAGGAGATACTCTGGGTGGACAGGAGAAACGCAGAGGCCCCTGATGCGGGGCTCCTGAAGGAGCGGCAGAAGTTGCAGGCAGAGTTTGAGTTGGTGACCACAGGGAAAGCAGTGGAACAGTTGAGGAAGGTAAACGGGGCGGTTTATTAGTATGGGGAAAAGACAAGTAGGCTGTTGGCGCAACAGCTTAGGAAGAGAGAGGCAGTCAGGGAGATTGGTAGAGTGAAGAATAGGGACGGAAACATGGTCTTGGACCCAGGGGGGGTGAACAAAGTTTTAAAAGAATTTTAAAGTAAATTATATGAGTCGGAACCGCTGGCTGGTGTGCAGGGGATGAGGCAATTTTTCGATCGGTTGGAGTTCCCGAGGGTGGAGGAGGACCTGGTGGCGGGGCTGGGATCCCCAATTGAGATTGAGGAAGTTATCAAGGGGCTGGAGGGCATGCAGTCGGGCAAAGCCCGGGGCCGGACGGCTACAATGTGGAATTTTAAAAGAAGGTTTCAGGGATATTGAGCCCACTGTTGGTGAGGACGTTTAACGAGGCTAGAGAGAAGGGAATCCTCCCCCTGACAATGTTGCAGGCCTCAATTTCATTTATTCTTAAACAGGAGAAGGACCCTGAGCAATGTGGGTCATATAGGCTGATTTCGCTTTTGAATGTAGATGCCAAGTTGTTGGCTAAGATATTGGCCACAAGGATAGAAGACTGTGTTCCAGGGGTGATAGGAGAAGACCAGACGGGATTCGTTAAGGGCAGGCAGCTCAAGGCCAACATGCGTAGGCATCTAAATTTTATCATGATGCCCTCAGAGAGAGGAGAGGCGGAGGTGGTGGTAACGCTGGATGCGGAGAAAGCCTTTGATCGAGCGAAGTGGGAGTACCTGTGGGAGGCTCTGGGAAGATTTGGGTTAGGAGAGAGATTTATTGGCTGGGTGCGGTTGCTCTACCTGGCACCTGTAGCGAGCATACGTACGAACCGGCTGGGGTTGGGGTATTTTCAATTACACCGAGGGACGAGGCAAGGGTGCCCCCTCTCCCCGTTATTGTTTGCTCTAGCTATAGAGCCACTGGCCATGGCACTAAGAGCTTCGAGGAACTTGCAAGGGCTGGTTCGGGGGGGCGCGGAGCATCGGGTCTCGCTCTATGCGGAATATTTGCTTTTGTACATTTTGAACCCGCTGGAGAGGATGGGAGAGGTCATGCGGATCTTGGGGGAATTTGGCAGTTTTTCGGGGTATAAATTGAACATGGGGAAGTGTGAAATGTTCGTGATTCAGGCTGGAGGGCAGGAGGAGAGGCTGGGCGAGCTGCCGCTTAGAATGGTAGGGAAGAGCTTTCGCTATCTGGTAATCCAGGTGGCTTGGAAATGGGAGGCACTGCATAAGCTTAATGTATCCCGGTTGGTAGAGCAAATGGAAGGGGACTTTAAGAGATGGGACATGTTCCCGTTGTCACTGGCAGTGAGGGTACAGAGCGTTAAAATGATGGTCATCCCCAGATATCTGTTTGTCTTTCAGTGTCTCCCCATTTTCATCCCTAAGGCCTTTTTCAAGCGGGTGAACAACATCACCTCTGGCTTTGTATGGGCGAATAAAACCCCGCGGGTAAAGATAATGTGGTTGGAGCGTAGTCGGGGGGAGGGTGGGTTGGCGCTGCCGAACTTCTGCAACTACTACTGGACGGCTAACATCGCCATGATTCGGAAGTGGGTAATGGGGGTGGGGTCAGCATGGGAGCAGCTGGAGGCGGCGTCTTGTAAAGGCACCAGTCTGGGGGCATTGGTGATGGCACCTCTGCCGTTCTCGCCAGCCCGGTACTCCACAGGTTCGGTGGTAGTGGCGGCTCTGAGGATCTGGGGGCAATGGGGGAGGCATAAGAAGGTGGAGGGTGAGTCGGTCTGGACCCCGATTTGTAATAACCACAGGTTTGCACTGGGCAGGCTGGATGGTGGGTTTCAGAGCTCGCAGAGGGCAGGAATTAGAAGGATGGGGGATCTATTTATAGACGGGAGCTTTCCCAGCTTGAAGGCACTGGAGGATAAATTTAAACTACCGCCAGGGAATGGTTTTAGATATTTGCAAGTGCGAGACTTCCTGAGAAAGCAGGTGCCGGCCTTTCCGCCGCTGCCGCCACGGGGGATACAGGATGGGTTGTGTCCGGTACCTGGGTGGGGGAGGGGAAAGTGTTGGATATCTACCAGGAGCTGTTGGAAACCCCGGTGGAGGAGCTTAAGGGCAAGTGTGAGGACGAGCTAGGTGGAGAGTTGGATGCAGTCTATGGGTGGATGCCCTAACCAAGGTCAATTCCTCCTCTTCATGTGCCAGGCTTAGCCTAATACAATTTAAGGTGGTCCACCGGGTACATATGACAGCAGCGAGGATGAGCAGGTTTTTCGGGGTAGAGGATAGATGTGTGAGATGTGCGGGAACCCCAGCAAACCATGTTCACATGTTCTGGGCATGCCCGAAGCTCAGAGGGTTTTGGCAGGGTTTGTGAAGGCAATGTCCACGGTGCTAGGAACTCGGGTGGTGCAGAGTCCAGAGGTAACGATCTTTGGAGTTTCAGAAGATCCGGGAGTTCAGGGCGTGAAAGAGGCCGATGTCCTGGCCTTTGCCTCCCTAGTAACCCAGAGACGGATCCTTTTAATGTGGTGGGACTCGAAGCCCCCAAGTGGGTTCGTGACATGGCTGGGTTTCTCAGTCTTGAGAAAATAAAGTTTGTCTTAAGAGGGTCAATGTTGGGGTTCTCTCGGAGGTGGTAGCCGTTCGTCGATTTTCTCGGGAAAAATTAAAATGTCAGCAGAAGCAGTATTCCGAAGGGTGGGCAGGGGGGTACGGGTGGATAGATGTTCGATGGTTGTGGTGTGAGAGGATTGGGTCATGTGGAGAAATGTTTATTTTACCATGTCAATGACATTGTTATTGTTTTTGTTATTGTTATAAAAATTTGCAAATACTTTAATAAAAATAGTTTTTTTAAAAGAGAAGAAAATCTGCCATCCTTACCTGGTTTGGCCTACATATGACTCTAAATTCACAGAACTGTGGTTGATCCTTAACTTCCCACTGTAATAGCCGAGCAAACACACAATTAGGGGTAGGCAACAAATGCTGGCCTTGCCAGCAAAGCCCACATCCCATGAAAGAATAAAGTAAAAATATTTAACAAAACTGTATGGCAATGTGTAATGTGATAATCATTTTGTCTGTGTGATAAATGTTTTGATTTAACACAGCAAGAGGAAATGGGCTCACATATAGAAAGTTCAGATGCAGAAGATAGTTTTTCAATTATTGGGCAGAAAAATGGTGTGCCCCATGATTTGGACACACTGACCTTTGACCGAAATAACCAATGTGAGATGCTTGGAAAAATGGGCACATATAATATGCTCAAGTTGCTCAATCAACACCGACTTGGTCAGCACAAATTAAAAATGCTGTGACTATGCCTATTTATTAAGCGCTCATGTTTAATGCAAAGGAGAAATGTTTTTTCTCCGATTTTTTTGTTTGAAGTTCTGGAACCTATGGTTTTATATCAGAGATCATGTTGCTATTTTTTGTCAGTTAAGAAAAGAATGGGTTACACTTTAACATATTCTTAGGAGAAAAATTATGAGTCACTTCTATATTACCCCAAGCAGACTCTGGAAGTTATGGAAAACCTTGCACTATTTAAGTTGCAATTCTGTAATTCTTTCATTTGCTATTTGCCAAAAAAATTGAAAATGTACATCTGGAGAATTCACCTCCAACTCGATTTTCAAATTTGCTGATGACACCACAGTAGTGGGTTGGATTTCAAACAATGACGAGACAGAGTTCAGGAATGAGATAGAGAATCTGATGAACTGGTGCGACGACAATAATCTCTCTCTCAATATCAGCAAAATTAAGGAGATTGTCATCGACTTCAGGAAGCGTAGAGGAGAACATCAATGGGAATGAAGTAGAAAGGGTCGAGAGCTTCAAGTTTTTAGGTGTCCAGAACACCAACAACCTGTCCTGGTCCCCCCATGCCAACACTATAGTTAAGAAAGCCCACCAACGATTCTACTTTCTCAGAAGACGAAGGAAATTTGGTATGTCACCTACGACTCTCACCAACTTCTACAGATGCTCCATAGAATGCATTCTTTCTGGTTGTATCACAGCCTGGTATGGATCCTGCTCTGCCCAAGACCGCAGGAAATTACAAAAGGTCGTGAATGTAGCCCAATCCATCACGCAAACCAGCCTCCCATCCATTGACTTTGTCTACAATTCCCACTACCTCGGAAAGGCAGCCAGCATAATTCAGGACTCCATGCCACCCTGGACATACTCTCTTCCACCTTCGTCCGTCAGGAAAAAGATACCAAAGTTTGAGGTCACGTACCAACCGACTCAAGAACAGCTTCTTCCCTACTGCCATCAGACTTTTGAATGGACCTACCTCGTATTAAGGTGATCTTTTCTCTACACCTTGCTATAACTGTAACAGTATATTCTGCAGTCTCTCCTTCCTTCCCTATGTACGGTATGCATTGTTTGTACAGCATGCAAGAAACAATACTATTCACTGTATACCAATACATGTGACAATAATAAATCAAATCAAATCAAATCAAAACTTGTCAAGCAATGTTTTATGGGCATTTGAAGATCAGTCAGGACAACTGGGTTTACAAAAGTGTTTTAAGTATCTGGAAGAAAACAAATTCTCACCCTTTACATTCCTCTTTGTGCTCCTGACAGACTGTATGGACCGGATTCTCCATCCCCCAGCCACGTGTTCTTGGAGGTGCTGCCTCGCCGGCAGCAGGATTCTCCATTCCTGCCACCGGCCAATGGGATTTCCCATTATGGCCACCCCACATCATCGGGAAACCCGCAGCCGTAGGTGTGCTGCCAGTGGAACGGCGGCGGAGAATTCACTCCTCTGCAAATTTGTTGCTTTCAGATCGAATAAAGTGATCCAAAAAAAACCAATGAGAAGGTGAAACATCTGCTCTGTTATCTTAACTCCAGCAATAAAACTACTCCAGTCTTTTGATCAGTGTAACTGTATTGGACTCTGCTGGAGTGACTTGTGTTTGCCTCTGTGTTCAGATGTTCACTGTAACCTCCTCAACTTGTACAAAATACGAGGCAGAAAGGAATCTAGTGTCATATCACTATGGTCAGGTGTGAAGTGGTTTGAAACAAATGCTTAGACAGCAGTTAACCAAGTTTATTCACAAGATTAACAAGCTCAGCATCAGCTCATCATGATCCAGCTCCTGGAAACATTAAAACATCAGTCACGGAACGAAGGACATCAGCTGGATGATATGCCATCTAGTCTATCGTCCAAATAGATTCTTATTTCATTTGTTCATCAGTGCAAAAAGCAGAGGGGAAGTCTGTAAATTCATTCTGCTGAATGTGTCTCTTGGGACCATCAATTAAGACTCTTGGCAGTACCTGATTAATTCTGGTTTACTGAGACTATTTAGAAGACCATTGAACTTGAAGGTGAAATTGCAGTTCCTTTATGAAAAGTCTGCCATCTGGAATGGCATTTCCAGCTGCTACCAGTTATGTTGCCAATCGTTTGAAATCCTGCATCCTACTAACAGTAAACTAAATAACATTGAAGTTTTCTGGTGGTGATGAGATGAAGCTATATTTTGAAATTATGCACCTCTGGAAGGAGAAATAGTATGGAAGTTATATTTCAATTAATGAGAAAACCCGGCTGCCCAAAAGAAAGCCCCTTCCTGCTGTACTGCTGTCTTAAACAGATTCTGGAGATAGAGACCAGGGGCGGTATTCTCCGCGAACCGGCGGGGCGGGCCACTCCGGCGCCGAGGAGTGGCGTGAACCACTCCGGCGTCGGGCCGCCCTGAAGGTGCGGAATCCTCCGGCACCTTCAGGGGCTAGGCCGGCGCCAGAGTCGGCTGGCGCCGAAGGGGCTTGGCGCCACGCCAACCGGCGCCGAAGGGCCTCCGCCGGCCAGCGCGAGTTGGCGCATGCGCAGGAGCACCAGCGTGTGCTGGCGTCATCCCAGCATATGTGCAGGGGGGGTTCATCTCCGCTCTAGCCATCGCGGACTGTTACAGCGGCTAGCACGAAGGAATAGAGTGCCCCCACGGCACAGGCTCGCCTGCGATCGGTGGGCCCCAATCGTGGGCCAGGCCACTTTGGGGGTACCCCCCAGGGCCAGATACCCCCCCCCCCGAGGACCCCGGTAGCTGCCCGTGGAGCCAGGTCCCGCCGGGAAGGACCTGTTGTAATTTACGCCAGCGGGACCGGCAGAAAATGGGCGGCCACTCGGCCCATTGAGGGCGGGGGAATCGCCGGGGGGGGGGGGCTGCCAACCAGCGCGGTGTGATTCCCGCCCCCGCCAAATCCCCGGCAGAGGGTCAGAGAATCCCGCCCAAAGTGAGAGGTAAGGTTAGATATTGATCTTTAGATATTACACATTATTCTACCATCGCTGTTGACTGGTAAAAGGTTAAAAGGAAAAGCCGGTTATTGATAGTTTTTAATAGAGTGGATCTTTATGTCCGACACACCTCAAGCCATCCCTTGGCAGGACAGCCAGGGTGTCCTGTCTATTATGTATCTGGGAAGGCATTCCTGATGGTTCGGCGTCATGTGATGTGTATTGACATCAGCAGAGTGGTTGCGTGAGCTTTGAGCAGATCACCATCTTGATTGTATGACCAACACCCCTAATAAACCTCTCATTGTGTTTGACAAGAATCCAGAGTGTGGGCACCTCCATCCCTTTTCTCTTTGCGGCAACAAAGAAACATAACACTGTTCAAGGTCATTTATATGGTTCAGTGGTAGTCGCAACATCGGTGGAATACTTAGGAAAATAAGGCAGACTGCAGATCTCATTATGAATGTATATTGAATTTTTCTGAATAAAGTTTTTAAAAACTAACGTACATTGGCAGCCAGATGGTCCCAATTCAACCTGAAAGTTCCTGGAGGTCATTCCAAATTGTAAAAAATATTTCTCCATTTATATCTTTGCTTAATCCCAGGACTACTTCTGTGACAGGAGTGTGGTGAACCACTGTAATAGGAGATGTAAGGTAGGACCTGCACTACAGGTTCGCCGGTAGCTCCTGCTAGCTGGCTCCGCCCACGGAGAACTGTATAAATATGTATGACCTCCAGTGCCCTGCCATTTTGCCAGCTGCAGCAGGAGGCCACACATCTGACTGTAATAAAGCCACAGTTTTCTGGCCCTTCCCACCGGCGGGATTTCTAGTCCCGTCAGAGTCGACCCCTGCTGTCGGCTCCCTAGCGGCGGGGCTTGGCAAGCCATGCAAATTTCCATTCACTTCAGCGGGATCGGAAGATCCTGCTGTCAGCCAATGGTGAGCCGCCTTGAATTCCTGCTGCAGGGGCTCTGAAATGTCTGCCACTAAATGTTTTATTCCAAATTCTGTAATTTTAAAAATACATTTCTAATGTTATAAAAAGTCAGTTAACCGTGTGAAGTTTTATATAGCGGAAAATGCAAGACGATGATTCAAAAACTCGTGAAAATGTTTTCAAAGTACTTGGATAAGTTTTGTTTCTTAATTGCTGATTTTCCTTGCTGCTCTGAGTTTTGATTTGTTGTAGTTGAAAGGATTGTGAAAGGTTTCTGAGTTATTCGATTAGTTCATCTCCTTTTTAATCGATTTTAATAATTTTCCAGCAACAATTTTGATTTTTTTACCGTTTAATGAATACAACATTTTTTTTTTAAATTTAGAGTACCCAATTCATTTTTCCAATTAAGGGGAAATTTAGCGTGGCCAATCCACCTAGCCTGCACATCTTTTGGTTGTGGGGGCGAGACCCACGCAAACACGGGGAGAATGTGCAAACTCCACACGGACAGTGACCCAGAGCCGGGATCGAACCTGGGACCTCAGCGCCGTGAGGCAGCAGGGCTAATCCACTGCGCCACCATGCTGCCCTAATGAATACAACTTTTGAGTCAGTCAGCAAAAATAAGTGTACCACAAGTGTGACGAAACAAAACTCGATATACCATGTGCATTATATTGCATCATCTAGTTCACCTGAATCAGCTTTGGTTTCTTGATGCTCCCCGTCCGGAGTTACTGCAGGTTCACTTGAGTCAGCTGAGATTTCTTGGTGCTCCCCGTCCGGAGTCATTTCAGGTTCACTTGCATCTTCTGAGGTTTCTTGGTGCTCCACGTCCGGAGTCAAAACATTCAGGAATGCATTTGCTTGTGGAGAGGCTCGTGCAAATGAGGTTTGAAGTAACGTGGTGTCACTGGAGTCACCAGTAGTCTCACTATGATTGTTGAGTGCCTCTGTACATTCTATCTGTGGTCTGTCATGTTGCACATCTGGTATGGGAAGTGGGATGCCGTCGTCACTTGTCTCACATACAGTGGGTAGAGCCTCAGTGTGTTCTTGTCGTTCACTTCAGCTGGGTAGACTGTCAGTGTCTGCTTCTGGTGGCTCAAATAATCTGGGTGGACTGCCATAGTCGCTTTGTTGTTCACATGAGTGTGGCAGACTGTCATAGTCTTTTTGCTGTTCACTGGAGTGTGGTAGACCCTCATAGGCTGCTGCTGGTTGCTCAGAGGAGGTTGCTAGACCCTCATGGTCTTGTTCATGCAAGGACTGCGCTTTGGAGTCTTGCATTGCTTCTATCGTGGAGGCTGTCCACGAGCTCGCTGTGGAGGCTTGTGTCACTCCCTCTGTGGAGTCTTGCAGCGTTCCTTGTGTGGAATCGTGCATTGGTCTCCTGACTCCGCCGGAATAACACAGCATTGGAGTGAGGTCAGTGGGATTTTGAAAATGCAGCTTCGCAGGAGGCTGTAAGCCTTTGGCACAGGCATAAAAGACTGGGCCCAGTATATCGAACCGACGCAGCATTTCATTTCGGCAAAATGGTATTGTGAGAGGCAACCATAAGGTATGTCATGATATGCACTCATGTATATAATGAGATACAGACAGGCAGTGACAGACACCCAGTACAGCCAATCAACACACAGGACAGAACACAACCAATCACCAGGCAGAACATTAGAGGGTGGTTTCCCACTATAAAACACACGAGACATCAGCACTCTGCCTCTTTCCTCTGGTGACAACTGTAGTGACAGTAAGGGTGTATATATCAGTTAGCACCTTCTACACGTGGCTCAGAGCTAGTCTGGTCTAGTTAGTTATAGCAAGCATGCTTAGATTAGTAGAGTGTCAAACCCACAGCGAACTGTGTGCACTACTTAAGAAGTTCAATAAAGCATATTGAACCAACATCACAATTTGGAATCTACTTTCAAGTACAACTGCATCCAGTTGCAGTCCATGTTACCCCTGGGTGAATAACATGACAAGGTAATGCTCCTGACCACCTGCGGGTCCCCAACATTCAGCGTAATCAAAAGCCTCACTCACCCAGCACCCCAGACTTGAGATCCTTCAATAAGTTCATGAAACTTGTCGCCTATCAGTATGACCCCAAGCATTCGGTAATAATGCAAGGTGGTTCAGTGCCAAATCCTTGGGGATTCAGTTGCGGAATTTCTGGCGCGCCTTCGTAAGTTAGCTGAACATTGTGACTTCAGCCCATCCATTCTCAAGATTGTTAAGAGACAGTTGGTGTGTGGAATTAACAATATGGTGACTCAGAGAAAGCTTTTCACGGAGTCGGCCTTGGACATGAAAAGGGCTGTGGAACAGTCATTCTCCTACGAGAATGCGGAAAAGGTGGTCCAAGAGTTCCAGGGTTATGTGGATGCCAGCATACACAGCGTTGGGCAGCATACGTTGCGAAGAGCGATGCCCCCAAAGGATATGGCTCACGTGACCCAATCGCCACCTAAGCAACATCGCGAACAGACCCGATAGCCAAGGGTCACCACTGCCCAATGGGACATCTCCCCAGAAGATGATGAGGAGTACCCACAACAGTGCTGCACTTGCGGTCGTAGGACCCGTGGCCGGCGAGGCTATGAGAATTGACAGTGAACGCATCACTCTGCCCAGGTACCACAAACGCCGTGCCAGGGTCTTGCATATTGCCTTGCCCGAGGAAGAAGACCTGATACAGCTAAACTGCATCATGTCCCCAAGTAGCCTCAATTAGGATAAAGCTCCAAGTCAACTGCCATCCTCTGGATTTGCAATTCGACATGAAGGCTGCTGTCTCTATTATTGGGAAACAATAGCAGGGCGGCACGGTAGCACACTGGTTAGCACTGTTGCTTCACAGCTCCAGCCAGGTTTGATTCCCGGCTTGCGTCACAGTCTGTGTGGAGTCGGCACATTCTCCCCGTGTGTGTGTGGGTTTTCTCCGGGTGCTCCGGTTTCATCCCACAATCCAAAGATGTGCAGTTTAGGTGGATTGGCCATGCTAAATTGCTTAGTTTCCAAAAAGATTAGATGAGGTTGCTGGGTTACAGGGATGGGGTGGAGGTATGGCCTTACGTAGGGTGCTTTTTCCAAGGGCTAGTGCAGACTCGATGGGCCGAATGGCCTCCTTCGGCATTGTAAATTGTATACTTCTATGAACAAACCTTTCGTAGGCTCCATATGGGAACTTTGCCTCTGGGATTGAGGGACTTCAAGGCCCGGCTGGCAACTTATGCCGGGGAACCAGTGACCATCATCAGTACCCTGTTCACTTATGGACAACAGTCAGTTAAACTTCCACTGACAGTGGTGCAAGGAGCCAGACTCAGTCTTCTAGGCTGCGATTGCTTACAAAGACCACGGCTGGTCTCGCAACCCATCTGGTGGATGGGTACTGGTGGTCTGTACGAAGTCCTCAAAGTATCTGGACGTTTTCCAGGAGGGTCTGGGAAAAATAAAGGGAGTGAGGGCAAAAGGTTATGTTGACCAGAGTGCAGGCTAAATACTTCAGGGCACGACTGGTCCCATACACACTGCTTACAAAAGTAGCCGACGAATTGAGATGGCTGAAGAGCTTGGGAATCATACGTCCAGTCCAGTTCGCGGAGTGGGCAGCGCTAGTGGTTCCAATGCTGAAGCCAGACAAGTTTATCTATGTGGTGATTATAAGATGACATTAAACAGGGTCTCCCTTTTCGGTACTCCGTGCCCTGCGTAGAAGATCTGTACTCAAAGTTGGCCAGGGGTCACTTGTTCACGAGGCTCAAAATGAGCCATGTGTACCACCAGTGGGAGTTTGATGGGGCACCATGAAAGTATGACCAATCAACACCCACAGAGGGCTACATAAATACACTTGGCTTCCCTTCGGGGTATCACAGCGTGTGTGATTTTCCATCAGGTATTGGAAAATATCTCCCAAGTGGTTCCCAGGGTGGCTATCTACCTAGACGAGGTGCTCATTACAGCAGCAACCGAAAAGGAGCACCTGGGCAATTTCAAAGAGGTTCTCCGATGGTTCTCCGACGCATGTATTCGCCCAAAGAGGGCAAGTGCATTTACCAGGCGAAAGTTGTCACATATTTTGGATACCACATCGATGAGGAAGGGTTGCATCCATTGGAGGAAAATGGCCAGGCTGTCAGGTGAGCCCCGATACCTGAAAACACGTAATAATGCAAGGTGGTTCAGCGCCAAATCCTTGGGGATTCAGTTGCGGAATTTCTGGCGCGCCTTCGTAAGTTAGCTGAACATTGTGACTTCAGCCCATCCATTCTCAAGATTGTTAAGAGATAGTTGGTGTGTGGAATTAACAATATGGTGACTCAGAGAAAGCTTTTCACGGAGTCGGCCTTGGACATGAAAAGGGCTGTGGAACAGTCATTCTCCTACGAGAATGCGGAAAAGGTGGTCCAAGAGTTCCAGGGTTATGTGGATGCCAGCATATACAGCGTTGGGCAGCACACGTTGTGAAGAGCAATGCCCCCAAAGGATATGGCTCACGTGACCCAATCGCCACCTAAGCAACATCGCGAACAGACCGTGCGGGTCAACATCGTGCGGGCAGCACGGTAGCAAAGTGGGTAGCACTGTTGCTTCACAGATCCAGGGTCCCAGGTTTGATTCCTGGCTTGGGTTACTGTCTGTGTGGAGTCTGCACGTTCTTCCCATGTGTGCGTGGGTTTCCTGGGTGCCCCGGTTTCCTCCCACAAGTCCCAAAAGATGAGCTGTTAGGTCATTTGGACATTCTGAATTCTCCCTCTGTGTACCCGAACAGGTGTCGGAATGTGGCGACTAGGAGCTTTTCACAATAACTTCATTGCAGTGTTAAAGTAAGCCGACTTGTGACAATAAAGATTATTATTATTACGACACCACGGAGCTGAAGTCATTTTAGGGTGCGTCAATTATTAAGAGAAGTTAATCCAGAACCTGGCTGCCCTGTTGTTGTCCATACACGTGCTATTGAAGGAAATCCAAAAATGGGCATGGAAGGTGTGGCAGGTGCAAGCATTCACCAGAGTGAAATAGCAATTATTGTCATCTGAAGTAATGATGTACTATGATATGTCAAGACCACTGGCCCTCACATGTGACCCCTCCCCACATGGAATTGGGGCAGTGTTGTCCCACTGGTGGGACTACGATGCAGAGCCCTGCTATGTGCAAATTAAGAAGGAAGGACTGGCCATGATATACGCAGTCAAGAGGTTTAACCAGTAGGTCGATGGGTGTCATATCATGGTCATCATGGACCATAAGCCCTTTCTTGGCCTCATTCGGGAAGACGAGATGATTCCACCAATAGCCTTGGCCAGAATCCAGCGTGAGCACTGCTGTTGACAGCTTATGAGTACACCTTTGAACAGATGCCCTCAGCTGGCTCTTACAACTTGTAATGTCCCCGCGAGTAGCAAATTATTTGATGTTGAACTTCATGGACATCCTACCAGGATAGCTGCACAATTTACACGTTGACCCTGCATTGTTGAAATTGTGCCACGTCGTCCTGCACAGTGGGCTACAAGGGAAACCCCCAGAAGAGCTGTGGGCCTATCTTGAAAAGCAGCTGGAGCTCAGTGGAGGATGGAGGATGAAGACCCTGGCGAAGGAGGGTGTCGGACTCGTTTTGCCGCAGGCTGGACACCATCTGCATGAGGCACTGGATCGGGCGGGGTGTAATGAGACAGAGACCGGTGCTTCCGTGATGAACGGTGTAACGGTTGTACATCCACGGCCCGTGGGCCTGAGGATTCCCCCTCTGATGCATCCTGTGTCTCCATCTCGGAGTCAGAGTCTGCTGCCTCGGTCATCTCGGCGTCTCTATCTCCACACGGTTCTGTAACGACCTGCGCAGGCTTTGAGTGAGGCACCACAGGAAGATTGTGAGGACTACTTCCCATTGTGTCTGGTCTCTGTGGCTGTAGAAATGAGCTCCGGGGGCGGGGAAACTTTGGAAGGCATAGTCTTCTGGACCGAACGTGGTCTACATGTTTGTGTTGGAGACGATCCTGGGCTTGCACCTGGTAAGAGATAGGGCCCGTTTGGCGAAAGATTATGCCAGGGAGCCACTGGGCACCACCAGCAACATTGTGAACGAACACTGGGTCACCGGGCGCAAACTGCCGAATCGGTCGATGCCGAGAAAACCCATGACCCTGCCGTTCTTGTGTGCGGCGTACTTTTGCACCAATGTCCGGGAAAACCGTGCTAAGGCAGGTGTGAAGTGTCCGGCCCATTAGGAGTTCTGCCGGAGCTAGCCCAGTCACCGCATGGGGGGTGGTCCTATACGAAAACAAAAAGCGAGCCAGTCTCGTGTCCATTGACCTGGAAGACTGCTTCTTTAGGCCTTGTTTGAATGTCTGCACTGCGCGCTCCGCCAACCCATTTGAAGCCGGTGGTAAGGGGCAGTGCGGATATAGCGTATGCCGTTCATCTTCATGAACCTCGCAAACTCCTCACTCGTGAATGGAGTGCCGTTATCCGTGACCAGCACCTCGGGGAGGCCATGCGTACTGAAGGACAAACACATCTTCTCAATTGTTGCGCAGGACGTTTTGCCTATCATCTTATGCACCTCTAGCCATTTAGACTGGGCATTGATTAATAAAAGGAACATGGATCCTTGAAAAGGGCTGGCGAAATCCGCATGCAAGCGCGCCCAAGGCCGCCCTGGCCATTCCTAGTGATGTAGGGGCACCGCCGGCGGAAGCTTTTGGCAAATGGAGCAGTTTTGGGCCACCTTCTCAATGTTGGTGTCGAGGCCTGGCCACCAGACATAACTCCGGGCCAACATTTTCATTTTGGTCACACCTGGATGCCCATTGTGCAAGTCTCTTAGTATCAGCTCCTGTCTTTTTTCCGGGACAATCACACACGTCCCCCACAAGAGGATGCCGTCTTCCACACTGAATTCGGACAGCTTGGAGGAAAATGCCCGCAACTCGCCTGGAGCTGTCTATGCTGCCCACCATACAGGACTATGTGCTGAACCTTTGACAGGACTGGCTCCGTCTGGGTCCACTCACGGATCTGTGATGCCGTGACAGGCAAGGTGTCCATACAATTTAGGGTTGCAACACCTCACCGGTCGTGGGGGTCGACATGGGACCGGTCGATAAAGGCAATCGGCTCAGTGCGTCGGCATTCGCTATTTGCGTTCCTGGTTTGTGCTCCAGAGAATACTCGTATGCAGCGAGCAACAAAGCCCAGCACTGGATCTGTGCGGAAGCAATGGGCGGTATTGGCTTATCCTCTCTGAAAAGTCCCAGCAGAGGCTTATGAGCAGTCACGATAGTGAAGTGGCGGCCATGCACATACTGTGGAAACGTTTCACCACAAAGACCACTGCCAGGCCCTCCTTCTCGATCTGCGTGTACTTTTTTTCCGCTCACTTAATGTGCGGGAGGCGAAAGCTATTGGCCGCTCGGCCCCGTTCTCCATCTTGTGGGACAGGACGGCCCCAATACCATAAAGGGATGCATCACATGTGACGAGCAAAGGCTTTCCAGGATCATAGTGGCTTAGTAACCCCGACGACGACAATTGTTGTTTTACCCGCCGGAAAGCGGTTTCTTGCGGCTGACCCCAAACCCAGGTGTGATTTTTCTTTCGCAGAAGGTGCAACGGAGCCAGAGTAGTTGCCAGATTGGGGAGGAACTTTCTGTAATAGTTTACGAGGCCGAGAAAAGAATGAAGATGTGAAGTGTCAGTCGGGGCGGGGGCCTGTTGAATCGCGCACATCTTCTCTGCAACGGGGTGCAAGCCTTTGCGGTCCACCGATAACCCAGGTAGACTACTTCCTTTGCCTGAAAGACGCACTTTGTGCAACGTAAATGGACTCCAGCCTCTGAAAAGAGTCTAAGGACAGCCTCCGAATTTTCCAAATGTTTCTGCTCCAATGTCCCTGTGATCAAAACGTCATCTAAGTAGACAGTGACACGTGGAAAACCTCTCAAAATGCCCTCCATAACGCGTTGAAAAATAGCGCAGGCTGAGGATACTCCAAAGGGCAAACATGTATATTCATACAGGCCCCGGTGTGTATTAATCGTTACATATGGTCGGGAGGCAGGGTCCAGCTCCAACTGTAGGTAGGCGTGACTCATATCTAATTTTGTGAACGAGAGTCCACCTGCAAGCTTCGCGTAGAGATCCTCTATGCGAGGCATTGGATATCGGTCGAGTTGGGAAGCCATATTCACTGTAAGTTTATAGTCGCCGCACAAGCGAACTGTGGCATCTGGCTTCATTACAGGTACAATTGGTGCTGCCCAGTCAGTGAAACGGACGGGCCTGATAATACCCAAAGTCTCCAAACGAGTGAGCTCCCCTTCTACCTTCTCGAGCAAGCTGTAAGGCACCGGGCGTGCCCGGAAATAGCGCGGCGTGGCTCCTGGTTCGACTTGGATATGGGCTACGGCCCCTTTTATTTTCTCCAAACCACGCTGGAATACATCTGGGTATCGTCCTCGCACCTCAACCCTCCAGAAACTGTTTGGAGGATGTGCTGCCACTGCAACCGCAAATGGCGCAACCAGTCCTGACCCAACAGGCTGGGCCCATGGCCGCGCACCACGATAAGTGGGAAACGCCCCTCCTGGCATCCATAAACAACAGGGGTCATTGTAGTTCCTGCAATGTCCAATGGTTCCCCCGTGTAGGTGGCCAACCTGTCAGTTAATGTAAGGGTCTGAATACCCTGCTTCATGCGGTCGAATGTCCTCTGGGTGATCACAGAGACTGCTGCGCCAGTGTCCAACGCCATCTCAAGTGGGTGACCATTGACCCGTACTGTCACCGTAATGGGGGCCACACGGGGAGCTGCCACACAATGCAGCTGCAGGCAATCGTCCTCCGTCTCCACGTCCTCAGGAGTAGTCGCCGCAGGTTCATCCACATGGAAGGGACGGCCCCCAGGACCGGCATCTGCGACGGGGTCGGCGCCTACAAGTCTGACATGAACATGGCTCCTCATCCATTGGTTCTGGAGAAGGCTCCCTTCGGGGAAGAATGTCCGATGGCCCCGGGTATCAATCCGGTCGTCGCCTCGCCCCAGGAACCGCAGGAGTGTGGGGGGACATTTTCGGACGGAAAGGGTTGCGCCCCAAGTCATGCACCTCCATTCCCTGTAGACCTTGCACTCCTCGTTCTGCGTTCTCTCGGGACAATACTATTTGAATGGCCTGTTGAAAAGTCAATGTTGGCTCAGCTAACAACTTTCTCTGGGTTGCCACATTGTTAATACCGCAAACCAAACGGTCGCGTAACATTTCTGACAAGGTCTCACCATAGTCACAGTACTCAGCAATTCTGCGTAGCCTGGATAGAAAATAGGCAAAGGATTCTCCTGGGGTCCTCTCAGTGGTATTAAACCGGTAATGTTGGACTATCGTGGACATGGTTGAGTTAAAATGTTGCCCCACTAAATTCACAAGTTCATCAAACGTTTTGGTTTCCGACGCAGCTGGGTACGTAAGGCTCCTAATCACCCCAAACGTATGCGGGCCGCAGGCGGTGAGCAAAATGACCACCTGGCACTCGTTTTTGGTGATGTTCTTTGCCCGGAAATAGTAACGCATCCGTTGTGCGTACTGGTTCCAGCTTTCCAGCGCAGCATCTAAAACATCCAAACGTCCGTACAGAGGCATGGTGAAATAGAAAACAACTTCCAACCTGTAGCCAACAAAAATCCAGGGAGATGACTTCAGCAGTGTAGGCAGCTATTCACTTTAACCCTCGTCGCCAGTTTTGTGAGGGCCACAAAGAATCCAGCATGAGTTTTAAGGATACAAAGAAATAACATTTATTTACAATAACATATATATACAACAGCAGCAGCAGCAGCAAATTCGCTTGCTGCTCACTCCTTCCTCGCTGGTTCCAAACTGGCCAGCTTTATTTATACAGGGAGTCTGCTAATGATTTCTCTGCCCCCCTCATTGGGGAAGCTCATACTCCCACAGGATTGTTGGATTGTCATTAGTCCCCAGCCAATGGTAAGCAGGCAGGTTATAACAAAAAAAAAACTAGTTGAATTGGGGCAGCCCAGGATGAGAAGAACACCAAGTACATCACGGCAACTTCTAAATGGGTGGAGGGATGTTGAGTCATTAATGAGAGCAGGTCCATTTACCGCAGGGAGCATGGAGAGCATATCAGTTCCACCAACACTGATGAGCACAGCCCAAGTCAAGTTGCCAAGCTACAAGTAGGAGGTGGCTAAAACTCCAGCACGGACAGTGTGGCAAACAAGAGAGCGAGCGGCGTGTCATGAATTATATATCAAACCAAAATAGCAGAAAAATAACTAGCCACCAAAGCCCAAACCAATACTTCAAGTTGTAAGCAATTACTTCAAATCAAGCCCTGGGCATTCAACACAGGTGCAAGCCTCTGTAAGTAAATGTTTTCCTGAGAATTGAAACAGATCATAATGAGCAGTATAAGTAATCAGCATTTTATTCAGAATAGTTTATTTCTGCTTTAAATGCTACTTTGTGTACAGTTCTTACAGTTTCAATTGGCTGGCACATCCATAATGGTCGCCCAATCCATTACTTGAACAATTTCACGAGTGCTTACAAGTTTAGAATTAGTTGTATTAAAAAAGGAGTGTTGAAGTTTCGATTGCACTTCTTTCTGCTGTCTACGTTCCTCTTTGCTAGTCATCAACTGAGTCATGCCACTTTAAATTATTCATATTTACTGAATCAGATAATTACTTATTTCAGCCAAGCAGTAACCTTTAACCTACAGACCCATGCAGCTTTGAGGTGTGACTATTTCCCGTACAAGCTGAGGTTATTCACGACGCAACCTTGCCCCTCGCCTGAGGTGTGGTAATCATCAGGTTAAATCATCATCAGTCAGCTCTCCCCCTCAAAGGGGAAAGCAGCCTATGGTCATCTGGGACTATGGTGACTTTACACTTGCAATTATTTGGAGGATATTCCTGACGTGTGCTGGATTTGAGGTTACACTTTCAAATGTATTTGAGTTGAAAGGTAATGTGTGATGAACCAACGCTAGATGCAAGACTTACAGGGAATTAAACTGGATAACCCAAAAATGAGTGGTGGTAATCGTCTGTGCACATTCATTATGATGTAGGAAATATATCCCGTAAATTCCTGGCTTCCCAGCATCAGATTTGGGGCGTACCCCAAAGAATTCCTTCAGCATGATTTCAGGTAAGGTTGAATGTAGCAGTTGTCCAGAAGTGCTAACTTCCCTGGATAATTGTATTGCGCTGGGAACCATCTGACAAAGCGGTTTAAATCATTAACTTCGGATGGTTCTGCCAATGTTACCCGAATAGTTACTTTGAAAATGTTAGGAGAAATAAAACCACTTCTAACTTCAGCCTAACTATTTTAAATACCCCGACTGATTTCCCCAAGAGGACTCCCCGACACGCTCAACCCACAGGGGCACCCCCAATGTGACAGCCGCCCAATGATATTTGCCACCCTGGAACCCCACCTTCATGGGATTCCACACCACTCCCCAACCAATTAATTGCCCTTGGGAGGTGGCTGTGATTGCATTCTTGAATTACTGCGGTCCATGTATGTGGTGTGGGTACTCACATAGTTTTATTAGAACGGCAGTGCCAGGATTCTTATTCAGCCAAAGTGATGGAACAACAATATAATTCCAAGTCAGGATGGTGTGTGGCTTTGAGGGGAACTGGCAGATGGTGATGTTCCCATGCATCTGCTGCCCTTTTCCTTCCAGGTGGTAGAAGTTACACGTTTGGAAAGTACTGTCAAAGGAACCTCAGTGAGTTGCTGCAGTGCATCTTGATTATAGTACAGATGCTGTCAGTGTGCATTGGTGGTGAAAGTAGTGAATTTTAAGTTGATGGATGGTGTGCCAAAAGTGTGCTGCTTAATCCAGAGATTGAATAGGTTGGGGTTATTTTCCTTGGAACAAAAAAGGCGGAGAGGTTACTTGATTGAGGTGCAGGAAATTATGAGGGGAAGAGATAAAGTGGACAGGTTAAAATCGTTTCTCTTCACTGAGAATTCTAGAACCAGGAGACATAGAATCATAAAGTTTACTGTGTAGAAGGCCATTCGGCCCATCGAGTCCACACCTCCACTCTATCCCCATAACCCAGTAACCTCACCTAACGTGGACATTAAGGGCAATTT
Source organism: Scyliorhinus torazame (assembly GCF_047496885.1). Taxonomy (NCBI): domain Eukaryota; kingdom Metazoa; phylum Chordata; class Chondrichthyes; order Carcharhiniformes; family Scyliorhinidae; genus Scyliorhinus; species Scyliorhinus torazame. The sequence continues at coordinate 115,802,415 of NC_092722.1, read as the reverse complement.
AGCATGGCCAATCCACCTAACTTGCACATCTTTGGACTTTGGAAGGAAACAAGAGCACCCAGAGGAAACCCACGTATACACGGGGAGAACGTACAGACTCCACATAGACGGTGACCCAAGATGGGAATCGAATCTGGGACCCTGGAGCTGTGAAGCAACAATGCTAACCAAAGTGCTACCGTGCCACCCATTTCAAGATAAGATTCAAGATAAATGTCAGAAGATGTACTGGGGACACGAGGAAGAACTTTATTACGCAGAGGGTTGTGGGAGTCTGGAATTCACTGCCTGAGTTGGTGGTGGAGGTAGAGACCCTAAACGTTTTTTTAAATTATCTGGATCTGCACTTTAAGTGCTGTAAGCTACAAGGCTATGGGCTGAGTGCACAAAGGTGCGATTAGAAAGGGCACTGGGTATCCTCGGACTGGCATTGACAAGATGGGCTGAATGGCCTCCTTCTGTTCTGTCACGTTTCTATGGTTCTATGGTTTCTATGGTGTTGAGCTTCCTGAGTGTTGCTACACTCACCCAGATAAGTGGAGAATATTCCATTAGAGTCCTGACTTTGCTATGTAGATAGTGGACAGGCTTTGGGAAGTCAGGAAGTGAGTTAGTGACCTTGAATTCCCAGTCTTTGATCTGCTCCTGTAGTCATAGAATTTAGTTGGCTGGTCAAGTTCAGTTTCTGCTCAATAGTGAACTCCAGAAAAGTGATGGTGAACAATTCAGCGATGGTAGCGCATTAAAATGTGGGGTCCGATGACCAGGGGGCTTTGCAGTGGCTGGGGGTGCATGTGGCAAGTGGGAGGGAGCAATGGGGGCCCCAGGGTGGAAGACACCACTGGCTGTCAGATTCTATCAATTTCTTACAGATATAACACAATATGGACAATATCTTGGATATCTTGGCCATACGTCTGAGGTGGTGGCGGCAGAAGTGTTGACAGAGACACGAGGTGGCGGGCCATGTGCAGGGCCCCACCCCACACCCTGAGGACCCGGCTGCCCATCAGGCCAGGGAGAGACCCAGAGGGGGAGGCCGGCAATGGTTCCAGGTGTGCAGGCATCGCTGGTCTTTCGAAAGATGACCACAGCAAGGCAACAAGGGGATGATGCAGCAGCTGTGCCATGTCCTCGTGGAGTGGCACCACGTGGAGGAGGAGGATACCCGCTCCCGGTAGCTGTCAAGGTCACGGCAGCCTGAACTTCTACGTCACGGATGTTTTGTTTGCCCGGGAAATGAACTATATAAACTTTGACATGGACAAGTCCAACAAGATGCCTGGGCAGCTGGTTGCTCTGCCATTGACGGGATGCCCCAGGTCCAGTGGTTAATAAATGGCACGCATGTCACCTTGAGCTCATCGGGCCATGAGGGAGTGTCCTACATCAACAGGAAGGGGTTCCACTCCCTGAACATAGAGCTTGTGTGCGACCACCACACGAAGATCATGCACCTATGTGCACGCTTCCCAGCGAGTGTGCACAGCAGCTACATCCTGGACGGTCAGACATCCCCAGCCTCTTTGAGGACCACCCCAGGATGGCCGGTAGGCTCTTGGGGGATAAGTGGCACCTTCTGAGGTCATAGCTAATGACACCAGTATGGAGGCCAGTGACTGAAGCGGGTACCCAATACAACAAGGCCCATGCGGTCACCCAAGCTGTCATTGAGCAGTGCATCGGACTCCTCAAAATTCAGTTCCGATGCCTCGACTTCTCTGATGGTGCACTGCAGTACAGCCCCCAGAAGGTCGACAACTTTGTGATGGTCTGCTGTGCCTCTCGCTAGATTCAACGGCCTCATCGCGTCACCAAGTCGAGCACGACAAGGCCATTAAATTGTGTCCCACATCTAAAACAGACATTACTTCAATTCTTTTTATAAAATGTACAGGAATGTAAGAATCCATGTGACTGTAGTTAATGTACCTTTTACATTACTATTCATGACCACCTGTTTTTAAAACACCTGTTAACCATTTTGTGTTACATTGCTATTTGAATAATATTGATAACATTGTTAACCCACTTATTTAAACACTGAGAAATTGTAGATAAATTAGTAAAAATAACAGTTTGTCATAAGGTGGTTCCTAAATCAGGATAATGCCAGCAACCTGAAGGCCTTTTCCAACCATTCAGGGGAATGTGTGAACTATCCCTGGCGGGATTCTCCATCGGCTGACGCCGGAATCGGGAAATGCGATTAGACGGAGAATCGGTTTTGATTTTGTGGCGAGCGGCATCAATGCGTTCCACTCCTCACATACAGTAAACATACTTGGCATATCATTAGTGGGCTGACCTGGTGTCCTCCTTGGTCTCCGCGATTCCCTGCCTCCACCAGGGTGAACACCCAACGGCGAGGTTCACTTGTGCTTTGAAAAATTGTGAAACAGGCGCCGTGGCTGCTGAGGGAGAGATTGGTGGTATGGAAACTAACCAACAACGCCATGGTTTACTGACAGTCGTGACGCTGGTCGGGGTCTCCTGCCAGTGCTCGGAGGAGTTGCGGGGGGTGGCCAGGAGATGGGCTGTGGGGTCAGGGTGGATGTGCACGAAACACCATTGCCGCAGCCTGCAAGGCAGCCATGCAGCTGCACGCGCTGCAGATTGCTCACTGTGAACTTAGTACGACAGGTCGCATGGGTGTTCCTCCAGACCACCCCCAAAGTACCCTCTGGTCTCAGCTGGCTGCCCTAGGTGTCCTCCGGCCCCAGCCGACCCATCAGCGGATGGGTGTGCTCCAACGTAACCAGTGTAATCTTGTTGGCTGGGATGGTATGTGTGGCGAGTGCAATGTGTATATACGGCTGCAGCTTGTCAGCCTCCTGAGTGTCAATCACGGACCCAGCTAATGCAGTACCGTTTCTCATTGAAGTCGATTGTGTTCCACGGTCGTTGAATCGGTCCAGGTGTGGCACCAGGTTAGCTGTCGTGAAAGCCTACGATTCCTGCCCCGGCGTTAACGCTTAGTCTCAGGTAGGAGAATTCCGCCGATTATCATTTAATCACAATACATCCATTGACAGCCACAGATTCTTTTCCCGCTGGCAGCGCACACCCGCCCGCAGGTTTCTGGGAGAGTGAGGTGGATTCAATAAGAAATCCCATTGACAAGTGACGGGAAGAGAGAAACATGCCCCTGAGAACTGGGCGCCACAGAGAAACACGTGGCTGGGGGAAATCAGAGAATCCCGCCCTTCATGTTTTGTTTCTCAGCAAAGCAAACCCAATGATCACTTTCCCATCTTCCTTTTACACATTCCACACCAAAACAAAATCAAATCCACTACTTCTGACTTGGAGGCTGTTGAAACCACTTCCTCAGTAACTTTAACATGCATCATCAATAAGGGTTCACTTTGCTTCGTTAACTGATGAGGTCAGCATTAATCTCGAGTCCTTTACTTACATGCTTCAACTTGAATAACTCATCAATCAATTCTGCCATGCCCTTGATTGCCCCAGTAATTCAACTAAACTCCAAGATCTTGGCATCACCTCCATTCCTGACTTCTTCACTGTATATATCTCTGACTTCTGGACTTTTCAGACCGCTGCTAAATTACATTCTGCAAAAAAATCTTTGTCTGTTCGGCACTAGAAGTTACCCAACTACAGTCAGAGAAGATTTGCTGCTGCCTGATAATCCAATTGTTTCTTTTACTCTTTTGACCCTTCTATCTGAGTCGAAACAATTAATGTTGTTTTAAATGGCATGGAAGGTTTCATATCTCTACCTTCCCTTATGATTAGATCTAGCACTACATCTTGATTCAATCATGCCAATTGCTCTTCTGTCTCATAATTATTCTGGCTATTGTGTCTGAAGCATCCTAAGCCAACTTTTCCCCTCTTCATTAATTCTGCAGATCTGCTGATAGCCTTAGTAAATGGAACCCTTTTACAAAAGGCATCAGCTATTTTCTGTTGCTCTTCCAATATTTGTTCCTTCTGAAACCAAATGCCGCACCGACACTGTCAACCACATTTTCTCTTCAGGCAGTTTCATCCTGGCTACTCCCTCATTTACAACCAATCTTTTCCATCTGAAGGACATAGGTGGCGGCGTAGTGGTACTGTCACTGGACTTGTCATCCAAATACCCAGGGTAATGTCCTGGGGACCAGGGTTCGAACCCCACCATGGAAGATGGCGAAATTTGAACCCAGTAAAAAAAAAAATCTGGAATTCAAAATCTAATGGTGCCCTTTATTGAATGTCGTAAAAACCCCATCTGGTTCACAAATGTCCTTTAGGAAAGGAAATCTGCTGTCCTCCATGTGACTCCAGATCCACAGAGATGTGGGTGACTCTTAACTGACCTCTGGAATCGCCTTACAAGCCACTCAGTGATATCAAACCACATAAAAATCTAAAACGAATAAAACTGGATGAACCACCTGGCATTGACCAGGCACTGGGAGACAATAAGGGCAAATTCAGCCCTGTCAACAGTGAAAAGTCCTCCTTACTAACATCTGGGGGTTTGTGTCAAAATACAGAGGGTGATCTAAGCAACAGGTTCACACAATCGTACCTTACAGACCATTCCTGGATACCTCCTGACACACAGGGCATCCTGGACATTGACTCTGGACCCCATGAAGTCTCATAGCATCAAGTCAAACATAGGCAGGGAATTCTCCTGCTAATTACCATGTACCACTACCCTCAGCCGATGAATCAGTAATTCTCCATGTTGAAGGCCAATTGGATGAAGCACTGACGGGGGCAAGGGTACAGAATGTAGTTTAATGCCCATCACCAACAGTGTCTCGCCATAGCACCACTACAGACTGAGTTAGCTTAGTCCTAAAGTCTGCAGCAGGTGATGAGGAGACCACCAAGAGGAAAAAACTCACTTGACCCTCATCCTCACAAACCTGCCTGCGTCTATCGATGACATTATCGGTAGGAGTGACAACCACACAGTCCTTGTGGATACGAAGTTCCGACATCACATTATGGACACTCTCCAACGTGTTGTGTGGTATTACTACTGTGTTAAATAGAATAAACTTCAAGCAGATCTAGCAATTCAAGACTGTGCAAACATGAGGCACTATATGTCATCAGCAGTAGCAGAATTCTACTCAATCACAATCTGTAACCTCAAGGCTCACCCAATCTTCCATTACTACCAAAACAGGGGATGAACCCTGTTTAAATAAGAGTGCAGGCAAGCATGCCAGGTGCAGCATCAGGCATACATAAAAATGAGATGTCAAGCTGCTGAAGCTACAACTCAGGACTAGTTGTGTGCCAAACAGCATAAGCAGCAAGTGATAGGCAGAGCGAAGTGATTTCACAGCAAATTGTTCAGCTCTAAGTTCAGCAGTCCTGCCACATCTAGTCAGGAATAGTGGACAATTAAACAACTCACCGAAGGAGCAGGCTCCACAAATATCTCCATCCACAGTGGATGGTGGAGCCCAGCACATTAGAGACAATTCAGACAAGCCTGAAACATTTGCAACCAGAAGTGCCAAGTGGATGATCCATCTTGGCCTTCTCCGGAGGTCCACAGCATCACAAATACCAGTGTTCAGACAATTTAATTCACTCCACATGATATCAAGAAATGGCTGAAGACACTGGATACTGCAAAGGCTATGGGTCCTGACAAAATGACAGCAAATGTACTGAAGATTTGTGCTCAAGAACTTATCATGCCTCGAGCCAAGTGGTTCCAGTGCAACTAAAATATGGCATCCACTTGGCAATGTGTAAAATTGCCCAGGTATGTCCTGTACACAGAAAGCAGGAGAAATCCAGCCCAGCCAATTATTGCCCTATCATCCTACCTCAATCATCAGTAAAATGATGGAAGTGGTCGGCAACAGTGTTATTAATTGGCATTTGCATCGCAATAAGCTGCTTATTGATGTTCAGTTTGGGTTCCGCCAGGCCAATCAGCTCCTCACCTCATTACAGCCTTGGTTCAAACATGGACGAAAGAGCTGAATGCCAGAGATGAGGTGAGAGAGACTGCCCAGGTCAGGAACACTCGTAAAATGAGAATTAGGGAAAACTTTGCTGGTTGGATTCATACCTGGCACAAAGGAAGATGGTTGTGGTTGTTGGAGTTCAACCATTTCAATTCCAGAACACCACTGCAGGACTTCTTCAAGGTAGTTCCCTCAGCCCAACCACTTTCTGCGGCTTCATCAATGACCATCAGAAGTGTGGATGTTTGCTGACGATTGCACAATGTTCAGCACCATTTGTGGCTCCTCCTTTGTTACTGAAGCAGTCCATGTCAAACACAGCAAGACCTTGACAATATCCAGGCTAGGGCCGACAAGTGGCAAGTAATATTCAAGCTACACAGGTGCCAGGCACTGACCATTTCCAAGAAGAGAGAATCTAATTATCACCTCTGACATTCAATGGCATTGCCATCACTGAATTCCCAGCTATCAACATTCAGGGAGTTTATCAGTTTATCATGAACCAGAATTGAGCTAGACTATCCATATACCTACATTGGCTTCAAGAGTAGGTCAGAGGCTAGGTGAATCTTTTCTCCACCCTTTCTAATACCTTCACATCCTTCTGAAAGCGTGGTGCCAGAACCGGACAAATAAGTATAGTCGAAGCCAATCCAGTGTTTTATGCAGGTCCATCATCATTTCCTTGCTTTTGTGTTCCATGCCTCTATTTATAAAATCCAAGATCCCATTTGCTTTATTAACCAATTTCCAAACCTTCCCTCTCAACTTATATAATTGATGCATATATACCAGGTCCCTGGCCCATGCACCCCTTCAGAATGGTACCCTTTACCATATTTTATATTGCCTCTCCTTATTCTTCCGAACGAAAGAGTCACTTCAAACTTTTCTCCATCCAAATATAGGTCATTATTATATTTCAGGAAAAGTGGGGATTCTAACACTGACCCCTGCAGAACTCCACTATATATATCCTCCAGTCCATAAAAACAATAGTTCACCACTACCCTCTGTTTCCTGCCACTCAGCCAAAATTGTATCCATGCTGTCAAAGAACAAAGAACAATACAGCACAGGAACAGGTCCTTTGGCCCTCCTGCGCCTGTGCCGATCACTTGAGCAATCTAGACCAACCACCTGTATCCTTCTATACCCCGTCTGTTCATGTACCTGTCCAGATAAGTCTTAAAGGTCGCAAATGTATCTGCCTCAACTGCCTCACTTGGCAGTGCATTCCAGGCCACCACCACCCTCTGTGTAAAAAACTTCCCCTGCGCATCTCCACTGAACCTATCCCCCCTCATTTTGAATGTGTGCCCCGTTGTAATTGTCATTTCTGTCCTGGGAAAAAGTCTCCAACTGTTCACCCTATCTATACCCCTAATAATTTTATAAACTTCTATCAGGGCGCCCTTCAGCCTACGTCTCTCTAGGGAGAACAATCCCAGTTTATTTAATCTCTCCTCTTATCTTAAACCCTCCATACCAGGCAACATCCTAGTAAACCTTTTCTATACTCTCTCCAAAGCCTCCATGTCCTTCTGGTAGTGCGGTGACCAGAATTGTTCACAGTATTCCAAATGTGGCCTAATGGGGCTGTTTAGCACAGGGCTAAATTGCTCGCTTTGAAAGCAGAGCAAGGCAGGCCAGCAGCACGGTTCAATTCCCGTAACAGCCTCCCCAAACAGGCGCCGGAATGTGGCGACTAGGGGCTTTTCACAGTAACTTCATTTGAAGCCTACTTGTGACAATAAGCGATTTTCATTTCATTTCATTTCAATGTTCTCCATAATTGTAACATAATTTTCGAGCTTTTATACTGGATACTCCATCCTATGAAGGCAAGCATGTCATATGCTTTCTTTACCACCATTTCCACCTGTACTGCCATTTTTAAGGATCTGTGGACCTGCATGCCCAGATCTCTCTGTGTCTCTATGCTCCTGATGGTTCTGCCATTTATTTTATAACTCCCACCTGAATTGGATCTACCAAAATGCATCATCTTGCATTTGTTCGGGTTAAATTCCATCTGCCACTTGTCTGCCGATTGTCCCTTTTATTCCCTGGGCTCTAACTTTGCTGACAAGCCTGTTATATGGCACTTTATCAAATGCCTTTGGGAAATCCATTTACAACACATTAACTACATTCCACTCCTCAACCCTTTCAGTTATCCCATGAAGAACTTGAGCAAGGTAGTTGAGCATGATGCACCATAAGAAAATGCCTGCAAGTCTTCCTTAATTAATCCACATTTGTCTAAATGACTGTTAATTTTGTCCTGGATTATCATTTCTAAAACATTTCCCTCCTCTGAGTTTAAACTGACTGACCTGTAATTGCTGGGCAACTTACACCCTTTTTTTGAGCAAGGGCATAATATTCACAGTTATAAGAACATAACATAAGAACTAGGAGCAGGAGTAGGCCATCTGGCCCCTCGAACCTGCTCCGCCATTCAATGAGATCATGGCTGATCTTTTGTGGACTCAGCTCCACTTTCCGGTCCGAACACCATAACCCTTAATCCCTTTATTCTTCAAAAAACTATCTATCTTTATCTTAAAAACATTTAATGAAGGAGCCTCTACTGCTTCATTGGGCAAGGAATTCCATAGATTCACAACCCTTTGGGTGAAGAAGTTCCTCCTAAACTCAGTCCTAAATCTACTTCCCCTTATTTTGAGGCTATGCCCCCTAGTTCTGCTTTCACCCGCCAGTGGAAACAACCTGCCCGCATCTATCCTATCTATTCCCTTCATAATCTTATATGTTTCTATAAGATCCCCCCTCATCCTTCTAAATTCCAACGAGTACAGTCCCAGTCTACTCAACCTCTCCTCGTAATCCAACCCCTTCAGCTCTGGGATTAACCTCGTGAATCTCCTCTGCACACCCTCCAGTGCCAGTACGTCCTTTCTCAAGTAAGGAGACCAAAACTGAACACAATACTCCAGGTGTGGCCTCACTAACACCTTATACAATTTCAGCATAACCTCCCTAGTCTTAAACTCCATCCCTCTAGCAATGAAGGACAAAATTCCATTTGCCTTCTTAATCACCTGTTGCACCTGAAAACCAACTTTCTGCGACTCATGCACTAGCACACCCAGATCTCTCTGCACAGCAGCATGTTTTAATTTTTTATCATTTAAATAATAATCCCTTTTGCCATTATTCTTACCAAAATGGATAACCTCACATTTGTCAACATTGTATTCCATCTGCCATCTGCCAGTTCTCCAGTCTTCTGACACCACCACTGTATCTAAAGAGGATTGGAAGATTATGGTGTGTGCCTCCACAATTTCCACCCTTACTTCCCTCAATATCCTTTGGATGCATTCCATCTGCCCTGGTGACTTATCACATTTTCAGTATAGTTAGACTATTTTATATCTCCTTTTGATCAATTTTTAGTCCACCCAGTGTCTCAACTGCATTCTCTTCCACCAGGACTTAGAAACAAAGAAAAAAGGAGCAGGACTAGACCATTCAGCCCTTCGAGCCTCATCCGCCATTCATTATAATCATGGCTGACCATCCAACTCAATAACCCGTTCCCTCTTCCCCCATATCCTTTGAAATGGATGCAGACCCTTGGTTCTGAATTCGCCTGCCGTAGGACATCCTGCACCTATCCTATTTGTCCTGTTATAACTGAATAATATTCTATGAGATCCCCCACCCTTATTCTTCTAAACCCCAGCAAATACAATCCTAACCAACTCAATCTCTTCTCGTATGTCGGTTCCATCATCCCAGGAATCAGTTTGTAAACCTATGCTGTTCTCACTCTATGGCAAGAATATCCTTCCTCGTGTAAACCAAAATTGCATACAATATTCCAGGTGTGGTCTCATCAAAGCCCTGCATAATTGCAGCAAGACATCCCTGCTCCTGTACTTGCATCTTCTCGCTATGAAAACCAACTTTACAGCCTACTTGCACCTTAATGCTTACATTCAGATGTTGGTGAACAAGGACACCGAGGTCTCATTGCACATTCCCTCTCTCAATCTATAGCCATTCAGATAATAATCTGCCTTCCTGTTTTTACTACCAATGTGGATAACCTCAAATTTATCCACATTATACTGCATTTGCCATGCATTTTCCCACTCATTCAACTTGTAGAAATCACACTGAAGCATCTTTGCATCTTCCTCACAACTCACCCTCCAACCCAGCTTTGTGTCATTTGCAAATTTGGTGGTATTGCTTTTAGTTCCGTCATCTAAATCATGAACATATATTGTGAACAGCTGGGGTCCAAGCACCAATTGATACTGTACTCCACTAGTCACTGCCTACTATTTGAAAAAAGACCCGTTTACTACTACTCTTTGTTTTCTGTCTGGCAACCAAATTTCTATCCACCTCAATGCTTTACCTAGAATCCCAGTGTGCTAATTTTACACGCTAATCTCTTATGTGGAACTTTGTCAAAAGCTTTCTAAAAGTCCAAATAAACCATATCTACTGGCTTCCCCTCGTCAACTTTGCTAGTTATATCTTCGAAGAATTCCAGTAGATTTGTCAAGCATGATTTCGTAAATCCATGTTGACTCTGTCTGATCCTGCCCGTTTTCCGAGTGCGCTGCTATTAAATTTTTTTAGAATGGTCTCCAGCATTTTCCCCACTACCAACGTTAGGCTGACTGGTCTATAATTTCCTGTTATCTCTTTACCTCCATTTTTAAATGGTGGAGTTGCATGAGCAAACCTCCAATTTGTAGGAACTGTTTTAGAGTCTATAGAATCTTGGAAGATGACCACCAATGCATCAACTATTTCTAGGGCAACATCCTTAAGTATTGTGGGATGTAGATTATCAGACCTTGGGGATTTAATATACCTTAACCCCATAAATTTCCCCAACATCATTTTCCTACTAACGATGATTTCCTTCAGTTCTTCCCTCTCACTGAACCTTGAGTTACCAAACATTTCTCTTCTGTTATTTGTGTCCTCTTTTGTGAAGACAGAACCAAAGTATATATTTAGTTTGTCAGCCGTTTCATTATCCCCATTAGAAATTCCCCTGTTTCTGACTGTAAGGGACCTACATTTGTCTTCACCAATTTTTTTCTCTTCACAAACCTATATAAGCTTTCAGAGTCAGTTTTTATGCTCCGTGCAATCTTACTCTCATACTCAATTTTTCCGTTCTTAATCAATAGCTTTGTCCTCTTGCTGAATTCTCAACTGCACTCAATCCTCAGGTCTGCTGTTTCTTCTAGCTAATTTGTATGCCTCTTCCTTTAATCTAATTTTATCTATAATTTCATTGTAAGCCATCTATTTCATTTCACTTTTGCACCCAGACAGGAATGAACAATTGTTGCAGTTCACCCATGCACTCTTTGAATGTTTGCCATTACCTAACAACCATCATCCATTTAAGTAACATTCCCCAGTCCATCATAGTCAACTCGTGCCTCATATCATCATAGTTTCCTTTATTCAGAAACAGGACTGTAGTCATAGCATCAAGTACTCTCCATCTTGACGAAGAATTCCATCATATTATGTTCGCTTATCCCCATGGAGCCTTGCATAACAAGATTGCCAATTGTTCCTTTCTCATTACACAACACCCAGTCTGGGATGGCCTGTCCTCTAGGTGGTTCCTCAACATATTGGTCCAGAAAACCATCCCATACACACTCCAGAAATTCTTCCTCTACGGTGTTGTTATTAATTTGATTTGCCCAATCTATAAGCAGATTAAAGTCACCCATAACTACAGGTGTTCCTTTACGGCATGCCACTCTAATTTCCTGTTTAATGCCATTCCCAACATCACCACTACAGCTCACGGGTCTATATCAGAAGCCCACTAATGTTTTGTTCCTTGGTGTTTCTCAGCTCCACCCACACAGATTCCACATCTTCGGAGCTAATATCCTTGGGCAGCATCTTCTTTCTTGCACACCCTGCATCAATTCTTAAATTCCTTTAGTTCTGTAATCAGCCTCATTAATCCTTTTACCAGAGTCCTGGTGAATCATTAACTAGGGCTGTAGATAGGGCTTTGAACTAAATAGTTGGGGGAGGGTTCAGTTGTATGGAGAATTAGAAAATCAAAGTTAAAGGGGAGGGTAGAAGTGCAGGTTAATGATGGGGACTATCAACTAGTTAAAGGAGCCAAGAGCGCAGGAGATGTCAGTAAAGTTTCCAGACCACCTAATACAACAGAGAGTATAGAAGGTAGCAGGAATCTAACCTCAGGCAGAGCAAAAAAGGTGACAAGTATGAGAAGGGAAGTGGTCAATGCAGGACTGAGGGCATTGTACCTAAATAGGGGCAGCACGGTAGCATAGTGGTTAGCGCTGTGGCTTCACAGCGCCAGGGTCCCAGGTTCAATTCCCTGCTGGGTCACTGCCTGTGCGGAGTCTGCACGTTCTCCCCATGTCTGAATGGGTTTCCTCCGGGTGCTCCGGTTTCCTCCCACAGTCCAAAGATGTGCAGGTTTGGTGGATTGGCCTTGCTGAATTGTCCTTAGTGTCCAAAAAGGTTATGAAGGGGTACTGGGTTAAGGGGATAGGGTTGAAGTGAGGGCTTAAGTCGGTCAGTGCAGACTCGATGCAGTGCAGTATACGGAACAAGGTAAATGAGTTTGTTCCGCACATTGAAATTGGCTGGTACAATGTTATGGGCATAACAGAGATGTAGCTGCAAGGGGATCAGGGCTGGGATCGAACTATAGAAGGATATGTGTCCTATCGAAAGGACAGGCAGATGGGCAAAGGGGGCGGGGTTGCATTGTTAATAATGAATGAAATGAAATCGATAGCAAGGAGCGATATAGGATCAGAAGGCATAGAATCTCTGTGGGTAGTGTTGAAGAATCGCAAAGGTAAAACGACCCTGATGGGAGTTACGTACAGGCCCCCTTGCAGTCGTCAGGATGTGGGGCAGTAAATAAATCAGGTGATAGAATAGGCATGCAAAAAAGGCAATATAACAATAATCTTCAATATGCAGATGGACTGGAAAGTCAGGTTGATAGTGGATCCCAAGAAAAGGAATTTGTGGAATGTCTGAGAGATGGATTTTTGGAGCACCTTCTGAAAGAGCCTACTAGGGAACAGGCAATTCTGGATTTGGTGCTGTGTAATGAAGCAGACTTGATTGGGGAACTTAAGGTGAAGGAACCCTTAGGGAGCAGTGACTACAATACGATAGAATTTACCCTGCAGTTTGAGAGAGAGAAGCTGCAATCAGATGTAACGGTATTAGAATTAAATAAGGGTAACTACAAAGACATGAGAGAGGAGCTGGCCAGAGTTGATTGGAAAAGGAATCTTGCCGGGAAGACAGCGGAACAGCAATGGCAGGGGTTTTTGGGGGTTATTGAGAAGGCACAACAGAAATTCATCCCAAGGAGGAGAACACATGCGAGGGGGAGGATGAGGCATCCATGGCTGACGAGGAAAGTCAAGGACAGCATAAAAGCAAAAGAAAAAGCATTCAAAGTGGCAAGGATTAGAGGAAAGCCAAATGTTTGGGAAGCATTTGGAAGCAAGCAGAGGTCAACTAAAAAAGCAATGGGGGGGGGAGGGAAGAAAATGAAATAGGAGTGTAAGCTAGCTAGTAATATAAAAGAAGATGGTGAGAGTTTTTTTCCAATATATAAAAGGTAAGAGAGAGGCAAAAATAGATATTGGACCGCTGGAAAATGAGGTTGGAGAAGTAATAATAGGAAACAAAGAAATGGCAGAGGAACTGAATAGTTACTTTGCATCGGTCTTCATGGTGTAAGACACCAGTGGGATGCCAGAGCTCCAGGAGAATCAGGGGGCACAGGTGGGTGTCGTGGCCATCACTAAGGAGAAGATTCTGGGGAAACTGAAAGGACTGAAGGTGGATAAATCACCTGGACTGGATGGACTACACTCCAGGGATCTGAAGGAAATAGCTGAGGAGATTGTGGAGGCATTGGTGGTGATTATTAAGGAATCACTGGAGGCAGGGAGGGTCCCAGATGACTGGAATGTAGCTAGTGTAACACCACTGTTTAAGAAGGGAGGGAGACAGAAGATGGGAAATTATAGGCCCGTTAGCCCAACTTCGGTCATTGGCAAGATTTTAGAGTCCATTATTAAAGATGAGATCGCAGAATACTTTGAAGTGCATGATAAACTAGGACTAAGTCAGCACAGCTTCGCCAAGGGGAGGACATGTCTGACACAAGTTCTTTGAGGAGGTAACAAGGAAATTGGACAAAGGTAAATCAGTGGATGTGATTCATTTAGATTTCCAGAAGGCTTTTGACAAGGTGCCGCATAGGAGACTGTTGAATAAGTGAAGAGCCCATGGTGTTAAGGGTAATATCCTGGCATGGATAGAGGACTGGCTGACTGGCAGAAGGCAGAGAATGGGGATAAAGGGGTCTTTTTCAGGATGGCAGCCAGTGACTAGTGGTGTGCCTCAGGGGTCGGTGCTGGGACCATAACTTTTAACAATATACATTAACGATTTAGAAGAAGGAACTGAAGGCACTGTTGCTAAGTTTGCAGATGATACAAAGATATGTAGAGGGACAGGCAGTAGTGAGCAAGCAGGGGGGCTGCAGAAGGACTTGGACAAGCTGGGAGAGTGGGCAAAGAAGGGGCAGATGGAATACAATGTGGAAAAGTGTGAGGTTATGCACTTTGGAAGGTGGAATGGAGGCATGGACTATTTTCTAAATGGAGAAATCAGAAGCACAAATGGACTATGGGAGACCTTGTTCAAGATTCTCTCAAGGTTAATGTGCAGGTTCAGCTGGCAGTTAGGAAGGCAATTGCATTGTTAGCATTTATGTCGAGAGGGCTAGAATGCAAGAGCAGGGATGTATTTCTGAGGCTGTATAAGGCTCTGGTCAGACCTCATTTGGAGCATTGTGAGCAGATTTGGGCTCTGTATCTAAGGAAGGATGTGCTGGCCCTGGAAAGGGTCCAGAGGAGGTTCACAAGAATGATCCCTGCAATGAACAGCTTGTCGTATGAGGAACGATTGAGGACACTGGTTCTGTACTCGTTAGAGTTTAGAAGGATGAGGGGGTATCTTATTGAAACTTACAGGATACTGCAAGGCCTCGATAGAGTGGACGTGGGAAGGATGTTTCCACTAGTAGGAAAAACTAGAACCAAGAGGGAACAATCTCAGACTAAAGGAACAATCCTTTAAAACAGAGATGAGGAGGAATTTCTTCAGCCAAAGGGTGGTGAATCTGTGAAACTCTTTGTCGCAGAAGGTTGTGGAGGCCAAATCACTGAGTGTATTTAAGACAGAGACAGATAGGTTCTTGATTAATAAGGGGATCAGGGGTTATGGGGAAAAGGCAGGAGAATGGGGATGAGGAAAATATCAGCCATGATTCAATGGCGAGCAGTCTTGATGGGCCGTGGCCTAATTCTGCTCCTGTGTCTTATGGTCTTATACTATATATACGTTTGTATATATTCCCTTTTCTGCTGGTTCCAGGTCACTTATACTCTCTCTTTGCAACTCTTTGTTTTTCAAGTCCCCTCTGAAACTTCAATATTCAGCTTGGTTTGCAATTGAATTACCCATGTGACAACTGTCATAGCCTCCACTTTCTGCTATACCTTACTCACTATGTCTTTTGCCAACCAGGGAGCTCTGGATTTTTTTGGCCTACTTTCACTGCAACTGTAACCAAACTTTCTTCTCTTTAAAGGCAGCGCATTGTTTCATTACAGAAGACAGAGGGTCCTTATAATGGAGTCTGTATTCTGTTTACAATATTCCCGAAGAAGTGAGTTAAGCCTGGTTAGGAAATAATTACATGGTTGTGATCATTCTCAACCTCCTGTTTCTCTGACGCCCATGGGGAACTAAGGCACAGGCGTGCAATGGAAACTTGTATTGGTTACTTCTTTAGGTTGGCGGATCAGCCACAGGATAAAGAAAAGCCGAAGATGATTTTTTAAAAAATTCTGCTTGATTCACAGCTCAACACTAATGGACAGGCATGGGTCTGTTTATTTTTCCTGTCCCCATGCCTGGTGGGTGCCATTTTCTGGCCACCCCGCAGTACGTTTACCGACAGCGGAGGCGGTGCGCCATTGGCTGTTGGCGAGATCTTCTGATCCTGCCAAAGTCTATGGTGTTTGTGTAGCTCATCCGTACTGCCACCAGGAAATCTGCGGGGGGGGGGGGCTTATGGTGATGCGACGGAGTCACCTTCGCTGAACCGGAAGATCCCGAAAGCAGGAAGGGTCAGAAAATCCTGCCCTACATTTGTCCAACACTGGGCACAAGGGAGCTGGAAAAAATGACTGCCTGCATCTCAGTGGAGATTGTTATAATTCAGAAAACCAGATGGTAAAGGATATCACTGGAGCCAATCTACACACTTTTGTTGGCATTTATTTACAGAGATATTAATTACACTCACCTCCTCATCCAAAACCTCAGTTTCAGTCTATTTCTTTATCTAGGTGAACAAGTGAATCCCCAGCTATTTCTCATCACACAATAAATTTTATATGCAATCAGCAAATTCTCTAAACTCTCTGTAAATAAAAATTAGACATTCTATTTACAAGCAATATTTCGAAACAAATCAAATCAAAAAGCTTCAGATTTTACCAAAGCATCACCACTACTCTCGAACCCTTAAATATTTGTTGAAGATGCTTTGGGCAGGATTCTCCATCTGCGAGACTAAGTGTTGACGATGGGACTAAATTGCGGTTTGCGTTCCCGTTCGAGATGCTATTTGTGCAGCAATTCAGGAACTGCTTATGGGCCAGCACTCTGCCCACATGAATCCAGTGCAATTCTCATTCCCGCCAGTGTCGGATTTGCTGGGGCTGGAATTGCTGATGGAATTGCGCTGCTTATAAGCACACTCCCCACACACTCTACTTCCAGCCAAGAAGATCGCCCAGAGAAGACAAGCACTAATCTTCACTGAGTCGGAGCTTGATAGAATGCTGGATGCGGTGGAGGCGAGGCTGGACACTGTCTTCCCCAGGGTGGGCAGGAGGCTCCTGCCCGCAGTCGTCAACTGGGCCTGGGCAGAAGAGGCAGTCAGTGCTGTGAACCTCACTAGGCAGACTGGTACGCAGTGTCGGAAGAAGATGAATGGCCTCTTTATGGCAGCTCAGCTGAGCCACCACCTCTGTTTCCCTGGCATCACTGCTATACCTCACTCCTCACATCACACCCCCACTCCCATGGAGGCCAATCAAAATCCACCTGACTGTATTTCCCGCTCATCCCACTCTGCACCAAACCCCAACACCTGTATGGTCCTCTTTGGCCAGGTGCCTTGCATACACAGGCCACCAGCTCCACACCCACCCTTGCAACTTGCCACCATGCATCTCACCATGTACTTCATGAATCCCCTTGGAAAAGGTGGCCCATAACAGAACAGAGTGGGAGAAGACCTGAGAGGACGTCATGGACCTCAGGACTCTCATCTCTGCTTAGCAGAGGGTGATGGATTTAGCCAGGGTGGTGCAGGAGGTCGTCCTGCAACAACCAAGTGAGTCTCTAATGCAAAATGATGTCCCTATAGAAGGTGAGCCACCCCTCTCCCCAGACTACACCTTCCCAAGATCTCACCATGTCTCTTGTCTTTTGTCTTGCAGGATCACCATCAGACCATGCTGGCCTGGCTGGGGTACCTCGCCTTACAACTACCCCAGCATACCCCGGAGGACCAGTCGTGGAAGACACAGACTTCTCAGCACTGATTTCGCCTGTACCCTCCACCATCACAGGGACTATCACCTCGGTGGGGCATTTTAGTGAGGATGCCCCTGGGTCACCTCTGGTGCGCACATTACAGATGCTGCAGCACATCAAATGAAGGTAGGGATTCCCGAGGGAGCAGACAGTCGGAGGGATGCCCGATCCCAGGACACAGGTGTAGTCTGGATAGGTATCGCGCCTCATGGCGGCATGGTGCCGCAACGGTTAGCACTGCTGCCTCACGGTACTGAGGACCCAGCTCCGGGTCACTGTCGGTGAGGAGTTTGCACCTTCTCCCTGTGTTTGCGTATGTCTCACCCCCCCAACACAAAAATGTGCAGGCTAAGTGGATTGGCCATGCTAAATTGCCCCTTCATTGGAAAAAAAATCTCCAAATATATATTGGACTCACCAAGTCCATAATATGTTGAATAAAAATATTTCTATCTCTGTCCTAAATTCTTAGATCGATGACAATCACCTTGTTAAACTCACTTGCTAAAGGAAAGATTATAGTAGGAAATGGCAGCATCTGGCATTTTACTGATTTTGCAGTTCACTCATCTCTTATATTAGTCTCTCATACTTTGCATTGAAATATATAAAATAGGAGCTAGAGTATGCTATTTCGGCCCTTAAAGCCTGCCCCATCCTTCAAATTAATAATGGTTGTTCCTCTATCTGAAAACATACTCCAATGCTCAGTTTTGAAATCTATTTTGTTCTTAAATATATTCAGTGACATGACCTCCACAGCTTTCTGGAGCACAGAATTCCACAGGTACGTCACCTTCTGAGTGAAGAGGTTTCTCTTCATTTCAGTCATAAGTGGCCTACCGCCTGAGACTGTCACCGATTGTTCGAGACCCCCTCCCCACCCCACCCCCCCGTCAGCCAGAGGAAACAACATCCCCGAATGCAGTTTGTCCAGCCCACAGAGAATTTTGTACCTTTCAATTACATGCCTCTCATTCTGATAAATTCCAGTGAATACAGGCCCAGATAACCCAATCTCTCATCATACGACAATCCTGCCATCATTCTATGAGCCTTCGCAATAACACATCTGCATCTTTTAGTAGGATTTTAACCTTTGAGAAGTTCTGCCTTTGACATGCAGCATAATGTCACAGTGGTGAGTACTGCTGCCTCACAGTGCCAGGGGCCTGGGTTCAATTCTGGCTTTGGGTGACTGTGGAATCTACACGTTCTCCCTGCGTCGGTGTGTTTCCTCCGGGTATTCCGATTTCCTCCCACAGGCTAAAGATATGCAAGCAAAGTGGTTTGGCCATGCTAAATTACCCTTTGGTATCCAGAGATGTGTAGTTTAAATGGATTAGCCGTAATCCGTGGAATTACAAGGATAGGGCAGGGGTTTAGGCCTAGAGTGCTCTTTCGGAGGATTGGTGCAGACTTAATGGGACAAATGGCCTCCTTCTGCAATGTAGGGATTCTTTGGATTCTAAGTGTGGTGAAAATTTGTTCATTATCCTTTAGTCAAATGTATTTATTTCTCTTTGATTCTTATCACCTGATGCCATTAATACTTGCCTCCCTTTCTTCATATCTGATTTTGTTAAAATAAGACAATAATATCCTGCCTGGAAAAACTGCAGATCAACTGACTTTCAAAAAACTATTGCCATACTATGCTCCACATAAAGCTTCACTTGTTCCTCTTACATAGAACATTCAGTCAACAGCATAGATATCTCATCAAAGGCAACAGGGGCTAGTTTAGCTCAGTTGGCTGGATAGCTGGTTTGTAATGCAGACCAAGGCCAACAGCATGGATTCAATTCCTGTACCAGCTGAGGTCATTCATGACAGCTCGCATTCTCAATCTTGCCCCTCACATGAGGTGTGATGATCATCAGGTTATATCACCACTAGTCAGCTCAGCCCCTCAAAGCAGAAAGCAGCCTGTGGTCATCTGGAATTATGGCGACTTTACTTTACTTATAAAATAAAGTTTTTTTTACTCCAGTTTTTTTTACACAGAATTACAACTCTCTTTAATGTCCTCAAAGTGATTTCATTGCCAAAGTAAGTAGTTTTATATTCCTTAGTTTTGTGTTGATCCTCATTACTTAATGGATCAAGATTACATTCTAACCAATATCTTCAACAAACTGTCAAAGTACATGCACTATCTAGCACTGCACAGATAAAAGAGTCTCTGACTAACACATTTATCACAGGACTGAAACTCCATGTGCCATTATTATTTTTTTGGTTTTACCATTGGTTTCATCCTCATCCTCACAATTTGTCCTCCACTCCAAAGAACCTGCTCAATCTTGCTCCCGTTATGTGTGCTCTATGTAGCACCTTGAATTGAATCAGGCTAAGCCTGGCGCATGAGGAAGAGGAGTTTACCCTGCTTAGGGCATAAGCCCACATACTTTCCTCAATCTCCTCCCCTAGCTCCTCTTCCCACTTTCCTTTTAGTTCGCCCACCGACTCCTCCCCCTCTTCCCTCACCTCTCGGTATATCTCTGACACCTTGCCCTCTCCGACCCACACCCCTGAAAGCACTCTGTCCTGAGTCCCCTGTGTCGGGAGCAGCGGAAATTCCCTCACCTGTTGTCTAGTAAACGCCCTCACCTGCATATATCTCAGGAAGTTTCCCCGGGGCAACTTAATCTTTTCCTCCAATGCTCCCAAGCTCGCAAAAGCCCCATCTATAAAAAATCTCCCACCCTCCTAATTCCCAACTGGTGCCAGCTCTGAAATCCTACATCCATTCTTCCTGGGGCGAACCTATGGTTGTTCCTGATTGGGGACCCCACCAGGGCTCCCCGCACCCCTCTCTGTCGCCTCCACTGTCCCCAGATATTCAATGTTGCCGCCACCACCGGGTTCGTGGTAAACTTTTTTGGTGAGAACGGTAGCGGGGCCGTCACCAGCGCCTCTAAACTCGTCCCTTTACAGGACTTTCTCTCCAGTCTTTTCCACGCCGCTCCCTCACCCTCCATCATTCATTTACGTATCATTGCCACATTGGCGGCCCAATAGTAATCGCCCAAGTTCGGTAGTGCCAATCCTCCTCTGTCCCTGCTACGCTGAAGGAACCCCCTCCTTACTCTCGGAACTTTCCCTGCCCACACGAAGCTCGTGATGCTCCTGCCTATTTTATTGCAAAAGGTCTTAGTGATTAGTATAGGGAGACATTGAAATACAAATAAGAACCTCGGGAGGACCATCATCTTAATGGCCTGCACCCTGCCCGCCAGCGACAGAGGCTGCATGTCCCACCTCTTGAAGTTCTCCTCCATTTGTTCTACCAGCCGTGTCAGATTAAGTCTGTGCAAGGTTCCCCAGCTCCTAGCGATCTGAATCCCCAGGTATCGGAAGTTTCTTTCCACTTTCCTTAGAGGCAGGCCTTCTATCTCTCTACTCTGGTCCCCTGGATGTATCACAAATAATTCACTCTTCCCCATGTTTAGCCTATACCCCGAGAAATCCCCGAACTCCCTCAACATTCGCATAACCTCTATCATCCCCCCCGCTGGGTCCGACACGTATAACAATAGGTCATCTGCGTATAGCGAGACTCGGTGTTCCTCTCCCCCTCTAATCACCCCTCTCCATTTCCTGGAGTCTCTCAACGCCATGGCCAGAGGTTCAATTGCCAACGCGAACAACAATGGAGACAGCGGGCATCCCTGTCTTGTTCCCCTATATAGTCGGAAATACTCCGATCTTTGTCAACCCTTAACTACACTTGCCGTTGGGGCCCCATAAAGAAGTTTGACCCAGCTAATAAACCCGTTCCCGAACCCAAACCTCCTTAACACTTCCCATAAATACTCCCACTCCACCCTATCAAATGCCTTCTCTGCATCCATTGCCGCCACTATCTCTGCCTCCCCTTCCACTGGGGGCATCATTATCACCCCTAATAGTCGTCGCACGTTAACATTCAGTTGTCTCCCTTATACGAACCCTGTCTGGTCTTCGTGCACCACCCCCGGGACACAGTCCTCTATCCTCGATGCCAGTACCTTTGCCAGCAATTTGGCATCCACGTTCAATAATGAAATAGGTCTATAGGACCCGCACTGCAACGGATCTTTATCCCTCTTCAAAATTAGCGATATCGTCGCCTCTGACATTGTCGGGGGTAAAGTCCCTCCTTCCCTGGCCTCATTGAACGTCCTCACCATCAACGGGGCCAACAAGTCCACATATTTTCTGTAAAATTCCACCGGGAACCCGTCTGGTCCTGGAGCCTTCCCTGCTTGCATGCTCCCCAGTCCCTTAATAACCTCGTCCACCCCAATCGATGCCCCCAGGCCTACCACCTCCTGCTCCTCCACCCTCGGGAACCTCAATTGATCCAGGAACTGCCGCATCCCCTCCTCTCCCTCTGGGGGTTGAGACCTATACAGTCCCTCATAAAAGGTCTTGAACACCTCATTTATCTTTCCTGCTCTTCGCACCGTGTCTCCCTTTTCGTCTCTAATTCTTCCTATCTCCCTCGCTGCTGTCCTCTTTCGCAATTGATGAGCCAGCAGGCGACTAGCCTTTTCCCCATATTCATACCTCCTCCCCTGTGCCTTCCTCCACAGCACCTCCGCCTTTCTGGTGGTCAGGAGATCAAACTCCGTCTGGAGTCGTCTCCTCTCCCTGTACAGTCCCTCCTCCAGGGTCTCTGCAAATTCCCTATCCACCCATAAAATCTCCCCCAGTAATCTTTCCCTTTCCTTGGCCTCTGTTTTCCTTTTGTGGGCCCCAATGGAGATCAGCTCTCCTGTGACCACCGCTTTTTGTGATTCCCATACCACTCCCACAGGGACCTCGCCGTCGTCATTGACCTCCAGGTATCTCTCGATACACCCCCGCACTCTTGCACACACTCCCTCATCCGCCATCAATCACACATCTAATCGCCAGAGTGCTCTCTGCTCCCTTTCCTCTCCTAATTCCAGGTCCACCCAATGTGGGGCATGGTCCGAAACCGCTATGACTGAATACTCAGCTTCTTCCACCCTAGAGATCAACGACCTTCCCAAAACAAAAAAATCTATCCGGGAGTACACTTTATGGACATGGGAGAAGAAGGAGAACTCCCTAGCCCTAGGTCTAAGAAATCGCCATGGATCCACTCCCCCCATTTGGTCCATAAACCCCTTAAGCACCTTGGCCGCTGCCGGCCTTCTTCCGGTCTTTGAGCTGGATCTATCTAGCCCCGGATCCAGCACAGTATTAAAGTCCCCTCCTAAAGTCAAGTTTCCTACCTCCAGGTCCGGTATATGCCCCAGCATCCGTCTCATAAATCCCGCATCGTCCCAGTTCGGGGCATATACATTCACCAACACGACCTCCATTCCCTCCAGCCTGCCACTCACCATTACATATCTACCTCCGCTATCTGCTACGATGTTCTTTGCTTCAAATGCTACCCGTTTCCCCACCAATATGGCCACCCCTCTGTTCTTTGCGTCTAGTCCTGCGTGGAACACCTGTCCCACCCATCCTTTCCTTAACCTAACTTGGTCCGCCACCTTTAGGTGCGTCTCTTGGAGCGTAACCACGTCTGCCCTTAGTCCTTTCAAATGCGCGAGCACTCGGGCCCTTTTTATCGGTCCGTTCAGGCCTCTCACGTTCCACGTGATCAGCCTCACTAGGGGGCTACCTGCCCCCCTCCCGTGTCGACTAGCCATTACCTTCTCTAGGCCAGTCCCATATCCTGCCTCCGTGCTCCCACTCGCTCCCCCAGCGTCGCATACCATCCCCGTCCACCCACTCTTTAGCCATTTCCTTTTGGATTTCCGCAGCAGCAACCCAGTTGTCCCCCCCCTCCCCCCGCTAGATCTCTTACTAGCGTGATTGCTCCCCCCATATTACTTCCGTAAGTCAGCTGACTTCAACTAACCCCGGCTACTCCTGCTCACTCCTCGACCCCCCCGTGTGGGGAACTCCCATCCGCCTTGCGCCTGTCTTCCCGCCATATTCTTTCTGGCGCGGGAACATCCCTTTACCTGACCCGCCTCTTGTGGCGCAGCTCCCTTTCCCCTCCCCCTCCCCTTCCTCATTCTCCATCTATGTCCCGTCTTTCCCCCCTCACCGGCGCCCACATTTCCCAATGTCTCCCCCCTTCCCAATTTACTTCTCTATTAACATCAACCATAACATTAACAATAACATTTCCTGCAGTATCAGTCCCTCAGTTCCGATCCAATTTCTCCTCTTTAATAAAGGTCCATGCTTCCTCCGCCGTCTCGAAATAATGGTGTCTCTCCTGATACGTGACCAATAGTCTTGCCGGCTGCAGCATCCCGAACTTCACCTTCTTTTTATGCAACACCTCCTTGGCTCGGTTAAAACTCGCACTCCTTCTCGCCACCTCCGCACTCCAATCTTGGTACACCCGTACCACTGCATACTCCCATCTGCTACTCCGCACCTTTTTAGCCCATCTCAGGACCTCTTCTCTATCCTTAAGGCGGTGAAATCGCATGATTATCGCCCTGGGTGGTTCTCCCGCTTTTGGTCTTCTCGCCGGGCTCCGATGTGCCCACTCTACCTCCAAGGGGCCCGTAGGGGCCGCAGCACCCATCAGTGAGCTCAGCATCGTACTTGCATAAGCTCCACAGTCCACTCCTTCCACAGCCTCAGGGAGACCCAGTATCCGAAGGTTCTTCCTTCGCGCTCCGTTTTCTAGGGCCTCGATCCTTTCAGTACACTTTTTATGAAGTGCCTCGTGCACCTGTGTTTTGACCGCCAGGCCCAGGATCTCGTCCTCATTATCCGTCACCTTCTGCTCCACCACGCGGAGCTCTGTCTCCTGGGTCTTTTGTGTCTCCTTGAGCCCCTCAATTGCCTGTAGCATCGGGGTCAGCACCTCCCTCTTTAGTAGCTCCACACACCGTCTCAAAAATTCGTCCTGCTCGGGCCCCCATGTCGCCTGAGCTTTCTCCGCCGCCATCTTGTGCTTCTCCCTTTCTGTCTCTTTGGTCGACGATTCCTCGCGCTGCAGCCGCCGCCGCCGGTATTTTCCTCCTACATTGGGGGGTGGGACTCCCTTCTCACACACCCCACACCGGGTTGCGTCGCCCAAAAATTTCCCGTTGGGGCTCTTAAAAGAGCCCGAAGGTCCGTCGGAGCTGGAGCCGCCGAAGCGTGGGCTAGCTCGGCATCACCGCAACCGGAAGTCGAAATCTATTAAATTCTGACCATCCCTCAAGTGCATTTAACAGATCATCACCAAGAACGCTAACAGAAGGCCTGGATTCTTCAGTCAGTATCCAAATGCTGGGCATCCAGCTCAGAAAACACTTCGGGTGGAATCTTACCATACGGGTGGAATCTTACCGTATGTTTTCAAAGTGTGAGGCTCTGAATTAAACCCTGCGTGCAGCCCTCCAGCTGCTCGGCCGAGTTGTTAGCCCACATTTTGAGCTGTTTTGAAAAGACAATTCAGGGGGCCCGTTTACACCGTCACTGTGGTGGGGCAGTGGGACCAGAGAGAGGCGACGAGGTCGGCACCACAGAGACCGGGGTGTCCTTTTAAAAAAAGCGCCCGATCAGCAGAGAGAGAAAGTCCCCCCCCCCAGCGTGCAACCGCCACTATCAGCATTGGGTCGGGGCTTCCCCCCGCAGCCCTCCCCACTGCCATCAACATCGGGTTTTCGCATCCTGCCTCCCGCCACAAGCATCAGCATTGGGGGCTCCTCCCCCCCCAACAAACATAGTGCGAACCCTGCCCTAATGAGATTGCCCAGAGACACTTCCCCCAGCAAATATTAAGTTTACAGAACAAATTTTCTTCTTACTTTTCAGTTATCACCTTCAGGCTACCATCCTCAGCTATCATCTTATACTCCAAAAAGCCAGGTGCTGAAGGCAAGGTCTGGAGCCAATCACTACACGTTCATTTACAAGGACACACATTAATCTCACCCAACAATCAGTTTCAGTTTGTTCCTTTGTACAGCCCGTTTCAAAACTACTGGACATATCAACGCATTCCTCAGTCAATAAAGTATTTTTGTAGTGTATTCACTGTTGTACCATAGCAAACACAGCAGCCAATTTGCTCAACTTCCAGAATGGAGCTTTTTGATTTAGCAAAAAGAATGCTATTTATTAACTGAGCCACAGTTAACCTCCTTTTTATAGGGGCACAAGTGAATTCCCAGTAAATGCTCACTCCTGCATACAAATAAATGCAATTGATATATTGTTAATAGAGATCACTTTTTCTGCCTTTCTTCCTATCTGAGTCCCTAATTCCAAATATCATTCTAATCGCTCCTGCGAACTGTTGCTTGGGCTACAGTCTCCTCCTTGTGCCTTAGTTCCTGGAAATAGGTGCAATAATCAAGGTGAAAATAAAATGAAATAGTCCTTTTTCACCTAAATAATAATGGAAGTCTCGAATAAATGACAAGGAGGATCACTGAAGCATACAGTATAAATGGATTCATGGTCTGACCTCATATCAACTGTCAACCTGTTATCAGCAGTCAGGTAGATTGGATGATCTGTGAAATAGGGATTGGTTTACAGGACTAAAATTTTTTTTTAATTTTTAAGAATCTTCACCACAGAACACCAGCAAATAGTCCTGGAATAAAGAGAGGTCTAAATTTGTTGTATCCATTGTTATTATGTTCAATGTATTAACTGCTCTAATATCGCCTAATGGGTAAAGTTATTCTCTATGCATTTATATAGGTCGTTACCCTTGCGTATGGACTCTCAGGCTCCAAAGGATTCCATAGCTGCCAGCTATGTATAATCAAACCTGTTAATCAAGTCTTGTCACTAGCATAAATCATACTATCCTATACCAGTCTGTGGCTGCTTATCAGGCTCAGTTCATTTCAACTACTTGCCCAAATGGTGAGAAACGCCATATGAAGTTTTTTTAAACGAAGGGGCGTTTGCATATCGGTATACTGACATAAGGGGAGAGAACACCATATGGCAGATCATATACTGCAGGACGCAGCAGTTTTCCGGCAGTTGTTGACATCAGAGTGAAATGAAACAGGATGTCGTGGAGGCTGAGTTTGTGAAGGAAAATATGATACAAAGAAATGGTGAATGCGTCAGTAAATTGGGAGGGACTGATAAACTTTGGATCAATAAAAGAATGCTGAAAGCACAGATCAAATCATGGGGAGAAGAACACCAACAAGGATCACCTTCCAACAGTCAGTGATTGGGACAAGTGGAGATTATATTCCAATTCCATTGTATAAAGTACAATTGGAGGGTGATTTACTGTCCGGTCCAGGAGTTGTCAGATTGGTTAAGATGTTACCAGTGGACATAGTGGAGTTACCTTTGGGAAATGATTTGGCAGGGGTGAAGTTTAGAGTTCACCCATGATTACAGAGAGTCCGATGGAACGTAAGGGACTAGAACAGTTACAGGAACAGTTTCCAGATATGTTTCCGTCATGCCTGGTGACCAAACAGCATTTGAGAAATTGAGGGCCAAATTGGCAAATGAACCAGTGTTGGCCGCCCCAGATTTTTCCAAGCCCTTTAAAATGGCCATGGATGCCAGTGAACTGGGGGTAGGGGCAGTGCTAATACAGGATGATGAGGCAGGAATAAAGAGGCCAGTTGGATACTTTTCAATAAAACTAAGTCCGTGCCCAAGAAAGTACTCCATCATTGAGAAGGAAGCCTTAGCTTTGCTACTAGCCCGTTAACATTTTGAAGTATATGTCCAGCATTACAAGTGAAAACTGTGAGGTGTTACACTTTGGAAGGAGCAATTTGACAAGGAATTATTCAATGAATGGCACCACTCTGGGATGTCCTGAGGAACAAAGAAACCTTGGTGTTTCTCTGAAGGCAGGCAGAAGGGTAGGTTAATAGGGTGGGGAAAAAGGCATATCGTACAACTGCCTTCAATCGTGGCATAGATTACGAAAGCAAGGAAGCCAGGTTGGAGTTATATAGAACATTGGTGATGCCACAGCTGGGGTACTGTGTGCAGTTCTGGTCGGCGCATTATAGGAAGGATATGGTTGCACTGGAGCGGGTGCAGAGGCGTTTCACCAGGTTGTTGCCTGGGAAGGAACATTTCAGTTATGAAGAGAGGTTGGATAATCTTGGGTTGTTTTCACTGGAGCAGAGAAGACTGAGGGACAACCTGATCGAGGTGTACAAGGTTATGCGGGGCATGGACAGTGTAGATAGGGAACATCTGTTCCCCTTAGTTAAAGAGTCAGTTACGAGGGGACACAAGCTCAAGGTAGTGAACTCGTAGTGAACAGTAGTGAACTCGCCAACATTGAGGGCATTTAAAAGTTTATTGGATAAACATATGGATGATAATGGCATAGTGTAGGTTAGATGGCTTTTGTTTCGGTGCAACATCGTGGGCCGAAGGGCCTGTACTGCGCTGTATTGTTCTATGTTCTAAGGTGAGGGTGGAAGGTTAAGGGAGGATTTGAGAAAAAAACGTTTTACCCAGAGGGTGATGACAATCTGGAATGCACTGACTGGGAAAGTGGTAGAGGCGGGTTGCCTCACATCCTTTAAAAAGTATCTGGGTGAGCATTTGGCACGTCTTAACATTCGAGGCTATGGGCCAAATGCTGGCAAATGGGATTAGAATTGGCAGATCAGGTGCCTTTCATGTGGCAGTGCAGACTTGCTAGGCCGAAGGGCCTTTTCTGCACTGTATTTTTCTGTGATGACTAAACAAAGCTTACTCTAAACAGACCATAATCCGCTCGCATTTATAGAAAAATTTAAAACTTGGAACACAAGAGTGATCCATTAGAGTTTATTTTTGCACACTTTCAATGCTCAAATTGTACATATTCCTGGAAAGGATGGTATTATTGTGGATGCATTGTCATGAGTTTAAATGTTGATGCGTGGCCAATATACGAATTGGGGAACTCATAAAATGGGAAAGGAAGGGTGAATGGGTGTTTGTTTTATGTGTTGTATCACATACCGTGGTCTGAAACGTCCGTGCAATGACATTTCACAATCTGGGGGAGGGATGGGGGGATTTTAGAGTCCTTCCTTTTGATTTCCCTTTGTTCCCATTTCTTTTGTTTTACTTCATGATGTTTTGTCCGTGACAAGAGCGAGATGCTGGGAGAATGCTATGGTTAAGTAGAGGTGCCAAATAGCGGTGGAAGGGTGACAGAGGTGTGAGAAGGTGAAGAAATAATAGTATGAAAAGTAGGAGGTGTAAAATATGGCATTAGCCTCAGAAGTATGTGAAGGGAATGGAGGAAATTATTGATAATTGGGGGAGGGAAGGGTTGTATATGCTGGCATTTTGGACATGTAAGATTATGCAAAGGGTTACAATCTACATTCGGATAATCAAACAAAAGAACATCGATCACCAAATGAACAGAATGAAAAATTGATAAATCAGAATTTGCCTTATTTTTGTATTTTGATTTAATTGTCAAATCAAAGTCAATATCAATTATACATCACACAACGTGCAAGATTATTAACTGTGTTCATTCTTGACAAAAAGGTCATCAGTGAAGCTGATTCAATTTTTCACAAGTCGGAAAGATTTGTTCAGTATAAAAGTATAACAAACTAGGCAAAAATGAACAGATTTGCATGGGCTTTTAGTTCTCATTTCAACCCTGGAAGTGGAGCACCAAAAACTCAGATCGGAATTTGCCTTCTTGTAACCTGTGGGCAGTTCATATGCCCTTAGAATCCCTACAGTACAGAAGGAGGCCATTTGGCCCATCGAGTCTGACAGACCTTCTGAAAGAGCACGCTGGGCGGGATTCTCCAAAATGGAGGCAGAGTGTTCGCGCCGTCGTGAACGCCGTCGAGCCTCACGACGGCGCAAAACGGCCCTTATCCCGACCGATTCAGGGCCCGATAATGGGCTAGGAGCGGCGCCGCGTCATTTACACGTGCCAGGCCTTGTCGCCGCGTAAAGGCGGTGCCGCATACATGACGCGGCCGACGCCGCATAACTGCCGTCACCCGCGCATGCGCGGATTGGCTGGTGCCAACCCGCGCATGCGTGGTTGCCGTCCTCTCCGAGTCCGCCCCGCAAGAAGACGTCTGACGGATCTTGCGGGGCTGCGGAAGAAAGGAGGTCCTCCTTCAGAGAGGCCGGCCCGACGATCGGTGGGCACCGATCGCGGGCCAGACCCCATTTGAGGCCCCCCCGGTGCAGGATCCCACCCCCCCTCCACTCCACCCCCCCACCCCACCCCCGCAGGCCGCGCCCCCCAGCGATCCCGCGCTGTACCCGCCGGCAGCGACCTGGAGAGGACGGCGCCGGGGGAACCCGTCGTTTTGGTCAGGCTGCTCGGCCCATCCGGCACTGAGAATCGCGGGGGTACCGGTGAATCGCAATTTTGGCTGTCTCGGGCGATTCATTGGACCGTGCCATGCAAAACACAATTGTGCCGATCTGGCCGCTTCCGTGAATTGTGGGAGGGCGTCGGACCTGCATTGTGGGAAAATTTGGCGACCCAGGCGATTCTCCAAACCGGCGCGGGAGCGGAGAATTGTGCCCCCTAGCTTAGGCCCATACCGCCACCCTATCCCCACCTAACCTATTGGACACTAAGGGGCAATTTAACATGGCCAATCCACCTTGAGTGGCTGCAGCTGCTCTCTGTCTCTGTTGCTGATTGCTGTTTCCAGTGCCAGTTGTTGCTGAATTGCCTCCAGGAAAGAGAGAGGAAGGAAGGAAGGAGGGAGAGAGAGGAGAGAAGGAGAGAAGGAGAGAAGGAACAACAACAACAGGAAGGTGACTGCAAAAACAAGGTGGGAGTAAAGCCCCTTTGGACTGTTTGTTTGCTGGGCCCCTCCCAGGCTGAGGGCTCGGCCCTGCCCAGTGTCTCCCAACTGTCAGGCCTTCCTCATTCCATCTGGTGAGTTTGTTCCGGGACGGGGATATCGAGTGGTTACTGGGCCCCTCCCGGGCTGAAAACTCCATACACCAGCAGGGAGAAAATCAGTTTGGTTGGGTGATTGTTCCAGGGTGGGAGCACAGCCTGTATTTTGCTGAGCCTTACTTGGGCTGAAGATTTCTTCTTCAAACCAGCATCACTTACCTTAGTGTCGTTACCTGGGTGGGAGCACGGAATGTGTGTTTTTTGCTGGATCCCTTCTGGGCTGAAGATCCCCTATCCTCCCACCCTCCAGATTCATCTGGGGTCTCAGGAGTCTCTCACCTTGAGCACCATTCCATCTACGATGCCCGATCCTCCTGTGTTGCTGACCTCCCCCCACTATATCCCTTGATCTCACTTCCCTTCCTTGCCTCACTCCCCCGTATACCTTCCTAGGGGTAAGAGTATGTCATTCCACCTCACTCTTCCCCTAACATCCCCCACCCTTTCCACTATCTATTTTGTCACTTAAGTTCCAACGTGACAAAGCTGGGGTGGGTGTGGCACTTGCTCTGACGGTCACTCCACCTATGGCAGTGGGGAGGGCCGACCAGAGCTACCCATGCGGAAATGGTGGCCTCTTCGGCCTCCACTGCTCCCGCAGCCCCGCCACCTTTCCGAAAGATGGGTGTAAAGTGCTACGCTCACCCTGCCGTCACCACAGAGGCGTGCGTTCGCACAATGGCCGGGGTCATCGGCCCCTCGGCCATTATGGCCGCTTCTCGAATGTCCTGGAAAGTCGTGAGGGCCGAGAGGGCTGTTCACCTCGCCCTTGAAAAGGGGCTCGCGGTGGGCGGGCCCTAAATGACGGTGGACCTTCTTGAGGCCACCGCCAAGAGGATCATATTGTCAAATGTCCCACCCTACGTCCCTACGGAGCTCCTCCTCCCCCACCTCCAACTACCAGGGGAGGTTCGTTCTGAGGCAGCGCTGCTCCCTCTCGGCCTGAAGGGTGTCTCCTCAGGTGCATCTACTCCTTCAGGCACCAGGCTTTCAACTGCTTGGCCAAGGAGGATGCATTAGAGGGGAGATTAGAGGACATTCCGCATCTTCTGGTCTGTGGATGGCATGAGGTACCACACCTACAAAAAGGTGGGGCACGTGCGGAAGAACTGCCCCTCTTCCAAAGCCACTACTGACACCAAGGCGGCTGCGGGTGGCACCGCTGCCCTTTCTCCCTCCATTGGCATTACCACCCGACCCTACAAGGGGACACCTTGCCTGCACCTACTGGCCAGTTCGCTGCCGGCGTAGAGGAGGGAGGGCATTCATCAGGCCATAAGGCCCGAAAGAAGGCAAGGCAGGGATCGGCTCCAAATAACCCCGATCCCATCAACCTAGAGACCCCTGCACCCTGGAACCCCGACCCGAGGGCTGCCGCGGACACTCAAGCTCATCCCGGGCCATTGACGCCTCAGCGTCAGGTGTTTCTGTGTTCAAATCCAGCTGGTCGAACTAGGTAAGGGTTATTTGACGGAGTTATGTTGAAAGTCTCAATGAAAAAGCCCACTGGGAAGAAAATTCAGGCTAGTAGCCCGGCGAGGGAACCTGAAGGACAGAAGATGGCGGAGGCCGCTACGCCCATTACAGTGGACATGCTAGCTGTGGTGATGGCACATAGAATCATAGAATTTACAGTGCAGAAGGAGGCCATTCCGCTCATCGAGTCTGCACAGGCCCTTAGAAATTAACTGGAAATGTTTGGGGAGCAGGTGGAGAAGCAGCTTGAGCCGCAAAGTAAAGAGATGAAGGAATCCTTTAAAGCCACTATCAAGGAGGCATAGGACTCGATCCGAGAACAACTGGGAGAGGTTGAAGGGCATGGAGGAGGCCTTGTTGCGGCATGAGGGGCGGTTTGTCTCACTGGAAGCGCAGATACTGCTCGTGGCGGAGAACAACAAGGGCCTGAAGGCAAAAGTTGAAGATCTGGAGAACATCAAGGTGATTGAACCACATGATGGTGGGGCTGCCAGAGGGAGTGGAGGGCTTGAGTCCAACTGGAGGTGGGGGGGTTGGGGTGAGCTATGAGGTTTTTTGCCCTTCCGAGGTTGGACAGATTGCAGCAGGCACTCTGGATGAAGCAATGACCAAGTAGGCCAACTCGGGCAGTGATTATCCACTTTCTTAGCTTCCAGTGGAAGGAGCAGGTCCTGGAGTGGGCAAAGAAGAACCGCAATATTGACTGGGATGGGCACACGATGTGGATCTACCAGAACATTGGGACCGAGCTGGCAATGAGGTGTGCAGCCTTCAATAAAGCAAAGGCGGCGCTATATAATGAAGGGATGCGACTCAGGATGGTGTATTCGCCGCAATTGAGAGTCACGATGAACTCGAAAGACCATGGGCCGGATTCTCAGCTGGCCGACGCTGATATCGGGGCTGGAGCCAGTTTGACCCTGGTCAGCCATGCTCTGCCCCCTCCAAAATGGCTTCAGCGCATCACATGTCACTCAACAGCATTGGCGCGTCACTGGCCTACCCTCCCGTGATGATTCGCCCCCGATGGGCCAAGTTCTGACGGCTCAGGACAAGTGTGGCTTGTGCGAGGGCTAGGGGGACTGATGGGGGTGGGCTGTGGGGTCGCGGGTGGCAAGTCGGATCCGCACACGGCCGGTGCTATCTTGTACGGCCGACCGCTGCAGGTCGTCAGCCATGCACGTGGGCGGCCAGGGACCCGGACATTCTCTGGCCTTTATCGGCGCGGGAGCCGGAAGTTTCACCCGGCACCGGAGCTAGCTCTTCACCTGTCCCGGAATCGGGGAGGGTTTCATGCAGATTTTATGGTCGGAAAAGACCACATATGCTCTGCTGGCATCAGCACTTAGCCGCTGAAATGGAGAATCCAGCCCCATTTCTTTGAAATGCCGGGGGGGGATTTAACTGTGTATTAGACCCGATGCTTGATCGCTCAGCCTGAAGTCGTTAGCCTTTTCGAGGATGGCTGCATTCATGGAGGAGATAGGACACGTGGACCCATGATGTTTTATGCACCCCGGCGGTCAGGGGTTTTTGCCTGATGCCAAGGTGTACTCGAGGATAGATTTCTTTGCCATGGGTAGGACTCTTGACCCCTGGGTGATAAGGCTGAATATTCGGTCGTGGTTATTTCTGACCATGTTCCACATTTAGTAGATCCAGTGTTTTTTTTAATATAAATTTAGAGTACACAATTCATATTTTCCAATTAAGGGGCAATTTAGCGTGGTCAATTCACCTCGCCTGCACATCTTTTGGGTTGTGGGGGCGAAACTCACGCAAACACGGGGAGAATGTGCAAACTCCACACGGACAGTGACCCAGAGCCGGGATCGAACCTGGGACCTCAGCGCCATGAGGCAGCAGTACTACTCACTGTGCCACCGTGCTGCCCCTGGTAGATCTGGTGTTGGCGGTGGGCTTGACGCAGCGCATGGGATGAAGTTTGGAGGTAGGGCTTTTGTCAGACATTGGGCATCAGCGGGAAGGTTTTGAGAGCCACAAGAGAATACCTGGGGTTCAATGAGAATGGGATGGTCTCCGCCTTTACCGTGGGAGTTTTCCCCCATGTGAAATATGCCACACCTGATGCACAGAGCATCTGCTATGGCGGTCATTTGAGCACCTCATTGAAGGGGCGCTGCATTAAAATGTCTCCATATCACTTGCTGTCATTCATGCCAGGAGGATGGTAGTGAAGAAACCTGCTCCCTGATTCACTGAGGGTACCCTCCGCCATATGTCGAATGCTATGGTGGAGAGGCAGGCAACAATATACCCTCGGGTTGGCAGGAGATCCTCCAGCATGGTGACGAATCCCATCTGGGAGACAGTTGCAGCACTCGTTAGTGCCAACAGGGTGCTGTTAATAGAATCATAGAATTCACAGTGCAGAAGGAGGCCATTCAGCCCATCGAGTCTGCACTGGCTCTTGGAAAGAGCACCCCATTTAAGCCCACGCCTTTACCCTATCCCCGTAACTCCACCTCAGCTTTTTTGGACACTAAGGGCAATTTATCACGGCCAATCCACCTAACCTGCACATCTTTGGACTGTGGGAGGAAACCGGAGCACCCGGCGGAAACCCACGCAGACTCGGGGAGAATGTGCAGACTCCACACAGATAGTGACCCAAGCCTGGAATCGAACCTGCGACCCTGGAGCTGTGAAGCAACTGTGCTATCCACAATGCTACCGTGCTGCCACCTCGCAGGACCCCAGCAACCAACCTCCCACAAGCTTCTTCACACACATCCCCGGCACTCATCATCAGAACCCCTCCTTGCTTATGTGCAACCTACACATTCCAAGTATCAACGATATCTGACCACCAGGCAGCCAGCTCAAATCATCCCCATTTGTGTTCCTGCAGGAGAAGGTTGCCCACAACTGCCGCAAGCAATGGGATGCCCGAGCTGAGGTTCCTTACTCCTTTTGAGGAGAGAGCCTTGGAGCTCAGAGAGAAGAAGCAGAATCGGACCTATGATGAGGGCAAGGTGCGCCTGCAAGAGAAAAGTAAGCGTCACTGCTTCTTCATCCAGATAACCAAACACAACTGAGTTCTGTTGACTCCAAACACTTGACCAAGCCATGTACGAATACCATCTTCCTTGCCTTGCAGAAACATCATCCGAACAGTCTGGTGTGTCCACGAGCAGTTTCCCACCGCCCACCCTCAACATGGCCGCGGTGGAGATGTCCGGGGAGGAGCCGAAAATACACCCCGCCTATCACGTGCACCATCTACCATCACAGAGACACCCACCTTGGGTGACCATGGGAGGCTAATTATCTGGTGAGCACCACAGTGCTTATCATGCAGATCACATGAAGGCAGGAACATCCATTCAGAGGTCCGCTGGTTCTCATGACACAGGCTTGCCCTAGCCAAGTGGCATGCCTCTGGACACATTCGTCCCTACGCTGCTTGAGATGCAAAGGCAGAGCCGGGAATACCATGAGTGGGTGTCAGCAACATTCCTCCAACTGAAAGGCCAAACGGAGGAGTCTCATGAACTTCTGTCGCAGGAGGTGATACCGGCAATGCGTGGCACCCACGCCAACACTGCAAGGGTGGCATCTGCAATAGAAAGCCTGGGCAAGATGTCAGATCCATGACGGGATGACTCCGAAAGGTGGCTCCGTCCCTATGGACCATGGCTGAAGGCTTCAACTGTATGGTTTAGAATGGAGTGTAAAAACACACATATCTAACTTTCCAAAAATATCATACTGATTACAGACAGTAAGGGGAACAGACTGGCCTAATCTTAGACTGTTACCAGGGTGTCGGTAGTTAGAGAATGGAGTTTGGATTGGGGGCCCAAAATAATGGGCTGGCTTATCCATTCCTGAGACTAAGTGTTGATGCTGGCACAGGATCCATGAGTTTCATGACAGCAAAACTGGCATCGCACCTGGACTGATTCAGCGACTGTTGAGGGCCGAGCACCAGTGCCACGTGGAACACAATCGATTCCAATGAGAAACAGTGCCGGATTCGCCCTCAGGAGGCTGACAAGATGCAGCCGCATATACACACTTCACTCCATACACACACTCACCCCAGTAAACAAGTTGTCCTGGAGTGCTTCCAACCTGCTGATGGACCAGCTGGGACCAGAGGGCAGTTAGGGGGCTGCCCTAAGGGGACATCCTTATGACCTCTGGCCTTAAGTTCACAGTGGGCAGTCAGTGGCATGCACAGCTGCACGGCTGCCTTGCAGGAAGCAGCAATGATGTTCCGTGCCCGTCCACCCCGACCCCACAGCCCACCTCCTGGCCACCTCCCGCTACTCCCCCAGCCCTGATAGAAGCTACCCAACCAGCAGCATAACTGTCAGCAAACTATGGCGATGTTGGACACTTTCCGTACCTAACCATCACTCCTTCATCAACCACAGCACATGAATTTTAAAAGCACAAGTGTGGTAGTACCAGGTATTGCGGTACCTAAGAGGCTGATGACCATTGGTCAGACCCAAGA
This sequence comes from Scyliorhinus torazame, assembly GCF_047496885.1. Lineage (NCBI taxonomy): Eukaryota > Metazoa > Chordata > Chondrichthyes > Carcharhiniformes > Scyliorhinidae > Scyliorhinus > Scyliorhinus torazame. The sequence goes on along the minus strand of NC_092722.1, from coordinate 115,765,892 downwards.
GTCCACCATTGGCTGTTGTACGTAGCTCCGCCCTGACAGGCGGAGTATAAGAAACGGTGCCGTCCCAGCAGCCTTCACTTTCTGTATCGAAGCTGCTGGGGAACAAGTTCTAGTAGATTAAAGCCTTCAGTTATGAAATCACTTCGTCTTGAGTGTAATTGATTGCGCATCAATTTAATCGACTAGACTTAAGCTGGAAGGATGGATCTCTGAATCAAACCGGAGTGCCTTCAACTCAGCCCGCACGTGGAGAACTCCGCTGCAATTTTTAAACACTGGCTGGCGTGCTTTAAAGGCTACCTCGAGACAGCCGGAGGCACCCCCATAGAAGGACATAAAATGCATCTCCTGCGCTCAAGGGTCAGCCCTGGGATCTACCCCCTTATCGAGGAGGCAGAGAACTATGATGCCGCGATCGAACTGCTAGAAGGACATTATATCCGCCCTGTAAATCAGGTCTATGCTCGTCACCCGCTTGCGACTAGACGGCAAAGCCCCGGGGAATCGTTGGAAGATTTCTACCGGGTGCTACTGGTGCTGGGCAGAAACTGTGGCTGCCCACAAGTTACGGGGAGCAAGCACACGGAACTCTTAATCAGGGATGCTTTCGTAGCAGGTATGACCTCCTCAGATATCCGACGAAGACTCCTAGAAAAGGACACCCTGGGACTTAGAGAGGCACGGGCCCTGGCAGGGTCCATGGACGTTGCCTACAAAAACGCACAGTCCTATGCGCCCGACCGCACGGCAGCCCCCTGGGCTGCGTGGCACCCCGCAGCGGCAGTCCTACAGACCTTTCCCCTGACCCCGCAGGTCTGCGCGACGAGACTGCCCGCTAACGCCGCCGGGCCCCGCTGTTTCTTCTGCGGGCAGGCGAATCATCCCCGCCCGCGCTGCCCGGCCCGCACCGCCACCTGCAAAAGGTGCGGCAAGAAGGGCCACTTTGTGGGGGTCTGCCAGGCCCGCGCCGTGGCCGCGGTCTCCACAACTTCAGACCGCCGCGCAACCTCCCCTTCAGGCCCCGACCGGCCAGCGCTCACCGCCACCCCGCTGTCTCCAGCGACTCCGGACTGCCGCGGAAACCCTAATCCCCGACCGGCCAGCTCTCACCGCCACCCCCCTATCCCGCGCCGTGGCCTCCAGCGACCCCTGACCGCCGCGGCAACCCCCCCTTCAGGCCCCTACCGGCCACCCCCCCATTCTAGGGCCACGCGCGACCCACGGGTGCGGCCATCTTGCCCCCCGGACACCACGCTGGACGGGTGGGTGCCGCCATTTTGTCCATCCCCGACGCCATCTTGGATGTGGCCCCAGCACGGCCGACTACACGCTGCCCGACCAGAACTCGGAACGGTTTCATCTGGCCTCGGTGACACTGGACCAAAGTCGACCTCGGACACTCGCAACAGCTACAACGACGGTCTTCATCAACGGCCACGAGACGTCTTGCCTGATTGACTCTGGGAGCACGGAAAGCTTTATTCACCTCGACACGGTGAGGCGCTGTTCACTTGTAACCCACCCTGTAAACCAAAGAATCTCCCTGGCCTCCGGGTCACACTTAGTGGAGATAAAGGGGTTCTGCCTAGCGAACCTCACTACCCAAGGCAGGAAATTCGACAATTTCCGCCTCCATGTCCTGCCGCACCTCTGCGGGGCTGGACTTCCAATGCCATTTGCAAAGCCTGACCTTTAAATTCGGCGGCCCTATACCTCCCTTTACTGTCTGCGGCCTCGCGACCCTTAAGGTCGACCCGCCTTCCCTGTTTGCGAACCTCACCCCGGATTGCAAACCCGTCACCACCAGGAGCAGGCGGTACAGTGCCCAGGACCGGACCTTCATCAGATCAGAGGTCCAAAGGCTGCTGGGGGAAGGGGTCATCGAAGCGAGCAACAGTCCCTGGAGAGCTCAAGTAGTGGTGGTAAAAACCGGGGAGAAGCATAGGATGGTCATTGACTACAGCCAGACCATCCACAGGTTTATGCAGCTGGACGCATACCCTCTCCCCCGTATAGCCGACCTGGTAAACAGGATCGCACAATACAAGGTTTTCTCCACGGTGGATCTCAAGTCCGCCTACCACCAGCTACCCCTCCGTAATAGTGACCGCAAGTACACTGCCTTCGAAGCAGATGGGCGGCTCTATCAATTTTTAAGAGTTCCCTTTGGTGTCACTAATGGGGTCTCGGTCTTCCAGCGAGAGATGGACCGAATGGTTGACCGGTACGGCTTACGCGCAACGTTCCCGTATCTGGATAACGTCACCATCTGCGGCCATGACCAGCAGGACCACGACACCAACCTCCGCATATTCCTCCAGACCGCGAAAATCCTTAACCTGACATACAAGAAGGATAAATGCATGTTTAGCACTGACCGTCAAGCCATTCTAGGCTACGTAGTGTGAAATGGAGTTATAGGCCCCGACCCTGAACGCATGCGCCCCTTTATGGAGTTCCCTCTCCCTCACTGCCCCAAGGCCCTGAAGTGCTGCCTCGGGTTTTTCAGCTATTACGCACAGTGGGTCCCCAACTACGCGGACAAAGCCCGACCCCTAATCCAGTCCACAACCTTTCCCCTGTCGACGGAGGCCCGCCAGGCCTTCAGCCGCATCAAAGCAGACATTGCAAAGGCCACGATGCGTGCCATCGACGAGTCCCTCCCCTTCCAGGTCGAGAGCGATGCATCCGACGTAGCTCTGGTGGCCATCCTCAACCAAGCGGGCAGGCCCGTGGCCTTTTTCTCCCGTACCCTCCATGCTTCCAAAATTTGCCATTCCTCGGTCGAAAAAGAGGCACAAGCCATAGTAGAAGCTGTGAGACACTGGAGGCATTACCTGGCTGGCAGGAGATTCACTCTCCTCACGGACCAACGGTCGGTTGCCTTCATGTTCGATAATGCACAGCGGGGCAAGATTAAAAATGACAAGATCTTGCGGTGGAGGATAGAACTCTCCACCTTCAACTACGAGATCTTGTACCGTCCGGGGAAGCTAAATGAGCCTCCTGATGCCCTGTCCCGCGGCACTTGTGCCACTGCACAAGCGGACCGCCTCCGAGCCATCCACGAGGACCTCTGTCACCTGAGGGTCACTCGCTTTTTCCATTTTGGCAAGACCCGCAACCTGCCCTACTCCATCGAGGAGGTCAGGTCCGTCACCAGGGACTGCCAAATCTGCGCAGAGTGCAAACCGCACTTCTACCGGCCAGAGAGGGCGCACATGATAAAGGCTTCCTGTCCCTTTGAACGCCTCAGCATGGATTTCAAAGGCCCCCTCCCCTCCGCCGACCGCAACACGTATTTCCTGAACGTGATTGACGAGTACTCCCGGTTCCCATTCGCCATCCCCTGCCCAGACATGACCACAACCACCGTCATCAAGGCCCTCCAGGGTATCTTTACACTGTTCGGTTTCTCCGCGTACATACACAGCGATAGGGGGTCCTCCTTTATGATTGACGAACTGCGTCAATTCCTGCTCAGCAAAGGCATCGCCTCGAGCAGGACGACCAGTTACAACCCCCAGGGAAATGGGCAGGTAGAGAGGGAGAACGGAACGGTCTGGAAGACTGTTCTACTGGCCCGACGGTCCAGGGATCTCCCGGTCTCCCGCTGGCAAGAAGTCCTCCCGTTGGCCCTCCACGCAATCCGGTCGCTGCTCTGTACAACCACAAATCAGACACCCCACGATCGTCTCCTTGTTATCACCCGGACGTCCTCCTCTGGGACCTCGCTCCCAACCTGGCTAGCGACACCCGGACCCATCCTGCTTCGGAAGCACGTGCGGGCGCACAAGTCTGACCCGTTGGTAGAGAGGGTCCACCTGCTGCACGCTAACCTCCAGTACGCCTATGTGACATTCCCTGACTGCCGGCAAGATACAGTCTCCCTTCGGGACCTGGCGCCCGCCGGAACCCCACGTGCACCCGAACCATTACCCCCACTCCCCCCAACAGCAGTGGGAGGGGTCAGTACTCCCGCCACTCCTGCCTTGGCCCGCCCACCCACCCACTGACGCCCCCTACAGGCACGCCACCCCCCCCCGGGTCAACCGTTTGCCCCAACAGCGCCGCCTAGGGGTAACGAAGCTGCCAGGGAGGCTGAAACCACGCTCCCGGAGTCGCACCCCACCAGAATCACCACCGAAGCCCAGATGCTCCAGAAGGACGACCAGGCCACCCGATCGACTGATTACTTCACTGTGAACACTTTGTAAATATCCTCGACACCACGGTACCTCCATACCTGGTCATACCATCTTAAAGGCGACCGTTACCACTGGCCACCACCCCCGCCGGACTCCTTTTTAACAGGGGGTGAATGTGGTAGTACCAGGTATTGCGGTACCTAAGAGGCTGATGAACATTGGTCAGACCCAGGAGTCTACCATTGGCTGTTGTACGTAGCTCCGCCCTGACAGGCGGAGTGTAAGAAACGGTGCCGTCCCAGCAACCTTCACTTTCTGTACCGAAGCTGCTGGGGAACAAGTTCTAGTAGATTAAAGCCTTCAGTTGTGAAATCACTTCGTTTTGAGTGAGGGCCGAGCACCGCTGCCACGTGGAACACAATCGATTCCAATGAGAAACGGTGCCGGATTCGCCCTCAGGAGGCTGACAAGATGCAGCCGCACATACACACTTCACTCCATACACACACTCACCCCAGTAAACAAGTTGTCCTGGAGTGCTTCCATCCTGCTGATGGACCAGCTGGGACCAAAGGGCAGCTAGGGGGCTGCCCTAAGGGGACATCCTTATGACCTCTGGCCTTAAGTTCACAGTGGGCAGTCAGTGGCATGCACAGCTGCATGGCTGCCTTGCAGGAAGCAGCAATGATGTTCCGTGCCCGTCCACCCCGACCCCACAGCCCACCTCCTGGCCACCTCCCGCTACTCCCCCAGCCCTGTTAGAAGCTACCCAACCAGCAGCACAACTGTCAGCACACTATGGCGATGTTGGACATTTTCCGTACCTAACCATCACTCCTTCATCAACCACAGCACATGAATTTTAAAAGCACAAGTGAACCCTCTCCGTCGGGAATTCAGTCCATCGGAGGCAGAGAATGACGGAGGCCCCAGAGAATACCAGGTAAGGCCCACTAATGATATGCAAATTGTATGTGCGTTCCGGAACGTATTGGCGCCGCTATTGAAGCGACGGCGAATTACGATTGGCCACCCGCCGAAATTTCGGCATCAGAACCGTTTATCCGCCCAATGTCCGTTTCCCGATTTCAGAGTCGGCCGATGGAGAATCCTGCCCAACGACTTCAAGGATGGTCCCTAGGTATTGCACATTGGCTTTGCATCACCTCCCATCACAACCAATATCCTTTTGCTTTAACTGTCCTCAGCTAATTGCATTGTTAATGGCGCAGTAAGTCTAATCATTTCAGGAAGTACAGTAGTTTTCACCTCAACTGCGCAGCAGTTCACCTATTAGCGAAAAACAGGCTGCAGACTCTGCAGCAGCACCGGTATCGTCAGATGGCTAATGATACACTTGTGGCATGATGAATCTTAGAATAAATTGCACTTTCCACTGAACTCTTATACCATTAATAATAGGTCTGACTAGCCTAAAGCACACCATCAGTGCTGCAATGTCCACAAGCTATTTCCTCCACATAGCAATTTAGCAGTCTGCTCGAGCTGGCAGAATCTGTGCACATCTCCACAATCCTGATAATTCTTTTCAATACACAAACAGTGATTAATATCTGAGCTATATCATTTAATCATGTTTGAATTACTAAAATAAGCATCTATAAAATTTGGCTCTTTTCATCCAGTGCTATCTGTGCCAGTTTGGGTCCAAAGTTGCATCTGCAATGCACATACATGCACTTGAACACACACACACGCAAACACACATTTTAATAAGGGCATGGGTACAGTTGATAGGAGTGTGAGCCAAACATAGAAGGACTACGTCAGTCAGCCTGTAATTTTAATTTGACTGTACTGGTGCCATTTTCGACTTCAATGTTTCAACTAATACCTTCAACTGTGCATGTGTAAATTAGTAGGAAAGACCGCTCACCATCGCTATTTAAACGGATCATCAACTTCTTTCAGGTCAGTTGTTGATTCTGCAAGTGTTACTTAAAGTTGGTAGAGCATACAGGAAGTAATACTGCAGGTAGTGAAAGCTTGGGTTCTCCAATCAAGGGTTCTGATCAGTCATGAATGTTGTGGATACCACCTTGACCATCAGCATGATGAAGAGATTGAGCAGAAGCAATACAGAGGAGGATAAGGCTAGGAATCCCGAGGCGAGTAACTCACCTCCTGACCCCCCACCCCCAAAAGCCTATCCACCATCTACAAGGCACACGTCAGGAGTGTAATGGAATATTCTCCACTTACCTGGATGAGTGCAGTTCCAACAACACTCAAGAAGCTCGCCACCATCCAGGACAAAGCAGCCCACTTGATTGCTACCCCTTCCGCAAACATTCAAACCCTCTACCACCGATGAACAATGGCAGCCGTGTTTACCATCTACAAGATGCACTGCAGTAACGCCTTCGACAGCACCTTCCAAACCCACAGTCACTACCATCTAAAAGCACAAGAGCAGCAGATACCTGGGAACCTCGGTTCCCCTGCAAGTCGCTTACACCCTGACCTGGAAACAATTTGTTGCTCCTTCACTGTCGCTGGGCAACATCATGGAATTCCCTCCCTAAAAGCACAGTGGGTGTACCTCAGCAGTTCAAGAAGTCAACACCACCTTCTGAAGGGTAACTAGGGATGAGCAATAAATGCTGGCCTAACCAACGGGTTTCCTCGGGTGCTCCAGTTTCCTCCCATAAATATTGAAGGACTTGCTTGTTAGGTGAATTGGACATTCTGAATTCTATGTCAGTGTACCCGAACAGCTGCTGGAGTATGGCAATGAGGGGATTTTCACAGCAACTTAATTGCAGTGTTAATGTAAGCCTACTTGTGATATTAATAAAGATTATTATCTTATCCTTGGTGCGAAAAAACTTGTGAGATATCTTTGTTTCACAAAGAAGGTGCTCATTGAAATTCACCAGCTGTAGGCAGACTGGCACTCTCCGAACAGGGTGATGTTACCAGCAGCTGTAAAGGTGACTGTGCCATGAACTTCTTTGCTTCAGAATCCTTCCGGAGAGGAGCAGGTGAAGTCTCCAAAATTTGCAATTTGTCATCCAGTTTTCCAAAAGAGAAGTCACTGATGCTCTGTATGTAAATAGAAGGAATGAATTGCATTCTCTCTTTTACGAAAGGAGCAGGCAGAGCATGCATGTGTTTTTTCTGGTTTCCTCGTGATGCAGATCTCACTGACTGCCAACATGATGCTTTTCAAGTGCTGTATATAAATTCGGAGAAGTACCCCAACCATAATTAGTTCCATTCCCTCAATGTCCAGCCGGTGTTTGATCATACTCAGCACACCATGCAGGTGAATGCCTGGTATCCTGGCAGCAGTAATGATGTCTTTACAAAGTACCATTGATAGCTGAACCACCACATCAAAACAGAAAGTGGCTACTGGGAAAGAAGGGCCATCCACTGACCATCTGGCTCAGGACCATGATGTGCAACTCACATGGGCAACATGGATACCATGAGAGCCATGCAGCTACAAAAAAACATAATTGAGCATATCACTGGGCTGTTCAAGCAACACTTCCTTTCCTCCTGGATCACACTGGATACTTCAATACTTAGCAGTTTTCCAATTTGTCATGGACTGTTGCATCCTGCACAACCTCGGCATCATGTGGATTTCATCCTTGCCATCAGACGGTGAGCTTTGCGCACAAGGACAGTGAGCTTTGTGCATGAGCAGTGGGAAAGAGGCCACATCCGGAGTGAGGCCACAGACAGAGTGAGTTTTAAACTTGGGAATTTGAAGCAGATTGGGGATTCAGTGCAGAGTGGGAAGAGGTGCTCTTTGCTTTCTCTCCTTGCTTTGTAACTTTCAAATCTTCAGAGAGTGGTCTTGCCCTGCTACAGCTGAGGCTACAAGGAGGAGAGCTGATTGGTTAGTAGTGGACAAAGTAGGTAAGTCTTTACAACTTTCATTAATTATAGTTTGGAAATAGGTTTTGTGGTTTATAGTCTGTAAGGACTATAATTGGTGGTAATGAGGATAAGCACAGAAGGGCCATAGAGAATTGGATTTAATCTGATATCAAGCATCTTCCAAAGCTTTAATTTATAAGGGTAAGTCATGGCAGAAGAACTCAAAGCCTTGGTTTTCTCATCTTGCTCCATGTGGGAGGCCAGGAACATTTCCAATGCCCAGTGCCATTATGTGTGCAGGAAGTATCTTCAACTACAGCTCCTGGAAGCCCACGTTGTGGAGCTGGAGCGGCGGCTGGGGACACTGGAGCATTTGTGAAGGGGAGAGTGTCATGGATAGCATGTTTAGAGAGGTGGTCACACGGCAGGCTCAGACTCCACAGGCAGGAAGGGAATGGATGACCACCAGGCAGCTCATGAGAGCTAGTTAGGCAGTGCAGGAATTTCCTGTGGCCATTCCCCTGCAAAAACAGATATACCATTTTGGATACTGTTGAGGGGAGTGACCTTTCAGGGGAAAGCACAATAGCCAAATTTGTTGCACCATGGTTGGTTCTGCTGCAGAGCGGAGGTGTAAAAAGTGTGGAAGTAGAATAGTAGAGGGGAATCGATTGTAAGGGGAATAGATAGGTGTTTCTGTGGCCGCAAACGAGACTCCAGGATGGTATGTTGCCTACGTGGTGCTGGGGTCAAGGAGCGGTTACAGGACATTCTGAAGGGGAAGGGTGAACAGACAGTGGTTGAGGTACATGTCGGTACCAATGACATAGGTTAAAAAAAAAAAGGGAGGAGGTCCTAAAAGCAAAATATGGGGAGTTAGGAAGAAGTTGAGAAGTCAGGTCTCAACGGTAGTGATCTCAGGATTACTACCAGTGCCACGTGCTCATCAGAGTAGAAACAATAGGATGTATTGGATGAATACTTGGCTGAAAAATGGTGTGAGGGTGAGGGTTTCAGATTCCTGGAGCATTGGAACCAGTTCTGGGGAGGTGGGACCTGTATAAACTGTGACGGGTTACATCTGGGCATGACCAGGACTGATGTCCTTTGGGGGAGGGGGGGGGGGGTACTTGCTAGAGCGGTTGGGGAATGTGTAAACTAATATGTCAGAGGGATGGGAACCTATGTAAGGATTCAGAGCAGGGGAGTCAAGAACAAGCGAAAAAGACAGAAAGGAGAATAAGAAAAGTGAGAGGCAGAGAAATCAAGCCCTGTATCAGAAAATGATACTGTAAAAGATATTAGGGATGGGACAAGGAACGTTAAAAGGACTAGCCTTAAAATTGTGTGCATGAACGCGCAGAACATTCAAAATAAATGGATGAATTAGTTGCGCAGATAGATGTAAAAGGATACGATATAGTTGTGATTATGGAGACATGGCTCCAAGTTGACCAAGGATGGGAACTAAACATTGAGGGCTGTTCAGTTATTTGGAAGGACAGGCAGAAAGAAAAAGATTGTGGAGTTGCATTCTTGAATAAAGAAGATATTGATACAATACTGAGCAAAAATATTAGTACAGATGATGTTGAATCTGTCTGGGTCAAGTTAAGAAACATCAAGGGGCAAAAAACATTTGTACTGGTGGTATACAGACCACCAAACCGCAGTGGTAATGTTGGGAATAGCATTAGACTGGAAATCAGAGGTGCATGTGTTAAAGGAACATCTGTAATTATGGGTGACTTTAACCTGCATATAGATTGGGTGACTCAAATTAGTCACAGTACAATTGAGGAGGAACTTCTGGAGTGCATATACAGGTTCGTTTTCTGGAACAGTATGTGGAGAAATCAACTGAGTGTAGTGTAATGTGAAAGGATTAGATGGCAATCTAGTTGTGAGAGAACCCTCGGGGGTGAGTGACCATAATATGGTAGAATTCTTTATCAAGGTGAATAGTGAGGTAGTTGATTCTGAGACCAGGGTCCTGAACCTCAATAAAGGTTACTATGATGGTATGAGGCATGAGCTGGCTATGACAGACTGGGAAACATTACTGAAAGGAAAGACAGAGGATAGACAATGGCAGGCATTCAAGGAATGAATAGGTGATCTCCAAAAGTTGTTTCTTCCTATTTGGCGCAAGAGTAGAAAGGGAACTTTGGACAAACCCTTTTCATATAAGGGAAATTAGAGATAATATTAGATTCAAAGAAGAGGCATACACATTAGCAAGAAAAAGCAATAGATCGGAGGATTGGGAACAGTTTAAATTTCAGCAAAGGCAGATCAAGGGATTGATTAAGAAGGAGAAAATACAATTTGAAAGTAAACTAGCGGGGAAAATTAAAAACTGACTGTAAAAGTTTCTATAGATATGTAAAGAGAAAAAGATTGATAAAAGCTGATGAGCACCCCTTAAAGTCAGAAACGGGGGAATTCATAACAGGGTACAAAGAAATGGCTGAAGAATTAAATTTGTACTTTGCTTCTGTCTTCACAAAGGAAGACATGAATAATGAACCAGGAGTTCTGAGAAACACAAGTTTTAGTGAGGAGCTGAAGAAAATTGATATTAGTAAAGAAATGGTTTGGGGGAAATTAATTGGATTGAAGGAGACAGATCGCCAGGGCTTGATAATCTTCATCCCAGAAAACTTAAGGAAATGGCCTTAGAAATAGTAGATCCATTGGTGGTCATTTTCCAAAATTGTTTGGACTCTGGAATGGTTCCTACAGATTGGAGGGTAGTGAATGTAACCCCGCTAAACAAAAAGGGAGGTAGAGAGAAAACAGGGAACCACAGACCAGTGAGCCTAACGTCGGTAGTAGGGAAGTTCCTGGAGTCCATTATCAAGGATTTCATAGTACAGAATTTAGAAAGCAGTGGTGTAATCAGCATGGATTCATGAAAGGGAGATCATGCTGGACAAATCTGCTGGAATTCTTTGAAGATGTAACTCGTAGAATTGACTGGGAAGAACCAGTGGATCTAGTTTATTCAGACTTTCAGAAGGCTTTCTACAAGATCTCACACAGAGATTAATATGTAAAGTTAAAGTGCATGGGATTACGGGTAGTGTCTTGAGATGGATAGAAAACTGGTTAGCAAACAGGAAGCAAAAAGTTGGAATAAATGGGTCTTTTTCTGAATGACAGGCAGAACCAGGGGGTACCGCAGGGATCTGTGTTAGGACCCCAACTGTTCACATTATATATTAATGATGTGGACGAGGGAACTAAATGTATTATCCCCAAATTTGCAGATGATACAAAGTTGGGTGGGAGGGTGAGCTGTGAGGAGGATGCAGAGATGCTTCTGTGGGATTTAGACAGGCTGAGTGAGTGGGCAAATGCATGGCGGATACAGTATAATGTGGATAAATGTGAGGTTATCCACTTCGGTTGCAAAAATAGGAAGGCAGATTATTATTTGAATGGGTGCAAATTGTGAGAGGTGGATACTCAGCAAGACCTTGGGAGTACTTGTGAATCAAATGTAAGCGCTCAGGTACAGCAGGGTGTATAGAAGACAAATTGTATGTTGGCTGTCATAGCGAGAGGTTTGAGTATCGGAATAGAGATGTTTTACTGCAATTGTATAGGACATTGGTGAGGCCACACCTGGAGTATTGTGTGCAGTTTTGGTGTCCTTATCTGAAGAAGGATGTTCTTGCTGTTGAGGGAGAGCAGCAAAGGTTTACCAGGCTGATTCCTGGGATGGTAGGATTGTCATATGAGGTGAGACTAAATCGGTTAGGATTATACTCAGAAGAGTTCAGAAGAATGAGGGGGAATATCAGAAAAACTTACAAAATTCTAACAGGACTAGATAGGGTAGATTCAGAAAGAATATGGGTACACCTTTGAGGACTGAAATGAGGAGAAATTTCTTCACCCAGAGAGTGGTGAATTTGTGGAATTTGCTACCACAGAAAGCGGTTGAGGCCAAAACGTTGTGTATATCAAGAAGGAATTAGATATAGTCTCAGGGCTAAAAGGATCAAGGGATATGGAGGGAAGGCTGGATCAGGTATTGAACTTGATGATCATAATGAATGACAGAGCAGGCTCGAAGAGCTGAATGGCCTCCTCCTGCTCCTATTTTCTCTGTGATGAGCAGCTGAGCAGGAAGAGGAGGAAGAGTGAGTGAGGGAGGAGGCCTTTCACATGGGCTGCCTGTGATTCACATGCCCAGTGGTTGTATCCTATTTCCCCTTCAACAAGTGTGGCCGCTTACCTTGGCTCTGTTGATGACCATCACAATGGCTTCTTGACCGCAATGCTGAAATAAAAATCAAAGCAAAACAAACATTCCAAGCCAACTTTGTCAAACCAGCCTCCAACATTCCATACAAGAGCCAATTAATCACCCTTGCACATTCCCCTAGGGCTAGAGCATGTCTTTGCTTGACATTATGTTCCTACAGTACCATCCCCCCCACCCCTGCCCCCCTCAGTGGCTGAATCATGGCTGATGGAAGATTGCTGACTTTTAGTTGGTGAGGCAGTAGGATGGCCTTGCAAGACAACTTGAGTAGTTCTGTCCCTCAAAAGTCCAGTTTCAGCAGGCAGCATTCTGACATGGGTGGCACAGTCAGGCTGGCTGGCTGAGACACAACGGAAAGGGCACTGGCAGAGTGGCAGTGGTGGGAGGATAAATGCTGCCATCGTGAACGTGAACAGCAGTTTTGTGTTCCATGGAATCATTCTCATGCTGTGGCAAGACCTCAGCAATCTTGATAATCTGTTAGAGGACTGATTCCTGAACGGCTGTGAAACTCTGGGAGCCTCTCCAAACAATGTTATCCACAGCCTCTATGGAAGCAGGCTGCGTTGCAGGGCAACAAACTTAGCTTGCATAACTTCAGTTTAAGCTTCCACTGCCACACTCAGATGCTAAGTGCCTGCTACTTGTGCTGCAATATGAGAAGTCAAAGAACAAAGAACAAAGAACAAAGAAATGTACAGCACAGGAACAGGCCCTTCGGCCCTCCAAGCCCGTGCCGACCATACTGCCCGACTAAACTACAATCTTCTACACTTCCTGGGTCCGTATCCTTCTATTCCCATCCTATTCATATATTTGTCAAGATGCCCCTTAAATGTCCCTATCGTCCCTGCCTCCACTACCTCCTCCGGTAGTGAGTTCCAGGCACCCACTACCCTCTGCGTAAAAAACTTGCCTCGTACATCTACTCTAAACTTTGCCCCTCTCACCTTAAACCTATGCCCCCTAGTAATTGACCCCTCTACCCTGGGGAAAAGCCTCTGACTATCCACTCTGTCTATGCCCCTCATAATTTTGTATACCTCTATCAGGTCGCCCCTCAACCTCCTTCGTTCCAGTGAGAACAAACCGAGTTTATTCAATCGCTCCTCATAGCTTATGCCCTCCATACCAGGCAACATTCTGGTAAATCTCTTCTGCACCCTCTCTAAAGCCTCCACATCCTTCTGGTAGTGTGGCGACCAGAATTGAACACTATACTCCAAGTGTGGCCTAACTAAGGTTCTATACAGCTGCAACATGACTTGCCAATTCTTATACTCAATGCCCCGGCCAATGAAGACAAGCATGCCGTATGCCTTCTTGACTACCTTCTCCACCTGTGTAGCCCCTTTCAGTGATCTGTGGACCTGTACTCCTAGATCTCTTTGACTTTCAATACTCTTGAGGGTTCTACCATTCACTGTATATTCCCTACCTGCATTAGCCCTTCCAAAATGCATTACCTCACATTTGTCCAGGTTAAACTCCATCTGCCATCTCTCCGCCCAAGTCTCCAGACAATCTAAATCCTGCTGTATCCTCAGACAGTCCTCATCGCTATCCGCAATTCCACCAACCTTTGTGTCGTCTGCAAACTTACTAATCAGACCAGTTACATTTTCCTCCAAATCATTTATATATACTACAAAGAGCAAAGGTCCCAGCACTGATCCCTGTGGAACACCACTGGTCACAGCCCTCCAATTAGAAAAGCATCCCTCCATTGCTACCCTCTGCCTTCTATGGCCTAGCCAGTTCTGTATCCACCTTGCCAGTTCACCCCTGATCCCGTGTGACTTCACCTTTTGTACTAGTCTACCATGAGGGACCTTGTCAAAGGCCTTACTGAAGTCCATATAGACAACATCTACTGCCCTACCTGCATCAATCACCTTAGTGACCTCCTCGAAAAACTCTATCAAGTTAGTGAGACACGACCTCCCCTTCACAAAACCGTGCTGCCTCTCACTAATACGTCCATTTGCTTCCAAATGGGAGTAGATCCTGTCTCGAAGAATTCTCTCCAGTAATTTCCCTACCACTGAAGTAAGGCTCACCGGCCTGTAGTTCCCGGGATTATCCCTGCCACCCTTCTTAAACAGAGGAACAACATTGGCTATTCTCCAGTCCTCCGGGACATCCCCTGAAGACAGCGAGGATCCAAAGATTTCTGTCAAGGCCTCAGCAATTTCCTCTCCAGCCTCCTTCAGTATTCTGGGGTAGATCCCATCCGGCCCTGGGGACTTATCTACCTTAATATTTTTTAAGACACCCAACACCTCGTCTTTTTGGATCACAATGTGACCCAGGCTATCTACACCCCCTTCTCCAGACTCAACATCTACCAATTCCTTCTCTTTGGTGAATACTGATGCAAAGTATTCATTTAGTACCTCGCCCATTTCCTCTGGCTCCACACATAGATTCCCTTGCCTATCCTTCAGTGGGCCAACCCTTTCCCTGGCTACCCTCTTGCTTTTTATGTAAGTGTAAAAAGCCTTGGGATTTTCCTTAACCCTATTTGCCAATGACTTTTCATGACCCCTTCTAGCCCTCCTGACTCCTTGCTTAAGTTCCTTCCTACTTTCCTTATATGCCACACAGGCTTCGTCTGTTCCCAGCCTTTTAGCCCTGACAAATGCCTCCTTTTTCTTTTTGACGAGGCCTACAATATCACTCGTCATCCAAGGTTCCCGAAAATTGCCGTATTTATCTTTCTTCCTCACAGGAACATGCCTGTCCTGTATTCCTTTCAACTGACACTTGAAAGCCTCCCACATGTCAGATGTTGATTTGCCCTCAAACATCCGCCCCCAATCTATGTTCTTCAGTTCCCGCCTAATATTGTTATAATTAGCCTTCCCCCAATTTAGCACATTCATCCTCGGACCACTCTTATCCTTGTCCACCAGTACTTTAAAACTTACTGAATTGTGGTCACTGTTACCGAAATGCTCCCCTACTGAAACATCTACCACCTGGCCGGGCTCATTCCCCAATACCAGGTCCAGTACCGCCCCTTCCCTAGTTGGACTGTTTACATATTGTTTTAAGAAGCCCTCCTGGATGCTCCTTACAAACTCTGCCCCGTCTAAGCCCCTGGCACTAAGTGAGTCCCAGTCAATATTGGGGAAGTTGAAGTCTCCCATCACCACAACCCTGTTGTTTTTACTCTTTTCCAAAATCTGGATACCTATCTGCTCCTCTATCTCCCGCTGGCTGTTGGGAGGCCTGTAGTATACCCCCAACATTGTGACTGCACCCTTCTTATTCCTGATCTCTACCCATATAGCCTCACTGCCCTCTGAGGTGTCCTCTCGCTGTATAGCTGTGATACTCTCCTGAACAAGTAGCGCAACTCCGCCTCCCCTTTTACATCCCCCTCTATCCCGCCTGAAACATCTAAATCCTGGAACGTTTAGCTGCCAATCCTGCCCTTCCCTCAACCAGGTCTCTGTAATGGCAACAACATCATAGTTCCAAGTAGTAATCCAAGCTCTAAGTTCATCTGCCTTACCCGTAATGCTCCTTGCATTAAAACATATGCACTTCAGGCCACCAGACCCGCTGTGTTCAGCAACTCCTCCCCGTCTGCGCTGCCTCAGAGCCACACTGTCCCTATTCCCTAGTTCTCCCTCAATGCTCTCACCTTCTGACCTATTGCTCCCGTGCCCACCCCCCTGCCATACTAGTTTAAACCCTCCCGTGTGACACTAGCAAACCTCGCGGCCAGGATATTTATGCCTCTCCGGTTTAGATGCAACCCGTCCATCTTATACAGGTCACACCTGCCCCGGAAGAGCTCCCAGTGGTCCAGATAACAGAAACCCTCCCTCCTACACCAGCTGTTTAGCCACGTGTTTGTCTGCTCTATCTTCCTATTTCTAGCCTCACTGGCACGTGGCACAGGGAGTAATCCCGAGATTACAACCCTCGAGGTCCTGTCTTTTAACTTTCTGCCTAGCTCCCTGAACTCCTGCTGCAGGACCTCATGCCCCTTCCTGCCTATGTCGTTAGTACCAATATGTACAACGACCTCTGCCTGTTTGCCCTCCCCCTTCAGGATTCCCTCTACCCGTTCGGAGACATCCTGGACCCTGGCACCAGGGAGGCAACATACCATCCTGGAGTCTCTTTCACGTCCACAGAAGCGCCTATCTGTGCCCCTGACTATAGAGTCCCCTATAACTATTACTCTTCTGCGCTTTGACCCTCCCTTCTGAACATCAGAGCCAGCCGTGGTGCCACTGCTCTGGCTGCTGCTGTTTTCCCCTGATAGGCTATCCCCCCCGACAGTATCCAAAGGGGTATATCTGTTCGAGAGGGGGACAACCACAGGGGATTCCTGCACTGACTGCCTGCCCTTTCTGGTGGTCACCCATTTCTCTGCCTGCACCTTGGGTGTGACCACACTTACATAACTGCGATCTATGACGCTTTCCGCCACCTGCATGCTCCTAAGTGCATCCAATTGCTGCTCCAACCGAACCATGCGGTCTGTGAGGAGCTGCAGTTGGGTGCACTTTCTGCAGATGAAGCCATCCGGGACGCTGGAAGCCTCCCGGACCTGCCACATCTCACAGTCAGAGCACAGCACCCCTCTAACTGACATTGCGTCAATTAATTAAAATTAAAATTTGTCTTTTTTTTTTTAAATACTTTTTTTAAATTTCAAAGTTACTGTCAACTATCTGTTTCCTAGCACTAGATTTCTAATAGAAATGCGATAGCTAACTATAATATTCTCCGATCTCTGGCTTAGATATCCTCTAAATTATAATTAAGTTATTATGTTTAATTAGTTCCCAAATACTCAAAAAAATTTAGGTTAGAATCCCAACCAGCCACCCAGGTCACAGCTTTTCTGTGATGTCACTTCAGTTTCCCCCCGACACACACAATTTGAAAAACAGGTATAAAAGTAAAAATCACTTGCTTACCTTCTGAGATGTTCTCAGGTTCTCTCGCTGACAGAGACTGCTCCTCCACCTCCAATCCTTGACCTGCACAATGCTAATAATATAATAATATAATATGGCACTTACCTTACACCAATGGGTCTTATTATTAGGTTAGAGGAGGAGGGCGGGTGGGAGACACTACACGTGTAGTGTCTCGGGTTTCCTCTCCACCAGAATTTATTGGTTGGGGGGGGGGGGGGGGGGGAGACTTGCCAGAGGTCGAACTTCCGGTTCCCGCCGAAATCCAAAGGGCTGCTCCTGTAAAGGTAAGTGCTTTTAAACTCACTACTCACCTCCCAGAAGGCCCCTGCGCACCGCTGCCGCCGAAATCCAAAGGGCTGCTCCTGTAAAGGTAAGTGGTTTTAAACTCACTACTCACCTCCCAGAAGGCCCCTGCGCACCGCTGCCGCCGAAATCCAAAGGGCTGCTCCTGTAAAGGTAAGTGCTTTTAAACTCACTACTCACCTCCCAGAAGGCCCCTGCGCACCGCTGCCGCCGAAATCCAAAGGGCTGCTCCTGTAAAGGTAAGTGGTTTTAAACTCACTACTCACCTCCAAGAAGGCCCCTGCGCACCGCTGCCGCCGAAATCCAAAGGGCTGCTCCTGTAAAGGTAAGTGCTTTTAAACTAACTACTCACCTCCCAGAAGGCCCCTGCGCACCGCTGCCGCCGAAATCCAAAGGGCTGCTCCTGTAAAGGTAAGTGCTTTTAAACTCACTACTCACCTCCCAGAAGGCCCCTGCGCACCGCTGCCGCCGAAATCCAAAGTCATCAGATACTGCCTCATGGCTGGGTCTGCGAGTCTTGTCATGGAGTTCATCGTCATCTCCACACTGGAAAGAATGAGATCCCGTGACAGGCTTTTTGCTGGACACCCTCATGCGCCTTATGTGGCTGCAGATTTACTGTCGGGCCTGCACCAAATATTTTTGTTGTGCATTCATAACAACCTTTTCCCGTGCACTGCCCATTGCAGCAGTATTCGTGTTTGAGCTTGCCCTGCAGCAAGTGGGCACCAATGCTGTCCTTTCCCTCTCCCTGACTGAAGGCACTGATTCCCAATCTCTCAGCAGATCCTGTCACTCAGCAGCGCCCTGCAGAACCTGCACTCCCAATACATGAAATGGTGACTGGAAGTGAGAGTAAATGACAGTGTTTCATCATCATCAGTCTCTTCTTCATCTTCATGCTCCTGCACCACTGCCTGGCCAAGTTGTAGGTCTTCAATATTTGAAAGGAGAAAGTCCACAGAGGAGTGTTAATGTGAGGGGAGGAGGGAAAAGCCAAAGGTGCATCGCTTACACAATGTCCAGCTTGGGGAATCACAAGGGTCTGTGCAAAAACGGGGAAGAGGGATTTGAGAAGATTAGGTATGAGAATACTGTCATCTTCAACGATTTCAGACATGATTGCTCAATGGGTACTGCCTCCTCTGTGAGGATGAGGACATACAGCCCCATCTGGCCCCACCTGGTTAATAGTGTTTCTGGGTTATGAATCACCTTATTCAGGGCAGCACGGTGGCGCAGTTGGTTAGCCCTGCTGCCTCACGGCAACGATGTCCCAGGTTCGATCCTGGCTCTGGGTCACTGTCCATGTGGAGTGTGAATATTCTCCCCGTGTTTGCGTGGGTTTCGGCCCCACAACCCAAAGATGTGCAGGCTAGGTGGATTGGCCACACTAAATTACCCCTTAATTGGGAAAAATGAATTGGGTACTCTAAATTATTATTATTTTTTAAATGAATCACCTTGATCTGCAAGAGAGCGAGAGAAGTGTGCCACTGAGTGCAATATATTTTGGAGGTGTGGCTGTCACAGGTGAATAGCCAGGAGTATGTGTAAACTGTGAGTGTCAGGTTTGCAGCAGTGTTAAGTGTGTGAGGGTGAGTTCATGGAATTATAGAATTTACAGTGCAGAGAGTGGCCATTTGGCCCATCGAGTCTGCGCAAGCCCTTGGAAAGAGCACCCTACGTAAGCCCACGCCGCCATCCTATCCCCGTAATCCAGTAACCCCACATCAGCTTTTCGACACTAAGGGGCAATTTAGCATGACCAATCCACCTAACCTGCACATCTTTGGACAGTGGGAGGAAACCGGAGCACCCGGGGGAAACCCACGCAGACATGGGGGAAAGTGCAAACTCCACACAGTCACCCGAGGCAGGAATTGAACCCGGGTCCCTGGTGCTATGAGGCAGCAGGGCTAACCACTGTGCAACATGAAACTATTATGTTAACTGTGAATTATAATTGATGGAAATAGTTG
This sequence comes from Scyliorhinus torazame, assembly GCF_047496885.1. NCBI lineage: Eukaryota > Metazoa > Chordata > Chondrichthyes > Carcharhiniformes > Scyliorhinidae > Scyliorhinus > Scyliorhinus torazame. The sequence continues at coordinate 115,746,382 of NC_092722.1, read as the reverse complement.
GTAAGGTGTGTGATGGGATGTAGTATGTTGAGCAGTGTATCAGGTCAGTCGTGCAGTTGGTGGAATGTGACATTTGAAGATTCAATCACTGACCTTGGACATTCATGTGAAGTCACTGAACTACTTTCAACATGGCAGCCAGTACCTTAGACCTGTATGGCTATCTGCTCCCATTGTGTTCTAGGCGTTTGTCTGGAGAGTCTCTTCGTCCCTTGTAGATGAAGGACTTATCTCCTCCTGCCAGCCTCTCGCCTCAAGGTCTCCAGTGCTGCGCTGGAGAACTTTGGAGGCCATTTTCTGCCATGTTATGTCATTCTTGTGTCTTTCCCAAATCACATCTTTGGGTTGTGGAGGCGAAACCCACGCAAACACGGGGAGAATGTGCAAACTCTACACAGACAATGATCCAGAGCCAGGATCGAACCTGGGACCTCGGCACCATGAAGTCCAACATCTGCTCCAGCCAAAATGCACCTCCCCTTTAAGAAGTGCAGGCTTGCTTCATGTTGCAAGGGCTAACTTGAAATCACACTAGTCTCTCATAGTTTTGCATCCCTACTTAGCAGTCACTTAACAGCATGCTGCAGTCATGTAAATAATGCTGCCTGCTTCGGAATGAACAGGCACAGATTTATCGCCCGTTACATTCCCTTTCTCTGTTTGATCCCAATTTTTCCCTGGTGTTTCTATTTAGGAGTGAATGGAAACTTATAATTATCCTGCTTGTTGTAACACTGCAATGCAGGAACACTGGAAGAAACCTTGAACATGAATCTCTGTCTTTGCTGACATTCACACTCAGACTTCCCAAAAGGCAATAACTTAGTTATTTTTGGCTAGGTCCACTGGGAAAGTGAAAGGATTTTTAGATCTTATTGAAGTGCTTTTCCTTACGGATTGACCGCAGAGCGGAATAGATGTTACCCAAGGGGATATGCCAGCAAATAAAACTTCAATGTGGGTGAAACAGGACAAAACAAAAAAAACAAAAAGAGCCCAAAGTCAATCCTGCCTGTCCAACATTGTGTCACCATTTCAATAAAATGGTCCTCAACAGTCATGAGAGTTTCACTATATTTCTTCTATCAAATCACCCTGTTCATATCGCACATATCAATAAAAGAGATTCCTACAAATTCATTAAGGAAAGTAGAAGTGGTCCATTTTGGTATTTTGCACAGCTTAAAAAGCTGTTTGCACGGTTCAGTCACATCAATTAATTAATGGAATGGGTTGTCATTACACAACACACCAAAGAGGATATTAGCAGGTTTGTGTTCTAGTGCTGAGAGCAACTTTAGAGTACGAGCCTCTGAAAGCCAAAAGCTCACTGAGCTGCGAAGCATAGTGTCAGTAGTTGGTTGAACATAAACAGCAATGGCACTGCAAAAGGGGTTATAAGTCAGTGCTGATGAATAAACGCTGCACCAATTTAAATACAAGCTGCAGCAGCAGCCCTTATCTTCAACCAATAAGTTCTGTCAAGAAGTAAAATTTGTGAACAATGGTGGCATGTGTTAGAACAGTAATGGTCACAGCAACAGTGCAAAGTATCAGTATTGTTGCTGAAATAAAACTGTGCGCTAAAAGGCAACTATTCTAATTGAGGATTATTGGTGAAGTGTTTTCTTTTTTTTGACAATGTGTCAACTCAGTCAGGAAAAGCAGTGTGTAGCACTGCACCGTAGGAATTCTATGATTCTAGCCCACCAGCTGCACCATATGTTTTGACAAATTTAAAATCCCCTGGAGTCAGGGCCTTTAAATCATGTCTGAATGAGCCCCTCACAACAGCAACATTGGCGCCTGGCAGATTGGGGCACTGTTTTTAAAGGGTACTCTGATCTGAAAAAAAAGGATTTCCCCCTCCACAACCCCCCCCCCCCCCCCCCCCCCCCCCCCCCTCCCAATGGACATGGGACCGATCACCGCCCCGCACACACACACAGAAATGGAGCCCCTCCTATCCCTCTACAGACACAAGAGCCCCTCAGGGATGCCACCCAGGGAACCCCACCACAAACCTCATCAACAGAAGCCCCCACCAACTCCTGCTCTGCCTACCAGTGCCGGGGTTAGTGCCAGGGGACAGTGCCAGAGTACTGACACTCTCCCCCCTGAGTGCTGTACTCACCTATGTGTCCCTGACGGAGTCTGCACATTCTCTTTTTTTAAATAAATTTCGAGTACCTAATTCATTTTTTCCAATTAAGGGGCAATTTAGCGTGTTCAATCCACCTACCTTGCACATCTTTGGGTTGTGGGGGCGAAACCCACGCAAACACGGGGAGAATGTGCAAACTCTACACAGACAATGATCCAGAGCCAGGATCGAACCTGGGACCTCGATGTTGTGAGACTGCAGTGCTACCACTGCGCCACCATGCTGCCCTCGAGTCTGCACATTCTCCCTGTGTTTCCTCCGGGTGCTCCAGTTTCCTCCCACAAGTTCTGAAATACGTGCTTGTTAGGTGAATTGGTCATTCTGAATTCTCCCTCTGTGTACCCCAACAAGCGCCAGAGTGTGGCGACTAGGGGATTTTCACTGTATCTTCATTGCAGTGTTAGTGTAAGCCCACTTGTGACTTGAATAAAGATTATTACAAGGGTGGTATTTCTACCTAATTCTGCACGTTTCAGAGAAATAATTTTTAAGAACAATTCTTTTTCCACTTTGCTAAGCTATTATTGCTTGACATTAAACTTGGGGTAAAATAAACATTAAATGTGGAGCCAACAGAATATTTGTGGTTTTTAATGCAATATTTTGCCGGTTAATCAACCGTGTCCATAGTTTTACCTTGAAAAGGCAAAATCTATCACAACCATTCCATAATTAACCAATGAATAACATTGTCTTTCCTTGGAGGTCAGGTACTTTAAAGTTGTTTCCCATTTAGTCTTAAATCCTAAATATGTAACGTGGCTGCACGTGTGCACGTGTACAATACACCAATACCAATCATGTATGGAGCAGATGCTTCCAGCATTGGTTCACCTTCACATAAGTTCTGCAGTATGTATACCAATACCGTTCGTAGGTTTTAAATAAGGCCTGATAAATGTCTTTCTTCAAGATATTTGCTGAAAATCATTTGCCTGGTAAACACATTCCAGAAACAAACCTGACACAGTCTTGCACCTTTTGACTATTTTTCTATAGAAAGGGTTTGAAAATAAATAGTTCCCTTAAATTTTATTTCTTACCATTTGTCGAGTCATTATTGCACAGAAAGGGGCTGTTTGGCCGATTGGGTTCATTCCAGCACTCTGTAGAGCAATCCAATCAATGCCATTCCCTGTTCTATCCCAAAAGCTCAATAGGTTTATTTCTCTCAAGTGCCAATCTGATTTACTTTTGACATTATTCATCACCTTTGCTTCCATCACCCTCAAAGGCAGTGAATTCTGAGGCATTATCACTTACTGCGTAAAAAAATCTTCCTCACATTCCTCCCTGCATCTGTCTCCCAAAACCTGAAATCCACATCCTCTGGTCATTGTGCTAACAGCTAATGGAGATGGCCTTTCTTTGTCTAACATGTTAAAATCTGTAATAATCTTGTACATCTATCAAATTCCCCCTCAATTTTCTTTGCTCCATGGAGAACATCAGCTTTTCCAACCTAAACTAAAATCCCTAATCTTTGGGGCCATCCTGTTAATGTACCCCTGCACCAAAGATCAACACATACGGCCTAAAGTGTAATGACCAGAATTGGGCATTGTAGTTTGGATCTCTCCTAAACAGAGCTTTGTGAAGGTTAGTATAACTTTCCTGCCTTTGTACTCTGTCATGTGAGAGTACCTTTAAGAAATGGGTGTTTATAAATTGATGTGTAGATAAATATCTGTAGTGAGAGTACCTTTAAGAAATGGGTGTTTACTACTGCAGTGATGTCAGAGAGTGGGTGGAGCTGGGCTGTCTGTCAACTTTTTACTTTCGTTTTTGAGCAGGCTGCAGGGCGTGTTTTAGTTTTGTTTTCAGTATGGGAGCTGAAGCCAGACAGAGCAGCTGTACTGTTGTTCTCTCTGCCATCAAAAGGCTATCTCTTGATCATTTGGTGAATTCAGAATTATAAATGTTTTCAGTAGTGACTTTAACCTGATGTGCTTCTGGTAAAAGGTGTTTTAAGTCTTATGGATGTTAAAAGGAAAGCTTAAAGGATTACTTAGTGTTGTAGTCTTTGGGGGTTGTATTTGAATTAATGGTTGCTAAGATGTTCACTGTATGTTTTAAAAAGGTTAACTTGAGTTCATAGAATAAACATTGTTTTGCTTTAAAAAATACTTTTCCATTTCTGCTGTACTACCCGTGTAGAGTGGGCCGTATGTTCCCCATACCACAATCTATTAAAAGTTGTAGGTCAGGTGAACTCCATGATACACTTTGGGGTTCTCGAATCCCTGGCCCATAACAAATGTACCTCTATTTCTGGAGCCCAGAGTCCTATATGCATTACTAAACATATAACTGCCCTCAATAGCAGGTTACAGAGGGACATAGATAAGCTGCAGAGCTGGGCTGAGAGGTGGCAAATGGAGTTTAATGTAGAGAAGTGTGAGGTGATTCACTTTGGAAGGAATAACAGGAATGCGGAATATTTGGCTAATGGTAAAGTTCTTGGAAGTGTGGATGAGCAGAGGGATCTAGGTGTCCATGTACATAGATCCCTGAAAGTTGCCTCCCAGGTTGATAGGGTTGTGAAGAAGGCCTATGGAGTGTTGGCCTTTATTGGCAGAGGGATTGAGTTCCGGAGTCAGGAGGTCATGTTGCAGCCGTACAAAACTCTGGTACGGCCGCATTTGGAGTATTGCGTACAGTTCTGGTCACCGCATTATAGGAAGGACGTGGAGGCTTTGGAGCGGGTGCAGAGGAGATTTACCAGGATGTTGCCTGGTATGGAGGGAAAATCTTATGAGCAAAGGCTGATGGACTTGAGGTTGTTTTCGTTGGAGAGAAGAAGGTTAAGAGGAGACTTAATAGAGGCATACAAAATGATCAGGGGGTTAGATAGGGTGAACAGTGAGAGCCTTCTCCCACGGATGGAAATGGCTGGCATGAGGGGACATAGCTTTAAACTGAGGGGTAATAGATATAGGACAGAGGTCAGAGGTAGGTTCTTTACGCAAAGAGTGGTGAGGCGGTGGAATGCCCTACCTGCTACAGTAGTGAATTCGCCAACATTGAGGGCATTTAAAAGTTTATTGGATAAACATATGGATGATAATGGAATAGTGTAGGTTAGATGGCTCTTGTTCCGGTGCAACATCGTGGGCCGAAGGGCCTGTACTGCGCTGTATCGTTCTATGTTCTATGTTCTAATATATTTGTTCATATCCATGGCTCAGTAGTCTGTATTCTTTTGTCTGAGTCAAAAAGGTTCTAGGTTCAAGAGTCACTCCAGAGATTTGAACACAAAACTCTCCACTAATACTCCAGTACAATACTGAGGAAGCGCTGCATGGCCGACGTGATGTATGTCAGATGAGATTTTAAACCAAGGCCCCATCTTCTCTCTTAGATTCATGAAAAAGATGTAACACCGGCCTGAATTTTCACTTTCCAGTCAGGTGGCACAACTTAGGAAATTTCCTGGCTTGCTACAATTGCCTTGGGAAAGAAATGCCCTGAATGATGGGATCTTCATTCCAGGGCATATATGGCCATCCCCAAATGCGGACTGGAGGTAACCACAGGGGCTGTTGAGGCAGACAGTTCATGAGGCTCATCTCAGGTTTCTGGGAATTCATCCCAGTTGGTTTTTCAACCTTTTGGTCCTTTAGTCCTCACCCCTAACATTCCCTCATCCTCCCACCTACCCTCAATAGCCCCTCCATACTAACCGATACCCCACGCCCACTACCATGGCTGCAGTCCCTATGCCAACTTAGTTCCCTCAACCATTGAGCTTTGCCAATACACCTTCCTAAATATCTACCATGGGCAGACCTCAGGAGCCACACTGAGATGAAATAAAATTAAGTTCTAAATATCTATTACAGAGCTCACTATATAAAAAAGACTCTCATTCATGAAAACCATTTCAATGCATTTAATTCCTCTCTAGTATTTAATCCTGTACAAAACAAATATTTATGTTCATAACCCCGCATCAGTGGTAATGATCCTTTAATAAGCTATTTGTGATGTCAAACCCTGACCCACTGTGATACTAACAGGATGTGGAAAGTAGCCAACAATTAGGCACTATATACTGATCATACTTAAGGTTATGCTGAGAAACAGCTATTTTAACTGTTAAAACAGATTTGTTTTCCAACTTTTGCAGCCACAGGTGGGCAGTATTCTGTCTATTTGTTAAATGGCTGGCCATTTAGGAATCTGGCAGCTGACAGTTCTACCAACCTCATCCACCTTTCTTGAGCTCATATCACAACTCTAAAGATCCCTAACTCCAGACTGCAGGTTAAGGATCCTGGTGCAGTGAAAATGGGGTGTGACTGAAGTGAACACTGAGTTCAAATGGCTCTGTTTGGTTTCCCACTCATGGGAGCCACATATCACCCCCTTTCTCCCACATCTCAGGAAAAATTTGGATCCGTTGGAAATGGGGGTGGGATTTCCATATCAGATCCCACCTTGGATGGTCCCCGAAGTCTCCACGACTTTGCAAAAATACAGGTCACTATTTCAAAGAGCTGAGGAGGTATCCCCATACCCTGACCAATGTTTATCTCTTGCTCAAAATCACTGCAACAGATTATCAGATCATTACCACATTGTTGTTTGCAGGAGCTTGCTGTGCACAAACTGACTAAAGCATTTCCTACATTCCAACATTGACTGCACTTCATAAGTGCTTCATTGACTGCATTTTGGGGACATCGTCAGGTCATGAAAAGCACTATATAACCGCAAGCTTTCTTCTAAAAGCATTCTCCGACAATTAACTAGCAAGCCAGTAAGTGGCAGGGAAAGGATTTAGGGAAGGGATGATTATGATGAGACAGGGGATGCTGGAACTATGCTTGAGAAACAAGGACAAATATTCTTATTTATTTTCCTGCTGTCCCTGGGTTTACAAAGAAAATATTTTGATTTACCTTATGAACCATTTTGATGACTGCCTGGCAGGAAAGCCGTAGCAGCCTGGGCCCCAGTTAAAATCCAATCATCGAAACTGATTTGTATAAAATCATGAGGAGCCCAGCTAGCTTAACTACTGGGGGCAATTAAAATGTTAACCGTCAAGATTGCAGTGGACACACATAAATAAGGCTGCTGCTCCAATTTAAAGATGCCTTGCAACGATCCCACTACACATGGTGGACTAACATTCTCTCCAACCACTTTATTGGGAACTACAGATGTCATAAAGAGAACGAGCTGAAGATTAGACCCCATACCTTTAGCAGCCATAATGGAAACTTAAAAATAAATCAGAGACAGACAATATGAAAGGACACAAGTTTCAAAGTCAAGCTTGAGAACTAGTTTCATAAAACTCTGAAGGCGATCTTACTACACTTGTACATGTCATTTGGCAAAATGTTCATTGATAAAGGAAGGTTTTGTGAGGAAAAGATATCGGAATTATCTTCTTGGAATAAACCAAGATCAGCTCATTTGTTTCAACCACGGACAGTAACTTGGGTGGATCTCAATGTCGAGAGGTCAAAAAGAGTAGGTGATAGGAAATAAAGAGGCAGGCAACCAGCTATTTATTTTAGATCTAAATACAGATATCTCTGCAGTGCCACCTTGGGGCGGATCACTTGAATGTTCTCAATTGCTTCAAGCATTAATGGAGGCAAATTGAAATAATCAGACTCACAATTAACAAATTTTACACAGTGTTTCATGAGCTTTTTGATACAGCATGAAACAAAAAGTTATTGAAGCATCCAATTGTCTGACACAAAGTTGTTTCCCTCAAGAATGGAACAAGTCAGCAAATTAAAGGCCAATTTGTTCATGTTGTGAAGAAAACATGAACTCTGCTGATTCATTTCACACAATTGTTTTCTAGAAATTGTACGTTATGAAATAAACTATTTTCTCGCATTAGGTGAGCTGTATTTCAAACTGTTTAGAGATCTGATGTAGCAAGCTGTCATGTTTCTTGGATGCTAAGTGAACTTAAGCTAATAGTTCCTGTTTGTGGGAAAAGAGGGGACGAGTAACAGAATTTCACTGTAATCGCTATCTCCTTTTGATATTTTTATGCTTAAATAGTCTTGTTTCAAGTTCGGTTTCATTTTCATTCAATTATTTTTCTTTTTCAGTCCATCTCCTTTTCTTTTTCTTATTTGAAATATTTCCTCATTTTTGTTACAATCTTCCCTCATCGATTTGCCTTAATTTCTTCATAGAACGTCGTGAATGTTCTCATACATTTCCACGCTGCTTTATTTTCATTTATTTTTCACTGGTATTGTTATACTAATTTTAAGTCCAAAATTGCAGGAGATGTGTCATCACAGAGCTAACCATGGGTTACTCGAGTTTGCTGTAAAAAATTCTCCACTGATGAATAATTCCTTGCTAATTCCAGATGATGCACCCAACAGACTAACCAACTGACGTGCAGAAATAAGAAATAACAAGAATGACCAGCCGTTAACAGCTTTAAGAATGTTTTCAACCACAACATTTGTGTCGGTAAAAGTAGGCAAGGTGTTTACTCAGTAATCTCCCCATACAACGTGAGTTTCCTGGCCGCACAAGAGATGTTTTGAGATCAAGCCCACTGGAATCGCTGATACTGGAAATAACGACTGGAAGGCTGTATAGTTTGGACCTGAGGGGTACCCTCCTCAGAAGTAACTGATTCAACCACCTTGGAAACAAACAGCAATCTATAGAACTGGTGCAATGTGAGGAAGTAGATGCCAACCTCAGATGAAGTTAAATTCAGTGCGCCCAAATTACCTGTCTCAAGACAAACTTTTGGACGGCGCGGTGTCACTGTGTTTAGAACTGCTACCTCGTCGCACCAGGAACCCAGGTTAAATTCTGGCCTTGGGCCAGTGTGTGGAGTTTGTACCTTCTCCCCGTGGGTTTCCTCCGGGTGTTCCGGTTTCCTCCCACAGTCCAAAGATGTGCGGGTTAGGTGGACTGGCCATGATAAATTGCCCCTTCGTGTCCAGGGATGTGCAGGTTAGGTTAAATTATGAGGATAGGGCAAAGTGGGCAGGGGAGTGACATAGGCAGAGTGCTCATTCGAAGGGCCAGTGCAGACTCAATGGGCCGAATAGCCTCCTTCTGCACTGTGGGGATTCTAGATTGTATTTTGTGAAAATGCAGTACATCTTTCTTTTTGGTCAGGCCAATACACCATGGCTGGGATTCTCCGACCCGCCGCTTCGTCGGTGAATCCCCGGGGGGCGCACGAGAATCGCGCCCCGCCGCCGGCTTCCCAATTCTCCGGCGCCGTTTTTCGGGCACCTGCGGGATTCCCGCCATGCCGGTCGGGGGCTATTGATAGCAGCCCCCCCGGCAATTCTCCGCGCCCCGATGGGCCAAGTGGCCAATGGGTTTGGCCGGGTCCCGCCGGCGTGGGTTATTCAGCTCCCACATAGCGGGACCTGGAAGGTGAGAGTGCGGGGGCCGTCCTGGAGGTGGGGCGGGGAGATCTGACCCCAGAGGGATCTGACCCTCGGTGGCCAGGCGATCGGGGCCTACCGATCGGCGGGCGGGCTGGTTCCGCGGGGGCCTACTTTACTCCACGCCGGGCCCTGGTAGGGCTCTGCCATATTTCCCAGGGGTCGGTGCGATGAGGAGAACGTCCACACAAGCGCGGAAATACGCCGGCCGTTCCGCGCATGTGCAAACTCACGCGGGCCGTTCCGCACCGGCTGGAGCTGCGGGGACCACTCCGGCGCCAACTTAGCCCCTAGGAAGGTGAGAGTTCCTCACTTTCAGGGGCCGTTGAAGCCGGAGTCGTTGCCGCCGGTTTTCACGCTGGCGTGGGGACATAGCCCCATTATTAGAGAATCCCGTCCTATGTGTCAGGGGTCTGATTATTTCCTCAATCAATGACTAAAGTATTTTAGGAAGCACAATAACTCATTTGAATTGAGCAACCCTAAAACGTCGCTGCTGTTGATCAGGAAAAGGAGAGATGGGTCCTCCTGAATAAAATATTAGAATGTTTTTTGAGACACCTCTGAATAGATAGCACTTTAGCTGATATCAATACATGTGCTGGTTTGGAAGGAGCAGAGACACAAAAAATGAGAGTTGTTGGTGGTCACAGGGGAATACTAAGGTTGCTATTTTGGAAATAAATGTCACAGCATTATATTTGTTAATATTGAGCGCCATAAATAATGTTCCTCAGTTTTTACCACCTAGGTCTCTAGGGCAAAGCAATAGGCCTGGGCAGTATGTACAATTCTGGAGTTACCTGACATCTCTGGCAGCACTTTCTCATCTTGCCCATTTCCCTTTGCTCAGGGAAACACTGGAATTAATTCCCAGTGCAGTGAATGCTCTGTCTGTCAAAGAAAACTCAGTGAAACAGCATCTCCTTTCAGAATCCTGTCACTAGAGAACATCACTAACACCTAATTTATACAGGCAGTAGATATGTATAGCGCATGTGGTCATGAAGGCTGTAAATTTGTGTACTAGCCCCTGAATTAGTAATAACCACCACAATGAGATTACTACATGGTTTAAACTCAGTTGCTTAAACCATAGATTCTCTACAGTAACACTGGAGCAAATGAGCACACATTTTTCCTCTACATAAAGATTCAAACCAATAGTCGGATTAAATGCTCCTGCATGTATGTTTCCTCATGTTTCATAATGCAGCACTATGATCAAGATCTTACCGATGACAAGGTTAAGCTATGGATGATGGATTCTGGAAGAAAAAGAATGCAGCACTATGATTAAGATCTTACCATTCACAATGTTAAGCTCAGACTGAGGATGGATTCTGGAAGAAAAAGAAGTAATGTTACAGAGGCTGAAATTTGAGAATAAAATCCATAGGCTCCCTACAGTGCAGGAGGCGGCCATTCAGCCTATCGAATCTGCACTGACTCTGTGAAAGAGCACCCTGCATTTTCCCACCCTAGCCTCGTCATCTTTGGACACGAAGGTTCAACTTTAGCATGGCCAAGCTTTGGGCCCAACGTATACATCTTTGGGCTGCGGGAGGAAACCGGAGCACCCGAAAGAAACCTACGCAGACACGGGGAGAAACAGCAAACTCCACACAGAGCGTCAAGTAAGACCGGAATGGAACCCAGGTCTCTGGCACTGTGAGGCAGCAGTGGTAACCACTGTGCCACCATGCCACCCAAATGTATGTAATTGGGCAGAACCTAAAAAGAAAGGAAAAGATTTTAAAATTGCGTCAGTGAAATTGCACATTTTAAAAATGGAACTAATTAAATAAATCTTGCCATTTTAAAACAAAATCACTGCAATTTATTCTAATAACTGGTTGCACATCTAACTGATCTGGAAGCTATTACTTTCAAGATGAATTGTGAAGAAAGGCAAATATCATTGTTGTCAGCTGATGCAGCCAAGGTTGTGCAGGGTCAATTGTCTTGATCCAATTGGACTTTGCACAATGAAAAAAAGTCTTGCAATAGATCATTTAACTTTCAATGGGAACTCCAGAACTTCTGTTTTGCTGCTATATTTCTGGATGTAGTTAAAGATCAGAATGAAAACATTTCAACAGCCATAAATGTTTGGAAAATAACTGCCTGTTGACAACTTCTACAATATAGTCCTGTCATCTTTCTAAATTCAATTTTGGTGGGCTTCAGATCAGTTGAATTCCGAAAAAGGGAGCCATATAAGAATTAAAATGTTGGGTGCGATTCTCCCAAAAAATGACTAAGGGCGCAACTTAAAGTGCAAAGAACAGGGCCCCATTTTGGACGTGTATAGCGGGTGTTTCTCGGTGCTTGCAATGCCAAGAACAACCCTGCAATATAACGGGACTCTGCCATTATTTTGACCTCGGTTGGGAAGCCTCCACCAAGGCCGTACTTACGTCATTTCCTAAACTGACGAGCTCAGTGTGGGAAGATGACTTGCAGATCGCGGCGCCATTTAAAATGCTGCCCCAATCTTTTGAGCCCCCCTACCCCTGCTCCACCACCATGGCCTCCAGATCCACCCCCCCACTGCCCCAATGTACCTCTTAGAGAGCCCCCCCCCCCTCTCCCCTCACCCCACCTCTGAAGGGCAGGGCACCCCCTGGCCCAATCAGGTACGGGCAACCTGGCAAAAAAAATGTAAAAATAATAATAATCGTTATTGTCACAAGTAGGCTTCTTTTAACACTGCACTGAAGTTACTGTGAAAAGTCCCTAGTTGCCACATTCCGGCGCCTGTTCGGGTACACGGAGGGAGAATTCAGAATGTCCAAATTACCTTTTGGGCCTTTTGGGAGGAAACCGGAGCACCCAGATGAAATGAAAATCGCTTATTGTCACAAGTAGGCTTCAAATGAAGTTACTGTGAAAAGCCCCTAGTCGCTACATTCCGGCGCCTGTTCGGGGAGGCTGTTACGGGAATTGAACCGTGCTGCTGGCCTGCCTTGGTCTGCTTTCAAAGCCAGCGATTTAGCCCTGTGCTTAACAGCCCCTAGATGAAACCCACGCAGACACAGGAAGAACGTGCAGACTCTTCCCAGGCAGTGACTCAAGCTGGGAATCGAACCTGGGACCCTGGCGCTGTGAAGCAACAGTGTTAACCACCAGGCACCTTGGCATTGCCAGCCTGGCACCCTGGCAATGCCCCTGCCAGTCTGGCAGTGCCACCAGGGCACCTACCTGGGTGGCAGTGCCAAGGTTCCCGGGTACCAGCGGAAGTACCAGGGTATCACACCCTGCTCTGAGACCAACCACCCGTTGGGCTCCAATGGCCTGGGAGAACTCGCAGCCTATAGATCACTTAAATATGTTAATCTGGGTCTCGCCCAGCGACGGCGGGATCTAGATTGCGAGATCTCATTGGATCTCACAAAGTATTCCAAGATTTAACAGCCTTGTTGCATCATCGAGTCGGGCATGATGAGGGCATTAGATCACACCCTAAATGCCATTTTGGACAAGATTGGTGTGGTGTTTCCCACTGGCTTTTCGGGCCCTCCACATGCCCCACCCATGGACAATGCCACCCCCCCCCCCCCCCCCCCGCAGACAATGGCATTACTCTCCCCCGCCACCGCTCAAAGGGAGCCCACTCTGCTACATGGTCACTGAGGGCTCCCTTTTCAAGGCCCCCCTTTTCAGGGTCCCCCTTCAGCTCTCCCCAAGCTTTATGAAGCCCCTTCATATCCACTTCACCCTCCACCCTTCATAACCCCCCTCAGGCCCCAACCATTGGCACTCCGGCAGTGCTTTAGTGCAACGGTGCCCCTTTGGCAGAGGGAATGCCATGGTACAGCTTTGTAACTGTTCCTGACTGGCCAGGGGACTCTAAGGGCCTCCAAGATCTCCAGACTGGCCATCAAGCCTGGTCTCCGCTTGTGGAAGACCAGTGCTAACCGACACCCTGTCGAGGCCTCACCAGTGCGGCCGGTGACTCCCGGGCACCAGGTGAATGGGGCCTCAAACAGGCCATGTATATTTAAATGAGCCTAATGGCTTACTTAAATATTATCTGGATCTTGCCCTGGTTGGACGTGATCCAGATCGAACCAGCACCGCAGGTCAGGTGATTCTCGCGTGGTTTTGCACAAAGCCCAATTTGAGCCTTTCGCGTGAAACACCCATTTTGCCCAGATTGGCGCCTGGCACGTCACGGTGGGAAATCTGTGCCCGTTAATTCTGTTTATCTCCACAGATACTGCTAGATCTGCTGAGGTTTTCCATCACTTTCTGTTCTTGTTTCAAGTCATACTTTGGCCATTGGTGAATACAGCACGAAGGGCATCAATGAAATTTATCTGGAAATCACAAACTTATTATTTCAGAAAATATTCAGCAGTCTGATAGCCTTAAACTATTGACATGTACATTTGCATTTTAATTGCAAATGTCAAGTACAGCAATTCTAGGGCACTGTTCAAGTTGGAATCTTAGTTTGCTCTGAATCAGCTTTTAAGAATATTGCAAACACATCGAAGTGGCATTTCCGCCTGTTCTTTGGTTGGAGGAGATATTGTTCATGTCCCACGTATGTGAAACTTGGACCACACACAGTGAATGATGAAACAAAACTGCCGCTCAAAAGGTTCCTGGACCTAACTTAAACTACCGACCCCAAACTTGACTTCTTACAACCCCCCAAGATGGATGATAAAAAGGAGCAGAGCAGCATGAAGTGGATTATTGCACCCAAGCTTCAGAATCTTTGTGGACATTTTCTTTTGCTCTGGAACTTTTTTTTCCGAAGACCTGCTACTTGCAGTGAATAATGAAAGTTATTTTTGGACTGAAGAAGTGGAATCCCTTTTATGAAGAAGAGAAAGAGTGGGAGGAAATGGAGTGGCTTAGACTGAGGAACTTAGAGAAAGGGGCTCCAGAGAAAACATTTGGTGTCCCTATGGGACTTGAGAAATAAGGGGAAACGACGGTCCAATTGTCCAAGTAGTACAGTTGTCAAAGATCCAAGAAACAGGGGCTGGTTTAGCACATGTCTAAATCGCTGGCTTTGAAAGCTGACCAAGGCAGGCCAGCAGCACGGTTCAATTCCCATACCAGCCTCCCCGAACAGGCACCGGAATGTGGAGACTAGGGACTTTTCACAGTAACTTCATTTGAAGCCGACTTGTGACAACAAGTGATGAAAGTCAAGGGGCACCGAATGTTTCAAATGACAACCTCTCAATTTCATTCCTGCAGGTTATGTCATTGCCCCGGAAGTTAAAATGCTGCTTTCATTCTGCACCATCCATCAATCATTCTAGTCCTGATTACCCAAAACTTTATCAGAGCTGGTTGACTGTGGATAAGTGTTGTTCCCTGGAGTCATGACTTACGACTTCAGTGTGTCATGGAGACAGAGGGATTACATCAACTGCGGTAGAGCAGAGAAAAGGCATATAGAGCCTCATGTCCTTGGCCAAATCTCATGGAGCCCTGCCGTTACACTAGCATATCCAGAATCATTTCAATTTAACAAATCCTCCCTAATATTGCTGTGTTTCAAGGGTTACTACTTTCTGATGCTGAAGTGCATGGCAAATGTGCAGGCACTCCATCTCCATATTATGAGGAGGTTGCACTGGGCAAAGAGGATGTGCAGCGAGAAGAGCCATCAGCCTGCAGCCAGAGTAAAGAACAAATGTTCAAAACCAGATGAGGCGTTTCTCGCCTGCCAGGACATTTACCACTCCAATTGCATCATCAGGGCTTTCACTCCAAAGATTGCTATTCTTTTCCTCCACAATACAGAAACTGCACTCTCCTGAAGGCCACTATGCTACGGACATGAACTCTCTGTTTTATACAGTCAAAATGTTTCAACGTTCCATAACAAAATTCATAAAAATACCAATCATTTCATGTACTCTAACTGCAACTATGTATTACCACCACATCTATATCTATGCTTCTGTTCAATTACCTTGCTTAATACAGCTCCTAATCTATGTGTCCTATGAAGTGTTTCTGATGGATGTAAGGTGAATGGATAGATCAATGGGAAGATTCCTCGGATACCTTCTAGGACTGTAGCAACCCTTGTCTTAACGAGCTGCTTTACCTTAAGTAAGATTCCATTACCTTGCGTTGTGTTAAGGTGCTGGGTCTGAAGCTCCTTTGGGCATTTATGTTAGAGAGGACGTAAACAAGTTGTACAACATTTATATTACAAGAGATAGCAACATCTGTAACTGCACCTGCAGCTCAATGATACTCAACTGAGCAACTAGTCAGTGTCATTACTGGCCAAGTCGTTTAAATCTAGAACAGAGGATGCTGGAAAAACTCAGCATATCTAAATCGAGTCTTGAAAGTGCAAATGTTGTCTTCAGGTTGACCCTCAAAGCATCTACTGAACCACTGGTGGGCACATGTCCTCCTGACAGCATGGTGCCACAGAAATACCCTGGACTTCTTTCTCACTTCCTTCTGACTGTTCTGCATGTCATGAGAAACATCCCACCATGTGTTACAGATGTGTTTCGTGAATTCCGCTCATCAACTCAACCATACTCCAGGAATCAATTAAGTTTGAGAACACAGAAAACAAATACCAAGGGAATTTGAGAAAGTGAAGTTGGGGTAAATGCAGAGGCGGACGACTTCACATCACAAGGAGAGGCGGAGATAGTTTACAGGGAAATATTATTTTTTTTAAAATCAGAAAAAGTAATTTAGTTTTAGCTTTAAATGAGTAGTTAAGTTTACCAAAAAATAATAAATAAGGGTTTGGCAACATGGTCCCATCAAATATCCATCCTTTGTCATGTGGGCACTCTAGGTTGCTTTTCTTTTCCTGAACAACCAACCACATGGGAAGGAAGTGCAGTCAGCTGAAGGATCTCAAAATCCAGCTTTTGGAGTTAATCAGTAGCTGACATCGCTGCAGTGCATCTGTGAAGCTAAGGGTAATGCAAGTAGAATGGTTCAGGAGGTGGACACCACATAGCTTAATAATGTGAAGAAATAGAAGGAATGGGTGACCATCAGATAGACAAGGAGGATCAGGAATGTGGTGCAAGGGTCCCCTAAGTACACCTCGTTCACCAAGCAGTATTCAGTTTTTAATACTGCTGAGAGGAATGGTTTCTCTGGTGAGTACAGCCAGAGCCAAGTCCACAACAACATTAGTGGCTCAACTGCACAGTTCGGAGGAGGGGGGGGACAGAAAAGTAAAAGTGCCAGGGGATTCACGAGTTAGGAAAACAAGAGTGCAGCCACAAGACTGATTCCAGGATGGATTTTTCCCTCCAATGAAAACAGATGCCAGAAATATTCAGGTCTAATGGCATCTGTGGAAAGAGAAACAGAGTTAATGGGAGCGACTTTCAGCCCATGTTAGCCATTAGCGAGAACAGCAGCGCTGTCAGGCGTTAGTGTATGAGTGGCTGGCTGTTCAAGTTGGAAAGCCTGTTTAACCTGCAGCCCATGAGAGCTGGGGGAATGAGGTTGCCATGTAAGGATGAAGCTGATGGTAAATTACCTGTTCTAATCTGCACACGGGGCAAAATTTTCCGGTATCGGCGCGATGTCCACCGACTGGCGCCCAAAACGGCGCAAATCAGTCGGGCATCGCGCCGCCCCAAAGGTGGGGAATGCTCCGCATCTTGGGGGTCGAGCCCCAACCTTAAGGGGCTAGGCCCACGTCGGACTAATTAGCTGGCAGAAAAGGCCTTTGGTGCCCCGCCAGCTGGCACGGAAATGACATCTCCGGGCGGCGCATGTGCAGGAGCGTTAGCGGCCGCTGACGGCATTCCCGTGCATGTGCAGTGGAGGGAGTCTCTTCCGTCTCCGCCATGGTGGAGACCGTGGTGAAGGCGGAAGGAAAAGAGTGCCCCCATGGCACAGGGGCCGCCCACGGATCGGTGGGCCCCGATCGCGGGCCAGGCCACCGTGGGGGCACCAGATCGCTCCGCGCCCCCCCAGGACCCCGGAGCCCACCCGCGCTGCCTTGTCCTGCCAATAAGGTAGGTGGTTTAATCTACACCGGCGGGACAGGCATTTTAGCAGCGGGACTTTGGCCCATCCGGGCCGGAGAATCGCGGGGGGGGGGTCCCGCCAACCGGCGCGGCGCCATTCCCGCCCCCGGCGAATATCCGGTGCCGGAGAATTTGGCAACCGGCGGGGGTGGGATTCACGCCAGCCCTCGGCGATTCTCCGAGCCGGCGGAGGGTCGGAGAATCTCACCCAGGATTTCACACCCTGTTCTTCAAAAATCCCACTTTGGTGGAGACAACTGGGCATTTAAATAGCCAGCTGCCTCTGAAAACCGTACTGGCATGAACCCTAGCCTAACTCCAGTCCCATCTTTGCGAATATGGGTAATGCTGGGTTTCGGGGGCAGGATCTGGAAAATTCAGCCACAATGGAGAATCTCTGTTGTGGCAGAAACTGATTTGCCCTGAATCTGATGGATTAGCAATAATACTTAGATAAGGGGCGGTTCTCATTCTTTATGACACTTTTTACTTTCATCAAAACTTTTCAACTGCATATCTTGTCAAGAAAGATCTGCTCACACCTTTCCTGCCTGGTTCAATAATCTTAAAGAGTCTACTTTCCAAAGACAACAGTGGCAGGTGAGACATCCAAAAAGGATAGTAATATGGTGGAGAGAGAAAAGAAAACAAGTGGTGCCTTGCTGGATAATCTTTGAACAACAAAGCAGGGACCATAAAGACATTACATGGTCAAGATTTTGTGATAGATGGTTTAAACAGCTGTCTCCCAAACGTGTCCAAATCTGCATTCCTTTGACTTCAGGGAGCGGAGATGAAGAGTATAGTAGGGAGAATGACTTGGGTGGCAGAGTTTAATGGTTTTAGTGGATAGTAGGCAGCCAAGATGATGGAGAGATGCGATTGAGCAAGTCAGTTGTTGCAGAAATATGATGAATCGTAAGCCAAAGGGCGCTTTGTTGGGAATGTGAAAGTGCAGCGGTAAGTGATTTGAGGGAGATTTTCTTTTCCCCCAGGATGGGCGCAGAAATAAATTGGGTTGGGAGGGGAAAGGGGGTGCCATTGGGTAGAGAGTCTATAAGATGGATAGAATTTGGGGAGGAAAGGAGAGCAATAAACTCAGGGGAGAGAGCAGGGTGCTTTGTGATGTGGTTGAAGCAACTGAGAATGAGGAGTCACTCAGTGCAGAGGGAAGAAAAGAAGATACTTCAGTGCGAAACTTGATAATAAAGATAAGACTTTATACATATAATGTTACCGGAAGGCTTTGTGGAAATGTTTAACATGTAAGACTGCTGCATTATTCTGCATCACATCCTGTCTCATGGCGGCCAGCAGTTTAAGATATGCCCCTCTCAAGGTATGTGTATATGACATCACAACATCCACCACCACCAACCTTTCTGTCCAATATTACCGCCACCTGGAACTGGTAAGATGCAATGGGATGACATTCAGAACATGTAGTTCACTGATGGCATAATGCTGTACAGTGAGGGGAATCTAGCCAGCCGATTAATAGTTACATTTTCTCTTCCCCGCCACACTCACCCCCATACCTCCTCCCCCTCAACCTGTTCCCAGATGATGACATTTCCTTTTACTGGGAGATAAACATTTTGACAAGGCAATTTTGCGAAGAAATAATATACAGTTATAACAAGAAAGACAGATGAGCCCCAAGAATTGTCGTTTCTATTTGCCAAGAAAGGATAAAGTGAATCCAACAACCCCGTCAACGTCATAAACTGAAGTTTTCAGTGTGGAACTTATATTAAAATTGTAAATAAATGTACAATTTTGCTGTGCACAAGATACAAAGTAAACATTGCCCCATATTGTATGAAGATTAGCAAAGTAGTCACTTAAGTGAAGGAAACTTACAAGGATATAAGCACAGAAAAGTATGAGAGCAGCAGAGACAGTAGAAAACAACGCAAGGAGAGCAGCAGACACCAGTCTGTGAGTCTATAGCAGACCAACTGCGTTCTGAGAAAGTCAAAGCGTGATGCTACAGGGAAATGGGTAAACGGTTGGCTGGCGAGTATTTTTCTCATGTGTTGGCTGAAACTCAGATAACTTATAGTGGTTGTAAGGTTTTATTATTAGTAGTAGTAAGCATTACTAGCAGAAATTTAGCTTATTAAATGGAAGGTTATTAATTATACATTAACTGACACACAATTAAGATGGCTCCCATCAGTGGGAGCTGATGGACACTAGTGTGATCCAAGGCAACCACATCTGCAGTAAGTGTCTGCAGGTCGAGGAACTTTGGCTCAGAGTCAATGAACTAAAGGCCGAGCTATGGGTACTGTGATGAATCAGGGATAGGGATGTTACCTGGACAGTTTGTTCCGCCCCTTATGATAGGCCATCTGCTTTTATTGGTGGTCAGAGACGAAAGAGTGTTACTGCAGATGATGCAGGTAAGGGGATTAAGAAGTTAGATGTGGAGGAGTCAGAATCAGAGAATTTATAGTGCAGAAGGAGGTCATTCGGCCCATTGAGTCTGCACCGGTCCTTGGAAAGGGCACCCGACTCAACTCTCAGTCCTTCCGATTGTCCAGCAGATTTGAATTTCTTGCAGCTTTTATGGATGAGAGCAGAGGCTGCAAATTGGATGTGAGAACTGACCAAAGCACCGTGGTACAGGAGGCCATTCAAGTGGAGGGAGTATGGGAATTTATTGGTAGTTGAAGATTGTAGAGTGAGGGAAATAGACCTGGTGCTCTGAGGCCAAAAGCAAGTGTCCAGTAGGTTGTGTCGTCTGCCCGGTTCCAGGAAAGAGGGTTTGAATTAGGAGTATGAGCAGCTAGTGGCTGAATTAAAAAGAACTATCGCAGTAATATTCAGTGGATTATTACCTGAGCAATGTGCAAATTAACATAAGGTAAATAAGAATAGAGGGATGACTGCATGGCTCAAAGACTGGTCTTGGGGAAATTATGTTTCAATTCAAGAGGCACTGGCACCAGTTCTGGGGAAAGTAGGAGCTGTGTCATTGGGGATGGTCGTCACTTGAACTGTGCTGGGTCTAGTGTTGCAGTGAGTCGCACAGCTAGGGCGGTAGAGAACGCCTTAAACTAAATAGCGAGGGAACGAAATCATGTGAGAGGAATTGGGGCTAATCAAAGGGATACAAGTTAACAGAGCAGGTCAAAAATTTGGGACACGAGAGTGGCAGGAAGGAGCAGAGAGTAACTGCCCATCACTAATTACCCTCGGGAAGGTCGTGGTGAGCTGCATTCTTGAACCACAGTCCTGCTTGGGAGGAATTTGAAGGATTTTGACCAGGAACCGTGATATATTTCGATGTCAGGATGGTGCGTGGCTTGGAGGGGAGCTTGAAGATGGTGGTGTTCGTATGCACTTTCTGCTCTTGTCCTTACAGGTGGTAGAGGTTGAGAGTTTGGAAGGTGCTGTCGAAGGAGCTTGAAGTACATCTTGTAGATGGGGCACACTGCTGCCACTCTGCATTGGTGGTGAAGGGAGTGTATGCTGGAGTGTATGCTGTAGCTGATGGATGGGTACTAATCAAGCAGACTGCTTTGTCCTCAATGATGTGAAGCTTCTTGAGTGTTGATGAAGCTGTACTCACCCAGGTGAGTGGAGAGTATTCCATTACATGCCTGACTTGTGCCGTATATGTGGACAGGCGGATGGCGGGGGGCGTGGCAGTCAGGAGGTCAGTTACTCACTGGAGAATTTGAAACCTCTAACCTGCTCTTCTCGCCACAGTATGTATGTGGCTGGTCCCGTTCAGTTTCTGGTTAACGATAACCCCCAGGATAATGATAATGTGGGATTCAACAATGGTGATGCCAGGCCGTGCTCAGCAATGGCGGTGTCTGGTACAATGTCTGTAAGATACATCCTTAATTAACAGCTGCCACATTACCTATTCCTAGCTTCCAGTCCTTTCTAAGATGTCAAATACCCTTCAATAGGGGAGGCAGTGGTGGAGTGGTAATGGCACGAGACTAGTAATCCGGAGGCTGTGAGAGCAACTATGTCAGGCTGTTGCTTGACTAGTCTGTGAAACAGCTCTCCCAATTTTGGCACTGGCCTCCAGATTTTAGTAAGGAGGACTTTGAAAGGTCGACAGGGCCATTGTTGTTTCTGATGCCTTGTTCAATACTGGGTCATCCGTCTGGCTTCAATCCCTTTTATAGACTTTGCAGAAGTTTGATAAACTGAATGGCCTGCCCGGCTTTCCCACAGGGAAGTTAAGAGTCAACTATATTGCTGTGTGTCTGGAGTAACACCTATGTCAGACCAGTAAGCGCAACAGATTTTCTTCTCTAAAAGACACTAGTGAAACAGATGGGTATTTCTGACAATCAACAAAAGTTTCATAGTTGTTATTATTAAGACCAACATTTAATTCCAGATTTATTAACTGAATTTAAATTCCACAATTTGAAGCCATGTCCCCAGAGCATTAACTTGGGCCTCCTGACTTACTAGCCTGGTGACATTAATACTCCACCAGTGCTGAAGGATATTTGATATTTTACAAGAGGATTGGAAGCTAGGTACAGCGCTTTTCTTATTTGTTCATGGGATGTGAGAGTCAGGGCTGTGCCAGCATTGATTGCCCATCCCTGAGGGCATTTGAAAGTCAACCACATTGCTCTGGGTCTGGAATCACAGGTTGGCCAGACCAGGTAAGCATGGCAGGTTTCCTTCCCAAAAGGACTTCCGTGAAACGGATGGGTTTTTATGACAATTGATAATGTTTCATGGTCGTCATGAGACTTTCAATTCCAGATTTTTTATTGAATTCAAATTCCACTCTGGTGGGATTCAATACCAGGTCCCCAAAGCATTACCCTGGGCCTCTGCATTACTAGTCCAGTGAAAATACCACCTCGTCACTGCCAAAAGTGATGTTAATTAAGGATGCCATTAGTACCGTAGTGAGAGATGACGTTAGCTTGAAGAGCAAAGTAGAATCAGTTTGGTAGACATAAAATATAGTAACGTGAAGAGGTCATTTATGGGAGTAGTTTATAGGCTCACGAACAGTAGTCACACGGAAGGACAGAGTTGTCTGGGGGAACTAAATGGGCATGTAAGAAAGTACCGCAATAATCATTGGTGACTTTAATCGACATGTAGATTGGAAAAGATAGCCTGCAAAATAACTCAAGAGGGTGTATTCAGGTCAATTTCAAAGAGCAGTACCTTCTGGAGCCAACCAAGGAACAGTATATTTCAGTGTGGTAATGTACAATGAGAATGGGTAAATCAATAACCTTATGGTAAAAGGGCATCTAGGTCAGTGTTCTTCAAGCTTTTTTTCCGGACACCCATTTTTACCAACCTGCCAACCTTCGGGACCCACGCCGGCCGACCTTCGCGACCCACACCGGTCGACCTTCGCGACCCACGCCGGCCGACCTTCGCGACCCACGCCGGCCGACCTTCGCGACCCACCATTTTCTCTTACCTTATCTTGTTTGCTGCTGACAAAAATGGAGGAAGTGGCTTTGGGCCCCTTTGGCCCTCGTACACGCTCTTCCAATGGAACCTGCTGGATGAAGGTGAAGCCTTCCGGTGTCGGAAAGTATGGAGTCTCCACCTGTCCAAAGTTCTGCATTTTTTTCCTGTAAAATTTTACAAAATAAAACCCCCCCCGAACTTGTAAAAAAATAAAATAAAATAAATGAAAAAAAATAAAAATTAAATGAATAAAATCAATGAATAAAATGAATAAAGCCCCCCCGAACTTGTAAAACAAAAAGCTGCGACCGTTTAAAAAAAAAGCGGCCGCACTGCGCGTGCGTGCCCGATCATAGGCGCGCATGCGCATAGTTTTGCACATGCGCGCCGATGATCGGGCATGCATGCGCAGTGCGGCCGCATTTTTTTTTACATGTTCGTGACCATTTTGAAGGCCACTCGCAGCCGGTGTTATTAACAGCCGGCTGCTGCGGCTGTTGCGCGCAGATTTGCGCGATCGGGAGCGCCGCGACGGACGGCTCAGTGACCCTCCCGACACCCGCCCGCGACCCATCCGCGTGTCGCACCCCCGAGTTTGCCTGATCTAGGTGATAGTGATCGTAGCATGATACAATTTCATGTTTGATTTGAAGGGGCGGGGGAAAGTGTGCGACTAATACTTTGAACCTGAACAATTCTACCTCCATCTTGGATAGGCTCTGTTCAGGGTGAAATCATAGGAGGTAGAATTGGAAGGGGATGATGGTGGATGGTAGAGTGGAGTGGAGGCGCAAGCCTCCGGAAAGGTGAGTAACATGGAATGTACGGGATCTGAACAGGCCGGCAAAGAGGTCTCGTGTCTTTGTGCACTTCAGGAGCTTGAAGGCAGAGGCGATCTTTCTTCAGGGGATGCACCTTCTGGTGAAGGATCAGGTCAGGTTGAGAAAGGGATGGGTGTATCAGGTATTTCACTTGGCGTTTGTTTCAAAGTCACGGGGTTTAGCTATCTTGCTGATAAAAAGGACGGGGTTTGTAGGGGCCAAGGAAGCGCGGGACCTGGGTGGGAGGTGTGTGATAGTGAGTGGGGTGTTGGAGGGGATTCCTGTCGTGCTAGTGAACGTTTACATGCCAAATTGGGATGACGTGGGGTTTGTGAACGGGTTGCTGGGAGCGATTCCGGACTGAGACACGCATCAATTGATTATGAGGATGATTTTAACTGTGTGCTGGAACTGAGGGTGGATAGGTCGAGCCCTAAGTCAAAGGGAAGATTGTAGATGTAGAAGGGGGCAGCACGGTGGGACAGTGGTGGCACTGCAGTCTCACGGCGCCGAGGTCCCAGTTTCGATCCTGGCTCTGCGTCACTGCCGTGTGGAGTTTGCACATTCTCCCCGTGTTTGCATGGGTTTCACCCCCACAACCCAAAGATGTGCAAGGTAGGTGGATTGAACATGCTAAATTGCCCCTTAATTGGAAAAAATGAATTGGGTACTCTAAATTTATTAAAAATAAAAGAAGATGTAGAAGGAGCTGGGAGGGTTTATGGAAAGGATGGGAATGGTGGATCCGTGGAGGTTAAGGAATCCGGGGAGAGGGACTAGCCCTTCTCCTCGCACGTGTACAAGGTATACTTTAGAATTGACTTTTTCGTAGTGAGCTGAGCAGTGTTGGTGAGGGTGGTGAGGGCGGAGTATGCGGGAATTGTGATCTCAGACTACGCGCTGCACTGGCTGGAGGTCAGGCTTAGTTCGAGGCTGGGATGGAGGTTGAATCAGGGCTTTTGGCGGACAAGGGGTTCTGTGAGAAGGTGCGGTCGGTGATCAGAGACGAGTGGGGTTGAATCAACGTCGGGAAGTTTTGGTGGGCACATTTTGGGAGGTGCTGAAGGCGATGGTTCAGGGGGAGCTTATCTCGTTCAAAGCGCACAGAGACAGAAGGAGGAGGAGGAGTATGGACAGTTGTTGGACGATATAGTCAAGTTGGACAGGAAATATTCGAATGCCCCCACCAAGGAGAGGTAGGCGAAGAGAAAGAGGTTACAGGGGCAATTTGATAGGTTGACAACGGGGAAGGCGGTGGGGTAGCTACAGAGGGTGAGTGGGGTGCATTCTGAATGTGGAGAGAAGGCGAGCCATATCCTAGCCCATCAGCTACAGAGGCAGGCCGTGCTCAGGGAAATTCCGAGAGTACGGACGGGGAAGTGGGAGGTAGTTGGAAGCGGGGAAGATTAACAAGGCGTTTGGGGAATATTACGAGAAGTTATATAGGGCCGAGCCGGGTCGTGAGGAAGGAATATGGGGCAGTTTTTGGATGAGCTGGAATACCAAAGGCTGGATGAGGAGAGGAGGCAGGCGCTGGAGGAGCCGTTAGAGCTGAGAGAGGTGATGAATAGCAAAAAAGGGATGAAGTCAGGTAAGGCCTCAGGCCGGACGACTACCCAGCAGAGTCCTATAAGGAGCTTGCAATGGAGTTGGCACGACATTTGTTGGGGATGTTTAAGGAGGTGCTGGAAAAGGGGAAGCTACCGGAGACACTGACCGAGGCTTCGAGCATGCCAATCCTGAAGAAGGGGAAGGATCTGTTGGAATGAGTGTCATATAGGCCCATTTCACTGTTAAATATGGATGCAAAAGTGTGGGGCAAATTGTGTGTGTGTGTTTGTGGGGAGGGTTGGGGGGAGCTGGTAGGATGGAAGGATGCATTCCGTGGGTTGTCGCAGAGGACCAAAAAGATTTTCTAAAGGGCAGGCAGCTTTGCAGTACCATCAGGCGGTAACATAATTAAACGTGATCATGACCCGTCGAAGGGGCGGATGCCAGAGTTGGTGGTCTCTATGGACGCAGAGAAGGGTTTTGATTGGGTGGAGTGGCGGTCTGCTTGAGATTTTGGGAGGGTTTTGGTTTGGCCCGAAGTTTGTGGCATGTTGTATATGGTGGCGTGTGTATGGACAAATGAGATGAGTTCACGGAACTTTGGTTGCACAGGGGAATGAAGCAAGGGTGTCCGCTGTCGCCAATTAGAACAAAGTGATGCAGTTTAAGAAGGAGTCTCCCTATTAAGACAGAGATGAGAAGCTTTACATTTCTCTCTCAGAGGATCATTAGTCTATGGAATTATTTTCCCAAGAAAGCAATGGGGCTGGGCCATTCAATTTATTCAATGCTGGGTCATTAAGAGGTTGAGACCACAACCAGATCAGCCGCGATCCTATCAAATGGTGCAGCAGGTTCAGGGGGATAATGGCCTTCTTCTGCTCCCAAGACCGATGTTCCTATGTTTTAGACACATTTATTAAATAGCTTGTTCAGAACCAAGATGTAAATTCCAAGTTGCATTTATCATGGGAACAAAAGACAAAACCTTTCAAGCAGTTTTCTTGAAAAATATTTCCCAGCAGCCGTTCCTATAAAAGACACTTTATCTGTAGCAATAGCAGTAAGACAGGATATGTGTAACACAGAAGAAGAGTAAAACAAGGCTAAAAATTTGTAGCCCTTGTTTTTGGACACAGATGCTGTACCGCATAATTTTCCCAACCCATAAATCTGATGCGGCAGGACAGAATCCTTGTGTTGCCTCCTCATTGCAGGATTGTAGCATTCAGCCAAATGTGACCCACACTGCTGGCTGGCTGAATGTTTAACAGGAGGCCAAGCAGTGTGCACCCTATAAATGTAGCCTGCCTCTCTTAAAGGGGAGCTGTACTCATTAGAAAGAAACTGTTGCTAACTGTCTCTACATGGAATGGGTGGAAGAAAGTGCATCCCAAATGGAATAACAGGGAAGCGAAAAAGGATCTTCGGTTCATGAATGTGGCACAGGAGGCTTAGTGACAGGTATTGTTAGAACACAGGCCACGTTTCCACAGGGAGCCGGGTCACCCTCAAAGAAAATGCTCCAAAGGGAATGGGTATATGAGGCAAAGGAACACAGAGTCTGGTCCGAAGGACCTACCTAGCACCAATGCCGCAAGAAGTTCAATGGCCTCAAGAGGGTGGTCAAAGCCTGTGAATGCATTTTCAAAAGATATCTCCTGCTGATTGTACCATCAGTGTTTCACACTTCATAATGCACTACAGCTCGATCACTCACCAATCAGCATTCGGAACCCTGTCTAACATTCAGGGAACCAGAGTATAAGCAGGCGCTCACAGTTGGTCTGTCCGGAATGGTGGGGTCCTGGATGCCTCTTTCTTACCATCTCCTGTTTCTGCTTATTTAGTTTCACAAATACTTGCAGGCTTAAGTGGATATTCTTGTGCTACTAATTGACAAAAATAATCTTTTGACTTAGGCTGGCATTAAACAAGGTGGCTACATTCCAATTGTCATACTCCTCAACAGTGGGGTTCAGTTCATCTCAGACTGCTTCGCTCTTATCTGCTTCAAGGTTTCTTTAATTTAAATTTTCATTGTTTCAGTGTTAATTGGTTGTTTTCCTCCAAGGTTATTTATGAGAAGAATTTTCCAATTACGACAATCAACTGTCCTTGTCTAATAGCTCAAAGGTGTCGTTCATGCGTTTTTACGTCATCACATTTTGCATATTAAGCGCAGAAACGAGTATTTGTTCTCATGGTTACTTATTATTACAGTTGCATTTGCCATGGTATTAAGTAATACGATAAAGCAAACACGAAAATAAATATGGAATATGAAGAAAGAACTTAACCTTATACAGGATGTTTCATGACCCCAGGACCATAGAAAGCACTTTGGAGTCAATGATGCACTTCTGTCAAGTCTCTGGAGTGGAACTTGTTCCCAAACCATCTGATTCAATATATTTTGATAATATGAAGTGCAATTGTACGTGAGAGTTCTTTGTGAATACAATTTATTGCTTCATATTCTTCAATTCTTTGTACTTTTCCTGCAGGGGCCTGGGGATTTTGCAATGGATGACAGACTTCCGACTTTGTCTGCATTCAATGTACAACAAGCAAGAGTATGCAAACCACCCGCCCACTGTTTTCTCAGGAACTCTACATAACATATTAATGTAGAAGTATCCATGTGAGGCTGTAAACAATGCAAAGAACTACTGAAAATGTCAGTAGCAAACATACCATTAAGTTAATTTGAAAATATTTATTAGCACCATGGGATTCCAGGAATTAAACCCACAACTGAGATGAAAAACGTACAAGCTGCCTGAGGCATCTTGGAAGTGCCTCCCTGTTTCCTCACCCTTTTTGTTTAAGATGATGATTTCCATTTGAGAATTAGATACAGGGCTGAATTTTCCACTGGGATCAGGGTCCACTTCCCCAGCATAAAAGTCAGTCTCGAGCCTATTTATTCATAGTCAGCTCTCCCTACTGCCACCGAGTGGCTGTCAGGTCTTTAAACGGCTTGAAGCAGGCCTTTTTCCCCCATCTGAGGAGGAAGTCCCAATCAAATGGTCAGCAGATGCCTTGTCCCCAGCAGTGCCAGCAGTCCTGGTAGCAACTGCTGGGATACCAGACAATCTCTGAAGATGAACAGCATGTAGCTAGGACTTAGAGGTAAGTCCGAGGTCTCAACAGGGTCAGGGTGGTAGGAGTGGGGAATTAAGTAATTTTTGGGGGTGAGAGCCTGGCCACGCAATCTGGTTTTACTGCTAGCCGGCCAGTTAAAGGCTTCAATTGGCCAGTGGGCCATGCGATACTTCCCCCGCCATGGGTGGAAAACCTGTGTTGTCAGAGGTGGTGAGCACAGCATGGTTGTCATCATGCCCAATTTTTGTGGCACACTACACTGTCATAATATACACCAGTACATCATGGTGCAGATACACACACACTGATGGACACACAACACCACAGCCAATCACCAGTTAGAGCACACTCACTATAAAGACAGGGGACATCAGAGTTCCCGCTCATTCGAGATGCAGCCTCCTAGAAGGACAGAGCTTACAGCACAGATCTTCACCATGTGCTGAGTGCATAGACTGGTTAGGACAGGCATAGGTCTTTAGTTTAATCTAACATTGTGTTAACCCACAGTGAAAGTATGTTCAACAGTATCTAACTTAATAAAATAGTGTTGCACTATTTTAAGTGTTGGTGGCCTGTATGTGTTCCACGGATCCAGAGCACCCAACACATCATGATACCAGGTGTTGAGGGATATTAGAACTTCTTAGACCTACCTGCAAGTGATCTGCCTTCCGCCAGCATACAGTCATCCTGCAAAATGGACAGCGTCCGCCCGCCGCCGCTCCGCATCACCGGTAACCTAGGGGCCAACTGGAAGATATTCAAACAACGCTTCCAGCTCTACCTTGAAGCCACAGAGCGGTAAGATGCCTCAGGCACCAGGAAGATCGCTCTCTTCCTATCCATGGCTGGGGAACATGCCATCCACATTTTCAATTCTCTCACCTTTGCTGATGATGAAGATAAATCAAAATTCAAGACGGTCCTCCTCAAGTTTGACACTCACTGCAACATAGAGGTGAATGAAAGTTTTGAGCGCTATGTATTCCAACAGCGTTTGCAGGGTAAGGATGAACCTTTCCAGTCCTTTCTCACCCACTTCTGCATCGTTGTGCAGTCCTGTAATTACGGGCCCACCTCCGACTCCATGATACGCGACCAGATCATTTTCGGTGTTCAGTCGGACCCCCTATGCCAGCAGCTCCTCAAGGTAAAGCGGTTCACCCTGGCGACTGCCGTCGAGACCTGCGTGCTACACGAACACGCCACTAGACGGTATTCCCACATCCAAGCGGCTGAAACAGCACGGCAAGGTCTCCACGAGGCAGAACGGGTCCAAGCAATCGAGCAACTCCAGGGCCTCAGCCTGGATGAGGGCGGCCATTTCGCGCGCTTTTCGCGGACTCCAGCGCTTGTGCGCACTGAACGAGGGGACGTCGACGTCGACTAACGTACTGCGCAGGCGCGCACCACGCACGACCGCACCGAGCATGCGCGGTGGCGCAAAGAGCGTACTGACGCTACAACGTGCGGCAACTGTGGCTCCGCCCACTTAAAGCGGCAATGCCCTGCCAAATCCCGACGATGCCTGAGATGTGGCAAACTTGGCCACTATGCTGCTTTATGCAGATCAGCTCAGCCTGCCAACTCATATCGCTCCAGCCAGCCTCGCAGGAATGTCTGGGCCATTCAACCCACGGTCACCGGGTCCAATGCGGACCTACTACCCGATATTGACACCGAGGAGCCGAAGGCGCCTTTTCGAGTCGGTATCGTTACAAAAAACAGGGTGTCCCCGAAGTAAAGAATCCAGCCTCTATCGGTATACAGCATTGATCCGGACGATGAGTGGTGTGCCACCCTGGTGGTCAACCGGTCCCAAATACGATTCCGCCTGGACACTGGTGCCTCCGCCAATCTCATTGCGCGGTCTGACCTCCAAAGCCTTTGTGTCAAACCAGCCATCCTCCCATCAGCCTGCCAGCTATTAGATTATAATGGCAATGCCATTGCTGCCAGCGGCTCGTGCCAACTTGAAGTGACAGGTCACGGTTTTTATTAAAACCGAATGCCACGCCTGTGGTGCACGCACCTCGCAGTGTCCCAGCACCCCTTAAGGAACGCCTCAAGCAGCAGCTGCAGGACCTCCAGAACCAAGGAGTGATTTCCAAAGTCACGGAACTGACCGACTGGATCAGTTCCATGGGATGTGTATAAAAGCCTTCCGGCGATTTGAGAATTTGTATTGATCCCAAGGATCTAAATCGCAATATCATCAGGGAGCATTATCCAATTCCCAAGTGCGAAGAGCTCACAAGTGAGATGGCTCGCGCCAAGCTCTTCACCAAACTCAACGCCTCAAAAGGATTCTGGCAAATCCAGCTCGATAAATCCAGTAGGAAACTTTGCACATTTAATACCCTCTTTGGCAGATATTGTTACAACAGGATGCCGTTTGGGATCATATCTGCATCAGAAGGCATTGAAGGTGTTCGAGTCTATGTCGATGACCTAATCATTTGGTCCACCACCCCGCAGGAGCATGTTAGTCGCCTCCAGCACATATTCAGATGTATACATGAGCATGGCCTCCGCCTCAACGGGGCCAAATGCTCTTTTGGTCAGACGGAACTCAAGTTCCTCATGGACCACATCTCCCAATTGGGTGTGCAGCCGGACGCGGACAAGGTAGCTGCCATCACAGCTATGAAAACACCAGAGGACAAGAAGGCGGTCCTCCGATTTCTGGGCATGGTCAATTTTTTAGGGAAATTTATCCCTAACCTCGCCTCTCATACCACGGCTCTCAGGAACCTAATCAGGAAGACGACAGATTTCCAATGAGCCCACGAGCGCGAATGGAGAGAACTCAAAACAAAACTGACCACGGCCCCGGTCT
This sequence comes from Scyliorhinus torazame, assembly GCF_047496885.1. Taxonomy (NCBI): domain Eukaryota; kingdom Metazoa; phylum Chordata; class Chondrichthyes; order Carcharhiniformes; family Scyliorhinidae; genus Scyliorhinus; species Scyliorhinus torazame. Next base: position 115,715,063 of record NC_092722.1, on the reverse strand, counting down.
TAGCTTTCTTTGATCCAGCAAAGGAGACCAAAATTTCGACTGATGCCAGTCAATTCGGCATTGGGGCAGTGCTCCTTCAACATGATGAGGCCTCATCATGGGCCCCTGTTGCATATGCATCACGTGCAATGACCCCCATGGAGCAGCGCTGCGCGCAGATAGAAAAGGAGTGCCTGGGCCTTCTGACCAGTGTGGTTAAGTTTCACGATTATGTCTACAGACTTCCTCAATTCACCGTCGAGACCGACCATCGCCCGCTGGTCAATATAATACAGAAAGACTTGAACGACATGACGCCTCGCCTCACCTTCTCAAGCTCCGGCGATATGACTTCCAGCTGGTCTTCACCCCAGGCAAAGACCTCATCATTGCTGACGCTCTCTCCAGGGCAGTCAACACTTCATGTGACCCAGCGGGATTTGTCTGCCAGGTTGACGCCCATGTGGCATCCGCGGCCTCCAATCTACCTGCCATGGATGAACGCCTCGTCCAAATTCACCGCGAGACGGCGGCTGACCCCTTGCTGCAGCGTGTCATGCGCCACCTAATGGACGGGTGGCTCAAGGGCCAATACCCTCAGTTCTATAATGTCAGAGATGATCTGGCGGTAGTAGACGGGGTTCTTCTAAAACTGGACCGCATTGTTATCCCGCATAGCATGCGCCAACTTGTCCTGGAACAACTACACGAGGGCCACCTTGGTATGGAAAAGTGACGCCGACGGGCCCGAGAGGCAGTGTACTGGCCCGGCATTAATGAGGACATAGCCAACACAGTGCTCAACTGCCCCACTTGTCAGCGCTTCCAGCTGGCCCAACCACGAGAGACCCTGCAGCCCCATGAGTTGGTCACGTCACCATGGACCAAGGTGGGCATCGACCTGTTCCACGTGCTGGGTAGAGACTATGTTCTGATTGTGGACTACTTTTCGAATTACCCAGAGGTGATACGGTTGCTCGACATCACCTCGTCTGCAGTCATTCGTGCATGTAAAGAAACCTTTGCTCGACACGGCATCCCGCTCACGATTATGTCGGACAATGGCCCCTGCTTCGCCAGCCAGGAATGGTCCAACTTTGCCAGGCGGTACAATTTTGCCCATGTGACATAGAGTCCCCTGTGCCCCCAATCCAATGGCAAAGCGGAGAAGGGAGTGCATATGCAAGGCTGCCGATGCTGGGTCCGATTTCTACCTTGCCTTGCTGGCCTATCACTCCGCCCCACTGTCCACTGGCCTGTCGCCAGCCCAGTTACTCATGGGTCATACCCTGAGGACAACACTGCCGTCCATCCATGTCCCAGACCTCAACCACGTTCCGGTCCTTCGCCGGATGCAGCTGAATCGTGCACAGCACAAGGCGGCTCATGACTCCCGTGCAGCTGATCTCCCTGCTCTGGCTCCAGATGACAACATCCGCGTCCATCTTCCGGATGGTGGCTGGTCTGCAACCGCTGTTGTCCTTCGGTAGGTGGCCTCCCACTCATTCCTGGTTCGTCTATCGGATGGCTCTATTCTGCGCCGCAATCGACGCGTCCTTCCTCTCGTTCCATGCTCGCCACGTGATCCTCCACTGTCGCCTCGCCCTTCTGCTGACATTGCCACGGACGATGCAGAGCTCCCTGTCACTCTGCATCCCCCTGACTCTGACGCAGTCCAGCCCACTCTTGATCCGGCGGCTCTCGACCCACCGTTGAGGCGGTCAACCAGGATTCATCGCCCACCTCAGAGACTTAATTTATGAACTTTGCGGACTTATAGACTCTCTGAATTGTTTTGTTGCTTTGTTTGATCGTTTCCCTGGTTTGTATATAGTGTTGATCTCGTTATTCTTGTTGCATACTGCTTCTCTGCACCAGGCACCTTCCCATGTAAACAGCTTAGTTCTCATGTATGTAGTCCTGTAGTCTGCATCCCACATGTAGTTAGGAACATTCTCACCATACATTATTTATTGCCACACACATACATTCTTTTATAAATGAGGGATGTCATAATATACACCAGTATATCATGGTGCAGATACACACACATTGATGGACACACAGCAAGGCCAATCAACACACACAACACCACAGCCAATTATCAGTTAGAGCACACTCACTATAAAGACAGGGGGCATCAGAGTTCCCGCTCATTCGGGATGCAGCCTCTCAGTAGGACAGAGCTTACAGCTTACAGCACAGATCGTCACCATGTGCTGAGTGCATAGACTGGTTAGGACAGGCATAGGTCTTCAGTTTAATCTAACATCGGGTTAACCCACAGTGAAAGTATGTTGAATAGTTTCTAACTTAATAAAATAGTGTTGTACTATTTTAAGTGTTGGTGGCCTGTATGTGTTCCACGGATCCAGAGCACCCAACACATCATGCACAAAGTGGTTTTACTTTCTCTTTTCTAACCGCAGAAAACATTGTTGACGTGGTCAGCAGCTGTCAGTCATAACTAGAATGTATATAAACATTGTCCTTAGGATCAATGGAGGGTACTTCAAATGCATTAAAGTGTGAAGGTGACGATAAATAAACAAACATCCTGGCAGCTGTGTTTAAACCATTAAACTATCAAACAAAGGCAAGTTAAAGGCACTGCATTGTGAAATTGAAAGAATTATTTGTATTTCAAAGGATCTCAGGGAATTTTAAGCCTTTTTAAGTGTTGTGGACTTTCTAGGAAGGCTCTGACATTTCAAAAAACAGCAGGTTGAAAAGCATAGGGCTGTGGGAGCAGATGTGAGGAAAGGGAAAGTGTTCCTGTCTTGCTTCTTCACAGAAATGTCTGGTCTGCTCATCAGCTATCACGCAGCAGAATTCATAGTGAGAAGGCAATTTGAGAGTTTAAACAGATCAGACAGGATGAAAACCTTGAAAAGAGCGCCGTCTGAGATCACCATAGTAAGAGTGATTGTCAGTTTGCCCACAGCTGGAAGGAGCATTTCAGACAGGGGAGAGTGCTGGGTTCTATCTCTTAGCCAGCACCCAAGCTCACCCAACCCCCAAGACCATTGTGGGACTCTCCCTGGCATTGGCAGAGGGAGACACGAGCAATGGGCTGACACTTTGACCTCACTGAGGATCCATCGCAACTAGCTAGAAATCACTGCCAGGGTGTCAGCGTCATGGTGTCAGGGGGCAGTGCATCAGTGGCAATTCCAGGGGTCAGGGACTGACGTGGGAGGAACATGCATTGTGGGGGGGTGGGGACGGGGGACGGTCCCTGGACACTAGGGTCAGAATGCCCATTCAAAATTGAGGGCCAGACCCCAGTAACTGCAGGGAAACCGGTGTGTTTGGCACTCTCTATATTTTTGCACAGTCAAGTCATGAGAATACCACCCCTACAAAGCTCCTAGCACAAGTGAGATACAGTCCCGATTCTCCACTGAGGGGGGAGCACTTAGAATCTGGAATGGAAAATCCGGCCAAGGCGTCTGATACTTGAGGCCAATCTGTCCTCTCTTGGATGACCTTCAGTTCCTCCTTGATGCCCTGAGGGAAAGGAGGGTGGTTTTTGTCATGATATGCAGACATGCAGATAATTATAGACAGACAGGTACAGACAGGCAGCTAATGAACACAGAGAACAGGACATGGCCAATGAGCAGGTAGGAGACTCAGGGGTGGTATCTCACTATAAAAAGCACGAGGCACTCACACTCCGCCTCTTTCCACTGATGAACATCTACAGAGTGAGTCAGGGTGTATTTACAGTATCACACCTCCAGCATGTGGCTAAGAGCGAGTCTGGTTCAGTCAGGCAGAGTAACCACACTTAGGTTAGTAGAGAGTCGAACTCATAGAGAAATGTGCTAACTGTGCTACTGGTTCAATAAATCAGATTGAACTAACTTCAACATCTGGAGTATCTTTTGGTTAAAGCTGCATCCAGTTGCAGCCTGTGTTATCCCAGATTACATAACACAAAATGCTACCAGGAGACTGCTTAAGCTAGGTGATTGGCCTCAGTCCATTCTGTGACGACCAGCGAATGTATCCCGGCACCATGGAGAAGATTCAGGCTCCTCACCAGCTCAGGACTTCGGCAGTCTCAGTGCCAACTGGCAGACATTCAAGCAAAAGTTTCTGCTGTACATGAAAGCTTCAGACCTCGTGGGTGCGTCGGATGCAAGGAAGATCGTGCTTCTCCTCTCAACAGCGGCTGATCAAGCCATCAAACTCTACAACTTTTTTCACTTCACCGAAAGCCAGGACAAGACAAAGTTTCAGACCATCCTGGACAAGTTTGACAGTCACTGTGAAGTGGACACTAATGAAATCTTCGAACGCTCCATATTCAAACAGCGTCTACAAGGTAAAGATGAATCTTTCAACTCCTTCTTAACTAACCTCCACCTGCTAGCGCTGTCCTGCAACTTTGGTGATATTGCTGACTCCATGATCAGAGACCAAATCGTTTTTGGAGTTCACTCTGACCCTTTGAGAGAGTAGCTAATGAAAATCAAGCATATGACCCTGCCAGTCGCGATTGAAACATGCACAGTGCATGAGCATGCCAAAAATCGCGATGCCCAGTACAAAGCGGCTGAAAATGAGAAACTTGCCTCCCACGAGGCAGTGTGTGTGCAGGGCATCTCCTGAATGCAGCACCTCAAGCATTGATGAAAGCGGACATTTCGCGCGCTTTTCCCGGGGCCCCACACATGTGCGATGCAAATGGGATAACGAATCGGCCAACACACGCACTGCGCATGTGCGACGACGCGCGGAGCGTCAGGATGCCGACGTCATGACGTACTCGATATGCGGCAACGCCAACTTAAAGAAACAATGCCTTGCAAGAGGCAGGCGATGTTTAAACTGCGGGAAGCCTGGACACTATGCAGCCTTGTGTAGGTCTGCAGCACCAGTCAGGGGCCAATGCACCCAATTCCGACGACGGCGCGTTCAGAGTGTGAAACAACGATTACAGGATTCTGATCCTGGCAGCACAACGGATCCAGAGGAAGAATGCCTGGACTCCACCTACTGTGTGGGCATCATTACCAAATGTGAATATGCCAGATCCAACTCATCACAAATTCAATCCATCCTCGCTGTAGATTCTGCGGACGAATGGCGTGCGGTGATGCAGGTCAACCACTGCTCCATCCAGTTTAAGCTGGACACAGGTGCTTCTGCCAACCTCCTCTCACAGGCAGATTTCAAGCGCATCAAGAAGCCCCCCAAGGTCCTTCCGGCAGCCTGCAGGCTCCTGGACTACAACAGAAATGCCATCACGGCACTGGGATCCTGCCATCTACTCGTCTCCAACCGGAGCAGCCATGCACGGTTACGTTTTGAAATTGTCAAGCCAGACAGGGCATCCCTACTGGGCGCGCAGGCCTGCAAGCAGCTGAAACTTGTGCAGCGGGTTTACACAATGACATCCTCGAATGTGGATTTTCAGGCCGGCATTGACGACATCCTTGCTCAGTATCCGGATGTGTTCGATGGGATGGGCATGCTGCCATATCGATACAAGATTCTGCTATGACCTGATGCCAAGCCAGTGGTCCACGCACCACGCTGGGTCCTGGCTCTGCTGAGGGAGCGCCTGAAGGCACAGCTCAAGGATCTTTAGCAACAGGGCATCATTTCCAAGGTAACTGAACCGACTGACTGGGTCAGCTCGATGGTATGTGTTAGAAAGCCTTCGGGAGACCTGCGCATCTGCATTGATCCCAAGGATCTCAATAAAAATATAATGCGTGAACACTACCCCATCCTGAAGTGGGAGGAACTCACCAGTGAGATGGCACACGCACGTTTTTTCACCAAGTTAGATGCGTCACATGGATTTTGGCAAATCCAGCTGGATGAGTCCAGCAGAAGACTCTGCACCTTCAACACACCGTTTGGCAGATACTGCTATAATCGCATGCCGTTTGGCTATTGTCTAGGCATCTTCCATCGCATCATGGAGCAGATGATGGAGGGCATTGAAGGGGTTTGTGCGTACGTGGACGACATCATCATATGGTCCACGACCCCTGAAGAGCATGTTTCCCATCTCCAGCAGGTATTCCGCCGTGTCAATACCAATGGCCTGAAGCTGAACAGGTCCAAATGTTGTTTTGGCATGTCGATACTCAAGTTCCTAGGTGACCAGATCTCTCAGCAGGGCGTGCGCCCGGACACAGACAAGGTCAAGGCCATTGAAGCCATGAAGGTCCCTGAAGGCAAGAAGGCGATGTTGCGCTTCCTGGGCATGGTCAATTTTCTGGACAAGTTCATCCCAAACCTTGCCTCACACACCACGGCCCTACGAAACCAGGTAAAAAAGTCCATGAAACCAGGTGAAAAAGGCCACTGCCTTTGAGTGGAAGGCAGCACATCAGGTAGAGTGGTTGGAGCTGAAAGCCAAGCTCACCACTGCACCCATCTTGTCATTTTTCGACCCAGACAGGGAGATGAAGATCTCGACAGATGCAAACCAGGCTGGCATCGGTGTGGTGCTGCTTCAATGCGATGACACTTCATCCTGGGCACCGGTAGCCTACGCATCGAGGGCCATGACGCCCACCGAAACAAGGTATGTGCAAATAGAGAAGGAATGCCTGGGTCTCCTCACTGGCATTCTCAAGTTTCACGACTATGTCTACGGCCTGCCGACATTCACTGTCGAGACGGATCATAGGCCTCTGGTCCACATTATCCACAAGGACCTGAACGACATGACGCCTCGGTTGCAGCGCATCCTCCTCAAACACAGAAGGTACGGCTTTGACTCAGTGTACACGCCTGGCAAGGAGCTCATCATCGCTGATGCATTGTCCCGCTCCATCACATTGCCTCGTGAACCGCTGGAAATCATCCGGCAGATTGAATCACAGGAGCAGCTGTGTGCTAGCACCCTCCCGGCGTCTGATGACAAAGTGGTTCGTATCCGCGAGGAGACAGCCAAAGACCCCCTCTTGCAGCGTGTCATGCACCACCTCGCCAATGGCTGGCAGAAAGGGCAGTGCCCTCAATTTTAGAATATAAAGGATGGTGATTGATGGTATCCTCCTCAAGCTGGACCGGATTGTCATTCCACTCAGTCACCAGAGCTTGGTGCTCTGCCAAATCCATGAGGGACATCTGGGCGTTGAGAAGTGCAGACGCAGAGCCAGGCAGGCTGTCTACTGACCCGGTGTTAGCCAGGACATCTCGAACATGGTCTTCAACTCTGCGACCTGTCAACACTTCCAGCTAGTGCAGAGCAAGGAGACGCTCCAGCAGCATGAAATCGAGACCTCCCATTGGTCCAAGGTTGGCATCGACCTCTTTCGCGTGAATGGTCGTGACTATGTGTTGATTATTGACTATTTCTCCAATTACCCTGAAGTCGTGAAGCTCTCAGACCTCATATCTCGGACCATCATCAAGGCCTGTAAGGAGATGTTCTCCAGGCATGGTATCCCACTCACTGTCCTGAGTGACAATGGCCCGTGCTTCAACAGCCACGTGTCGTCTATGTTTGCCAAGTCATACCATTTCAAACATGTCACTTCCAGCCCACACTATCCGCAGTCCAATGGGAAGGTTGAAAAAGGGGTGCACATTGTGAAACAGCTCATCTGCAAGGCCGCGGATTCTGCTTCTGACATCTACCTCGCGCTGCTTGCATACAGGGCGACCCCACTGTCCACTGGCATGTCGCCGGCTCAACTCCTAATGAACAGGGACCTGTGGACGACACTTCCAGCCATACATTTGCCCAACCTGGATCACCTCCCGGTGATGCAGAAGGTGCAGCAGCTCCGAAACCAGCGTAAGCAGGGCTATGATGCTCATGCCACCAATTTGCCCATGTTATCCCCGGCAGACACCGTCAGGATCAAGCTACTGGATGCTGGCTGGGCTGCTCCAGCTGTCGTTGTTCGACAGGCTGCGCCCCGCTCGTATATTGTACGTATGGCTGATGGTTCTGTTGTGCGACAAAACAGACGGGCACTGTGAAAAGTTGCCTGCCCGCAACCACCTTCTTCTCCATTTCCGTCCGTTGTTTTGCCACCTCCTGATACCTCGAACTACGAGGCTACCAGTCAGGCTTCCATCCCGCCTGTCAAGGCGCCGTCGTCCCCACCACCACCTCTCCGGCGGTCAACAAGGATCAGACGCAAGCCCCAGAGACTAGACTTATGGGCATTTGTTTTGTTTGCTATGTTCTGTTTTCTCACATTAGACAGCTGTCTTCACATGTAAATACGTTCACATATGCCTCCACTTGTAAATATGTTAATATATGCCACCACATGTAAGTACGTTCCCATATGCCAACAAATCATTTTAAAAAGATAGATGTCATGATATGCAGACATGCAGATAATGGTATACAGAAAGGCACAGACAGGCAACTAATGAGAACAGGACATGACCAATGAGCAGGCAGGACACTCAGGGATGGTATCTCACTATAAAAGGCACGAGGCACTCACAAACCGCCTCCTTCCACTGATGAACATCTACAGTGAGTCAGGGTGTATGTTCAGTATCATGGCTAAGAACTAGTCTGCTTCAGTCAGACAGAGTAACCACACTTAGGTGAGCAGGGAGTCGAACTCATAGAGAACTGTGCTATTGGTTCAATAAATCAAATTGAACTAACTTCAAGGTCTGGAGTATCTTTTGGTGAAAGCTGCATCCAGTTGCAGCCTGTGTTATACCAGAGTACATAACACAACAGTTTTCATCTCAAAGAGTGACAACAGAAGGGGAACTGGTGGTGTAGTGGTAATGTTACTGGGAAAGTAATCCAAAGCTCATGCTTTGAGACATGGATTCAAATTCCACCAAGACAGTTGGTGAAATTTAAATTCAATTAATAAATCTGAAATCGAAAGATAAACTTAGTATCGATGACTATGAAACTACCATTCATTGTTGTGAAAACTCATGTTCGCAATTGTCAATGCTGATAGATGCTGGTATGGCAACATTTTGGACCATGGCATTTGTCTCCTTGATGGTCAAATCAAACATTTCACAGACATGAGTGTCTGCCCTTTTGCCACAATAGGTGTTCCTTGGTATGGTAGTTCATCAACATTAAATGTTAACTCATTTTTACTTCAAAGATGCGACCTGACCAGACCTGCTGAGTAGTTTCCAGCATTGTCATACTTCCACCATCCATTGTTTAGCACAGGGCTAAATCGCTGGCTTTGAAAGCAGACCAAGGCAGGCCAGCAGCATGGTTCAATTCCCGTAACAGCCTCCCCGAACAGGCGCCGGAATGTGGCGACTAGGGGCTTTTCACAGTAACTTCATTTGAAGTCTACTTGTGACAATAAGCGATTTTCATTTTCATTTCATTTCATTTTCTCAGGCTCCTTTTCTGGTCATCCTCCTGCCGCCGAATGTCCTTGTAGAATTTTGTCCCTTCAATCAGGAGGTTCCTCCACGTAGGTCTCTTCTGAGAAAAGGTCTTCCATGTATTGATGTCTATGTTGCATTTCTAGAGGTAAGCCTTCAAGGTATCTGTGAAGCGCTTCCTTTCCATTGCACAAAATCAACAATGATGAGTTTTAATTTTGATGACTGAATTGTAAATGATTTCTAACAGAGATACTTTGCTTAACACTTTAAAGGAAGGTTAATCATAACATCAAAGATAAAAATATAATGCTAATGCTGGAAACTAAAATTAAAAATAAACATCAGGTGCATTGCACCTGCAATCACAGCAGGTGAGTCATCAATTTTTTCCAATAAAGCCTAATGAAGAATTTATTTTATTCTGAGGAAAAGATCACCTGAAACATTAGTCAATCTTTTTCACTGATACTGATGCCGAGTATTTTCAACACCCTTTGTTTTCAATTAATGGTAATAAATATAGCATAATGGTTACAAATAGCATCTACTGCTTACCACTTATATCCTACTGATACAGGATGACTCTAGTAAATAAGCTGTCATGTGACATACTTCCATGGTATGTGCTATATCCATTTTTGATTAAAGGCAAAATCAAAATAACTCATCATGCAGTCTGTTCTCAGCACCAGAGACCAAAAATTCTTCACTCATTCATTTCGCACTTGGCAATAACATAAATCATTGCCATTTTGTGATCATCTGAGGGTAACCCTAACCCATGAGAGTTCGACTGCTGGTATCACGCAACGATTTGATAATGTCAGTAACAACTGCATTTGGCTGCAGGGAGAATCCAAAGAAACATGTTTACATCTGATTTGCATATTCAATTTATGATATACGAACACAATATTTAGTTTAGTGAGTGACTGCTATTTGGGACTTTTGAGTGTTAAGACTTCATTGACTTTAGAATCATGTGTAATACTCTTTAGCAGCACAGTTAATTCTGTATGATCAGTTATTTCAGTATAACCACAAAGTCTCTCTAAAGAGGTAGATACCGTGCTAAATGATATCGATTACTGTACACATGAACGTACAAAATATGAGCAGAAGTAGGCCATTCGGCCCCTCGAACCTGTTCCTCCATTCAATAAAATCATGGTTGAATTGCTTGTGTTTCAAGTTGCACATTCCCCATCTGTCCCCAGTAACCTTTGATTCCCTTGCTGAAAAAGAATCTGTCTACATCCCCTTAAAGATGTTCAGTGACTCCGCCTCCACCGCTTTCTGAGGCAGGGAATTCCAAAGTTGCACAACCCTCAGAGAAAAATATTCTCCTCATCTCTGCCCTAAAATGACAACATTGATTTTAAAACTGTGTCCACATTATCAAGACCGATCAGGATCTTGTATACTTCAACCAAGCCACCTCTCGTTCTTCTAAACTCCAGTGGAATGAAGTCTAGTCTGCCCAGCCTGCTTATTCCAGGTATTAGACCAAATGGCTCATTTAAATATGTTAATGTGGATCTCGCCCAGCGAGGACGAAATCCAGATCACGACGGCTCTCAAGATCTTGTTTGGTCTTGAGAGGTATTCCGAGGGCCCAAATCTCGTCAGAGGATTTGAAGGTCGTTTGATCACACCCCAAGTCTCTCGGGCCTCAGATGGAGCCGTTTAAAAAAAATAAATTGAGAGTACCCAATTCATTATTTCCAATTAAGGGTCAATTTAGTGTGGCCAATTCACCTATCCTGCACATCTTTGGGTTGTGGGCGCGTAACCCACACAAACACGGGAAGAATGTGCAAACTCCACATGGACAGTGACCCAGAGCCATGATCGAACCTGGGACCTCGGCACCATGAGGCAGCAATGCTAACCACTGTGCCACCCCTAATGGAGCCGTTTTAATGCTCCTGTCCACTCTGAACCTAATAACTAGTTCTTATCAATAAGAGTTCTTGACACAGCTTTATCTTGGTCAGCCTGTCCCGACTGAGCAAATTTAGTCCACTAGCTTGCAATATACCTAAGTGCCGCGAAGGTGCACATGTCTTGGAAGGTCAAACTCAGTAAGTGCATCCATGCCAAAGCCTGCCAAAAAGGCACTTAAGGCAGGAAACCAATCCGCCATCATTCTGAAATGTTTGTGCTGTGGCACAAGGTGACAGGATGGCAAGATTGCCCAACAAGGTGAACTGAGTTGTCCAAATGCCGCAGGATGGGACATTTCCAGCATTTCTGCTCAATTACAATGGCTGCCATGTCCATAGGACGTGAAAGAGATCATAATCTGTGCAAATTAAATCTTGCTCAAACAACCAGCCGTCAATACCAAAACCACGCTGACAACAAAGCCTGCCTAACCTCCTTGAAGCCTAGGTCTCTGGAAGGTTCCTGCCATACCTATAGGGTGGACCAAGTCTCTGGATACCAACCACATCTTGCTGCACCATCACTAACTTTGAAGGAATTTGACTACTTCTGCCTTCAGCTAGCTGAACACATCTTCCTATGTGAAGGAACACTCACTAGACTGACATTCTCATGAATTAATATCCATGGGTGGGATTCTCTGTGCCTGCCCTGTTTTCCTGTGTGACTGCCCTCACCAGCAGTGGGATTCTCCATTCCCGCAGCTGGCCAATGGGTTTTCTATTGTGGGCCACCCCAAGCCATCAGGAAACGCACGGGTGTGGGTGCTCTGCCGCCGGGGCTAAGGATCCCGCCGATGGAAAATCCCGAGCATATCTTTTATCATTTTTTTAAAAATTATTCCTAATTGTAAAACTTTTTTCTTTTATATTCCCTACTTAAGTGCTTTTGTGCGTATGCATGTAGTTGCAATAACCACCTTCCAGGTTTGAATGCATGAAAAAGCAATACTTCTGATTTAACCTGAAAGAGAGATTGTTGCAAGTCACTTTAAAATTGACTTCACAGACAGGGGATTTGGGGAAACATGCTATAGCCTATTTCTAAAATTAAAACACATCTGCTTATGAACACACGATGGAAAAAATAAGAGTTCAATTTGCCTCTCCACCCCTGTATGTAACAGTCTCCAACAAATAGGGAAAATGACAGCACCATGAGAAGATTACGCTTATTTCAGACTTCATCAGTGAAGTTTGCCAGCATTTGCAGGAGTTTTGGTCCATCAACTTAGAGGTCAAAGGGCTCTCAACATTCTTCAAACTTGATACAGGTATAGGGATATCTGTACTGGCTGATCACCTTGCATTGGATTGGATTTATTTATTGTCACGTGTACCGAGGTACAGTGAAAAGTATTGTTCTGCGTGCAATTCAGACCATTCCGTACATGAAAATAAAATATATAATAGGGCAAACATAAAATGCACAATATAAATACATAGACACAGGCATCGGGTTAAGCATACAGGAGTGTAGTACTACTCGGTAGAGAAGATGTGTGAAGAGATCAGATCAGTCCATAAGAGGATTGTTTAGGAGTCTAGTAACAGCGCGGACGAAGCTGTTTTGGAATCTGTTAGTGCGAGTTCTCAGACTTTTGTATCTCCTGCCCGATGCAAGAAGTTGGAAGAGTGAGTAAGCCGGGTGAGAGGGGTCTTTGATTATGCTGTCCAATTTTCCAAGGCAGTGGGAAGTGTAGACAGAGTCAATGGGTGGGAGGCGGTTTGTGTGATGGACTGGGCGGTGTTCATGACTCTCTGTAGTTTCTTCTGGTCCTTGGCCGAGCAGTTGCCATACCAGGCTGTGATGCAGCCTGATAGGCGCACTTGTAATAGTGGCTCCTTATAATTCCTCTTCAGTCTTGCAATATAGAACTCCAGGGGCTGGGAGGAACAAATATGTAAAGGGTCAGATTACCCCTACACCGTGCCACATGGCATGACAGATTACAGAGGCCCTTTATGTCATTTGCATCCAAAGCATTTGCCTACTTAGCAGGAATATGTTTGTGGCAGGAATGTGTGTGTGAACAGTTCGGCACCTTGCAGAAAGTCAATGAGGTTCTTCCATTGGACGCCAGGATCACATTCTGCCAGGAATTTTCCACAACGTTTTCAAGGGCTGGGGAAGCTGAAAAATATCAAATTTCTCTTCTCCCAGAGATTATGCCAGTGTGCCTGTTTACCCTAGGAGAGTGCCACATCAACTTTTGCCCAAAATTAAGGAGAAATTTCACTGCCTGTTAGAGAGGGGCTTTATTTCCCTGGTTACACAACCAGTATGCTGGTATTCTGGTCCGGTCAGTATTCCCAAGCCCAATGGCCACCTTCTTATATACCTCAATGAGATCGTGCAGTAGGAAGCCCACACAATGGCATCGGTAGATGACAGTTTTGGCCAAGCTCGTCAATAGCATCTTTTTACCAAGCTTCATGTGAACATCAGATTTTGAAAAATACCCCTTGACATTGAATCCAGGCTGCTGACAACCTCTATCATATCCCTTGGTCCATTTTGCTTTAAACGTCTCCTTTTTTGGCATTTCATCTGCCCCTGAGATATTTCAATGTACTATGTCAACAATCCTCGAGGGCAAACCAGGTATGATCTGCCATGTGGACAACATTCTCATACGTGATTCTACAAGAGTCAAACATAACCGAAGGATGAGAGATCCTCACGGCTCTCCAGGAAGCAGACCTCATGCTAAACGACAAGTGCATGTTCTCTAAAGGTCAATATAAAACTCCTAGGACATATCATCCAATGGCATGATGTTACATTCAATCCACAGAAAACAATGGCCAGAACTGAATTTGCCCAACTGACGTTCATCACAGACATTCAAGATTTGCTTGGGATGTGTAAACCAGGTGGGAGAATTTATCCCTAAATTGTTCACAGTCATGGAACCCTGAAGAGAACAATGGTTCTGGATTGTGGAACTCACGGCTTTTCAATCCATTAAAGATCGATTCATTCCGTGGATGTTCTTGTGCACTATGACACCACTTTGCCGACTGGATCGCTGTGGACGCTTTCTCTGCTGGCCCAGTGTAAAGTGTTAGCAGAATGGATATGCCAATCTATGAGGTACATGATGATGTAGCACTGACATCAGCCAATCATGTGCCAGGTACACTAGGTAGCAGGCAGTGTGGCCTTGAAGAGACTTATGTGCCTTTTCTGTAACCCATTATGTATTTCCTGGAAATAGTGCGAATAAACTAGTTCAGTTAACAGATGGTACAGAAAATACAGAACAAGACTCCAACCTTCAGAGAGGAGGAAAGTAAATGGGAGGAAAGGGACTGTTGGCATTGGTCTTTAGCACTGCAGTGGAACTTTTCTTTCTTCCCTTACCCTAGAAGTTAGCAGTATACTTCCAGTGTACAATATGCGTGTGTATACCATATGCAACATTATGGTACTCATTTAATGCCTATGAATTAGACATGGATTTAACCAATATCTAGACCTTGATTTGAAAAGGGATTCTATTGATCACAAATCTGAGGAATTTGGTCAGAAAGTCAAATATTGATGAGAGCCCAAAGTGGAAATTTTGAACAAAATGTAAAATTTAGTGTGTACCTTTCAGTAGCACGACTGATACCAAATGTTCTATTTAAAAGAACTAATTATGGACAAAGGTTATGATTACCTGTTACCTTTAACAAAATAAAGCCATCTGTGCAAACATAGGAAGTGACTACCCTGTCCCAGCTCACAAAGATGCTCAGAGCTTCAGCACCAAAGGGAGGTTGCTGCAAATGCGATCCACAGGTATTCAAGCTTTCGTTAAATGTGGCAATAATTATCATTTTACTAACATGACTCTGTGGAAGCCTTCTCGGCACCATTGAATCATTTCCGTGGTGGCAGAATGAATAAAAGCAAATTACTGCGGATGCTGGAATCTGAAACCAAAGAGAAAATGCTGTAAAATCTCAGCATGTCTGGCAGCATCTGAAGGGAGAGAAAAGTGCTAATATTTCGAGTCCAGATGACTCTTTGTCAAAGCTTTGACAAAGGTTATCTGGACTCGAAACGTTAGCTCTTTTTTCTCCCTACAGATGCTGCCAGCCCTGCTGAGATTTTACAGCATTTTCTCTTTGGGGGCAGAATGAATCACATATTTGAAAACAGTTTTGCTTTAAAACATCAGAGGAGCCGGTCTTATTTTTCAATGATTGTTCAGAAACAAACACGGTGCCTCCTACCTTATTCACTCATATTTCTGTTGGTGACAGTGACAGTAGAATCCATTCCACTCTTGTGAATTATGTCATCATCCTCCTGCAAGATAGTGTCACTGATTAGTATTACTTCAAGGTCTTTACATCAAGTGCAGAATTAGAATTCATTTGCTTTTCCTGTTGAACCTCACTGCATTTTCCTTAACTTAGACATGCTTCCATGAATAAATTTGACAAATTTAATGAATAAACGAATAATGCTTTACGAGCAGCAGGGGTGTTGTTTACAATAAATGTTGAGTACCTAGGGCAGTCTAAGCTTGATATAATTAACTTAATTTTTCCTGAGTTGGTTTTTGAAGTGGTGGTTCAATAGTTTCAAAACTCTGATAAAATATTCTTCGTGAAAGCTACATTTCCCCTAATCGAGTCGTGCTTGCTAAAATAAGTCACCCCATCAGAAATGTAACTAGCCAGATTTCAAAAATGGGACATTTTTGAAGCTGCAATAAAGCAATCACATTTTTATTTGTATTGCTCATACTTCAGATAATCAATCACCTTATTCTCTAGGTTGCGACAATGGAATGTCTAATTTTGTTTCATTTTGGAAAGAATACAATTCACAGACAAAGAAAGAAATCATGCCATTTTGCTTATCAAATTTGCACCAGTGCTTTTCTCCATATGGGCCATTCAGTCTGTTCTTTTCTCCTGCTGCTTGTACCCTTTCATATTTTTCTTTTTCACGAAAGGACCTGATTTCTTGTTAAAAGAACTTACGGATTCTACTTTTGGAATGTTTTTTGAGAGAGTAATTTATAATGGATGTGGCACATTCAATTTTGCCCACATTCAATTATAGAAAAAAAATGACAAGGTCATACCTACTGATGACCTGCTCACCCCTATTTCAAAATCTACAACACAGCCTGCAGTCACAATAAGAGCTCATAATATAACAAGTGGCTTGTGAGCTAAAGTAGTGGATAGAAGGACATGGTTCTTAAATTCAAATATTGCACAGTTCTTGTGTCCACATTGTCAGTATTAAATAATTTGAACTTATATAGTGCCTCTCAGGGCCTCAAGATATTCTAAGGTGCTTTTAGCTAATTAAGTACATTTGAAATGTTAGCAACCATTGTTATGTGGGGAAACATGGCAGCCAATTTGTGCACAGCAACATTCTACATGCAGCAAGAGAGAATTAACAGATCTGTTTTATTTCTGTTTTTATGAGGTAAAAATGTTAGCCAGAACACTGGGGAGAACTCCCTGTATCTTTTAAGCAGGCCATGAGGCCTGCTGCCTGGGAGAATGATGGGACCCGGTTTAATGTCTAATTCAAAGAGCAGCACCTCTGACAGTGCAGCACTCCTATTGTGCCGAGGTAGCAAAGGTGTAGAAAAGAAATAAAATAAGATGCAACAAATGTATGCATAAATTACATGTGGAACATCTTCTTTTTGGCCAGAATGTCTAAAAAAGCTTAACATTTTAACATAAACTAAAAAGAAAACCTGCATTTTGTAAAAGTGTTTGAAATGTTTTGTGTAAGATGTCATTGATTCTAATGATTACAAATATATTCAACACAAATATTTAATTCAGGCAACTACAAATGAAATTTGTAAATTCATGATATGTATCACCAGTTTAAACTTAGTAGGACAATACAAGGTGGATAGGTGGTCTACATATGGAAAATTGTCCTGCAATGTATTGTGCTCTGTTCTGGTTTTCGTATCCTCCAGTTTCAAAAGTAAATTCCAAGAAGTACTGCTTTTCTGACAAGACTTTGACATTTATTTTGAATGTTGTCTCTTTTGACAACCTACATCCCCATCAATTACCAGGTGCGATTGTTATTTACCAGCGGTGAGGAATTTAAAATCAACTAAATCATATTGATAAAGATCGTTTTCATGCACTTTAAAATTAAAGGTCACGGCGTAGCACTGAAACACCAGCAGGTATTTGTAGCAAATAATCAACCGATTCAGAAAGGTACATTTATCGGTTATAGTAGATGACTGCAGTACTTGGAGAATGCTGCAATTCATGAAGTGATTACTTAAATATCCAAATGAACATATTCTGCCTTCTTTCATCTTGCATATTAAAATACTCAATGCGCATGGCATGATTTTCATAGAAGCGACAATCGTGATGGAATTTGTGGTTTCAAAGCTAGCATTTTCTGAGGCAAATCCGAACTGAAAATGGTAAATAGAATCTCCCCAGCTTCTAAGGAAAGAAAAATTGAAACGGATATTAAAAAATTGAAAATCAAAGCTTCTGGGCAGACTAAACCTGGTTGAGGCTAGATATATGGGCACACAGCCGTCCATGCCCAGTTGTTGCATTGGATGATCGAGTTGAATGGTGCAGTCTGGGCAAGCTGAAGAAGACAGAGGCTAGATCCCAAAGCTGTGAATAGAGTAGGTTGCTATAGCTTTATCTCTTGCTTAATATTAGCGGATCTATGCCATCCAGACAGAGTTGAAGAAGATCTGCAGGTGTGTGTTATTTTTGGTGAAGACCATGCCCATGGAATTCAGTTGGTTGTGCGGAGCACTTTGCTGGGCATAAGGCTAGCTCCTAGAAGAAGAGCAGGTGAAATTCTTTGTGAAGAAGATGGTATTTTGAAGGGCTTTGTTACCGGGTTCGATGACCTGTGTGTGAGTCGATTGCCGAGCCAATTTGTAAGATCTTTCTTAGTTGTACTTGCCACTTGATGGGTAATCTATAATTTGTGTAACTAGAACATAGAACAGTGCAGAAGGAGGCCATTTGGCCCATCAAGTCTGCACAGACACACTTAAGCCCTCACTTCCACCCTATCCCCGTAACCCAATAACCCCTCCTAACCTTTATTTTGGACATTAAGGGCAATTTTAGCATGGCCAATCCCCCCAACCTGCACGTCTTTGGACTAACCAACTAATGTTGATTCTGAGTGTTAGAATGTAGGTTGACATGCTGAGCAAAGGCCTTCCTATTCATAACTTGAAACATGGGCTGTATTCCCGTGGAAGACTTTTATATTTTAAAATGCCCACTCACAAAGATGACTGAGATGGCTCCCAAGAGGTCAGATGACTTCTGATTATTCAACAGACTATTTCAACCTTCCAGAAAGTTATTTTTGAGTCATCCGATTGCAGCGCTTCCTCCCAGAATGGACATATACACGCAACACCCCACCCCTCTGCAGAATTCACAACTGCCATTGTCAAAGCTTACTCAAACATAGTCAATGGATTCCTACATTCTGTCTTCAGGGTTGCAAAAGAAACCAGGCTGACAGAACCTGTTATCCACAAGTAGAATTTGAAAGACCATCATCTATCTTCCATTCCAAAGTGATGGTTTGGGGTTTCCAAACCATTCTGGTTGGGCGATGTCAGTGTTGGTCATGTGACTGAAACTGGCTTGAGATAATGAGTTTTATCCAAAACTCAGTAGAACTCTGAACAGTCCGGCAGAGACACTGAAAGTGGCAGAACAGCAGCAGTAAAAAGGCAGTGCAATCTTTGCCTTTAAGAACCTAGAGGCTGTGAAAATCTTAAAAGCCTCTTAGCCTGATTCTGTTTTGCTCAAAATGTCCACCAGTACAACACCTGACCCCCTGGTAAGAAAGCCATAAGGAATCGATTTCATGATCTGCTGAGAAGCCATCTCTTCTGAAAATTCTGCAATAATCCCAATGTTCATCAGCAATTTAAACTTATCTGTACTACGCTGAGTGCAAAAAGGTGCATCTGTGCCCTGACTACACAGGCTGATGTCCTGCAACAAGTCAAACACATGAACTGTTAACTATTATTTTGGTTTAAACTTGTAGAAGGACAATCTTCATTAATTGTACCTTTCCTGGGTACATCGTGTGTGAATGACGTTGCATTTGGATGCTTTTTGGAGTGAGTATGTGAACAAAAGATCTTCTTAATTTCTAAACCCATTCAAGTCTGCTGATGTGTCTTTAAACTGACCACACAATGAAGGTGATCTTAGAAACACGCATCTCAACATTTCCGAAATGAACACATTGATTGTGGACAGTAACAAAAGGAAATTGGGGGTTTCAGTTCATCTCTCCTCCTCTGTGCGTAACAAGGCAGCTACCCAAGATGGCAGGTGAGATACTCCGGCCTCCCAGCCATGTGTTTCTCACTGGCGGGAGGCAGCGTGCCATTTGCAGGTGGTGGGATTCTCTGCTCCTGCCACTGTCAATGGGAATTTGCAATGAAGCCACACCACGCCGCTGGGAACCCCACGGCAGACATGCGCTGCTGGTGGGACCAAAGTATCCTGCCGGCATGAATGGCTGGAGAATTGCAGACAGTATTTAGTTGTTGCTTCGTGTAACTCTTGTAGAATAAAAAAATCTGTTTTACACTATGAAATCTTGTGGCTTTGTTCTTTTCGTCAATAATTGGGATTTTAGATTTTTTTTCCTTTTCAGAAACAAACTTGCTAGCCTCTACCAAGTTCATAACTATCTTCATTAGAAACATGACTATCTTTCTTCATTTTCAAAAGATGAGCAACTTGAAATTACTGAGGATATGTGTTGCATACTTTATTGTGATCTTTGACCAGAGTTTCAGGTTTTTGTTAAGATTTGATTAGGGACTCATCACATTTTGTTTAAAGTAGAAAAAAATTGTGATTCAGAACACTTGCTAGGAGAATAAAGCCGCAAGATTTCATGAGTTTTGAGCAAATAAAAATATACCTTACTATGCTAGTTCAGAAAGATAAAAACAATTTACAATATTTATCTCATTCTTTAATATTCAGGGTTAGTATAAGGTGTTTGTGAATTAACAAGCAAACTGTGGTTCAACACACTACATTGAACACTTAAGTAGTAAGAAAAAGTCCATGGTTTTCTCAGCAATCCATCCAGATGTCAGTAAACACAGAGTCCCTTTTGGAACCTCTTCCTGTCCCCTGCTTGGGACACTTGTCTTCAATGGTGTTCTGTTCCAAGTCACATCATCTGGGTTTTCACAGCATTTTCTCTTCCTGCGCAGATGCACCGGGTGGCCTATCCTCAGCCCTAAGAACTCAAATTGCTGAAGAGCACACGTGCAGCCCCCTCCCCATTTGTGCATGTGAGGAAACTACGAGATCTGTCAGAACTTGGAGTTCCCAAACTCTGCTCTTGAAAGTAAGATGGTTTTAGTAACAAATTATAAGTAACAACAGTACAAATTACTTAAATCTTGCACATTTGTTACAAAATAAAATAAGGTATAAAGCAATGACTTTAAGTACATTTTATGTACTTGGTAAAATGGATCAGTGACAGGATTTTAATATTACTCTATATTTCATTATGATAAAATGCATATCTGCTATGGAAATACTATAAAAATAGCACTTTCCTTACTCGCCGTCTGGCATCATAAAGTTAACAGATGGCTGTGTGAAAACATACCTAAAAGTGTTTATTCTGGGAATTCAGTTTGATTGCCTATAAAACTGAAACTTTACCTAAAGGTAACCTTACAATTGAATGCTCCAATGTGACATTGCAGGTCAGCAGCCAGCCAAAGGCTGCAGCTCACTTGTCAGCAATGTGCAGTGTACTGTATTAGCCATTCACATCTATTTAATGTTTTGTGCCTGCTGCATGTCTGGCATGCCATAACCGCTGGGAAAGTATCCAACCTGTTTGTAAATCAAGAGCCCTGCTGATTGCTTCAAATTCCACTTTCAAAAAACACTCACAAACACACATAATGCACTTCACACTCCAAAACAATGTCTGCATAATTTTTTTAAAAGAAACAAATTGTATCCTTGTAAAATACTGCAGTGATTAAATGCAGATACTGTGCCATCTTTCATCTGATTGCTATCCACGTGCAGCTGGTGCAAAACCCATTTTTCTCAACAGAAAACAGTCTCCCCAACTGTGTCACGGATGCTATCTCCAACTTGCCTGTTGTGTCCGTAGCTCGCTCCTCTATGGTGTGCCTTACAGCCTCTACACAATGTGGGGTGATCGTTGGGATTATCTGGTGGCCATTCAGCGTGACACAACAGTTTTGCACCTGCTCACTGGAGTCTTGTGAGGCTGTATAATGCTCTGGTCATCAGGCATCTGACTCAAGTTCCTGTCTTCTTGGTCAAGCAAGGAAACCTTAAAATTGACAGGAACTATTTGTGAAGAAAGAACCCTTTAGCACAAAATAACACAATGCAAGAAAAATCCTGACATTCTCTCCCTCTTTCTATCTTTCATTTCCATCACCAGTTGTCCCTCACGTGAACTAAGAAAGGATCTTTGTTCAATTACATTAAAGATGTTAGTATTGTGGTAAATATTGTTCTCAAGAAGTTGAACAGCAAAGCTGGGAGCAATAGGTTAGCTTTTTGGTCAGTTAGTTTAGAGATTCCCAATGAATTTTCACATCTGTTGGGTGCGATTCAAATAAATGGGAACAAAGTGCTATAGCAAGCACGTTTAGCTGCTTGTTTCCGGCGATCGCAGCACTAAGAAACACAAGGCTATAAAACAGCACTCATGTTAAATAAGGGGCCTCATCGGAGGAACTCCTCAGTATAGCAAGAGATTTCTGAGGCTCCCAGCCCTCCCCAAGTTCAAATGCACAATCAGAGGGTGCCAACTTGGCACCCTGACAATAACCCTGCCAACTGACTGTGCCACATGGGCACCTTGGAGTACCAGGCTGGCACCCAGGTGGCACTACCAGCAGTGCCAGGGGACCACTCTATCCAAAGGGCATGCACCTGGACCCTCTGATCCCCTGGGAGATCACAACGAGTGCCATTCCATCTGGTCCCCGTTTGTGGAGACCAGTCCTGAATGGCATTCGCCCGGGTGCCTCGGTAAACTTCATGTTAAAGTGAGATTGCTGTCTCACTCTAATATGCAGATTTGCTAAAAAGTGGCCCCGCCCACAACCAGCGGGATTTACATCACAACGTCTCATGAGATCGCGTTAGATCTTCCAAGGCCTTTGCATCCGAGTAGATCCCGGGAGCAGGGTCTCCTGGCTTTTATTGGCCACACTGTGCTGCGAGGAGCTGCTTTTTGGGCGCAGTGTGGCCGTTGGATCACGCAGAATGATTGTATCTGTTGATGTGAGCTGAGAATATACTCTTGAGGAAGGAGCATTCACTCAGTTGACTTGTCTGTTGGTAAATCCCTGAAGAAACTGCAGGCCCATGCTTCCATTTTCTCAAATCTCGGTTAAAAAGAGACTTTTGACAGTCAGTCAGTTTTCAAACAAAGGACTGTAAGGCATAGGTCTGGGACCTGGAGCTAGACATCTATGTGTTAAGAAAGCCTTGCCTAGTGAGAGGAAACTTGTGCACTTGAGGCCCAAAGCTGGTCAAGATCAGAAGACAGGTTAGGAAAATTGTGATTTTTTTGAAACTTTAAAACAGCTTAATTATTTGTAACTGATTCTGCTCACTGAAGAGTTTCAGTCCCCTTTTGGAAAAATTAAACAAACATATTACAGGAATCCAGAGAAGACCCATGATAACATGTTGGAATTGTTCATCAAATTAAGAGTGACGTTGTTGATTTTGAGACAAGGGTCCTGAATCTAAATAAAGGAAACTACGACGCTATGAGGTACGAGTTGTCTATGATGGATTGGGGAATGTTACTTCAAGGGATGATGGTGGATAGGCAATGGCAAACATTTAAAGAGCGCATGGGTGAACTGCAACAAATGTTCATTCCTGCCCGGCACATAAATAAAACTGGAAAGTGGCCAAACCATGGCATACAAGGGAAATTTGAGATCGTATTTGATCCAAGGAAGAGGCATACAAATTGGCCAGAAAAAATAGCAGACCTGAGGATTGAGAACAGTTTAGAATTCAGCAAAGGAGGACAAAGGGATTGATTAAGAAGGGGAAAATGGAGCATGAGAGTAAGGAACATAAAAACTGATTATAACAGCTTCTATAGGTATGTGAAGAGATTAAATAGACTGGCTCCTGCAGATCGGAGGAAGGTAGAGGTGAAACAGGGAATTATAGATCAGTCAGCCCAACCTCGATTGTGTGGAAAATGTTACAGTACATTATAAAATATTTAATAGCAGAGCACTTGGAAACCAGTGGCAGGATCGGACAGAGTCAGCATGGATTTATGAAAGGGGAATCATGCTTGGCAAATCTATTGGAATTCTAGGATGTAACTAGAAGAGTTGACGAGGAGGGAACTAGCTGTCTCACTCGAATTGCAGATTTGCCAGAAAGTAGTCCCACCCACAATTCACATCGTAACATCTCACAAGATCATCTCAGATCTCGTGAGGTGTGGCGAGCCAGTTGTATCCCGGAAGTGGGCTCTCCCAGCATCTTCTGGTTGTGTTGTGCCGCGCTGCTTTTTGGGCGCAACACGACCGGTAGGTCCCGCCCATTGTGTGCAGTTTAATTTCTTTATCTGGGGAAGGATGTTCTTACACAGAGGGAGTGCAGAAAAGGTTTACCAGATTAATTCCTGGGATGGCGGGACCTACATATGAGGGAAGATTGAGTCAGTTAGGATTATATTTGCTGGAGTTTAGAAGAATGGGGGGGGGGGGGGGGGGGGGCGATCTCATAGAAACCTATAAAATTCTTACAGGATGAGATAGGGTAGATGCAGGAAGAATGTTCTTGATGGTGGGGGTCTCCAGAACCAATGGTCACAGTTTAAGGATATTAGGTAAACCATTTAGGACTGGAATGAGGAGAAATGTCTTCCCCAAAGAGTTGTGAGCCCGTGAAATTCTCTGTCACAAAAAGCAGTTGAGGCCAAAACATTTTACGTTTTTAAGAAGGAGTTATATATAACTCCTGGATCAAAGTATAGGGGGGGAAAGCGGGAATAGGTTACTGAGTGGGATATAAGCCATAAAGGACCGAATGACCTACTCCTGCTCCTATTTTCTACGTTTCTATCCAGTTCAGATTATAAAGGAGCCCTATTCTGGCACCTCTGCATTACTACAATAATATAATTAGATAGTAGGCTGTAGGGACAAAATTCTGAATGTAAGATGCTCAAACGTTTTGAAGGATTTACAAGCTCACTCTCTCCAAAAGATCACCAGACATTTCTAACAATAGAATTTAACTTTGCACTTGTTCTTTATGGTCTGGGCTCAAAGGCATCCTGTTTTTAGCCTCAATGGTAGCTCTCTTGCTCTGAGTCAGAAGACATCAAGTTCAAATTGAGGGATATGAACACATAATTTAATGTAGTGCTGAGTGAGTACTAACAACACTGTCATATTTACCCAATTGTTTCAGCTGAGATGCTAAACCAAGGCTCAACCTGCCCTCTTTAGTGAATGTCAAAGACGCAGTAATATCCCACATGGGACCTACGGGATGGGAATGCTTGTCGTCTCCGTGCCCTTGGCAGAGTACAAACTGCCCCTCTCAGGGTGATGTATCCCAATTACCCAGTGTATCCAAGGTTGGCCAGTAAGGCACCAAACAGAAACTAGCCCGGTAGGAGACTTCCGGGAAGTGTATATGTATCATTTGTAAATAAAACTTTGTTCTTATTTTTACTTGGTGTGACCTCCCTGTGTCCTTGTTAAAATCTCACTCCACTATTAAAATAATAACAAGATGTCCTCACCAATATTTATGTCTTAACCAAGACCTAAAACAGATATCCTGTTTATTTATTTTATTTATGAGGCCTATCTGTGCACAAATTGGTTACCATGCCTCTTACATTACAACAATGGGCTGAATAATAGAGGGGTATCAGTGGGAGTGGGGAGGTGATCAGTGGTGTTGGGGTTGGAAGGCTCATTCCCCCAGAATCAAAGTTAACATGGAGCCTACCCGCTCCACGCCAGTCGCCGCACAACCACAACAGGTTACGGGAGGCTTAACAAGAGCTACGTAGGACTTCAGCCCCTCCCATCCTCTTGAGCAGGTGGTCAATCAGATTGCTCGGCAACTCCTTCATTGTCAGCAGCACCAAGAGTTAGGGATCGCTGCCCAGACAGCAAGAAGAGAAAGAGGAAAGCCAATGGATCGCCAAAGCGAACCAGTCCAGTCTTGGGCAGGAAGGATTTTTGAGGTCAGGGGGTTGGGCGGGAGGCTTTGAGCTCAAGGCTGTGGGGGGTTTGGAAGAAAGGGAGTCATTCCATCTTAGGTGGGCCACCCCTGATCCTTAAAGGGCAGCACCCACAAGATTGAACTCCCCTTCATTCCATTGATGAATGCCATTTAAAACAATTGAGCTGCTTGCTTCCGCCCAACTGGCAACACCAAATATTTTATGCTGTGGGCAATTTATTACTAAGGTCAATTGGCTTGATAACAAGCTTAATTGCCTATTTAAATATGGTGGGTAATCGGCACCTGTATTTTGTGGGTGAGCTCAGGGGTGGCACCCGCCCTTTTTATGTGCACCCCGCCCCCCCCCCCCCCACCCTACCCCCACTTCCAGAAACAAGTCCGGCGAGGGCATGTAGAATGCAGCCCAATATCTACATTTCAACAATTACTGCTTAATTGGCATCTTGGGGCCATGAAAGGTTCGTTAGGAATGCAAGTGTTTCTTTTCATTGTGGGGTAAATTCTCCACTGGCGGTATTGTCTGTTCCATCGGCAGTGCACTACTGCCCGTGGGTTTCCTAGCGTCATGGGGTGGCAACTGACAAAACAGAGAACCACTGCCAACGATGGTGTGCCACAGAGAAACATGCGGCTGGGGAGGTGGAGAATTCTGCCCTATGTATCAGGTTTACATAACACCCGCCACTTTGCAAATATTTCTTCCCTCACGTTTGAAATTTCTAAAGGCAAACACTGTAATGTTCTTGTCGGATGGCCTGATTTCTATTACAAGAACACTTGTAGCTAAAGCTATAAACGATTTATTAACATTAACTGTGTGTCAGCTATGTACAAAACAACAGCTGAATAACAGAATAATCATGCACAGCAACCTCTTTCTTCCAGCTCTCTAGGCAGTCTGAGGTCACCAGATTCTAACAGTCATTTATATACTAATTAGACTCCTAGTGGGTCAGTCGGTGAATTACAACACAACCATGATATCACTATACCCCTTTTCCTTTGAAGGAATAAATTAATACAATATCATCAGTATATTTGCATGTGATATCATTAGCCTGTAAGTCTAACAGTATAAATTTTTGTTTAAGTTTTTAAAACTTGGTACCATGTAATGTTCTTGTAGGATGGTTTGATTTATATTATAAGAACACTTGTAGCTAAAGCTATAAACATTTTTTTTTACATTAACTGTGGGCCAACTATATACAAAACAACAGATGAATAACAGTATGATCATGCACAAACAACCTCTCTCTTCCAGCTCACCAGGCAGTCTGAGGTCACCTGACTGTAACGTTCACTTATATATGAATGAGAGTCTAATGGTCAGTCGGTGAATTACAATGCAACCATGATATCACTGCAAACACTTTAAAAATTAATCTATGTCATTCAGTTTTGTAAAATTTGCAACAATGTCAGTTCTAGTAAAATTGGTAAAATTGCAATTTGTTTCAAATGTATTTGTGGACTGTGTCAAACCTTGCTGACCACTCAGTTAACACAGTTTTATCTGTCAATTATGTGCGTACCAATGTTTCACTCTCTTCTGACCTCTGCCTACTACCTGCTCAGCCTAATGTTGTAATGCTGCTCCTTTCCATCAGTCTGGCACCATCATTATTTTTCTTTAGTCTGATGGTGATATTACTCCTTTTCCTTTCCAAAAACAGTCAAAAAAATTTAATCTCGTGTCAGCACTGAATCCTCTGCCACCAGTCTTGTCAATTCCAATTCTTTCTCTCTTTTCATGTTCTTTGTGCTGAAAATATCACTCTTTGCTTCTCTTGGTGTATTTAGGCAGCTGTGCTTGGTTTGTACATGATATCAATGCTATTTTAGCTGCCACCAATTGTTGAATGTCAGGCTTTTTCCAGCACCTCCTTACCATGCAAATAGTCTGGCAAATTTTCTTGAACAGACAGTGTCTCTTCCATCGAAACCTGTGCTATTTTATCTTCGCCCCACTGAGTTAGCATACGGGGCGCTTTAAAGAAGGAAAGCGAGGTAGAGAGGTTCAGACAGTTGAAGGCACAGCCAACACAAGTCGAGCAATTAAAATCAAGATTGCTCAAGAGGCCAGAATTAGAGTCAGGCAGATATCTCCGAGGGTTGTGGCACTGGAGCAGGTTACAGAGATGGGGGAGGAGGGGAGGGGGGCGGGGGGCTGGGTGGTGGGGGGGGGGGGGGGCAGGGTGTTGGCGAGACAATGAAGGGATTTAGAAACAAGGATGAGAATTCGGGAACTGATTTAAGACAGCAAGCCAAGGGTGATGGGTGAATGGGAATTGGTATGAATTTGGATTCGGGCAGCAGAGCTTTGCATGACTTTATCTATCAACTGAATGAAAACTAAGCACAATTATGATCAAAGCCATGATTTTAACCTTGCCCACTGGACAGGTAGGCAGTTAAAATCGCCAGGTGGATTTGCCGCTCTCTTCTCACAGTCAACCCAGCCACACAGTTTAACCAACTTGGCTCCGTATCGTTTTAGTCAGTCTGTGTTTTACCCTTCCAAGGACAGAATATGCTATATTGTGTGCCCAAAACTGAGCGCAGTACTCCAATAGAGTCTGATGAAGGCTGTATACAATTGAAACACTTTCACAGTCTTCTATTTCAACCACTTTAAAATAAAGGCCAACATTTTGTCGGCATTTTTATTATATTTTGTTCCTGTCCACTAACATCTACTGAGGGTTTACATGGGCATCTGAATCACTTAATTCTTCCACAGAAATATATAATGTACTGTTATAAAGTATTCAGACTTTTCTTTCTTGGATCCAACTGGGTGGTCCCACAGAGTCCTACACTGAATTCCATCTCACCTAGTCTTGCCCTCACGCTTAATCCGCTTATGGCCCTTTCTAAGTTTCAAATTTAATCCATTCAAATCGGTTAATAGTGTCATCTAAAAACTTGGCTATAAAATTCTATTCCTTCATCCAAGTCGTTGTCATATATGGTTAAAAAAAAAAACACTGATGGGACTTCCGGTGGCGGCTATGAGGGAGCAAGTCGCATACTTAGTGGCTCCCGCTCTGGCCGGACGTTCGGACCATTTTCCTCAACTTTTTTGTGGTTTTGAGTTTGGGCTTTGAAGGAGTGGGCAATTTGGCTCTGGATCTATATATTGGTGGATGGAACGGAGAACCCCAAGGGACCGAAAAGGAAGAAATAGAAAGATAAGCAAGGGCTGGGTGGAGGCTGCGGCTGAAGACAACATAGCTAATGTCCGGACCCCTGCTGCGGCGGCCCAACCATCGACTGAGGAGCTGATGCAGGTCATCCAGGAGGGATTTGCCAGACAGAAACGGAACTGTCTTGACCCGATAAAGGAGTCGATCGATCGGTTGGAGCGCAGGCTGGCTGCTCAGGATCGGACGATCCAGAAGCTGGAGAAGGCACTGGCAGACCAGGAGGAGCATCAAACGGCGGTCGAGATAGGGGTGGGGATGCTCAAGGATCAGCAAAAGAGACTGCTGGAGAAGGTGGAGGATCTGGAGAATAGAACCCGCCGGCAGAACATGAGAATTGTTGGTCTCCCTGAAGGGGCTGATGCTGGCGCGTTTGTGGCGAGTACGTTTCAGAAGCTTCTGGGGAAAGGGGCTTTTCCTCGACTGCTGGAGGTGGACAAGGCATACAGGGCGATGGCGAGTAAGTCGTGACCAGGGACCCCCCAAGGGCGATGGTGGTCCGGTTCCATAGATTTTTGGACAAGGAGTGTGTTCTCCAGTGGGCCAAGTGTACCCGGAGCTGCAAGTGGGACAATAGCATTCTGCGTGTCTATCAGCATTTGAGAGTGGAGGTGGCCAGAAGGAGGGCAGGCTTTAATCAAGAAAAGACGATCCTGTGAAAGAAGAAGGTGAAATTTGGGCTGCTGTACCTGGCTCGTCTCTGGGTAACGCACGAGGACCAGCATCATTACTTCAAGTCACCTGAGGACGCGATGGACTTTGCAAAGAAGAAAGGGCTGGTGCTGAACTGAGGACTTTTTGGTTTTAAGTTGTAACCTTTGTGAGCGATGTTTATATGTTTTGACTGTCGTTTTCCTTCTGCTTTTAAGTTTGAGTGAAGATGGGGGAAGTAAAAGTTATTCGGTTCTCCGGGTTTTCGGTGTTTTGGTGGGGGCTTTTTACTTGTTATTACTGTGATTTGCACAATTGGGGGGGTTCTGTGTGGGCGGTGTGTCTTGGATTGTCTCCTATGGTAATTGGGAGATTTTCTGGTGTCGGGTTGATGAGGGAAGTGGTTTTGATGGGCGGGGGGGGGGGGGGGGGGGGAGAGGAGTAGGGAACAATAGGTTGGAGACTTCTTGGCACCGGAGGCGAGGGTCACCAGGCTAGCTGGGTGAGCTAGTCAACGGAAGCACAGTGGGGGGTTTGTATGTGTTCAACATGTGGCAAGGGCTAGGTGTTGGAGTGATGTTGATGGGGGGGAGGGGGGTGGGGGAGTTATTCTGCAGATGAGGGAGGGACTTAGGTTTCAGGACAGGGAGGAGGTCGAGGGTGGGGGCTGCCAGCAGGCGGGCCGATGGAGGCGCAGCGCTTGGGCTGGAGGCAGGCCCAGGAAAGGGGATGGCTGATTGGCGGAGGGGGGGCGCGGTGCCCCCCCAACGAGGCTGATCACCTGGAATGTTAGAGGGTTGAATGGACCTGTCAAGAGGGCGCGGGTGTTCGCGCATCTGAGGGCTCTGAAGGCGGACGTGGTGATGTTGCAGGAGACACACCTGAGAGTGGTGGATCAAGTTAGGTTTAGGAAGAGCTGGGCCAGTCAGGTCTTTCATTCGGGGCTGGACACCAAGACCAGAGGGGTGGGGATTTTAATCAATAAGCGGGTGCAATTTCAGGCTGGCAGCGTAGTCTCGGACGTGGGGGGCCGTTATATCATGGTGAGCGGCAAGCTCGAGGGGAGGTAGGTAGTCTTGGTCAATGTATATGCGCCAAACTGGGACGATGTAGAATTCATAAAGAGGGCACTGGGGAAGATTCCTAACCTGGACTTGCACAAGTTGGTGATGGGAGGGGATTTTAATACAGTCATTGATCTCGGCCTGGACCGGTCGTGTTCGAAAACGGGGAAGGTGCCAGCAAAGGAGCTGTCAGGGTTCATGGAGCAGATGGGGGGGGTCGACCCATGGACGTTTAGGCAGCTGACAGGGAGGGAGGTTTATTTTTATTCGCATGTGCATAAGGTTTATTCCCGGATTGATTTTTTCATTTTGAGCAGGGATTTGCTGGTGGGGGTGGTGGACGCGGTGTACTCGGACATCACTATTTCGGACCATGCCCCACACTGGGTGGAACTGCAGGTTGGTGAGGAGAGCTTCCAGCAATGGAGATTGGACGTGGGCTTGTTGGCGGATGAGGCAGTGTGCAAGAGGCTGAGGAAACGTATGCAGAACTATTTGCAGGTCAACGACACGGGGGAAGTCTCAGCAGTGGTGGTCTGGGAGG
The DNA here is from genome assembly GCF_047496885.1 of Scyliorhinus torazame. Taxonomy (NCBI): domain Eukaryota; kingdom Metazoa; phylum Chordata; class Chondrichthyes; order Carcharhiniformes; family Scyliorhinidae; genus Scyliorhinus; species Scyliorhinus torazame. The sequence continues at coordinate 115,684,060 of NC_092722.1, read as the reverse complement.
CATTGAAGGCAGTGCTGAGAGGGGAGCTGATTTCGATATGGGCTCGTAGGGACAGGACGGATAGGGCAGAGACGGACCGGCTGGTTAGGGAGATCTTACAGATAGATAGGAGGTATGCGGCGACTCTGGCGTTAGAAACTTGAAGGGAATGACGGGGGCTGCAGGCGGAGTTCGGGGTGTTGTCCACAGGCAAGGCAGTGGAGCAGCTTAGAAAAGCGAGGGGCGTGGTCCACGAGTATGGGGAGAAGGCTAGCAGAATGTTGGCACAGCAGCTTAGGAAGAGGGAGGCGGCCAGGTAAATAGAGAGGGTGGTTGATGGGGATGGGAATTTGGTAGGGGACTCGGCGGGGCTAAACAGGGCGTTTTGGGACTTTTACAGTAGACTCTTTCGCTCGGAATCCCCCCTCGGGGCCCAAGGGGATGAGACGCTTTTTGGACGGACTGACCTTCCCAAGAGTAGACAGAGAGCTGGGGGAGGGGCTCGGGGCCCCAATTGGGGCGAAAGAGACATGGGAGGGCTTGAAGGCAATGCAGTCGGGTAAAGCCCCGGGGCCAGACGGGTAACCGGTGGAATTTTACAAGAGATTTTCGGGAATATTAGAGGCGTTGCTGGTCAAGCTTTTTAATGAGGAAAGGGATAGAGGGGTGCTGCCCCCAATGATGTCGCAGGCCACTATTTCGTTAATACTGAAGTGGGGCAAGTACCCGGAGCTATGCAGGTCATATAGGCCGATCTCATTGCTTAATGTGGACGCCAAGCTGCTGGCCAAGGTTTTGGCCTCCAGGATTGAGGACTGTGTCCCGGAGGTGATTTTGGAGGATCAAACCGGGTTTGTCAAAGGCAGGCAGTTGGTCGCCAATATAAGAAGGCTGTTCAATGTGATTATGATGCCCCCGGAGAGCAGGGAGGTTGAGGTAGTTGTGGCCATGTATGCGGAGAAGGCGTTCTATCTGTGGGAGGTGCTGGGGCGATTTGGGTTCGCTAAGGGTTTTATCGACTGGGTTAGGCTGCTGTACCAGGCCCCTGAGGCTAGTGTAAGGACGAATAGGACGACCTCAGACTATTTTAGACTGTACAGGGATGCCCCCTCTCGCCACTGATTTGTTATGTTGTAGGTGTAACATAAGCGGCTTCCTAGTGGTGCACTTGACAAAGGAAGGTTCAGATGTGGAGATAACTTCAACACGTTTATGAACCTATTTACATTTCTATTACTCGGGTTCGACACTACTGCTAATCCTACTATAGCTACCCAGATTGACTAACCAGTTGCTGCAATCCACGTGGTGGGTGTAATATTGAATCAACCGTGTGTTTCTACTCACTGACTGTCTCCACTGGAAAGAGGCAGATCATGTGTGTGGTGTCCTTTATATATGGGTTGGTGTAATGCCCTCCTGTGGTCATGTCACCTCCGTGTGCATCGTGAATGTCCATTGGTCCCATCCTATCTAACTGATCTATTGGTTGAGTGTGTGTGTGTGATGTTTCTGGTGCTCCCTCTAGTGTCTAGCTAGCCTACATGCATTTACATTGATGCACATCACCACAGCTACTGCTGTTTGCGTTAGCTATAGAGTGGCTGGTGATTGCTCGGAGGGCTTCAAGGGGCTGGAAGGGGCTGGTTCGGGGGGGTGGAACATAGGGTCTCGTTGTACGCAAACGACCTGCCCTTGTATGTAGCAGGTCCAGGCACAGGGATGGGTGAAATTATGGTGACTTTGGGGGAATTTGGCCGGTTTTCGGGATATAAATTGAATATGACAAAGAGCGAGATGTTTGTCGTCCAGGCAAGGGGACAGGAGGTTCGGCTAGGGGAGGTACTGTTTAGGTTAGTGGGGGACAGTTTCAGGTACTTAGGGATACAAGTGGCGCGTGACTGGGGCCAGTTACACAAGTTGAATTTGTTGGTTGAGCAGATGAGGCGCGGGTTTCGGAGATGGGATGCGCTACTGCTGTCGCTGGCCGGGAGGGTGCAGACGGTTAAGAGGACGATTCTGCCGAGATTTTTATTTGTATTCCATTGCCTCCCAATTTTCACCCCGCGATCCTTTTTAAAGAGGGTTAATAAAATCATTCTGGGCTTTGTTTGGGTGGGTAAGTCCCCGCGAGTGAAGAAGGCTGTGCTCGAGAGGAATCGGGGAAGGGGGGGCTTGCCCTGCCAAATTTGAGTAATTACTAATGGGCGGCCAACATTGCTATGATTAGGAAATGGCTGGTGGGAGCAGGGTCGGTTTTGGAGGCAGCTTCATGTAGGGGCACCAGTTTGGGGGCACTGATAACGGCACCCCTGCCGTTTCCGCCGGTGAAATATTCCACCAGCCCCATGGTGGCGGCGGCCTTGAGGATCTGGGGTCAGTGGAGGAGGTACGTTGGAGCAGTGGGAGCATCGGTTTGGTCCCCAATATGTGACAACCACCGGTTTGCTCCAAGGAGCTTGGATGGGGGATTCCGAGCATGGCAAAGGGCAGGAATTGAGAAGATGGGGGACCTGTTCCTGGAAAGGAGCTTCCCTAGTTTGAGGGTGCTGGAGTAGAAGTTTGGGTTGGCAAGAGAGAAAGATTTCAGATATTTACAGGTGCGGGACTTCCTGCGCAGGCAGGTATCAGCCTTCCTACTCCTGCCATTAAGGGGTATCCAGGATAGGGTAGTGTCTAGGGGATGGACGGAGGGGGGGAGTATCTCGGACATCTACAAAGAACTTATGGGGGAAGAGGAGACGTAGACCGAGGAGCTGAGGCATAAGTGGGAGGAGGAGCTTGGGGGTGAGATGGAGGATGGGTTATGGGCGGACACGTTGAGCAGGGTCAATGCGACCGTTACATGCGCAAGGTTCAGCTTGATCCAATTCAAGGTGGTCCACCGGGCCCACATGACGGTGGCCCGGATAAGTAGATTCTTTGGAGTAGAGGACAGGTGTGTAAAATGTGCGGGAGGACCAGCGAACCATGTCCACGTGTTCTGGGCATGTCCAAAACTTAGGGGATATTGGCAGGGGTTTGCGGACGTCATGTATTGAAAACAAGGGTGGCAATGAGTCCAGAGGTGGCAATTTTTGGGGTGTCGGAAGATCCGGGAGCCCAGGAGGAGAAAGAGGCAGATGTTCTGGCCTTTGCCTCCTTGGTAGCCCGGAGACAGATATTATTAGCTTGGAGGGACTCAAAGCCCCCGAAGTCGGAGACATGCTTAATCGACATGGCGAGCTTCCTCGGCTTAGAGAAGATTAAGTTCGCCTTGAGAGGGTCTTAGTTATTGTTCACCCGAAGGTGGCAACCATTCATTGACTTCTTCGCGGAGAATTAACTGTCAGCAGGGGGGTGCGGGTGGGGGGGCTAGGGTAGCGTAGTGTAGGGGGTTAAATAGGCGGGTTGTGGAGAGATGGGAGTTGGTGTTTGCACTATGTTTATTGTTCTTTGTACAATGTGTTTTTTTATATTGTTGCTGCTTGTAATGCCAAAAATACCTCATTAAAATTGTTTATATTAAAAAAAACCATTGATGGCTCAGAACAGATGTCTGGGGCGGGATTCTCTCAGCCCACGCCAGGCCGGTGAATTGCCGGGCTGGGCGCAAATTGCGCGCCGCCGCCCCGATGCCGGTCCGTCGATTCTCCGGAGAGTGGAGAATTGGCACCATTGGCGCCGGCGTGGTCGGTGCGGCGCTGGTCGGGGGCCGCCCTACGCGCCCCCCTCCAGCGATTCACTGCCCGGGAAGGGCCGAGCGGCCGCAAATAAAATCTGAGCCCCACCGGCGCTGTCCACGTGTGGTCTTACCCAGCGGGACCTCGGCGTCCATCCCTCTGGGGGCGGCCTGGTGGGAGGGGGGGGGTCTGACCCCTGGGGGAGGTCTCCGCTGTGGCCTGGCCCGTGATCGGGGCCTACTGATCGGCGGGTCGGCCTCTCGGGCTGGGGGCCTCATTTGCTCCGTGCCGGCCCCTGTAGCCCTACGGCATGTTGCTTCGGGGCCGGTGAGGAGAACGAAGCCACTGCGCATGCGTGCAATCGTGCTGGTCGCAGCGTGTACACGCAGACCCGTGGCGCCCATTTGACGCCGGTATTGGCAGCTGAAGCGGCATGGGTCGCTCCAGTGCCGTGCTGGCCTATTGAGGGGCTAGGAATCGCTGCTCCTGGGGGCCTGTTGACGCCGTCAACACTTAGCCTCAGGATCAGAGAATCCCGCCCCTGGTGAACACCTCTTATCACATCCTGACAATCAGAGAATCATCCCTTTACCCCTACTCTCAGCCGCCTACCTCCCAACCAATTATCAATCCAATCCACAAGATCAACTCTAATTAGGTACACTTTCATTTTTTCTGGTAATGTATTGTGCAAAACCATGCCAAATGCCTTGTAAATGTCCATATAGACAACAACAACATGACATTCACTATGTACCTTGGTAGTGTTCTCCTCAGAAAATTCATATGGTTAGACGGACATGACCCACTCTTATAAAATCCACACAAAATACATGAATCCAACAGGTTGGAAATCATATTTTTTTTAATAAACATTTTATGGAGGTATTTTCGGTATAATAACAACAACAAAATAAACAATATACATGAAACCATAAACATAGTGCAAAAGCCATTTACCTTTCGTACAGGTCCCACCCTTATTAACCCCCTACTCTAATCTAAACTACTCCCCCACCCCCCTCCCCTGTCTGCTGACGATTAATTTTCCGCAAAGAAGTCGACGAACGGTTGTCACCTCCGGGCGAACGCTAACAGTGACCCTCTCAAGGCGAACTTGATTTTCTCCAAACATAGAAAGCTAGCCATGTCCGATAGCCAGGTCTCCGACTTTGGGGGCTTTGAGTCCCTCCATGCTAATAGTATCCGTCTCCGGGCTACCAGGGAAGCAAAGGCCAGAATGTCTGCCTCTTTCTCCTCCTGGATGCCCGGGTCTTCTGACACCCTGAAAATCGCCACCTCTGGACTCAGCGCCACCCTTGTTTTTCACACCATGGACATGACGTCCGCAAACCCCTGCCAAAATCCCCTAAGCTTTGGACATGTGCAAAACATGGGGGGAAATTATATTTTTATCACAACAAAGAAATCCCCAGAACCAATAACATATTTTCAGATTTCTTTGGGTGACCAACATGGATTTGATGGGTTGAGTGTCCTCTTCCTGTGCTGTAACGATTCTATGATGAAGTAATCAGCTGGCTTGCTCCATCCCCTTTGCCATATCACTTTATGCCCTTAAATTGAATTATGATTTCATGTGGATGGAATCATACTGAATAACATTGTCATTCATATAATTTATTTAGCAGCTATTTTAAACTAAATTGGAGAATGCCATTACAAATATACAGCAAATATTCTCTTCTATCAATTTTCAGTTCTTATAAAGGATATAGGACAAGGATTTACCCCCTGCATTGTCTCAGGAGTAGTACACTCACTTGTGAGTTACAAAATTGTGGTTTCAAACCTTACTCCAGGTATTTGAACACATAGAGTGAAGGCTGACAGTTCTCTGCAGTGCTGAGGCAACGCTGCATTGTTGATGGTGCCATAATTTGGCCGAGGTGTTAAACTGAGGCCCTGCCTACCCTCTCAGGTGACATTAGTCTAAAAGCAGGGCAGGTTCTCCTGATATCCAGGCCCAACAATTATCACTTGAACACCATCACTAGAACAGATTAATTGGTCAGTTAACAGCTGCTGTGTTTTTACATATTCTACACTTTCTTTGGCTGTGTAGGTTTCTGGCACATTCTGAGGTCATGATAGGTAAGGCACGTTTTATTTGTCAGACAGATTCTAATGGAATTGTTATGTATTTCCCAGATTTTCTGTTTAGAGTAGGCAGTATCCATGATGCGTTCCATCACATCCACACCTGTCTGTGTCATGATATGCAGACATGCAGATAATGATATACAGACCGGCAGCTAATGAACACAGAGAACAGGACATGACCAATGAGCAGGCAGGACACTCAGGGGTGGTATCTCACTATAAAAGGCACGAGGCACTCACACTCCGCCTATTTCCACTGATGAACATCTACAGTGAGTCAGGGTGTATGTGCAGTATCATGACTAAGAGCTAGTCTGGTTCAGTCAGACAGAGCAACCACACTGAGGTTAGCAGAGAGTCGAATTCATAGAGAACTGTGCTAACTGTGCTACTGGTTCAATAAATCAGATTGAACTAACTTCAAGGTCTGGAGTGTCTTTTGGTTGAAGCTGCAGCCAGTTGCAGCCTGTGTTATCTCAGAGTACATAACAGTTCATGCTACCAGGAGACTGCTTAATCGAGGTGGTTTACCTCAGTCTGTTCCGTGATGACCAGTGAATGTATCCTGGCACCATGGAGAAGATTCAGGGTCCTCACCAGCTCAGGACGTCTAGCAATCTCAGTGCCAACTGGCAGACATTCAAGCAAACGTTTTTGCTGTACATCGAAGCTCCAGACCTCGAGGGTACATCTGATGCAAGGAAGATCGCGCTTCTCCTCTCAACAGCGGGGGTTCAAGCCATCAAACTCTTCAACTCTCTTCACTTCACCGAAGGCCAGGACAAGACAAAGTTTCAGACCATCCTGGACAAGTTTGACAGTCACTGTGAAGTGGACATCAATGAAACCTTCGAGCGCGACATGTTCCAACAGCTTCTCCAAGGTAAAGATGAATCTTTCAACTCCTGAACTAACCTCTGTCTGCTAGCGCTGTCCTGCAACTTTGGTGATATTGCTGACTCCATGATCAGAGACCAAATCATTTTGGAGTTCACTCTGATCCTCTGAGAGAGCAACTACTGAAAATCATGCCCATGCCAGTCGCGATTAAAACATGCACAGTGCAGGAGGACACCAAAAATCGCTATGCCCAGTACCAATCAGCTGAAAATGAGAAACTTGCCTCCCACGAGGCAGAGAGAGTGCAGGCCATCTCCCGGATGCAGCGCCTCAGCATTGATGAAAGCGGCCATTTCGCACGCTTTTCCCGGGGCCCCATGTGCGACGCATGTGCGACGACGCGCGGAGCGTTAGGACGCCGACGTCATGACATGCTCGAACTGCGGCAACGCCCACTTAAAGAAACAATGCCCTGCAAGAGGCAGACAATGTTTAAACTGTGGGAAGCCTGAACACTATGCAGCCTTGTGCAGGTCTGCACCACCAGTCAGCGGCCAGCGCTCCCAATTCCGACAATGGCGCGTTCAGTGTGCAACAACGATTACAGGGTTCTGATCCTGACAGCACAACGGATCCAGAGGAAGAATGCCTGGACTCCGCCTACTGTGTGGGCATCATTACCAAATGTGAATATGCCACATCCAATTCATCACAAAGTCAATCCATCCTCGCTGTGGATTCTGCGGACGAATGGCGTACGGTGATGCAGGTCAACCACTACTCCATCCAGTTAAGCTGGACACACAGGCACACACACTCCTCTCACAGGCAGACTTCAAACGCATCAAGGATCCCCCCAGGGTCCTTCCAGCAGCCTGCAGGCTCCTGGACTACAACGGAAATGCCATCACGGCACTGGGATCCTACCATCTACTCATCTCCAACCAGAGCACCCATGCACGGCTACGGTTTGAAATTGTCAAGCCAGACAGGGCATCCCTACTTGGCACGCATGCCTGCAAGCAGCTGAACCTCGTGCAGCGGGTTTACACAACAACATCCTCCAATGTGGATCTTCAGGCCGGCATTGACGACAGGATGGGCACGCTGCCATATCGTACAAGATTCTGCTACGACCTGATGCCAAGCCAGTGGTCCACGCACCACGCCGGGTCCCGGCTCCGCTGACGGAGCGCCTGAAGGCACAGCTCAAGGATCTTCAGCAACAGGGCATCATTTCCAAGGTAACCGAACCGACTGACTGGGTCAGCTCGATGGTATGTGTTAGAAAGACTTCGGGAGACCTGCGCATCTGTATTGATCCCATGGATCTCAATAAGAATATAATGCGTGAACACTACCTCATCCCAAAGCGGGAGGAACTCACCAGTGAGATGGCACACGCATGTTTTTTCACCAAGTTAGATGCGTCACATGGATTTTGACAAATCAGCTGGATGAGTCCAGCAGAAGACTCTGCACCTTCAACACACCGTTTGGCAGATACTACTATAATCGCATGCCGTTTGACATTGTATCGGCATCGGAGATCTTCCATCGCATCATGGAGCAGATGATGGAGGGCATTGAAGGGATTCGTGTGTACATGGACGACATCATCATATGGTCCACGACCCCTGAAGAGCATGTTTTCCATCTCCAGCAGGTATTCCACTGTGTCCATGCCAATGGCCTGAAGCTGAACAGGTCCAAATGTTGCTTTGGTATGTCGACATTCAAGTTCGTCGGTGAGCAGATCTCTCAGCAGGGCGTGCGCCCGGACACAGACAAGGTCAAGGCTATCGAAGCCATGAAGGTCCCTGAAGACAAGAAGGTGGTGTTGTGCTTCCTGCGCATGGTCAATTTTCTGGGCAAGTTCATCCCAAATCTGGCCTCACACACCACGGCCCTACGGAACCTGGTGAAAAAATCCACTGCCTTTGAGTGGAAGGCAGCACATCAGGCAGAGTGGTGGGAGCTGAAAGCCAAGCTTACCACTGCACCCGTCTTGGCATTTTTCGACCCAGACAGGGAGATGAAGATCTCAACAGATGCGAGCCAGGATGGCATCGGGGCGATGCTGCTTCAACGCATCATCCTGGGCACCGGTAGCCTACGCATCGAGCCCACCGAAACAAGGTTATGCGCAAATAGAGAAGGAATGCCTGGGTCTTCTCACTGGCATTCTCAAGTTTCACGACTATGTCTACGGCCTGCCGACATTTACTGTTGAGACGGATCATAGGCCTCTGATCCACATTATCTACAAGGACCTGAACGACATGACGCCTCGGTTGCAGCGCATCCTCCTCAAACTCAGAAGGTACGACTTAGACTTAGTGTACAAGCCTGGCAAGGAGCTCATCATCGCTGATGCATTGTCCCGCTCCATCACATTGCCTAGTGAACCGCTGGAAATCATCCGGCAGATTGAATCACAGGAGCAGCTGTGTGCTAGCACCCTCCCGGCGTCTGATGACAAAGTGGTTCGTATTCGCGAGGAGACAGCCAAAGACCCCCTCTTGCAGCGTGTCATGCACCACCTCGCCAATGGCTGGCAGAAAGGGCAGTGCCCTCAATTTCACAATATAAAGGACGACCTGACGGTGATTAATGGTATCCTCCTCAAGCTGGACCGGATTGTCATTCCACTCAGTCTCCAGAGCTTGGTGCTCTGCCAAATCCATGAGGGACACCTGGGCGTCGAGAAGTGCAGACGCAGAGCCAGGCAGGCTGTCTACTGACCCAGTATTAGCCAGGACATCTCGAACATGGTCCTCAACTGTGCGACCTGTCAACGCTTCCAGCCAGTGCAGAGCAAGGAGATGCTCCAGCAGCATGAATTTGAGACCTCCCCGTGGTCCAAGGTTGGCATCGACCTCTTTTGTGCGAATGGTCGTGACTACGTGTTGATTATTGACTATTTCTCCAATTACCCTGAAGTCGTGAAGCTCTCAGACCTCACATCTCGGACCGTCATCAAGGCCTGCAAGGAGTTGTTCTCCAGGCATGGTATCCCACTCACTGTCATGAGTGACAATGGCCCGTGCTCCAACAACCACGAGTGGTCTATGTTTGCCAAGTAAGAAGTCTTACAACACCAGGTTAAAGTCCAACAGGTTTGTTTCAATGTCACTAGCTTTCGGAGCGCTGCTCCTTCCTCAGGTGAATGAAGAGGTATGTTCCAGAAACATATATATAGACTTTGAATCTGTCTATATATATGTTTCTGGAACCACCAGGGCTTATCTGTTGTTCTCCCCACCCAGCAGCAATCCTTCCAGGTAGGGAAAATGCCAGCCTGGACAGGAAGCGACCCGTGATTGAGCACGATTGATTCAATTGACCATTTGGTGGTTGGCCACGCCACAGAGGTTTTCACTGCTAATAATATGTCATGGCAGTGTGAAGGTGTTGGGCTGCCATCCTGATGCATTTACCCACCATTTTACCAGACCTCCTACCGCTGAGTCAGACTCCAAATGAGTGGTAAAATTCAGCCCATGATCTCATTGATAACCACACACGCAGCATCCCAAGCTGTCTAGTTTCCTCACTGCAGACTCCCAGCAAGGTCTACCTTGGCCCCAGGAGGAACTGGAAGAGCAGGAAAAACTGCCTCGCAACACCTCCCCCCCCCCCCCCCCCCCCCGCCCCCGCCCCCCCAACACACACACACACACACTCCCCATAATGGGAGAGAAAGAGAATGAGAAAGACGACACTGGGTCAATTGCTACCAATTTTGCATGCACCAGCTTAAAAGAGTGACATCATGAGCAACCTCGGATGCTAGGGTAGAGCTTAAATCTTCATAGGGAGCCGCAGCCTTGCTGGGCCGATGGTTGGACATGGTCTCTTACTGGTTCTGCCTCAGAAGAGTCAGATTAATGCCTCACAGGGTCAAGCTTTAAATGAGTGGTGCAATGCATGTCTTGCCTCAAAACTTATGGATCATAACTAGGAAAAGATGCGAGTTTACGTCCAATGGGGTCTGTCATTTGACAGCCTCCCTGGTGTAAGAAGCTGCCAATTCCACCCAGCAATCTGTGGAGCCCAATATCACGCAGCGTTTGATCACTGAGGTTGGTGTTTCTACAGAATTTCTAGTTTCAAATGCGATGCCAGACTGCTTTATTGGAATGGCAGAGTGATCTAATAGAAGTGCCAGCATCTGTCATGGTGGCTGCAAACTCCTTGGTCAAATGAGATTTGTAGGGTTTCTCAGTCTTCCAGCAGATCCAAGGATTTCCTGAGCGTGTGGCATGGGAATTGAGGAACAGGAACCTATTGGCTCTCTCTCCCGATGCCAGCATTTGTACTCCTGTTGCCCGCCCATTTCATCACTGCCCAGACTGCTAAAGCCATTGCTGAGATGTTGCAGTCTGATGCAAGGCCATTCCCATCCACAGCATGTCACAGGAGGATATTTGAACTACCCTCTTCAATTTCTTAGTAGACAGCAACCTCACCAGCTGCCCCTCAGGTTGTCCTTTATAGAAGCACAGAGTAGGCAAGAGTACTTGTCAGACAGATACTATAGTTAAGCACCATAGGACATAGAACATACAGTGCAGAAGGAGGACATTCGGCCCATCGAGTCTGCACCAACCCAATTAAGCCCTCACTTCCACCCTATCCCCGTAACCCAATAAGCCCTCCTAACCTTTTTGGACACTAAGGGCAATTTGGCATGGCCAATCCACCTAACCTGCAAGTCTTTGGACTGTGGGAGGAAACCGGAGTACCCGGAGGAAACTCACGCAGACACGGGGAGAACGTGCAGACTCCGCACAGACAGTGACCCAGTGGGGAATCGAACCTGGGACCCTGGCGCTGTGAAGCCACAATGCTATCCACTTGTGCTACCATGCTGCCCTTGAAACCAGAGTGAGTAGTTTAGCATTTGTGAATCATGTTGGTTTACTCATGTTTTCTTTGCTTTTGCATTAAATGAAGACTGATTTTTATGGTCAATGAATTGTGGTGAAATTGGGGTCCTTTTCTGTTGTGTTGTTGATGGTGAAGGATTGAGTGCAGAAAATAGGCTTCTTGACGGATTCGCAGTTTTGCAAGGTATGGTGAAATCTGATGGTGGAGGATAACTTCAATTGAATGGGGACAAGTGTCACTCCCAGGTCAACCTCAAATCCCTTGCATTCCAGCACCTTCTCCTCCTCTTCCAAATCTCCTTGTTTGGCTCCTGTGTTTGACTCTCTGCCACATGGGAAAGGTTGGTCTCATGATTAGCATTCACAACTCTCCATGGTTGGCCTGGAGCCTCCAGGAATTAAAGATCATTTCTCCAAGACACTGCTGGAGGAAAATCATCGGGACATTATAACATTTTTTTTTTTAACATTCTCTTTGAGCATTTCTCTTTATTCAAATATAAAAATGCTGAAAATTGGAAACAAAAGGCTGTTTGGCTGGCAGTCAATAATCATCCAATTGGGTAATGAATCCTTTTGTTTCATAATTGGCGTAGGAAGGCCAAGACTGTCACATAAATGGATGTGTTGGCCAACAAATGATCGGAGCGTGGGGGCACGTTATGTAATGAAACCTCCAGGAATACATTGAATCACAGTTGGCAATTCGAATCATGACTGCCAGATTGTGCAGTACACCCCACAAATCTGGAGCCTTCCTTGTCCTACTTTCCCTCCTACTGTCCCTCCTCTCCCCAGCAGCTGGTGCCGCTCTGCCTCGCCTCAACCAGAACAAGGGGAGCCATGTGCAAGATCCCCATAACCAAGCATTACTCTTCCTCCGAGTGACTCTTGTCGGATTGGCAATAAGGTACATGGCATACCATTCATTGGCCAAATATGTACAGCCCTTTACGCCGATGCCGAATCCCCATGGCACATTCCCCAGTGGCAGAGGGTGCAGCGGACGTAACACCCCATAGACATCAGCATGATGACGAGCCACCTCCTCTGCTGGAAAATATGCCATGATTGTGTGTGTATGTGTGCATGTGTGTGGTGTGGGTGTGTGTGTGTGTGTTTGGGGGGGGGGGGGGGGGGGGCTGATGGAGGAGCGAATATCGCTCCCGTTCTCTTCAGGTGAAGTTGTCAGATATTTTTCCTGAATAAATGTCGATAGAGTGTTGGTGATGTTTGAACATAAAGTTCCAAAATGTGTTCGGAAACTCCTTTTTAAACACCTCCAGTAGCATGTGAACAGTGAATGCTGAAAATGACTTTAAGTACCACTCATGATCCTCACCAAAGAATCTTTATTCAGCTGGTCACTGTCAGGAGAGGATGTTAATTACAGTGCCGGCCAAAAAAATGGCATGCCGCCTCTTTAAGTCAGCATTAGGTGGCAATTTAATTGACTATCAGAGCTTCAATCATCCACAGGGCAGCTATTCCCACAGCACATTTAACTCCTTTACCAAGATGTCACCCTGTGCAAATGGCAGGTTAACCCAGTATTGGAGCTCAAGACTCACCGGGGCCATCTCATAGACTCTTTAGCACCGAAAGTACCAGGCGAAAATAGCCTCCAGTGTTTTATTTCATGTTTGTCCTTTCTCTCTCTCTGTCTGCTAGGCTGAGAGTAAAAGAGATGTCTGGCAATATTTCAAACAGAATCATTAATCTTTTCCATTCCCCACAAGCAGCCTTCTCCTTGTGATATCTTGTGCATTTCATCAGCAATGACATCAGTGACTTGGATCAAACACAAATCTCTCTCCATTCTGAACACCACTCCATCACAAAATTACAATAAAAATAGCAAGATAGCTCATTTCTGCCAACCTGTTCGGCAAGCTGCTAAAAATTTATTAAAACATGTAAATGGATACAATCGCTACGCTGTAATACAGAGCTTTCATGCATCATGATTACTATAGTGCTAATCTGTAGAGGTGGACGTCAGTAACAATGGAACCAGTTGGGATATCTTGATAAAAAAATACTGACCCTTTTTATAGCTCTTTCCCCAGTATTCTCTTGTAACCATTTAGGAGTTATTCATATCTCATTGATAAAAGGTACAAGCATAACCGATAACTGAAAATGAATGCAAGGATTTAAAAATCAATCAATCCAACCACAAAAAAAATAAAAATAAACCTGAAGTGAATCAAAATTATTCAGATTTACATGAGCAAATAACTGTTTGACCTGTATAAAGAAAAATGTCTTAGTGCTGTAAAGGGGAAAAATGAAAAGTAACAGACAAGCTTTAAACCAGTATTGTCTACAATAAGGCGTGCGGTTGATAAGCCATTAAACGGGATAAGTTGGAAATGTCTCACATGCTAATTATCCTGGATGTTTTTTTCCTTATCCAAAAGAGCAGTCAACTTTCCAAATTGCTGATAAATGCAGAGGACATTAGAAAATATATTAGTGACACAGTGCAGATTTTCCTGCCACCTACATCCACCTGCGCACACATAAAACAAAATGCAGATTAACTTCTCTCTCTGACCCGAACATACATATATTTCCAGGCTGACGATCATGTGCACAGATCATATGAACAAACATATGAACATGCAAATTTGGAATAGGAATAGGCCACTCGGCCCCTTGAGCCAGCTCCTCTATTCTATAGGGTAATGGCTGATCTGATTGTAATCTGAACTCCACATTCCCACCTATCCCAATGACCTCTCACCCCTATGCGTATGAAGAATCTAACTACCTCAAAGACATTGCTTCCACCAACTTTCCGAGAGAATAAAATTCTCCTCATCTTTGTCTAAAATGGACGACCCCCTTATTTTTAAACAGTGTGGGGCGGCATGTGGCGCAGTGAATAGCACTCGGACTGCGGCGCTGAGGACCTGGGTTTGAATCCCGGCCCTGAGTCACCATCTGTGTGGAGTTTGCACATTCTCCCCATGTCTGTGTGGGTTTCACCCCCATAACCTAAAGATGTACAGGTTAGGTGGATTGGCCATGCTAAATTGCCCCTTAATTGGGAAAAAATAATTGGGTAACCTAAGTTTAAAAAAATTTTTTTAAATTTTAAACAGTGACCCCTAATTCTAAATTCTAAACTCCAGTGGCTAAGGGCATTGCCTTGCCAACTTTTCCTCATAAGACAACCCGTCCATTCCAGGGATTAGTCTGGTAAAACATCTCTGAGCTGCTTCCAACGCATCTACATCTTTCCCTGAGTAAGCAGATCAATACTGTAAGCAGCGCTCACAATATGGGGCAGGATTCTCCATTTGGCAGCATATGTTCTCCCACCACTGAGATGAATCGCCACTGATTTGCAATCACGCTGGGAGTGGCATCCAGGGGCGATACACTATCCCTTAACATGCAAATTTTTGCATGTCAGGCATTCCCTTGTGAATCCCACTATCAGGCCGCCATTTTGAGCTGGCGGCCTGATAGCGAGTTACGGCAGCTGACCCTTCTCTGCCCCGCAATGTAATTCTGTGCCCCCACCACAACGGGATTTGCTGGCTCTTACCCCGCACAATACGGATGCACGAGGGTGACTTGACCCCCTCCCCCATAATAGAGACCCCCCCCCCCAATAACAGAGACCCTGCCTGGAAGCTAAAGAACAGTCCAGACAGAAACAGGAAAAAACTCACTGATTTAAAACTCACCTGTCCCCTATACCTGCTGCCTCAGGTAGAGAAAGCAGCAGCTGTAAATTCTTAAAAAGCAAAAACCACACCACCAGGGTTTAACCGCCCCTCAAATTCTTTGATCCACAAGGTTTTATTCACATCAATGAGAAATTACTTTTAATAGGTTGTGATTGACAGCTTCCAGATTGTTTAATTTCATTTCTTTTCACGCTTGAATGGGTCTCAAGTACCCTGCTGTGAAACTCTCTGCAATGTTTTTAAAAATCTAGCTATGATTGCAAGCTCTTGACCACATCAAACGCAGGAAAGTGCTTTCTGCTGAGAAAAAGTAAGGGAAAGCATTTACCCAGGGGAAATTTAATCACTGCAATCACTGGGGAGCTCCATATAAATGCCTCCCCAGCACTTGTTCCAGATTCATTGCAGGTGAGATGGCAGCCAGGAGGCCTACTCCAAGATTTTCTGAATGAGCCCTGACCAGACTTCTGGATGGAGTCATGAGGTGAGATGTCCTGTACCCGCACTTTAGGAACCATCCCACAAGCAAGATGACCACACCCGCCTGGGTGCTATAACTGCATTAGTGAGTGCCAGCTTTCTTCAGAGGAGGATGGGGCAGCAATGCAGGAAGAAAATTAATGACCTTCTTCAAGAAGACAGGGTAAGTATGCCATTACTAGTTTCTCACTGCACCCTCGCAACCACCCCTCATATCTCCAAGGTGAGTGCTCACTCTACCCACCTTGTGGTTTGCCCACCCATCATGGGGCCCGCATTTCCCACTCTCCTAATTTCCATGGTGATTGATGCACGATCAATTGCACAAAGACTAAAGTTGGGTACAACTGTGGCTTTATTACAGTCAAATGTGTGGTCTCCTGCTGCAGCTGGCGAAATGGCAGGGCACTGGAGGTCATATATATTTATCCAGTTCTCCGTGGGCGGAGCCAGCCGGCAGGAGCTACCGGCGAACCTGTAGTGCAGGTCCTACCTTACATCTCCTATTATAGTGGTTCACCACAGTGATTCAACTCAGTCCCTCACATCCCTGCTCCCACTCAAGTCCCACGCATGCCACTCCTCAGCCATCTAAACTGGTTGATCGCCCACGTACAATCTCCCCAACTGTATCCCCGTATGACAAATTGGATTGGATTGCATTGGATTTGTTTATTGTAACATGTACCGAGGTACAGGGAAAAGTATTTTTCTACGTGCAGCTTCTCAGATCATTAAGTAATGAAAAAAAAAGGAAATAAAAGTAAATACATAATAGGGCAGCACAAGGTACACAATGTAACTAGATAACACCGGCATCGGGTGAAGCATGCAGGGGTGTAGTGTTAATGAGGTCAGTCCATAAGAGGGTCGTTTAGGAGTCTGGTAACAGTGGGGAAGAAGCTTTTTTTCAGTCTGTTCGTGCGTGTTCTCAAAATTTTGTAACTCCTGCCCGATGGAAGAGTGAATAAGCCGGGTGGGAGGGGTCTTTAATTATGCTGCCCGCTTTCTCCAGGCAGCGGGAGGTGTAGATGGAGTCAATGGATGGGAGGCAGGTTTGTGTGATGGACTGGGCGGTGTTCACGACTCTCTGAAGTTTCTTGCTGATTTGGGCTGAGCAGTTGCCATACCAGGCTGTGATGCAGCCAGATAAAAATGAAAATCACTTATTGTCACAAGTAGGCTTCAAATGAAGTGACTGTGAAAAGCCCCTAGTCGCCACATTCTGGCGCCTGTTCGGGGAGGCTGGTACGGGAATTGAACCGTGCTGCTGGCCTGCCTTGGTCTGCTTTAAAAGCCAGCTATTTAGCCCAGTGTGCTAAACCAGCCCCAGATAGGATGCTTTCTATAGTGCATCTGTAAAAGTTGGTAAGAGTTAATGTGGACATGCTGAATTTCTTTAGTTTCCTGAGGAAGTATAGGCGCAGTTGCGCTTTCTTGGTGGTAGGGTCGACGTGGGTGGGCCAGGTTTTATACAGATTTTTGGAGATGTGTACCCCTAGGAATTTGAAACTGCTAACCATCTACACCTCAGCCCCCTTGATGCTGACAGGGGTGTGTACAGCACTTTGCTTTCTGAAGTCAATGACTAGCTCTTTAGTTTTGCTGCCATTGAGGGATAGATAATTGTTGCTGCATCACTCCTCTAGGTTCTCAATCTCCCTCCTGTATTCTGACTCGTCGTTATTCGAGATCCGGCCCACTATGGTCATATCATCAGCAAACTTGTAGATGGAGTTGGAACCAAATTTTGTCACACCTGTGTGTGTACAGGGAGTATTGTAGGGGGCTAAGTATGCAGCCTTGCGGGGCCCCGGTATTGAGTACTATTGTGGATGAGGTGTTGTTTTTTTATTCTTACTGACTGTGGCACAACCGGCGAGAGCGGGCACAGTCAACCAGAGTAACGAGCTCTCTACCCTGACTCTACATGATGAGAGAGTCCTTGAGCTGACCAGGGAGGAGTATGACCATGCCTGTGCTGATGGTGAAGTGGGGGCAGTGAAAAAAAGTAAGAACCTTAAGGATACGTATTTATTCCTCAAGCCTCATGTTAGTAAATATCTTGCATTGTTTATTCTCCGTGATGAAGTAATGTCATCTCCCTTCCCTGGCAGGGCAATCAGACAAGCAGCACTGACCATCCTCGTGTCCCCTGAAAACTGTAGATTTGAATCGCTCAAAGGGAGACTGCTCGGACGTCAGCAAAGAAGAGGCATCACATCTGTCACCCGCACCCTCCACCAGTGCAAATATTCACACCTCAGTAGGATTAAGTAGTAGGCAGGCTTCTGGTCACTCACAGATGGGAAGCTCTCAATTGAAGACCCACAACAGGTGGAGGCAACAACCACATGGTAGGATGGGGTATAAAGTAGGAAATAATAAGGGCTTGTTAGAAAGATATGGTGATTATCATGGAAGGTTTTAGACAGGTGTTATGGGCCAGGGTTTACAGAACCCCAAAGTGTATCATGAAGCTCACCTGACCCACAACTTTTAATAGATTGTGGTAGAGAGAGCACATGGCACCCTCTACAGGTGTGGTACAGCAGAAATGGAAAAGTATTTTTTAAAGCAAAACAATGTTTATTCTATGAACTCAAGTTAACCTTTTTAAAACATACAGTGAACATCTTAGCACCCATTAATTCAAATACAACCCCCGAAGAATACAACACTAAGTAATCCTTTAAGCTTTCCGTTTAACATCCAGAAGACTTAAAACACCTTTTACCAGAAGCACTTTAGGTTTACGTTCACTACGGAGAACATTTATAATTCTGAATTCACCAAGTGATCAAGAGATAGTATTTTCATGGCAGAGAGATCAACAGTACACCTGCTCTGTCTGGATTCAGCTCCAACACTGAAAACAAAACTAAAACACACCCTACAGCAAACAGCCTAAAACAAAAGTAAAAAGCTGACAGACAGCCCAGCTCCACCCACTCTCTGACATCACTGCAGTAGTAAACACCCATTTCTTAAAGGTACTCTCACTACAGATATTTATATACACACCCATTTATAAACACGCATTTCTTAAAGCTACTCTCACATGACACAGGGAAAAGTCAGGTATGCAAAGCTCCTGTAATGTCTTCCTTCATACCCAGTCCTATCATGTGGTTATTGTTATGAGGCCTGTACACCACTCTCAGAAGTGACTCCTTGCCTTTATCATTGTTCATCTCTACCCAAACTGCTTCTACATCCTGGTTTCCTGAACTTAGGCCATCCTTCTCTGTTGTGCCAATGACGCAATTAATTACCTGACTACCCATCTACCTTTTCTTTGCTCCACACCCTTCCTTAATTTCATGTAGCCTTCAATACTCAAGTTTCAATCTATGTCATCCTGCAGCCATGTCTCTGTAATGACTATGAGATCATAATTATCAATTTATATTGCGCTTTCAAATGCTATTTGCATTCAGATACGGAGCATTTTGTTTTGTCCATTCATTTTTTTTGAAACTTCTAGCCTTATCAGCTGATTAATCTTTATATTTGTACTCTCTACCCCTTCCTGTCATGGTCTGTTTATCATTTTCCATATTAATACCTTTCTCTTTTGCCTTGTCTCTACTGTTTGATTTACCTCTTCTTCTCAAATTTGATCCATTGCCCTCACTACTTCGTATAAAATCCTCTCTACTCAATTAGTTATGCAGTTGGTCAGAACACGTCCCAGCATTGTTCAGATGTAGACCTTCCCAATGGTACAGTCCTCACTGCTCCCAGTATTGGTGCCAGTGCCGCACAAATGCATTTCTGCCACACCAGTCTTTAAACCACGCATTAATCTCTTTAATTTTATTTACTCTATGTCAATTGGATTTAGATTTGTCACGTGTACCGAGGTACAGTAAAAAGTATTGTTCTGCCTACAGTCCAGGCAAATCGTTTCATACATGAAAAACGGAGGACATATGATAGATGCACAATGTAAATACATAAACATTGGGTGAAGCATATGGAGTACAAAAAACAAAGAACAATACTGCACAGGAACAGGCCCTTCGGCCCTCCAAGACTGTACCGGTCATGACACCAACTTTTGCCAAAACACTTAGCACTTCCTTGTGCCATATCCCTCTATAACCATCGTAACCAAGTGTTTGTCAAGATGCCTTTTGAACGCTGTTATTGTATCTGCTTCCACAACCTCCCCATGCAACGCGTTCCAGGCACTCACCACCCTCTGCATAAAAACCTGTGGTAAACGACTGTATTGTATTGTATTGTATTGTACTGTTGTATTGTTACATGCCTGGGCTTGTCCCTGCTGGCTCCGCCTGTGGCTCCTCCCCTTGGTCTCATGTATAAAAGTGGCCAACCTCCAGCCCTGCCCTGATTCTGGGACCGGCTGCCAGCAGGTGTCTTTAAGCTGATTAAAGCCACAGTTTTTCTCCCGACTCCTCGTCTGTCGTCAATTGATGGTACATCAACTCAATCAGCTTAAAAATTTCAGATGGATCCATCGCTAAAACCTGATCGCCTGGAGCTGGACCCCCAAGCAGCCGATGCCACTATTATGTTTGAACATTGGCTACGCTGCTTCGAATTGTACATCGAGTCCTCCGCGATCGCCGTCGCCGAGACCCACAAGCTGCGAATCCTGAACTCCCGGGTGAGCCCGCAAGTATTCCTTATCATCAGGGACACTGACTCGTACGAGGATGCGATAACGCGGTTGAAAGGTCAGTATGTTAAGGGAGTCAACGACGTGTATGCTAGGCATCCCTTTGCCACGAGGCGACAGCACCCCGGAGAATCGCAAGCCGAATTCCTGCGCGCATTGCAGGAATTGTAAGGCGGTATCGGCTGCCGAGCACACAGAGTTGCTGATCCGGGACGCCTATGTCGCAGGCATAAAATCGAATTACATCCGCCCGCGTCTACTAGAAGGGGGTACACACAACCTCCAAGAAACAGTACGGATTTCGGACTCATTAGAAGTGGCCTTCCGCAACTTGGATGCCTACACCACCGACCACGTGGCACCCTCTTGGACGTCGTGGGCACCGCCATCACCCGACCCGGGGACGCTGCAAGCCTGTGTGCGCAGCAACCTGCCAATCCCGGAGGCCCAAAATGCTACTTCTGTGGCCAGAGTAAGCACCCCAGGCAACGCTGCCCAGCGAGGGGCGTGAACTGCAATGGGTGCGGTAAGAAGGGCCACTTCTCTAAAGTCTGCCAGGTCCGACCTGTTCGTAACCCCAGCAGTGCTGCGTGTAACTTGTGGGGGCCGCCTTCTTCAACACCACCTGCCCCATGCGACCCGTGGGGGCTGCCATCTTGGCCGCCACCTTCGACGCCACCCGCCACGTGCGACCTGTGGGGGCCGCCATCTTGGCAGCCATCTTTCACGCCACCCGCCATGTGCGACCCGTGGGGGCCACTATCTTCGACGCCACCCGCCACGTGCGACCCATGGTGGCCACCATCTTTGCCGCCATCTTGGATGCCACCCGCCACGTGCGACCCGTGGTGCCGCCATCTTGGCCGCCATCTATGACGCCACCTGCCACGTGCGACCCGCGGGGCTGCCATCTTTGATTCGCCCCACCACCTCCCGGAACTCCTGCTCACCCGATCAGTCCGCCCACCTTCCGAAGATCGCCTCCATCAGCCTCGACCAGTCTCGACCTCATCACCTCGCGAAATCCATGATGGCAGTCTGGATCAGCAGCCACGAGATGACCTGCCTGTTCGACTCCGGGAGCACAGAGAGTTTTATTCACCCAGATACGGTACTGCGCTGCTCCCTCCCAATCTTACCCGTGACCCAGAAAATCTCCCTGGCTTCCGAATCTCATTCCGTGTAAGTCCGTGGGTACTGTATTGCAATCCTTACAGTACGGGGCATTCAGTTCAAAGGGTTCAAACTCTACGTCCTCCCACAACTCTGCGCTCCCGTGCTACTAGGTCTTGACTTCCAGTGCCACCTCAAAAGTCTTACCCTGGAGTTCGATGGATCCCCTCCCCTTACTGTATGTAGCCTCTCTACCCTTAAAGTCACCCCACCCCCGCTCTTCGCTAACCTCACCCCGGACTGTAAGCCCGTTGCCACGAGGAACAGACAATAGAGTGCTCGGGACAAGGCTTTTATCAGGTCAGAGGTCCAGCGACTCCTGCGGGAAGGGATAATAGAGGCCAGTACTAGCCCCTGGAGAGCCCAAGTGGTGGTCGTCAAAACTGGGGAGAAGCATCGGATGGTCATCGATTACAGTCAGACCATCAACCGGTACATGCAGCTCGATGCGTACCCTTTTGCCCGCATATCTGACATTGTCAATCAGATTGCGCAGTACCGAGTCTTCTCCACCATTGACCTGAAGTCCGCGAACCACCAGTTCACTATCCGCCCGGAGGACCGCCAATACACTGCCTTCGAGGCAGATGGCCGCCTCTACCACTTCCTCAGGGTCCCCTTCAGCGTCACCAATGGGGTCTCGGTCTTCCAACGGGAGATGGACCGAATGGTTGACCAGTACGGGCTGCGGGCCACGTTCCCGTATCTGGATAATGTCACCATCTGCAGCCATGACCAGTAGGACCATGACGCCAACCTCCAAAAATTCCTCCACACCGCCAAGCTCCTTAACCTCACATACAATAAGGCGAAATGCGTTTTCCGCACAACCCGCCTTGCCATCCTTGGCTACTTTGCTGCCTCGCACATCTCCTCTAAACTTTGCCCCACAGACCTTAAACCTATGCCCCCTGGTGACTGATCCGTCCACCCTGGGAAAGAGTGCCTGCCCATCCACTCTATCCATGCGCCTCAATGCAGTGTTACTCCGTAGTGAAGATGCATGGAGAGATGAGTTCAGTCCATAAGGGGGTCAATTCAGGAATCTGGTAACAGCAGGGAAGAAGCTGTTTTTGAATCAGTTAGCGAGTGTTCTCAGACTTTTGTATCTCCTGCTCAATGGAAGAGGTTGGAAGAGAGAATAACCCGGGTGGGAGGGGTCTTTGATTATGCTGTCCGCTTTCCCAGGCAGCGGGAGGTACAGACCGTGTCAATGAATGGGCGGCGAGTTTGCGTGTTATGGGCTGTGTTCACGACTCTCTGTAGTTCCTTACGGTCTTGGAGTTGCCATACCAGGCGGTGATGCAGCCAGATAGGATGCTTTCTATGGTGAATCTATAAAAATTGGTAAGAGTCAATGTGGACACCCCAAATTTCCTTAGTTTCCTGAGGAAATAAAAGCGCTGTTGTACTTTCTTGGTCATGGCTCAGGTAATTTTTACGTGGTTCGGTTAATAATCCAGAGATTATTTTCTGTTTTTTAATTGAGTCCCACTCCCGAGCCCTGAATATCTGCACCAAGAAGCAACACGGCCTTCTGGATTCTTGCTGACGGCTGCAGAAAACAGTCCCTATCCCTTAAACTCTCCAGTCCCCTTCTACTACTACATTTCTTTTTGTTCATCCTGTTTGAACAGCTTCCTGTACCATGGTGTCAGGGCCAATCTGCTTATCCACCTTGCAGACTTTGCTTTCATCCCAAACTCCACCACAGTTTGTTTGGTCCATTTATCTGCCTCACTCATGGTCACACCCATCAAAGAATATGACCCCATTCTAAGCAGTGTGACTGTTTTCTGGTACAGAGCGTCCAGGTACATTTTCCCATCCCTGACATTGCGCACTTTGTGCAGTTTGGCTTCCAGATTAATAATCCTGATCCAGATTCCTTTCGCTGCTTACACTTTCTGCAGGCACATTTCCCCTGGAAGGCATTGGTGTCCAGGAGATCTTACATTCCACAGCCGCAGTGCAACACCTGTCTTGTTACTTATATTATTTACTTGGTTTAGTTGATTGCTTACTTAATTAACTTAGAATAATTCCTATGTACACTACAATTTAATGTACTAATTAAATGCTAGTACCACCTTCAACTACGAGCTTTATGTTAATAGCGCGATGCATCACTGAGGAGTCTTACATAATGAAAAGATTTATTGGAAACAACAATGAGGTTCAACTATATACAAACACAGAGGTATATCATACTGGTCTTTCTTCCTTGATTCTCAGGTCCACACTGCCCATGCCCCTGTTCCCAGGGTCTCACATTTTTTTCCCCTTTGTTAGGGTTTGCACATAACCACACGATAGGCCGGGCCCGAGCAGGTCACTTGCCCTGAAAAGGTCGCCCCTTAACAGGGGCCATGCTACCACATATACATTTCTTATGTTCTAATTGGCTTGCCTGTTATAACCCACTCCTTCCACTGTACTGTTAGGAAAACGTTGGAAAAAGTAAGAGCAATTTCACCTCCTCATCAAACTCCACACTCACCAAACTCCTATCAGCTGACATTGCTTGCAATCTGTACTCTGTTTGCAAAGCTGTACCAGATTCAATGGGCATAATTTTCCAATTTTTCAGCACAGTGGTACATCGGGTAGGAAAAACGGCGTGGAAGCCAGCGTACTGTTCCTCACCGTCATGTTCGATTCGTAGCCGAAGAAAAATGAAGGGGTGTCGCTCATGATTTTAACTCTAGCGGGGAGGGCTCAGATTGAGCTTGCCCTGTCAGAACACCCCCATGGTACCCCCCCCCCCCCCCCCCCCCCCCAACCAATGGAACATCAACTCTCCCTCCCGGACCAATCCCCGGCACAGCCCTCTGGCATTTCCCCCAACACTACCCCAGTACTTCCGCAGCACTGCCCGGGCATTGCCCCTGGCATTGCCCCCTGGCAGTGACTCTCTCCTCCCTGAGTGATGTACTGACCTGAACTCCACTGGCAGGTTCTTCTCGCCAGATGCACACTATGACCTATCTTGATTCACGTTGGTGTGCTCTCACACTGACATGAATGGATATCTAATGGGAGGGGATTATCAGGCGTAGAGGTCTGATAATTACACTTAATGTATGCTAATGGGGATCCAGACATTCAATGTTGGGATTCCTGTCAGGTCATTGGCAGGTGCAGGGACAATCACTTCAGGAAATCCAGCCATTGCGAATTGCGATTTGGGCCTCCCATGGAATTTTCCACTCCTGCCGCCGATCCTGCCGCAAATGGGAACAGAAAATTCAGCCTTATATTTGTAGTCTTTGGAGCTGAGATTACAACAAGTAGATTGGATCAGGTTAGCCAATTAACTAATCTGCTCCTCTCCAGTAGAGCTGTTTCCCTTCCTAAGGCTGGAAGAAACTTAATTTAGTTTATTAACTCACATTAATTTATTAACTTACTTTAAATAAATACCCATTAAATGCTAACTGCAGACCAGACTTTTATAAAGATATTGACGCTTAAAACATCCCACACACTCCAGGCTTGGCTCAGCACCTCTTGGCAAGGGTCTGCAACCATAAACTAGGCAAGAAGTTAACTGTTGCTGCCTTGAAGGCCTGCAGCTTCAAATATGCTACACCTGAAGAAAAGGAACCACCGTGTGCTTATCCCTGCTCTCTCAGATCCTGTGGGCTTCGACACAAAGGCAAACTAACTGTAGCTGATGCATTACAAAATGGGTGGCAAGGTGGCACAGTGATTAGCATTACTGCCTCACAGTGCCAAAGATCAGGATCAATTCCGGCCTTGGTTAACTGTTTGTGTGGAGTTTGCACTTTGTTCCCCCTGTCTGTGTGGGTTTCTCGAGGTGCATCGGCTTCTGTGGTGATATGCCTGTGAATAACCCTCAGGAATGTGACCACCCACCAGCAGGTGGCATCAGACATCAGTCATGTGACATCCGGCTCTCGCCAGAAGGTTGTAAGACGTACACCAGGACAGTCGCACACAAGGGTAGTTCCAGGAGGCCTATGTAACTCAGTCAGTAACTTGGTCTGTGTAGCATTCTGATTATTACCTTACCACATGTACATCAATAAATTATCATTCTAGTTAAGTTGCCAGCAGTTCTGTATGAATCATTGCAAAGACAAGGTCACAGAACACAACAGCTTCCTCTCACAGTCCAAAAATGTGAAGAAATGGTGGACTGGCCATGCTAAATTGCCCCTCAGTGTCCAAACGTGTGCAGATGAGGTAAGGTTATGTGGTGACAGGGATAGGGCGGTGGGTGTGGGCCCAGGTGTGTTGCTCTTTTGGAGGTTCGGTGCAGACTTGATGGGCAAATGGCCTCCTTCTCCAGGATAGGAATTCTGTGATTCTGAAATACTCAGGAAAATGCAAAATGACTTAATTATATTAACTTCTTATTGGCATCCTCTGATGATGCTGCCTATTTTAGGTGTAGGGAGACCGAGGATTATGTTAAAAGCAAATTACTGCAGATGCTGGAATCTGAAACCAAAGAGAAAATGCTGTAAAATCTCAGCAGGTCTGGCAGCATCTGTAGGGAGAGAAAAGAGCTAACCTTTTGACCCTTTGTCAAAGCTGGAGCTAGATCCTCACCTTCCTAAAGTTGCTGAGCTCTGGGAAACTTGCAGGTCCTCATTTTAAAATGCTGCTTAATTCAAAGGTGCACTGTGTTATCATTTAAAGTTACCAATCAAACATCTGTGAACAGGTTTGGCTGGTTGCACTCCAACACCAACCTCCACCTCACCTCGGCTGAAATGAGCCGTCGAGTGTAGTTTTCAGATCTTTTACATTTTTACATGCCATCCATTAATCATGGTACAATTTTCTTGTAATTCATGGGCTACCACTCATTTCCCCATAACATTAAAGAGTAAATTGCTTCAAAACATCTGCTACATATTGGACATTGGCACGTTTAATTATGGTAATTGGACTATCCCTTAATATCTGATTAAATTCAGACTTATCTCTCTGTTGGGAATCATTAATCCATTGACAGAATGACCATGACTCCGTTATTAATCTTCAAACCCTACTTCCAATTGGGGAGGAAAACACGCTGCCGTGGATTGGCTTTCTGTAACACACCTGTCCCATTTTACTTTCCATTGAAATCAGTGTCAAACAGCCAGTCAATCGACAACAGCCACTTTCTAACTTTGCTCAAAGTTAAAACCTATGCTCTTTTTCTTGTAAGACCTTGTATCCTGTCCACTTAGAAAGAAAGGCGAATGATATGGCTATTAATCGTTGTACATAAGAAAGATTCCCTGTTACTTTCCCTGGACTTAACGATTTGGCTAGCATGGTGGCAGCGGGCAGCACGGTGGCACAATGGTTAACATTGCTGTCTCACAGCGTCAAAGACCCGGGTTCGATTCCAGCCTTGGGTTAGTGTGTGGAGTCTCAACGTTCTCCCCATGGCTGCGTGGGTGTTTTCCGGATTCACCGGTTTCCTCCCACAGTCCAAAGATGTGCGGGTTAGGTGGACTGGCCATGATCAATTTCCCCTTACTTCCAGGGGTGTGCAGGCTAGGTTACAGGGATAGGGTAGGTGGGTGAGTGTACCTAGGTAGAGTGTTTGGATAATCAGTGTAGATTCAATGGGCTGAATGGCCTCCTTCTGTACTGTCAGGATTCTATGATTCTAGATATTGGGCAGTAAACAGTTCATTCCAGATTTCAGCAGACACTGGATCCACTGACAAGGATGACCACTGATGCTGAACCTGAGAAAGTATTTAATGTAGTACTCCCAAAATATAACACTGATAACATACTTGCTTATGTTTACTGAGATGATTGGCTTCAGGATGGGAGAACTGTACAGTTATTCCTATTGATTTTTTACTCCTTCCTGCATATGACTTGCCATAAGTGAAGCACTGTCAGATGATTTTGGGATGCTGGCCTCCTGACCTATATTTTGACTGGGAAAAGACAGAATAAATGAAAAAGAAATAATGATCATAAGATCATAAGCAATAGGAACAGGTGGAGACCATTTGGCCTTTTGAGCCGGCTGTGCAATTCAATAAGATCATGACTGAACTGATTGTGGGCTTAACTCCAATTCCCTCTTACCCCCATAACCCTCGACTCCAATCAGAAATTTGACGAACTCCTCTTTAAATATATTCAATGACGAGCCTCCCCTGCTGCCTGTGGAAGAGAATTCCAAACACTAATGACCCTCTGAGAGAAGGACTTCTTCATGCCCATCTTAAATGGGAGACCCTTCATTTTTAAATTGTGTTTAGTTAGTTCTTGATTCCCCACAAGAGGAAAAATCCTCTCAGCATGTATTCTGTCAAGTCCCATTGAGTGCAACGACCGTCAAGAACAGACGCAAAATCGACATTCCAACAAGGTGTGGAGCTGCTGTTTATTCTGTGCTGTTTGCAATCTGCTGCTGTTAGAAGCAGGGATGAAGGGAAGGAGGGAAGTGGATGCCTCCAAGGGGCACAGGTTCATGGATAGCAGTCAATACACAACTTCAAACCTTCATATTCTTGGGTAAATTATCATTGCTGACAAGAGCTCATATTCTTAGTTTTTCTATGCTGTCAAGGCAATGGTCCCTGTCTCGAGGGTAGTGGAGACAAATGCAATAGTGTCAAAGAAATGCTTTTTACAGGTGGTTCTCATCACCCTGGTCAAAGAGCAATATGTCCATGCGCAGTCATGTATGAACAGGAGGAACCTCCACCTCTGCTCCTCAAGGATGCCCTTCACCTGGAAGGGCTAGAGTGGGGATGCCATGTCTAGATAAAGGCCAGATGAAGGGCTTAGCACTAGGTTGTTGTTCTTGAGGTGGAGGGAAACCTGTAAAAGGACATGCTCACTCAATGTATCATTTTAATATGTTCACAGATCCACTGAGGCAACGGTGATGACGGCTCCAATCAACTCTGCTTTGGTAATGGTTCATCTCAGATGATGAAGAATATGCAGAGTTCATGGGGAAGTTTCCTTGAGGACTCTGGCCAGCACCTCATGATGATGTTGTTCAGTTGTCTTCATATGATGTGTGCCTGTAAGGTATATTTGAGTTCATGGATTCTACGAGAGGACAGCTCCTCTTTTGTCATGATGTCCATGTCTTCCTCACAACCTGCATGGTCTGTACTGGGCAGGAAAGGGCATTAGCTCAGTACAGCTCTTCGTTTTTAGATTATGTTGAGATTGTAGCATTGTAGCTTTAATATCATGTGCTGCAGTCATGCGATGCAGTGTGAAAAGTCCATATTAAAATAGTTATGAGTGGCTGATGATCAGTTTCAACTGTTGCAGGACGGCCATCTATGAAATCATGGAATTTCTGACAGGTGAAGTCTAGAGCGAGGATTCCTTTTCAATCTGTGCATAATGAGTCACATTGTCAATGAAGGCCTTGATGCAAAGGTTATTAGTCTGCCATTCTGGTTACAGACCCATGCTGGGAGACATCTGCTGATATAAGTACAGGGGCTTGAACGTCAAAGTATTGTATTGTATATAAGAACATAGGAATTAGGAGAAGTATGCAATTCAGCCCCTCAAGTCTGCTCCACCATTCAACTAGATCATGGCTGACCTCTTCCTGGCCTCAAATCCAGCTCCCTACTTATTCCCCATATAATCTTTAACCTTTTTTTTTTTAAAATCGGAAATAAATCTATTGCCTTCTTGAAACCATTTACTGATTCAGACTCCACTGCACTATGGGGTAGCGAGTTCCACACCGCCCTCTGTGAGAAGTAGTTTCTCCTCATCTCAGTTCTAAATCTACCTATATCTGTGACCTCTCATTCTAGAATGCCTCACAAAGGGGAACATTTGGTCCACGTTTATTTCCTCAATCCCTTTTAGTATTGTATAACATTTAATCAGATCACCTCTCATCTCCAGTGAGTATAAGCACAAACTGTTCAATCTCTCCTCATACATTAACCCTTTCACCCTCGAATTAATCTGGTGAACCTCCTCTGAACTTCCTCCAGTGTCACCACATTCTTCCTCAAATAAGGAGACCAAAACCAGCACAATACTCTGGATGTGGTCTCACCAACACCCTATACAATTGCAACAACACTTCTCTCCTTTTATACTCCAGTCCTTTTGCAATAAATGCAATAAACACCAGGTCAAAGTCCAACAGTTTTGTTTCGAATCACTAGCTTTCGGAGGGCAGCTTCTTCCTCAGGTGAGCATGTACCGCCGGATCAAGCTGGATGAGCCCCAGTATAATGCTGTTCTGAATACCTAGCAGTGGACTTAACTATATGAAACTTAAAAGTGCCCTGTGTGCAGTGGTGAGTGTCCTTCAGTGTGAATGGTTGTCAGCCATAAGCCATGAGGTCCACGTTGGTATTGGGGTCTGATCCTGCATATGGGTCTGGTTCCCGTAGTGATCAGCTGTGCAATATGTGTACATCTTTACCGACAGTTTTACGTCACTGCAAAATCATGTTCAGAGTGGTGAAGACCTGACCTTTTTCTTTGACGGTGTTGACAATCTCACAGTTGAGTATTGTTGGAGGCTCAGAGTTTCGTTTTTCCGGTTGAATTCCAATTTGTTTACCTTGCTGACGCACCTACCCTTGGAGAACTTACCAGCTGCAATGTAGCTGGTGGTAAAAGAAGGCTGCTGTGATTTTCATCTGCTGCATTTTGTGAAATTATTCCACTTGCCACATTTATTGCAGCATTTAATGAACGTCAAACATACTTTTCTGCTCTGAGGGTGATGGCCATTACAGTTGGGGCAATGCTTCTGTCGAAAATGAACTGGTCGATTCAGTGAAGTCCTTGCGTCATATTGTCATCTCCTGACATCACGTAAAAGTGCTGGGATTCCAAAGACTTGTGACAAACAATACTTTATTTACCAGCTGAGCAGCTACTCCATACTTGTACTCTGCTCTGGGAGAACTCCCTGTAGCCACCTGGGTTGGCCATCTCCCGACGTAAAATGGAGAACAGCAAAGGCTGCAGGGAAATTCAGCCAACACAGGCAGAAACAAGCAGGTGCAAGTTTACTGTGTATTAAACTCTACAAAAGCCCAGACAGCATCGATACAAGCAGCCATCTGCATAATAATGTAGCAGCCATCTACATACTAATGAGCGATCCCCGGGTATAATCGAAAAATTTGGGATAAACAAAGCGAAGCCAGACTCCCCGGCGCCAGCAGGAGCCAACACAAACGAGGTTAACGGACACCTCAAGACCGCCCATCGATCAGGGAACCGCTCCAGTATTGGAGAAATCGAACCAAGCGATTGGAACAAAGTCCAATCACTTGGAACTAGGTACAGGGTCCGCCCCGAAAGGCGGGACGCCCCTGGGGACTATAAAGTTAAGCCCCCAAGTTCAAATCGTTCTTCTTGACCGGGTCACTCAACAACGCGAACCAACCCTTGACAGTGATCGGTGCAGCTGGCGTCGAGATCCAGTAAGTCTTAAGTCAACGCTCGCGACGAGATAGGCGCTCCTAGCTACCAGTCCGTACCAACTTTGAATCCCACAGACTCAGAAGCCGAACAAAAGGCCATTCGTTCCCCTGACCTGGTGGGCCAGTCCGAAGCTAAGTATAGGCCTGTTAGTTGTAGAAGTCGCTTAGAAGTAGAATTTATGCATGAGTAGCGATTACTGTGTATAATAAATGTGCTGTGATTTGAATCTTACTAATTGGTGTATTGAGTTGTTGATCATTACTTGAATTTGAACCTCATGGCGATATCATAAAGATACCTGGTGACTCGAGAGCAAAGGTTATTAAACAGAGCCAATTGAACCAACCAAAAGTTAGCAACACTCCCCCATTCCTGTTACATGATCCTTTTAGTCGCCACATCATCACGAATGCTGCCACCAGTGCTTCCTTCATATCTCCCAGGATATGGTTGCTCATTTCTTCCAGTACAAGCAGTAGACACAAGGGGAGGGATTCTCCCCTAACCGGCGGGGCGGGCCGTACCGGCGCCGAGGAGTAGTGTGAACCACTCCAGCGTCGGGCCGCCTGGAAGGGGCGGAAACCTCTGCACCTTCAGCGGCTAGGCCGGCGGCGGCAGGGTTGGCGCCGCGCCAATCGACGCCGAAGGGCCTCCGCCGACCGGCGAGAGTTGCTGCATATGCGGGAGCGCTAGCTTGTACTGGCGTCATCCCATGCATGTGCAGGGGGGTTCTTCTCCACGCCTGCTATGGCGGACCGTTACACCAGCTGGCGCAGAGGGAAAGAGTGCTCCCACAGTACAGGCCCGCCTGCGGATCGGTGGGCCCCGATCGTGGGCCAGGCCACCGTGGGGGCCCTCACGAGGGCCAGATCCCGCCCCCCTGCCCCGAGGACTCCGCAGGCCGCCCGCAGAGCCAGGTCCCGCCGGTACGGACCTGCCGAAAACGGGCGGCCACTCGGCCCATTGCAGGCCGGAGAATCGCCGGGGGGGGGCGGCCGCTGCCAATGGCCCCCGACCGGCGCGGCGCGATTCCCGCCCCCGCCGAAAAACCGGCGCCGGAGAATCCAGCAGCCAGCATCGTGGTGGCGGGCGGGATTCACGCCACCCCCCGGCGAATCTCCCGCACGGCGGAGGTTCGGAGAATCCCGCCCAAGGAATCTGGAGGAGTAATTCAGAGCTCAGGGCCTGAATTGAGTGAATGCTGTCCAAGTGTCATTTAAATATGGCACCAGGGCCTTCGACCCCATGTGTTAACAGTAGGGAAGATGACTTCCTGTCAGTCCCACCATGGGATTCACTGTGCTCCTCGCGGATGAATAATTAATGAACCTAACAGCAGAGTATAGTGTGTGTTCAGCCATTCCATCGCCCAACGGGTATCACCCCAACATTCCCGCCCACCACTGCACTTGGGCTCTGGAACAGAAGATTCTGCCCATAGAATGACACAACACAGGAGACTATTTTGCCTGTCATGCCTGTGTCAGTGTGGTGAACCACTGTACACCTGTATTAGGGGATGTAAGGTAGGACCTGTACTACAGGTTCGCTGGTAGCCCCTGCCTGCTGGATTCACCCAGGAGGAGGAGTATAAATATGCGTGTCCTCCATTCAGCTGCCATTTCGCCAGCTGCTGTAGGAGGCCACGCATCTTACTGCAATAAAGCCACAGTTGTACCCAATCTGAGTCTTTGTACAATTGATTGTGCATCAATTTATTGCAGTAAGATTTTCTACAAGATGGACATCCGAATCAAATCAGTTCGCCTGCAGCTGGATCCGCAGTCGAACGATGCCAGAAAATACTTTAATCACTGGCTAGCGTGCTTCGAGGCTTATACAAACTCAGCGAACACCCCACCGACGGAGGCTCAGAAGATACATGTCCTGTACTCTAGGTTGAGCTCAAGCGTGTTCATGCTGAACCAGGACCTACGCGGAAGCCATGGCGCTCCTCAAAGAGAACTACGCGGAGAAAGCGAACACACACTTCGCCAGGCACGTACTCACCACTCGCTCTCAACTCCCTGGTGAGTCCATTGAAGACTTCTGGTGGGCCCTAATCCCACTCATCTGGGACTGTGACTGTCAGGGCGTTACGGCCACCGAACATTCTAATCTCATCATGCGCGATGCTTTTGTAACGGGGATTGGGTCGGACCTCATCTGACAAAGACTGCTTGAAGGGGCCACGCTCGACCTAGTGGAGACAAAAATACTAGCGCTCTCCATGATGGTCGCCTCACGTAATGTTCAGGCCTACATCTCCAGCCGCGCGACCCATCTCTCCTATCCCTCCTGGACCCCGCAAACGGCTGCCCCAGTTGCGGCCTTACCCAGCCAATATGCCTGCGCCACATGCCAATCCGCACCCCCCGGGGGTCCCCGATGTTACTTCTGTGGCCAGCAGAAACACCATCGCCAACGCTGCTCGGCTCGCACTGCCATTTGCAAGGCTTGCAGCAAAAAGGGCCACTTCTCCGCAGTGAGCCAGGTTTGCGCAGTCGTCGCTATCGCCCCCTCCCCCCTGACACACACACAATGGGCGCCATCTTCACCCCCCCCGGACCACGCGCAGCCAGAGGGCGCCGCCATCTTCACCGGGCCAGGCGTGGCCAGTGGGCGTGGCCAGCTTCAACCCCCGGGGCCGCGACCGGCCAGTGGGTGCCACCATCTCTCCCCCCCCCTCAGTCCACGTGCGGCCCATGGGCGCCGCCATCTTGTTCAGCTCCAGCAACGTGCGGCCCATGGGTGCCGCCATTTTGTCCCGCCCCGCAATGTGCAGCCCATGGGCGCAGCCATTTTGTCCCCCGCAGAATCTTCAGTCGCCGCCATTTTGTCTTCCCCACGGGGCATGGACGCCGACAACATTCCACGACCTGGGCCCCCCACGCTCTCCGTCTTCTGCCACCAGTGACGATCAACCGCAGCTCGCCTCGATGACGCAAGACCAGTCTCGTCCACACAACCTGGCCACCGCTTCGACTACGGTGAAAATCAACAGCCACGCGACCTCTTGCCTGCTGGATTCCAGGAGCACCGAAAACTTCATTCGCCCGGATGCGGTAAGGCGCTGCACCCTCGCGGTCCACCCCGCCAATCAAAGGATCTCCCTGGCCTCCGGATCCCATTCCGTCCCGATTCGAGGCTTCTGCACGGTCACTCTCACAGTCCAGGGCGTAGAATTCAGCGGTATCCGCCTCTACGTCCTTCCTAATCTCTGCGCTGCACTATTACTAGGCCTGGATTTCCAGTGCAATCTCTAGAGCCTCACCCTCAAATTCGGAGGGCCCCTACCACCCCTCACTGTGTGCAGCCTCGCGACCCTAAAGGTCGACCCCCCTTCCCTCTTTGCCAATCGAACTTTGGATTGCAATCCCGTTGCCACCAGGAGCTGACGGTACAGCACCTAGGACAAGACCTTCATCAGGTCCGAAGTCCAGCGGCTGCTTCGGGAGGGTATCATCGAGGCCAGCAACAGCCCCTGGAGAGCTCAAGTGGTAGTCGATAAAACTGGGGAGAAGCATAGAATGGTCGTGGACTATAGCCAGACCATCAATCGGTACACGCAGCTCGACGCGTACCCACTCCCACGCATATCTGATATGGTCAATCAGATTGCGCAGTACCGGGTCTTCTCAACGATTGACCTAAAATCCGTCTACCACCAGCTCCCCATCCGTAAATTGGTCCGTCCATACACTGCCTTCGAGGCGGACAGTCGTCTCTATCACTTTCTTAGGGTTCCCTTTGGCGTCTCTAACGGGGTCGCAGTCTTCCAAAGGGTAATGGACCGAATGGTCGACCAGTACGGTTTGCGGGCCACGTTTCTGTACCGAGACAATGTCACCATCTGTGGCCATGACCAGCAGGACCACGATGCCAACCTTGCTAAATTTCTCCGCACCGCCACTCTCCTCAACCTTACTTATAATAAGGAGAAGTGTGTGTTCAGCACGACCCGCTTAGCCATCCTCGGCTATGTGGTCCAGAACGGAGTTCTGGGGCCCGTTCCCGACCGCATGCGCCCCCTCATGGAGCTTCCCCTCCCCCACTGCCCCAAGGCCCTCAAACGCTGCCTGGGGTTCTTTTCGTACTGCGCTCAGTGGGTCCCAAACTACGCGGACAAGGCCCGCAGACTCATACAGTCCACCCAGTTTCCCCTTACGGCCGAGGCACAACAGGCCTTCACCCGTATCAGAGCAGACGTAGCCAAGGCCAGGATGCACGCAGTAGACGAGACACTGCCCTTCCAAGTAGAAAGCGACGCATCAGGCGTCGCCCTTGCCGCCACCCTCAATCAGGCCCATGGAATTCTTTTCCCGCACCCTTCATGCCTCAGAAATTCGGCACTCGTCCGTCGAAAAAGAGGCCCAAGCTATCGTTGAAGCTGTGCGGCAGTGGAGGCATTACCTGGATGGCAGGAGATTCACTCTCCTCACTGACCAATGGTCGGTAGCCTTCATGTTCAATAACACACAGCGGGGCAAGATCAAAAATGATAAAATCTTGCGGTGGAGAATCGAGCTCTCCACCTATAATTACGAGATCTTGTATCGCCCCGGCAAACTCAACGAGCCCCCAGACGCCCTATTCCGAGGTACATGTGCCAGCGCACAAGTAGACCAACTCCGGGCCCTACACGACAGCCTTTGTCACCCGGGGGTCACACGATTGTACCATCTTGTCAACGCTCGCAATCTGCCCTACTCCGTCGAGGAAGTACGGACAGTCACCAGGGACTGCCAAGTCTGCGTGGAGTGCAAGCCGCACTTCTACCGGCCGGAGCGTGCACGCTTGGTGAAGGCCTCCCGCCCCTTTGACCGCCTCAGCGTGGACTTCAAAGGGCCCCTCCCCTCCACCGACTGAAACACGTATATTCTCAGTGTGGTCGATGAGTCCTCCAGGTTCCCCTTCGCCATCCCATGCCCCGATATGACATCAGCCACAGTCATTAAGGCCCTCAACACAATCTTCGCTCTGTTCGGTTTCCCCACCTACATCCACAGCGACAGGGGATCCTCATTTATGAGTGATGAGCTGCGTCAGTTCCTGCTTAGCAGGGGTATCGCCTCCAGCAGAACGACCAGCTATAACCCCCGGGGAAACGGGCAGCTAGAGAGGCAGAACGGGACGGTTTGTAGGGCTGTCCAGCTGGTCCTACGGTCCAGGAACCTCCCAGCCTCTCGCTGGCAGGAGGTCCTCCCTGATGCACTACACTCCATCCGGTCACTACTGTGCACCGCTACGAATAGCACACCCCATGAACGTCTCTTTACCTTCCCCAGGAAATCCACATCCGGGGTGTCGCTCCCGACTTGGCTCGCAGCTCCAGGACTGCTCCTTCTCCGTAAGCACGTCCGACTCCACAAGGCGGACCCGATGGTGGATAGGGTACACTTGCTCCATGCCAACCCCCAGTATGCCTATGTAGTGTGCCCCGACGGCCGGCAAGATACTGTCTCCCTCAGGGACCTAGCACCAGCAGGTTCCACCCATACACACTTCCCCGTCCAGGCGCCACCCTCCCCTTCCCCGGCGCTTCCAACATTAACCCCACCAGGTCCATCCCTCCTTCTCCTGCCCACGCAAGAGGATGAAGAGAATTTCGGCATGCTCCTGGAGTCATCCAACATCAGGCCGGCACCGATGTCGCCAGCATCGACATCGCCGCCACCGTTACGTCGTTCCCAGTGGAAGGTCAAGGCACCAGACCGGTTGAACCTCTAACTGGCACCAGGCTTTCAAGAGGAAATTTTTTTTTTTCTCACTTCTTTTTCAATAAAACGCTGTACATAATTTTCAATACTATATATAGTTCTACACCACCCCCGCCGGACTCATTTTTAACAGGGGGTGAATGTGGTGAACCACTGTACACCTGTATTAGGGGATGTAAGGTCGGACCTGTACTACAGGTTTGCAGGGAGCCCCTGCCTGCTGGCTCCGCACAGGAGTAGGAGTATAAATATGCGTGCCCACCATTCAGCTGCCATTTCGCCAGCTGCTGTAGGAGGCCATGCATCTTACTGCAATAAAGCCACAGTTGTACCCAATCTGAGTCTTTGTACAATTGATTGTGCATCAGTCAGTTCTTTGAAAGAGCTACACAATTAATGCCACTCTTAGCTCTGCCCACATAGCCCCAACAGCCTTTCCAGTTTACCCTCAAATATTTCTTCAATTCCCTTTCAAAGTTGATATTTAATCAATTCCACCATCATTTCACTTGTCCAAGATTGCCACAACACAGCATTTAAAAAAAAGTCCTCAAATCGCTCATTTTGCCTCCCAACTTAAATCCATGTCCTTTGGTTACTGACATTTTTGCCACTGGAAACAGTTTTTCCTTATTTACTTACAAAGATCAGGAGACCTGAGAAAGTAAATTCAAAAGAGGTTTAATTCAACAACAAATGTAAAGGTGGCTTACAGCTCCAAGGTCCCAAAACGAGATGACCATTCTAGCCGGCCTTTATAGGTCGATTTTCCCAAGCCCTAGCTGATGGACCTCCACCCAACAAGCGGGGGAGCTTGTATGCCATGAATCCCATGGGGGTATCCCCCTGTGTCTCATGAGGGTTATGACATTAACCTATCAAGATTGTTCATGATTTTGATCACCTCTATAAAAATATCTCTTAAACTTCTCTGAGACGAACACCTCCAACATCTTTAAGCCCTCCACATAACTGAAATCCCTCATCCCTAATAAATCACTTCTGCATCTTTCTCAGGCCTGACATCCTTCCTAAGGCATGGTGCCCGGAACTGGACACAATGGGCCCGATTTCAACTCTCGCTAAGGAAATAGGTTTTGAATTAATTCAAATCTCATCCTCTCATTCAGCTGAGCCTAACCAATGGTTCATAAAGCATTGCTTCCTTGCTTTTGTACTGGCCAAGGTTATCCTGTTCCTGCTTTAAAATGTTACAATTTCATTTATATTGACTCGCCTCATTCTTCCAACCAGAATGTGTTAAAAATCCCTGGTGTTAAATTTAATTGCATAAAATCAGTCTGTTAAATTATTTTAACATACACCTAAAGCAAACATTACCCCTCCACAACCTAATTAGATCAGATCATTTGGTAGATGTCTTCGAAAATGTGTTAACTTCGCTTAGCATTTACACGAAATAATTTACATGAAAAAATGTAATCTGTAGAGCAGTGCCACCAGCAGAACAACTCCAGTGTCAGAACTGTGAACTGTACTCGGGACGAATGGATTTAAATCCCACTGCACAATGTTCATGTTCCATTTTAAAATTAATTTAAACACGTTTACAGCTTTGTTAAAATAAGTGGTAGAGGAATTACATTTTGAACACTTTTATTCATTTCCTATTAGTAACGCACAGCATAATTTCAAGTTCTAAATGTTCTTTTCGGGGTTTTGAAGGTGGATCTTGAGCATGCACCATGAAAAGAAAATGTTCAGACGGACACATGGACAGCATGCACTTCTGAACAACTGTTTGATATTTTACAGGAACTCTTTCTATAACTGCGGGCTACAACACAACACTCCATAGCAATAGACCAAACGATGTTATCAGTAAACCTTTTCCAACTCATAAAACCACTTCATAAAACCACTGGATATCTGCCTTCAGCAACATGGCAGATAGTTCAGTCACAGAGACTACCTAGAAGAGCAAGAAGAGACAAACAAGTGAGAGCAACTTTCAGTCCTGGAGGCATAAATGCTACTTTGGCTCCATTACAAAATGCTCCTCTCTGACAGAATTAAGGGGACATGTATTTCATGATGCCATTTGTAGTTATTAAACTGTACTTTGCTCTTTGTGGAGGTAAGTGAGCATTTAAGAGCACCAACCTTGTTGCAAACAATGATTCATTTAAATTCTATATATATCAACAAGCCATTGCAGCATCTCGATTTGACAGCAAAATGAAACTCATTGACAATAACAAGGTAAGGCTGATTTTTTTTTTGTAACCATTTCAGCTAGCATCCACAACTTGTCAAACTATGAACAATATTTTGATACCTTGTGAATTCACTGTATAATAAATGGAATATTAAAATATAATTATCAACAGGAAACTTAATAGAATGTTGGCTTTTATTACGATCATGGACCGGATCCCAACAGTGACTAGGATATTGGACCAAAACTGCAATATTTTGTTTATTTTGTAAGACTATGCGGAAAGAATAATACCCTCTAGGAATGATTGCAAGAAGAAATTAGGATTTTGTATTTGTGGAACAAAACGTTATTATGAATACAATATTACGCTCTTTAATTTCTCATACAAAAGTAATAGCTTACAGTTACTCCTTAAACAACCCTACTCAATTCACCATAAAGCAACAAGAAACATACAGCTCTCAATCCAGCTTAAAATCAGCATGTCATGGAGCAGGCATTTTCAAAGTGGGGGTCGCGACCCATGGGTGTATCGCGGGCGGGTGTCAGGAGGGTTGCGGAGCCGTCCATCGCGGTCTGCCCGATCGCGTAAATTCACGCACAACAGCCACAGCAACTGGCTTTTAACAATGCCAGCTGCGAGCGGCTTTGAAATGACAGCCGTGACCATATACAAAAGTGCAGGTGTACTGCACATGCATGCTCGCGCATCATTGCGCATGTGCGACACCCAGCGAGAAGCATCGCCTCCTCCTGACGTCAGCACGCTGACGCAGGAGAAGATTTTTTTTTTAAAAATTCAATGCTATCTTCCTGCCTGAAGTGAGGCAAGGATCAGGTCACGCACCCCGAACGCTGACATCATGTGCTTTGGACGCGATTGCGATTCCTCCATTTTGTCAGCAGCAAACAAATAAAATTTAAAATGGATTGTTTTGTTATAAGGAAGAGAGGGCCAGAGACACAAAAAGGACAGGATCTCACAACTAAACCTGCTGGAGAGAGTTGCTCAGGATAATCCACAGCAGGACAAAGCAGTGGCGGTGTGAGCTGTTCAGGAGAATCCACAACAGGACAAACCAGTGCTGGTGTGAGCTGCTCAGGAGGGTCCACAACAGGACAAAGCAGTGGTGGTGTGAGCTGTTCAGGAGGGTCCACAACAGGACAAACCAGTGGTGGTGTGAGCTGTTCAGGAGGGCCCACAACATAACAAAGCAGTGCTGGTGTGAGCTCCAGGGCCTCTGGTGAACAGCCCATGAAGAAGAAGCTGAAATCAGGCACAAAGCAGTATAAAGACGATTTTTTATGATATGGATTTATTAATTGTGCCAATGTTGGCCGGCGTGGGTCACGAATGTTGGGCGGCATGGGTCGCAAAGGGCGGCCGGCTTGGGTCGCAAAGGTCGGCCGGCGTGGGTCGCAAAGGTCGGCCGGCATGGGTCGCGAAGGTCGGCCGCTGTTGATCCCGAAGGTCGGTCGACATGGGTCCCAAAGGTTGGCCAGTTGGCAAAAATGGGTCCCCGGAAAAAAGTTTGAAAAACACTGTCATAAGAGTAATATTTGCTTCACAGAACAGATTCTGGCTGCTGTTAGAACCCCTTCAGACTCTGGATGAATATCTTCAAATCAATCAGCTGGATTGTTTCAACCTCTTCCTTATCTCCAGTCAAGACTGCTCTGCTTTAACTATTATTACTGCCTTTAATTGTGGTGAAAACAAGTGTTGTCGGATCAGACTTTAACTCTGTTCCAAAGCTTTCTCAAAATCTCTCTCTCTTCGTTAGTTCCACACAGCAATTACACAATATCCCCAAGCTGAAAAACAAATGAACTCTGAAGGGATTTCCCCAGTCAAACCACAGTGCATTAATTCAGATTGCAAAACACATTCCTCTGGTCAATTTCACCTTCTCCGAAAAGCTCCCAGGCCCTGGAAAACATAATAATTTTTAACAACACGACCACTGCAGTTAAACACACTCTAGCCACACACTTTTAACCCTTTTAATTGCCCAATACCTTTCATTCTAAAATCCTCCATTCATCACACTTTCAATAGATTAATCCTGTTCAAAACATTTTTCCATTTCCTTGTAAGAATCTATTTTATTACTGTAAATAACATCAGCTTTGCATGAACTAACATTGGACAAAAAAAAAACTTTACCAACCTATAATTCATCGTTTAGGTAGCGTAAATTCTAGGACACCCGATAACATGATCTGTGATTTTATTTCTTTTCAAAATTGCATCATCACTAAGGCAGCTTATTTCCACCTTGATAACATCACCTAACTTCATGCCATACCATAAAACCATAAAACATAGGAGCAGAATTAGGCTACTCGGCCCATCAAGTCTGCTCTGCCATTCAATCATTGCTGATATTTTCTCATCCCCATTCTCCTGCCTTCTCCCCTTAACCCCTGATCCCCTTATTAATCAAGAACCTATCTATCTCTGTCTTAAAGACACTGAGTGAATTGGCCTCCACAGCCTTCTGCGGCAAAGAGTTCCACAGATTCACCACCCTCTCTCTGGCTGAAGAAATTCCTCCTCGTCTCTGTTTTAAAGGATCATCCCTTTAGTCTGAGATGGTGCCCTCTGGTTCTAGTTTTTCCTACAAGTGGAAACATCCTGTCCACGTCCACTCTATCCAGTCCTCGCAGTATCATGTAAGTTTCAATAAGATCCCCTTTCATCCTTCTGAACTCCAACGAGTACAGACCCAGAGTACTCAAACGTTCTTCATACAACAAGTTCTTCATTCCAGGGATCATTCTTGTGAACCTCCTCGGGACCCTCTCCAAGGCCAGCACATCCTTCCTTAGATACGGATCCCAGAATTGCTCACAATACTCCAAATGGGGTCTGACCAGAGTCTTATACAGCCTCAGAAGTACATCCCTGGTCTTGTATTCTATCCTCCTTGACATGAATGCTAACAATGCATTTGCCTTCTTAACTGCCGACTGAACCTGCACATTAACCTTAAGAGAATCGTGAACAAGGACTCCCAAGTCCCTTTGTGCTTCTGCTTTCCGAAGCATTTCCCCATTTAGAAAATAGTCCATGCCTAAATTCCTCCTTCCAAAGTGCATAAGCTCACACTTTTCCACATTGTATATCATTTGCCCCTTCATTGCCCACTCTCCTAGCCTGTCCAAGTCCTTCTGCAGCCCCCTTGCTTCATGTGCTGCTGAAACTCTTGTCCATGCCTTTGTTATCTTGCACCGTACCTATTCCAATGCAACTGGTCTCCCAGATCTCTTCCCAACTCTGTGCTCACTGACCTACATTATCTCTGGTTAAGGAAAGTTTTCATATTAAAATGATCATCCTTGTTTGGAATGCCTCCATGGTCTAGCCCCTCCCTATCCCTGTAATCTCTTCCAGCCCATGACTCTCTGAAAGATGGCATTCTGGTCTCAAATTTTGGTCTCTTGAGCATCCCGAATTTAATCACTACCATTGGTGGCCACACCATCAGGGGAGGTCGTCGTAATCCTCTCTGAAAACCCTTGTTTTGAATCCCACCAAGGCAGAAATTTAAATTCAATAAAAATCTGGAAATAAAAGTCTACGGTTCACCATGAAATGTTTGTTGTCAAGATCTGCCTCCGCCTTGGGCCACTGGTAGTGGATTTCCCAGTGACGCGGAGAATCAAGCGTTGAGGAGAAAACGAGATGGGCTCCCGCCTCTGCCCCGCTGGCGTCGGGATCAAGGATCACACCCGCGCGCTAGCGGGAGGATGCAAATGGGTCATAAATAACCACTTAGTGGGCCAGGCACCATATTCTCCAGGCCCACGTGATTCTCCAGTTCTATGGGCCAGGAATCATGTGGGTGGGAATTACTGCAGGCATGGACAAGCATAGACCTGGCATGGTAGACCGTGTGGTGGGCAAAGAGGGTAACTCCTCAAGGAAGTTGCCCCCAAGGTCCATCCAAGGGCCACCCTCCCACCACTCAATGCAAAACTTGTCCACCCCACACCCATCAAAACCCCCCACCACCCCCTAGAGCCCTCTAAATAAAGGGACCCCCAGAGACCCCGAGATAATGAGGCCCTTCCAAATACCCCACATTTAAAGAGACCCCCCCCAATAACCCCCAAACTAAGGTGACCCCCTTAAAAAAGAGACCACCACAGACCCCGCAGAAAAGAGACCCTGTCGGGAAGCCCCCACCTTCCTTCACGGTTACCTAATAAGACCATAAGACATAGGAGCAGAATTAGGCCACTCGATCCATCGAGTCTGCTTCGCTATTTGTGCTCTAAAGCAACATGTAAGTGCTTTCCAATCACCTCCCTTCATGCTCGAGTGATTTTGAAGTGGTCAGCTGGAAATTGACAGCATTTTATTCTGTTTGAAGTGGGCCAGGAGATGTCAATCAAAGATTGATTTTTATGAACATTGTGGTTACAGCACAAGAGTTACTCAACCATGAAAGAAGATGAATGGAGAAAAGCTGAACTCTGTATGTGTGTGGAAACTGTCAATCACACCCGAGTCAGTGAAATGAATGAACGGCTTGCAGCTCAAGGATCTGAGAAATGTAAGCACAGCTGACTGGTTTCTCTTTCCAGGAATTGACACTTGGTACTTCCTGTGTCTGAGCCAGCAGGTGTATTGCCCAGGTGAGTGTTACAACAGTAATTCTTTTTCACTGCCTGTGTCTGGACTGGTCTCTCGCTTCCAGACAGGAGTGGTTTAGCGCAGGGCTAAATAGCTGGCTTTTAAAGGAGACCAAGGCAGGCCAGCAGCGCGGGTTCAATTCCCGTACCAGCCTCCCTGAACAGGCGCTGGAATGTGGCGACTAGGGGCTTTTCACAGTAACTTCATTTGAAGCCTACTGGTGACAATAAGCGATTTTCATTTCATTTTCATTTTCTCTTTTCTGGGGGAGACTTCTAACAGGAGTCTCTTTTCTGGGGGGCGGTTTGTGGGGGGTCTCTTTATTTTGGGGTTCTTTGTGGGGATCTTTTTATTTAGGTCTATGGGGGGGGTCTTTATTTAGGGGGTCTATGGAGATGCATCGGTAATGGGGGGGGGCAGGTCATCCCCAAATGTGGAGAAGGTGGGGGACAAGGAAAATTCAGGTATGGGGAGCTGGATTGTGATGCGGGGGGTAGGTGTGAGGGGATCAATTGCAAAACGGGGGAGGGGGGTGGATATTGCCAGCTGCGGGACCTTGCTATCGGCCGCCTACTCAAAATGGCAGCCTGATAGTGGGATTCCCTCACAATCCTCGGTATGCATATTTATGCATGCCGAGGATTGGGAATTGCAGATCAGGTGCAATTCGGTTCCAGCAGGAGAACATAGTCTCGGAAACAAAGGATTTTGCCCCTGCCTTCAGTTGCCTGGGTTGCGAAGCTCCGGAATACCCTCCCTGGATCTCTCTACCTCACTTTCTTCCATTAAGACACTCCTCAACACCTACCTCGTTGACCAAGCTTTTGGGTCATCTGATCCAATATTTCCGATGTGAATCAGCGTGGTATTGTGGGTGCATTTCAACAAAAAAAGTTAAAGTGCTGTATCGGGTGCATTGGCGGGGTGTTTCTCGGTGGCTACAGTGCTGAGAATAACACCATTATTCAATGGCACTCTGCCATTTATTTGGCCTCGGGGAGTTCCGCCCTGTTGAGGCTACGCTTAGGCAGCTGTCCTGCACTGGTGAGCTGAGCTTGGAAGCAAGACCGGCTCCTTGCAGATTGGCCACATTTTGGAAGGCTGCCACGATCTTGAGGCCCCCGTTTAAGCCCCCCACCCGGCTTTTAGGACCTCCCTTCACCCACCACAACATTGTCTGGGGCCTTCAAAACCCCCCTTACCTCCATTCCTATGAGCAAGGTCCCCCTTCAGCCCTTCCCAGGTTTGATCCTGGCACTGCCAAACTGGCAACTGCCAATCTGACACCTTGTCACTG
The DNA here is from genome assembly GCF_047496885.1 of Scyliorhinus torazame. Lineage (NCBI taxonomy): Eukaryota > Metazoa > Chordata > Chondrichthyes > Carcharhiniformes > Scyliorhinidae > Scyliorhinus > Scyliorhinus torazame. Next base: position 115,639,291 of record NC_092722.1, on the reverse strand, counting down.
CCAACCTGGCACCTTGGCAGTGCCAGGTGTCAGGCTGGCTGTGGCAGCGTGGCTGGGTGCCGATGGGGGGAGGGGGGTGGTGCCACCCTGCGCTATCCCTGGAGCCTCGAATTGCATGTGAGACCCCCAGGTGTGGCTGTTGAATCTCGGATGCCGGGTGAATCCAGCGAATACATATGTAGATGAGCCTAATGGGTTCTTTAAATATGCATTTCTGGAACTCGCCTCGCGAGGGTGAGATCCAAATCGCACCAGCCTCGTGAGTCCGGTAACATCCACAATGTTTTTCGCCCGGCGCAAAAGCCGACATTAGCCTCTCCCGGGTTGCATCTCGTCTCTAAGTCGGGCATGACGAGGTCTTTGAATTGCGCCCTGTTTTATATCATGTGCCTGTGAAGCATTTTGGGTCATTTTAATGCACTTAAGTAGTGTCTTTAGTGTAAGTTGCTTACCTTGTTAATGAATTGGTACACAATTGGAGCAATCCCTTCACATTGAGCCAACACAAGTCTGATGAAAACTTTTGCAGTTACAGTATGGAATATGGAATTTGAACTGAAGTGTTGTGTTTTTAAGTTTACCATTCACTGTTGAAGGGCGAAAAAAAATAGAATATATATTGCCGTATTTTAAAGTGATTTAAATGGATAAATATCCCAGCAAAGTTTGTTCAAACATTATAACCAAAGAGTGCTTATGATGGAAAAGAGTAGGGATGCCAGACGCGATTCAGCTGACATCCTCAGCGGCTACAGCACCGAGAAACACCCTGCTATTCAGCAGCATTTTGTTGTTTATTTGGCTTCGGGGAGTTTCTTTCCGCAGAGGCCGCACTTAGCTGATCTCACCAGCAGGAACGGCTGTTCGCAGATTAGGGCACCATTTTGATCGGCAACCCCCATCACCTCCCCCGCCCTCTTCCTTTCTTTATCCCCCCACTTTATCTCCCCGCCCCTCTCCCCCACCCCTCTCCTAACCTTGGCAAGGTCCCTGGGAAATTCCCCTCACCCCTCGCTAATTGGAAAGGTGCCCCCCCAGGGCTCGACTTCTGCCAGTGCCAACCTGGCAGTCCCAGGGTGCCACTGCCAGGGTGCCACGTTGGCAGTGCCAAGGTGCCCAGATGCCAGGAGAGTTCCAGGGTACCATACCCTCTGTCCCTGACCGCCCAGGGGTTCATACAGCCACATGTTTGTGTGGACCAGTACTAAACGGCGCCCTGGCTATTAGGCTCAGCCAGCGAGGAAGAGATCCAGATCTCTCCGAACGGAGCAAGTCGGGTGACTCGTGATCAACCGAGCACCAGGCGCAGAGCCCGATTTGGGATTCTTATGCGATTCTCCTGTTGCACCTGTCCCCATGCCGAGCACAACAGGGTCGCCGAATCACGCTCCTCATCTTTGTTTTGGTGCTTGTGAACAAGGAAATTTGAACAAATGGGCCATAGAACTTGACATGGTTTGAAAACGGACCCAGTGAATGTAATGCACAAATATCCTGCATCTGTTGTTTCTCACGTCATCAGTTTGAAGATATTCTGCTTGCTAAGCACACTATATAAATGCTGCATGCCTGAACAGGGAGTGAAAATCACAAAAGGCGAGCATGAGTCCAAGCCAACTGTACATTTTAAAAGCGAGCTACATTTTGACTGCAGCCAGGTGCTAGAGGTGGCTGGGGAAGACTATCTGACCTGCACAATGAGCGATTCTGGTCACAAGAGGGAGTGTGCAATGCAACCTTCTCTGATGTTGCAGTGAAGGTCATCTTCTTGGGGACGTACAGGAGGTGGGAGGATCGCCAACCATGGGGGAACCAGAGACATACCACATAGACTGCGAAATGAGAATGGGAGCAAATTGTCATTGTGTTCAATGCCAGTAGTCTAGTCCCAAGGACCTGAATACAGTGTTTATTGCATTGGCTGTCCTGCCAACTGGAAAGTCTGTGGTCACTGTCATAGATCACAGAAGAGTCCAGCACCAAACTTGCACACAGCTTTACACAGATCATGAAGCACATTCTTTCAAGTGTGGTCAACTCTGTAAGAACACTTGCAGATCCAAACAGTTAAAAAAATATTCCAATTAAGGGGCAATTTGCATGGCCAATCCATCTACGCTGCACATCTTTGGGTTGTGGGGGGGGGGGGGGGGGGGGTGAGACCCAGGCAGACACCAGGAGAATGTGCAAACTCCACAGGGATAGTGACCCGGGGCCGGGATCTAACCAGGGTTCTCGATGCCGTGAGGCAGCAGTGCTAACCACTGCTTCACCATGCCGCCCTTGCAGATCCAAACATGATACAATACCTGATGACTGATGCAGCACAAGTAGACGCCACTCAACATCTGAGTGCTGCAGTGAACGCTTATACTGAAGCCATGTAAGATCAGCTTGTTACCAAAAGTGCTTAGGCTGTGGATATGAGTGTTCAAAAGGGTTTGCAGGTTCTCACCCCAGCATCTTGCTAGGACAATGTTTTCTATTCATTCATTGGCTACACCATTGGCTGGGCCAGCATTTATTGCTCATCCCTAAATGACCTTGAACTGATTGGCTTTCTCAGCCATTTCAGAGGGCATTTAAGAGTCAACCACATTCCTGTGGATCTAGAATCACATGTAGCTCAGACTAGGCAAGGACTTCAGATTTCCTTCCCCTGAGGAAAATTAGAGAGCCAGATGGATTTATAACAATTGACAATGGTTTCTTGGTTATTATTTTACTTTTATTTCCTGATTTTCTTATTGAATTTGAACCCGAATCCCCAGGCCATTACCCCGGAGTCAATGGATTACTAATCCAGTGACAATCCCATTATTCCACAACCTCGTACCATCCTGGAGGAAGTGCAGTACATTCATGAAGGACAAACCTGTTCTCCTCGCTCAGGTTGGGAGCATCTATCCTCCCTTGGTTGCAACTTTGCAAGCGGCCTTGGTGTTTCTGTAAATCTTCTGCCAAAGCCATTATTTGTTGCCCATCTCCAATTGCCCATGAAAAGGTAGTAAGTCGCCTTCTTGAAAAGCTGCAGTCCACGTGGTGTACCCAAATCCACAATGCTGTTAAGAAGGGAGTCCCAAGATCTTGACCCAGCAACACTGGAGGAATGTGATGTAGTTCTAAGTCAGGATTCTGTGTGGCTTGGAGGAGAGCTGGTTGCTTTTCAACCAGCCAAGCCAGTCAGCTGCAGCAGTGCTGTTATAACCCTGCAGGAGTCCAAGGGATCTGCAACCTAGGCCCTCACCTGAGTACAGTCTACTGAGATGAGGGAGGGGGGGCAGAGCTACCCCCTTAAACCAGGGGTCACTGTGATGTAAATACCCCAGCCCAAATGTTGGCTGGGCCCGGGAATCCCTTCGGGGAGTAGGAGATGTAATAGAATAGGTATAATAAATAATTGAGTTTCTTATCGTTTCCGAGTGGTCACTTGCCTGGGACTTAACAAGTGCCAAGGTAGTGAGTCCAAAGTCGGATCCTCTAAGCCGATTCCATAAACTCATCTTTGCCATTCTGTATTTCTGAAATATTGTCTGCCTTGGGATTACTTATTTTCCAACCTTGTAACTTACCTTATATCTTTGCAGGGAATTAAATTGAAACTATTTACCTCTATTTGTGCCTATTTGTTCATCTAATTGTAGATACTTCATGCATGAGGATAAACCTTTAATTTCATTTTGTTACTTCTATTCCATGCAATTATCTTATTTGTTGATGTACACAATTTATGTTTAACTCTTTGCATGGGATTTTCCAGTCGGGCCTGCCCAGTGGCCAGAAATTCCCGCCCGAGTTCAATGGACCTATAAATGATCTGCCAAATTTTCCATCCCACCCGCTATAATTTCCCACAGCGGGTCCGGAGAATTTACACCTTTGTCCCTTTTTGTCCCACTCTGCTTCTGTTTATCCACATTGCTACACTGTTCCATTGCCTCGACCTTTCTCTTTATATTTCTAAATCTCCTCATCCAACCCTAATCCTGGTAGCTTAAAGTTCTATCCACAAACCTAGTTACACGAGTAGTCAGGACACTGGTGACACTTGCAGGGCAAGACCCAGATCTGCATTAGGCTCAGTTAAATATCCGGATGCCAGGCTCACCCAGCACCCGGGACTCAATGGCTATGTCTACAAGACTTCACCAGGGCGCCATTTCGTACTGATCCACACAAACGTGGACCAGATGTAATGGCACCTCAGGGTATCTAGCAGGCCATTGGAGAACCCCAGGTGGTCGGGGACAGGGCAGGCTGTCCCCTGCCTGGCACTTGAACATGCTGGCACTACCAGCCTGGCAGTGCTACCCTGTCACTGCCAGGGTGCCAGATTGACACTGCTAGGGGTCTGGCCCCTTGCAATTGGAGGAGCGGGGGGGGGGGGGGGGGGGGGGGGGGGGTGGAAGGTTCCCAGGGGCCTCGAGCGGGTTGAGGGATCAAAATGGCGCCCGATCTACAAACAGCTCGCCAGCAGGAAATCTCTCTAATTGCGGTATCAGCGGGGTGAAACTCCCCGACTTAAAAAAAAAGGCAAAATACCATTGAATAGCAGGAAGTTCTTGCACAGTAGCCATTGAAAATCACCCCGCCAAATGCGCCCAAAAGTGGACTTAATTTTAAGTCTGGTGAATCACGCCCATTGTGGCTAAAATTATAGATGAAGTGTTTCACTTATTCTACTTAATTTACAGGCCAGAACAGAATCAAGATTTGTAGGTGATCTAATTCTAATCAATGCTCAGTAATTTCCTCCTCCTCAGTCTTGGCAGGTTACAAGTATATCATTGAATGACATCCTTTCAGACTTCTCCATTTTTCACACGCCTGCAAAATGTTAGCCAAGTTTTTGCCAAGCTCATTCATGTCTCTACAATTTTATTTACCCGAGTCAGCCCTTCTCAGGCACCACGCCACGTAAGAAACAAATTTTCCCTAGTAAGATGACTTGTATGACTTCACCTTTTGTCATGGACCTTCAGACTTATTCTGCTATAATCGCAGATTTAGCTCTTCACTTCTGCTGGCTGTGCCAGATGTCAGCCAATGTGCTGTGTGGTACACAGGACTGATGGTTTTATAGATAACACAAATTTCTGTCAAGACAAAAGTATTTCATCTTCAGAAGTTCACTGTTTCTGTTTTTGGCTTTGGTGACTGTGTGACTGGGTTTTGGGCCATCAATTTCAGCTGTCGTCTCTTTCCGTCTCCATACAGCTCTGAGTTATGGATAATGGTAGCTCCTCTCTTGCATTCTAACTCTTGGCAATGTTTTTGTGACCTACACTGATTTGCATTCCATGAGTTCAGTTTATCTTCATTGCTCTTTTGTGGGTACATCATTAAAACTCATAAATCAAAGCTTTTGCTGTACTGAGGAGGCAACTTGATATTTCAATGTGCAAGCAGCACTGTAAAGAAAAAAAAACAAAGTGCTGGAAACGCTCAGCAGGGTCTGGAATCATATGTGGAAAGAGGAACAGAGTTAATGGTTCGAGTCGTACAAGACTTCTTCTAACGTTAACTCTATTTCACTCTCAACAGAAGCTGCCAGGCATGCAGGGCACTTTCTGTTCTACTTCAAATTTCCAGCAACTGCAATAATTTGTTTTTATTACAGGACTTAAAAAATATTTCTTGTAATCTCTATTCAGTTTCCAGAATTCCCAGAATAATTTTGTCTGACCCTACTTTTTAACAGAACAATTTCATTTGCAGTCCAAAAACATTTCGAAATGAAAATCGCTTATTGTCACAAGTAGGCTTCAAATGAAGTTACTGTGAAAAGCCCTAGTCGCCACATTCCGGCGCCTGTTCGGGGAGGCTGTTACGGGAATTGAACCGTGCTGCTGGCCTGCCTTGGTCTGCTTTCAAAGCCAGCGATTTAGCCCTGTGCTAAACAGCCCCTTGGCTTTAACAACAGTGACCAGGATTTTCCTTCGAGCTGCCCCCCGCTTCATTACATGACTACACTGGAAAAGCATCAGGCATTCTTGTTCCACTGGGCTGGATTCTTCTGTTCCCCCAGCCGCATGCTTCTCGGCGGAGCGCCGTTCGTTGGCAGCGAGATTCTCTCTTCCGCTGCTTTTCAATGGGATTTCCCATTAGCCACTCAACGCCGCCCGGGAAACCCACGGGCCAAGGTGCACGGCCGACGGCCCATGAACTCCGACCAGTGTTTTCATGTCCAACAGAGTGAAGCAGGCTCTGTGGAAATTCCCAGCAAATGTGTTTGCTTCTAAGATATAGAATTGTATTGCTGAACGATGTTTAGATTTATTGTATTCTTCTGCACATCAGGCAGTGGAGCCTCACTTGACGGATTGGGGGGGTGGGGGGAGGGAGGGAGGCGGGGGGGGGGGGGGGGTGGTCAGAGAGTCAGCATCACACCTTTGTTGGCTTTTACAGCACACATGAGGGCACTTAGCCTGTTCTGGCTATGCTGCCTATTTCAAAATAAGCTATTCACTGAATCTCATTTCCCTTCTGTAAAACCCTCTTTCAAATATTGATTTTATGATTTAAACTCAAAATGTCAAACAGTGGAAATCTTCATAGGCATATTTACAATGGGGCTGAAATTGCACTCCCTTGTAACGACACCTATGGCACATTGGCACAGGGAGGCAGTGGCGTAGTGGTATTGTCGCTGGACTAGTAATCCAGAGACCCAGGGTAATGCTCAGAGGACCTGGGTTCAAATCCCACCAGGGCAGATGGTGGAATTTGAATTCAATAAAAATTTGGAATTAAGTCTCATAATGACCATGAAACCATTGCCGATTGTTGTAAAATCCCATCTGGTTCACTAATGCCCTTTAGGGAAGGAAATCTGTCATTCTGACCTGATCTGGTCTACATGTGACTCCAGGTCTGCAGCAATGTGGTTGATTCTTTAAAAGCTCTCAGGGATGGGTAATAAATGCTGAATAAAGAAAATAAACAGGTCAAGCCTAGGGCATGAGGAAAACCAGGGCAGTGGCCTTTGAACTGGGTTTGCATCGGACCCCAAGGAGCCATGTCCTGTGCACCGGAAATTTTCTCCACTGGAGCTAACTCATCCAGATGCATTAGCTCCTTGGGGATGGGCATGTGAGCAGGAGTGCCCATCCTAGGGCAAGCTTTCAAATTATCTTACCATCTGACAACTAGATCGTGAGGGCAGATTTCTGAAGGAGTTATCAGAGCATTGTTTGCCCATATCTGATGCAGGTGACACAGGCATCATTACTCTGATATGCTGGTCGACATGATTATGCCAGATCAACTGTGGCATACTACAGGAGAATTGACAAGGCCCCCCTAAATGCTCCATGATGACGTCTGGGGGCCATTAGGCTGCAGCACTGATTGGGGCGCACTGATCTCTGGTGGAGCTGCTTACCATCTCTGTTAGGCCCCGCCCCACCAGAGTGATGCCGTAAACCACGCCCATTCATTTCTTCCTCTTTAAGAGGCTCAATATTTGGTGAGAAAACTGGGGGGGGCGATTCTCCGAGACCCGCGCCAGGCCGGAGAATTGGCGCAACCGCGCCACGATGCCGGCACGCGACTCTCCGAGGTGCATAGAATCGGCGTCATTTGCGCCGTGGGGGGGGGGGGGAGGGGTGCTCCTTCCACCGGGGGGGGGGGGGGGCCTTCAATGGGGTCTGGCCCGCGATCGGGGCCCAACGATCGGTGGGCCGGCCACTTGCCCCCAGGCCTACTTTCTGGCGCGGCCGGCCCCTGAACACCGACTCCATCTTGAGTCAGGGCCGGCGCGCTAAAGAAGTCCCCCGTTCATGCGCAGGATGGCATGGACCAACTGCGCATGCGCGGTCGGCGCAGCACCCGTTTGGCGCCACAAAAGGAGGTGGAGCGGTGGTAAACCGCTCCAGCGCCGTGCTGGCCCCCCTATGGGGGCCAGAATCGTACGTAACCGGGCCCAGTTCGCGATGTCGCGTTCATGATGCCGCGATCTCTTGGACCCTATATTGGAGAATCGCCCCCCTGGTCTGTGCAACTGGAGAGTTTGCATGGCAGTTTTCTGTCTGAGCCTGACACTTTGCCAAATTCTGGTTAGATTCAGTCCTTTATTTTTGTCAGGAGCAATCACGACACATGGACAACAGCAAGAATCTTAACACTTAGTAATCCAGCTGTATTTTACTCCAAGATTGATAGAACACAGAACATACATTGCAGAAGGAGGTCATTCGGCCCATCGAGTTTGCACCAACCCACCCAAGCCTCACTTCCACACTATCCGCGTAACCCAACAACCCCTCCTAACCTATTGGGCACGAAAGGCAATTTAGCATCGCCAATTCACCTAACCAACCCCTTAGAAGAGCCTGCCTCCATCCTCACCCACAAAGCCTCCAGCTCCCTGCTTCAGCCCCACACCTTCTCCACCCAATAATACATCAGGGGCAAAATTCTCCGTTATCGGCGCAAACGGCGCAAATCCGACTTGCGCACGCCGCAAAAATCGTCGCGAAGTCTCCGGCCCAAAATGGGCTAGCAGCGACGTGACGGGATCCGCGCTTGCTCACGTGGTTCACGCCGTGCAGCGTCATACACGCCGCACGGCGTGACGGCTCATAAGGCTGCGCTGCTCCCCCCCACCCGACCAGAACACCCGACCGGAACACCCGACTGGATGGCCGGCCGCCGCTCAGCCCCGAGGTTCCAGTCACGGGATGTGGAGGCGCTCCTGGACGCAGTGGTGCAGAGGAGGGAGGCCCTGTATCCCGGGCACAGCCGCACAGTTGCCCCACGCCACAGTCAGCGTCTGTCACGGACAGGCACCCAGTGCCACAAGAAGGTGAACGACCTCGTCAGAGCAGGCAGGGTGAGCCTCCCCCCCTGCCCAATATCCATATCCCCCCTGCCCAATATCCATATCCCCCATATCCCCCCTCCCCCATATCCCCCTCCCCCATATCCCCCCTCCCCCATATCCCCCCTCCCCCAAATCCCCCCTCCCCATATCCCCCCTCCCCCATATCCCCAGATCCCCCCCATATCCCCAGATCCCCCCCATATCCCCCCTCCCCCATATCCCCCCTCCCCAATCCCCCCTCCCCATATCTCCGCTCCCCCATATCTCCCCATATCCCCCCTCCCCCATATCCCCCCATATCCCCCTCCCCCATATCCCCCCTATATCCCCCCTCCCTATATCCCCCCTCCCCCATATCCCCCCTCCCCCATATCCCCCTCCCCCATATCCCCCCTCCCCCATATCCCCCCTCCCCCAAATCCCCCCTCCCCATATCCCCCCTCCCCCATATCCCCAGATCCCCCCCAGATCCCCAGATCCCCCCCATATCCCCCCTCCCCCATATCCCCCCTCCCCATATCCCCCCTCCCCATATCTCCGCTCCCCATATCTCCCCATATCCCCCCTCCCCCATATCCCCCCATATCCCCCTCCCCCATATCCCCCCTATATCCCCCCTCCCCATATCCCCCCTCCCCCCATATCCCCCCTCCCCCATATCCCCCCTCCCCCATATCCCCCTCCCCCATATCCCCCCTCCCCATATCCCCCCTCCCCCATATCCCCCCTCCCCCATATCCCCCCTCCCCCATATCCCCCCTCCCCCATATCCCCAAGTGAATTCAGCCCTAACCTTAACCTCTGCAATACACGCGCAACCGATGGCGTGCATTGATATACCTGTCTAACACTGTTGCCTTTTACCCCTGCCACCACCCCCTGCCACCCCCCACCCCCCTGCCACAGGAGAAACGCGCACACAACACCAGGGAGCATGTGAGGACTGGAGGAGGCCCCGCTGATGAGTGGCCACTGACCGAACACGAGGAAAGGGCCCGGGAACTGGCTGGCGGACCTGAGGACCGGGAGGTTCCTGATGCAGAGGTCGGGGGCGTACTCGCAAGTGAGCCACCGACAGCCCGTCCCCATATCCCCCCTCCCCTATATCCCCCTCCCCCATACCACCTGATCACTGCCTGCGTGTCTAACCGTGCATGCTTCATTGTGTATCGCAGGAGCAAACGTCGAGGCACCCATCCCCACAGATGCAGACCGCCCGCAGGATGCCCCTCGGAGGCCACGGGAGACTGAGAGACCCGGACCCTCCAGATGCGACGCCCGCAGGATGCCCCTCGCACACCATGGTACACGGAGAGACCCGGTCCCTCCGGCATGCGACGCCTGCAGGATGCCCCTCGCACACCACGGGAGACGGAGAGACCCGGACCCTCCGGCATTCGACGCCCGCAGGATGTCCCTTGGAGACCACGGGAGACGGAGAGACCTGGAGCAACAGGGAGACGACGCCCCCGTCACGTGCGGGTGCGACGACGCAGGCGTGTGCCACCCAGCGACGAGAGGGGCAGCCACAGGCCCCCGTCACAGCCGAGCCAGGACACCCCTACCCAGGACACCCCTACCCAGGACACCACTACCCGGGACACCCCTACCCGGGACACCCCTACCCAGGAAGACGAAATACCGGACAGTGACTCAGAGTGGATGGGTGGAGACGAACCCCCACCCCAAAGTGCCATGGACTCAGAGTGGGACGAAGAGCACGACACAACGCTACTGCTGTCACCAACACCCTCCACCATCGCAGAAACACTCACCTCGGTTGGGCACTTTAGTGATGAGGCGTCTGGTACACTCACTGGTGCGCACAACACAGCCGTCCCGGTACAGCAGGTGGAGATAGGAGCAGCAGAGGGGCCGGGCGGTCGGAGGGCAGCTCAGCCCAAGCGAACAACTGCCGCCCAGATGGATCCCGGGTTCCTGGAGTTACCACACCCACACATAGATCCGATGCAACCACCGACCCGGAGACGAGCGAAGAGGGTGACGGCCGTCTTGCGGCGGCTGCAGTCGCAGGTGGTGGAGTCCACCCGCGTCCAGGAGCTGGGAGTGGTGCCGGTCATACGTGCCACCCAGGCCGACACCGCACGGGTGGCGTCCGCGGTGGAGGCAATGGGTGCGACGGTGTCAGACATGGGGAACGGTTTGCGAGGCCTGGGGCTTTCCGTGCAGGCGGCGTCTGTGGCCCAGGACATGGCTGCCCTCTCACAGGAGGCCATGAGCCAGTGCCAGATGGCAGACATGCGCAACGCCATGGCCCAGTCTCTGCAGGCCATGGCCCAGTCTCAGCAGGCCATGGCCCAGTCTCTGCAGACCATGGCCCAGTCTCAGCAGGCCATAGCCCAGTCTCTGCAGGCCATAGCCCAGTCTCTGCAGGCCATAGCCCAGTCTCAGCAGTCCATGGCCCAGTCTCAGCAGGCCATGGCCCAGTCTCTGCAGGCCATCGCTGAGGGCATCGGCGCCAGTGGCCATGTGTGAGCCGGCGTCGCACAGTCACAGACAGGGTTTGCCAATCCCCTGGGCTCCATGGCTTCAAACCTGCAGACCCCTGTCGATACCAGCACGGGCCTCCAGGACTGGCAGCGCCAGATGTCGGGGGTGCGTCGGATGGCCAGTCCGTTCGCATCCCCCACCCATGTAGAGGCCTGGGGGCCATCGGGCACCCCGAGGGAGGAGGAGGTGGTGTGGTCCGTCCCGGGTCCCCCTGTAGGGGAGGTCCCGGAACACTGCGACACCTCGGACTCCCCCCCTTCCGTCCCAGGTGCATCGGGTGGGCAACGGGCAGGACAGGCTGGCAGCTCGCCATCCCAGTCGCCCGGGCAGCAGCCTGGCCCATCTAGGCCAGGACGCCCCAGGAAACGGCCGCCAAAGGGATCCCATGTCAGAGGGCAGGAATCACAGGAGTCCACCTCCAGTTCTGCTGTACCACCTGGGGAACCACGTAGATGTAGTCAAAGGGCTGTTAGGCCAAACAATTAGACACTGAGTAAGTTGGCACGGGTGCAGGGCACAGATGAGTTTTAGGGGCTAGGGCATGTGCATGAACTCCTTTGGTTATTAAAGTCAATGTTACACCTACAGAAGCTGCCTTTGTGCTCTGTCCAAAGCGTGCGGGGGTGTCATGTACGTTGAGCGCAAGTGTGTGTGTGAGGGGTAGTCTTACCTCAGCCCCAGGTGAGTCTGCCCCGTTCCCCATGGGCCGCCATCAACATCCCCCCGGGCAGAGGACGGGACCGTGCGCTGCAGTGTCACAGCCGCATGCAGGGATGGTCCGGGTGGATGGTGGTACTGTGGCCATGGGTTAGACATAGTCCAACGATGTGGAGCCAGGAGCTCACCGCAGGGCAGGTTGTCATCATCCTCCATGGCCTGCAATAGACATGCGTCCACCCGCAACTGTGTGAGCCAGGCCATTGTGCCGCAGGTGGATCGGCAATGGGGGGGGGGGGGGGGTGTGCATGCGGGTGGGGTGGGTGGGGTTGGGGAGTGGGGTGAGGGTGCTGGGTGGGTGGATGGGTGGGGGTGTGGGTGGTCGGCTGTTGCCATCGTGTGCGGTCTGTGGCCATACTACCCGATTCCCACGCCCATCTAGTCAGTGAAGCGGGCGGCTATCAGTCTGTCCCGTGCCCGCTAGGCCAGCCGGTAACGGCGGACAGCCACCCGCCTGTGTCTAGCCCGTCTGCCCTGACCATTGCCCCCATCCCCCTCATCTGGGGAGGACTGGGCCTCTTCCTGCTGCTCCTCCACTCCGCCCTCCTCTGCCTGCGGCACATCGCCCCTCTGCTGGGCTATGTTGTGCAGGACGCAGCACACCACAATGATGCGGCCGACCCTATCTGACCGATACTGGAGGGCGCCCCCAGAGAGGTCCAGGCACCTGAAACGCATCTTCAGCACGCCAAAGCCCCTCTCTATCACTCCCCTGGTCGCTACATGGGCATCATTGTAGCGGTTCTCCGCCTCATTGCGTCGTCTCCGTATAGGCGTCATCAGCCACGATCGCAATGGGTAGCCCCTGTCGCCCAGCAACCAGCCCCTCAGCCGGGGATGGCATCCCTCGTACATGCTGGGGATGGATGACCGCGACAACACATATGAGTCGTGTACACTGCCTGGGTAACGGGCGCAGACATGCAGGATGCCACCATCATGCGGTGGTCGCAGACCACCTGTATGTTCATCGAATAGGTCCCCTTCCTATTGGTGAACACGGCCCTGTTATCTGCAGGTGGCCGCACGGCGACGTGCATCCCATCGATCGCGCCCTGGACCATGGGGAACCCGGCCACGGCAGAGAAGCCCACGGCCCCGGGCATGTTGGCTGGCCCGGTCCACAGGGAAGTGGAAGTAGGGTGCGCCATGGCACATAGGGCATCTGTCACTGCCCGGATGCACCGATGCATGCGATATGCCGGACAGGTCCCCACTCGGTGCCTGGAATGACCCCGTTGCATAAAAGTTCAGGGCCACCGTAACCTTGACGGACACGGGGAGAGGGTGTCCCACGTCAGTGCCACGCGGTGACAGGTGTGCCAGCAGGTGGCAGATGTGTGCCACGGTTTCCCGCCTCATCCGGAGTCTCCTCCTGCATTCCCGGTCTGTGAGGTAACTGCAGGGGCCGGTACACACGGGGCTCCCCCGGGTGCCTCCGTTGCCGTGGGGCCGCGACGCCCTCCTCGTCCTGTCGGTCAGGTGTCCCTCCAGCCTGGGCGGCTGCCCCCTGCCCCTCTGCGGCAGCCTACGCCGCCTCTCTGGCACGCTCCTCCTGCACCTCCTCATCCAGGGCAACATAGACATTAGCGGCTGCCGCCACAGCGGCCAACATCGTTGGATGATCGGAAAACATGACGGCCTGGTTTGGGGGGGGGGGGGAGGGGTTGGGGGGGGGGGAACGATGACATGTCATCATTGGCCATATCCCCTCCTCCCCCAGGCCAGGTGGCATGGACCACATGGGTCCAACTGTTGGAGGCTGACACCTGGCCAGGTGGACCAACTCACTTGCCCTCGCATCCCCCTCCCCGGCACAGACCCCCCATCCCCCTCCCCGGCACGGACCCCACATCCTCCTCCCCGGCACGGACCCCCCATCCTCCTCCCCGGCACGGACCCCCCCCCATCCCCCTCCCCGGCAGGGACCCCCCCCCATCCCCCTCCCCGGCACGGACCCCCCATCCCCCTCCCCAGCACGGACCCCGCATCCTCCTCCCCGGCACGGGCCCCCCATCCCCCTCCCCGGCACGGGCCCCCCATCCCCCTCCCCGGCACGGGCCCCCCATCCCCCTCCCCGGCACGGGCCCCCCATCCCCCTCCCCGGCACGGGCCCCCCATCCCCCTCCCCGTCACGGACCCCCCCATCCCCTTCCCCGGCACGGACCCCCCATCCCCCCATCCCCCCATCCCTCTCCCCGGCACGGACCCCCCATCCCCCCATCCCTCTCCCCGGCACGGACCCCCACCCATCCCCCTCCCCGGCACGGGCCCCCCCCCATCCCCCTCCCCGGCACGGGCCCCATCCCCCTCCCGGCACGGACCCCCCCCCCCATCCCCCTCACCGGCACGGACCCCCCCCATCCTCCTCCCCGGCACGGGCACCCCCCCATCCCCCTCCCCGGAACGGGCCCCCCAACCCCCTCCCTGGCACGGACCCCCCCCCCCCCATCCCCCTCCCCGGCATGGAACACCCCCCCATCCCCCTCACCGGCAAGGACCCGGCATCCCCCTCCCCGGCACGGACCCCCCCCCCCCATCACCCTCCCCGGCACGGACACCCCCCATCCCCCTCCCCGGCACGAATCCCCCCCCCATCCTCCTCCCCAGCACGGACCCCCCATCCTCCTCCCCGGCACGGCCCCACCCCCAACCCCCTCCCCGGCACGGACCCCCCCCCATCCGCCTCCCCAGCACGGACCCCCCATCCTCCTCCCCGGCACGGCCCCACCCCCAACCCCCTCCCCGGCACGGACCCCCCCCCATCCGCCTCCCCAGCACGGACCCCCTAGCCTCCTCCCCGCACGGGCCGCCTATCCCACTCCCCGGCACGGGCCCCCCATCCCCCTCCCCGTCACGGACCCCCCAATCCCCCCATCCCACTCCCCGGCACGGACCCCCACCCATCCCCCTCCCCGGCACGGGCCCCCCCATCCCCCTCCCCGCAACGGGCCCCATCCCCCTCCCCGCAACGGGCCCCATCCCCCTCCCGGCACGGACCCCCCCCATCCCCCTCACCGGCACGGACCCCCCCCCCCATCCTCCTCCCCGGCACGCGCCCCCCCCATCCCCCTCCCCGGAGCGGGCCCCCCAACCCCCTCCCTGGCACGGACCCCCCCCCATCCTCCTCCCCGGCATGGAACACCCCACCATCCCCCTCCCCGGCACGGACCCGCCATCCCCCTCCCCGACACGGACCCCCCCCATCACCCTCCCCGGCACGGACACCCCCCATCCCCCTCCCCGGCACGAATCCCCCCCCATCCCCCTCCCCAGCACGGACCCCCCATCCTCCTCCCCGGCACGGACCCCCCCCCATCCCCCTCCCCGGCATGGAACACCCCCCCATCCCCCTCACCGGCAAGGACCCGGCATCCCCCTCCCCGGCACGGACCCCCCCCCCATCACCCTCCCCGGCACGGACACCCCCCATCCCCCTCCCCGGCACGAATCCCCCCCCCATCCTCCTCCCCATCACGGACCCCCCATCCTCCTCCCCGGCACGGTCCCACCCCCAACCCACTCCCCGGCACGGACCCCCCCCCCATCCGCCTCCCCAGCACGGACCCCCTAGCCTCCTCCCTGCACGGGCCGCCATCCCACTCCCCGGCACGGGCCCCCCATCCCCCTCCCCGTCACGGACCCCCCAATCCCCCCATCCCACTCCCCGGCACGGACCCCCACCCATCCCCCTCCCCGGCACGGGCCCCCCCATCCCCCTCCCCGCAACGGGCCCCATCCCCCTCCCCGCAACGGGCCCCATCCCCCTCCCGGCACGGACCCCCCCATCCCCCTCACCGGCACGGACCCCCCCCCCATCCTCCTCCCCGGCACGGGCCCCCCCCATCCCCCTCCCCGGAGCGGGCCCCCCAACCCCCTCCCTGGCACGGACCCCCCCCCATCCTCCTCCCCGGCATGGAACACCCCACCATCCCCCTCCCCGGCACGGACCCGCCATCCTCCTCCCCGACACGGACCCACACTCATCACCCTCCCCGGCACGGACACCCCCCATCCCCCTCCCCGGCACGAATCCCCCCCCATCCCCCTCCCCAGCACGGACCCCCCATCCTCCTCCCCGGCACGGGCCCACCCCCAACCCCCTCCCCGGCACGGACCCCCCCCCCCCCATCCGCCTCCCCAGCACGGACCCCCTAGCCTCCTCCCCGGCACGGACCCCCCATCCTCCTCCCCGGCACGGGCCCCCAACCCCCTACCCGGCACGGACCCCCCCGTCCCCCTCCCCGGCACGGACCCCACCCGTCCCCCTCCCCGGCACGGGCCTCCCCCCGCCATCAGCCTCCCCGGCACGGACCCCCCCCATCCGCCTCTCCGGCAAGGACCCCCCCCATCCCCCTCCCCGGCACAGACCCCCCCCATCCCCCTCCCCGGCACAGACCGCCCCCCATCCCCCTCCCCGGCACAGACCGCCCCCCATCCCCCTCCCCGGCACAGACCCCCCCCCCATCCCCCTCCCCGGCACGTGCCCCCCATCCCCCTCCCCGGCACGGACCCCCCCCATCCCCCTCCCCGGCACGGACCCCCCCCCATCCCCCTCCCCGGCACGGACCCCCCCCCCATCCCCCTCCCCGGCACGAACCCCCCCCCCATCCCCCTCCCCGGCACGGACCCCCCCCCATCCCCGGCACGGACCCCCCCCATCCCCCTCCCCGGCACGAACCCCCCCCATCCCCCTCCCCGGCACGGACCCTCCATCCCCCTCCCCGGCACGGGCCCCCCATCCCCCTCCCCGGCACGGGCCCCCCATCCCCCTCCCCGGCACGGGCCCCCCATCCCCCTCCCCGGCACGGGCCCCCCATCCCCCTCCCCGGCACGGGCCCCCCATCCCCCTCCCCGGCACGGGCCCCCCATCTCCCTACCCGTCACGGACCCCCCCATCCCCTTCCCCGGCACGGACCCCCCATCCCCCCATCCCTCTCCCCGGCACGGACCCCCCATCCCCCCATCCCTCTCCCCGGCACGGACCCCCACCCATCCCCCTCCCCGGCACGGGCCCCCCCCATCCCCCTCCCCGGCACGGGCCCCATCCCCCTCCCGGCACGGACCCCCCCCCCATCCCCCTCACCGGCACGGACCCCCCCCATCCTCCTCCCCGGCACGGGCCCCCCCCATCCCCCTCCCCGGAACGGGCCCCCCAACCCCCTCCCTGGCACGGACCCCCCCCCATCCCCCTCCCCGGCATGGAACACCCCCCCATCCCCCTCACCGGCAAGGACCCGGCATCCCCCTCCCCGGCACGGACCCCCCCCCCCATCACCCTCCCCGGCACGGACACCCCCCATCACCCTCCCCGGCACGGACACCCCCCATCCCCCTCCCCGGCACGAATCCCCCCCCCCCATCCTCCTCCCCAGCACGGACCCCCCATCCTCCTCCCCGGCACGGTCCCACCCCCAACCCCCTCCCCGGCACGGACCCCCCCCATCCGCCTCCCCAGCACGGACCCCCTAGCCTCCTCCCCGCACGGGCCGCCCATCCCACTCCCCGGCACGGGCCCCCCATCCCCCTCCCCGTTCCGGACCCCCCCATCCCCCCATCCCACTCCCCGGCACGGACCCCCACCCATCCCCCTCCCCGGCACGGGCCCCCCCATCCCCCTACCCGCAACGGGCCCCATCCCCCTCCCGGCACGGACCCCCCCCCCATCCTCCTCCCCGGCATGGAACACCCCACCATCCCCCTCCCCGGCACGGACCCGCCATCCCCCTCCCCGACACGGACCCCCCCCCATCACCCTCCCCGGCATGGACACCCCCCATCCCCCTCCCCGGCACGAATCCCCCCCCCCCCATCCCCCTCCCCAGCACGGACCCCCCATCCTCCTCCCCGGCACGGGCCCACCCCCAACCCCCTCCCCGGCACGGGCCCACCCCCAACCCCCTCCCCGGCACGGACCCCCCCCTATCCGCCTCCCCAGCACGGACCCCCTAGCCTCCTCCCCGGCACGGACCCCCCATCCTCCTCCCCGGCACGGGCCCCCAATCCCCGACCCCCTACCCGGCACGGACCCCCCCCGTCCCCCTCCCCGGCACGGACCCCACCCGTCCCCCTCCCCGGCACGGGCCTCCCCCCGCCATCAGCCTCCCCGGCACGGACCCCCCCCATCCGCCTCTCCGGCAAGGACCCCCCCCATCCCCCTCCCCGGCACAGACCCCCCCCATCCCCCTCCCCGGCACAGACCCCCCCCCATCCCCCTCCCCGGCACAGACCCCCCCCCATCCCCCTCCCCGGCACAGACCCCCCCCCCATCCCCCTCCCCGGCACAGACCCCCCCCATCCCCCTCCCCGGCACAGACCCCCCCATCCCCCTCACCGGCACGGACCCCCCATCCCCCTGCCCGGCACGGACCCCCCATCCCCCTCCCCGGCACGGACCCCCCATCCCCCTCCCCGGCACGGACCCCCCATCCTCCTCCCCGGCACGGGCCCCCCATCCCCCTCCCCGGCACGGGCCCCCCATCCCCCTCCCCGGCACGGTCCCCCCATCCCCCTCCCCGGCACGGTCCCCCCATTCCCCTCCCCGGCACGGACCCCCCATCCCCCTCCCCGGCACGGACCCCCCATCCTCCTCCCCGCACGGCCCCCCCCCATCCCCCTCCCCGGCACGGACCCCACATCCTCCTCCCCGGCACGTGCCCCCCATCCCCCTCCCCGGCACGTGCCCCCCATCCCCCTCCCCGGCACGGACCCCCCCCCATCCCCCCCCATCCCCCTCCCCGGCACGGACCCCCCCCATCCCCCTCCCCGGCACGGACCCCCCCCCCATCCCCCTCCCCGGCACGAACCCCCCCCCCCCATCCCCCTCTCCGACACGGACCCCCCATCCCCCTCCCCAGCACGGACCCCCCATCCTCCTCCCCGGCATGGGCCCCACATCCCCCTCCCCGGCACGGACCCCCCATCCTCCTCCCCGGCACTGACCCCCTCCCGGCACTCCCCCGGAGCCCAGCCCACTCTAACCACCCCCCCCCGCCGCACACACACACACACAACCCTAGACACACATCTCCCCACACATTCAGACTGCGGCCACGCCATCGCCTGCCCAGCGGTCAACCCCCCAGGCCGTCACTCACCTCCACGCTGGTCGGCGTGAACCTGGAGCACAGGTTGACGCCGATTAAAAGGAGGTTTGATTTACGTCGACGTGACCGGTCATTACGTCGACGGGACTTCGGCCCATCCGTACGGGAGAATATCGGCAGGCCCAAAATCAGCTGCCTTGCGCACACCCGTGCCATTCTCCGACGTCTGCGGCGCCATTAACTCCCCGCCGACTTTTCTCCCTTCGGAGATTTCGGCAACCGGCGGGGGCGGGATTCACGGCGGCCAACGGCCATTCTCCGACCCGCTGGGGGGGTTGGAGAATGACGCCCCAGGTTTGGAAGTGCCAGGCCCCCTGTTGCGCTCTCTGAAGCACCATCCTCCTAATCCTTGCCACCTTACCTGCCCACACAAACGACAATGAACCGTTTCACCCCCATAAAAAAATGTTTTGGCAAAGGCCGGCAGGCACCGAAATATTCATCTTAACTACCTGCACCGGCCTACCAACGATAGTGGAAGGCTATCCTATCTCAACAAGTCTGCTTTGACCCATACCCACTCCCAAGTACCTAAAGTGGGTAATTACCACCCAAAGTGGCAACCCACCAAACCTTCTCCCACCCCCAAAGACACCACAAAACACTCACTTTTCCAAATTTATATCCTGAAAAATCTTCAAAGCTGTCTTATTATGTCTTCCCAGCAAAAGCTCGGGCTGGAGATATATAACAGATCAGCGTACAGACACCCTATGCTCCAACTCCGCCTGCCCCCCCACTATCCCCTTCAATTTATGGCCATGGGCTCAAACACCAGGGCAGACGGGGGGGGGGGCCTGAATGACGACAAGAGGCACCCCTGCATTGTTCCCATGTAACAGAAAGTATCTTGAATTCACCTCATTCGTGTGCACACTCGCCTTAGGTTCGATTCCGGCTTGGGTCGCTGTCTGTGCGGAGTCTGCACATCCTCCCCGTGTATGCATGGGTTTCCTCCGGCTGCTCCAGTTTCCTCCCACAGTCCAAAAATGTGCAGGTTGGGTGGATTGGCCATGATAAATTGCCCTTAGTGTCCAAAATTGCCCTTAGTGTTGGGTGGGGTTACTGGGTTATGGGGATAGGGTGGAGCTGTTGACCTTGGGTCGGGTGCTCTTTCCAAGAGCCGGTGCAGACTCGATGAGCCGAATGGCCTCCTTCTGCACTGTAAATTCTATGAAAAAAAAAATCTATGGACTGTGGGAGGAAACTGGAGCACCCGGAGGAAACCCGTGCAGACACGGGGAGAACGTGCTGACTCCGCACAGACAGTGACCCAGCGGGGAATCGAACTTGGGACCCTGGCGCTGTGAAGCCACAGTGCTAGTCACTTGTACTACTGTGCTGCCCCCAACTGAAT
The DNA here is from genome assembly GCF_047496885.1 of Scyliorhinus torazame. NCBI lineage: Eukaryota > Metazoa > Chordata > Chondrichthyes > Carcharhiniformes > Scyliorhinidae > Scyliorhinus > Scyliorhinus torazame. Next base: position 115,618,776 of record NC_092722.1, on the reverse strand, counting down.
TGACAACCCAATTGATGAACAACTGAAGCTAAAATAATAGCAGAGGTGCAGAAAGAAAACCTTTTGTGATCCATCAAATGGCATAATAACAATTTCACTTTGGCTACCCAAAGAATTGTAGTAATTTTGTGTGCATCCAGTGAAATGAAGCAGAGAGCAAAAACAGAAATTCAGACAACATCAACTTTGCTCCAGGAACCCATGTAAAAACATATTTAATGAAAGGAGCCCATATTTTGCACAAAAATAGTTAGTCAATCAACTGGTATTGAGTATAGTTTGTATGCCACAAACAACTAGTACAAGACTATGTTCAACTGAAAGAAAGTTTTTCTGCTTGAAATAGAACAATTTTTTGCTTCAAATAGCACAATGTTTGATAGTAACCTCTAACCGGAATAAACACTGGACAGCTATTTTTTCAGACAAATCAATAACAGTTTTTATTCAAAGAATGGACTGGAAAGGAAGCTGCACACAGCAGGATTGAAACTCAGAGTGACTGCTGACCCAAATGCAATTCCTAGGGGGCAATCCTATTGGAGCTTATAGTGAATTCACAATATACCTGGTGGTTTTTTTGTGAATTGAATATGTTGCACTACTGCAGGATTTAGAGGCCCACACCTGAACTGTAGACAGTAGGGGTGCGGGGAGCATTTTCTTGCATTAACTTGTCCTCAGTATTTTGATAAAAGAGAAAGATCAACGTGAACCATGTGCCCCAAAGTTCAATGGGAGTAAAATATGAATTTTATTAAAATGACTCCATCATAAACCATAGAATTATAGAATATTTACAGAAGGCTATCCGGCCCATCGTGTCTATGCTAGCTCCACTACGGAATCAGTCACACTCTGCCACTCCTTTGCCTTCTCCCTAGGTCCCTACATGTTCCTTCTTTTCAGATAATTTAGCAGGCTTAGAAAGTGTCAAAAACATTACGGTACAGAAGGAGGTCGACTCTCCCCTTTGTGACTGCCCCAGCTGAAAAATGAGCCACCTGGCCTAATCCCATTTTCCAGCACTTGGACCATAGTCCTCGAGGCTACCGGACCTTAGGTGCACATCCAGACACATTTTAAATGAGTTGAGGGTTTCTGCCTCTATTGCTTTTCCAGGTAGTGAGTTACAGACCCTTATCACCCTCTGGGTGAAAAGGTTTTCCTTCATCGCCCTTCCAATCCACACATCAATCACTTTAGATATTTGCCCTCTCGTCACTGACTTCTCTGCGCAGGAAAAATAGGTCCTTTCCATCCACTCTATCCAGGCCCCTTGTAACCTCATACACCTCAAAGAAATCTCCCCTCAACCTTCGCTGGTCCAAGGAAATTTAACCCCAGCCTATTCAATCTTTCCTCATAGCTGCAATTTTCCAATCCTTGTAACATCGTCATACATCTCCTTTGTACCTCCTCTCGTGTTGTTACATCCTTTGTGTAATGAGGTGACCAAAACTATACCCACGAGTTGTGGCCTGACTAGTGTTTTACATAGCTCGACCTACATAATCACCTTGCTCTTATATTCTCTGCCTACCTAATAAGGAAGTGTTCTATATGCCTTCTTAACCACCTTATTGACCTGTCCTGCTACCTTCAGAGATCTGTGGACACGCATTCCGAGGTCCTTCATTTCCGTTACATCTTTCAGTCTTATAGAATCCCTGCAATGTAGAAGGAGGTCATTCGGTCCCTTGAGTCTACACCAACCCTCTGAAAGAGCGCACTAGATAAGCCCACGCCCCGCCCTATCCCTGTAACCCCATAACCCCGCATAACCTTTGGTCACACAAGGGACAACTAGTATGGCCAATCCACCTAACCGGCACATCTTTGGACTATGGAAGGAAACCAGAGCACCCGGAGGAAACACATGCAGACCCAGGGAGACTATCATCCAAGGCCGGAATTGAACCCGGGTCTTTGACACCATGAGGCAGCCATGCAAATCACTGTGCCACCGTGCCGCCTTCTCTTTTATTGGGTATTCCTTTGCGTTGTTTCACCTCCCCAAATGCATCACATCACTGAGTTGACTTTCATTTGCTGTGTTTCTGTCCACCCCACCTCATCAGTCTATTGGTAACTTCCTCCAGCTAATCTCCTCACTATCAACCAGGTGGTCAATTTCTGTGTCATCTGCAACTTCAATAAGGCAATAAGCCAATATGACAAAGGAGCAGAAGAATGATATTCCACCCATCATTTCTCATTCAATGAGAGCATGACTGATCTGATATGATAATCCTCAACTCCAGTTTCCCACCTTACCTATATAATCCTGGACTCCTTTACTGCTTAGAAATCTGTTCATTTCTTGATCATCCCCCCAGGCCCGATGGGATATACCCGAGGTTACTATGGGCAGCGAGGGAGGATATTGCTGCACCATTGGCGATGATCTTTGCATCCTCACTCTCCACTGGAGTAATACCGGATGATTGGAGGGAGGCGAATGTTGTTCCCTTATTCAAGAAAGGGAATAGGGAAATCCCTGGGAATTACAGACCCATCAGTCTTACGTCTGTGGTGAACAAAAAAGGATTCTGAGAGATAATTCGCAATTCTCCCATCTGGAGACTAAGTGCCAACGCCGGAGTGAAAACCGGAGTGTTTTACTCCGGCATCGGAGGCCGTTCCCAGACCCCGATTCTCCTGCCCCCGGGGGGCTAGGAGCGGCGCCGCGTCATTTACGCGCGCCAGGCCTTGGCGCTGCGTAAAAGCGGCGCCGTGTAAATTACAGGGCCGGCGCTGCATAAATGACGTAATCCATGCATGCGCGGTTGCCGTCCTCCCTGCGGCCGTCCCGCAAGAAGATGTCGGATGGATCTTACGGGGCAGCGGAGGAAAGGAGGTCCTCCTTCAGAGAGGCTGGTGCACCGATTGGTGGGCACCGATTGCGGGCCAGACCCCTTTTGAGTCCTACCCCGATGAAATAACCCCCCTCGCCCCCCCCACAGGCCGCCCCCCCCCAGCGTTCCCGTGCTGTTCCCGCCGGCAGCGACCAGGTGTGGATGGCGCCGGTGGGAAGCCGTGGTTTTGGGCAGGCCGCTCAGCCCATCCGGGCCGGAGAATAGCGGGTGTAGCGGAGAATCGCCATTTTGGGTGTCCCGGGCATTTCTCCGGCCTGCGCCGCGCAGAACTCGATGGGGCCGTTTTCGCCGCTTGGGTGAATCGCGGGAGGGCGTCGGACCAGCGTCGCGGGGAAAAATGGCGCGCCAGGTGATTCTCCCAACCGGCAGAGAATCGCGCCCAGGATTTATGATTATTTAAAAAAACATAGTTTGGTTAAAGATAGTCAGCGTGACTTTGTGAGGGGCAGGTCATGCCTCACAAGCCTCATTGAATTCTTTGAGGATGTGACAAGACACATTGATGAAGGTCGGGCAGTGGATCTGGTGTATATGGATTTCAGTAAGGCATTTGATAAGGTTCCCCATGGTAGGCTCATTCAGAAAGTTAGGTGGCATGGAATACAGGGAAATTTGGCTGTCTGGATACAGAATTGGCTGGCCGAAAGAACACAGCGAGTGGTAGTGGATGGAAAGTATTCCACCTGGAGGTCGGTGACCAGTGGTGTCCCGCAAGGATCTGTTCTTGGACCTCTGCACTTTGTGGTTTTTATAAATGACTTGGATGAGAAAGTGGAAGGGTGGGTTAGTAAGTTTGCCGATGACACGAAGGTTGGGGAGTTGTAGATTGTGTTGAGGGTTGTTGCAGGTTACAACAGGACATTGACAGGATGCAGGGCTGGGCTGAGAAGTAGCAGATGGAGTTCAACCTTGATAAATGTGAAATGATTCATTTTGGAAGGTCGAATTTGAATGCTGAATACAGGGTTAAAGGCAGGATTCTTGGAAGTGTGGAGGAACAGAGGGATCTTGGGGTCCACCTACATAGATCCCTCACAGTTGCTATTCAGGTTGATAGGGTTGTTAAGAAGGCATATGGTGTGTTGGCTTTCATTACCAGGGGGATTGAATTTATGAGCTGTGAGGTTTTGCTGCAGCTTTATAAAACTCTAGTTAGACCACACTTGGAATATTGTGTCCAGTTCTGGTCGCCTCATTATAGGAAGGATGTGGATTTGGAGAGGGTACAGAGGAGATTTACCAGGATGCTGGGCATGTTTTATGAAGAAAGGTTGAGGGAGCTAGGGCTTTTCTCACTGGAGCGAAGAAGGCAGCGAGGTGACTTGATAGAGGTACAAGGTGATGAGAGGCATGCATAGAGTGGATAGCCAGAGACTTTTCCCCAAGGTGGAAATGGCTGTCACGAGGGGACATAATTTTAAGGTGACTGGAGAAAGGTATCGGGGAGATGTCAGAGGTAGGTTCTTTACACAGAGAGTGGTGGGTGTGTGGAATGCACTGCCAACAGAGGTGGTGGTCAGAGTCATTACGGACAATTAAGCGACTCTTAGAAAGGCACATGGACAGCAGTAAATTGATGGGGTGTAGGTTAGGTTGATCTTAGATTAGGATAAATGGTCGGCACAACATCGTGGGCTGAAGGGCCTGTACTGTGCTGTACTGTTCTATGTTCTATGTACATGATGATGCCCCACATTTAAGTCCAAATCATAAATTATATACCACAAAAAACAGGGTACCCGAGTACTGAGCCCTGCAGAATGCCCCTGGAATAGCCTTCCAGTTGCAAAAACTCCTGTCAACTATTACCCTTTGTTTCCCATCACTGAGTCAATTTTGTAGCTAGCCTGCTGCATTACATGTTTTTTTTTCGTAACCAGTCTGCTATATCGGACCTTGTCAAAAACCTTGCAACAATCCATGTAGACCATAATAACTGTACGATTCTCATAAATCCTCCTTGTCACCTCCTCAAAGAATTCAATCAAGTTGGTCAGACAATATTCATCCCTTAACAAATCTTAGCTGAGTGTCCTTGATTACTCCGTGCCCAGCGACAGTTTATCCTCTTCCCTTCGAACTGATTCCAATATTTTGCACATTACCAAGGTTATACCAACTGGCCTATAATTATTCAGTCTATCCCTTGCTCCAGACACAGGAATCCCTGCACTGGTCCTCGCTGTATACAGACATGGAAAGGAAAGTATCCAGATGCGCACCCTGCAATGCGCTCAACCCACATCAAGCCAAAGAACCACTGCAGCTACATGAAGTATTGGACCCCCTGTGGTCGCTCACGGTGTCTGTTATCTTCAAATGGAACGGTAAACAGCATTTGGTCCGAGTGGACTCATACTGGTTTGTTTGAAATCGACCACCTGCCAGACATGAAGACCAACATCGTCATAGGCAAATGCAAGAGACACTTCACCACACACGGCATCCCTCGGAGGATAATGATGGACAATGCTCACCTGTTGGTCTCCAGGGAATTCAGAGATTTTTCATGCATATGCGACTTTGAACATGTTACGAGTGGTCCCAGGAGTAGTGATCTGTATATCTGCTGGTATGTAAAGGATTAACAATTGTATCATAGTGCTAGACAACCACCAGATGGCAGCACCATCTATTTGACTGCAGAATCCAGATCACTTGCCAGTGTTGAAGAAGATAGAAAAACAGCGTTCACGTCAACAATCTTGCTTCAACAGACATGCATCTCAATTGGAACACTCACTACAGATGACCTTATGAGAATCAAAATTCTGGATGGAGGATGGTCTGCTCCAGCAATTATCATAAGTCAAGCAGCTTCATGTTCCTACATAGTAAAATCAGTGGAAGGCATGATTCTACGCCGAAATAGATGTGCATTACAGAAAATTCGACTATACAACCAAATTTTTCCAAATTTAAATTTCACAGTCAATTTTTCGTGACAATCTACTGCATACCAGAAAACATCAGTCACCACCTCATCAGCTCAGAAGATCTACAAGACAACAAAGTAAATCAAACAGACTGAACTTGTAATATATTGATTGCTGTGTACAGTCATTACTCAGTTATTGCTTGTACAGATATACATCTCATAATTCATTATTATAAGGTTATGCAATTTTCTCTGATACACAAAAAATATATGTTAAAAAAAAAGGATATGTAGTGATCTGTATATCTGATGGTATGTAAAGGGTTAACATCTGTATCATAGTGCTAGACAACCATCAGATGGCAGCACCAGATCCAGCTGTATAAACTGAACTCAGAGGATCTTCCCACCTCTTCAATTCAGGAGTGACTAGACAGCAGAGTGGTAGAGAGATATATCTTAGTTGGCACGTGTAGTTAAACATTATTAATACTTCTTCTGATTTACTTTATCATCAGTTATAGTTGTAGAAGAGTGAACAAACTCATTATTATTTATATTCGTTATTCATTAAATGATATTTGCTTAAACTGAAGACTGATAGTTTAATTGAGCTAGGACCAGACCATTCTGGAAGTAAGCAACAGAGTAACGACGTATTACAATCACGTAATATAACACCCTGTACCCACAGTTAAACGGCCTGGCAGAACAGGTGATATGCTCAGCCAAACATACCTACTTGAAAAAGGTTACCGAGACCACACAAGTAACTTTGCTTCACTCCTCAGCTCTTGGAATGTGCTGCGACAGGGTTTTTCCTTGTCAGCACTGAGAATGCTCTCCAGGTGCACTAAGACCACAATCCCTGTTATCAAGGTTCTCTTGCAACCAAAAGTTGTACCCAACTTGAGTGGCACCCTTATGAAGCGACGACAAAGTGGAAAAAGGTATTACAAACAAAATTCTCACACACTACATCCTTTAGATCCTGATCAAACAGCCCGGATCCACACCACACACAGACACCATAAACGGGTGGTGGTATACAGCCATGCCCCACAACGAAACAGCGATGTGGTTGCCTCAGAGATTATATATTATCGACAAAACTGGCGTCAACTATTGCAGGTATCTGAAGTAGCATCATCAATCATGACAGTACCCATACATCCGGTCTGCAACCCATGTCTCCTACACCAGTGGAAATGGAGGCTCCTTCAGAGGCTAAAACAGAAATCCCTGTAGCCATTGAGTAGATCACAAGGACGTCTGATGCCATCCACATGGAGAACACCAACCCCAGGGCATCCCAAGCACAGCCAACTGGCCCAATCAAATACTCAGGGCACCTCAGTAAAGTAAACCAAATACAATGTTCAAGGGCTATGTGATGAACTAGTCTAAAAATGGTCTTCAATTATTTTTAAAGGGGGGGAAAGAGAAGCGATGGGCTATGCAGCAGCTGCAACAGTCCACTCAGTGTTTTGCATAATGTAAATAGTTACTTGTTGTTAGCTCTCTTCAACATTGTATGTTGTAAATAGTTTGCACCTTATGACTGTTTTCTTACTCTGCTACACCTCAGGGCTACTGGTTGTCCCAACTTTAATAAGGAGGATGTAGACCGGGTGGCCAGGTGGACACCGAGATGATGCAGGTACAACAGGTGTCACGTGTTGGGAGCACAAGAGTCTGCGTGGCAGACATGCAGAATGTAAGAGCTAATCAATATTATTAATAAACCTTTATGGTTGCTTGCTATGTGTCAGAGTAACACGATTGGCTGGTGTAATGTCACGTATTATACAATGGTGACATCAGAGCGTTTTGCAGACTTTTGTGGATGTTCACCATTGTACCATGTTTGAGCAGCATTTTATAAATAAACCCCTTTGCACTACATTATATGAACGTGACATGTGCCACCTCTGATTCTCTCTCTTTGCGGCTGCAATAAATAACATAACAAAAGAGAAACTGGCGACTAGACCTGGGCTGCAAAATAAAATGGGAGAAAAACAACTTTCAACAATGATTTTGTGAGCCAGAAGAAGGAATCATTGATGGAGATCCAGACCCAAACAACTATCAGTAGTGAAGTTGGGAGAAATAGCATTGTCTTCCAAGGAAAAATCACCATTGTCGCAAGTAGAAATAACTCTCAAGTAAACATTTCAACACTGTACAGTTTGTAGAGGAGCTTTGGCGAATAATCCGGTCTATCGCGGCAGATGCTAATGCAAATAAAAGAGTTTTCATAAAAGAACTATCGGACAACTGAGAGTTACTGGGGGCTTACTTAAAACGGAGGATCAAAGTTTTCAGTACACTTACCATTGTAGTGGGTAGAGCTGCGGAGCCCGCACACGAGGCACTGAAATGAGCCGTGGGGACCCAAACCTACAGGGCTACCAACTCTGCCACTGGGACTGGGAATTAATCATGAGCAGAAACAGCTACTCTGCTTCTGCGCTACATGTTTGGCTGCTTTAAACAAGACAGGCTGAAGGTTGAGTAGTGCAGATCAGGGAGCTGCAATTCAAAAATAGCAGGAAGAAAAGCCACCATGGACACTTTGATGAGGAGGAGTCACAGAATTCTCATGAGGAAAGGCTCCATTTATTCCTCAAAGCCAATCATACTCTAGCAGACCTGCATACTGTGACCTTTCTCAGCTCAGTTGGGAGGAAAATATTCATGGTGCTACAGAATTTAACACACCCAGCTAGACCTGGAGGCAAGTCACTTGATGAGTTAATTACTATCATGCAAGAAAATTTCTCCCCCCGTCCACTCTTAACAGCTGAAAGATTCTGCTTTCACTGTCATGGGCTGCACCACTGTGAAAGCTGGTAAAGTACTGTGAATTTGGTCAAACTTTGGATGATGCACTTTGCGACCGATTAGTTTGTGGTCTCGGGAATAAACCATCCGGAGGAAATTGTTGATTGCAGGCGCATAAACCCTAAAATCTGCTGTGGAAATCACAACATCGATGGCACTCTCTGCAAGAGAAGCTTCGTTGATTGACGTTCGAGCTAAAGTCCATAAGATGGAGTCTGTAAGAAGCAGGTCCAACAAGAACCTACCTTGGCATTGCTGAAACCAGGTGGGACATATGGCTGGAGATTGTTGGAGCAAGGAGAACAAATGCAAAAATTGTGGTAAAGTTGGTCACATTGCCAAGGCATGTTGGGCACGCCAGCGTTCATCAGCACAAAAGACGTATACCAAGAAAAATACTTCAAAGACTACAGAGCGAGTTTACCAGTTAAGTGATCCAACAAAAAACTCAAGAGTGCCATAGTGTCAAGTCAGCTTAAGGAATGTAAGCTCAGCATTCTATCAGTACAGGGAAGCCAGCAACAATTTTGGGTCTATCCAAAACTAAATGGGAACACTCGTAAGTATACTGGCGCTGCAGTATCACTTATAACTGAATTGATATACTGTCAGAAATTGAAGTATCTGCCTTTGCAACCATCTGATGTGGTCTTGAGGACATATGCCAAGGAGGTTGTGCCACTGAAGGGCTTCATCAAGGTGACTGTGGAAGTAAAGGAGCAGAAAGTGGAGTTGCCTCTTTACACTGGTCAAGAAAACTTTCAGCATTGTTTGGGAAATCTTAGTTAAGGAAGATTAAGCCAAACCTGGGCACTATAAACTGTCTTGATGATTCTACAAATGATCCTCAACCACCTCTTGAGAAATTATGCAAAGACATTCGAGCAGTCACTTGGATCCATGACTGGGGTCGAAGTGAAACTCAAAATAAAGGCAGACAGTGTACCTAAGTGTTTGAAAGCATTTACCATCCTCCATGCCATTCGACCTAAAGTGGAAGAAGAACTCGAGAAGTTACTGAAGATGGAGTCATTCTGCCTGTCACCACCATTGATTGGACAACCCCAATCAACCCCATCTTAAAGAAGGATGAGTCAGTACGAATATGGAAGGATTTCAAAATGACTATCAATCCTTTATTATGTGCTGATTAATACGCTTTAGTACTTCTTGAAGATCTTTTTGCAGGCCTCTCAGGCAGCCAAAAATTTAGCAAAATTGATCTCTCCCAAGCCTATCTGCAAATGAACGTGGCTGGTGAGTCCCAGCCGTTACAGAGACTCAATCGTTACTGACCATAGTATTCCACAAGTATGTGTTTCATTATTGAAGGCTTCCGTTTGGGATAACGTTAGCACCAGCTCTCTTCCAACGATCTGTGGATCAATTCTTGAGTGGGCTATTGGATGTGCAATGCCACTTGGGCAATATTTTGATTCCAGGTTGGAATGATGGAGAGATTGTGGCGGCATGGTGGCACAATGGTTAGCCCTGCTGCCTGACAGCACAAGGGAGCCGGGTTCAACTCGGGCTTTGGATGACTGTTTAAGGTTGGCACGTTTTCCTTGTGTATGCGTGGGTTCCCTCCAGAAGCTCTAGTTTCCTTGTATAGTTCAAAGCTGCGGAGGTTAGGTGGATTGACTATGCTAAAATTGCACCTTAGTATCCAAAGATGTGAGGTTAAGTGGAGTTACGGGGATAGGGCGGGGGAGTGGGTCAGTGGATCGGTGCAAACTTGTTTGGTCAAATGGCCTCCTTTTATGAAAAGAACCTAGAAGCAACAACATAATCTCAGGGTCAAGAAAGAGAAGTGCAAATTTTTAATATCTTCTATTCATTATCTTGGGCACATCATCAACCAAGAGAGCTTTCACAAAGAACTTAAGAATATGCTGGAGATCCTGGATGCTCCACGTCTGCACAACATGACCCAGTTAAGGTCATTTCTAGGATTAGTAAATTACTATGGAAAGTTCGTACCGCACTTAGCAACAAGGCTGAAGCCTTTACAAATGTTGCTTTGTAATAGAAAATCTTGGCTTTGGACTAAAGATTTGTTCTTCTTGCTCCAAAGATTGGGAGAATGCTGACCAAAATGTCAAAAATAATTACAGGAATTTGAGCTATTGGTCCATTATAACCTAAAACTGAAGCTGCAGCTTGCTTGCAATGCATCACCCTATGGAGTTGGAACAGTTGTCTTGCATATTATGCTTTCAGGCGAAGAGCAACTAACAGCATTTGCTTCCAGGACGTTGATTCATTTGCACTGGAGCCAACTATCCTCAACTTGAGTAAGAAGCTCTCAGTATTATTTTTGGTATTTGAAAGTTCCACCATTATTTATTTGGTCATCAATTTTTTCTATTGACCAACCATCATCCCTGAACAACGTTTGGGCCACATAACGGGATCCCTTTGCTCGTTGGTAGTCAATGACAATGTTGTGCATTAATCTTGTTGGCACTCGATTATGTTATTGAATATCACAGTTCTGAATGGCAGGCAAATGCTGACACTTTATCCAGACTGCCGCTGCAAGATCAACAAGGTCAGAAGGACAAGGAGGACCCTGATGAACACTCCAATGACATTTTATTTCCCTCATGTGGAAAATACTCTGGTAACATCTTCTCAGGTGCGGAAGTTTACTCAAACAGATCCAGTGATGGGAAGGTGTTGGCCATGATTTAAAAAAGCACAGGAAGAATCCAGACCTTAAACCCTATCTTGAGTTGACAGTTTGACAGTACAAAATGAAGCATTGCTGTGGGGTATTAGAGCAATCTTTCCTGTCTAAGCAGTAGAATCCTGGTGCAGCTGCACGAGGGTCACCCCGATGTATTAGAATGAAGTTGGTGAGAAGCTACTTCTGGTAGTCTGTGTTAGATGCCCATATAGAGGAGAAGGTGGGCTTATGCCAATCCTGCACTGCATTGAGAAATGTTCCTCCACTACAACCTTTGCATACCAAGCCATAGCAAATAATCCATATAGATTATGCTGGACCAGTCGAAGGAAACATGTTTTTGGTCATGGTTGATGCACACTCGAAGTGGCCGGACATTGGCATCATGAAATCAACAACTACTGAACAGACCATAGAAAGGTTTGATGAGATATTTTCAAGATTTGGGCGACCTGAACAACTGGTGAGTCATAACGGTATGCAGTTCACATCTGTTGAATTCGAGGACGACCTGAAAGGGTGTGGCATCCGCCATATCAAATCTGTCCCTACTATCCAGCTTAGCTGAACACGTCGTACAATTGCTCAAGCATACAGTGAAGGAATCCAGGGATAAAATTTCTCTATCTAAACATATCACTAGCTTTCTAATGGCATACAGGAACACTGTGCATTCAACAACACAAAGCTCACCCGCTATACTGATGTTTAAAAGGAAACTACTCACACAGATCGATCTTTTGACTCCCCCTTCAACTTCAGAGATAGTCAGGCAACAACATTAGCTGCAAGTGGCTAGAAGGGAACAACATTCCAAAAGTCTCTTTGACTGTGGGGAACATGTTCTTGCGGGAAACTACGCTCAGGCGAAAAATAGATTCCGGCAATTGTAACTAACTAAAATGGGTCCAATTTCATGTATTGTGCAAACTGACTATGAACGAATTTGGCCTTGTCAAGCGAACCAATTATTGCCTGCACATGGTGAGAGTACGGAATCTGTATCAGATGTTGACAGCACAGCAACATGTCAGACTTGAGGACTGCAACTGTAGAGATTATTGAACCTGTTATGACAGAGTCATCCACACTAGCAGAAACAGTTCCTGAATAGGTTTCATCAAATGTAACATCAAAAAGAATACAGGAAGACACTCCTAATACCCCTAAGAGCCAAGTTCCTGAATGTCATGTTCTGCCAAACCGAGACAGACGTCCACCCAAGAATTTGTCTTACTAATGTACATATGCATTCGTAACATAGAATCACAGAACTTACAGTGCAGAAGGAGGCCATTCGGCCCATCGAGTCAGCACCGGCCCTTGCAAAGAGCACCTTACTTAAGCCCAGGCCACCACCCTAATCCCGTGACTCAGTAACCCCACCTAACCTTTTGGACACTGAGGAGCAATTTATCACAGGGCCAATGCACCTAACCTGCACATCTTTGGTCTGTGAGAGGAAACCGAAGCACCCAGAGGAAACTCACGCAAACACGGGGAGGAAGTACAAACTCCACACAGACAGTCACCCGAGGCTGGAACTGAACCCAGGACCCTGGAGCTGTGAAGCAGCAGTGCTAACCAGTGTGCCACCAAGCCACCCATACCAATGTTAGTTATGGCATAACGTTTTGGATCTGTGTTAAAGCGTTAGAGTAAGTAAAAATGCAAGAGATACTAAAGGAGTAAAGGGGTAGGGTCATTATGTATTGGCTGGTGTAATGTCACGAGTTATGCAATGACATCATCGGAGCGTTTCACAAGCTTTAATGGATGTTCAGCACTGTACCCTGTTTGAGCAGCAGCTTATAAATAAACCCTTTGCACTATGTTATACAAACTCAATGTGTGCCACTCTGATTCTTTCTCTTTGCGGCTACAACAAATAACATAACATTGTTAATCCCTGTAATAACATAACCAGTTATTGCAACCCAGTAATTCTTTAACAGGCATTAGCTCTGTATGAATTGAGATGCTGATATTCACAGACAAGTTGGATAATGATGGATTGGCAGCCTTTGTGGTTTATGAATGTGTAGCCATTCTGTGAAGATGTTTCTGTATGTCAGCTGTAGCTCAGTGGGTTCAAGTCTGTAGCCAACTAAGTTGGCCAACTCCCGATTTAAAATGGTGAACGGCAAAGGCTGAAGGGAAATTCAGCCAACACAGGCAGAAACCAGCAGGTGCAGGTTTGCTGTGTATTAAAACTCTGCAAAAGCCCAGACAGCATCGATACCAGCGACCATCAGCATAATAATGTAGCAGCCATCTACATACTAATGAGCAATCCCCTGGAACAATAGCAACATTTGGGACACACAAAGCTGAGCCAGACTCCCCGGCGCCAGCAGGAGCCAACACAAAAGAGGTTAACGAACACCTCAAGACCGCCCATTGATCAGGGAACCGCTCCAGTATTGGAGAAATCGATCCAAGCTTTTGGAACAAAGTCCAATCACCTAGAACGAGGTACAGGGTCCGCCCCTAAAGGCGGGAAGCACCTGGCGACTATAAAGTTAAGCTCCCAAGTTCAACTCGCTCTCTTCTTCCTGCCCGGGTCACCCAGCAACGCAAACCAACCTTGACCGTGACCGGTGCAGTGACCACCGAAAGACCGTAAGTTTTAATTCAACGCTCGCTACGAGATAGGTGCTCCTAGCTACCAATCCAAACCAACTTCGAATCCCGCAGACTCAGAACCCGAACGAAAGGCCATTTGTTCCCCTGACCTGGTGGGCCAGTCCGAAGTTAAGTATAGGCCTGTTAGTTGTAGAAGTAGCTTAGACCTAGAACTTGTGCATGAGTAGCAATTACTGTGTATAATAAATGTGCTTTGATTTGAATCTTACTAATCGGTGTATTGAGTTATTAATCATTACTTGGACTTGAACTTCGTGGCGGTATCATAAAGATACCTGGTGACTCGAGAGCAAAGGTAATAAAACAGAGCAATTGAACCAACCAGAAAGTTAGCAACATTATTTGGCGACCCAGATGGGACCCGATCCAGAAGTGGCATAAACACTCCGGCAGAACCCAGAATTTGAATTAGAGATCCAATTGGGAACAGAAAACCACAAGCGTTCAAGCAGTTCTGATCAATCCTCATAATTCGGAAGTGTGTGTATTCATGCGTAACTAACAGGGCGATAAGGTAAAACTGATAGATTTTTTGTTGCGACAAAACTGTCGGGAGTTTGTATTTCGGAAAGTAGCGAAAGCCGTACCCGTATTTACAGCACCGCCTTAATACCCCTGTCCCAAATTTGAAGAGCAGCATTCGGATAGGAAAGATGGTAATGCAGGCAATGCAATGCCTCATGAACCCCGAGGAATTTGCGGTCGCAGCGACCAGCAGCAGGAGAGTCGGACAATGTCCCATTTGGGAAGAGGAGATCAGGAAATATCTCAAAGGGAAGGGATGGCCCCTTTGGAATGAATTCTGTGACAATGAGGAATCAGGCCCCGGGAGTATAGGACATACTTGGTGGGAGACCCTGAGCGAGACCCACAAAAAGAGCTTAGGAAAAGCTCGCAAGCCGATGGCAATCATGTCCTGCTTGGCACAGTTGCGAGGCATAGAGGAGGTCGTTAGGACACTCCGGAAAGAGGTAGAAGGCATACATCGAATGAGTAAGGTCGATGTAAGCGAGGTAGAAAGAGAGAACTTAGAGTTAAGGAGGAAGTTGGCAGCAAAAGACGGAGAGGTGGAGGATGCCAAGAGAGCACACCAGTCTTGTCTGGTGCATTTAAGCAGCTTCCAGTCCCAGTATGAAAAGGCCTATCAGGACACGCAACGTGCAGTCCTGGTACGAGAAGAAACCGAGAAGCAGGTAGAAGCATTGCAGAGGCAGTGTAGTGACCTGAAGGCAGCATTAAGAGCACTCCATGCTGCACCCACAGAGCAAAGACAAAGCTCACTAGACCACGCAATGTGCCGGAAGCAGATTGCAGAGCTGCAATCGCTGCTTTCAGTCCAAAAAGGATTCCAGGAAACATTTGGAGCAAAGTTAGATGAGGAAGACGGCCCTGATTGGGAGGAATTAAATGAAACAGCGCAGAGATATGTTCAGGGAACATGTGCGCAGGGAAAGCCACAGAAGAGGAAAACGCCCCAACTCCCCACAGAGCTGATAGTTCAGGCTCCAATGAACCCAGTAACCACCCACTGCACAGCCATATCGGACGAGGCGGAATTTCTATACACCACCCCCTTAACAGTGACCCAATTACGGGACGCGTGCGATAAGATCACAGCGTTCCTCCCCACCTTAGACCCCCACCATTTCTTTGCCAGAGTAAAGCAGCAGGCGACCATGTACGTCCTGGATGAGCGCGAGCATGTAAAGCTCACAGTTTTAAGTTTAGACCCTTCAGTCGTAGCAGCCCTTCCCGACCCACAGAATGTAGGAGAAGGCACCCTTGCAGAAATGCATACCGCGGTCCTAGACGCGATCGGGTATAACCGGGGTGACCCCGTAGATAGCCTCAATAAATGCAGGCAAAAGAAAACCGAGCACCCCACAGCGTTTGCTGGATGCCTGTGGATCCACTTTGCAGCAGTTTTTGGAGGCTTAGACCGCGCCCATTTGTCCCCAGACGACATGGCCAAATGGACCCGCACCCTTATCTCCCATGCCACAGAAACAGGACAAAAAGCTTCCGCGAATTATGATCCCTCAGAGGAGGCTCATAATGAAAATGGGTTGTAAAAAGATTGTCCCGCACCTGGGAGCAATCTGTACAAAACAAACCCGCAGTTAAAAATCCCGAAGAAAAGCAAGCCGACGCAGATATACAGGCAGTTACAACACACCAGAATCCCACATGGGTGAATGAAGGAAAGAACAGCCCCCCCACCCAAGTCACAGGAGTGTTACAACTGTGGACAGTTGGGACTCTTTGCAAGAGAGTGCAATGCCCCACGAAAGCCACAGAGAGCCCAGCAGACGGGCACTCTTGAGTAAGAAGACGACAGAGCCCATTCATAGTGTTAGTGCCCGATCAGATCAGACGGACCTGACCGGAACGGACTGACGGTGTTCAGGCTCCCCCAGTTGGGTCTGCGACACCCTTTGGGATAGGTCCGGACGACCGGTAGTTGCAGCGAAAATTCGGGAAGAGCCAATCTAATTTCTATGGGACACAGGAGGGCCCCGCACCACAATAAATTTCTCCACCCTGTTTCAAAAAGACACGTGGCCCACTACAGCCACCATCACCCTCAGCGGCTTTACAGGCCACTCACAGCAGGGACACATCACAGCCCCTGTACCCATTCAAATCAGCAACATCACCACCAAGCACCCCGTGGTTTTAGTTGACCTGCCCCACACAGCAGAACACATTCTCGGAATAGACTTCATGAATTCTCACAATCTTTCATTTGATCCAGTCAACCAGTGTGTCTGGAAAATGGCAAAGTCTGCAAGAGCCCCCGCAACGCTCAACATAGGAGAATACGCCAACAGCATTAGCGCAGTAGGCAAATTTTGGTTCAACCCGACCACGCTTAGCACGGACAAGCAGGTTAGGGCCGTTCTGCAAAAGAACAGGGCAGCATTCGCCACCCACAAACACGACTGTGGCCAGATGACTAGCTCCGTACAAATCACAGGACCTGACCCTAGACCCCAAAGACAATATGGATTTCCCCAAGAGGCAGAGGGAGAAATCGCAAAAGTCATAGAAAGCTTATTAGAGCAGGGCGTACTTAGATCAGTAGCCTCCCCTAATAATGCCCCGATTTGGCCAGTGAGAAAGCCCGATGGATCATGGCGACTGACCATCGATTACCGGGAACTCAACAAAATCACCCCCGCAGCAGCCCCCACAGTAGCAACACGTCCCGAGACCATGCTCAAGCAGGGACTAAATTCCCGATACTTCACGGTTTGGATATCAGTAATGGATTCTGGTCCATTCCATTGGCAAAGGCATGCCAGTACAAATTTGCCTTCACCTTTAAAAATCAACAGTACACATGGACATGCCTTCCACAAGGATTCCACAACTTCCCCTCCATTTTCCACCGACAGCTGGCAAATGGTTTAGCCAAATTCTCTCGCCCCGAATGTCTGGTCCAGTATGTAGATGACCTACTACTGCAGACAGACACCAAGGAAGAGCACAACGAGCTTCTGTCCGAACTCCTGGAACTCTTACACTCAATTGGTTGTAAAGTCAACCCCAGAAAGGACCAGATTTTGGAAGACAAGGTGATATATTTGGGAACAATTATCACGCACGGTAAACACGAGACCGAGCATAAAAGGATTGACTCGATTGCTAAATTGCCCCTTCCCCAGAACGTTTCAGCCCTCCGGTCGTTTTTAGGACTGGTTGGCTACTGCCGAAACCACATTGATGGTTTCGCCAGCAAGGCAGCACCCCTCTCAGACCTCCTAAAGAAAGGAGCCCCCTGGGAATGGCTTCCGCAGCATACGGATGCTGTGGACTCTTTAAAACAGGCACTCATAGCAGCCCCCGCACTACAAGTTCCAGACCAGCTTTCCCCTTACGCTACAGAGGCAGCAAGCACAGACCGCACCCTTTCGGCCGTGCTCCTCCAGGAACGGCACGAACAGTTAAGACCCGTAGCTTACGCCTCCAGAATTTTAGATGTTGTGGAGCAGGGATTTTCAGCCTGTGAGAGGCAGCTGCTCGCAGTATTTTGGACAGTTCAGTATTTTTCGTACATTACCGGACTGAACCCCATCACAATCCTCACAGGGCACACCCCCACCCAACTTTTGCTGGACGGACGACTCAAGGACCGTACAGTCAGTAAAATAAGAGCAGCCAGATGGACCCTTCTCTTGCAGGGACGGGACATCACTGTGAAACGGACAAAGACCCACACTTTTTTAGCCGACAACCTACAGTACCCTGGAACCCCCCATGTGAAATTATCTCTCCACACCACAACACAGGCCCTTTTATTGTGAAAACACCCCCCAGAAAGATAGGTAGTTCAACCCAGAGCCCCCAGCACACAGACACGTGCGAGCCCATAAAGGTTAGGTGGATTGGCCATGATAAATTGCCCTTAGTGTCCAAAATTGCCCTTAGTGTTGGGTGGGGTTGCTGGGTTATGGGGATAGGGTGGAGGTGTTGACCTTGGGTGAGTGCTCTTTCCAAGAGCCGGTGCAGAATCAATGGGCCGAATGGCCTCCTTCTGCACTGTAAATTCTATGATATATGTGGATGGGTCTTCCACAGTATTGGAAGGGAAGTGCATAACTGGATGCGGTATTTATGTCGAGGACGCGCAGGGACGCGCCCTAGAGGAAATATCATTACAACTTCCAGGACACTTAGGCGCACAGGCAGCAGAGCTTGCAGCCATCGCGTATATAGTAGAACACCCAGATTCCTTCCCCAGCCCAGCAGACATATACTCGGACAGCCTCTATGTCTGCAACAGCCTTATGGAATTCCTGCCCCTGTGGAAAGCAAGAGGATTTGTTTCCGCAGACGGAAAACACCTCCCTTCAGCCCCATTGCTCCGTCACATCTTAGAGAGAGCACAGAACAGGACTTTTGGGATAGTGAAAGTTCGAAGTCACCATCATTCCTCCCCCACCTGGAAATGTAAAAGCCAACGCACTGGCTAAAGCAGGTTCCAGGCACGGATATTTGTGGACACACCCCGAAAGCGCACCAGTGAATGTAGTTCAGGTCTCGCAGACTAAGATCGAGGATTTAGTGCAGGCCCAGAAGCAGGACATTAATCTCAGGGAGATTTTAAAAGGAAACTAACCAGCAACCTACGAGAGGTTTAGGAATACACTGACCGCACATGACGGTGTGGTGTTAAAAGACACCCTTTATGTGGTTCCTGAACAGGACAGGAATCAACTGATTTATTTGTTCCATGACAGTCATGGACATCAGGGAATCGATCCCACTACAGCCCACCTCAGTCAGCTCTGTTGGTGGCCGAGTTTGAAAGAAGATGTTACTCACTACGTTGAGAATTGCCTTATCTGTGCCCAGAATAATCCGGACAGATATGCCAAAAAGGCTCAACTCAGTCACACCCGACCCGTTAATGGCCCCTGGACTAACCTCCAGATTGATTATATTGGACCATTGCCCCCTTGCAGGAATGGTTATAAATATGTACTCGTGGTGATAGACACGTTTACAAAATGGGTGGAAGCATTCTCATCCAGAACTAACACGGCAAAGACCACAGCCAAGATTTTGACCCACCACATCTTTACAAGGTGGGGACTCCCCCGCAGCATTGAATCCGAACAAGGTTCCCATTTACCGGGACGTGTCATGAAGAACGTCCTCACGATATTTGGCATTACCCAAAAATTCCACATTGCATACCACCCCCAGTCGAGTAGTATCGTGGAGCGCATGAATCGGACCCTAAAATCCACCCTCAGAAACATGGTCCAGCAAAACAACACCACTTGGTCCTCCCTTTTGCGCTGATGTTTTTGCCAAACACAGTTTCAACTTCTACAGGTTACACCCCACACACCCTCATGACCGGACGCCCCATGAAAGGCACAGAATCTTTATTAGGTTTAGACTTGACCAGCCCCGAAGTGACGGCCCTCACACATGAGAACACAGTCAAACAATTAGTAGAGAATGTTAAAACGGCTCAGCTAGCAGCCGCAGTGAAATTGGGCACAAGAAAGAAACAGAGCAAGGCCTGTTTCGACAAGACAGTGCATGCGACTGAGTACAGTGTAGGACAGCAAGTCATGCCCTCTGTATACAACCCCAGCACATTCCTGTGACCAAAGTACTGGGGTCCGTACTCCATTGCGGACAAAGTAAGCCCTTCCATCTACAAAATAAAGTACGCCAATGGAAAGACTGCGTGGTTCCATATCAACCAGCTGAAGGCATATGGAACACAGTCTAACCACGCACACCACGTCATGCTCGACGCAGCACACCACACCCCGCCCACAGCCAACATAACCCTACCATCCCCCAACACGTCCAGCCCAGCCACGGCTATGGTGTGCGGTCTGTGGCCATAGTACCCGATTCCCACACCCATCTAGTCAGTGAAGCGGGCGTCTATCAGCCTGTCCCATGCCCGCTGGCCCAGCCGGTAATGGTGGACAGCCACCCGCCCATGTCTAGCCCGTCTGCCCTGACCATTGCCCCCATCCCCCTCATCTGGGGAGGACTGCGCCTCTTCCTGCTGCTCCTCCACTCAGCCGTCCTCTGCCTGCGGCACATCGCCCCTCTGCTGGGCTATATTGTGCAGGACGCAGCACACTACAATGATGCGGCCGACCCTATCTGACAGATACTGGAGGGCGCCCCCAGAGAGGTCCAGGCACCTGAAACGCATCTTCAGCACGCCAAAGCACCTCTCTATCACTCCCCTTGTTGCTACATGGGCATCATTGTAGCGGTTCTCCACCTCATTGCGTGGCCTCCATATAGGCGTCATCAGCCACGATCGCAATGGGTAGTCCCTGTCGCCCAGCAACCAGCCCCTCAGCCGGGGATGGCATCCTTCGTACATGCCGGGGATGTATGACCGCGACAACACGTATGAGTCGTGTACACTGCCTGGGTACCGGGCGCAGACGTGCAGGATAATCATGCGGTGGTCGCAGACCACCTGTATGTTCATCGAATAGGTCCCCTTCCTATTGGTGAACACGGCCCTGTTATCTGCATGTGGGAGCACGCCGATGTGCATCCCATCAATCGCGCCCTGGACCATGGGAAACCCGGCCACGGAAGAGAAGCCCTCGGCCCGGGCATGTTGGCTGGCCCGGTCCACAGGGAAGCGGATGTAGTGGTGCGCAATGGCATATAGGGCGTCTGTCACTGCCCGGATGCACCGGTGCACCGATGTCTGCGATATGCCGGACAGGTCCCCACTTGGTGCCTGGAATGACCCCGTTGCATAAAGGTCCAAGGCCACCGTAACCTTGACGGACACGGGGAGAGGGTGTACCCCACCAGTGCCACACCGTGACAGGTGTGCCAGCAGGTGGCAGATGTGTGCCACGGTTTCCCGGCTCATCCGGAGTCTCCTCCTGCATTCCCAGTCCGTGAGGTCCTGGTACGACAGCCGGGGCCGGTACACACGGGGCGTCCTCGGGTGCCTCCGTTGCCGTGGGGCCGCGACGTTCCCCTCCCCCTCCTGTAGGGCGGGTGTCCCTCCAGCCTGGTCGGCTGCCGCCTGTCCCTCTGCGGCAGCCTGCGCCGCCTCTCTGGCACGCTCCTCCTCATCCAGGGCAACATGACGGCCTGCGGGGGGGCGGGGGGGGGGGGTGGACATGTCATCATTGCCCATACCCCCTCACCCCCTCCTCCCCCCAGCCAGGTGGCATGGACCGCATGGGCGCGACTGTTGGAGGCTGGCACCTGGCCAGGTGGACCAACTCACTTGCGTTCGCACCCCCCTCCCCGGCACGGACCCTCCCCCCGTTCCCCTCGCTGGCACACACCTCCCCGTCCCCTCCCCGGCACGGACACCCCCGTCCCCCGCGCGCACCTCCCCGTCCCCCTCCCCGGCACGCACCTCCACATCTCCCTCCCCGGCACGCACCTCCTCGTCCCCCTCCCCGGCACGGACCCCCCCATCCCCCTCCCCTGCGCGCACCTCCCCGTCCCCCTCCACGGCACGCACCTCCCCGTCCCCCTCCCCGGCACGCACCGCCCCGTCCCCCACCCCGGCACGGAACCCGTCCCCGTCCCCGGCACAGACCCCCCCCCCCCCGTCCCCCTCCTCTGCACGGAACCCCCCGTCCCCCTCCCCGGCACGGACCCCCCACGTCCCCCTACCCGGCACGGGAGCCCCCCGGCACGGACCCACCCCGTCCCCCTCCCCGGCACGGACCCCCCCGTCCCCCGTCCCCCTCCCCGGCATGAACCTCCCCGTCCCCCTCCCCGGCACGGACCCCCCCCGTCCTCTTCCCCCGCACACACCTCCCCGTCCCCCTCCCAGGCACGCACCCCCCGTCCCCCTCCCTGGCACGCACACACACCCCCGTCCCCCTCCCCGGCATGGAACCCACCCCCGCCCCCCTCCACAGCACGGACCCCCCCCCTCCCCTGCACGCACCTCCCCATCCCCCACCCTGGCACGGACACCCTCAGTCCCCCTCCCCGCACGGAACCCCCCCCCCCTGTCCCCCTCCCCGGCACGGACCCCCGTCCCCTGTCCCCCTCCCCGGCACGCACCCCCGCCCCCGTCCCCCGTCCCCCTCCCCGGCACGGGTCCCCCCCACCCACCCCGCCCCTTCCCCAGCACGGACCCCCCCCGCCCCCGTCCCCTCCCCAGCACGGACCCCCGTCCCCCTCCCTGGCACGGACTCCCACCGTCCCCCTCCCCGGCACGGACCCCCGTCCCCGTCCTCCTCCCTGGCACGGACCCCGTCCCCCTCCCCGGCACGGACCACCCCCCCCCCCCCTCCCTGGCACGGACCCCCCGTCCCCCTCCCTGGCACGGACCCCCCGTCCCCCCCCATGAGCACTGGTTGACGCCAATTTAAAGGTGTTTTGATTTACGCCGACGTGACTTCGGCCCATCCGGACGGGTGAATATCGGCAGCCCCGAAATCCATGGCCTCGCACCCACCCGTGCCATTCTCCGAGGCGTGCGGCCCGATTGACGTCCCGCCGACTTTTCTCCCTTCGGAGAATTCGGCGGGCGGCGGGGGCGGGATTCACGATGGCCCACGGCAATTCTCCGACCCGGTGGGTAGTCGGAGAATCTCGCCCATGCTGTTCGGGCCGGAGAGTGGTGCTGAGTCCACAAAAGATCAGCCATGATCTCATTGAATGGTGGAGCAGGCTCGATGGGCCAAATGTCCTGCTCCTGCTTCTAGTTCTTATGTTCTTATTCAGGAGAGCTTCGCCAAGCAAAAGAAGGAAGGGTTAGACCCGATTAAGGCAACGATCAATCGGGAGAAATAGGGGCTGGAAGCCCACGGACTGGTGATCCAGAAGATTGAGGCGAAGGTGGCTGAGCACCAGGAATATTTAACCGCGTTGGAGGCAAAGCTGATGAGGGACCACCAGAAAAGGCTGCAGGAGAAGGTGGAGGACCTGGAGAACAGGTCCCGGAAACAGAACCTGAGGATCGTCGGTCTCCCGGAGGGCAGCGACGGATCGGACGCAAGGGCATATGTGACAAGTATGCTGGAAATGTTGATGGGGGATGGGGCGTTTAATCGGCCATTGGAAGTGGACAGAGCGAATAGACCACTTGCGAGGAAGCTGGGAGTGAATGAACCGGATTGTGATGCTGCTAATGGGAGGGGGAGAGGGAGCTGCTCTGCTGACAGGGGTGGGACTGTTGTTGGGAGACAAATGGGAGGTCGAGGACGGTGGATGCCCGAGGGCAGGCCTACGGAGGCGAGGGACGCGAGCTGGAGGCTGGCCTAAGAAGGGTGATGGCTGTTCGGCAGGGGGGCGGGGGGCGGGAAACCACCCGACTAGGCTGATCACATAGAACATTAGAGGGCTGAATGGGCCGATTAAGAGGGCTTGCGTATTTGCGCATTTGAGGGAATTGAAGTTGGACGTGGCAAGGCTACACGGTACTAAAAACACGGGTGGTGCCGAGTCCAGAAGTGGCGATTTTTGAAGTGTCGGAAGATCTGTAAGTCCAGGGGACGAGAGAAGCTAACGTCTTGGCCTTTGCCTCCCTGGTAGCCTGAAGACGGTTATTGCTAGCGTGGGGGGACTCGAAGCCCCCCGAAATCGGAGACCTGGGTTAGCGACATGGTTGGGTTTCTCAGTCTTTGCATTGTTTACTGTTGTTGTTACTGTTATTATTATAAAATTACAAATACCTGAATAAAATGTTTTTTTTTTAAACATTTAAACATCGAACTGGCTTACGGAATCTATTGGCCTCCCCAGGGTGACCCCAGACAGGCGCCGTTTGGTACTTGTTCCTGCAAACGTGAACAGTTGGAAAGGCATCGAGGGACTCTCCCAGGCCATTGGAGGCCCCTGCGTGGTCAGGGACAGTGCAAGGTGGCACCCTGGCTCTCCCCCTGGCACCCATGAATGCCCGCTTAAAACGATTGACGAGAAGATGGGTGTGCCAAATTAGCTGGCTGCCAGGTCATTCACTAAACCAGCTGGGCAGCACGGGAGCACAAATGGATAGCACTGTGCACAAGGCAGGCCAGCAGCACAGTTCAATTCCCGTACCAGCTCCCTGAACAGGCGCCGGAATGAGACGATGAGGGGCTTTTCACAGTAACTTCATTGAAGCCTACTTGTGACAATAAGCAATTTTCATTCATTTAATTTCACAGCGCCAGGGCCCCAGGTTTGATTCCCCGCTGGGTCACTGTCTGTGAGGAGTCTGCACGTTCTCCCCTTGTGTGCATGGGTTTCCTCCGGGTGCTCCAGTTTCCTCCCACAGTCCAAAGACGTGCAGGTTAGGTGGATTGGCCATGCTAAATTGTCCTTAGTGTCCAAAAAGGCTAGGAGGGGTTATTGGGTTACGGGGATAGGGTGGAAGTGAGGGCTTAATGTGGGTCAGCGCAGACTCGATGGGGTGAATAGCCTCCTTCTGCACTGTATGTTCTATGTTCTGGTCAGTCGATGCCCTTGAATACTCTGCCTGACAAAATCACAAAAGGGTAATACCAGATATAGAAATGCAACCAATGAAACTTAAAGCAATATGTTGAGGGGAGACTTGGGTGCACTTGGGGAGATCAATTACAATAGTTAGGCAAGAGACTGGCAGAGCCTGTGCGATGCCACAGAGCTTGCAGAATATTAATTCATTATAATAAAAATAAAATGTGAGAAATGCTCAGCAGGTTAGGCAGCAACCGTGGAGAGAGAAACAGAGTTAATGTTTCAGATTAATGGCCTCTCATCAGAACTGGTACTTATAATCTAGTCACTTTCAGAAAATGACTAACGCAAGGCCCCATTAAAGACACATTCAATCCATCATTTAGTCATTATTATTTCTGTCAAGCATCAAAGACAGTTCAAGAAATTAATATTTCATAAATATGATGAATAACTGGCTCTTCGGTACTTAACATTCTGATAGGGGCATGCGGCACAGCGATGCCTTACTGCGCCAGGGACACGGGTTCAATTCCAGCCTCAGGTGACTGTGTGGAGTTTGCACTTTCTCCCCATGTCTGCGTGTGTTTCCTTTGGCTGCTCCGATTTCCTCCCACAGTCCAAAGATGTGCAGGTTCAGTGGATTGGCCATGCTAAATTGCCCGTTAGTGTTCAAAATGTTAGGTGGGGTTACTGGGTTGCCGGGATAGGTAGAGTGCTCTTTCAGGGAGTTGGTGCGGACTTGATGGACCAAATGGCCTCCATCTGCACTGTAGGGATTCTCTGATTAAGTCTTCTCTTACCTTCCAGCAACTGAGATCATTAAGTCAAGTCTTGAACTCAGTAGCTGTGTTCTCAACAATCAACAGAAAAGGCAAAGATAAGTGTTTGGTGATTTGTTTGCTCAATAAAGAATCTTTATGAGCTTTTAACCAAGAAGTAGCATGGTCCGGGAATCACAGTTGGGGTTAGTCAAATCAAGGAAGGCTGCAAGTCAAGGTGATATCCATAGAAGTGGGATATACATGTCAGCAATAATTGCAATTCATCTCATGATCAATATGATTAGAAAAATAACAACTACAATAGTCCCAGCCCAATTTGCTGGGTGGGAAACGCACAGGGCAGATTGGAACTTATGTTTTACCCTCCCTGATATTACTCTCTGCCAATGGACAGTAAAGTGGTGAGGGAGGAAGGGGGTGGTAAAACGAGGGTTGCACCCAATCCCGTCAATCCTCTGATGGGCTGTTCAAGTTGAAATTGGCTTCAATGTTTTTATCAGTCATAACCTGCAGGAAATTTAAACAGGACTTTCTGCAAATTGTAATTTTGCATGTAATCATCAGCATTGGGGGGAAAAAGTGAATTTCAAACGTTGACAATGCTGCAACAGGGTGAAAACTACAAAACGAACTAAAGTACTTTGAACAAAGCTTCAGTCCTATAATTCAAAACCCCAATGGAATGGACTCAAACTGGTATTTAACAGATTACCTATGAACAGCAATTAAACTGTTTCTGCTGCGGGAAACAATGGAAAGCTTTTGTTGTTGGGGACGGATGAAAGAAGAACTGAAGGCAAACCCTGGAATGATGCAAAAAATAGCAAAATGCTGGAGGTACTCGAAATGTTAACTGAAATTGCTGGAATTAGTCAGTGGATCACATAGAACCGGAGGTGAGACGATAAAGGAATAGAAATTGATATGTGTTGTGCTCATTTTACATCTGCAAATCGGATGCAAAACATGTCAACTAAGCAGCAGGACGGCCTGCATATCATCTGTGTAGGGGTTGGTCCCACCCCAAATTTGTGAAAAACATCACCCGTTACTCATAGATTTATATAACTATCAGTATTAAAAAAAAGGTTACTCTGCCCATTGCGCCGACAGCGAGATTGTGGTGAGTTATCTGTTCTCCCTAGAGAGACGGAGGCTGAGGGGCAACCTGATAGAAGTTCATAAAATTATTAGGGGTATAGATAGGGTGAACAGTTGGAGGCTTTTTCCAAGGGCGGAATTGAAAATCACAAGGGGGTACAAGTTCAAGGTGAGGGGGGACAGGTTCCGTGGAGATGTGCGGGAAAAGTTTTTTTTCCACAGAGGGTGATGGTGGCCTGGAATGCACTGCCAAGTGAGGTGGTTGAGGCAGATACGTTAGCAACCTTTAAGACATATCTGGATAGGCACATGAACAGACGGGGTATAGAAGGATACAGGCAGTTGGTCTAGATGGGGCTCGTGATCAGCACAGGCTTTGTGGACCGAAGGGCCTGTTCCTGTGCAGTATTGTTCTTTTTCATTCCACACCCGAGCTCTTTCACCTTAGCTTTGAATTTTTTTGTCTGCTTCAAATATTTATCAAATTCACTTTAACAGCTTCTGTCAAATCTGCTTCATCTGCCCTTTTGGGCAGTGCATTCCAGGTCATAATGATTCGCTGTGCAACAATATGTTCCCTCATGTAGTCACTGGTTCTTTTGTCAGTTTAAATCTGTGCCCTTTCCTTATTTCCCCAATAAAACAGTTCATGATCTTGAACAGCTCTATCAGTCTCCTCTTAACTTGCCAACTTGTCCTGTTCGAGAGAGAACTCCAGCTTCTCCAGTCTCTTTATATAATTCAAGTTTCTTATTCCTGGCACGCATCTACTAAATCCCATCTTTGATATATTGTATACAATGCTGGGAATATTATTGATAGGTCAGAAGATTGGGAACATTTTATAAAATAGCAAAGAAAAATAATAAAGAAGGAGTGTGAGAGAAAACTCGCAAGAAATATAAAAATAATAAAAGCTTCTAAATGTATGTAAAAAGGAAGAGTAGCTGTAATAGGCTTGAATCTCTTTGAGGGCGAGATTGGGAAATTCATAATGGGAAACAAACAAATTGCAGAGGGTTTGAATAAGTATTTTGTATCTGTCTTCACAGTACAAGACACAAAAAGCATTCCAAGTATTGTAATAAATAAAAACAGAAAAGGGAGGAAGGAACTTAAAATAATCACAATCACGAGAGAAAAAGGCACTGGGAAACTAATGGGACTCTGCATTAGTCCCCTGGACCTGATGACCTGCATCCTAGTGTTTTTAAAGAAGTAACTGCAGAAACAGTGGATACACTGGAAAGGTCTCAGCAAATTGGAAAACCACAAATGTGAGGAAGTAGGGAAACAGAGAGCAGGAAGCTACAGACCAATTAGCCTAACATCCATCATTGAGAAAATGCCAAAATACATTAATAATGAGATAGTTGTAGGACATTTAGAAAATCATAATACAATGACGTAGAGCCCACATGGTTTTGTAAAAGCATTAATTTGACATGCTTTTAATGTTCTTTGAGGATATAACAAGCGGGGTAGATAAAGGGGAATGGATAGGTGGATGCTTTTAACGTTGCTGCTTGCAGCAAATTTGGAATCATTAGGATGGAAGATATTTGGCATTTGATATGCTGCAAGATGGTGGAATTTGGTAACTGAACGAGTGAGTGGAGAGTATATAGTTTTCAAAAAGAAATTCATTAAGGCGCTACACAAAAGGTTACTACACAATATAAGAGGTCATGCTGTTGGGACTGATATTAACATGGATAGAGGATTGACTAACCACCAGGAAACAGAAAATTGGGATAAATGGGACATTTTCAGGTTGACAAACTGTAACTAGTGGAGTGCTATAGGGCTCGGTGCAAGAGTCTCAACTATTTACAATCTGGATTTGTGACCTGGTTGAAGACCAACGAGATTGTAACAAAATCTGCTGACTGCACAAAGTTTGGAGAAGAAAACAAAGGCTAGGATTCTCTGTCCCCAAAGCGACAGATGCGACAAAGCCAGCCAAAAAGCCATTGACTTTGGCGAGACTAGAAGTTCCCAACAGCAGGAGGGGCCAGAAAATCCTTCCCAAGGAATCTGCAAAGGAATAAAGGAGTGAGCAAAAATTTGGCATCTGGTTCCCTTCTGAATGCCTTGACTGAACTGGCCTGTGTCATGATATGCACTCATGCACATAATGAGATACAGACAGGCAGTGACAGACACCCAGTACAGCCAATCAACACACAGGACAGAACACAATCAATCACCAGGCAGAAAACTAGAAGGTGGTCTCCCACACGAGGCATCAACATTCTGCCTATTTCCACTGGTGACAACTGTAGTGACAGTCAGGGTGAAAATATCAGTTAGCACCTTCTACACGTGGCTCAGAGCTAGTCTGGTCTAGTTAGTTATAGTAAGCATGCTTAGATTAGTAGAGAGTCAAACCCACAACGAACTGTGTGCACTGCTTAACAAGTTCAATAAAGCGTAACATCAAAGTTTGAAGTCTACTTTCAAGTACAACTGCATCCAGTTGCAGTCCGTGTTACCCCAGGGTGATTAACACGACAGCCTGCACCACACTCTCAGACAGTGCATTCCAGACCCAAATCCTCGCTGTCCGAAGTTTTTCCTCATGTAGCTTCTTTTGCCAGTTAATTTAAGTCTGTGCCCTCTCCTTCTCTATCCTTTTACAAGTGGGAAACAGTTTCCCCTGATCCCTGCCTAGAACCCTCATGGTTTGAATATCTTTATCATATATCCACTCAGCATTTTCTTCTCCAACTAAAACAGTGCCAATTTCTCCATTCATTCCCCATCCCTGGAACCATTAGCGTGAATCCTTTCTGCATTCCCTCTAATGTCTACACTTCTTTCTCAAAGTGCAGCACCCAGAACTGAATGTAATACTCCAGTTGAAGCCAATCTTATGCATTATACAAGTTCAACAGAACCTCCTTGCTGTTCTACTCTGTGCCCTGTTAAGAAAGCCTTGGACATCGTATGCTTTCTGAACCATTTTCTCAACCTGTCCTGCCATCTTCAATAATTATGCACATATACACCCAGGTCCCTCTGCTCCTGTACCCACTTCAGATTAGTACCCTTTATTAGAGACATGTTCTTCTTACCAAAATGATTACATTTCACATTTCTCTGCATTGAAATTCATCTGCCACAATATTCATCCATTCCACCAACTTGTCTATCTCCTATCGAAGTTCTGCATTCTCCTCTTCACTCTTCATAATGCTTCCAAGTTCCATATCTGTAAATTCTTAAGTTGTTCCCTGTACATCAATGTCTGGGTCATTAATATAGATCAGGAAGCGCAAGGGCCACAACACTGACCACTGCAAAGCTCTACTACAAACCTTCCCCCAGCTGAAAAAAACATCCATTAATCACTACGCTCTGTTTCCTATCACTCAGCCAATTTTGTATCCGTGTTGCTGCTGTCCCTTTTATCCCTTGAGCTATAACTTTGCTCAGAAGTTTGTATGTGACACTGTATCAAAAGTCTTTTGGAAGTCCATGTACACCATATCAATAGCATTACCCTCATCAAATATCTCTGTTACCTCTTCAAAAAATTCCAGTAAGTTAGTTAAGCACAATTTTTCCTTAAGAAATCCATGATGGTGTTCCCTAATTAACCTACATTGTCCATGTGACTCTTAATTTGTTCCAGAATTATCCCCACCACCAAAGTTAAACTGACTGGTCTGTAATAGCTGGGGTTATCTTCACACCCTCTTTTGAACAAGGGTGTAACATTTGCAATTCTCCAGTACTACCCATAAGTCGAAGGAAGATTGACATGTTATGGTTCGCACTTCCATAATTCCAACTGTCAATTCCCACAATACCCTTTGGTACATCTCATCCGGTCCTGATACCTTTATCAACTTTAAGTATAAAAGCCCATCCAATACATCCATGTATCAATGTTATATCAGTCTAGAGTTTTCATTACCTCCTCTTTCATCTTGGCCTGGGTAGAATCTTCTTCCTAAAGACAGATGCAAAGTATTTGTTTAATAAATCAGCTATGCCCTCTGCCTCCATGCGGAAATTCCCTTTTTGGTCCTTATCCTGCTTTTATCAACCTTTTATTATTTATATGCCTATGGAAGACTTTAGTATTCTCTTTTTTGTTATCTGAAAGTCTCCTCTCATACCCACTCTTTAATTTCTCCCATTTGCTTTTCACTTCCCCTCTGAGCCTTTTTAAGCCTGGGTCTCCATTGTATTATCCATCCAACATTAGCATGCTTTCCCTTCTTAATCTTAATCTTTATCTCTTTTGTCATCCAGGGGGCTCTTGATTTGTTTACTCCACGTTTCCCTTTCGAGGGAATGTACCATAACAATGTTCAAACTACCTCTTCTTTGAAGGGAGACAATTTTTCAGCTACTGCTTCATCTGCCAACCTTTGAATTAAATTGATTCATCTTTGATCTATTCCTACTCCAGAGCGGTTGGCTTTCCTGCCAGTTAATTATTCTTACTGTAGTTTGTTCATCGTCCATTTCCAGAGCTAACCGAAACCTTGTGGTGCAATGATCACTGTCCTCTACATTTTCTCCAACTGCTATTTGATCCACTTGGCCCACTTCAGTCTCAAGAAGCTAAACATATTGCAATAGCATTTATTTTGTGAACACACTCTAGGAACACTTGACTCTCTCTGCTCGTGACACTACAACTATCCCAGTCTATATTCAGATAGAAAAGCGGAATATTATTTAAATGGGAAAAGACTGTAGTTTGCTGCAGCACAGAGGGATCTGCATGTCCTTGTCTCGGATCTCGAACAAAGACAAGTCAGACACAGGAGGGAACGTTCTCCCCGTGTCTGCGTGGATTTCACTACCACAAGCTGGTTCGGTTGATTGGCCATGCTAAATTGCCCCTTAATTGGAAAAAAAATAATTAGGTACTCTAAAATTATTTTTTTTAATACAGGAGGGAGATAGAGAACCTTGTGGAGTGGTGCAACGACAACAATCTATCTTTCAATGCCAACAAAACTAAAGAACTGGTCATAGACTTCAGGAAGCAAAGTACTGTACACACCCCAGTCTGTATCAATGGGACCGAGGTGGAGATGATCAACAGCTTCAAATTCCTAGGGGTGCACATCACCAAAATTTGTCCTGGTCCACCCATGTCGATGCTACCACCAAGAAAGCAACAGTGCCTGTACTTCCTCAGGAAACTAAGGAAATTTGGCATGTTCACACTGACTCTCATCGACTTTTAAAGATGCACCATAGAATGCATTCCATCTGGCTGCATCACAGACAGCTATTGTTATGGGCCAGGGTTTAGAGAATCCCAAAGTGTATCAAGGAGTTCACCTGACCCACAACCTTTAATAGATTGTGGTATGGAGAGCACACGGCCCACTCTACAGGTGTGGTACAGCAGAAATCGAAAAGTATTTTTTAAAGCAAAACAATATTTATTCTATGAATTCAAGTCAACCTTTTTAAAACATACAGTGAACATCTTAGCAACCATCAATTCAAATACAATCCCCAAAGAATACAACACAAAGTAATCCTTACTTTCCTTTTAACATCCATAAGACATCAAAAAAAAACCTTTTAACAGAAGCACATCAGGTTTAAATTCACTCTGAATTCACCAAATGACCAAGAGATTGTCTTTACATGTCAGAGAGAACAACATTACACGTTCTCTGGCTGACTGCAGCTCCAACACTGAAACAAAACCAAAAAAACACAGACACACCCAAGCTTTTCTCAAAGTGAAACTACAAAGCAGAGCCAGAGCTCAGCTCCACCTATACTCTGACATCACTGCAATAATTTGAGCAGACAAACATTTCTTAAAGTGACACTCTCATGACATTATGACAGCTGCTCGGCCCAAGACCTCAAGAAACTTCAGAGAATCGTGAACACAGCTTAGTCCATCACACAAACCTGCCTTCCATCCATTGACTTTATCTACACCTCCCACTGCCTGGGAAAAGTGGGCAGCATAATCAAAGGCCCCTCACACCCGACTTACTCACTCTTCCAACTTCTTCCATTGGACAGGAGACCCAAGAGTCTGAGAACATGCATGAACAGATTCAAAAACAGCTTAATCCCCGCTATTACCAGACTCCGAAATGATCCTCTTATGGACTGACCTAATTTATACTACACCCCTGTATGCTTCATCCGATGCCGGTGTCTATGTATTTACATTGTGCTCCTCGTGTTGCCCTATTATGTATTTTTTAATTTAATTTTATTTTCATGTACTAAATGATCTGTTTGAGCTGCTCGCTGAAAAATACTTTTCACTGCGCCTCGGTACACGTGACAGTAAACAAATCCAATTCTAAATGAAGTTCAAAATGTTAGCATGCCAGTACAGCAAGTAATGAGGAAGGTAATTGGATTGTCGGTCTTTATTGCAAGGTGGGTGGAGCATAAAAGTAGGGAAGGCTTACTACAACATCACACTGCATCACTGAGACTACACCTAGAATATTATAGAACATAGAACAATACAGCGCAGTACAGGCCCTTCGGCCCACGATGTTGCACCGAAACAAAAGCCATCTAACCTACACTATGCCATTATCATCCATATGTTTATCCAATAAACTTTTAAATGCCCTCAATGTTGGCGAGTTCACTACTGTAGCAGGTAGGGCATTCCACGGCCTCACTACTCTTTGCGTAAAGAACCTACCTCTGACCTCTGTCCTATATCTATTACCCCTCAGTTTAAAGTTATGTCCCCTCGTGCCAGCCATATCCATCCGCGGGAGAAGGCTCTCACTGTCCACCCTATCCAACCCCCTGATCATTTTGTATGCCTCTATTAAGTCTCCTCTTAACCTTCTTCTCTCCAACGAAAACAACATCAAGTCCATCAGCCTTGCCTCATATGATTTTCCTTCCCTACCAGGCAACATCCTGGTAAATCTCCTCTGCACCCGCTCCAAAGCCTCCACGTCCTTCCTATAATGCGGTGACCAGAACTGTACGCAATACTCCAAATGCGGCCGTACCAGAGTTCTGTACAGCTGCAACATGACCTCCCGACTCCGGAACTCAATCCCTCTACCAATAAAGGCCAACACTCCATCGGCCTTCTTCACAACCCTATCAACCTGGGTGGCAACTTTCAAGGATCTATGCACATGGACACCTAGATCCCTCTGCTCATCCACACTTTCAAGAACTTTACCATTAGCCAAATATTCCGCATTATGTGGGTATTATGTGCAGTTTTGGTCTCCTTACTTAAGGAGGAATATATTTGCATTGTAACCAGTTTAGAGAAGATTTACTCAGCTGATTCCCAGAATGAAGGGGTTGTCTTATGAGTAAAGGTTGAGCAGGTTGTGCCTATACTCATTGGAGTTTAAGAAAATGACAAGTGATCTTATTGAAAAGTATAAGATTCTGAGGGGTGTTGTCAGGGTTGATGCCGAGAGGATGTTTCCCCTCATGGGGGCAATCTAGAAATGGAGGACATTATTCAAAATTCAGTTGTCTCCCATTTAAGACTGAGATGAGGAGGAATTTCTTGTCTCAGCGGGTCATTAAGAGTTTTGAATTCTCATCCCCTGAAGAGCAGTGGAGGCTGTGTCATTTAATATATTCAACGCTGAGTTAGACATATTTTTGATCTATATGGAAAACAAGGGTATTGGAGGACAGGCAGGAAAATGGAGTTAAAGCCAAAATCAGATGAATGGTAGAGATACCCCTTGAGCCTGCTCCTATTTCTTGCGATCTTATAAAAGTACATAATGAGCAGGGCAGACACCTCCCGTTCAGCTTCATTCAGCAGCCCCACGCAAAGATAATGGTCGATGTATTTTTAATCTTTTAAAAAATAATTTGCAGGAATGTCCCACCAACTCCACGGTCCTGATGTTCAATGCTGCCCCACCCCCCAACCTCGCTCGCCACCACTGTCCGTCCCGCCTCGCACCACCCCTCGGCCACACTATCCAATCCAGGCCTCCTGAACCTCACCTGTCAAAATTAACTTTCCTCATGCTGTGAGCTGCCAAAGGTGGAGGTGTGGTAGGCACCAGCAGTTAACATGAATATGTACACAAGGCCAAGTTCTGTCCTGTCTCTGGCCTCTCTTTTCAGGTGTGCTCTACTCATGCAAAGATTCTTACCAAAATGTTTGCACAGGGTCATTGACCTGAAACATTAACCTAGCAATTTTCCTTTCTCTGTGGATGCTGTCTGGTCGATTGAAAGTTGAGCATTTTCTGCTTTTATCTTGACTGAATCGTTGTCGATGGTAAAGTGAGGGATGATCACTCTACGACGTAGGGTGTATGTTTTTTTTTAAATGGCAGGAAAGATTTTAACATAGCTTCAGGGCCCTGAAGTCAAGACCAAATGTTGTGCATACTTTCCAAAAGCCAGAACACCATAAGAATAATCTTGAAGGTAGTTTCCAAACTGGCCACCCCCAAGCATGACCACTTATTAAGGATTGCAGGACAAGATGGAGATGCTGCAGGCCTATCAGAGGTAGAAAAATGATGGAAAAGAATATTGGATGGCCAATGACGGAAGGACCCACAGAGCTGAAGGCATAGGTCTCTTGGGGAGTATTGGAGCAATGGGGCCAGCCTTTCTTCCTCAAATCGCCCTCTGGACTAATGCAGAGCAGCTGCTTCCATGAAACTGATGATGGGAGGCAGATTTGCCTCAACTCGTTATCTGGTCCCAACATTTGCAATCATTGCCAATGTTGTCCTGACATTTTGCCAACCATCTTGCCTTCCACCCTGTCACTTTAGGAGGAACATGCAACTCAACATCAGAGTGGATTTCTTTCTCCTGTCACCAAATTGGTTTAATTGTTTAACATAGAAACAGAAAATCCTGGGAAACATTCAGCAGTCAGGCAGCCTAACTGAAGAAACAGGATTTGATATTTCAAGTGAGTAGCAAATTCAGAGCTGAAATATGTTGGGCATTCAACAGATTATAATCAAGGGAAAAAGGGGAGTGAGACGAGGAAAAACAGAGGCAAAGGTCTGTGAAAAGGTGAAGGACAGGACTCATTAAATGACCGAAGAGATGATAGTGGAAGACAAAAAGGAGGCAGTGATTGGACCAATAAATTTATCACGGTTTGCTCCAGAGTAGGTTTAAATGACAACAGCAGATTCGCAAAGTGAGAGGGAGCGTGGAAAATTTCACAGAGGGGAGAACAGTTCCATAGCTTGAGAAACAGGCAGAAAAAATGGATAGACCCCTGTGGTGGTATGCATTAGGGGTATTACGGTACCCTGTGATGCCGAGAGGCTATTGGTGGATAGACGCCGGGTCCCGACTGGATCAGCCGCCTACTGGCTCCACCCAGTAAGGCGGAGTATAAGAGCCCGGTTTCTCCCAGCAGCCACATTCTGTAACTGTGCTGGGGAACAAGTCTCTGTAATAAAGCCATCGATTGACTCCATCTCATCTCGTCTCATGAGTGATTGATTGTGCTACAATTTATTATGCAAACTTTAAAGAACATGGAGCTCTGAATCACTCCGGAGTGTCTGCGAATCAGCCCCCACGCGGCAAACTCAGTGGCCATTTTAAACACTGGTTAGCGTGTTTTGAAGGATACCTCCGAACGGCCACCTGCGTACCTACAGAAGACCAGAAGATGCAGGTCCTGCATTCCAGGGTGAGCCCGGAAATCTACACTCTCATAGAGGACGCGGACGATTTCCAGTTGGCGCTCGCCATGCTGAGAGGAATCTATGTTCGGCCTGTCAACCAGGTTTACGCATGCCACCAGCTCGCGACGAGACGGCAAATCCCCGGGGAATCGCTGGACGAATTCTACAGTGCGCTGTTAATACTGGGGAGAAATTGCAACTGCCCACCGGTTTCGGCTAATGAACATCCGGAGCTACTAATTCGGGATGCTTTCGTGGCAGGTATGCTCTCGTCTCAAATTCGCCAGCGATTGCTGGAAAGAGACTCACTAGTCCTCAAGGAGGCACGGGCCCTCGCTGCCTCGTTCGATGTGGCATCACAGAACGCCCATGCCTACGCCCCCGACCATGTGGCAGCCCCTTGGGCACCGTGGACCCCCGCCGTGACCGACCCCCCCGGCACCCCCCATCCCCCCGCAGACCTGTGCTGCCAGAGTGCCAGACCACCTGGGGGGGCCCCGCTGCTACTTTTGAGGGCAAGCGAAACATCCCCGACTGCGCTGCCTGGCCTGCTCAGCCCTCTGCAAAGGGTGCAGAAAAAAGGGTCACTTTGCAGCAGTGTGCCAGGCCCGGGGGGTCGCCACAATCTCCGGGGGAGAACCAGGACCCCAACTTCAACCCCCCCCCAACGATCCATTTGCGGCCAACGGGCGGCGCCATCTTGGGTCCCGGACTCCATGCGGGAGTAATGGGCGCCGCCATTTTGTGCCTCTCCGGCCACATGCGATCAATGGGCGGCGCCATCTTGTCCACCCCCGACCGTGTGCGACCCATGGATGCCGCCATCTTGGCTGATGGCTAAGGACTCCGGAATGGACAGCCCCACGGGGCCTGAGGAAAACGCCCCGATGCAGCAACGGCGACTGGCTTCAGTGACCCTGGACCAGTCGCGGCACTGAACGCTCCAAACGGCAACAACGACGGTACTCATAAACGGGTACGAGACGCCCTGCCTGATCGACTCTGGGAGCACGGAGAGTTCTATACACCCCGATACGGTAAGACGCTGTTCCCTTCTGATCCACACAAGTAATCAAAAGATTTTCCTGGCAGCAGGATCCCATTCTGTAGAGATCAAAGGGTTCTGCATCGCGAACCTCACGGTGCAGGGGAGGGAGTTCAAGAACTACTGGCTTTACGTCCTCCCCCACCTCTGCGCTGCCACACTCCTGGGGTTGGATTTTCAGTGCAACCTCCAGAGTTTAACGTTTGAATTCGGCGGCCCTATACCCCCACTCACTATCTGCGGCCTCGCGACACTCAAGGTCGACCCGGTTTCGGCTAATGAACATACGGAGCTACTAATTCCCTGTTTGCGAACCTCACCCCGGATTGAAAACCTGTCGCCACCAGGAGCAGATGGTACAGCGCCCAGGACCGAACCTTTATCCGGTCAGAAGTCCAGCGGCTGCTGAGGGAAGGGATAATCCAGGCCAGTAATAGTCCCTGGAGAGCTCAGGTGGTAGTTGTAAAGACCGGGGAGAAGCAGAGGATGGTCATAGACTATAGTCAAACCATCAATAGGTACACGCAGCTGGATGCGTACCCTCTCCCCCGCATTTCCGACATGGTCAATCGGATTGCACAGTACAAGGTCTTTTCCACGGTGGACCTTAAGTCCGCCTATCACCAGCTCCCCATCTACCCGAGCGACCGCTGCTTTTGAAGCAGATGGGCGGCTCGATCACTTTTTAAGGGTTCCATTCGGCTTCACTAATGGAGTCTCAGTCTTCCAACGGGAGATGGACTGAATGATTGATCGGTACGATTTGCGAGCCAAGTTTCCTACCACGATAACGTCACCATCTGCGGCCACGACCAGCAGGACCATGACGCCAACCTCCGTAAATTCCTCCAGACCGCAAACACCCTGAATTTCACATACAACAGTGAGAAATGCGTGTTTAGCACCGACCGCCGAGCCATCCTCGGCTACGTAGTGCAAAATGGAGTTATAGGCCCAGGCCCTGAACGCATGCGCCCCCTCATGGAGTTCCCCCTCCCTCACTGCTCCAAGGCCCTGAAACGCTGCCTGGGCTTTTTCTCTTATTACGCCCAGTGGGTCCCTAACTACGCGGACAAGGCCCGTCCATTAATTCAGTCCACAGTATTTCCCCTGTCGACAGAGGCCCACCAGGCCTTCAGCTGCATCAAAGCGAATATCGCAAAGGCCACGATGCACGCGATCGACAAATCCCTCCACTTCCAAGTCGAGAGTGACGCGTCCGACGTAGCTCTGGCGGCCACCCTCAACCAAGCGGGCAGACCCTTTTTCTCACGCACCCTCCACGCTTCAGAACTCCACCACTCCTCAGTGGAAAAGAAGGCCCAGGCCATAGTGGAAGCTGTGCAACATTGGAGGCATTGCCTGGCCGGCAGGAGTTTCACTCGCCTCACTGACCAATGGTCGGTTGCCTTCATGTTCGACAATGCACAGCGGGGCAAGATCAAGAACAACAAGGTCTTGCGGTGGAGGATCGAACTCTCCACCTATAACTATGAGATCTTGTATCATCCCGGAAAGCTGAACGAGCCTTCCAATGCCCTATCCCGCGGCACATGTGCCAACGCACAAGTGGGCCGTCTCCAAACCCTCCACGAGGACCTCTGCCACCCGGGGGTCACTCGGTTCTATCACTTCGTAAAGACCCGCAACCTGCCCTACTCTATCGAGAAGGTCAGAACAGCCACCAGGAACTGCCAAATCTGCGCAGAGTGCAAGCCGCACTTCTACAGGCCAGATAAAGCGCACCTGATAAAGGCTTTCCGTCCCTTTGAGCGCCTCAGTCTGGACTTCAAAGGGCCCCTCCCCTCCACCGACCGCAATACGTACTTCCTGAACGTGGTTTACGAGTACTCCAGTTTCCCATTCGCCATCCCCTTCCCCGACATGATCGCGCCACGGTCATTAAAGCTCTCTGCACTGTCATGATATCCATATTAACATACCATGGTGCAATCACACACACACACTGATGGACAGGTAGATGGACCAATCAACACACACACAACATCACAGCCAATCACCAGTGAGAGCACACGCACTGGAAAACAGGGAACACCACAGTTCCCGCTCATTCTACCAGGAGATAGCTCAGAGCTCACAGCGTGCCACTCAGACATAGACCATGTGCTGAGTGCCTCTCTAAGATAGTGCTAGGGCTGGGTCCACAGGTTAGCTGGTCAAATACGAACTACAGCCAGAAGTTAATAGTTATTATTGTACAGAGTAATAAAACAGAGTTGTACCATCTACAACCGTGTTGGTTCGTTTGTGTATCGGAACACCCAACACGACATGATACCAGGTCTGGAAACTCGCCAGCGACTGTGAGACCTACCTGCACCTCTTCAGAAACCCGCCATCCTGCGCCATGGAAACCATCAGCCCACCGCAGCCGCTCCGGATTACTGGAAATCTCGGCGTCAACTGGAAGTTGTTTAAACAGCGCTTCCAGCTCTACTTAGATGCCACAGACAGGGAGAATGCATCGGACACCAGGAAGATCGCCCTCCTCCTCTCCACGGCGGGGCAACACGCCATCCACATCTACAACTCCCTGGCATTCGCGGAAGGCGAGGACAAGACGAAGTACAAGACGGTCCTTCTAAAATTTGAGGAACACTTCAGCGTCAAAGTGAATGAGAGCTTCGAGAGGTACCTCTTCCAGCAGCGCCTGCAGGGTAAGGATGAGCCTTTTCAATCTTATTTGACACACCTCCTTATCCTCGCGCAGTTCTGCGACTATGAGGCCACCTCCGATTCCATGATTCGGGATCAGATAGTTTTTGGGGTCACCTCGGACACCCTACGCCAGCAGCTCCTCAAAACAAAGTGCCTCGCCCTAGCCACTGCCATCGAAACCTGCGTCCTCCACGAAAACGCGACCAGCCGGTACTCCCAATTCCATGCGGCCAAATCGCCATGGCAGGGGTCCTACAAGGCCGAGCGGGTCCAGTCGATCGAGTTCCTCACGGCCCGCGGCCCAGACGAGGGCGGCCATTTTAGCGCGTTTTCCGAGGACTCCCGCGCTTGTACGCGCCAAAAGAGGGGAAGTCAACGCAGAGGGACGTGATGCGCAGGCGCGCTCTATGCAGGACCGCACCGCGCATGCGCGGTGGCGCAATGAATGCCATGATGTCACGACGTGCGGCAACTGTGGATCCGCACACTTAAAGCGGCAATGTCCAGCCAAAACTCGACAATGCCTCCGCTGTGGCAGGATGGACCACTACGCTGCCTGCTGTCGAGCAGCTCAACCTGCTAACGCTCCGCAATTCCGCCAGCCTCGCAGGGAATGCGGGCCATTCAGCCTCGATACCCTGACGACGTACAGACCAGTGATATCGACGACCGGGAACCCTTCCGCGTTGCGGTAATAGACAGGAATCGGATGTCCCCAAGTCGGACCCACCAGCCGATGCCAGTACGTTAATCCGGGCGATGAATGGTGTGCCACCCTAACGGTCAACCGATCACCAATCACATTCCGCTTAGACACTGGTGCCTCCGCCAATCTCATTGCATGGTCAGCCTTCCACACCTTGAAGGTCAAACTACCGATTCGGCTATCCCACTGTCAGTTGGTCGATTACAACGGTAATGTTATCCCGGCCATGGGGTCCTGCCAGCTCGAGGTTGCACACAATTCATACACAGCCACACTGTCTTTTGAGATAGTTGGATCCTCGAAGGACTCTCTGCTGGGCGCTCAGGCGTGCAAGATCCTCCACCTCGTTCAGCGGGTACACACTCTGTCGCCAGAAGGCAAGTCCGATTTCCCGGATGCAGACTTTAGGGCGCAGCTCCACTCGCTCCTCGCCCACAACCAGGAGGTTTTCGAGGGGATTGGCACACTGCCCTACACTTACAGAATACTGCTCAAACCCGACGCCACCCCGGTCATTCACATATCTCGTAGAGTCCCAGCACCACTCAAGGACCGCCTCAAGCAGCAGCTGCAGGATCTGCAGGACCAAGGAGTGCTTTCCCGGTCACGGAGCCAACGCCATGGGTCAGCTCCATGGTGTGTGTAAAAAAGCCCTCTGGCGAGCTCCGGATCTGCATCGACCCGAAAGACCTGAACAATAACATCATGAGGGAACACTACCCCATACCCAAACGGGAAGAAATCACAAGCGAAATGGCCCGGGCTAAACCTTTTACCAAGCTT
The DNA here is from genome assembly GCF_047496885.1 of Scyliorhinus torazame. Classification (NCBI taxonomy): domain Eukaryota; kingdom Metazoa; phylum Chordata; class Chondrichthyes; order Carcharhiniformes; family Scyliorhinidae; genus Scyliorhinus; species Scyliorhinus torazame. Next base: position 115,577,201 of record NC_092722.1, on the reverse strand, counting down.
GATGCTTCTAAGGGTTTTTGGCAGATTCAGCTGGATCAGTCCAGCAGGAAGCTGTGCACTTTCAACACTCCCTTTGGCAGATACTGCTACAATAGGATACCGTTTGGCATCATCTCGGCATCCGAGGTGTTTCATCGAATCATGGAACAGATGGTGGAGGGCATCGAAGGTGTGCGCGTCTATGTTGACGATGCCATCATCTGGTCCACCACACCACAGGAGCACATCAGTCGTCTCCAGCGTGTCTTTGCACGAGATCACGGCCTGCGCCTCAACCGAGCCAAGTGTTCTTTTGGCCAAACTGAGCTAAAGTTTCTGGGGGACCACAAATCCCGGTGAGGGGTGCGTCCGGATGCCGACAAAGTGGCAGCTATTGCAGCCATGCCGCAGCCGGCAGACAAGAAGGCAGTGCTACGCTTTCTCGGGATGGTCAACTTCCTGGCGAAGTTTATTCCCAACCTTGCTCGCACACAACGGCTCTTCACCACCTGGTCAAGAAGACTATGGAATTCCAGTGGCTGCCCGCACACCAGGAGGAAAGGGAGGAGCTCAAGATCAAGCTCACCACCACCCCGGTATTGGCGTTCATCGACACTACTCGAGACACAAAGATTTCGACTGATGCCAGCCAGTCCGGCATTGGGGCGGTACTCCTGCAACGGGACGACACTGCATCATGGGCCCCGGTCGCCTATGCCTCGCGGGCCATGACCCCCACAGAACAGCGCAATGCGCAGATTGAAAAGGAGTGCCTGGGTTTGTTAACCGGCATCGATAAATTCCACGACTATGTGTATGGTCTTCCGCAGTTCACCGTGGAGACTGACCATCGCCCCCTGGTCGGCATCATTCAGAAGGACCTCAACGAGATGACCCCTCGCCTCCAGCGCATTCTGGTCAAGCTCCGGAGGTACGACTTCCAACTTGTCTACACCCCAGGAAAGGGCCTCATCATCGCGGATGCCCTGTCCAGAGCAGTGAGCACACCGCCCGAATCGGGGGGGTTCGTTTGTCAGGTCGACGCACAAGTAGCCTTCACATTGGCCAATCTGCAGGCTACTGATGCAAGTCTGGCCCACATTCGCCGTGAGACTGCGGCTAACCCCCATCTACAAAGTGTGATGCGCCACATGACGGAAGGGTGGCTCAAGGGGCAGTGCCCACAATTCTACACTGTCTGATACGACTTGGCCGTCATTGATGGTGTTCTCCTAAAGTTGGACTGGAAATTGATCCCACACAGCATGCACCGGCTTGTCCTCGAACAATTGCACGAAGGCAATCTCGGGGTTGAAAAATGCAGGCGGAGGGCCCGAGAGGCTGTGTACTGGCCGGGCATCAGCGACGACATCGCCAACATGGTGCTCAACTGCCCCACCTGCCAAAGGTTTAAGCCAGCGCAACCCCCTGAGACACTTCAGCCCCATGAGTTGGTAACATCCCCCTGGGCAAAGGTGGGTGTGGACCTTTTTCATGCGCTCGGCAGGGACTATGTCATTATAATTGACTATTTTTCCAATTATCCGGAGGTCATACGCCTGCACGACTTGACATCATCAGCTGTAATCAGAGCATGTAAAGAAACCTGCGCTCGCCATGGCATTCCGCTTACCGTCATGTCGGACAATGGGCCCTGTTTTGCGAGCCAAGAATGGTCTTCTTTTGCCGCTTCATGCGGCTTCACACACGTGACGTCCAGCCCTTTGCATCCCCAGTCGAATGGCAAGGCGGAAAAGGGCGCCCATATTGTGAACCGGCTCCTCTGCAAGGCTGCTGATGCCGGATCGGACTTCTGTTTAGCCCTGCTGGCCCATCGCTCGGCCTCACTGTCCACAGGCCTCTCACCAGCCCAGCTGTTGATGGGTCGCACCCTCAGGACCACTGTGCCGTCCATTCATGTTCCTAAACCTAACCATGCTCCAGTACTGCAAAGGATGCGACAGCAGCGTGCTCAGCAGAAGGTGGCACATGACACTCCGGCAACTGATCTTCCTGCCATGGCGCCTGGAGACAACGTCCGCATACACCTACCGGCGGGTGGCTGGTCAGCAACTGCCGAGGTTCTCCGCCACGTGGCTCCCGCTCGTTCCTGGTTCGCATGGCTGATGGCTCCATTCGCCGGCGTAATCGGCGGGCCCTTCTGCTGCTTCCGCGCTCACTACGTGATCATGCACAGGTGCCACGCCCTCCTGTTGTCCCTGATGTCGACTTCTGGAGCTTCCTGCCACTCTGCCTATTCCTCTATCGCCCATGGCCAGGCCCATTCCTCAGCCGGTGGATCCTGACCCATTCGTGAGGCGGTCAACCCAAATTCGTCGCCCACCTACTAGTCTGGACTTATGAGCCTGTTTGCACATTGGACTCACTGAATTGTTGTGCAATAATGTTAACGTGTTTCTTTTTTTGTCGTTCCAGGAGTTCTCTTTCGATATTTGATGATTGCACTTGATTTGTTTGTGGTACAACCTTATTGCTCTGTTGCACCTGACACTTTCCTATGTATATAGTTTAGCCTCATGTACATGTTGTAGTAAGTATAGCTCACACATACTGAGCTGCACTCAGTACACACCAATATTTATTACCATGTAGGCACATATCCTTGTGAAAAGGGGGGATGTCATGATATCCATATTAACATATCATGGTGCAATCACACACACACACTGATGGACACACACTGATGGACAGGTAGATGGACCAATCAAGACACACACAACATCACAGCCAATCACCAGTGAGAGCACATGCACTATAAAACAGGGAACACCACAGTTCCCGCTCATTCTACCAGGAGATAGCTCAGAGCTCACAGCGTGCCACTCAGACATACACCATGTGCTGAGTGCCTCTCTAAGATAGTGCTAGGGCTGGGTCCACAGGTTAGCTGGTCAAATACGAACTACAGCCAGAAGTTAATAGTTATTATTGTACAGAATAATAAAACAGAATTGTACCATCTACAACCGTGTTGGTTCGTTTGTGTATCGGAACACCCAACACGACATGCACCATCTTTACACTGTTCGGTTTCCCCGGCTACATACATAGCGATAGGGGGTCCTCCGTCATGAGCGATGAACTGCGTCAATTCTTGCTCAGCAAAGGCATTGCCTCGAGCAGGACGACCAGTTACAACCCCCGAGGAAATGGTCAGGTAGAGAGGGAGAACGGAACGGTCTGGAAGACCGTCCTGCTGGCCCTAGGGTCCAGAAATCTCCCAGTCTCCCGCTGGCAGGAAGTCCTCCCGGACGCCCTCCACTCCATCCGGTCGCTGCTTTGTACCACGACAAATCAAACACCTCATGAACGCCTCCTTGTCTTCCCTAGGAAATCCTCCTCCGGAACATCATTCCCGACCTGGCCGGCAGTTCTGGGACCCATCCTGCTCTGAAAACATGTGCGGGCGCACAAATCGGACCCGTTGGTCGAGAGGGTTCATCTCCACGCGAACCCTCAGTACGCCTACGTGGCGTACCCAGACGGCCAACGGGCCACGGTCTCTCTGCGGGACCTGGCGCCCGCCGGAACTCCACACACCCCCCCCCCCCCAACACCAATCACCTCCTCCCTCCCACTGGCGCACCCCACAGCCACCCCCTTCCCGGGTGGATCGGTCCTTCCCCCGGCCCCGCCTAGGGGTAGTGAAGCAGGAAGAGACATCGCTACGCTCCCAAAGACGACGTTGCCCAAGCCAGCACCTGCATCACCACCGGGGCTGAGACGATCGGGGAGAATGACCAGGGCACCCATTCGACTCATCAAATCTTTATAACAAAGCAAGAAATGCCTCTGTAAATAATTCAGTTGCCCAGTAAAAGCGGCATTGTAAATAGTGCTGGTAGTTTGATATCGGAGCATAGCCGCTGTGTTAGTGGCATCCCAGGTACCGACTCTGTAAACCCCTACCACCACTCAGCCCACTACCCCCGCCGGGTTTCTTTTTTAACAAGGGGTGAATGTGGTGGTATGCATTAGGGGTATTATGGTACCCTGTGATGCCGAGAGGCTGTTGGTGGATAGATGCCTGGTCATGATTGGATCAGATGCCTCCTGGCTCCATCCAGTAAGGCGGAGTATAAGAGCCCGGGTTCTCCCAGCAGCCGCATTCTGTAACTGTGCTGGGGAACAAGTCTGCGTAATAAAGCCATCGATTGACTCCATCTCATCTCGTCTCGTGAGTGATTGATTCTGCTACAACCCCAAGAGTGAAAACTACCAGTAGAGGCCCAACCCCAGATCACTTGCATTCCATGTGTCTGAAAATGAGAGCAGTGGAATTGATCTGGAGTTGTTAAAACACAATGGCCCAGATGTTCCCGTCGCCAGGTCACTGGCGAACGGATGTGCCGCCCAAGATGTGCTACGGACCCGTCCGAAGTGACAACGCACTAACTCCATGGAAATAATCTAGGGTGTTTGAACGATAGGCAATTACCTTGCTCCCCATGACACCCCATGATAAAATCTCAAACTCTGTGAGTTTGAGTCGGACGTTCGAACATTTGCGAACTTACTTGGCAACATTAGACAATTTAAAACCTAGCCTAATACCTGGATAACTATACAACTGACCCTCCGTGCACACACATTGACCACTCCATAGCCCTTTGTCATCCCGACTCTTCTTTTCACCCATTGAGTTAACCAGATAACACCTAGACACCCACGATTGCTCCCACTCGCCTGACTCCCCCTGCACCCACCATCTCCCCCATGACACAACCTGACACAACCCCACCACTCGACTATCCCCCAAGCTGACCCGTCTTGCCCCGATCCGATTTGACTCACCCCACCTGACCCCCTTGACTACCCCGACCCAACCTGACCAGCTTTTATCATCCGACTACCTTCCCGATGCACCCGACTACCCTTCCAAAACAATCTAATTAGCCCCTGACCCAACCTGACTTGCTCCGACGTGACCCCTCCTCAACTGACTACCCACTGACCCACCCACCAACTTCATCCACCTACTCACCTCCCACCACACCCAAATGCAACCTTACCACCTCAACACCAGACAACCTGTCCCATGACCCACTTACATCACTCACTTTCCCAACACTTCCCCAACCTACCATTCTGATATCCTTCCCAACTGCCACTCTACTAACTCATCTACGGACATACTGCCCACTCTCCACCATACCTACCTGCCACCCTATCACCACATCCACCTGTCAGCCTACCCACCTAGATGTCCTGGCCAGAAATGCAGAGCTCTAGCGTGGCACAGAAAAATATGAACAGAGTGGTAATCCGACGGTAATTGCCACTCCCAGATGATTGAGGCCAAGGACAGGTGGTTTCAAAGTGTCTAACAGGAAAATGTGGTACTGTTCCTGGAGCTTGCGTTGAGCTTCACTGAAACAATTTAAGGTGCAAAGGCCAAGGAGATCAGGCCGAGAGGTGGATGGATAATCTTATCCACCTGTTCCTCTTTTTCTCTCCACAAATACTTTCTGATCCTTTTAGCTTTCCAGAGCTTTCTATTTTGATTTCAGATTTCCATTATCTGCAGTATTTTCCTTTGCATTGTTTTAATTGCTGATTCCTTCTTGGGACATGGGCAGCTTTTATTATTATCATCCTTAGTGTTCCTGAGAGCATTAATAACTAATAACATGGTGCAGTTGTGGAATCCTGGGCTGAAGTTTCTGGCAGTGGGGTTTAGAAACAAAAGGGCACCAATCGCTCATAATAGGGAAACACACCGTGGATTCATTTATTAATAACAGGTGCATGTGAACATGTAATAATAATAATAATCTTTTATTGTCACAAGTATGACATTACTGTGAAAAGTCCTTAGTCGTCACATTCCGGCGCCTGTTCGGGTAAGCTGGTACGGGAATTGAACCCGCGCTGCTGGCCTTGTTCTGCATCACGAACCAGCTGTCTATCCCACTGAGCTAAACCAGCCCTAAACATGGATAGAAGCTTGAAGACATCAGGAGAAGCCTCTGCGTGAATGTGTGTGTGTGTTCTGCTCTTGCCTGAACTGAAACAGAGGCTGGGTCATATGACACTCTTCCCTTAAAAGATCCAGCTATCCTTTAAAAACATATTACACATGGGCAGCATTATATTTGGGACAGTTGACTTGGGAACAAGCTCAGTCCTGGGACATCACTGCAGCAGTTCCTCAGGGTAGTGGCCTAGGCCCAACCATCTTCAGCTGCTTTAGCAATGACCTTAAGATGTGGGGATGTTCGCTGAAGATTGCACAAACTTAAGCCCCATTCGTGACTCCTCAGACATTGAAGCAGTCCATATGCGAATGCGGCAAGATGGGACAATATCCAGGCTTGGGCTGACAAGTGGTAAGTAACAATAGCACCACACAAGTGCCAGGCATCTCCAATAAGAGAGAATCAAATTGCCCCTTGACATTCAATGACATTACCATCACTGAATCTTCCACTAACAACAACATCTTGGGAGTTACCACTGACCACAAACTGAACTGGCTAGGCATATATAAATATATATATATTGTGGCTACAAGAGGTCAGATGCTAGGAATCTTGTGGCAAGTAACTTACCTCCTGACTCCTGAAAGCCTGTCCACCACCTACAAGGTGCAAGTCAGGAGTGTGATGGAATACCACTTGCCTGGACAATGCAGCCCCAACAAAACTCAAGAAGCTCGACATCATCCAGGACAATGCAGCCCGCTTGATTGGCACCCCTTCAACAAACATTCACTCCCTCCACCACTGCCGCACAGTGGCAGCCGTGTATACCATCTACAAGATACACTGCAGGAACTCACCAAGGTTCCTTAGGCAGCACCTTCCAAACCCACAACCATTGCCATCTAGCAGGGCAAGGGCAGCAGATACCTGGGAACACCACCACCTGGAAAATCTCCTCCAAGTCACTCACTATCCTGACTTGAAAATATATCCATTCCTTCATTGTCGCATTTTCAGGACAAAATCCTGAAACTCCCTCCCGAAAGGCACTGTGGTTGTACAAACACAACATGGACTGCAGCGGTTCAAATAGGCTGCTTACCACCACCTTTGAGGGCAATTAGGGCCTAGACAGCGAAGCCCACATCTCGAAAAAATGATTTTTTTAAAATTGCCCATTAATGATTTATTTTAAAAGTGGGCGGTGGGCTAGCCACCCAAAAATACACTCAGCAGAGGGGGTTGAAAAATCCAGCCCCACCAGTTATGGAAAGTAGGCGCCTCCCCTGAAAGACATTAATGAATCTGTTGGGTTTTTAGAACAAGATGATGCCTCTTATGGTGTGATCTCACAAATGACCAGAGATATTGAACTCAGTTTCACAACTTGCCTTATTTGGGTGGTGAACTCACAATATCTGGATTGCAGGTCCAGCACCAATATAACCACAACATTTACTGTGCCTGCCACAGTAATAAAAAACAATTGAAGGGAGGTGAATGGCAAAATAATTTTCATGAGCTAGTCTTTGTTACTCCCTTGTGTCCTAACAACAAGTTGATCCAGCATTCCAAAATCCAATGGAGTACAAAATTGACAAGCTGTAATTAATTGTCAGAAAGTTAAATCAGACCAGATGTTTTCTAACCCTGTCAATTTCCCCTGGAGTTTTGGTTAAAAGACAGAAATACACATAAATCATTTTGCTTGAAAAAAACTGTTATATTCAAAATTAGAAAGCTGCTATCCGCTCCAATGTACACTAATCTTAACACACCAAAATATTAACCTTGATTTTTCACATATATTGACTGTAGATATTAACACAATTTTAGCATTACCAATTATTTAAGTTTGCAAATGGTCCTTCGGAAGAGTGTATTTGTTGCGTTGTTTTCCTTTGATATTCACAACAATAAATTAAATTTATGTTGAAATCTCTTGCTGACATGAGAAACATAAATTTTCTTCAGAGAATCATAGTGAGCCATTTCATCCATATCTTGAAATGGTTGACATTGCTACACAAAATTAAAAATGTATTGTGAAAGCAAAACACACTATATGAATAAGTGCTGGCCTTTATCAATATGGAATGTGACCTTGTCTGGTGCCTTTTCTTTGTTTCTTCCAGAGTGTAAATGAATAATCAGTGACCTTGAGAGAAACATAGGCAATTTTACATGCAAACCTTATCCTCTCATGCCACAATCTAGCAAAGAACAGATGTTAAACTGTTGCTGCAGAACATTCCATCTGCTTAAACAGAAAGATACTGAACAGTCCTGCAAGCTATGGTTTAGTTATGTGCTTTAAGTATGTGCAAGAGGGCTGTGTGGGAAGTGAATGCAGATAAATTACTTGCACATCAAATGCTGCAGCTTCCAGGTTACATATCCTATTTGAATTCACATGTGTATTGTGATGGTAATGGCAAGTTTTGCTATTTTTTAATAGTTTTTAATTCTTGGCAGTAACTATTGGTAAATTAACCCGTTTCATAGAGGCATTTCTGTGCATCTGTAATTTCTACTGAGAAATATTAAAGGATGCAATGAGGCCAAACAGCATAACGCTGTTAAGTCACTGCCTTTCATCAAAAACAATAATCTGGGCAAATAAAAGTGATCACAGGAACTTCATAATGAAACTGCAAATCTGACATGTATCAGGGAACATCAGCTCAACTGAATCCATTCCCATTACCACTTTGGTAATGGAAAGCTTTGCCCAGTAATATGACTGTTTTCTCAGTCAGCCGCACAAAAAGAATTAACCTTGACTTTATGCTTAGGACCATGCATTTATGGTGTATGAAATTAAGTACAAAAGGAGTAGCTTTTCTAAATTGTTAAGGTAAACTCTCCAGTCTTCTGCCCCAAGCAGGGATCCATGCTTTAAATGAAGTGTGGGCCAAACAGTCAACGCCACAGAGCAGTTGCTCTCCCTCCCATGCACGCTGCCTTTGAGCACAGATCCCACTGGAACCATAAGACTGGTGAATCTATCCTATTTTCTAAACAATGCATTTTTTCTTCTGGCACAGTAGCACTTTGATTATTATGGCCTTGGTGTGGAAGCAACTTTTACCCGCACAACCTCACATCCCCTCACCGATCTTTCATCACTTCCTATGTATATTCAAACTCCAGTATGGCACGCAGCTGAAAGCCTTGGCCTACAAGAGGAGCGTGGTGGCCCTACCAGTGGTTAGCAAGCACTAGTACAGTTACACATTGCTTTGACTTGAGGAGCTAATTCCCATCGTGTCACAATGCACAGTTGAAGAGGAGAAAGAGCCGATGACAGAAGCGGAGACCTGCCACCCAAATAGCTACAGAACTTCCATCAACATTTGGAAATGCAGCAATGCAGTTTATTAGGCAGCCATGTTACATTATTTTGTGTGTGATAAATCTGTGTGTGATAAGAGATTAAAGTGCTGGTTATGTTGACTCATGCACTGACCATATAATCTTATAGCACTGAAGGAAGCCATTCAGGTTATCATGGTCGTGCTGGCTCTTTGCCAGCATTATGTAATTAGTCCAGCTCTCCTGCTTTTTTTCCCCATGGCCCTGCAAAAGTTTCCTTTTGATCAGACCACTTTATGAAATGAGAATGACATAGCCCATTGCCAACATGAGGAAAACCTGAATTAATCATCAGTGATTATCAGAATTGAGTCAGACAGGAGTTACAAAAGGACTGATTTCCAAACGGTGATGGAGCTGCAACAACATCGCCATCTGTTCATCTGACAAAAATAATTCACGTTATATAATTACCAGCCCATTGAGAAAGAAATGGAAGTTTCTTCAAAGAACCTAGCCTCATTTTCAGAGGAAATGAGAACTGTATCCGAAAGAGGCATGCCATCCCGGTGAGTCAGAAATTTGTGGGTGTATGCATCTACATAAAGTGATCATCAAATGACTCAGTTTAAAGATTCTGAAAAATGATTCAGAAATCCTCAGGACTTTGCCAACTTCAGGTCAAAAAATTAATTTGTGTATAAGTTTCACACTTTTCTGTGGCACTTTACTTTTTTTAGATTGATATTCGAGCCAGTATTTTATAGCCGACCAGAGGGATGATTTCCATTTGTCGAAGACGCCAGCTGTATCTGTGAGAAACCAACACTAAATAGTTTAGGCTTCCATATCATAAAAAGGATATGGAGACAATGAAGAAGGTGCACAAAAGATTCATTAGAGTGAAACCAGAACTGAGGGATTAGAACTTTCCAGAAAGATGGAACAGGCCAGGCTCCCTTCTCTAGAAAAGAGAAGGCTGATGGGTGTCCTGGTATACGTCTTTAGATAATGGGAGCATTCAATAGGGTAGTGTTATGCTCATGCAATATGGATTTAGGAAGTATAAAAATTAACATATGAAGTATGAATCCAAAATGGATGCTTTCCTGTAACACAAATTGGAGTTGAGGGGTTATGGGACCTTGCTTCTTGCTAGCAAATTGAACTGTGAGAACATTGAATTAACGTCCATACCTGGACAAGTCTTGGCTAAGTCACTTAAGTGCAAACAACCCTTCTTGTGGTAATAGCTGCACTTGTCCAGCTAATTCAAACGACTGAGCTCGCAATAACGTTGCAGCCTCTGTGAATTCAAACTTGAAATCAGGAAACAATGGGCATGAAAGGTTCTATTTTATCAAGATAGTTTGTGGATGAGTGACATCCAGACTCCATTTCTGACAATGGCATAATCATCAGAAATAATTTATAAGGACAATGGAATGAAATCACTTTTTCGGATAAGGGTTTGAATGAGATACGTTCTGGTCAGGCAGGCAGGAACAGTTTTGCTAATGTAGGAAAAAAGGCCCGAGCTCGGAACACCTTTTAAGTCACATGTAGGCTGAGGCTCGAGTTGGCCTTGAACTCTGTACCTGAGTCCCAGGGCTCCACAATTGCACCTTGATTGGATGATAATAAGAAAAATCGGCACTGAATATAGAACAACAGCAAGTCTGTCCTTATAAATGACCAAAGCTTTACTTCAGTGAACAAAAAGGATGACATGCCTGCATCTTTTCAAGTCTTGACCCTGGAAAAAAGCAAGTATATCATAGAATGCAGAAGGAAGCTATTCCACTCATCAAGTCAACACTGGTTGATTGAAAGAGCATTCTATCCCACCCCACTCCCCTGCATCATTCCTGTAACCTTGCACATTATGTGATTTCAGATGACAATCTAAATCCTTTTGAATGCTGCCATCAAACTTCACCCACCACCTTTTCAGAAAGTTTGTCCCAGACTCCAACCACCCTCTGTGTGGAATGTATTTTTCCACATTGAAGTGTTGGGTACTCTGATACATAGACGAACCAACACGGTTGCGAATGGTACAACGCAGTTTTATTTCAAAGAACTATTAACATTTTAAACTCTGGTATTCAGCATATGGTGAACCTCTGAGTGGCTGGCAATGAGGTCTGCCCTGAGCCCTGTCCTGCTCGAGTGCCCAGGAAGTGTCGTGTTCCCTGCTTTGTACTGTGTATGCTCTTGTCCGTGATTGGCTGTCGTGTTTTGTGTGTTGATTGGTCCGTTGATCTGTCCATCATTATGTGTGTATGTATGTGCTGTGATGTTCATCTGAATATCATGACATCCCCCTTTTTTACAGGATTATCTGCCTACGTGTTTATAAATAGAGATGTGTACTGAGTGTAGCCTAATGTGTGTGTGTGCAATATTTGCAGCATGTACATGGGGCTTAACTATACATAAGGGGCGATGTCGGGTGTGACATAACAACGAGGTTGTATATGAACAAAGAACGGGGAAATGTTGAACGATAAAACAAATTCCTGTACCGATAAGAACATAAACATATTAACAAAGTGGTTGCATGAGTTCAATGTATAAACAGTCTCATAAGTCCAGTCCAGTAGGTGGGCGACGAATTCGGGTTGACCACCTCAAGGGTAGGTCTGGAACCATCGGCTGAGGAACGGGCCTGGCCACGGGCGACGACGGAAGGGGCATGGTAGCAGGCAGCTCCACAAAGTCGAAATCAGGAACAACAGGAGGGCGCGGTGTCGGTGTAAGGTCTCGTAGTGAGCGTGGAAGCAGGCGAAGAGCCCGGCGATTGCGCCTACGAACGGATCCATCAGGCATGCGAACCAGGAACGAGCGGGGAGCCACGCGTCGGAGAACTTTGGCAGGTGCTGACCAGCCACATTCTAGTAGGTGGATGCGGACTTCGTCTCCAGGGGCCAGGGCGGGAAGATCAGTTGCCCGTGTGCCATATGACCTCTTCTGGCGACCGCGCTGCAGTTGCATCCTGTGCAGTACCGGAGCATGGTCGATTGTGGGCACCAGAATGGAAGGCACAGTAGTCCTGAGGGCGCGACCCATCAACAGCTGGGTTGGTGAGAGACCGGTGGCTAGTGGGGCCGAGCGATAGGCCAGCAGGGCGAGGCAGAAATCCGATCCGGCAGCAGCAGCCTTACAAAGGAGCCGCTTGACAATGTGAACGCCCTTCTCCGCCTTTCCGTTGGACTGGGTGTGCAGAGGGCCAGACGTCACGTGTGTGAAGCCATACGAGGCAGCGAACGATGACCATTCCTGGCTGGCGAAACAGGGCCCATTGTCCGACATGACCGTCATCGGAATGCCGTGGCGAGCGAAGGTGTCTTTGCAGGCCCTTATGACAGCGGACAACGTCAAATCGTGTAGGCGTATGACCTCTGGGTAGTTGGAGAAGTAGTCAACGACGATGACATAGTCCCTGCCGAGCGGGTGAAAGAGGTCCACACCCACCTTCGCCCATGGGGACGTCACCAGCTCATGGGGCAGAAGCGTTTCAGGAGGTTGCGCCGGCTGAAACCTTTGGCAGGTTGGGCAGTTGAGCACCATATTGGCAATATCTGATGCCCTGCCAGTATACCGCCTCTCAGGCCCTCCTTCTGCACTTCTCGACCCCCGGGTGGCCTTCGTGTAGTTGGTCGAGAACAAGCTTGTGCATGCTGTGCGGAATCACAATCCGGTCCAGCTTCAGAAGGACACCATCAATGACGGCCAAGTCGTCTCGGACATTGTAGAACTGCGGGCACTGCCCTTTGAGCCACCCTCCTGTCATGTGGCGCATCGCACGTTGTAGAAGGGGGTCGGCCGCAGTCTCTCTGCGAATGCGGGCCAGACTGGAGTCGTCAGCTGGCAGATTTGCCCATGTGAAGGCCACCTGCGCTTCGACCTGACATACGAACCCCTCCAAATCTGGCGGCGTGCTCACTGCTCTCGATAGGGCATCCGCAATGATAAGGTCCTTCCCTGGGGTGTAGGCCAGTTGGAAGTCATACCTCCTGAGTTTAAGTAGGATGCGCTGGAGGCGAGGGGTCATCTCGTTCAGGTCCTTGTTTATGATGCTGACCAGGGGGCGGTGGTCAGTTTCAACAGTGAACCGGGGAAGGCCATACACATAATCATGGAACTTGTCTAAACCGGTTAGCAAGCCCAGGCATTCCTTTTTGATCTGCGCGTAGCGCTGCTCTGTGGGGGTCATGGCCCGCGAGGCATAGGCGACCAGGGCCCATGACGCAGTGTCATTCCGCTGCAGGAGCACTGCCCCAATGCCGGACTGGCTGGCATCAGTCGAGATTTTAGTGGCACGAGACGTGTCGAAAAACGCCAGTACCGAGGTGTGCAGTGGTGAGCTTGAGTTTGAGCTCCTCCCATTCCAGCTGGTGTGTGTGCTGCCACTGGAACTCTGTGGACTTTTTGACGAGGTGGCGCAGAGCTGTCGTGTGGGAGGCAAGGTTGGGAATGAACTTCCCCAGGAAGTTGACCATGCCTAGGAAGCGTAGTACTGCTTTCTAATCTGTCGGCTGTGGCATGGCTGTGATGGCGCTCACCTTGTCTGCATCCGGACGGACCCCTGACCGGGAAATGTGGTACCCCAGGAACTTCAGCTCGGTTTGGCCGAAAGAACACTTGGCTCGGTTGAGGCGCAGGCCGTTTTCTCGTATGCGTGCAAAGACGCGTTGTAGACGATAGATGTGCTCCTGTGGTGTGGTGGATCAGATGATGACATCGTCCACGTAGACGCGCACCCCTTCAATGCCTTCCATCATCTGCTCCATGATCCTATGAAAGACCTCGGATGCCGAGATGATGCCAAATGGCATTCGGTTGTCGCAGAACCTGCCGAAAGGGGTGTTGAAAGTGCACAGCTTTCGTCTGGACGGATCTAGTTGGATCTGCCAAAAGCCTTTAGAGGCATCCAGTTTGGTAAATATTTTTGCCTGGGCCATTTCACTCGTGATTTCTTCCCGTTTGGGTATGGGGTAATGTTCCCTCATAATATTGTTATTGAGATCTTTTGGGTCAATACAGATCCAGAGCTCGCCGGAGGGCTGTGCGTGAATGACCGGGGTGGCGTCTGGTTTGAGCCGAATTCTATAGGTGTATGGCAGTGTTCCCATGCCCTCGAATGCCTCCTGGTTGTGGGCGAGGAGCGATTGGAGTTGTGCGTTAAACTCTGCATCCGGGAAGTCAGACGTTCCGTCTGGAGAGAGAGAGTGGACTCGTTGCACGAGGTGGAGAGCCTTCGCCTGTGCGCCTAGTAGGGAATCCTTCGATGAGCCGACTATCTCGAATGAGAGTGTGGCCGTGTGTGTGTTGTGTGTCACCTGGAGCTGGCAGGATCCCATAGCCGGAATAACGTTCCCGTTGTAGTCGACCATCCTGCACCGGGACGGCCGAATTGGTGGTCTGACCTTCATGGCATAGAAGGCTGACCATGCTATGAGGTTGGCGGAGGCGCCAGTGTCCAGGCGGAAAGTTAGCGGCGATCGGTTGACCGTCAGGGTGGCACACCATTCATCACCCGGATTGATCGTGTTAACTCGGTTCCCATCAATGACCGCAACACGGAAGGCGTCTCGGTCATCTGTGTCACCGGTCTGGATGTCGTCTGGGCAAGATTCGTAGTGGGGAGACTGAATGGTCTGCACGTCCTTGTGAGGTTGTCGGAATTGTGGAAGATTGACAGGTTGAGCTGCTCGACAGTAAGCAGCGTAGTGGCCCACCTTGCCACAGCGTAGGCATTGTCGGGTTCTTGCGGGACATTGCCGCTTTAAATGTGCAGCTCCACAGTTGTCGCACGTCGTGACGTCATTACGTTTGTTGCGCCACTGCGCATGCGCAGTTCGGTCTTGCGTCGGGCGCGCCTGCGCATCACGTCCCTCAGTGTTGCCGTAGATTTTGGCGCGCACAAGCGCAGGAGGCCCCGAAAAGCGAGCGAAATGGCCGACATTGTCCGGGCCGCGGGCCAGGAGGAACTCGACCGCCTGGACCTGGTCGGCCTCGTGGGGCACCTGGCTCGCTGATCCGGCCGCGTAGGACCCCCGCCGCGCCGATTCGGTCGCCTGAAATTGTGCATAGCGGCTGGTCGCGTTTTCGTGCAGGACACAGGCTTCGATTGTGGAGGCTAAGGTGAGGCCTTTTATTTTTAAAAGCTGCTGGCGTAGGGTGCCCGAGGCGACCCCAAAAACGATCTGGTCCCGAATCATGGAATCTGAGGTGGTGTCGTAACTGCAGGACTGCGCGAGGATGCGGAGATGGGTAAGGAATGACTGAAAGAGCTCATCCTTACTTTGCAGGCGCTGCTGGAAGACATATCTCTCGAAGCTTTCGCTGACCTCGACGTTGAAGTGTTGGTCGAGCTTGAGAAGGACCGTCTTGTATTTGGATTTGTCAGTTTTGGGACTGGCATCAGTTTTGGGACAGGGGGGGACCTATACCGTTGGGATGGTCTCCACCTGAACCGAGCTGGGACCAGTGTTCTGGCGAAAAGAGTAAATAGGGTGGTCAATAGGACTTTAAACTAGAGATTGGGGGGGGGTAGGGAAAGTCAGGGAACCAAGAGGTGAAGTAATCAGTGGGAAGCGTAGCTGTTTAGGAATACAAAAAAGCACGAAAAGACAGAACTCAGGAGAGGTTACGATAGTCCCCATCCCATAAAATATGACACAGTGTATGGAAAGGCTCAGTAAACCAAGGTCCACCACATTAAGAAAACAAAAAGGGACGGTCAATAGAGAATTAAAGGTGCTATATTTAAATGCACGCATTGTATGGAACAAGGTAGATGAGCTTGTGGCCCAGATTGTGACTGGCAGGTATGATGGGGTAGGCATCACAGAGACGTGGTTGCAGGGGGTTCAGGACTGGCATTTAAACATCCAGGGATTCACAACCTATCGAAAAGACAGAGAGGTGGGCAGAGGGGGCGGGGTTGCTTTGTTAATTAGGAATGAAATTAAATCAAAGCACTAAACAACATAGGGTCAGATGATGTGGAGTCTGTGTGGGTAGAGTTGAGGGACCACAAAGGCAAAAAAACTATAATGGGAGTTATGTACAGGCCTCCTAACAGTGGTCAGGACCAGGGGCACAAAATGCATCACAAAATAGAAAGTGCATGTCAGAAAGGCAAGTTCACAGTGATCATGGGGGACTTCAATATGCAGGTGGACGGGTAAATAATGCTGCCAGTGGACTCAAGGAAAGGGAATTCATTGAATGTTTACAGGAGGGCTTTTTGGAACAGCTTGTGACGGAGCCCACAAGGGACAGGCCATTCTGGACTTAGTGTTATGTAATGAGCCAGACTTGATTAAAGATCTTAAAGTAAGGGAACACTTAGGAGGCAGTGATCATAATATGGTAGAATTCAATCTCCAATTTGAAAGAAAGAAGGTAGAATCAGATGTAAAGGTGTTACAGTTAAATAAAGGTAACTATAGGGGCATGAGGGAGGAACTGACGAAAATCGACTGGGAGCAGAGCCTAGTGGGAAAGACAGTAGAACAGCAATGGCAGGAGATTCTGGTAGTAATTGAGGACACAGTTCAAAGGTTCATCCCAAAGAAAAGAAAGGTTATCAGAGGGGGGATTAGGCAGCCATGGCTGACAAAGGAAGTTAGGGAATGCATCAAAGCAAAAGAGAAAGCCTATAATGTGGCAAAGAGTAGTGGGAAGTCAAAAGATTGGGAAGGCTACAAAAACAAACAGAGGATAACAAAGAGAGAAATATGGAAAGAGAGGATCAATTATGAAGGTAGGCTAGCCAGTAACATTAGGAATGATAGTAAAAGTTTCTTTAAATACATTAAAAACAAACGGGAGGCAAAAGTAGACATTGGGCCTCTCCAAAATGATGCTGGTAATCTAGTGATGGGAGACAAGGAAATAGCTGAGGAACTAAATAAGTACTTTGCGTCAGTCTTCACAGTAGAAGACATGAGTAATATCCCAACAATTCAGGAGAGTCAGGGGGCAGAGTTGAATATGGTAGCCATCACAAAGGAGAAAGTGCTAGAGAAACTAAGAGGTCTAAAAATTGATAAATCTCCGGGCCCAGATGGGCTACATCTTAGAGTTCTAAAGGAGATAGCTGAAGAAATAGTGGAGGCGTTAGTTATGATCTTTCAAAAGTCACTGGAGTCAGGGAAAGTCCCAGAGGATTAGAAAATTGCTGTTGTAACCCTCCTGTTCAAGAAGGGAACACGGAAAAAGATGGAAAATTATAGGCCAATTAGCCTAACCTCGGTTGTTCTCAAGATTCTAGAATCCATCGTTAAGGATGAGATTTCTAAATTCTTGGAGGTGCAGGGTCGGATTAGGACAAGTCAGCATGGATTTAGTAAGGGGAGGTCGTGCCTGACAAACCTGTTAGAGTTCTTTGAAGAGATAACAAATAGGTTAGACCAAGGAGAGCCAATGGATGTTATCTATCTTGACTTCCAAAAGGCCTTTGATAAGGTGCCTCACGGGAGACTGCTGAGTAAAATAAGGGCCCATGATATTCGAGGCAAGGTACTAACATGGATTGATGATTGGCTGTCAGGCAGAAGGCAGAGAGTTGGGATAAAAGGTTCTTTTTCGGAATAGCAACCAGTGACGAGTGGTGTCCCGCAGGGTTCAGTGTTGGGGCCACAGCTGTTCTCTTTATATATTAACGATCTAGATGACGGGACTGGGGGCATTCTGGCTACGTTTGCCGTTGATACAAAGATAGGTGGAGGGGCAGGTAGTATGGAGGAGGTGGGGAGGCTGCAGGAAGATTTAGACAGTTTAGGAGAGTGGTCCAAGAAATGGCTGATGAAATTCAACGTGAGCAAGTGCGAGGTCTTGCACTTTGGAAAAAAGAATAGAGGCGTGGACTATTTTCTAAACGGTGACAAAATTCATAATGCTGAAGTGCAAAGGGACTTAGGAGTCCTAGGCCAGGATTCTCTAAAGGTAAACTTGCAGGTTGAATCCGTAATTAAGAAAGCAAATGCAATGTTGTCATTTATCTCAAGAGGCTTGGAATATAAAAGCAGGGATGTACTTCTGAAGCTTTATAAAGCATTAGTTACATATACACCAAGGTCCCCTTGTTCCTGCAACTCCTTATGAGATTCTCCCTTTATTTTATACTATCTCTCCACATTCTTCCTGCCAAAATGATGATCTCACACTTCTCTGTACAGAACTCCATCTGTTATCTGTCTGCCCAATCCATCAACATGTTGATATTTTTGGAAGTTCAGGACTATCCTCGTCACAGTTGACAATGCCTCCAATCTTTCTATCAACCTCACACAAATGAGTGTTGACAATAATTGATCTACATGGTGACTCCACATCAGGTTGTCTGTCGTTTGGACTGTGTAGGATATTGGACCAGTCTGAGCCAATTCCGTCACATCGACCCACTTCTCACTCGGGGCTTTGCTACACACTAACACTTGTTTTTCTTCTTGAAACTTGTCTCGCGATTTGTGACTGTTGGTTTCACACTACATGGGCGAAATTCTCCGGAAACGGCGCGATGTCCGCCGACTGGCGCCCAAAACGGCGCAAATCAGTCGGGCATCGCGCCGCCCCAAAGGTGCGGAATGTTCCGCATCTTTGGGGGCCGAATTTCCGGCCCGCCAGCTGGCGGAAAAGGCCTTTGGTGCCCCGCCAGCTGGCGCGGAAATGACATCTCCGGGCGGCGCATGCGTGGGAGCGTCAGCGGCCGCTGACGGCATTCCCGCGCATGCGCAGTGGAGGGAGTCTCTTCCGCCTCAGCCATGGTGGAGACCGTGGCGAAGGCGGAAGGGAAAGAGTGCCCCCACGGCACAGGCCAGCCCGCGGATCAGTGGGCCCCGATCGCGGGCCAGGCCACCATGGGGACACCCCCCGGGGCCAGATCGCCCCGCACCCCCCCCCCCCCCAGGACCCCGGAGCCCGCCCGCGCCGCCTTGTCCCGCCGGTAAGGTAGGTGGTTTAATCTACACCGGCGGGACAGGCATTTTAGCGGCGGGTCTTCGGCCCATCCGGGCCGGAGAATCACGGGGGGGGGGGGGGGGGGGGGGGGGGGCCGCCACGCGGCTGGATTCCCGCCCCCGCCGAATATCCGGTGGTGGAGAATTCGGCAACCGGCGGGGGCGGGATTCATGCCAGCCCCCGGCGATTCTCCGACCCGGCGGGGGGGTCGGAGAATCTCGCCCCAGATGCTTCCTCTGGCAAGAGTAAATCAAAGGTAGCCCTTTTCAGCTTCCTTTTCATCACTGTCCACCCTGGAGTCTCTAAAATGAAAGTGCGTGCCAGGAGCTGTGTCTGGGCCCGGTCTTAACTCGGACATCATGGACCTCATGAATCAGTGCAATTCATGCCTGGAAAACCAGAAATCCCCTCCTTTGGCCTCTCTACACGCATGGGAGTGGACATGCCGGCCATAGGTGCGAGTGCACGTAGACTTAGTGAGGGTGGTACAGTAGCACAGTGGTTAGCACTGTTGATTCACAGCGTCGGAGACCCAGGTTCGATTCCCAGCTTGGGTCACTGTCTGTGCGGTATCTGAACGTTCTCCCCGTGTCTGCATGGGATTCCTCTGGGTGCTCCGTTTTTCCCCCACAAGTCCCGAAAGAAGTGCTTGTTAGGTGAATTGGACATTCTGAATTCTCCTTCAGCATACCAGAACAGGCGCTGGAGTGTGGCGACTCGGACCTTTTCACAGTAACTTCATTGCAGTGTAATGTAAGCCTACTTGTGACACTAATAAAGACTTTGACAGGCCTTTTCTGGATTCTATGTTTCTGATCCTGATGGAAGTACATTCCAAATGGTCGGAGGTACACGATGAGCTCCACCACCTCCTATGCTATGATCAAGAAAACTATTACAGAGGTTTTGCACGCATGGCATACCAGAATTCCTGGTTTCTGACAATGGCATGTCCTTCACAAGTGGGGAGTCCCAGGACTTTATGAAATCAAATGGCTTCATTAGAACAGCACCATATCACCCATCGTCTAATGGGCTGGCATAACGGGCGGTGCAGATCTTAAAGATCGGCATGAAAAAGAAACCAGCATCATCCGTGGAGACCAAGTTGGTGCAGTTTTTATTCAATTCCAGGACAGGTCCTCACACAACAACAGGAATTGCCCCAGAGGAACTGTTAATAGGACAGTGGCTTTGCACAAGATTAAACTTACTATCCCCAAACCTGGTGGCAAGGATGGATTCCCAACAAGAGAATCAGAAAATATATTTTGATTCTGGGAGATGCAGAAGAATATTCAAAACAGGCGACCTAGTCTATGTGAAGAACTTTGGAGATGGCTCCAGTTGGGTCCCCAGAGTCATTTTGGAGAAAACAGGACCATAATCCTACAAAGTGAAGGTGCAGGATAAAGTCCCTAGAGAACCAAGGGCTGGATTCGCTGATCCTGAGGCTAAGTGTTGACGCCGTCGTAAACGCTGTCACGTTTACTGATGGCATCAACATGGCCTCAGGATCAGCAATTCTGGCCCCTACGGGGGCCAGCACGTCACTGGAGCGACCCACGCCATTCCAGCTGCTGATCCCGGCGTCAACTGGGGGCCGCGGGGTCCACGCCTGTGCAGTGGCAACGCGCGCATGCGCAGTGGATCACTTCTCCGCGCCGGCCCCGACACAACATAGTGTAGGGCTACAGGCTGAGAGAATCCCGTCCATCATGTCTGTCGCCCCTGATGATGAGGACTCAGATTCCAAGATGAAAACAGAGAAACCGGGGTTCCAACTGTCGCAAAACCAAGGAGGAATCCACATCGGTAACTCTTCAGCGCTCTCTCCGGAAGCGAAGATCCCCAATCTGATTGACACCTCCAGATCCAGTTTCCCCCTCGATGGATCTCAGACTGATCGCGAAGAAGTGAAAGAGACCAACTCGCCACAAGAATTCTGAGGGAGAAATGGACTTGAGGGGGAGGGAATGTATTGGTGATCATGAAAGACACAAGTGATCATCAATAGATATCCCTGTGGGATTCATGGAGTACAAATTTCCCTGTTGAGCGGGCAGAAGCTTGCCCAATAGGAGATGCATGCCGGAAGTTTAAAACCCACAATTCCGACCTAGGCCAGCATATCAATAGGGTCACAAGTGTTGAACGCCTCGGCAGTGGCCCTTTTAGTTACTTTAATAAAAGGAGTTATCATAGAATCCCTACAGTGTGAAGGAGGCATTCGGCCCATCGAATCTGCACGACTCTCTGAAAGAGCACCCTACCTGGACCCAATCCCCCACTCTACCCCTGTAATCCCACTTGGGGCAGTTTAATATAGCCAATCCACCTAAGCTGCACATCTTTGGTCTATGGGAGGAAACTGGAGCACCCGAAGGAAACCCATACTGACACGGGAAGAATGTGCAACCTCCACTCAGACAGTAACCCGAGGTCGGAATTGAAACCAGGTCTCTGGCACTGTGAGGCAGCAGTGCTAACCACTGTGCCGCCCCTAGTCATCATTAGAAGACTGGCCTTGGTGAAGTTATTACAGTATGGATGTCTGGAAGAAATCACAATATTTCCTGACACGAAGCCAGTGCATTTGAAATTGCTTCAGTGTAGCTTCAAAGTATTGCAACTGTTCTTGATCACTTGTGCTGGTCATCAATATATCATCCAGGTAACACTGTACCTCCTGAAAGTCACCAAGCATCTGTTCCATTGAGCACTGAAATAAAGCTAGTGCTAATGTTTTTTCAAAAGACAATGGGCCGGATTCTCCGTTTCCGAGTCTCACTGTTGACTCCAACGGAGGATCCGTGGACTTACACATCTGAAAAATTGGCCTCAAACCCGCACCAATTCTGCTGCCGGTGAGGGGCTAACACTGGCGCCACGTTAAACACCACCGACGCCCAGGAAAAAGGGTGCGTGAATCGCCGGGTCCGTGATAGACACTCGCAGGACTGACACACTGCAGCTGCACTAAAACAATACACACACCCCCACACACACACACACACACTGATCGGGGCCGAAAAGGTGGGACAGGTTGTGCTGGAGCGCCCATATATCTGATGGATCGGCTGGGGCCAGAGGACACCCAGGGGAGGTCACCATTACGACCCAGGGTACCAGGTTTATAACGGGCTGTTAGCAGCATGCGCAGCTGCATGGCTGCCTTGCCAACTGCAGTAATAGTGTTGCAAACCCGTCCACCCCGACCCCACAGCCCTGCTCCTGGCCACCCCCTATTACTCCCCCCAGCCCTGGCAGAAGCCCCCCGGCCAGCGGCACAGTTGTCGGCAAAGTATGGCGGTGCAGGACAGTGTCAGTACGCCCTCTCTCTCAGCAGTTGCCACGCCAGGTTCACAATTTGTGAGAGCACACGTGGACCACGCCATCGGAAACTCGGCCCATCGGAGGCGGACAATCGCGGGTGGGCCCACTGATGATATGTGAACGGTGTTTCAAGAATTAGGGAGATGGCAGACACCCATAACAACCACCATTTTAAGAGGTTGCCCATTCAGATTTAACTCACCCTGGACTGATAGCACTGATCTTCATCAGAACGAATTGCTTTTGTTTCATTGTGGTGGTTGTTATTTCCTTCCACACTGAATTTTTTTTAGTTGATTTTGTTTTGTTTCTTCCTTTGAATGAGTTCTGTATCTTACTTTGAATATTCTTCTCTAGTGAATTGATTTTACTCCAGAAAGCTCTTGCTATGTTGCTCGTTGTGCCACAATTTTTACATTGGCTGTCCTTTCTCCAGCTAAGAGCGGACAAAGAGAGCTGAAAAACCTCCTCGTACCACATGGAGTGGCAACTCTCTGGTTTGTTCTTTTGGCTCAACCTTGATGTAACCTCTCAGTGGCACTCTCTTCAGTATAGGTCCTCAGGTTTTAAAGGCTGTTAAGTTTCTGTTCATAGATGCTCTCTATCCCCAAAACCACAGCTAACCTACATATTTTCAGACACTTAAGGGGATATTTTTAGCATAGCCAATCCACCCAACCTGCACATCTTTGGACTGTTGAGGGAAACTGGAGCACCCAAAGGAAACCCACATAGACATGCGGAGAACGTGCAAACTCCACACAGTCACCCAACGCTGCAATTGAACCCGGGTGCATGGTGCTGTGAAGCAGCAGTGCTAACCACTGTGTCACCATGCCACCCTCTCCAAGTTCTCCTTGTCACATTGCACACTCTTGTTTTTCGGATAATAACCCAAGTCACTCTTGAATGCCTTGATTGAACAATCGGGCGGGGAGTGGGCCTAGAGAGGGGTGCACTTTCAGAGGGTCTAGTCTGCAAGCAGCTGCTGCTAGAAAAGATTTAACATTACAAACAACCATTAATATCTGCAGAGGGTCGATGCAGATGCAATAGGCCGAATGGCCTTCTTCTGCACTGCTGAGATCCTATGAACTCACTCAACTCAGATGCATTTTCATTTGATTGAAGTTGGCTTGACCCCAACTAATTACCCCTGCTCCGGATTGCTCCTTGTCATTTTCCATTGCCAACATAAACCTTATGATTCACCTGTTAGAAATTTCATGACTTCACAGATGGTCATCCTGCAACTGTTGATATGCAACATTATCCACCCACAATTGCTTTAAAAATGCCTTTCCATACTGTGCCTGCATGACTGCAATGTGTAATGCTAAAGCTGCACTGATACAATCTCAGCACTGTTCACAAGCAGGCTAAGGATCTGGACTTGGCCGATGCCCTCTCCAGACCCTTCTTATCCACTACAGACTTGGCAGAACCTGAGGAGGACAGACACCATGTCAATAGAGGTACTGTCCTCTCAACAAATCTCAGAACACAGAAGATGCCTTACAGGTTGACATCACATGCAGACAACTTCAAGAACATCACCGTGAGTCCGCAAGGGTGCGTCCCATTAGCTCTGCACATGAAAAATGAAATGAAATGAAATTAAAATCGTTTATTGTCACAAGTAGGCTTCAAATGAAGTTACTGTGAAAAGCCCCTAGTCGCCACATTCCGCCGCCTGTTCGGGGAGGTTGGTACGGGAATTGAACCATGCTGCTGTTCTGCCTTGGTCTGCTTCAAAAGCCAGCTCTTTAGCCCTGTGCTAAACCAGCCCATCATTCTTTACCATCAGAATTGAACTTACCTTACAGGATGAACTAATACTCGTGGTCAGTGATTCGTCATCCCCACTTCTCTTCAGAGGTCCTACTTCCAACAACTTCACCAGGGGCACCCTGGGTTGGAAGTAACCAGATACAGGGCCAAGAAAGCACTGTACTGTGATGCGATCATCAATTCACTCGAGACAAGAGTAAAAGTAAACCGTGGCTTTAATCAACTTAGAACAGTGCCTGCCTGTGACTGATACAATACTGTGCGCCGCCTACAGGTCGACTGCTCTTTATACCCCCCTCAAGGGGAGGAGCTGTGGGCGGAGCCCATACGTGTCCCAACATGTTCCCCTATGGATGATGCCATACAATGGCCCATAGGTGGAGCCCACAAGGGCAACAGCATAGCATAGATGCAAATACAAAGGCAAAGCATGGTACTGATACAATGGTGGATTATTGGTATAATACATTCACCACATACTGATTCTCCATATAGGCAGACATGGAAAGGAAAGTTTTCACAGGTGCACCAGGCGATGCACATTAAGCAGAACAACCATTGCACTTACAATGATGTCCCAGACGTCCCATGGCCATTCACAACAGCTGACGTCTTCGAATGGAATGGTAAACAACATTTAGGGCAGAATTTACTTGCTGTTCACGTTGATGGGAAATTCCTTTGCTGAGCATCTTCGGTCTGTGCGCATTCAGGTCCCTGACCTTCCCGTTGCTTGCCATTTTAACAAAAGACCCTGCTCCCATGCCCACATGTCTGTCCTTGGCCTGCTCCAATGTTCCAGTGAAGTTCAACGCAAACTGGAGGAACAACATCTCATCTTCCGGTTAGGCACGCTACAGCCTTCCGGTCTTAACATCGAATTCAACAACTTCGGATGATTAGCTCTACCCCACACTGACTCATTTATTTTCATCCCATTTCATTTTATGCCTGTTTTTTTCCCATTTCTCTCTTTCTTGTCTTTCTTAATATATATTACCACCCCCCCCCCCCCCCCCCCCATCTTATCAACCTTTCCTTACCCTTACTTCCCCTTCCCCTCCCCCCACATCTACATCTATCACAGTTCATCCTCTGATGTTAGTTTCTCTGCTGTTTGGCATTTCACATCTTTTGTTCTCTCTGGGGACTGCCATGAGTACTCTTTCCCCTTGATTTCTGTGGCCATTAGCACCCGGTTTCCCTGGGTTTCTGTGGCTATGACTCATCTTTAATTATCACTCCACAGTATAAATATTTCCCACTTTCTCTGTCTGTTAGCTTTGACAAAGAGTCATTGGACTCGAAACGTTAGCTCTTTTCTCTCCCTACAGATGCTGCCAGACCTGCTGAAATTTTCCAGCATTTTCTCTTTCGTTTCAGATTCCAGCATCCAAAGTAATTTGTTACTTATAAGTTCTGTTATCAGTGTTTCGGAAAACCAACACATTTACATAATCCATTCACTTCATATGTTATGTTGTAAGTTTCAGGTCACAGAAGGAGTGGTTGGCTAGCTCAGATGGCTGGACAGCTGG
This sequence comes from Scyliorhinus torazame, assembly GCF_047496885.1. Classification (NCBI taxonomy): domain Eukaryota; kingdom Metazoa; phylum Chordata; class Chondrichthyes; order Carcharhiniformes; family Scyliorhinidae; genus Scyliorhinus; species Scyliorhinus torazame. The sequence continues at coordinate 115,551,322 of NC_092722.1, read as the reverse complement.
TTTATTGGCAGAGTAACGGCCAATAATGTTCAACCTCCCCTGATGTGGAGATGCCGGCGTTGGACTGGGGTGAGCACAGTAAGAAGTCTTACAACACCAGGTTAAAGTCCAACAGGTTTGTTTTGATGTCACTAGCTTTCAGAGCGCTGCTCCTTCCTCAGGTGAATGAAGAGGTATGTAACCTCCCCTGGGTTAAGGTAATCCATTAAAAACATTGCCTTCTCACTCTCTCTCAAAAGGGAAGAACAGCCTATGGCCACTTTCACTTTCAGCCTGCTTATGCAGATCTCTACCTTTTTCAGTGAGTGTGGATAAAGATTATTGGCAGAGAGCCAGATTCAGAAGAAAATATTATTCCTTCTGCAAGCAGCAACATTTATTGCAACAGTGAGCAGTCCTTATTGCCAAGTGAAACAGAATAAAGTACTAACTATTTCCCCACGGAGATTACTGAAAACACTTGAGAGACTTAAAAAAATAACACTAAATTGCTTTGATCCAGCAATCTTACCTTTAAGAAGGTTTAGAACTGAGACAATTGACACTAAATTACTTGCATTGCTACAAGAAATTCAGTACAAGTATGATATGAAACAGCTGCAGTTTTATTTGTGATGTGGTAGAATATCATCACATTATTTTGATTTAAGAATTATTGCAAGAGTTTTTTTTTAAAATCCCATAAACAGCAAAAAGGTTTAAATCAAATCATCGTTTTATTTTTGAATTCTATAACTACTGTGCAATGTGCATTAAGATGGTAAACTTGTTCATAAAGAATCGTTTATGTTTCACTTCGCAGATCAAAAACAGCAAATGTTTTAGCACAGGTATTAGATTTTCACACAGACAACAGGCGCATTGGGATACTCCAGATAAGTCTCAAGGGCAATTAGGGATGAGCAATAAATGCTGGCCTAGCCAGCAAGCCCGTACCCTTTGAACGAGTAAAAAAAAACACAAGGCGAGGCAGCAAAAGGTGCTCAGCTTGTAGCAACACCAAAGGCTAATTTTAACCAATTCTCAAATAATTTATTACTAGAGTGGAGCACAATACATAGGCCTCTGTGGAGATATTACAAATAAAGCATATTATGCAGCTTTTTAACCATGAGCATGACTTACAAATTAATAAAGAGCTGAATAAATAAACAACAGAATATGGAAATGGACAAGAAATTAGTTAATTAAAAATACTCATGAGCGGATCATGTTCCCACGATATGACGGTGTGGGGAAATGTTGAACAGAGTCCGCAAAGATTAAGGCATAGATGTTGACTGACCCTGAATTTACTTCAGATTTGGATGCGTTTACGGCTTTAAAACGATTGCCCCATTTCTGCTGATGGTTCGTGCAATGATGATATCTCAGCCTACATCACAACAGCACCTACAATTCAGAAGTACTCCCAAGGGCTGCGAAGAAGGTTTGAATGACTTGAGGTCATGAAAGGCGATATGTAAAAATATGAATCTATATAAATGTAAGATTTAGCAGAAAATAAGAACAGGAGTTAGGCATTAAACCCCTCAAGCCTTGCAATAAGGTTATGGTTGGTCTGTGACCTAACTCCACATCTTTGCTTTTGGCTAATATCCTTTAATGCCTTTGGTTAATACAGATCTATCAGTCTCAGTGAGTTCAAAATATCTATGACCTGTTGATTGCATAAGTCTTCGCTTCTGGAATGTCTGTTTCTAATTGCTAGGCTGTGGGCCCCTAGTCCTCGATTCCCTAACCAATGGAAATAGTTTCGATTTTGAAAACTGCAATCAAATACCCCCTTACCTTCTAAATGCCAGGCTAAACAATCAGTTTGTGCAATCTCTTTTCATAATTTAACCCTTGTTATCATTTTGGTAAAACTACATTGCTGTTCCTCCAAGGGAAATGTATGCTTTTTCAAATGTGGCACCCATGTAGCGCACAATGACTTACACAAGCCGAGAAGCGATGAAGTCTATCGAGGCTTTATTAAGCGAGACTTGTTCCCCAGCAGCTCAGTTACAGAATGAGGCTGCGGGGAGAACTCGAGCTCTTATACTCCGCCTTCAGGGCAGAGCCAGAAGTCGGCAGATCCAACCAGGACCCGGGACCTGTCAGCCAATAGCCTCTCGGCTTCACAGGTACCATATTACCCCTAATACATACCACCACATTCACCCCTTGTTAAAAAGGAACCCGGCGTGGTGGTGGTTCGCATGGTGGTAGGGGTTTACAAGGCTGGCCCTGGAACAATTTTCGAACTGTGGCTATACATAGTTAGCCCAACATTTATCTATGTACAAGTTTGTCAGAACTATTTACAATAAGGAAAAAAAAATTATTTTACAACAAAATCCTTGCTTCCTCGGTGTCACGTGGATTCCATGAGTCAAGCGGGCGGTCTGGTCTTCCTCGTCGATCGCCTCAGCCCCGGTGGTGGTGCAGGTGCTGGCTCGGGTACTGTCACTCCGGGAGCGTTGCGCTGTTTGTTCCTGTTTTACTCCTGGGCGGGCACGGGAGGAGGACCGATCCACCCGAGAAGGGGGCGGTCGTGGTGTGCGCCGGTGGCAGGGAGGGGGTGATTGGTTTTGGGGGTGCGTGCATGTTGCCGGCGGGCGCCAGGTCCCGCAGGGAGACCATGTCCTGTCGGCCATCGGGGTACGCCACATAGGCGGGTTCGCGTGGAGAAGGTGAACCCTCTCGACCAACGGGTCCGATTTGTGCGCCCGCACATGGTTCCGGAGCAAGATGGGTCCTGGGACTGCCAGCCAGGTCGGCAGCGGCGTTCCAGAGGAGGACTTCCTAGGGAAGACCAGGAGGCGCTCGTGAGGCGTTTGGTTAGTGGTGGTACACAGCAGCGACCGGATGGAGTGGAGAGCATTCGGGCGGACTTCCTGCCACCGGGAAACTGGGAGATCTCTGGACCGTAGGGCCAGTAGGACGGTCTTCCAGACCGTGCCGTTCTCCCTCTCTACCTGCCCGTTCCCCCGGGGGTTGTAGCTGGTTGTCCTGCTCAAGGCAATGCCCTTGCTGAGCAGGAACTGACGCAGCTCGTCACTCATGAAGGAGGACCCCCTGTCGCTATGGATGTATGCGGGGAAGCCGAACAGTGTAAAGATGGTGCCCAGGGCTTTAATGACCGTGGCCGCTGTCATGTCGGGGCAGGGAATGGCGAAGGGAAAATGGGAGTATTCGTCCACCACGTTCAGGAAGTATGCGTTGCGGTCGGTGGAGGGGAGGGGCCCTTTGAAATCCAAACTGAGGTGTTCAAAGTGCGGGAAGCCTTGATCAGGTGCGCTCTATCCGGCCTGAAAAAGTGCGGTTTGCACTCTGCGCAGATGTGGCAGTTCCTGGTGACAGTACGGACCTCCTCAACAGAGTAGGGGAGGTTGCGGGACTTTATGAAATGGTAGAATCGAGTGACCCCCGGGTGGCAGAGGTCCTCGTGGAGGGCTTGGAGGCGGTCTATTTGTGCGTTGGCACATGTGCCGCGGGAAAGGGCATCGGACGGCTCGTTCAGCTTTCCGGGATGATACAAGATCTCATAATTATAGGTGGAGAGCACGATCCTCCACCTTAAGATTTTGTCATTCTTAATTTTGCCCCGCTATGCATTATCGAACATAAAGGCTATCGACCGTTGGTCGGTGAGGAGAGTGAATCTCCTGCCGGCCAGGTAATGCCTCCAATGTCGCACAGCTTCCACTATGGCTTGGGCTTCCATTTCCACTGAGGAGTGGCGGATTTCTGAGGCGTGGAGGGTCCGGGAGAAAAAGGCTACGGGTCTGCCCGCTTGGTTAAATGTGGCCGCCAGAGCTACATCGGATGCGTCGCTCTCGACCTGGAAGGGGAGGGACTCGTCGATGGCGTGCATCAGGGCCTTTGCGATATCCGCTTTGATGCGGCTGAAGGCCTGGCAGGCCTCTGTCGACAGGGGGAAGGTAGTGGACTGTATTAACGGGCGGGCCTTGTCTGCGTACTGGGGGACCCACTGTGTGTAATATGAAAAGAAGCCCAGGCAACGTTTCAGGGCTTTGGAGCAGTGGGGGAGGGGGAATTCCATAAGGGGGCGCATGCGTTCGGGGTCGGGGCCTATCACTCCATTGCGCACTACGTATCCCAGGATGACCAAACGGTTTGTGCTAGAAACGCATTTTTCCTCGTTATATGTGAGGTTCAGGGCGTTAGCGGTCTGGAGGAACTTTTGGAGGTTGGCGTCGTGGTCCTGCTGATTGTGGCCGCAGATGGTTACGTTGTCGAGATACGGGAACGTGGCCTGCAACCCGTGCTGGTCAACCATTCGGTCCATCTCCCGTTGGAAGACCGAGACCCCGTTTGTGACGCCAAATGGGACCCTTAGGAAATGGTATAGCCGCCCGTCTGCCTCGAAGGCGGTGTACTTGCGGTCACCTGGGCGGATGGGGAGCTGGTGGTATGCGGACTTGAGGTCCACGGTGGAAAAAACCTTGTACTGTGCAATCCGATTGACCATGTCGGATATGCGGGGGAGAGGGTACGCATCTAGCTGCATGTACCTGTTGATGGTCTGACTATAGTCTACGACCATCCTTTGCTTCTCCCCGGTCTTCACGACTACCACCTGGGCTCTCCAGGGACTATTGCTGGCCTTGATTATGCCTTCCTTCAGCAACCGCTGGACTTCAGACCGGATAAACGTCCGGTCCTGGGCGCTGTACCGTCTGCTCCTAGTGGCGACGGGTTTGCAATCCGGGGTGTGATTTGCAAACAAGGACGGCGGTTCAACCTTGAGGGTTGCGAGGCCGCAGATAGTGAGTGGGGGTATTGGGCCGCCGAATTGGAATGTTAGGCTCTGGAGGTTCCACTGGAAGTCTAATCCCAGTAATGTGGGCGCGCAGAGTTGGGGAAGGACGTAGAGCCTGTAGTTCTTAAAATCCCTCCCTTGCACCGTTAGGTTCGCGATGCAGAACCCTTTGATCTCTACTGAGTGGGATCCTGCAGCTAGGGAAATCTTTTGCGTGCTTGGATGGATGGACAGAAAACAACGTCTTACCGTATCTGGGTGAATAAAACTTTGTGCTCCCGGAGTCGATCAAGCATGGCGTCTCGTATCCGTTGACCAGCACCATTGTTGTCATCGTTTGGAGCGTCCAGGGCCGCGATTGATCCAGTGTCACCGAAGCCAGTCGTGGCAGTAGTGTCGCGGCGTTTTCTTCGGACCCCGTGGAGCCGTCTATGCTGGGGTCCTTTGTTGTCAACCAAGATGGCAGCGTCCATGAATCGCACGCGGTCGGGGGCGGACAAAATGGCCGCCCCATGAATCGCACGTGGCTGGGGGGGGTCACAAGATGGCGGCGCCCATCCTCCCCTCGTGGTGTCCCGGACCCAAAATGGCGGCGCCCGCGGGTCGCACATGGAACGCTGGGGGGGGGGGGGGGGGGTTGGGGGGTGTTCGGGATCTGTTGTCCTCATTCTTCTCCGGGTATTGCGGCGACCCCCCGGGACCGGCACACTGCCGCGTAATGGCCCTTTTTGCCGCAGCTTTTACAAGTAGTTGCGCGGGCCGGACAGCGCTGCTGGGGGTGTTTCGCATGCCCGCAAAAGTAGCAGAGGGCACCCCCGGGATGGTCTGGCGCTCTAACTGCACAAGCTTGCGGGGGGGGTGGGGGGTGCCGGGGAGTCGGTCACGACGGGGGTCCACGGAGCCCAAGGGGCTGCCGCGCGGTCGGGGGCCGTAGGCGTGGGCGTGGGCGTTTTGGGAGGCCACATCAAGGGAGGCCGCAAGGGCCCGTGCCTCTGAGAGTCCTAGCGACTCTCTTTCTAAATTTGGGGGAGTTCATACCTGCCACGAATGCATCTCGAATTAGCAGGTCCGTGTGCTCGATCGCGCTCACCGGCGGGCAGTTGCAGTTTCGTCCCAAAATCAGCAGCGCGCCGTAGAATTCGTCGAGCGATTCTTCGGGAATTTGCCGTCTCGTCGCGTGTTGGTGGCGTGCGTAGATCTGATTTATGGGCCGAATGTAGATGCCCTTCAGCATCGCGAGCGCCGTCGGGAAATCCTCCGCATCTTCTATAAGCGAGTAAATCTCCGGGCTTACCCTCGAATGCAGGACCTGCATTTTCTGCTCTTCCGTGATCCGGCCGGGGGCCGTTCGAAGGTAGCCTTCGAAGCATGTTAGCCAGTGTTTGAACACGGCTGCCGAGTTTGCTGCATGGGGGCTGATCCGCAGGCACTCCGGGGCGATCCGGAGCTCAATAGTCTTTTAAGCTCGCTTAATAAATTGTAGCGCACAATGACTTACACAAGCCGAGAAGCGATGAAGTCTATCGAGGCTTTATTAAGCAGACTTGTTCCCCAGCAGCTCAGTTACAGAATGAGGCTGCGGGGAGAACTCGAGCTCTTATACTCCGCCTTCAGGGCGGAGCCAGAAGTCGGCAGATCCAACCAGGACCCGGGACCTGTCAGCCAATAGCCTCTCGCTTCACAGGTACCATATTACCCCTAATACATACCACCACAACCCACAACTGCTCACAGTATCCAGGTGGAACCTATTACCAGGGTTTTGTGTTGCTGCAGTTTGACTTCTACTCTTTTAAATTCCAGTCCTCTAGCAAGGAGGGACAAATTCCATTCGCCTTTTTGATTATTTTCTGCCCATACTCATGACACTTAAATGTAGCTGGACCTCCAAGTCTCTTTAAACCACTGCTGTTTCTCGCATTTCACCATTTAGCAATTACCTAATTCGATCCTTTTTTGGTCTTAAGTGGAAGACCTCACATATGTCTACATTGGAATACATTTACCAGACTTTTACCCATTCAGTTAAACTTTTAATATCTCTTTGTAACGTTATGCTTTTATCTACACTGCTCACTTTCCTACCTATCTTGGGTCATCAGCCAATTTGCATCTGCAGCTCTCTGTCTGATAATCTCAGTCATTCAGCCTTTGATGAATGGTTGGGGCCCCAATACAGATTCTTGCGGCCACATCCTGCCAATTGGAATATATGTCAGATCGGTTTCCTGAAAGTGAACCCTCGGAAGGCGACGGGTCCAGAAGGGGTGGGTCCCTGTTCGTGCACTCAGAGCCTGCGTTGACTACCTGGCAGATGTGTTCGCGGACATCTTCAACTTGTCCCTACTTCGCTCTGAGATCTCCACCTGCTTCAAGAAGACCACCATCATACTGGTGCCAAAGAAGGACCAGGCAATAAGCCTCAATGACTACCATGCAGTGGCCCTGACATCAATCATAATGAAGTGCTTTGAAATGGTTGGTCATAAAGCACATCAACTCCATATTTTCAGGATGCCTAGCTCCACTGTGATTCGAATACAGCCGCAACCGGTCCGCAGCAGATGCCATCTCCCTGGCTCTACACTCATCCCTAGAGCATCTCGGCAACAAGGACTCCTTCTTCAGACTCCTATTTATTGACTACATCTCAACACCATAATCCCAGCCAAGCTCATGTCAAAGCTCCAAAACCTAGGATTTAGCTCCTCACTCTGCAACTGGATCCTCGACTTTCTGACCCACAGACCACAATTAGTAAGGATAAACAACAACGCCTTCTCCACGATAGTCCTCAATACTGGGGCCCCGCAAATCTGCATACTTAGCCCGCTACTATACTCCCTATACATACACGACTGCGTGACAAAATTTGGTTCCAACTCCATCTAAACGTTTGCTGACGACACGACCATAGTGGGTTGGATCTCGAACAATGCCGAGTCAGAATACAGGAGGGAGATAAAGAACCTAGTGGAGTGGTGTAACGACAACAATCTATTCCTCAATGCCAGTAAAACTGAAGAGCTGGTCATTGACTTCAGGAAGCAAAGTACTGTACACACCCCTGTCTGTAGCAACGGGGCCGAGGGGGGATGGTTAACAACTTCAAATTCCTAGGTGTGCACATCAACAAAAATCTGTCCTGATCCATCCACGTCGATGCTACCAGCAAGAAAGCACAATAGGGTATATACTTTCTCAGGAAACTAAGGAAATTCGGCATGTCCACACTGGCTCGTACCAACTTTTACAGATGCACCATAGAAAGCATCCTATCTGCCTGAATCACAGCCTGGTCTGGCAACTGCTCGGCCCAAGACCGCAAGAAACTTCAGAGAGTCGTGAACACCGCCAACTCCATTACACGAACCCACCTCCCATCAATTGACTCTGCCTACACCTCCCACTGCCTTGGGAAAGCAGACAGCATAATCAAAGACCCCTCCCACCCAGCTTACTCACTCTTCCAACTTCCATTGGGCAAGAGATACAAAAGTCTGAGAACGTACACAAACAGATCCAAAAACAGCTTCTTCCCCGCTGTTACCAGACTCCTAAACGACCCTCTTATGGACTGACCTGATTAATACTACGCTCCTGTGTGCTTCACCCGATGCCGTGTCTGGGTATTTACATGGTGTACCATGTGTTGCCCTATAATGTTTTTTTTTCATGTACTAAATGATCTGTTCAAGCTGCTTGCAGAAAAATACTTTACACTGTACCTCGGTACACATGACAATAAACAAATCCAATACAATCCAATGTCAATTATTGCTTCTTTTTGCTTCCTGCGCTCAGCAAATTAACTGAAGAGGGCGGGAATTTCCAGCCTTTCCCATCGGTGGGAATCTTCTGATCCTGCCGAAGGCAAACCTCCCGCTCCTGCAACGGGATGGAAAAACGGCGAAAAAAGCTATGGACATCGGCGGGACAAGGACATCACGCACATGTCACGGGAGGGGGGGGGATCAGAAAGTCGCAGGCTAGGTCAATAAGTTGCCTTCAATTCCATGAACTTCAACAAACAGTCTCTTATGTGGAGCTTTATCAAATGTCTTCTGGAAGTCCATCTAAAATATATTCATTGACACTCCTGATCATCACTTCAGTCACCTCCTTATAAAAATTCAACCATGTTTGTCACGCTTGAGTTATTTTTCTTTTTAAAATGTAGAGTACCCTTTTATTTAATTTTTCAATTATGGGGCAATATTGCATGGCAGCCAATCCACCTAGCCTGCACATCTTTGGGTTGTGGGGGTGAAACCCAGGCAGACACGGGGAGAATGTGCAAACTCCACACAGACAGTGACTCGGGTCCTCAGCGCTGTAGGCTGCAGTGCTAACCATTGTGCCACGTGCATGCTTGAGTTATCTTTACAAATCTATGCTTGCTCTCTCTAATCAGCTGAGCATTTTCAATATGTTCAGTCAACCTATCCTTCATATCACGAAAGACATTTTAGGCTACCAGGTCTGTAACTCCCTGGTTTTTCTTTCCTTGATCTGGGAATTTTCATGATGCAACTGGATCATCAACTTGTGGTAAAATAATGTACAAAGTTTTGAGGCTGGATTCTCCTTTGGGAGACTAAGTCCCCATGCAGGCGTGAAAACGGTGGTTATTTAGGCCAGGAAAACTGAACTAAAACGGTCACCAATTTCCTGCTCCGGTGGGGGTGGGGGGGGGGGGGTGGGAGCTAGCAGGGAGGCAGCGTAGAGCTCTCAGCTCTAGCTGCCGATACGGCCCGGAGCATTGCCATGTCCGTGTCCGTGCATGTGCATGGTGGCGGCTTACAGGGGCCGCACCGTGTTTCATGGAGGACTCAGCTCGCGGAACCGGACCACAAAAATTGTACCCCCCTTCGGCAACTCGGGCGCCCGGACCCCCTCCCCCACATTGCCCCAAGCCCCGAACAATGCCCTCCCTGCCCGCGGATCAGGCCTCCCTCGACTGTGACAGCGCTGGACTGAGTCCGCAGCCACCGTGCTGAGTTCACGACGGGTGAGACTATGAGAGTCCCACGCCGTCGGGAACTCGGCCGGTCGGGAATGGAGCATCGTGGGGCGGGCCTCAGGCAATGGCCTGAGGCCGTGGATGCAACGTGCGGCATACCCAGAGAGTACAACGCTTTTCAGGGGGTGAAACATCGCTAAAAAGGCACCCCCCCCTCCCCGATTTTGCCCTCATCAGGGATTGTCCGCCCCCACGCCGAATGCGATTTCGGCGTCGGAGATCAGAGAATCCAGCCCTTGCTCTCCCATTGTAAACACTGTTTATGTAAAATGAAATTAAGACTGATTATTTGTTCTCAATTCCAATTGGGACATCGGATACATTCGTTTATTTTGATGCCCTGACCCTGAAACAATTTTCAAGAGAAATTGCTAGTGTTACAAATGAACATTTCAATATTTTGTTTTGCCTTGCCTCAATTGTATAGCATAGAGCTTGCCCTTCCTATAACAGCCTCAGGGTCTGTGACACCATTGAGAAATTTCTCATTCCTCATGGACAGTAAAATACCCTGAGGTGAAACACATTGTGCAGCAGCATGTAGTCCCAGCCAATGGGGGCCGCATACAGAGAGATGACTGCGGTGTGGGAGCACCAGTCAGAGCCTGGTAGCTCTGAATTTCCGGATAGCAAAATTTGAATAAGCCCACCAGCAGGAAATACAGAACACCGGGCTCTGATTGGTGGACTCCCCTTTAGAACGGGAACACAGGTTGCCAGACGTTGAGAAGTAGTGGAGACTTACAGAGCTGTTCAGATGGACCTCCTGAATTGGTGTGAAGTTTCTGAATGTTCATTGAGTGAAGCAGCAGCCAGGTTTCTGACATTCTGCCCAGCAGGCAGTTGGAGGCACAAGTGAGGTCACTGACCTAACATCAGTGTGAGCCTGCAACGCCTTCAGTGAGGCAGGGAGGTGGTGCTGGCCAATGGTCGTTATGGGGAAGAGTAGGGCAACACCTGATCTCCAGGCCAGGGCTGGGAAGGAAGACCAGCCAACCAAACAAAGAACAGAAGCCAGGCCAGATAAAGGCAGCACTCAGCAGTAGCCAGGCAGCTGGCCAGGAGCACACTCACAGTCGTCGAGGCTCGAGGCCCGGACCACCCCACAAGAGCTAAGAGGTGAGCAGTCAGGAGGTGCAAAGGCCAGGCAAGCGCTGGTATCGTAATTTTCAGGGAGCAGTGGCCAACGGGGCAACTCGACCAGAGCCAGAGGCCACGGCTAAGAGTGAAGAGGGCTGGGTGGCAACCGGACCAGCAACTGAGAGAGAGCGCAGAGGCCAGGCCAGATAGCCAGCAACAGCAGACAAGCAGCCAGCCTGGAGCACAGACGGTAGGCAGAGGTCGAGGCCACCTGAGCAAGAGGTGTGAGCAATCGGGAGTGCAAGGGTCAGGCAGGCGCAGGCATCATCGTTTTTGGGGAACAGCAGGGCGACTGGACCAGAGACCAGGGCCGAGAGTGAAAGGGCTCGGTGGCAACTGGACCAGCGAGGGTGAGAGCAGAGGCCGGTGTCATGATATCCAGATCAGCATATTATGGTGCAATCACACACACACTGATGGACAGGAATTTGGACCAACCAGCACACACACAACATCGCAGCCAATCACTAGTCAGAGCACACGAACTATAAAAGGGGGAACACGAGAGTTCCCGCTCATTCTGGTAGGAGACAGCTCGGGACACAGAGCTTGCAGTGTGACACTCAGACATAGACCATGTGCTGAGTGCCTCACCAACATTAGTGATAGGGCTAGGTCCATAGGTTAGCTGGTAGCGAACGTACCCCAGTCTATAGTTAGTTGCATCTGTTAGTTAACACAATAAAATCAAGTTGTACCATCTACAGCCGTGTGAGCTCATTTGTGTATCAGGACACCCAACACGACATGATACCATGAGTGGACGCAGACCAGCGACTGTGAGACCTACCTGCACTATTTCAGCAATCCGCCATCCTGATCCATGGAAAGCATCAGCCCACCGCAGCCGCTCCGAATAGCTGGCAGTCTAGGTGTAAACTGGACTTCCAGCTATTCCTCGAGGCCACAGACAGGGAGAATGCATCGGACACCAGGAAGATAGCCCTTCTCTTCTCCACGGCAGGGCAACACACCATCCACATCTTTAACTCCCTGGCATTCGCGGAAGGTGAGGACAGCACAAAATACAAAACAGTGCTGCTCAAGTTCGATGACCACTTCAGCGTGGAAGTCAATGAGAGCTTCGAACGGTACCTATTTCAGCAGCGCCTGCAGGGTAAGGATGAACTTTTTCAATCATACCTAACACACCTCCGCATCCTTGCGCAGTCCTGTGGCTACGGGGCCACCTCCGACTCCATGATAAGTGTTCAGATAGTTTTTGGGGTTGTGTCAGACACCCTATGCCAGCAGCTCCTTAAAATGAAACAACTCACCCTGGCGACTGCAATCGAGACCTGTGTCCTCCATGAAAACGCGACCACCCGGTACTCCCATATCCAGGCGGCCGAAACGACGCGGCACGGGGCCCCTCAGGCAGAGTGGGTTCAGTCGATCGAGTACCTAACGGCCCGGACGAGGGCGGCCATTTCATGAGCTGTCTAAGGCCTCCCGCGCTTATACGCTCCAAAAGCGGGGATGCTGAGGCAGAGGAATGCGATGCGCAGGCGCGCACTACGCAGGACCGCACCGCGCATGCGCGGTGGCGCAACGAACGTTACGAACGTAATGACGTCACGACGTGCAGCAACTGTGGATCTGCACACTTAAAGCGGCAATATCCTGCTAGAACCCGACAGTGCCTATGCTGTGGCAGGTTGGGCCACAATGCTGCCTGTTGTCGAGCACCTCAACCTGCCAACTCGCAACAATTCCGCCAGTCTCGCAGGACCGTGCAGGCCATTCAGCCTACATTCACTGGCTTACCTCTAGACACCATGCAGACCGGCGACACCGAAGACAGAGAGCCCTTCCGCGTTGCGGTCATCCATAAGAACAGGCTGTCCCCAAGTAGGCACCACCAGCAGCTGCCAGTCCACACCATTGATCCGGACGATGAGTGGTGTGCCACCCTGACGGTCAACCCGAATTCGTCGCCCACCTGAGAGACTGAACTTATGAGCCTATTTTGGTTTCTTTTGTTCCATTGGACTTACTGAACTGGTTTACAGTACTGTTGACACGTTTCTATTATTGTTCTGTGTTTGAGAGTTTGCATTTGTTCCGTTAGTGGTATACTTTTGTTCTTATGTTGCACCTGACATCTTCCTATGTATATAGTTAGCCTCCTGTACATTTTGTAGTTAATCTCACACACACATATTTAGTTGCACCCAGCACACAATCTTATTTATTATCATGCAGGCACATATTTCTTGTAAAAAGCGGGGGATGTCATGATATCCAGATCAGCATATCATGGTGCAATCATACACACACACACTGATGGACAGGCATTTGGACCAACCAGCACACACACAACATCGCAGCCAATCACTAGTGAGAGCACACGCACTATAAAAGGGGGAACACGAGAGTTCCTGTTCATTCTGGTAGGAGGCAGCTCGGGACACAGAGCTTGCAACATGACACTCAGACACAGACCATGTGCTAAGTGCCTTACATTAGTTAGCTCGACAACATTAGTGATAGGGCTAGGTCCATAGGTTAGCTGGTAGCGAACGTACCCTAGTCTATAGTTAGTTGCATCTGTTAGTTAACACAATAAAATCAAGTTGTACCGTCTACAGCCGTGTTGGCTCATTTGTGTATCAGGACACCCAACACGACAGCCGGGTCAATTAACCAGCAGCAACCAGACAGCCACCACTAGCACACCTGTGAACTTAGGTCATTGAGGGGCGCAGCTGCAGGAGCGACTCAACCCCCAGGGAAGTGAGTTAGGGGCCCCGCAAAGAGGGAGAGTGCAGGATCCCAAAAGTGTAAGTCCGCCTCTGCTCTGAATACCTGGTATGCGAACACTGCCGAAGGAAACCTTCCACGGTGGGTTCTACCACAGGGAGACAAGCGAGCCACACAAAATAGGCCAGCAAGCAAAGCCGAGCTGCCTCTGCCTCCGTAAATATGCTGCCAGGGAGTCAGAAAATCCCTCCCCCCTCTGAACATTCTTTTAAATAAAGTAAATTATCAAATGACCACAGGCTGACCTACCCTTTCTTGACCCTGCACTTCCCTGGTTGTTGAAGGAGTTCTTTCTATTGCTACTCTAGTGCTTTCCTAGGTACAAATTGAGGACCAGTATCAAGAAGGAGTGTTGAATACTCCTATGACACAAGGCCCATAAGATTGAAAGGCCCTTTTCATTGGCTCTAGAGGACATTACTGCAAGCCACATCTATGGAAATTTGGGCGTAGATGTGCTTGTGTCAACTTCTACTTGCCATGTACATGGTGCTCTGAGAGGGCAGCTTGGAGCTGTTCTGAGAAATGGCATCTTCAGGTTGCGTCTTGCTGTTACCACTATACCAGAGTTCGTATCGTATGTTAACTGATTACCAGATTGGGTGGTCTGATCACAGCTAAGAGATCCTGAGTGGACTGAAATTGCTTCCTATATTCCAAGCACCTGATAGCTGAATTTATGTACAAAGCGTACTATCCAATCTCTCCTCCACTGGCTCAAGTTGTCCAATGCAGACACGTTGACTGAATAACACTTCTGAGGTGGACGCTGCTAAACAATCCAATGAAGATGCCAGATGTTCCACATATGCAATGAAGACAATTTTTTAAAATTTATGTTTCTGCAGATGAGGATTGGACACTCCTATTCACACCTTTTAATTGATGCCTGTTTCTCAGAGACTCACTTAAAAGCCTGTCAGTAGCTGAGACCTTCCTCCATCATCACTTATTACAGGCCCAATTCCATGAGATCTAGCTACCACAATTCTCAAGCCATGAACAGCCTTTTCCTTTGCCTCTAATGCGGCGTAAGCATATGCTCATCCATTCCACATCCTCCAACTCCCTGATGCTCAGTAAATCATTGGGTACTACGTGTCCACAAATATTATCTCTCTGGACAGAAAGTATCTGAGCTGCTGTGTTGAAATGAGAAAACAGGTGACAAAGGAAGTTATATGGAGGGGATTTGGGTAGCGTAATATAGGCATGATCGTGCTCCAGTGTAGATTGATGCTCAAGATCTTCTTGCACATTATCGCAGTCCAACTGCAAGTATTTTCTTTCATCCAGTTTCTCCTCATCATTATCAGATTCTGTCTCTTTCTTCAATCTCGGACTTTTGTTGCTGTGATGAATCTGCAGAAGAGGGATGACTTAACCTAAAAATTGATGAACATGATGTATTTTGTACTTCAGGAGAGAGAAGATTGTGGAGGTTTTTGGCTACCTGCTGCTGTCCAGGAATGCCTGGGTGTCCGTGTAGGGTGCACTCACAAACCTGATGCCTGCATTGCCATACCAATCTCACACATTTTGTACCAGAGTCACCTGTGTTCTGTGGAATCGAAGAAGAAATTTGTACATTCGCTCCAAGCTGCTCTGCACTAAGTTGAGAGCCCACACACTAAATGAACATGATGCAGGTTAAAGTCCTTTTGGTGAGCTTAATGATGTCAGTTCATAGAAGGACTTGTAATGCCAATTGAATGCAATCTATAGCTCCAACAGTCTTGAAAAACAAGAAATCTAATCGAAATCGATGGCCCACTTACTTCATTGCCTTGCTTCTGCAGCACAGAATCACAGAATTGTTACAGTACAGAAGGAAACCATTCAGCCCATCCTGTCTGTACCAGCTCTCCGAATGACCAATTCATCTAACGCCATTCCCCCGCCTTCTTCCCATAATTCTGCGCGTTCTTTCTTTCCAAATAACAATCTAATTTCCTTTTGAATGCCTTGATTTAACCTGCCTCCACCAAATTCTTAGATAGTCCAGACCGTAACCACTCACTGCATGAAAAAGATTTTGTTTTACCATTTCATCTTTGCATCTTTTGCCTATAATTTAAAATACGTGATCTCTCATTTTCAATCCTTTCTCGAGTATGAAAACCTTCTGCCTATCTATTCTGCCCAGACCCCTCGTGATTTCGAATATCTGTATTAAATCTCCTCCCAGCCTTCTCTTCTCTATTTTTTCCCAATCTGTCTTTGGAACTGAAGTTCCTAATCCTGCAACTATCCTTCTGAATCATTTCTGTGCATTGTTATAATCTGGTTAGGGACCGGAATTATTTGTTCAAGGTAGACAAAGTTTGGAATCTCGGGTACTTAAGAGAATAAAGCCACATGATTCCATGATTTTTAAACTAACAATATTGACTTTACAGTACAAAGTCGGAAAGTAAACAAATTTACAATATGGTAAAAAAGTTACAGCCATGGGATACAGGGCATTGCGGCAAACTGGATAAAAAGTTGGCGTAGTAAGTGGAAACAAAGGGTATTGGTCGCTGGCAGCTCTTGGAAATGGAAAGTTGTTTCAAGTGGTATGCCATAGGATTTGTGTTATACATTAACAACTTGGACTTGGATGCAAGATTGTGAAATCCGCAGCCGGCACAAAGGTTGGCCGAGTGGTGGACATTGTAGATGATAGCTATAACCACCAAAATTATATCAACGGGTTAGCGGAGTGGTCAATAAACTGGGATGCTTTAATAAACAGGGCCTTAATGACTTGCTCAATGCAAAAACAAACAGCAAACAGACTGAGCTCCCTGAAGTAGCAGGTAACCAATCGCTTGGAATTAGCCACTGCCCAGGAAATTAACACAATTGTGATTTTCTGTTCAACAATAAGTAGGGAATTTGTAGATCTCATTGTAGAATATATATAACATAGAGGCCAATGGATATTTGGATACTTTAGGGCTCAGAAGGAATAATGGGATTAGGTGGAAAGTTGGAGTTGAGATAGCACATCATCCATGAGAGGCTGAATGGTCTGTTTCTTATACCCTTGTGTGCCATGATTAGAATGAGACACATCCAGCGATTTTGAATTGAATAGAAGCCTCTTCACACATAACTCCACCAAAATATTCAAATGAGGGGCATGATTTTAAAAAATGAAACATGGTCCCCATTCGAACGCGTTCAGCCGGGTGTTTCTAGCGCTCGCAGCGCCAACAAAGACCATGCTATCGAACTGGACTCTGCTTCATTTCGGGGCCTTGGCAGAAATGGCGCCCCGATCTCTAGATTCCCTCACCACGGCCTCTGAAACCTTCCCCTAGCATCCAAACTCAGCTATAAGGGAGTCCTGGACCCACCCTATAAGGGGGGGACCCCCCACACACACACACACACCCCCACACACACCCCCCCCACACACACACACCCCCACACACACACACCCCCACACACACACACCCCCACACACACACACCCCCACACACACACACCCCCACACACACACACCCCCACACACACACACCCCCACACACACACACCCCCACACACACACACCCCCACACACACACACCCCCACACACACACACCCCCACACACACACCCCCCCCCACACACACACCCCCCCCACACACACACCCCCCCCCCACACACACACCCCCCCCACACACACACACCCCCCCACACACACACCCCCCCCCACACACACACCCCCCCCACACACACCCACCCCCCCACACACCCACCCCCCCCACACACACCCCCCCCACACACCCCCCCCACACACACACACACCCCACACACACACACACCCCCCACACACACACCCCCCCCACACACCCCCCCCACACACCCCCCCACACACACACACCCCCACACACACACACCCCCACACACACACACCCCCACACACACACACCCCCACACACACACACCCCCACACACACACACCCCCCACCCCCCCCCACACACCCCCCCCCCACACACCCCCCCCCACACACCCCCCCCCCACACACCCCCCCCCACACACACCCCCCCCACACACACACCCCCCACACACCCCCCCCCACACCCCCCCTCCACACACACACCCCCACACCCCCCCCCACGCACACACCCCCGCACACACCCCCCACACCCCCCACACCCCCCCCCCCCCACAACGCCCCCCCCCCGCCCCGTGTAAAACTGTCGAAAGATTGTGAACCGGAAAATAGCTTAGGCCATACCCGCTGTTCTAATCGCCGCCTTATTCCCCGTCCCAAATTAAAGGTAGGAAAAGAGATATTAAAGGTAGGGAAAGGGAAGTTCACAGTAGAGCAAGAGATATTAGAGGCAGAGCAAGAGATATGAGAAGCATTGGCCACTAAAGCGATGGAACGTTTAATGAACCCACAGGAACCCGAGGTCGCAGCGACCAACAGAGAAGAGCAATGCCACATATGGGAGGAAGGGTTGAGGAAGTATTTAAAGGGGAAAGGATGGTCCCTTTGGTCCAATTTTTGTGCAAATGATGAGTCAGGTGAGGAATCATAGGACAAACTTGGTGGGACAACCTAATTGAGGTCCATAAGAAAAATGTAGCAAAGGTCCAAAAGCCGATGGCAATAGTGTCCTGTTTGGCACAGTTGCGAGGCACAGAGGAGGTTGTGAAGACGCTCCGTAGGCAGTTAGTTGAGAAAGAAGAGAAGAATGAGGGAAACAGTAGTGAAAGCAAAAAGATAATCGAGCAACTCCGGGAACAGTTAGCAGCTAAAGATAAGGAGATGGTTGATGTGAAACATGCACACCAATCTTGTTTAGTTCACCTTAGCAGCTTTCAGACCCAGTACGATAAATCCTACCAAGATACACAGCGCGCAATCCTGGTAAGAGAAGAGACAGAACAGCAGGTAGCACAGTTAAAGAGTCAATGCGCGGATTTAAAAGCAGCTTTGCGAGCGCTCCACAGCTCCATGAAAGAACAAAGACAGAGTACAGAAGACCACGCTAAATGCAGACAACAGATAGAGAAGTTACAGTCACTGCTCTCAGTGCAGAATGGCTTTAGGTATACTTTAGGCCAGAATTTAGATGAGGAAGATGTTCCCAATTGGCAAGAATTAAGCAAAAGCGCCCAAAGATATGTAGAGAGTCGAGTCCCCACACGCCCCGAAAAGAAAAGCACCTGCACCACCGACTGCACAGGCAGCACACAGCCCTACTCACAATTCGACCCCCATGAATTTGGTTACCACCCAACGCAAGTCATCAGATCAGGATCAGCCTGATATCGTTTACACCATCCCACTATCCATAACCCAATTGAGAGAGGCTTGCATGAAAATTAGTCCATTCCAGCCCACCGCAGACTTGCACAGCTTCTTTGAGGAGGTGCGCCAACAAAAAGCTATGTACGGCCTAGCCGAGAGAGAGGAAGTCAAGTTGATTGTTAAGAGCCTTAGCCCGTCCGTAAGATCAGCTTTGTCAGAACCCCAAAATGTAGCAGGAGGAACCCTACAGGAAATTAAAACAACCATATTAGATGCAATCGGGTATAACAAAGGAGATCCAGTCGAGGGTTTAAGTCACTGCAGGCAAAAGAAGGGAGAGCATCCGACCGCATTTGCTCGTCGCCTATGGATTCATTTCATGACAGTCTATGGACAATTGAACCGCGCACACCTAAATGAGGAGGACACCACTAAATGGTCCGCACCTTAGTCTCGCATGCCACAGACGCAGGTGAAAAGGCTTGTGTAAACTACGACCCCTCAGACCACACACACAATGAAGCTTGGGTATCGAAACGACTCTCTAGAGCATGAGAACAATCCCTACACAGACAGATAGATGAGGACGATTTAGAAGCAAACATGCACCCAGTTAGAACTAGCCAGGACCCAGCATGGATAAACGAGGGTAGACATGAGGCACAGCACCCCAGAGCACAGGCACCACGAGGCTGTTACAATTGTGGATACATGGGACATTATTCCCGCGAATGCGACAGAACCCTCCGAACCAGCACCGACACCAACAACCAAACCCTCCACCTAGGAACAATGTTTGGCCCATGCATAGCGTTAGTGCCCATTCAGGCGATTTAGTGGTCAATTCCACAGATTGACGGTGTTCAGACTCCCCAACTTGGGTCTGCAACACACTCTGGGACAAATCAGGCAGACCAGTAGTCACCGGCACAGTCCGGGGACAACCAATAGAATTTCTTTGGGACACAGGAGGATCCCGCACCACTTTAAATTCCTCTACCATGTTTCAACGTGACAAAGGGCCCACCACAGACACCATCACCCTTAGTGTATTTACCAGCCATGTACAGCAAGGATCCATCACAGCTCCCGTAGCCATTCAGATAGGGAACATGAGCGCCAGACACCCCGTCGTTTTACCCCAAACAGCCGAGCACATTCCAGGTATTGAATTTATGAGCTCCCATAACCTTTTGTTTGACCCAGTAAACCAATGTGTATGGCGAATGGTCAAAACAGCTAGGGCCCCTGCTAGGCTCACAGTGGGGATTATGAACACAGGATTTGCTCTGTAGGAGACTATTGGTTTAATCCGCAAACAATTAGTGCAGACCAGACGATTAGAGAGGTCCTCATAAAACACAAAGCTTTGTTCGCACAACACAAACACGATTGTGAGAAGATCCCAGGTAAGGTCACAATTTTAGGTCTCGATCCAAAGCCACAAAAGCAATACGGTTTCCCCCAGCAAGCCGAGGGTGAGATTTCAAAGCTTATTGATAGTTTATTAGACCAAGGAGTTATTCGGCCCGTAGCGTCCACAAATAATGCCCCAATTTGGCCCGTAAAAAAGCCCGATGGTTCGTGGCGACTAACGATCGACTACCGAGAACTTAATAAGCTAACCCCTTTAGCAGCCCCCATCTTAGCCACGAGTCCCGAGACCATGCTCAAACAGGGAGGACAGGCAAAGTACTTCACAGTGATGGACATCAGCAATGGCTTTTGGTCCATCCCGCTAGACAAGGCCTGTCAGTATAAGTTCGCGTTTACATTTCAAGGGCAGCAGTACACGTGGACATGCCTCCCACAAGGATTCCACAACTCCCCCTCCATTTTCCACCGACAATTGGCCAACGGACTTTCTAAATTTTCCTGACCCGAATGCCTAATACAATATGTAGACGATCTGCTCCTGCAAACAAACACAAAAGAGGAGCATGTAAGGCACCTATCGAAATTTCTAAGCCTTTTGCAATCCATCGGATGCAAAGTCAACCCCAAAAAGGACCAGATTTTAAAGGAAAAGGTTCTTTATTTAGGCACCATCATCACCCACGGGAAGAGAGAAATTAAACAGAAACAGATCGAGTCCATAGTTAAATTGCCCCTGCCCCAAAACGTCACTGCACTCCGGTCATTCCTAGGTTTGGTAGGATATTGCCGAAATCATATACATGGTTTTGCCAGTAAAGCAGCCCCACTCTCAGAACTCCTTAAAAGGAACGCCCCATGGGAATGGCTTCCGCAGCACACAGACGCCATTGATACTTTAAAATGCACCCTAGGCACAGCCCCCGCTTTATAAGTTCCAGACCCAGACTCGTCCAATGCCACAGAGGTAGAAACCACCGACCGTACCCTATAAGCAGTATGCTTGCAAGAATGACATGATCGCTTAGGACCCGTAGCCTATGCCTCAAGAGTATTAGACCCCGTAGAGCAAGGATTCTCAGCCTGCGACCGGCACTTGCTTGCAGTCTTTTGGGCAGTACAGTACCTTGCATACATCACAGGCCTTAACCCCGTAATGATCTTGACCGAGCACACCCCCACGCAACTATTACTAGACGGTAGATTAAAGGACGGTTCAGTCAGCCAAATCAGCGCAGCTCGCTGGACACTACTGTTACAAGGCAGGGACATTACAGTGAAATGCACCAAGACCCACACATTTCTAGCCGATAATCTCCAATATGCAAGGACCCCATACGAGTGCCAGATCATAGCAGCCCAACATCACACATGACCCTTTATCCCGAAGTCACTGCACCCACGGGCAGGCAGTAAAGCACAGCATTTCCAAGCCACAGGTAACGCTTTAAAATTTTATGTAGACGGTTCCTCCATGATCGACAATGGAAAGAGAATAACTGGTTGTGGAATTTATGTAGAAGATGTGCAGGGAAGCCCACCAGAAGAGACCTTTTTGAAATTGCCCAGCCAACTAGGTTCACAAGCAGCAGAACTCGCAGCCATAGCATATGTAGTCCAGCACCCCGATTCTTTACCAACCCCCGCAGAGATACACTCGGACAGCCTGTATGTGTGCAACAGCTTAACAGAATTCCTACCCCTGTGGGAATCTCGAGGTTTCGTATTAGCCGATGGAAAACCCCTACCCTCTGCCCCGTTATTAAAGCATAGTCTCAGGACCGCCTCAGACCGCAGATATGGTATCTTTAAAGTAAGGAGCCATCATCGCTCGTCCCCACCCGGGAATGTAAAGGCAGATGCCCTAGCCAAGGCAAGATCACGCCATGGTCACTTTTGGCAGACCCCCGAAAGCGAACCGATATACTCAGTCCAGGTTTCCCAGACCAATATTGAGGATCTATCTCAGGCCCAAAAGGCAGACAACACCCTCAAATAGGTTTTAGATGGCAATGTCCCAGCCCCCTATGATAAATGGAAGGACTCTCTGATGGTACAGGACGGCATAGTTTTTAAAAATTGAATTTATGTGGTCCCAGGACAGAAACCAGCTCATTTACCAGTTTCATGATGGACAAGGACATCAGGGGATAGACAATGCCATTGCCCATTTAAGACCTTTGTGTTGGTGGCCCGATTTAAAAACCGATGTAACACATTATGTCGTGAATTGCCTTATCTGTGCTCAAAACAATCCCGAACGGTACACAAAGAAAGGACAATTACATCACACCCGACCTGTTACTGGCCCCTCGACAAACTTGCAACTCGACTTCATTGGCCCCCTCCTCCCTTGCAGAAATGGTTTCAAGTACTTGCTAGTTGTAATCGACAACTTTAGCAAATGGGTAGAAGCATTTCCCTCACGGCCAAACACAGCAAAGGCCACCGCTAAGATTTTGGCCCAACAGATATTTACACGCTGGGGTCTCCCCTGCAGCATTGAGTCAGACCAAGGTTCCCACTTCACCGGCAGAGTCATGCAAAATGTTTTAACGATTTTTGGAATCAGGCAAAAATTCCACAGAGCATATCACCCCCAATCCAGCGGCATTGTTGAGAGAATGAATCACACTTTAAAAGTGACCATTAGGAAGATGGTGCAACAGAATAATACCACATGGGACAGTTCTCCCATTTGCCCTCATGTTTATTCGGAAAACCGTTTCCTGTTCCACAGGTTTTACCTCCCACACTCTCAAGACTGGACGGCCCATGAAGGGAATTGAATATTTATTAGGTCTCATAGAACATTAGAACATTACAGCGCAGTACAGGCCCTTCGGCCCTCGATGTTGCGCCGACCTGTGAAACCAGTCTAAAGCTCATCTACACTATTCCCTTATCGTCCATATGTCTATCCAATGACCATTTGAATACCCTTAGTGTTGGCGAGTCCACTACTGTTGCAGGCAGGGCATTCCATGCCCTTACTACTCTATGAGTAAAGAACCTACCTTTGACATCTGTCTTATATTTATCTCCCCTCAATTTAAAGCTATGTCCCCTCGTGCTAGACATCACATCCGAGGAAAAAGGGTCTCACTGTCCACCCTATCCAATCCTCTGATCAACTTGTATGCCACAATTAAGTCACCTCTTAACGTTCTTCTCTCTAACGAAAACAGCCTCAAGTCCCTCAGCCTTTCCTCATAAGATCTTCCCTCCATACCAGGCAACATTCTGGTAAATCTCCTCTGCACCCTTTCCAATGCTTCCACATCCTTCCTATAATGCGACAACCAGAATTGCACACAATACTCCAAATGCGGCCGCACCAGAGTTTTGTACAGCTGCAACATGACCTCATGGCTCCAAAACTCAATCCCTCTACCAATAAAAGCTAACACACCGTACGCCTTCTTAACAACCCTCTCAACCTGGGTGGCAACTTTCAGGGATCTATGTACATGGACACCGAGATCTCTCTGCTCATCCACACTGCCAAGATTCTTACCATTAGCCCAGTGCTCAGTCTTCCTGTTATTCCTTCCAAAATGAATCACCTCACACTTTTCTGCATTAAACTCCATTTGCCACCTCTCAGCCCAGCGCTGCAGCTTATTTATGTCGCTCTGTAACTTGTAACATCCTTCCGCACTGTCCACAACTCCACCGACTTTAGTGTCATCTGCAAATTTATTCACCCATCCTTCTACGCCCTCCTCCAGGTCATTTATAAAAATGACAAACAGAGTGGCCCCAAAACATATCCCTGTGGTACACCACTAGTAACTGGGAATCTCCAATGACTAATGCTCTACTCCTCTCCCCCCCTTCCCTTCTGAGCAACAGGGACAGGCTCTGTTCCAGAGACCTGTACCCCATGGCTTACCCCTGGTAAGCCGTCCCCACCAACAGTATCCAAAGCTGTATACTTGTTATTAAGGGGAACAACCACAGGGGATCCCTGTACTGACTGCTTCCTCCCAGCCCCTCTCACCGTCACCCATCTATCTTTATTCTTCGGAGTAACTACATCCCTGAAGTTTCTATCCATGGCCACCTCTGCCTCCCGAATGATCCGAAGTTCATCCAGCTCCAGTTCCCTAACGCGGTTTCTGAGGAGCTGGAGATGGGTGCACTTCCCACAGATGAAATCAGCAGGGACACTGACGGTGTCCCTCATCTAACACATTCTGCAGGAGGAACATTGCACTACCTTCCCTGCCATCCCCTCTAGATAAAAAAAGAAAAAGAAAGAAAGAGCTTACCTGTTATTCACTCCCCTTCTCAGCAAGCACTCACTCAGCAACCTCGATTTGGCAAACCCCACAGTATCCGCCCTCACCCACGAAAAAGCAGTCCAACAGGTCACAGATAATATTAAAGCAGCACAGCTCACTGCAGCTGTCCAACTCGGCGCTTGAAGGAAGCAGAGTAAAGCCTGCTTTGCCAAAACCGTCCACTCCGTCAAGTACACAGTCGGTCAGCAAGTAATGGTTTCCCTTTACAACCCCAGTTCTTTCCTCTCCCCCAAATTTGCAGGACCCTACTCCATTTCGGACAAACTGAGCCCCTCCCTGTACAAGATAACGTACCCCAATGGTAAAACTGGTTGGTTCCACATCAACCAACTCAAAGTCTATGGATCCCAATGTAGCCATTCCCACCACATCTCTCTGGCAATAGGAGACGATTCCGCCCCGCCCATCGACAACCTACTCCGACCCCAACGCCAACCCTCACCCAGCCAGGCCAGCATGTCCACGCCCACAGACCCGAACTTGTCTCCGCCCACAGGTACAGACTTCCATCTTGAACTTGACTCCGACGACAGCGAGAGCCTCCCCAAATTGATTACTATCCGTGAACACTGGCGCAATCTCTCTGCCCCCAGTCACCCCAGCCCCCGGAACCACGACTTAGATATCTTTGATCCCCTATATGCCCTTTCCCAGCTAACGCCACAGCCAGCACCTGACGGCAGTAACTTGCCCTCCACTCCCATTGCCCCTCCGCCTCACGACAAACAAGCCCTTCTTTGGCACCACGACAACTCTTGTAGACTGGTAAGGCATGATGATTCAGATTATCCGACGACCCATGTGGCCATGGCACAAAAACGGCAGACACGAGTCTGGCAACCGAGAGATTGTGATGATTCAGATGCTGACTCTCGTTTCGGTAATGCGGTAATCTCGTTTCACAACGCTGTTTGGTACAGACCCCTGAGGTGACCAGATGATGAGAAAGAGACACCGCCTAAGTATTAAGGTGTCCAAGTTCTGATGAGCCTGCCCACCTTTTTCCTTCTTTTTTTCTACTACATGGTTTTAATTCATGTTGTCCGACACAAAATTACTCTTCTGATTCGAGGGTACAATGCCCTATGACAGTTAAAGGCACAAGTTAGTCGGAAAACAGATCACTATTCTCCCAGTCTTTCTGTCCAGTTTCCACACGACTATGCCCAGTTTTCACACGACTACAAACTCTTATGGTCCACTCAGGTCACCCAGGTAGTGGAGTCTTGGCACTGGTCCCCACCCGACCGGAGGGCCCCAAATGCATCCGGTCAGTTAAGCTTGGGTAGTGGAGCAACGGCACTGATCACCGCCCTACCAGGGGATTCCACTCATTCTTGCCCTGCCGCGGCCCACACGCACCTCATGTTCCCATCACTTCAGGTACTCTGGAATGGTTCCGTACACTCTACATTGTCCTTGGCAGGTCTTAGTTTTCCCTTCTCTGCTCTTTTATTTTGGTATAAAGAATGCATTTTGCCACATTTTGTATGCTCACTCCTTCTTTCATTTACCTCCCCCGACCCCCTGGTCGCTCCCCATCTGCTATTTATACATACGACACACTTGGTTGCCACACATGCTGCTACATGTGAACTACCTCTGGACCCTGGGACGAAGAAACTTTATAAAACTGGCTGCCCTAAAATTCGGCTAGTTAAGATGAGCCTCAACCACCACTGGTTGTAGTAAAGAAAAGACTGGACGGAAAAATTGTCCACCCACTCCACTCATCGATCACAAGCTGCGAGAATCTCTGCACATAAAAATTGGTATTTCTTGTCTCTCAAAACGTTACTTCAAAAAAGAAATTTAGGGAGTGACAAATGGTAATGATCATAATGGGTAATTGGAGTAAGGAGAGAAAGACAAATAAAACGAGATATTAACCGGAGATAATAACAGATACTATGCTTGCACCCCCAGGAATACACGGAAGACGGAAGACAGAAGACAGGATAAATCAAGGGCTGCTGACGTGCGTTTTGATCATCGCTGGACTTCTGCAACTGCGTGCGCAACGGACTATTTTAATGTACACCACACCAGGCCCGAACACTGCCACACAACATGACACCCCTAGCCCGGACACCACAGCACACACAAAGACAGACACCGAAACCCCCACTTGGTGCGAAAACATTGCCAAATGTAACCCCCTTTCATACACAGTAGAGGCCCTTCTATTAATTGCAATAATCTGCAGTATCATTCAGACACTTTGTCTCCGTAAATGGCGAGCAATAGCCTCCCGGTCCCCAATATGTACAGTCCGAGCCCCCTTCTTTGGAATTCAACAAAACTGCACTGTAGTTTTGCGGGCAGCACGGTAGCATGGTGGTTAGCACAATTGCTTCACAGCTCCAGGGTCCCAGGTTCGATTCCGGCTTGGGTCACTGTCTGTGTGGAGTTTGCACGTTCTCCCCGTGTGTGCGTGGGTTTCCTCCGGGTTCTCCGGTTTCCTCCCACAGTCCAAAGATGTGCGGGTTAGGTGGATTGGCCATGCTAAATTGCCCATAGTGTCCAAAAATTGCCCGTAGGGTGGGGTTACTGGGTTATGGGGATTAGGTGGGGTTACTGGGTTATGGGGATAGGGTGGAGGTTTGGACCTTCGGTACGGTGCTCTTTCCAAGAGCCGGTGCAGACTCGATGGGCCGAATGGCCTCCTTCTGCACTGTAAATTCTATGTCTATGTCTATGAACAAATGTATTATCTGCTGCTAAGAATTAAAACCATGTATCTTTGTAAACGTTACCAGAATTAAGTAGAAACGTAATGCTGCTGTTTTAAAATTTTTGTACTGTACATAAGTTCTTTTTGACATTCGCCAGCAGCATGAGAGTAGCTTAGATAGTGTTAGTTAGTAATCAACTGTTGATAAGTTAAATGTTGAATAGTGAAATGTTTTATAGTGACCCTTTAGAGATTAATTAATGTATGTATGGAGGCAGCACGGTAGCATTGTGGATAGCACAATTGCTTCACAGCTCCAGGGTCCCAGGTTCGATTCCGGCTTGGGACACTGTCTGTGCGGAGTCTGCACATTCTCCCCGTGTCTGTGTGGGTTTCCTCCGGGTGCTCCGGTTTCCTCCCACTGTCCAAAGATGTGCAGGTTAGGTGGATTGGCCATGATAAATTGCCCTTAGTGTCCAAAATTGCCCATAATGTTGGGTGGCGTTACTGGGTTATGGGGATAGGGTGTAGATGTTGACCTTGGGTAGGGTGCTCTTTCCAAGAGCCGGTGCAGACTCAATGGGCCGAATGGCCTCCTTCTGCACTGTAAATTCTATGATAAAAATTCTATGATGTGTTCATAAATATTAGGTAAATGCCCCAAAACATAGGATAGGATAGAGTAGAACCTGGCCTTGACCAAGGGTGACCGGTACACCAAGGATGGATAGGGATCAATAGTGTGATCCACCACGCTTCACGTTCAGGATCAAGAGGATGGACTGTAGCCATCTGAGATGGCCACCTGCAAAGGACCATGGGAATTATGGCCAACCCAGGACTCAGACAGATACAGAGCTTCTATATATTTGAAACGCAGGTAGCTCGATCTGATCAAAACCCCCGCTCGTTTGCATTTTAATGGCCCATTCCCCAGAACAATAGGACTCCAATCAAGAAACCGGGACAGCCACAGACTGATCGTTGTCACTCCCTTTACTCAGAGAGCCCAATTGCCAAGGCCAATGACCGCTAAGGACCAAGCCACGAAGGCACCCGCCCCTTTATTGGCCGAAATCGAAGGCAGTGATCAGAGCCCTGTCGAACTATTGGGTCCAAGATCAAGGACCGCCCCAAAGAGCGCAAAATACCAGAGGGGTAAAAGAGGACACAGGCATGTGTTCTGTCTCTTTTGGGTCCGGCCTGTGCCGAACCAATTGTAGCAGGAAAAGCCAGCCAAGTTCAAGACCAACGATCGCTACCTGACGGATGAGCCCAGCAGAGGCAGAGCCATTTTCTTCGAAGCAGCCAAGTGAAATCCAGATAAAAGCCTTATCCATTTGCACAGTGCTGGTCACCCTGAAGTTAAGTATAGGTTATTGTAGCTGATAGGTGTAGTTTAACTCGTAGTAGATATTGTTATTGCATGTTGAAGTAATCCTTGTGTGTGTAAATAAACCATCTTTTGAACTGACTGACTGGTTGTGTGGTCATTTGACCGATATAATGGAAAGACTTGTGGTTCACCGAGATAAATAGAAATACCCACAGTATTGGCGACGCTGTTGGAACATAACATCATATCATAGAGAGCAACAGGAGGGCCATCCTTCCCCCCACTGACAGGAATAATGGGTCACTTCCCCACAGCACGCACACATGCATTAGGATGACCCAATTCCCCCCACGACCTCTCCAGCCCCTCATCAGACTCCTGCATCAGACATCCCCAAACCCCCCCCATCAGAACCCACCCATCAGACCCCTCATCAGAGACCCCCATCAGTCACCCGTGCCTGAAAGCTGAAGAGCAGTCAGGCAGTACAGTGACAAATCACTGCATTTTTATGTTCTGTTTCCTAACATCTGCTGCCTCAGACAAAACTCTTTAAAGCAGCAGTTACTACAAGTGTCAGAGTACACTTGAAAGGGCTTCAAATCCCCTGACTGCCTTTAAAATGCAAATCTGGGGCAACACGGTGGCGCAGTGGTAGCACTGCAGTCTCACGGCGTTGAGGTCCCAGGTTCGATCCCAGCTCTGGTCACTGTCCGTGTGGAGTTTGCACATTCTCCCCGTGTTTGCGTGGGTTTTACCCCCACAACCCAAAGATGTGCAAGGTCGATACATTGAACATGCTAAATTGCCCCTTAATTGAAAAAATGAATTGGGTACTCTAAATTTAAAAATAAAAAAATAAATAAAATGCAAATCTGCCATTCAATTTTGCACAGCAATACATTGCACTAGCCAGTGATTGATAGTTCTATTATTCCAGACACAGGTGCTTGGTGGGTGGTTTATTTATCTTTCCCTTCACACCTGAATGCATCTCCATTACCCTGCTTTGATGCTAACCACAATGTTTATAAACACTCTGGCTATGATTGACAGCTCCTCACCATATCAAAAGCAGCTAAATGGTTTAACTTCCTCTTTTTCACAGCAGAAAGCACTGAGCAGGTGGTGCGCTGCCGCTATCAGTGGGGGATCAGTCCATTTTTTGCGGGACACTCCATTCTCCACCCGATCGTGAATCCTGATATCGGTGTCAGGTAATTGAGAATCCTTCCTGTTATACATGTGTGGGCTCCACATTGGTTCTCAATTATAGAGCTGATTTGGACTTCAAGCTTGGGAACACAAACTCAAATTATGGCAGACACGGAGGGAGCCTGGTAAACAGGAGGAAAAAGGACTTCACTAAGTTAGAGACGGGTAAGCAAAATGAACAACCATTTTGAAGGCGTATGTCATGATAATGACTGAGTGAGGTTGTGGACTCCAGTATTAGATATATATTCTGTACTACATGGGGTCACCAGACTTGGGAGTTGAAGGTCAGGTAGCACATGTTAGAGATAGTCAGGATGAGGCTTCAAAAGCATTGCGGGTTCATGTTTGGAAATTATGTTGTCAGTAAGTGGCTGTGCAACTACAAGTAGATAAAGCCATTAAAATAAAACTATAGAATGTTATACTTTCTCAACAGGGGTATTTAGCAGAAGAGTAACAATAAATTTATATCAAATGTTGATTAGGCCACCGTTGGTGTGATAAGTGCATTTTCTTGTTCTCTCATTGTAGAAAATATGTCAAAAACCAAAGCGTGCACCATGTTGATTCAGCAAGAGAATCCATGGGAAGTGAAACTTTTGTTATGATATGCATCCTGAGATAGTGGGACCATTTCCACTGGAGCAGTGAAGAATAATAGATTAAATGGAGGTATTTCAAAATATGAAAGATTTTGATGAGGCTGAATAAGAAAAGACTATTTTCTCTAGTTAGGGAGTCATGGTTTTAAAATTGTCACTAAACAAATGAGGAGAGAGGGCAAGGTAAATTTATTTATGCAGTATATTGATGAAGCATTAAATTTTTTTCTACAGCGAGTGATTATGGCAGACCCCATTGCATCGTTTAACAGAAAATTAGATAACTATAGGAAGGAAGGGAGATACAGGGAAATCTAGAGACAGTGGGGCATGTGATTAGTTTTGAATTGCTCGAGCAAACTGCTGACATAGGTATTATGGGCTCAATTCCCTCCTCTTGAGCAGTAAACTTTTCTGGTACTAACTCAGTCTTTGTATGAGCCTTTTCTCTCATCTGTCCCTTTTCTATTTTGAATGTCTCTTAATTTTGGTCTGTGGCTGTTATACATTTCTTTGCTAGCATATTAGATAGCTGTACATGTCATAAGCTTTGAAATCTAGGTTAAGCCCTTTATAATAATAATAATAATAATAATAATAATAATCGCTTATTGACACAAGTAGCCTTCAATGAAGTTACTGTGAAAGCCCCTCGTCGCCACATTCTGGCGCCCGTGCGGGGAGGCCGGTACAGGAATTGAACCTGCACTGCGGGCCTTGTTCTGCATTACAAGCCAGCTGTTTAGCCCACTGTGCTAAACCAGCACCTCTTGGTCTAGGAAAACAACCTAGACTGGGTTTGTTATGTTTGCACATTCTCCCCATGTCTGCGTGGATTTCGCCCCCACAACCAAAAGATGTGCAGGTTAGGTGGATTGGCCACGCTACCATACCCCTTAATTGGAAAAAGAATAATTGGCGACTCTAAAATTAAAAAAAAAAATTTTTAAATAGACTGTGTGCGCAAGCAGGATGGCAAAGAGGTGCAACAACATTTTCAAATGAGACAGGTGAAGATACAGTTTTGGGCATGAGACAATTCAGCCTGCAGCTAAAAGAAACTAAAAGATTGTCATGAAGCATGGATGGGAGAACGCAGATAGTTGGACCTGTGAGTAAATATGTGGCAATGGAGTATGGGAGTTCCAGGACCTGGGAGTACTTCAGATGTTTGAGCTCTGATAATACCCATGGTGGGTAGGGTGGGCAATGATGTCTTTACAGGTGGGGTTGGAAGGCCTGGAAGCAATGGTGAGTGAGAAACTTTGCTTGGGTGAACACATGAAGGGTGGAGCATCAGAGAGCCCAGGACAGTCTGGAGCCCAGCAGACACAGGACTTCTAGAGGCTGACAGCATAGCTAGGTGTCAAGCCAGTCGGCAGCAAAGAACAGTGAGTGGGATCATTGAACACTGAAAAGCTGGTAGCACCAGACAGCCTGAGAAATCTTACTGCTAGAGATGGTATAGGCACGCAAAGAGTGAATGGGGTCAGATGTTGTGCTGTGTGGATAATAAGACAATTTGAAGAATCATGAATCATTGAAGGGTTGTGAGGTACCCTCAATAATGATGCTTAGAGATTAAACTGTAAAGAAGGCTTTATTAGGCTAATAACTATGCTACAGATTTGGATGAGAGCTGACTGCTATACAGACCATGAGGCAGGCCTTTATGGATGGCTCCCAAATGGGCGGAGCCATAGGCGGTGTCCCCAGGGTTCCAAGCCTGGTCTTAAAGGGGACATCACCTTACATGATGATAAGGCAGTAACCGTTCATCACATTCACCCCCTGTTTAAAAAGGAGTCCGGCGGGGGTGAAGTGCCATCATAGGTCCATCCGTCTCGGCGGCCGGATCGTCCTCCTCAATCTCCTCAGATCGGGCGGTGGTGCGGCGGGCATGGACGTCCCGGTTGAGGGCACATCCGGGAGCACAGCGGTCGGAGCTTCGGTCCGGGTCGGGGCAGAGGAACTAGGCAGGGCCGGGGGTAGTGGAGCCGGGGCAGAGGAACTAGGCAGGGCCGGGGGTAGCAGAGCCGGCGCCGGCGGGGTGTGTAAAGGGGGGGCGCAAGGGGGGGTGCACGTTAGGAGCTCACCAACGGGTGGTAGGGCCGGAAGGGGGTGTGTTGTAGGGGGCGACGGGTCCTGCAGGGGAGCGGCGCGGGAAGGGGCGTCTGTGGTGGAGGATCCAGCGGGCGCCAGATCCCGGAGGGAAACCGTATCTTGCCTGCCGTCGGAGTACTCCACGTAGGCGTAACTGGGGTTGGCGTGGAGCAGTCAGACCTTTTCAACTAGGGGGTCCGTTTTATGGCTCCTCGCGTGCCTCCGGAGGAAAACAGGTCCCGGAGCCGTCAGCCAAGGTGGAAGCGAGACCCCGGAGGTAGACTTCCTGGGGAAGCGAAACAATCGCTCATGAGGGGTCTCATTTGTGGCCGTGCAGAGGAGTGACCTAATGGAGTGTAGGGCATCGGGTAGGACCTCCTGCCAGCAGGTGGTTGGGAGATTTCTCGACCGCAGGGCCAGAAGGACAGCCTTCCACACGGTCGCGTTCTCCCTCTCCACCTGCCCGTTTCCCCGTGGGTTATAGCTGGTCGTTCTGCTTGAGGCGATGCCTTTGCTGAGCAGATACTGACGCAGTTCATCGCTCATGAACGATGTACCCCGGTCGCTGTGGATATAAGCAGGGAAACCGAACAGGGTGAAGATGCTGTGCAGTGCCTTAATCACCGTGGCTGAGGTCATGTCGGTGCAGGGAATGGCGAATGGGAAATGGGAGAACTCATCGATCACGGTGAGGAAATAGGCATACCGGTTGGTGGACGGGAGGGGCCCCTTGAAGTCCACGCTCAGTCGCTCAAAGGGGCCCGAGGCCTTCACGAGCCGAACCTTGTCTGGCCGATAGAAGTGCGGTTTGCACTCCGCACAGACCTGGCAGGCCCTGACCATGGCCTTGACCTCCTTGGTTGAGTAAGGTAGGTTGCGGGACTTGATAAAATGGACGAGCCGGGTAACCCCCGGGTGGCAGAGGTCATTGTGGATGGCTTGCAGGCGGTCCTCCTGCGCGTTGGCGCATGTGCCGTGGGACAGGGCATCTGGGGGCTCGTTGAGCTCCCCTGGACGATACTTGATATCGTACGAGTAGGTGGAGAGTTCGATCCTCCACCTCAAAATTTTATCGTTTTTTATTTTGTCCTGTTGCGTGTTATCGAACATATAGGCGACCGACCGTTGGTCGGTGACGAGGGTAAACCTCCTACCGGCGAGGTAGTGTCTCCAGCGCCGCACAGCCTCCACAATGGCTTGTGCCTCCTTTTCGACTGCAGAGTGTCGAATCTCGGAGGCGGTGAGGGTTCGGGAGAAGAACGCTACTGGTCTGCCTCCTTGATTGAGGGTAGCAGCCAGGGCAATGTCTGATGCATCGCTCTCTACCTGGAAAGGGATGGTTTCGTCCACCGCGTGCATGGAGGCCTTGATGATGTCGGCCTTGATGCGGTTGAAGGCCAATTGGGCCTCAGCCGAGAGGGGAAAAGTGGTGGTCTTTAGGAGTGGGCGGGCTTTGTCCGCATACTTGGGGACCCACTGGGCGTAATAGGAGAAAAGCCCCAAGCACCGTTTGAGGGCCTTGAGGCTGCGGGGGAGAGGGAGTTCCTTAAGGGGGCGCATGCGGTCGGAGTCGGGACCAAGGACCCCGTCTTCCACGACATAGCCGAGGATGGCCAGCCGGGTGGTGTGGAAAACGCATTTGCCCTCGTTATAGGTCAGGTTAAGGGCTCGGGCGGTCTGGAGGAACTTTTTGAGGTTAGCGTCATGGTCCTGCTGATCATGGCCGCAGATGGTGACATTGTCCAAGTACGGGTATGTAGCCCGCAAACCGTACTGGTCCACCATTTGGTCCATCGCCCTTTGAAAGACGGAGACCCCATTTGTGACACCAAAGGGGACCCTGAGGAAGTGGAAGAGCCGGCCGGCTGCTTCGAAGGCAGTATAGGGGCGGTCTTTTGGTCGGATGGGGAGCTGGTGGTAGGCAGATTTGAGGTCGACCGTGGAAAAGACTCGGTATTGGGTGATCCGATTTACCATTTCCGCGATGCGAGGAAGGGGGTACGCATCAAGCTGCGTGAATCGGTTTATGGTCTGGCTATAATCCACGACCATCCGTTTCTTCTCCCCGGACCGGACTACCACCACTTGAGCTCTCCAAGGGCTGTTTCTAGCCTCGATGACCCCCTCTCCCAGTAAACGCTGGACCTCTGACTTGATAAAAGCCATATCTTGGGCACTGTAGCGCTGGCTCCTGGTGGCGACGGGCTTACAGTCAGGAGTGAGGTTAGCGAATAGCGAGGGGGGTGCGACTTTAAGTGTCGCAAGGCAGCACACCGTGAGGGGGTGCAAGGGTCCGCCGAACTTCAGTGTCAGGCTTCGGTGGCTGCACTGGAAATCCAGTCCGAGCAGCAGGGGGGCACAGAGGTGAGGGAGGATATAAAATTTGAAACGGGTGTATTTGGCACCCTGGATCGAGAGATCCGCAATACAGTACCCCGTGATTTGTACCGAGTGGGACCCAGATGCGAGGGCTATGGTTTGGGATGTGGGATGGGTGCGTAGGGAGCAGCGCCTTACCGTTTCAGGGTGGATAAAGCTCTCCGTGCTCCCGGAGTCGAAGAGGCATGCAGTGTCGTGCCCGTTGACCTGGACCTGCATCATGGAGTCCTGCAGGTGTTTTGGCCGAGTTTGATCGAGGGTGATCGCACCCAGTCGCGGGTAGTCGGAGTCGTAAAATGGCCGCTGCCGTTGGTCGCACATGTCGGGTCGAGAAGATGGCCGCTCCCATGATTCGCACGAGGCTGATGACACGTCAGAAGAGGACGTGTCGGGTCGGTGCGCAGCAGCATTGCGAGGCCTGCGGGCCTGGGAGCCCGATTTTTGGGCCGGCTGTTCTTTGTTTTTCTGACCCCTGGGTCTGGCCAGGCAGACCCTCGCAAAGTGCCCTTTCTTCCCGCAGTCGCTGCAGATCGCGGAGCGGGCTGGGCAGCGTGGGCGTGGGTGCTGGCCCTGCCCGCAGAAGTAGCAAGGTGTGCCCCCATGGTGAGCGGGTCGCCGCGTGGCGCAGGCCTGTAATACGGGCGAGTCTGAGGAAGTCCGGGGGGGCTGGCAGAGTCTGCGGGGTACGTACCCAAGTTGTGTCGGGCCACCTCCAGCGAGGAAGCGAGCGTTAGCGTCTCCTGGAGGTCTTTTGCCCCGTTTTCGAGCAGTCGCTGCCGGATGTAGGTCGAGCAGATGCCAGACACGAAAGAATCTCTGATGTGCAGGTTCATATGGACTTCCCCTGTCACATCCTGATGGTCACAGTCCCTGGCCAGCGCGGTGAGTTTCTCAACAAACTCGTCGAGCGATTCCCCCGAGCGCTGCCGGCAGGTAGAGAGCAGATGCCGGGCGTGCACCTCATTGACGGGTTTGACAAACCGCTTGCGGAGCAACTCAATCGCTTCCTCATAACTCGTCGCCTTTTCGAGCGTGGCGGAGATTCTGTGACTCACCCGGGCGTGGAGTAGACGCAGCGTGCGTGGCCCCAGGATGGGAGTCTCTGCGGAGTCCAGGTAGGCCTCGAAGCACCGCAGCCAGTATTTAAAAATTTCCTTTGCCTCCGGCGTTCGTGCTTCCAGATTGAGCTTCTCTGGTTTTAGGCCTGCGTCCATCCTGAATCTAGTTTAGCCTAATAAATTGAGGTACCCTCAATAATGATGCTTAGAGATTAAACTGTAAAGAAGGCTTTATTATGCTAATAACTATGCTACAGATTTGGACGAGAGCTGACTGCTATACAGACCATGAGGCAGGCCTTTATGTATGGCTCCCAGATGGGCGGAGCCAGAGGCGGAGTCCCCAGGGTTCCAAGCCTGGTCTTAAAGGGGACATCACCTTACATGATGATAAGGCAGTAACCGTTCATCACAGGTTGGTAATGGGTACTAAGATGAGTTCTGGATGTGCCAAAAGGATCAAAGTGGTGGAAAGGAACTTTGATGGTTCCAGGAATATTGAAGGGGGAAGGAAGGATTGAAATCACGGAGGAAGGAGAACACGAGGCTGGGTATACTGAGATAGTAATTGAGAATGTGCTGTGTACAACTGGGAGTAGTCCAGAACACAGCCAGGCAACAAATCAAGGTCTGGGAATTGTCAGAGACAGCAAGGGTACCACTCCCAACCAAAAGTATAATGGAGAAGTCACACTAAAATACAGATGAATCTAGTTGTGGTGATGAGACGAAGAATCATAGGCAACAGACAAGAGGCACAAGGATAGAACATGCTGGAAAGACTCTGAAGGTAAGTGGGGAGACCAGAGGTGCCAAAGAGCTGGGTGCAGGAGCAATTGAAGTATGATCACCTCAGCTGTTGGAAGGTACCAGCACTGTAATTTTTGGGTGTTTTTATACAGTCAAGAAATTGCTGTTTAAGTGATATTTAAGGGTTAACTCTGCAGTACTTTGAGAATTTCAGAATTACAAAGAAAAATGATTAATCCATGATGTTTCTAATTTCAGCAAGAATACTCAAGTGTGCACTCGAACACTCACACCTGTAGCCATCCAATGAACTGGAGGACGAATAATCAGCTTTGAACTGTAATTAGGATCCATTTAAACAGCTGAAATATCATTGTCGATGCCAGGAGTGTTATTAACTGAACATTGCTGAGCAATAGAGGACAAGAAGGAAAGCTGGGTTTACCAGTCAGCTGGTGGATATCCCCGAGTCAGGGTTAAAGGGACATTCTGGCTGAAACTGATATCACCCCTCCCTACCAGAAGAGCTTCATGCAGCAGACGGGCAAACATGCCAGAAAGCATCAATGCAGTGTTGATGCCATCAGGAAAAAGCAGCAGTATTTAATTTTTTTAAAAGCTGAAGTAAATCCACAGAACTGGTTTGATCAGCACACCCCCAAATACATCTGCAAATAAAAAGCACAACCCCACCACCCTCAATCCTTAATAAGCTGGAAGAAAATAAGCAGATTGATTATGCTGGCCTGGAAACATTCTTTCCAAATTAGTCGCATATCTGTTAGAATTGAGAAAAGTAGGATGTATGCTGTTACAATTTAGAAGTACATAATAGTGGCTGAACTCAAGGAATAGGGGAGGCGGTGGCACAGTGGTATTGTCACTAGACTAGTAATACGGAGACTCACAGTAATGTTCTGAGGTCCCAGGTTCAAATCCCACCATGGCAGATGATGAAACTTGAATTCAATAAAAGTCTAATAATGACCATGAAATCATTGTCAATTGTCATAAAAATCCATCTGGTTCACCAGGGAAGGAAACCTGCTGTCCTTATCTGGTCTGGCCAACATCTGACTCCAGACTCACAGAGCGATGCGATTGACTCTTAACTACCCCCCACTTAAATGGTCGAGCAAGCCACTCAGTTCAAGGCCAATTAGGGATGAATAACAAATGCTTACCCAGACAGCGATGCCCACATCTGCGAAAGCAAAGAGTATAGAAAGAAGAGTTCTGCAGAATTTGGCTCTACCCAACAGGTAAATGTACTTTCCACCTGTGGAAATAAGTAAGAAAGCTGTATGAAGACGCCAAGAGTGTTGAACAAGACCCCGTGTGGAATATAGGAAGAGGAACCATTCAACCCCTTGAGCCTGTTCTACTATTCAGTTAGATCATGGCTGGCCTGTATCTTAACTCTCACCACCTCAGTTTCATAACCCTTAGCATCCCCTGATGAAAAACAATCTACCGTCCCCTGATGAAAAAAAATCTGCCAATCTCAGTTTGTAAATTTTAATTTTAAGACAGGATGCTGTCCAATAGTGGGAACAGAAGAACAGAAAGTCTTGGTTGCAGGCAGTTTCATGATTGGATGTGTAATATCCCACACAGTGGGAATGCTTATCTACCTCGAACTCCCCCACTAGGATGGGGTATCTCAATTAGCCATGTATAAAAGGTTGGCCAGTAAGGCACCAACAAGAATAGGAACCCGGTGGGGATCTACCGGCTAGGAACACGGTAGGGATCTACTGGCTAGTGTACATATCGTTTGAGTAAGTAAAACTTTGTTTCTTATTTTACTCGGTGAGGACACCCCATGCCCTTATTAAACTGGCGACAAAGAGTAAACTGATTTGCTGTCAACGCTATGACCTCCTCAGCTGAGTCACCTCCCCAATTTTCTGGATTCAGGTTTGGATTTCTTTGATTCACCATGTCTCTGTTTGGCCGGTTAGATGCATTTGAGACCGATGTTGAAGACTGGAACCAATACTTTGAACAAATGCGTTATTTCTTCCGGGCCAACTGTTATAACCTGCCTACTTACCATTGGCTGGGGGCGAATGACTATCCCACAATCCTGTGGGAGTATGAGCTTCCCCAATGAGGGGGGCGGAGAAACCACGAGTAAACTCCTCGTATAAATAAGCTGGCCAGTTCAGGAACCAGGAGGAAGGAGTATGTAGCAAGGGAAGTTACTGCTACTGTTATGTATATATGTTATAGTAAATAAATGTTTGTATCCTTAA
The DNA here is from genome assembly GCF_047496885.1 of Scyliorhinus torazame. Taxonomy (NCBI): domain Eukaryota; kingdom Metazoa; phylum Chordata; class Chondrichthyes; order Carcharhiniformes; family Scyliorhinidae; genus Scyliorhinus; species Scyliorhinus torazame. Next base: position 115,512,332 of record NC_092722.1, on the reverse strand, counting down.
AACTCGTGCTGGATTCTTCGTGGCCCTTACAAAACTGGCGACGAAGGTAAAAGTGAATAGCTGTCTACACTGCTGAAGCCACCTCCCTGGATTTTTGTTGGATACAGGTTGGAAGTTGTTTTCTATTATACCATGCCTCTGTACGGACGTTTGGATGTTTTTGATGCTGCGCTGGAAAGCTGGAACCAGTACACACAACGGATGCGTTACTATTTCCGGGCAAACAATATCACCGAAAACGAGCGCCAGGTGGTCATATTGCTCACCGCCTGCGGCCCGCATACGTTTGGGGTGATTAGGAGCCTTACGTACCCAGCTGCGCCGGACACCAAAACGTTTGATGAACTTGTGAATATAGTGGGGCAACACTTTAACCCAACCCCGTCCACGATAGTCCAGCATTACCGGTTTAATACCGCTGAGAGGACCCCTGGAGAATCCCTTGCCGATTTTCTATCCAGGCTATGCAGGATTGCAGAGTACTGTGACTATGGTGAGACCTTGTCAGAAATGTTACGCGACCGTTTGGTTTGCGGTATTAACAATGCAGCCACCCGGAGAAAGTTGTTAGCGGAGCCAACATTGACTTTTCAACAGGCCATTCAAATAGTCTCCGAGAGAGCGCAGAGCGAGGAGTACAGGAGCTACAGGGAATGGAAGTGCATGCCTTGGGGTGCAACCCTTTCCGTCCAAAAACGTCCCCCCGCACTCCTGCGGTACCTTGGGTGAGGCAACGTCCGGACCGACGCCAGTGGCCATCGGACATTCCTCCCCAAAGGGAGTCTTCTCCAGAGCCATGTCCGTGTCAGACTTGTAGGCGCCGACCCCGTCGCGGACGGCGGTCCTGGGGACGCCAGAGGCGCCGTCGTTCCGACCGAAACTGGGACCAGCCCAGGGGCCGTAACTGGGACCAGCCCAGAGGCCGTACCTTCCATGTGGATGAACCTGCGGCGACTACCCCTGAGGACGTGGAGACGGAGGACGACTGCCTGCAGCTGCATTGTGTGGCAGCTCCCCGTGTGCCCCCCATTAAGGTGACAGTACGGGTCAATGGCCACCTGCTTGAGATGGAGTTGGATACTGGCGCAGCGGTCTCCGTGATCGCCCAGAGGACATTCGACCGCATCAAGCAGGGTATACAGACCCTTACATTAACCGACTCACAGGCCAGGTTGGCCACCTACACGGGGGAACCACTGGACATTGCAGGAACTACAATGACCCCTGTTGTCTATGGACGCCAGGAGGGGCGTTTCCCACTTATCGTGGTGCGCGGCCATGGGCCCAGCCTGTTGGGTCGGGACTGGTTGCGCCATTTGCGGTTGCAATGGCAGCACATCCTCCAAACAGTTTCTAAACGGTTGACTGAGGTGCTAGGACGATACCCAGATGTATTCCAGCCTGGTTTGGGGAAAATAAAAGGGGCCGTAGCCCGTATCCAAGTTGAACCAGGAGCCATGCCGCGCTATTTCCGGGCGCGCCCAGTGCCTTACGCCTTGCTCGAGAAGGTAGAAGGGGAGCTCACTCGTTTGGAGAGTTTGGGTATTATCAGGCCCATCCGTTTTGCTGACTGGGCAGCACCAAGTACCTGTAATGAAGCCAGATGCCACAGTTCGCTTGTGTGGCGACTATAAACTTACAGTGAATACAGTTTCCCGACTCGACCGATATCCAATGCCTCGCATAAAGGATCTCTACGCGAAACTTGCAGGTGGACTCTCGTTCACAAAATTAGATATGAGTCACGCCTACCTGCAGTTGGAGCTGGACCCTGCCTCCCGACCATATGTAACGATTAATACACACCGGGGTCTGTATGAATATACACGGTTGCCCTTTGGAGTATCCTCTGCCTGCGCAATTTTTCAACGTGTTATGGAGGGCATTTTGAGAGGTTTACCACGTGTGGCTGTCTACCTAGATGACGTTTTGATTACAGGGACGTCGGAGCAAGAACATTTGGAAAATCTGGAGGCTGTCCTTAGACGCCTTTCGGAGGCTGGAGTCCGTTTACGTCGCACAAAGTACGTATTTCAGGCAAAGGAAGTAGTCTACCTAGGTTATCGGGTGGACCGCGAAGGTCTGCACCCCGTCGCAGAGAAGGTGCGTGCAATTCAACATGCCCCCGCCCCAACTGACACTTCGCATCTTCGTTCTTTTCTCGGTCTCGTAAACTATTACGGGAAGTTCCTCCCCAATCTGGCAACTACGCTGGCCCCTTTGCACCTTCTGCTAAAGAAAAATCACACCTGGGTTTGGAGTCAGCCGCAAGAAACCGCTTTCCGGCGGGTAAAGCAACAATTGTCGTTGTCTGGGTTACTAACCTACTATGATCCGGGAAAGCCTTTGCTCGTCACATGTGATGCATCCCCGTATGGTATTGGGGCTGTCCTGTCCCACAAGACAGAGAACGGGGCCGAGCAACCGATAGCTTTTGCCTCCCGCACATTGACTGCAGCGGAGAAAAAGTACGCGCAGATCGAGAAGGAGCACCTGGCAGTGGTTTTTGCGGTGAAACGCTTCCACCAGTATGTGTACGGCCACCATTTCACTATTGTGACTGATCATAAGCCCCTGCTGGGACTTTTCAGAGAGGATAAGCCAATACCGCCCATTGCTTCTGCACGGATCCAGCGCTGGGCTTTGTTGCTTGCTGCATACGAGTATTCTCTGGAGCACAAACCAGGTACGCAGATAGCAAATGCCGACGCACTGAGCCGATTGCCTTTATCGACCGGCCCCATGTCGACCCCTACGACCGGTGAGGTGGTTGCAACCCTAAATTTTATGGACACCTTGCCTGTCACGGCATCACAGATCCGTGAGTGGACCCAGACGGAGCCAGTCCTGTCAAAGGTTCGGCACATAGTCCTGTATGGTGGGCAGCATAGACAGCTCCCAGGCGAGTTGCGGGCATTTTCCTCCAAGCTGTCAGAATTCAGCGTGGAAGACGGCATCCTCTTGTGGGGGACGCGTGTGATTGTCCCGGAAAAAGGCCAGGAGCTGATACTATCAGACTTGCACAATGGGCATCCAGGCGTGACCAAAATGAAAATGTTGGCCCGGAGTTATGTCTGGTGGCCTCGACACCGACATTGAGAAGGTGGCCCAAAACTGCTCCATTTGCCAGGAGCATCAGAAGCCTCCGCCAGCCGCGCCCCTACATCACTGGGAATGGCCAGGGCGGCCTTGGGCACGCTTGCATGCAGATTTCGCAGGCCCTTTTCAAGGATCCATGTTCCTTCTACTAATTGACGCCCAGTCCAAATGGCTAGAGGTGCATAAGATGCAGGGGACAACGTCCTACGCAACAATTGAAAAGATGCGTTTATCGTTTAGTACGAATGGCCTCCCTGAGGTGCTGGTCACGGATAATGGCACTCCATTCACGAGTGAGGAGTTTGCTAGGTTCACAAAGATGAATGGCATCCGCCATATCCGCACTGCCCCTTACCACCCGGCTTCAAATGGGTTGGCAGAGCACGCAGTGCAGACATTCAAAAGAGGCCTAAAGAAGCAGTCTTCCGGATCAACGGACACGAGACTGGCTCGCTTTTTGTTTACGTACAGGAGCACCCCCCATGCAGTGACTGGGGTAGCTCCCGCAGAACTCCTAATGGGCCGGAGACTTCGCACCCACCTTAGTATGGTTTTCCTGGACATTGGCGCAAAAGTACGCCGCACACAAGAACTGCAGGGACAGGGATTTTCTCGGCATCGTCCGATTCGGCAGTTTGCGCCCGGTGACCCAGTATTCGTTCGGAATTTTGCTGGAGGTGCCCAATGGGTTCCTGGTGTAATCTTTCGCCAAACGGGCCCTATATCTTACCAAGTGCAAGCCCAGGGTCGTCTCCAGCGAAAACATGTAGACCACTTTCGGTCCAGAAGATCATCCCCTCAAAAGATTCCCCGCCCCCGGAGCTCATTTCAACAGCCGCAGAGACCAGAGACAAGGGAAGGTAGTCCTCACAATCTTCCACTGGTGCCTCACTCGAAGCCTGCGCAGGTCATTACGGGACCGAATGGAGATAGAGATGCTGACATGACGGAGGCAGCAGACTCTGACTCCGAGATGGAGACACAGGATGCATCAGAGGGGGAATCCTCGGGTCCACGGGCCGTGGATGTACAACCGCGCCGTTCATCACGGAAGCTCCGGTCTCCATCTCGTTACACGCCGCCTGATCCAGCGCCGCGTGCAAATGGCGTCCGGCCTGCGGCCAAACAAGTCCGATGCCCTCCTTCGCCAGGGTCTTCGGTGGATTCCTTGGACTTTGGGGGGGGAGGGATGTTATAACCTGCCTACTTACCATTGGCTGGGGACTAATGACTATCCCACAATCCTGTGGGAGTATGAGCTTCCCCAATGAGGGGGGGGGAGAAACCACTAGTAAACTCCTCGTATAAATAAGCTGGCCAGTTCAGGAACCAGCAGGAAGGAGTATGTAGCAAGGGAAGTTACTGCTACTGTTATGTATATATGTTATAGTAAATAAATGTTATTACTTTGTATCCTTAAAACTCGTGCTGGATTCTTCGTGGCCCTTACAAAACCAACAATATCACGGAGAACGAGGGCCGGATGGTCATACTGTTGACAGCCTATGGACCATCTATGTTCGGAGTGATCCGGAGTCTCACAGACCTGGTGACGCCGGATACACAAATATTCGACCAGCTGTGACACTTGTGGCGCAACACTTTAACCCAACCCATTAATAATTGTTCAAAGATATTGCTTTAATACGGCAGAGAGGTCCATCAGTGAGTTTTTATCTCAGCGAGTTTTGTGAGTATGGAACTGTTTTGTCCGATATGCTCCACGATCGGTTGGTCTACGAGATTAATAATATGGAAACTCAGAAAAAACATTTGGGCAAAGTTTTCCTACCTTTTCAGCAAGCTCTGCGATCTCCCTGTCCCAAGAAAGAGCAGAATATGAGATACAACAGATGGAGGTGAACATTTTGGGGTGTCGCCCCTCACGTGGTATCCCTGTAGCCCGGATCGAATTGCGGCAGCAACTCTGACCTCTGGGGGAAGAGCCAGCCGCCGAGATATGTGATGTCCCCGGACTCAGCTGAAGGTAATTCTGGCCTGTGTACAACGTATTGACGCCGGCATACCCACAGGCAGCAGGTGGGCCAGCACACCAGGCGCCCCAGTCGAGGTAGGCATCAGCCCTGGGACTGGGCCTCGCATCTGGATGACCCAGAAGAGGCAGAGGATGAGGCGGAGATGCAGCTGAACTGTTTGGCAATGCAACGTATGGCCCCTATTCGTGTTCCGATACAAGTGAATGGTCATATGCTCTAAATGGAGCTGGATGTGGGAGCGGCCGTTTGTGGTGGTGCACAGCACTTTTGATCTTATCAAGTGAGGTGTGCATGGTCTTTGGCTGACACAGGGGCTTGTTTGACCACTTATACAGAGGAACGACTAAATATCATGGGATCCACCCTAACTCCGGTGGTTTATGGGTGCCAATCGATGCACCTACCCCTCATTGTTGAGCAAGAAAATGACCCTCGCCTGTTGGGCTGCGATTGGCTATATTAGCTGCCATTGGATAGGCAGCATATCCTTCAAGTGGGGTCTGGCAGTCTGTGTACGGTGCTGAGCAAATTCCCGGAGGTTTTGTAGCCTGGTTTGGGTACCATAAAAGGGGTGTTTAGAAAGTTTGGACACCATTCGGTTTGTGCGCTTCCCTGATTGTGGTCCCCTTAACAAAGCCGGATAAGACAGTCCACTTCTGCAGAGACTATGAATGACGGTGAACACAGCTTTTGAGATTGGACTGTTACCCTTTACCGTGCACCAAAGATATGTACAGCCGGTGGCTATACATTCATGAAATTGGACATGAGCAGCGCTTATCTGCAGCTGGAGCTTGATAAATGCACACTGAAGTACTTCACGATTAATACACACAAGGGACTCTATGAGTACACCTGGCTCTCGTTCAGAGTATCCTTGGCATGCACAGTCTTCCAATGAGTCATGGAGAATATCCTGCGTGGTGTGCCATGCGTTGTGGTTTATTTAAATGATGTGTTAGTCACAAGCCCCATCGGCCAAGAACATTTGCAGAACCTCAAGGTGATGTTGAAGTGGTTTTCTGAGTATGGGGTCCGCCTGCGCCTTGCGAAGTTCGTGTTTCATGTTAAAGAAGTGGTATATTTGGGATATTGGGTGGACCGAGACAGCCTACACCCAATCGCCGAGAAGATATGGGCAATCAAAATGGCCCCTGCTCCGTGAATTACCACAGAACTTGGTACTTGTCTTGGACTAATAAATTACGAAGGGCAATTTATTCCAACTTTGGCTACCATCCCAGTACCCCTCCACTTGCTCTTGAAGAAGCACCAGCCTTCAGTTTGGGGCAAGGCCCAGGATGTGGCGTTTAAAAAGGTAAAGCAGCGGTTGTCCTCTTTGGTGTGTTGACACATTTTGATTCTTCAAAACAGCTGTACGTCATGTCTCATGCTTCACCATATGGCATTGGGACAGTTCTATCCCATTGAATGAGCGACGGCCATGACCATCTGATCACTTCTGCCTCCCAGACGGTGGCTGCGGCCAAGAGAAAATATGCCCAGATTGAAAAAGGTCTGGTGGTCGTATTTGGTGTGAAGTGGTTTCACCATTTTTGTATCATCACTGATCACAAATCATTGCTAGGCCTCTTTCTTGAAGACAAGGTGACCTCGCCAGTAGCATTTGCGTGGATTCAATGCTGGACTTTGTTATTTGCTGCTTACAAATACTCTTTTGAGCACCGCTCAGGGACCCAGATTGCGCATGCCGATGCGTTGAGCCATCTTCCCCTGCAGATAGATTCCATGAACGCCGCGTCCCCTACGGCGTATCAAGTGATTTGGGTCTTGAATTTCATGGACTCCTTGCCCGTCACTACCTCGTGTGTTCGTGACTGGATGCAGACCAATCCTATACTTACTAAAGTGTGACACCTGGTGCTGTACAGTGGGCAGCAGCGACAGCTATCAGGGGTGTTGAAGGTTTCCTCTTCCAAGTGTAAAAGCTGACCATGGAAGACGGTATCCTCCTGTGGGGCACCAGGGTTTTTGTCCTGGTGAAGTAACAGGCTATCGTCTTGAAGGACCTTCACAACCGACATCTCAAAGTGTCCAAAATGAAGACGCTGGCGAGAAGCTATGTCTACTAGCTGGGTTTGGACACAGATATAGAGACTTTGGCGCAGCAGTGCTCCATCAAACACCAGAAATTCCCCGCTGCGGCACCCCAACACCCTTGGGAATGCCGGGGTGCCCTTGGACTTGCATACGCGCCAATTTCGCCAGTCCCTTTTGGGTTTAATGTTTCTCATTCTGGTGGATGCCCACTTAAAGAGGCCGGAGGTCCACAAGATAGCAACGGTCACTTCCCAAGTGACCATCAAACGATTACACATTTCTTTTTTCCACCCACAGAATTCCAGAGGTACTTGTGACCAATAACAGGGCCTCATTCATGAGTTTAAGAATTTGCCACTTTCATGAAAAGCAATTTTGAGAAAAGCAACTGGACTCACCATGTTCACCATCCCATACTATTCGGCATCAAATGGTTTGGCAGAGAAGGCCATGCAGGAGGTTAAACAGAGGCTCAAGAAACAGACTTCTGGCTCTTTGGACACAAGACTGGGAAGGTTTTTATTCTCATACAGGACCACACCAGATGCAGTAACGGGGATAGTCCCCGCTGGGATGTTAATGGGTCGTAGGCTTCATACACAACTGAGTTTGATTCTACTGGACATCGGTGCAAAGGTGCATGGTAAACAAGAATTGCAAGGGTGTTGCCCAGTTTGACATCAACCTCTTCAACACCTCGTACCTGTCAACATGGTACTCATTCGTAACTTCAACGACAGTGTTCACTGGTTCTATGAGATTGTCGGCTGTCAAATGGGACCAGTCTCTTACCAAGTTCTGTCTGGGGGCAACGAATGAGGTGGCATCGGATTACTCATGGAGTGCCTCGAAGGAAACCTGCCCTGGAACCTCTGGCTCCATTGCCGAACCAGCCTGCTGTGATGCCTCTAGTCTCTCTCGATTCTGACATGCCAAACGTAGTCACTTCCAACTCCGAAATGGAGACGCAGAATTCTAACGTCTCAGGCGGCAGTTCAGCCGCCTCCTGATGATTGACCACCATGGCGTTTCTACCGCAGATGCCATTTGCCAGCGATGTATATGATGACTAATCCGGCGCATCAACCCCATGATGGCATGCTGGAGCCAAAGAGATCCAAGGTCCTTCACCTGCTCCTCCTTCCCTGCCTCATTGCTCATCCAAGGGATCTTCGGACTTGGGGGGAGGGCGGGGAGCAGAATGCAAAATCCCGCACGGGACCCAAAGTGTGGGATGCTTATGTTCCCAGTGTTCCTTGTGGAGTATGAGCTCGCCCGCTAGAGGCAGGGCGTCTCAATAAAAGATTGGCGAGTAATGCACTGACCAAAATAGGAACCCGGTAGGGATCTCCTGGGGAGTGTGCTTATCATCTGTGTGAATCAAACTTTCCTTCTTACTTTACTCCGTGTGGACTCCCTAGATCGTTAATAAAAGAGACATAAAGGGTATACTCACGATTGAGTCCAGAAGGCTTTATTGCACCACTCCCACCCTAGTGCCAGTGTAAAGCATGCTTTGAAATGGCTGGCAACAAAAGAACAACCATTTGTTTTGATTCATTTTGGAGAAAACAACAAAGAAAAGAGCCAGGGAAAAGATCCTGCTGAGGGTAACATCAGGAGCCATGTATGAAATGGAAAAGCAGGAGCTTAAGGGTAGAAATCCCAAGACACCTGCTAATTGGCATTAGGTTAAACAGATTAGGAAAGTAAATGCACAGATGGGAGATTGGTATGATGAGCAGAGGTTCCATTTTACAGGACAAGAAAGAGCTTCACCATGAGTACTGGATGCATTTGGATCAGGCTAATAAAAAGTATAATCAGAATTTTAGAAAAGACATATGCCAATAAAGAGAGGAGATAATGAGACTGAACAAAAATAATAGTCTACAAATCAGATAAAGGCAGCAGAAAAGCAAAATTCACAGTACAAAAAGAGATGATGATAATATAAATACTCTGACAATTACAGGAAGTAATAATATAAGACCTGATAAAAAATAAAGCAGATGTGGTAAAAGCAAAACCATATTAAGTTGGCTGTGTACCAATTAACAGAACATCAGAAAAACTGTGACAGGTAAAAAGCATGAGGAAATAGGGCATCAGGGTTGGGCATTTACCCAAGTCCAGGTAATGTAATTGTAGAGATGGTAGCATAAATTTTTTTTTTTTAATGAGTTTGAAGCACAAATGCAACTTCATGGGCATAACGTAGTGGCAATTATAGAGCTATGGGGCGAGATTCTCCAATCCCCCGCCGGGTCGGAGAATCGCCGGGTGCGGGCGTGAATCCCGCCCCCGCTGGCACCGGAGATTCGGAGGGGGCGGGAATCGCGCTGCGCCGGTTGGCGCCCCCCCCCCCCCCCCCCCCCCCCCCCCGCGATTCTCCGGCCCAGCTGGGCCTAAGTCCCGCTGCTAGAATGCCTGTCCCGCTGGCGTGGATTAAACCACCTCTTTTACCGGCGGGACAAGGCGGCGCGGGTGGGCTCCGGGGTCCTGGGGGGGTCACGGGGCGATCTGGCCCCAGGGGGTGCCCCCATGGTGGCCTGGTCCGCGATCGGGGCCCACCAATCCGCGGGCGGGCCTGTGCCGTGGGGGCACTCTTTTCCTTCCGCCTTCGCCACGGTCTCCACCAGGCGGAGGCGGAAGAGACTCCCTCCACAGCGCATGCGCGGGGATGCCGTGAGCGGCCACTAACGCTCCCGCGCATGCGCCGCCCGGAGATGTCATTTCCGCGCCAGCTGGCGGGGCACCAAAGGCCTTTTCCGCCAACTGGCGGGGTGGAAATCAGTCCGGCGTGGGCCTAGCCCCTCAAGGTTAGGGCTCGGCCCCCCAAGCTGCGGAGGATTCCGCACCTTTGGGGCGGCACGATGCTGGACTGATTAGCGCCGTTTTTGGCGCGGGTCGGCGGACATCGCGCCGATACTGGAGAATTTCGCCCATGGTTTTCAGCTGGGTATGATTGGGAGCTATAAAATTTAGACTGCAAGATCTTTAGAAAGGGTAGGGAAAAAGACAAAGTATGTGAAATAGAAATATTGGTGAACAAAAAACAATCATAGTATGGTAAAGAAGGCACGGCATGCTAACACACTGGTTAGCACTGTTGCTTCACAGCACCAGGGTTCCGGGTTAGATTCCCGGCTTGAGTCACTGTCTGTGCGGAGTCTGTACGTCTCTCCGTGTCTGCGTGGGCTTCCTCCGGGTGCTCCGGTTTCCTCCCACAAGTCCCGAAAGACATGCTGTTAGGTAATTTGGACATTCTGAATTCTCCCTCAGTGTACCCAAACAGGCGCTGGAATGTGGCAGTGTTAATGTAAGTCAATAAAGATTTTTTTAAAAACATAAGTAAGAGTGAACAGATAGTTGAATTGAACAGAGGAACAATGTTTCATGTACATGGCTAGCAGACTTCAAGCTATCTCAGTGAAAGCCTTTATTGAACCTGGCAGAAATGATAGCCTACAGGCAGCTTGCCTCAAGGCAGAGTCACATGACTATGGCAATTGCATTCCCAAAACGCAAACAAGCAGTGCAGGATAGAAGACCGCTGGAAGTTGTCTCCAGACATCCTGGCAATAGAGATTTAGCAAGGAGGTTTATACATACAAAGATCAGAAAAATATGTAGCAGAAATAATGTGTATATAATGTGAAATATTATTTTCACGTGCATAAGTCTGCTTCTCCCAGTATAAGTAGTAAAAGCGATACATTTCTGCAGCATACTTGACAGTTTGACTACCGACAAGGGATAAAACTGTGCTAGGTTTGGCGATCAATATGAAACCAGTATAAGTTAACATTCTCTAATAGGAACCTATTCAATAAAGGGACCTATTTCAATATAATTGAATTTGATTTTAGATTTTAGAGGGAGAAGCAAAAAGAGATAAACAAAAGTCTTAAATTTAGGTAAGGCAAACTTCAAAGAACTGTGAATTAAATTGACCATAGTAAACTCGGCAGATCTGTTATGAACAGTATATGACCCAAATAATTGCTAGGATATTGGACAGAAACCCCAATAGTTTGTAAGAATGTGAGGAAAGGATACTTCACAGTATGATTCCAGAGATATGGGGCTGGATTCTCCGCACCCTGACACCGAAATCGCGGCTGGTGCTGGGGCGGAGAATCCATTTCCCCGCACGGAATTGGGACCGGCGCCGGTTCCCCGATTCTGCAGGCCTCGAAAAGTGGCGTACTATGCCGCATATTACCTACCTGCGGCCATTTCTGGAGGTCCGCTCCACCATTCTCCGCCCCCGACCAGCCGAAGTCCTGACGGCGTGAACCACTCATGGGTCCTGCCGGTCGGAAAACTAGCGTGGTGGCTGCGGACTCAGTTCGCGACCGCCCTAGTCGCGATGGGCCGATCGGAGGGCAGGGGGAGGCCTTAAACGCGGTCAGGCAATGTTTGGGTGGGCGGTTAGGTTTGGGCGCGTGGCCGATCGGGGGGTCTATTTTTAATGTCCAGATCTGCAGTCTGAGTCCGCCATGGAGCACAGCGCGGCCACTGGAGGCTGCCGCCGTGCGCATGCGTGGCCTTTGACCCGGAAGTGTGGGTCCCGTATCTGCAGCAAAAGCTGCTAGCTTTACGCCGGGTCCCTGCTAGTTCCCTGCAGGGCTAGGAATATGTGGCCCTTTCACGCCAGGTTTTCTGTTGGAAAAGAAAGGTTGAAATGGACTATTCTCATGCATAAATGTAATATGATGTGTCTCATAGAATATTAATAATTATTATTAATAGAATATTATTAATGAGTAATGTTTTGAGTTGAAAGGCTTTGGAAAATGAAGCCATCTTTTCATTTTAATGTTTCATTTTTTGAGAGGGAAGTGCAATGAATGTATGAATCTTGGGTAGATATTGTATGACATGTATTTCATGCATTAAGGGTTAAAAGCCTGTGTTAGTATGTGTATGACTGTTGCAGTATTTCGGCGTGGGGCTGCGGAGAATGAAGCCCTTGATCTATTTTGGCCTCCTGCTGAGCTCCTCAGCCCCAGAGAATGACTGCAAGAGTTCCTCAGGGTAGAGTCCTTGTCTAACCATCTTCAGCTGTTTCATGCATAATAATGCCAGCAGTGGGGACCTTCTCGATAATTGTGTAAGGTTCAGTAGCATTCACAACTCCTCAGATATTGAAGCAGTTTGTGCTCTCATGCAGCAAAACCACGCAACATTCAGGCTTGGGGTGATAAATGAAAGTGACATTCATGCCACACAAGTGCCAGGCAATAACCATTTTCCAAAAAAAGAGAATCAAACCACCTCCCCTTGTCATTCAATGGTATTTACCATCACTGATATCCAACCAACTCTCACGAAAATGTGGTTGTTTAGTCAAGTTAAATTTTCAATACTTTAAAAATTGCATAACCCTATCAAGAAACATTAATTAAAGACAGTTGGAGTTGATACACAAATCAACCATGATTTAACTGAATAACGGAATAAGCTGAAGGGGCTGAATAGCCCACTCCCGTTCCTAAATACCTCAGTACTGGCTGAGCTATGCATTTTCAACATTTCTGTAGTATTCTTCTACTTACAGGACAATATGGCGTTTTCGTCACTGCACACAAGAACACACAGGACGTCTCATTGACCGTTCTTGAAGTAGTCACCATTGAAATCAATGATAGTAAAAGCATCAAGGGTTTTGGGAAACAAACAACCAGCGGCTTCCATGTAGATCATAATTTTTATTTTTGATCAGATTTGCAGTCCTGAATGGCTATCACAGAAGCTAATGAAACGGCATCTGTCTCTTGTAGCCTCGATTTTAATCATTCTCCCAATGGTGATCGTGCTTTCAGCTATCTAGGCCCTTAGATCTGGAATTCTTTTTCCTAAACTTCTCTGCAAACCTGCACCTCTCTCCTCACTTGGGATACTATCAAAATCTACTTTGACCAATCTGTTAACCATCTCCTTATGTGGCTCGGTGTCAAATTTAGTTTGATAATGTTCTGATGAGCCATCTTGGGACATTTTACAATGTCAAAGGTGCTAAATAAGTGCATGTGGTTACTGTTCAAAGAGATGTCCATTTGAGACAACGTTTTCACATTTTATTTTCTTCTGTTTATTTGGGAGAGGATGAACAGAATGTAACCACAGCTGCCGTCCCTCAGGCAGCACACACGTTACAGCACCCTGCATCATATCAACCACCAAAGCAAAGCACCAGACCGGTTACATGTCAACCAGATGATCTAGCGAATGATTTTCAGCAAATAGCAAGGAGTTCATCAAAGTGAAACAGTGAGATAGAATACTAAAGGTAAAGCAACCTTTCATCAGAGGTCCTGCACGTGGCCTCTGTTGCAACGAGAATTGAATAAAGTATACCATTTATACTAGTAATAGCTTACTTTCGCTCCTTATTAATTAACCTCGGTGTTTCCAGTACACAAATCATTGGTTTGAGCCCTCTAATGCCAGTCACTTCAGTAATATATGAACCCCTAGAATGCATTGAAACACTAGTAATGTCAAGTCTCAACTCACAATGCATCTCATACGTTTGAACTCACTACAAAAAACACGTGTGACTTCAGGGTCTCGATTTCCAGCTTATTTCATAGTCTTTTGGAAAAGGCAGGAGAATTCTCAAATAGTCACAAGGTAAGAAAGAGGAAACTCGCTTTAGCTCCTATCAGTACAAGGATTGGATGCTGTAAAATTTTACCAATTGCACTTACACGATTGCTTGAAAGTTCTCTCTTCAACCTCTCCAACAGTTCTGTCACTGAAACTTGGCTTTTGAGAAATTATTAAATACAAGAGACAATTCAATGGCTAATTTCAATCATGTCCCGGTGAAAGATACAATATTTTGATTTTATTGTGGACATAAAAAAGCAGCAAATATTTGAGTGATTTAGATGCTTCATCAACACCTATAAACAATTGTTTGCACAGGGTTTCTCATATCACTAATACCAATCTTTTTATTAATCACAAAATCACGAGGACCCCAATGCTTTGAGTATGGAAGCAGGATAGTTAAAAATTAGAAGTTATGATATCTTTCACCATCAGTATTTCAAATGAATGCTAAACATAAACTGGTAGGGCAGTCAAAACAGAGAGCCATGTACAAACGTTACTGCTCTGACAGCAAAGCTAATGTAAAAATTTACATGCAAAAGACAAGCAGCACACATAAATTGAATTAGACTTTTAAAAAGATAAGTCAAGCTGAAGGGGAGATAAAACTCTGAAGGTGGAGTGGTGCAGTAAAAATAGAATCTGAATGGTGGGAATTTCATACCAGAAAAGTAACAATTGCTACCCAAGAACAACAGAACAAGTCTCAGAGGAAAGCGAGATGCTGTTGTAAGCAAGAACTGCATTGGGCTAACACAAGTAGGGTGACATTGTTTAATGCAGTTCATTTGCACCACCTTGGCAAATGTTACATCAATGTAATTAAAAATTTATCCTGCCACTGTTATTTATAAGCTGCTTTTACATTAACGCATTTTTACTTAGATCCCTGGAGACTAGTGTTAGTGAGTGGACTCCAGTTGTTTGTGCTGTTTATTCCAATATTAGGAACAGACGGACAGGAGCGAGCACCCTTCCCTTTTAACTTTTGGGTGTGCTTAAAAAAATTTTCCCAGTATCCCACCTGATTGACAGACTTGGTTGATTATTGTCAGGTGAAAAAGGCTGCGCCACAAAACCACCTACAAAGTAGCATACAGTTTAGCAATGGTGGTCAGATGGAAAAAAGGGAGAAGTGCTTTCCAAACTATTTTCCAATATGATCCCATTTTAACATTTGAAAATTAACGCGGTCCCAGACACCAGCAAAAACAAAACAGCAGGGTGGCACGATGGCACAGTGGTTAGCACTGCTTTCTCACGGCGCTGAGGACCCAGATTCGATGCTGACCCCGGCTCACTGTGGAGTTTGCACCTTCTCCCCTTGTCTGCTTGGGTCTCACCCCCACAGTCCAAAGATGTGCAGGGTAAGTGGATTAGCCATGCTAAATTGCCCCTTAATTGGAAAAAATGATTGGGGTACTCTAAAATTATTTTGAAAACAGCAGTACAGCAGTCTGGTAACATTCAGTGTATAATTATTAACATTTGCATACTATACATTAACATTTATTAATAATTCAAAATATGAAAAGTTTTTTTAAAGTGCTGTGTTAAATATTTTGTGTGCACCCCACATACATCAGCTACGTACATGTACACACAACGCTTCCCAACAATTTAGTTGTCACTATCGTCCCTGCTGCCACCACCTCCTCCGGTAGCGAGTTCCAGGCACCCACTACCCTCTGCGTAAAAAACTTGCCTCATACATCTACTCTAAACCTTGCCCCTCTCACCTTAAACCTATGCCCCCTAGTAATTGACCCCTCTACCCCAGGGAAAAGCCTCTGACTATCCACTCTGTCTATGCCCCTCATAATTTTGTAGACCTCTATCAGGTCGCCCCTCAACCTCCTTCGTTCCAGTGAGAACATACCAAGTTTATTCAACCGCTCCTCAGAGCTAATGCCCTCCATACCAGGCAACATTCTGGTAAATCTCTTCTGCATCCTTTCTAAAGCCTCCACATTCTTCTGGTTGTGTGGCGACCAGAATTGAACATTATACTCCAAGTGTGGCCTAACTAAGGTTCTATACAGCTGCAACATGACTTGCCAATTCTTATACTCAATGCCCCGGCCAATGAAGGCAAGCATGCCGTATGCCTTCTTGACTACTTTCTCCACCTGTGTTGCCCCTTTCAGTGACCTGTGGACCTGTACTCTTAGATCTCTTTGACTTTCAATACTCTTGAGGGTTCTACCATTCACTGTATATTCCCTACCTGCATTAGACCTTCCAAAATGCATTACCCCACATTTGTCCGGATTAAACTCCATCTGCCATCTCTCCGCCCAAGTCTCCAAACAATCTAAATCCTGTTGTATCCTCTGACAGTCCTCATCGCTGTCCGCAATTCCACCAACCTTTGTGTCATCTGCAAACTTACTAATCAGACCAGTTACATTTTCCTCCAAATCATTTATATATACTACAAAGAGCAAAGGTCCCAGCACTGATCCCTGTGGAACACCACTGCTCACAGCCCTCCAATTAGAAAAGTATCCTTCCTATGACCTAGCCAGTTCTGTATCCACCTTGCCAGCTCACCCCTGATCCCGTGTGACTTCACCTTTTGTACTAGTCTACCATGAGGGACCTTGTCAAAGGCCTTACTGAAGTCCATAAAGACAACATCCACTGCCCTACCTGCATCAATCATCTTAGTGACCTCCTCGAAAAACTCTATCAAATTAGTGAGACACGACCTCCCCTTCACAAAACCATGCTGCCTCTCACTAATATGTCCATTTGCTTCCAAATGGGAGTAGATCCTGTCTCGAAGAATTCTTTCCAGTAATTTCCCTACCACTGAAGTAAGGCTCACCGGCCTGTAGTTCCCTGGATTATCCTTGCTACCCTTCTTAAACAGAGGAACAACATTGGCTATTCTCCAGTCCTCTGGGACATCCCCTGAAGACAGTGAGGATCCAAAGATTTCTGTCAAGGCCTCAGCAATTTGCTCTTCAGCCTCCTTCAGTATTTTGGGGTAGATCCCATCAGGCCCTGGGGACTTATCTACCTTAATATTTTTTAAGACACCCAACACCTCGTCTTTTTGGATCTCAATGTGACCCAGGCTATCTACACACCCTTCTCCAGACTCAACATCTACCAATTTCTTCTCTTTGGTGAATACTGATGCAAAGTATTCATTTAGTACCTCGCCCATTTCCTCTGGCTCCACGCATAGATTCCCTTGCCTATCCTTCAGTGGGCCAACCCTTTCCCTGGCTACCCTCTTGCTTTTTATGTATGTGTAAAAAGCCTTGGGATTTTCCTTAACCCTATTTGCCAATGACTTTTCGTGACCCCTTCTAGCCCTCCTGACTCCTTGCTTAAGTTCCTTCCTACTTTCCTTATATTCCACGCAGGCTTCGTCTGTTCCCAGCCTTTTAGCCCTGACAAATGCCTCCTTTTTCTTTTTGAAGAGGCCTACAATATCTCTCGTTATCCAAGGTTCCCGAAAATTGCCATATTTATCCTTCTTCCTCACAGGAACAGGCCGGTCCTGAATTCCTTTCAACTGACACTTGAAAGCCTCCCACATGTCAGATGATGATTTGCCCTCAAACATCCACCCCCAATCTATGTTCTTCAGTTCCCGCCTAATATTGTTATAATTAGCCTTCCCCCAATTTAGCACATTCATCCTAGGACCACTCTTATCCTTGTCCACCAGTACTTTAAAACTTACTGAATTGTGGTCACTGTTACCGAAATGCTCCCCTACTGAAACATCTACCACCTGGCCGGGCTCATTCCCCAATACCAGGTCCAGTACCGCTCCTTCCCTAGATGGACTGTCTACATATTGTTTTAAGAAGCCCTCCTGGATGCTCCTTACAAACTCCGCCCCATCTAAGCCCCTGGCACTGAGTGAGTCCCAGTCAATATTGGGGAAGTTGAAGTCTCCCATCACCACAACCCTGTTGTTTTTACTCTTTTCCAAAATCTGTCTACCTATCTGCTCCTCTATCTCCCGCTGGCTGTTGGGAGGCCTGTAGTAAACCCCCAACATTGTGACTGCACCCTTCTTATTCCTGATCTCTACCCATATAGCCTCACTGCCCTCTGAGGTGTCCTCCCGCAGTACAGCTGTGATATTCTCCCTAACCAGTAGCGCAACTCCGCCTCCCCTTTTACATCCCCCTCTATCCCGCCTGAAACATCTAAATCCTGGAACGTTTAGCTGCCAGTCCTGCCCTTCCCTCAACCAGGTCTCTGTAATGGCAACAACATCATAGTTCCAAGTACTAATCCAAGCTCTAAGTTCATCTGCCTTATCCGTAATACTTCTTGCATTAAAACATATGCACTTCAGGCCACCAGACCCGCTGTGTTCAGCAACTTCTCCCTGTCTGCTCTGCCTCAGAGCCCCACTGTCCCTATTCCCTAGTTCTCCCTCAATGCTCTCACCTTCTGACCTATTGCTCCCGTGCCCACCCCCCTGCCATACTAGTTTAAACCCTCCCGTGTGACATGAATAGGATGGGAATAGAGGGATACGGACCCAGGAAGTGTAGAAGATTGTAGTTTAGTCGGGCAGCATGTTCGGCACGGGCTTGGATGGCCGAAGGGCCTGTTCCTGTGCTGTACATTTCTTTGTTCTTTGTATTGCCCCCCACCCCCACTAAATCACTCACTCAGCAGCTCTTATTCCCAAAACTCCTCACCCAGATTTACTCAACTCCTCATCTTCTTCCCCCACACACATACACCAGCCCCTCTTCCCAAACCATTCTGTGGTGTTCTTTGTGTTGCTTTTTTTAGGATGGTTGGCGTATAGTTCACAAAGACTACAAAATAGCTTTAAATTGAACAAGGCTACAAATTTATTAACACTACTTAATTAGATTCAACACTTACACCTATATAATACACAGTTCATAATAAACATATAATCTACACTCATCTACTACTAATCTCTACACTATTACATTAACTATGGTCTGCTCTCACTCACACTATCATTCCTTCAGTCTGTTCTCTAGCTTTCTCCTTAACCTCTCACCCACAAGGCGCAGCATCAATGCCTTATATATTTGCACATCTAGCTTCCTCTAGTGGTTGATTTTAACATTACATTAACCCTTGCAGTTCTCTACAATTATGATAATGTCACACATTCCACTCACATAATACCGCACTCAGTCGTCCCTCTTCCCTGCTCCACATTTCCTCTAGTTGCTATCAAAGGGTAAGGAGCTGTCCATCAGGTAGATAGGAATAGAAACAGTTTGAAGCCTTGCTGGCTCATTTGCAATAATCTCCCGCACTCAAGTCAGTCACAAAGTTACTGCTGCTTGCTTCTCCGTGTCAATTCAGCACACAAACGTCACGCGCCCACACAGCAATCACCACGAAAATTGTTTTTGAGGTTAAAGAGTGCTATTGTCCACCCCTTTCTGTTTGGTGGCATCGGTCCAGTGATTTATTGATCCAGGGGTGTCTCACCTGTCACCGACTGGCTAGTCTCCTCTCCACAGTTTACCATTGCTATCTCAGAGGAGTGGAGCTCATGACCCCAAATGCAACCTCTCTGACCCATTGTGGATGACAACCCACAGTTTGGGAACACCTGCAATAGAGCATGGGGATCGTGCCGAGGTTGAGTAAATGGAAGATCGTGTGTGTGTGTGTGTGGGGGGGGGGGGGGGGAAGGAAGTGTTGGCTGGAAAGACAGCTCATAGGGGCTCGTTCAAAATGTTAGCTTGTTGGGCCCGGAGGAAACATGTTTGCTGTACCACACACAGCCCACAAGCAGGGCTGTAAAAGTATTTACCTTATGAATCCAGTCTTTTTTGCCACATTGGTTGGAGTTTTATCGACCCGGCATGGCACGTGCTGCTACAGTGGATGTGGCAAGCCAGCAAAAGTTCATTGACTTCAGTTGGATCGGCTGATCCCGTGTGTGGAAGGGGCTGGAAGATCCCACCCATTGTGTCTACTGGGTTTTCCGAGGTCAGGAAAACTGGATGACAATAGTTAAAATAGAAACCTTGCAAGCTGCTCCTTAAAATATTTAATCAATTGCCTTGCCTACTAAGAATAGATTGACTACCTGGCCCATAATTCACCTTCGGAAAAACCTGAAGCGAGTAGCTTCAAAGCGGATTAGATTTGGGTTTATTATCATGTGTACAATGAAAAGTATTGTTCTGCGTACAGTCCAGACACAGCATTCCATACATGAAAAATACAGGACATACGATAGATACCCAATACACAGGTGCCGGAATGTGGCGACGAGGGGCTTTTCACAGTAACTTCATTTGAAGTCTACTTGTGACAATAAGCGATTTTCACTTTCACTAAATATATAGACACAGACATCAGGTAAAGCATACGGAGTGTAAGACCACTCAATGGAAAAGACCTGTAGGAGAGATCAGTTCAGTCCATAAGAGGTCAGTCAGGAGTCTGGTAACAGCGGGGAAGTGTGTCAGGGTCATAAATTTGGAAATTTTAACTTCCCACACCTGACTCAAACCACCAGCCTTATTTAGGGTAAAAGTCACCTCCAAGACTGAATTTCTCAGGGATCGAAGTGGGAAATTTTAATTCCTAAGAACAGGTTAGTAGGGGCTGATGGTCCAGTGCTGGGTTGTTAAGGTTTCACACCACAACTACAACTCAGCTCTAATGCACCCAATTCCAGGTTTAATCCTGGGAATAATTTACTTGCCTAAGTTGGGACATTAGTACAGGCTGCTGGGTTCATACCATATCAATGAATGTCCTGAGGAGATACTAATGAGGTGCTTTTAAATTGAATTTGGCTTGCCAACAAGAGCACGAGTGATCCAGGCTCTAGAAACCTGGTAGCTAGAAGGAAGTATGAAGGGGTGCACCCATCAGGTAAGGTGCTGTATGAAGTGAAATCTGTGGTTGAGATTTGTGAAAATTATTCAACCCATGGGGCGCATCAATAGTTTAATTGAATTAAACAGTATTGTTTGCTGTAAAAGGTAAACAGAAATTGACCAAACCTGATCAGCATGCATTGGAAAGACCGAAATGCTTTTTGAACTGAAGTAACCCCATAAAGTTGCAGGTTGTTTTTTTTCCACCAGAAAAAGGGGCTGGTTTAGCACAGTGGGCTAAACAGCTGGCTTGTAATGCAGAACAAGGCCAGCAGCGCGGGTTCAATTCCCATACTGGCCTCCCCGAACAGGCGCCGGAATGTGCTGACAAGGGGCTTTTCACAGTACCTGCATTGAGGCCTACTCGTGACAATAAGTGCTTATTATTATTAGTAGTAGTGTGATAGAAAATGTCTGTTGACCAAAACGTTTGTTTAGAAAAATCTAGTGTTTTGAAAACTGCACAAACTGATAGAAATCAATCTTGATTGATGATGTTTTCACCAAGAGGGTGGTGGAAGTTTGGAATTTGCTTCCTGAAAGAGTAGTGGAGGCAGAGACTCTGGTAACATTTAAGAAGTATTTAGATGTGCACTTGTGATCTCAGGGCACATAAGGCTATGGGCCAAGTGCTGGAAAATGGAATTAGAATGGTTAGGTGGTTGTTTTTGACTGGCTCAGACAAGATGGGCCGAAGGCCCTTTTTTGTGCTGTATGATTCTATGACTCTAGGTCAGAGTTTGTCGTTTGAATTGTAAAGAAACTGACTCCACGAGAAGCCATGGGCGAGATTCTCTGGCTGCCCTGCGGCGTATTTCTCATGGCAGGTGGCAGCTCGCCGTTGGCCCGTGGCAGGTATTACGTTTTGGTGCTTGGCCGGTAGGAATGTCTCACAATAGAACGTCCAGGTCAAGTGTTTTATTGTAAAATAAACATGTAGTTCAGATAACTATGAGAAATATATTAGAAACTACTAATTATGATAAATTATCCTATAGCTACTGCAAGTATGACTATCCACGAACACAACTAACTCCAGACACCAAGAGGTTAGGTGAATTGGCCAATGATAAATTGCCCTTAATGTCCAAAATTGCCCTTGGTGTTGGGTGGAGGTGTTGAGTTTGGGTAGGGTGCTCTTTCCAAGAGCCGGTGCAGACTCAAAGGGCCGAATGGCCTCCTTCTGCACTGTAAATTCAATGATAATCTATGATTAATCTCGGACAAAGGTTCGGCATAACATCGTGGGCCGAAGGGCCTGTTCTGTGCTGTATTTTCTATGTTCTATGTTCTATACAGAGTCGCGTGGTAGATTTACACTTCCACTGTAGGGAGTTTACATCACTATACGCATGATTGCTTGTGCATATCACCACATCCCCTTTCCTTTGGAACTGTAACTATGACTTTGTTTTACAATACAATATGATAATGCATAATTCGTTAGAACATTTAACTATCTGCAGTCCATCACAAATTCAATCTCTCAGGTTTTCTTCTTTGCTGTGTTGACGTTCTGAGCATAGGCTGAACTGGTGAACATGTTTCATTTGCTGTACTGATGTTTCTTGTTGTTCTTCTTGAATTTGTGCATTTTAACGTTCTGGCTCTGTATGTTTCTTTTTCAACTGTCTTTAGATTGCCTACAATATCTTCTTGTGGTTCCATAACAAAAAGGTTGCTGAACCTTCAGAAAAGCTCTCCTGTTTTTCCTTAAGACTGTTCCGTCATCAATGCTGATTAGATACGAATGCGGACCTGCCTGCTGCAGTACCTTAGCATACTTCAGCCATCCGTTCCCATCAGGATCTTCCAGCCAGACTGTATCATCTTTTTGCAATGGTTGGAGCCTTCCTTTTCTGCCTCCTTTTTTGCCAAATACATTTCCTCTCTAGTTTTCGATTAACTGGTTCCTTCAGAAGTTTGTACTGACACTTCCAACACCGTGTAAAGCTTTGAACCATTACTTGAATATCATTGTTGATACCTGGCCTAATACACTGTTTCCCTGGCTCTTCGCTTGTACTTTTCTATTCCCAAGTGCCCTTCATGATGTTTCCGAAGAATCATTGACCTTAACGATTGTGGAATTGCAATCCTTTGTTGTCAAAGCAAAAACCATTGGCATCGCTGAATTCTAACATTATAATAGTTGGAGCAGGATCCTTTAGACCATCCTTCATGGAGATATTTTATCACCTTTAGTAAGACAAGCAGCGGGATTCTCTGACCCCCCGCAGGGTCGGAGAATCCCGGGGAGCGGCGCGAATCCCGTCCCGACACCAGTTGCCGTATTCTCCGGTGCCGTTTTGCGGGCGGGGGCGGGGTTCACGCCTTGCCGGTCGGGGCCTTTGGCAGCGCCCCCCCCCCCCCCCCCCCCCCCGGGCTCGTCTCCGGGCCCTGATGGGCCGAGCGGCCATTCATCTTTGGACAATCCCGCTGGCGTGGGTTAGACATGGCCCCAAACGGCGGGACCTGGCAGGTAAGTCGGCTGGGGCAGACCTTGGGGGGAGGGAGGGGCATGGTGGCCTGGCCCGCGATCGGGGCCCATCGATCTGCGGGCGGGCCTGTGCCGTGGGGGCACTCCTTCCTTCCGCGCCGGCCCCTGTAGGGCTCCGCCATGGTCGGCGCGGAGAAGAGAACCCCACGCGCATGCGCCAAAACATGCCGACGATTCCGCGCATGCGCGAGATCACACCGGCCTTTCTGCGCATGCGCGGACTCGTGCAGTCCCTTCGGCGCTGGCTGGCACACCGCCAACCCCTCCGGCGTCCACCTAACCCTTGAAAGTGTGGACAATTCTGCACTTTCGTGGGATGTTGACGCCGGAGTGGTTCGCGACAATTTTCCCGCTGGTGTGGGGACGTAGTCCCCGGAAAGGAGGATTCCGCCCAAGATCTTTGGTCGTTTCGTCCTTTATCAAGATTGATTTGTCATCCAATACTGGAAGGGATTCTGACAAGACAACTTGAACATCCTCATCCAAGTGATGTATCTCTCCCATGCCTGTGGCTCGAGATAGTGCATCGTTACTAAGAGATGTTTACCTGTGTGTAGATAAGATCAAAATCATACTTTTGCAGCTTCATCATCATGTGCTGTATCATAGGGGACATCTTGTTCAAATTTTTTTAAACTATTGAGACAAATGGTCTGTGGTCAGTTTCCACTACGACCCTTAGTTGACCATAAGTATATACATAGTCATGGAATAGTAAGACCATTAATTAAACCTAAGCATTCTGTTTCAATTTGAGCATACCTGCGCTCTATTGTCATGTTAGGTACACTGGTATAACACTGGCTGCAACTGGATGCAGCTTAGATCAGAAAGATACTCCAGACCTTGAAGTTAGTTCAATCAGGTTTATTGAACAAATAGCACAGTTAGCACAGTTCTCTGAAAGTTCGACTCTCTGCTAACTTAAATGTAGTTACTCTGTCTGACTGAACCAGACTAGCTCTTAGCCACGTGGTGGAGGTGTGAGATTGCGAGTGTGAGTGCCTCGTGTCTTTTATAGTCAGTTCCCACCCGAGTATCTTGCCTGGTTATTGGTCATGTCCTGTTCTCTGTGTCCATTAGCTGCTTGTCTGTGTATCATCATGTGTGTGTCTGTATATCATGACATCTATGTCAGACATTGAACTGGAAGCATCGGCAATTGGAAGCCAATTTCAGCGCTCACAACGTATCTTTTGATGCATCTGTCGATATTTACATATTTTTTGTCGGGTCAAAAAATGTCAGCAATGGTGCTGTTGTTAATGCTTCTTGTAATGCTTGCCATTCCTGTTCATGTCTAATCGACCACTGGAATATCATGTCTTTCTTGATGGTTTCTCTTAGGTGTGAGGTTTTTGCTGTGAGATTAGGAATACATTTTCCAATGAAAGTTATCATCCCTAACATTCGGAGTATTCCTTTTTTGTCACTGGGACGTAACATTTTCAAGATTGCCTTCATTTCTTCTTGGTCAGGTTGTATACCTTTTGCAGAATGTTTATCTCCCAAAAATGTGGTATTGTCAACACCAAACTGGCATTTCATTTTATTCAACTTTAATCCATGCTCTTCAGCAATTTGATAAGCCTTCTGCCATGCTCTTCTCATGTTGATCCACAGGCGATTAGGTCATTAACATATACTCTGACTCCTGGAATTCCTTCCACGATGTGTTACATTGCCCGATGGAAAATTTCTGATGCAGAAATGCATCCTTAGAAAACAATATCGCCCAAATAGAGTGTTAAAAGTGCACAGCTTTGTGCTCTCCTTATCCAACCTGAGCTGCCAAAAACCCTATGATGCATCTAATTTGCTAAAACAGCTTGCTCCTGACATCTCACGTGATTTCTTCCCTCCTCGGAATCGGATAATGTTCTTATTAATGTTGAGGTTCAGATATTTGGGATCCATACAGATTCTTAGGTTGTTGTTTCTCTTCTTAATGCAGACCATAGAGTTGACCTAAATCTGCCGGTTCTCCAATGTGTTTAATTATGCCTAAAGCAGTCTTTCTTTCGAACTCATTCTTCAATCTGCCTTTCAATGGAGCTGGTACACATCTTGGTGTGTGTATAACTGGTTGCGCATTCTCTTTTAACCAGATATGATATGTGAAAGGTAAAGTGCCAAAGCCTTCAAATATCCCAGGAAATTCCTTCAGTATGGAATCTACTGATGCATTCTGCCTGTTTAAAGCACTGTCTGCACTGTAAACTTGTTTAACTAGCTCAAGTGCTTCACATTCTTCCACTCCCAGTAAATTCACATTCAACCTCTACAATGGAAAATTTTACTGTGTGAACTTTGTTCTTTACATTGAGCTTTCATGCTCCTAAGCTTAGTAATTTCATTTCCGTTGTAGTCTTTCAGCAGTACTTGCTGTTTAATTCTCAGCTCCTTTAAATCTGACAAACTGATAAGATTGGCCCTCGCTCCCGTGTTGAGTTTGAAATTAATTATGTTTCATTAATGGCACTGCACAGTTGTCTTTTGGAGTATTTGCATTCACTTCACTGTTGCTGCAAATCTTTGTCTTTTTGCATGCCTCGACTATCCCTGTCCTCACTAGAAATTATGTCTGTGTAGGACATGTCTCCGAGATTTACTTCATTAACCATGTTGATGGATTTTGTTTGTTCCTATTTCTTTATTGGGAAAGCATTGCTTAGCAAAATGATTTTTGTCTTTACATTTGGAGCATATCTTTCCAAACGTCGGACAACGCCGTTGCAAACGTTGATTGCCGCATCTCTTGCATGAAATGGAGGTTTTGATTTGTCGCTTTAAATGGCCACTGGTGCTGGGACCACGTTTTGCACTTGGTGTGACACAACACTAATGGCATTAGCTGTCTCTACTATCTTCATGCCAAAATATTTGAGATTCAAAGTGCTAATCTGCTGTGCAGCTAGCTTGCTGGCATGACAAATTTTAATAGCATCATTCAGCTGAAGCTCATTTTTCCTTAACAGCCTCTCGTTTACCTTGCCGTTACAAATCCCGAACATGATTTGATCACGGATCATCAACGCTTGTAGGGAAGCAAAATTACATGACTGAGCCTTCAATCGCAAATCGGTTAGAAAACTATCAAACGCCTCGACTGTCTTCTGGGTGCGCGTGCAAACTATATAGTGCTCGAACGTCTTTTTTTTTGGAGTGCAATGCCAATCAAATTGCTTTACAACTTCATCAAAGTTCTTGCTATCCGCCTCGCTATCGAAAACGAATGTATTAAATATTTCTATTGCTTGTGGACCTGCTATAGCAGCAACACTATATGTTTCTCATCAGGCTGTGGCTGCAGACCAAGGGCTGCAATGTAGAGTATGAATTGCTGTTTAAAAATGTACCAATTCTGATCGACATTACCAGTGACTCGAATCTGGTGAGGTGCCTTCAGACCTTCCATCCTGGACTTCAAAGTCTAGCAGTGCATTGAGTACAAGTTGCCAGTAGTTCACAAGGTTAGTAGAAGATTTTTTCTTTTTTTTCTTTTCTGCAGTTATCTTTAGTTGTTCATATCTTCAAAGAATCTTGTTTTCTTAGTAGTTCTTCAAACCTGGTACCATGTTATTTTCTGGTGCGTGGCCGATAGGAAGGATGCACATAGAACATCTAGTTCTTGACTAGTTAAAGTGTTTTATTATAAAATAAATGTGTGGTTTAGATAACTATGAGAAATATATTACAAACTACTAATTATGATAAATTACCCAAGAGCCACTGCAAGTATGACTATCCACTAACACGACTACCTCCAGACTCCTCGAGGTACAGAGTCACATGGTAGATTTACACTGCCAGGGGCAGCACGGTGGCGCAGTTGGTTAGCCCTGCTGCCTCACGGCGTTGAGGTCCCAGGTTCGATCCTGGCTCTGGGTCACTGTCCATGTGGAGTTTGCACATTCTCCCCGTGTTTGCATGGGTTTCGCCCCCACAACCCAAAGATGTGCAGGCTAGGTGGATTGGCCACGCTAAATTGCCCCTTAATTGGAAAAAATGAATTGGGTACTCTAAATTTATATTAAAAGATGTACACTGCCACCTGCTGGTTGGAGGTTGTTTACATCACTATATACACGATTGCTTAAGCATATCACTACAGCGGGATCTTCCAGTCCCGCCACTGTCACCCCACACTGTTGGGGAAACGGGCAGTGGGTGTGCACCGTTGGTGGGACCAGAAAATCCTGCTGGCGTGAATCAGCGGAATATATCGCCCAATGACTTTTTTCTCTGCTTTATCAGATAATTATTGTTTTTAGTTCACCAAACAACAACTTATAAGAAGTCAGTGATTTGAGAGATTCTATGAGAATGGGTGTTTTAAAATATATATTTTTGGCGAATGTTGTGTTATTTTGTAAAGAAGGTTGTGCATCTACGTATGCCTGTGTGTATGTAAATTATTTAATTAAGCTGGGGAAAGGTTAATGGAGACAGCTTGTCCAAATTTAAATGTCACTAGTATTAAAAAAGCTATCATCTTTTAGTACACAGAAATTATACTGTGGGATACTGGAACACAAATGCTTAAGGTGGGTTCATCTAATATTCTTATCACTTTATTTAAACAGTGGAATTAACAGATTTAAGGCAAATTGGTAACCAGCTCCACTAAATCGCAGCGAAAAGAATTTCAAATGAATGTATTAAGAGTATGCTGGTATCCCTTGGGCTGGGATGACAAATGTATTATGTTATCAGATATCAACATCTGGTAGAATTTGATAATTATGTTTTATTTTAATATATTGATGTTTGACATAGATTATCATAGAATTTACAGTGCAGAAGGAGGCCATTCGGCCCATCGAGTCTGCACTGGCTCTTGGAAAGAGCACCCTACCCAAGGTCAACACTGCCACCCTATCCCCATAACCCAGTAACCCCACCCAACACTAAGGGCAATTTTGGACACTAAGGGCAATTTATCATGGCCAATCCACCTAACCTGCACATCTTTGGACTGTGGGAGGAAACCGGAGCACCCGGAGGAAACCCACGCACACACGGGGAGAACGTGCAAACTCCGCACAGACAGTTCTTGTTTCTGGATGGTCACTCTTGAGATTTCTTTTCATTATTTCATGGACAGCAGCACACAACGAAAAAAAGTGGTGAGAACACTACAAACTCTTCATTGCGTTAATCGATCTGACCAAAGTATTTCAGTCAGTAAATTGGAGCACAATCCACAGAGCTTCGCAAAGATTTGATGTCCAAAATATCTCAACTACTTCATGATGATATTGCTGCATCTGGCTTGAATGTGAGGTCTGAAATAGTTTCCTTTAAAATCTGCATAAGTATCAAGAGAGGTTGTGTGATAACCCTCAAACCATTTACAATCTGCCAGACGGTGGCTCAGGATTAACAGCCCCCAAGTGTGAGTATTAAATACAGCCTTGATCAATAACTCTTTAAAATTCAGTCGCTACCACGCCAAAATTAAACTGATCACCATAGACATATAATAATCTACAGTTTGCAGCTGACTGTAGTGCCGCTGTCCACTCTGCACCAGATTTAAAAGCCACTCTCAATCTCTTCTCTTCTCGTCATTCCCCTGTACTGCAGTGAGAATCGGACTGTGTATCTGACACCGCTACCACGCCAAAACTAAACTGATCACCATAGGCATACAATAATCTACAGTTTGCAGCTGACTGCAGTGTCGTTGCCCACTCTGCACCAGATTTGAAAGCCACTCTCAATCTCTTCTCTTCTCGCCATTCCCCTGTACTGCAGTGAGAACCGGACTGTGTATCTGACACATAAGAACACTAGAGAAATTTCATCAGCAATGCCTCTGCTACATCCTCTGTATTCATTGGGAGGGCAGTCAAATAAATATCAGTGTCCTTCTTGAAGCCAGCTTCACAAGCAAACCTCTGCAAAATCAACTACAATGGACTGGAGACACAGTGTACAGATTGCTGAAAAACATTTCGGCCTCCCAGTCCTATTTTCTCAACTCTCTGGTGCAAATGTTCTAGGGGTGGAGGGAGAAAGAAAATGCCATAAAGACACTCAGAAGTTCTCTTTGAAGCCTGGTAGCATTGACATTAATGATTGGAAAGAGCTTGCCTACAAAATGTCGACTGTGGTAGCTTGCCCTTTAAGGAGTGTATTGTGACCCGATTGGCCAATGGGGCTGGAGCACGTGAACTCAGAGTAGAGCACAGTTTTCCGAAGTATTTGGGAGTTTGGAATCTTAGAGGATTGTAGCCTTTTATCTCACTCTGTATATAGTTATTACTTTAATAAACTGTCATTCATTAATCAACTTGGTGGTTGCCCGTCAGTCAGGAAGTTGCATTTGGCAGTGTCTTCCTGCTGCGTCAGGAGTCGGGAGAGCAGCCCTCACATGAAAGCCCTTCCTTGAAGCAAACTCATTCAGCAATCTGACAGTGTCAAAATGTTTCTTTTTAGCAAACTAGAACCATTCTATCCCAATGCAGAGAAATAGGGACTATATGTCGAACGCCTCAGCTTTCTTTTGGAAGGCCAATGAAACTGGGTGGTGGGAGGTAGAAACACAGCAGGTAATCCCATTGACGGCCTGCAGGGATCTCACAAACAACCTGATTAGGTGTGTGATTCTCTGGCCTCCCAGTCGCATGCCTCTCGGCGGCGGGAGGTGGTGCGCTGTTCACTGGAGGCAATATTTTCTGTTCCCCCCACCATCAGTGGGAACTTGCATTGTAGCTACCCCACACTACTGGAAAACCCAGGGCTAGGGCTGCATTGCCGGCAGGCCCAGAGAATCCAGCCACCAGAAAACGGACGGAGAATTCCAGCCAAGGAGCCTGACTTCCCGAGATGCCCCGGACTCAAAAGTTTTTCAGGACTTTGTGGATTTAGTCAATGGACATTATCAACCCACGTCCTCAATATTATTGTCTCAATAATAATGAGACAACATCAGTTCAATTTGATGATACGGGCCCCAGGGGAGATGATTGAGGTGCTTGTTGTGCACCTAAAACAAATGGTTGAGCAATGTACATTCAGGTTTGTATTTAACATGTTGAGGGACAGGCTAGTCTATGGTGTTAATGACATGACCATACAAAAAAAACTTAGCAGAGGCAGAGGTCATCCAGGCTATGGAAAGTGCCAAGGGATGGAGAGGGAGAGGGAGGGCGGGGTGGGGGGGGGGGGGGGTGCGGGCATAGGACAATGGATTTAACGAGTGTGAAAGCAGGTGAGGTTCACCAGGTTTGGCAGGAAACCACTGTCAATCATGGTACCATAAAGGTGCAGAAAGTAAAAAGCAAAGAAGCAAAGAACAGTAGAGAGTGCAGAAAGTTAGGGAATTTAGTCGGAAGACCAGAGTCTACAAAGAATACTCTTGTTGTGGGGGAGATCATCCCCAGGAACAATGAAAATTCAAGGAAACTACATGTTATTCCTGCAAAAGGATGGGGGGACATTAGGAGGAAATACAAGTCAAGGCTGAATTCACAGGGGCCAAATAAAACACCACGATTCAAAGAATCTGGATCACTGCAACGTGCTGGATAACGGGAACGTGCATGACAAAAGCAGGTTCAGTATCAGAAGAGCTGGATGTTCAAGGGCAAATGTTTAAAAAGACACACCTGGACCATCTGACGAGAGAATCACACACACAACCATTGGGACAAGTTGACCAGGTACTGCAAATGAAAGTGATGCTGCAGCAAGCTTACCAGAGGGCAAACCCAGTAATGTTTTAGGGGGAAACAAAGGAAACTATCTG
Organism: Scyliorhinus torazame; assembly: GCF_047496885.1. Taxonomy (NCBI): domain Eukaryota; kingdom Metazoa; phylum Chordata; class Chondrichthyes; order Carcharhiniformes; family Scyliorhinidae; genus Scyliorhinus; species Scyliorhinus torazame. The sequence continues at coordinate 115,481,423 of NC_092722.1, read as the reverse complement.
GATGGATGCACTTTGCAATTCAAGAGTCAACCCATTGAAGTTCAAACCGAAGTTACCTCTATTGCTGAAGTGCGTGCCTGTTAGTTAATTGCAACGTTTTCAAAGGATCAAGAAGCCCCTTAACCAACTTGCCTTTTTAAGAGACTGTTCAGAGAGTTATGTGTTGTGTATTTTTGTACTAGTTCCTTTGTTAATTGAAGAATGTAATCAGGAACTGAAAGGGTTATGGATGTAGTAGTGTGCCTGTGGTAAACCACTGTTGTACATATATTAGGTGATGTACGGTAAGACCCTGTACTACAGGTACTGCTGGCTCCGCCCAGTAGGTGGAATATAAATATGTATGTCCTCCGTACAGTAGCCATTTCGCCAGCTGCTGTGGGAGGTCACACATCTTAGAGTAATAAAACCTCAGTTGTATTCAACTCTCGTCTTTGTCCAATTGATCGTGCATCAGTGCCCCTTTCAGGGTGGGAGTGGAGTGTCATGTGACCCGATCGGTCAATAGGGCTGGAGCGCAGGTTTCCCAGTCAATTTGGAGCCTTGGAACATTGTAGCCTTTTTTCTCACACTGTATATAGTTATTACTTTAATAAACCGTTATTCGATAATCGACTTGGTGGTCACCTGTCAGGATATTACAGCAACAAAATTACCTTCAAACTACATCATGCTGAGTCCAAACACCTTAATGGTGGAGCAGAGTGCAGGCGACACAGTGGCGAGCACTGCTGCTGAACTGCACCGAGGACCCAGGTTGAATCCCGGCCCCAGGTCACTGTCCGTGTGGAGTTTGACATTCTCTCAGTCTCTGCGTGGGTCTCACCCCCACAACCCAAAGATGTGCAGGGTAGCTGGATTGGCCACACTAAATTGCCCCTTAATTGGAAATTTCTTTTTTTTTTTTTTTAAAAAGATGGTGCAGAGTGGAGAAGGAAAAGTAAACCCTGCACTCTGAATCCCACTAACTCATGGGATATCCTGCCCAATATGCCCAAATGTCCGTAGGTTGAGAGTCAAACAGTTCACTCACATGATGACCCCCATGGCAGAAATTTGCGACCAAAAGTAGAAGTCATCTTTGAATCAAAGGACAGCCGACCATACTTGAATTAGGGTTGTAACATTAATTTGCCATCAAGTTCTCAACCACAAATATCCACAGCCATTCAAGTGTACTCTAAATGTGAGTTCACTGGAATGACCTGAAACTTCACAAGCACCCACATGTTCCGCCCATACCATAACTTAGTACTGATATGTTCAGGTACAGTAGCACTATGTGTCTCATGGCCGTTGTTGTAAAGGGGAGAGTGGGGCAGTCAAATCCGAAAACCTAACATTCCAAAATCCACAAAAGATTCCAACATCTGTTTGATAGCCTTGACGTGTACGTGCCTGGGTGGCACCATAGCACAGTGGTAAGCAACGTTGCTTCACAGCACCAGGGTTCCAGGCTCGATTCCTACTTGGGTTACTGTCTGTGTGGAGTCTGCACGTTCTCCCAATCTCTGCGTGAGTTTCCTTCCGGTGCTCCGGTTTCCTCCCACAAGTCCCGAAAGATGTGCTGTTAGGTGTATTGGACATTCTGAATGCTCCATCAGTGTATCCGAACAGGTTACGGAATGTGGCGACTAGGAGTTTTTCGCAGTAACTTCATTGCAGTGTTAATGTAAGCCTACTTGTGACAATAATAAAGATTATTATTACCAAGTGTACACCCTCCCACATTATTACAAATGGCTCCAATCTTGGAACGTAATTTCAGTAGTTATGGCCACGTTTTAAGGTCCCGCCACATCACCGAGCATCACATCCCTTCCCATGCTCCTTAAGCCGTTCTACTCAGTGGAACCGTAATATCCGGCCAGGTGGGCGGGGCCAAAATATCCTGACCTATCAATTGTAATATTTAATTCAATGTAAAACCATGTACGGAAAGTAAAATCGAGAAAGAGAAAAATATTGGATTTAGAGAAATAGAAGAGGCAGAAAGAAACAAAATGCGGAATTTTCCTGCCTTTCCCACCAGCAGGATCTTCCGATCCCACCGAAAGTGACGCTCCATGACGGGTTCCCCGGCGGCAGGACAGGCGAGCCCCGCAAAATGCCAAGGGAAAAAATTGCACACTTTTACAAGTTAATTTCCAGTCCCAGGGAATTGAAGTGATTTAGACTGATCACACCATTACAAATGCACTTAGAGAAGACAAGGGCTGACTTTCTCCGGAATGCTTAATGGGTATCGCCTACACAAATATCCCAATGTCACACCTTTCATCTATGTCAATTCTGAATCACGGGTACCGGTGTAGCTAAGTTTCTGACACAACTGGACAAAGTGGACTGAAATTTCCTGATGTCTGCATTTAGCCACGCATCTACAGATTCCAGAAATTGCTGTCCAATTTTCGCCATAAGAAAAATGCGCACTGATAGTTATACCGGCATTCTTACCATAAATGCAAGTCTGTATGAAGTGAATGAAGTCGGAGGGTGAAAGTTTTGGTGAATATCGTGTATTGCGCGCGGTATAAATCAGGAGATCTTTGTTTTCCACATGTACACTGTTGGGCGACTTGCTTCGCTTCGCAATTGCGTGCCAGTGGTTTTGCTAAACGGTAATTAAGCCAGTGATGCGTGATTAGTTCAAACCTAATGGGACAAGTGTTTATAACAAGTGGACCTTGTTTTCACAACTCACAATGGATTCCGTTTATCCTCCTATTAGTTTGTTCAACCATGAATGTAAACTCTACTCTTGTGAAATTGACGTGACTGGGATTTCCAATCCTGCATCTTTTGATTTTTCTCTCCCATACTCCGCAAAGCAGCCTCTTTTATTAATTATTACTGCTTCCTCCTGAAACGGCATTCATGTCGGCACTCAATGTGAGATAAATAGAATACAAAAGGAACATCATTAGCACTAATTTAAACTAAATGCTGAGAATAGGACAAAAAGGGAAATCAGCAAAGGACGATGGCGGGCGGGAAAAGCTGCGTTGAGCCCGCCGAAAGCAATGGCGGCTTTTGCTGTCATGCAGTGTGGCACTTAGTGCCAGAGATTTTCTTCCGCGGGTTCCATATTGCTGTTCCGATTCGCCAATGTCCGGGGCGCCACATTTAAACATTGCCCCAACATACGTCGCTGGGAAGTGATGTCTGCCAAGAAATACGCCCCCCAAAGCTTTTGAACACCTCACGGGAGAGACTCCTGTGCGCAGTAGAAGTCCAACATGCTGTCCACTACCCGCTCACAGGAAGAAAACCAACCAACAGTAGGCGAGGCAGTAGCAGTCAGCGCTAAAGCCCTGCAGAAGAGGACAGCCATCGAGTACTGCAATAGGATGAATAATTTCCCCCAGGATAAGCCACTCTTCTCACCTCTCTCAACTCACATATTCACACACCTCTTCCACATCAAGAAGTCTTACAACACCAGGTTAAAGTCCAACAGGTTTGTTTCGAATCACTAGCTTTCGAGCACATCTCCTTCCTCCTATTCCACATCCACAGGCTCCTTGCCAGCTCAAGGAACACTACCACCGCTGTCCTGCACACATCTCCATCTCTCCTTCATCACGTCAGTAGTCCCACTCATCATCCACGCCTGCCAGGTATCCTTATCATCTGCCCTGGCACGTGTCCTGCTTATACTCTATCTGTATGCTTGCAAGAAAAATTGGCTCGCAACAAGAGACAGCAATCACAGAAGGGCAGAGGGATGAAAGAGCTGAAGGTCCTCACGGACTTTGAGGAGAGTGCCAATTGGCCGAGTAGGACATTGACCGTTCCTGTGCTGATGGCGAGGTTGGCAGCGATAAACCAAATGAGGACCCATCAGACAACACTGTTGTGAGTCATATCTCCTGTTTCTAAAGGCCCCTGTCATGCAATAATGACCTATCCTTTCTGTCACAGGCACATGTGGGAAACAGCCCAGGGAGCCCATCAGCTAGGTCCTCGACTCCAGCCCCGAGAGCAGCACAGAAGAGGGCTTCACGGACCCTGATATCAAAGATCTGTCACTGCACTCACCTTCAACAGTGCAGAGGCACACACCTCGATGGGACCTAGTTTTGGAGACTTGGGGTCACAATATAATGAGCACTTCAGATCCACTTCACTGACAGGCAGCGTCACGGATTTCCCAGGATGTCAGCACTTCGAGGATTTCTGGAGGCCAGGAATCTGCTGAGTTCCAATCAGATGACAAGCGTTTGGACTTGGTCAGACCTCAGTTGCTGGAGCTCTAAAGGCATGGCAAGGAAAATCAGGAAGGGACGTCTGATACATTCCTCAGATTGAAAGGCTGCCCACCTTATGTCTGAAGTATTTCTGCCGACACTCCAATGCAAAGAGGTCAACACGGCTAAGGTGACAGCCACTGTGGAGGTCTTGATGTAAGTCGTCTGTCCTGCATTGCTGCAGGAATCGTGTTCCTATAGTCCCAACCTGAAAATTTGGTTCCTGCAACAGAAACGGCAGGGTGCTCAGTCCAGGGTTTCCTGCATGTGCTCTGTACAACATTTCCAACACATTGGTGATGTTGCTTCACGGTGACTAAACACACCAGGTCATGCCTGTTTCTCGTAGAGAATGAGGATGTCTCCCACAATGTAAAGAGATCCAATCATTGTCAATGTGTGTTCTCTGCACCTTTGAACGGCTGATGGTCTCCTTATCCTATATGCCTCAGGTGACACTGAACCTCTAAAGTACAGCTCACAAAGGATACTACATGATTAGGAGGGGTGAAGCTTACCCCGCTTCATCGTCATGATGTGGCACAGGTCACGGAGAGTAAACGAGCTGCCATTAACCAGGCAGGAGTCAGGCATTCACAGAAGCCTTGTGATGATGATTTATGCACTGCCCCCACTAAAAGACATCATCATCCTCCTGGAATATAGGGATTAAGGTCAATTGCTGCACTCCCATGACAGAAGCCTTATCACCGAGGGTGCGTGCTGCCATCAGTCAGATGGGGAAGTCATGTGAAGATAATGGGATATTCTCACTGCATTATCTTCCATGAATCTAGCTGAAATGAGCACATCTCGAGCTTGTCAGCTTTGTCTGGACATCTCAATTGCTTCATAGCCAACATCCTCTCCCTCCAGGACCACATCAGCCTCATTCCCTTTAACATCCTCATCATATAAATCATGCCACTCTTCCGACTCCTTCTCAGACAGTGTCAGATTATGCAAAGGCAGTAGGCAACCGATGCATGCGCTGCTCTGCAGACTGTACTACAGGGTTCCATCAGACAGTCCAGGCACCAGAACCTCATCTTCAGCATCTCAATGGTCTGCTCCACCAAAATGCCAGTTGCAGCATGACCTTTTGTAGACTGTCTCAGCTGCACTCAGCTGCACAGGTGTGATCAGCCAACTCCTCAGTGTGTAGCTCTTGCCCCAAGGAGCCAACCCTGCAGCCACGGGACACCCTGAAACATGTTGGGGATCTGAGAGTGGCTCAGAATATAGGTGGCATGCATGCATAATCCCTGGAAAGTGAGCACACACCTGAAGAGATGCGTTTGGTATGGTTTCAGACCAGCTGAACATTCTGTGACTGGGAAGCCCTTGTAGTTCCCATAGTTCAATACCTGATGTCCTGAAGATCAGAGTGCCACATGACTGCAGTCGATGACCCCCTGTACCTGTGGAAAAACAAAGAGTTGCACAAAGCCCATCGGTCTTGCATCCTGGCTTGCCTAAAGCTGTGTGTCTTCGCGAAGGTTATGTCCGTTGCCTCCTGGATACACTTGTGTGTAGAGGCTGCAAAATCCCACAGAGGTCAGCTGATGAGCCCTGGATGGAGCCACTGGTGTACAAATTGAGCGCCACTGTAACTTTCAGCACCACTGGCAGTGGATGCCCTCCAAATGCCAAATCCTGTAAAAGGTAGCAGATGTGACCAACCAATTCCCTGGACATGTGTAGTCTTCAGCGACACTGGTTTTCGAACATCTGCAGGTATGTTAGGTACCATCTGTACACCCTGGGTCTGATGAGGCACCCGCAAGCGATGGTTCTCTGCCTATCATCCTCTATGTGCAAAGCAGGCTCTGCCGCCCCTTCCTCTTCACAGTTCAGCTCCTGTCTTTGGCAAGCCAGGTGCTTTCATTCTCACCTGCCAATGAATGAGAAAATGTAAAGCATATTCACTAGGCTCCATTTTTTGCACGTTCTCCACACAGCAGTATCAAAGAGACTTGATGGTTATCTTCTGCACCCTAAGGACCACTCTTTGCCCATTCACCGTCTGAAGCTGTCTAAGCCTACTGACTCATATCCTGGCATTACATTGATGCTCAGTCCTTAATTCACATTCTGATGGGTAAAACCCTTGACCAGCATTGCCCCACACCACATGGCTGGGTGGTTTGGACACTGAACTGCATCCTGAGGTCCAGACATTGTGATGTGGGAAGGGTGATGAAATAAAATGAATGGATGAATTAAGGTAAGCAGAGTGCCTTCCTCACTTGTCTCTATCTTATAAATGATTTGTGGTTCGGGGAGTGATACACCATCCCTTCTGCTTGGACAGCATGTTTGAATGAAGTTAGAATAGTCTTTATACAGAAGAGTTCGCTGAGGCCTTTACAATACCGGACCAGAACCCAACAGTTGGTAGGATATTGGACCCCAATATTTTATTCAATTTATAAGATTGTGAGGAAAGGATATTTCAATCCAGGAGTGATTCCATGCACAAACAGGGATATAGTATATTAAAACCAATTTTATTACTAACACATTATTAACTTTATCATAAAGAAAATAGCTTATAATTACCAATCAACAATACTTAACAATGAAATGAAACACTAATTCCAAATTGCTATATTTTACCTCCACTCGAGCAAAACTCATCTCAGGTCAAAATCAGTTTTAAATTCAGTTAGCCAACCAAGGAATAATTGTTGTAAAGAGAGGTCTTGGAAAAACACTTTGAGAAGGAGATCCTTCAGGAACCAGTTTGCAGATTCTTGTCTATGTCAAACTACTGTTTAACCAGCCAAACATTTCAGAAGCTGATATTCTATGCACAGGTAAAATCTTTTCAACTAAATTGCTTCGACAGAGGTTGTGGTTTGCCAAAGTCAAACTTTTAACTGAACTCAAAAACTAAAACTCAACACCCAACTGCTTCAGCCCCTGGCTCCTCCCATTAACGACATCATCTTACTAAAGCGAACGATAGTGACATTTAAGGGGCATCTTGACAAATACATGAATAGGATGGGAATAGAGGGATACGGACCCAGAAAGTGTAGAACATCTTAGGTTAGACGGGCAGCATGGTCGGCGCAGGCTTGGAGGGCCGAAGGGCCTGTTCCTGTGCTGTACTTTTCTTTGTTCTTTGTTCCAAACACAATTCTCCATTTTTGAAACTAAGTGTTGACACAAACGCAGAATCCGTGGATGTCCACGACAGAAGAACTGGCGCCGCACTTGGCCCGATTTTGCTGCTGTTAAAGGGCTAGCATCAGCGCTACATGGAACACAATTGATTGTAATGAGAAACGGTGCCGGATTCGCAATTGACACTCAGGAGGCTGACAAGCTGCAGCCTCATATACACACTTCACTCCCCACACACACCAACCTGGCCAACAAGATGGCATCAAGGAGAGCGGCACCCTGTTTCACCGACGCCAAGCTGGAGACCCTCCTGGACACTGTGGAGAGGAGGGTGACGCTATACCATGGGTGCCCCTGACCCAGTCAGTGGCTGGCACCATGGTGGATTCTGGCCATGGCACACCTCTATGTTGCCAGGGCGACCGCCAGCTGGGTGTGCACCACAACCCCCATAGGGGCGAATGTGGGTGTTGCCTTGTATGGGCTACCAGTGGGTGGCGGCTGAGTGGAGGGGGTGGTGAAGTTGTGGGGACACCCAGATGGCCGGCGTCACTCGGCAGAACCAGGGACCAATGGGGTGGTCAGGATGGCGGCGGTAATGGCGGTCCTGTGCCTGGGCACTGCCCCAGTCCCATGGGGAGTCACCCTGACCACTTGGCCTGTTTTCAGTCACTCCCGGCCCTGGCAGGGCCCTACATCCCCCCCAACCCCTCAAAACTAGCCTGGACAGTGTCTAGCTCGGCAGACCACAACATCTCCTCTCTGTGTCCTACCTCCTCTCTCTCCTTCATCAGCCAGGACGCCGGTTTTACGATTTTCAAAAGCACAAGTGAACCACACTGTCAGGAACTCGGGCCATTGGAGGCGGAGAATCGCGGAGGCCCCGGTGTTGCTAACTTTTGGTTGATTCACTTGGCTCTGTTTTATAACCTTTGCTCTCGAGTCGCCAGGTATCTTTATGATACCGCCACCAGATTCAAGTTCGAGTAATGACCAATAGCTCAATACACCGATTAGTAAGATTCAAATCAAAGCACATTTATTATACACAGTAATCGCTACTCATGCACAAATTCTACGTCTAAGCTATTTCTACGACTAACAGGCCTGTACTTAGCTTCAGCCTGGCCCACCATGTCAGGGGAACAAATGGCCTTTCGTTTGGGTTCTGAGTCTGCGGGATTCGAAGTTGGTATGGATTGATAGCTAGGAGCGCCTATCTCGTAGCGAGCGTTGACTTAAGACTTACGATCTCTCGGCAGCCACTGGACCGGTCACGGTCAATGTTGGTTTGTGTTGCTGGGTGACCTGGTCAGGAAGAAGAGGGGCGATTTGAACTTGGGGCTTAACTTTTTGGACTGAAAGCAGAGATTGCAGCTCTGCAATCTGCTTCCGGCACTTTGCGTGGTCTAGCGAGCTTTGTCTTTGCTCCGTGGTGGCAGCATGGAGTGCTCTTAACGCTGCCTTCAGGTCACTACACTGCCTCTGCAATGCTTCTACCTGCTTTTCAGTTTCTTCACGTACCAGGACTGCACGTTGCGTGTCCTGATAGGCCTTTTCATACTGGGACTGGAAGCTGCTTAAATGCGCCAGACAAGACTGGTAAGCCAACTTGGCATCATCCACCTCTCCATCTTTTGCTGCCAACTTCCTCCTCAACTCTAAGTTCTCTCTTTCTACCTCACTAACATCGACCTTGTTCATTCGATGTATACCTTCTATCTCTTTCCGAAGCGTCCTAATGACCTCCTCTGTGCCTCGCAACTGTTCCAAGCAGGACACGATTGCCATCGGCTTGCGAGCTTTCCCTAAGCTCTTCTTGTGGATCTCGCTCAGGTTCTCCCACCAAGTATGTCCTATACTCCCGGGACCTGTTTCCTCGTTGTTACAGAATTCGCTCCAAAGGAGCCATCCTTTCCCTTTGAGGTACTTCCTAATTTCTTCCTCCCATACGGGACACTGTCCTACTCTACTGCTGCTGGTCGCTGCGACCGCAAATTCCTCTGGGTTCATGAGGCACTGCATTGCCATCTTTCTTGTCAGGATGCTTCCTTTAAACTTGGAACAGGGGAGCTAAGGCGGTGCTGTAAATATGGGTACGGCTTTCGCTAATTTCCGACGAACAAACTCCCGACAGTTTTGTCGCAACAAAAATCTATTAGTATTACCTTATCGCCCTGTTAGTTACGCATGCATACACACACTTCCGAATTATGAGGATTGGTCAGAACTGCTTGAACATTTGTGGTTTTCTGTTCCCAATTGGATCTCTAATTCAAATTTTTGGGTTCTCCCGGAGTGGTTAAGCCACTTCTAGATCGGGTCCCGTCAGAATGTCGCCAGTAATATGTTGCTAACTTTTGGTTGGTTCACTTGGCTCTGTTTTATAACCTTTGCTCTCGAGTCGCCAGGTATCTTTATGATACCGCCACGAGGTTCAATTTCGAGTAATGACCAATAACTCAATACACCTATTAGTAAGATTTAAATCAAAGCACATTTATTATACACAGTAATCGCTACTCATGCACAAATTCTACGTCTAAGCCACTTCTACGACTAACAGGCCTGTACTTAGCTTCGGACTGGCCCACCAGGTCAGGGGAACAAATAGCCTTTCGTTCAGGTTCTGAGTCTGCGGGATTCGAAGTTGGTACGGATTGATAGCTAGGAGCACCTATCTCGTAGCGAGCGTTGACTTAAGACTTACGATCTCTCGGCGGCCATTGGACCATTCACGGTCAATGTTGGTTCGTGTTGCTGGGTGACCCGGTCAGGAAGAAGAGGGGCGATTTGAACTTGGGGCTTAACTTTACAGTCCCCAGGGGCTTACCGCCTTTTTGGACGGACCCTGTACCTGGTTCTAGGTGATTGGACTTCGTTCCAATCGCTTGGTTCGATTTCTCCAATACTGGAGCGGTTCCCTGGTCGATGGGCGGTCTTGAAGTGTCCGTTAAACTCTGTTGTGTTGGCTCCTGCTGGCGCCAGGGAGTCTGGCTTAGTTTTGTTTGTCCCAAATGTTGCTATTGTTCCCGGGGATTGCTCATTAGTATGTAGATGGCTGCTACATTATTATGCTGATGGTCGCTGGTATCGATGCTGTCTGGGCTTTTGCAGAGTTAAATACACAGCAAACCTGCACCTGCTGGTTTCTGCCTGTGTTGGCTGAATTTCCCTTCAGCCTTTGCCGTTCGCCATTTTAAATCGGGACTTGGCCAACTCAGATGGCTATACCGGAGAATACGACATCAGGCAAACGGTGCTTACTCTATGTACATTCCAGTATGCATTGTCGCCATTATAGAGGTGACGGGGAATTGCGATTTAGAGTCAAATTGGCATTTGCCGCGATTTTGGCATCGGAACCGGTTCTCCACCGACTCGCGTTTCACGATTTCAGTGTTCAGAAACTGAGAATCCCTCCCAAAGTCTCCAATTATATATTTCCCAGGGAAGGTTCTTTGTCTAAACAAAATTCCATTAGCCCTTACTTTTACGATTCTTTAATTGTCCCTTTGAAGCCAAAGTGTCTTTCTTTTAAAAAAGGACTTTAAAATAAAATTACTTCAGCAGTCAGATACGTCCAAACCCAGGCTTTTAGCCATTACTGCACCAAATGCATATAATATAAAAATATATCTGAAATTCCTCCATTCATCACAGAGACTCCCACATTGATATTAAGATCAACAGTATTTTATCTTCAGGCCAACTGAATTAGTGAGCAGCATGAAAGCACAGCAGAGATGAATGATATACATGTGAAATGGGTAAAATTTCTATTCATTGTCTTTTATTTCAAAGCACTTTTCAAATAATGAATTAATTTGTTATGCTGGAAATGTAACAGACGTACAATTTGCAATTAGAACTTACCAATAGTAGTTGGATGGTTGACGAGTTACTCTGTTGGTTTAGGCAGAAATATTAGGACAATCTTCTTCAAAACTTCAAATCTAGTATAATTTTAATATTTTATCCAAAGCACTGCATCTTTGACAATGAGGTGTTCCCTTACTGCTGCATTTGTGTGTCAGTCCTGTTTATAGAAACATAAAAACATAGAACATAGGAGGAGGGCATTCTGCGTGCTTGCTCTACCATTCAACACGATTCAACACAGGCAGCACCGGTGCATAGTGGTTAGCACAGTTGCTTCACAGCTCCAGGATCCCAGGTTCGATTCCCGGATGGGTCACAATGTGTGTGGAGTCTGCACGTTCTCCCCGTGTCTGCGTGGGTTTCCTTTCGGTGCTCCGGTTTCCCCCCACAGTCCAAAGCTGTGTGGGTTAGGTGGATTGGCCTTGCTAAATTGCCCTTAGTGTCCAAAAAGGTTAAGTGGGGGTTACTGGGTTACAGGGATAAGATAGATACGTGGGCTTGAGTAGGGTGATCTTTGTAAGGGCCGGTGCGGACTCGATGGGCTGAATGGCCTGCTTCTGCACAGTACATTCTATGATCTATGATGATCCTGGCTGATCCTCTCTCTGAACACTATATTCCAGCATTTTCCCCTTGACACTATGAAGAGTTCCTGAGCAACACTTGAATCGATAATATTTCAATTCAGAAATAAGAATGCTACCAACATTGCCACGCCAGCAAATAAATGGAATAGGAGTCACAGGGAATAAAAAGCTTTCTCCTACAAGTCTAGCCATTTTCACCTATACATTGGGGCTGGATTCTCCAGTCCCCCAGCCGTATATTTCTTGGCGGCATGCCATTCACAGGTGGTGGGATACTTTCCTCCTGCCACTTGTCACTTGGATTTCCCACTGAAGCCACCCCACGCCGCCGGCAGGGGTGCGCTGCTGGCGGAAACAGAAAATCCCAACAACTGGAGAATTCTGACATCTTTGTTGTGCATCTGCAGCTATTCTACAATTTGTTTTTCCACACAATCTTTCTCACAACTAGGCATGGTAAAAAATATCTTCTATTCACTGCAGAAGTACATCTTAAAACAGGCTCCCATTGGATTGAAAGGTGGATCTTTATCGTAACTGCCTAAACTTCAATTATTAAGAAATTATTCAACTAATTTACATCTTTAAGAAGCATCTCTGCAACAGTTTCACTGTTACCAAAGAATTGCAACCATACAACACATTTAATTTCAATGCTTTTCATCTTCTTACTTCAATAAATAGTTAAGTCCTTCCAGGATTTACCTCTGTTCAGTTACTCATTATTCTACTCTTCTTGTGCGTTCTCTTTCAGATATGTGTGAAAAGAACATTCAACCACCCCCAACCACTCAGAATATATATAAAAATGCAACAGCAAATCTTCAGGTGCAAAGATTCACTTGTCAGCAGACTTAAGAGAAGCATAAATGTGTCAGAGACACAGACATCAGAAGTAAATGGGATACCAATCATTCTGGATCAAATATACTACTGAAGAAAAATGGGAGGAAATGAGAATGAACAAGAAGGCCCTGACTGGCATACAATTCTGTCAATAAAGTCTCCATCTAAGTTGCATTTTGCAGTGGCTGTCACACCATCACAAATATTATACTTCGGTCAAATTACTTCACTGACTTGCAAGCAAACCTCAAAATCAATTTAAAATACAAGCATTTTATTGTTATTTTTGTTGTGGTAACTGTAATGTTTAATTACTAACATAGTAATTTTTTAATGCTTTTTTGATGCATTTTGATTAACACGGTTGGATTTTAAAGAATGTTTACTGCTATCACCACTGTGCCCAAATGTATAAAATTTTCTAATTGTTCATTTAAGAGCTGCTTCACGAGCTTGTAGCTTAGTTTATTAATCTGAAACTGTTGATTTAAAAAAGCAAAATTGCCATCTGGATCTCACTACAAATCAGTTTGACACCTGTGCTAAAATGCCCTCAAACAGCCTTTGGCAAAATCCTGCTGTGATTGAACAGTGTAAATAATGGGAAAGTTGATTCTATACCCACAAGGAGTACAAGCAACTTTCATTTAGGTATCGGTTTAATGTAAGGAAAATCCCAAGGGGTTTCTCAAAAGTGTAATCTGAGATATATGGATGACACGGCAATTGATTTGGTATTAAGAGACCTGCCCAAAATTTGGTAAAACTATGGGTTTAAGAAGGGTTATAAAGGAAAAGAGGATGGAGAGGCAAAGGGATTAAAGGAAGGAATTCAAGTGCACTGGACTTGGATGGTTACAGGAAATTTGCTGAAGAGCTTACCATCAATGTCCATGGGATGGTGCATTGTCATTTACATACCAGCCTTAGTTTACTTACGTTCCCTCATTCACATTCTTGCATGCATTCAGTCAATCTATTAACATGAAATATTACTGCTCACTGCATTCATCTGTCAACAACTCCATTATGGATTGTAAGCAGATGCTTGTGTTCCACTACATTTTCTGATTATTGAAATAAATTTACCATTTTTCTGCTGAGGCAACATAGCTCATGGAGGCCAGTAGACTAACACAGATGGTCAACCCACATAATTCCACCCATCAGCCTCTGTGGGAGCAGTGGAGTTCCTGATAAGGGACTTGGAGAAAGTCACGCAGGTGCAGAATGCAGGAAGATAGTGACTTCTGTTTCCCATTTATTAATATTTCTAGATTAGTGTCAGCCAATTATATTCCAAGATATTTCTGGAAGTGACATGTTAACTTTTCTCTTCAGGAACCCATTGTAACATCTCTTCACCCTTTTTTTCTACTTGAGGAAGAAGAAGGGCTGTTTGCGACTGGTCCTTCCAGCACGACATTGCACATGTGACTAATCACTCTCTCCTTCCGAAGCACCTGCTGACAGATAGGCGTACAGAGAGCATTGCAGTGAGGGTCAGCAGGAAATCTACAGGGTAATGCACAGAGCATGAATGCGCAGGAAGAGCTGGGGATGTGATATGAGAAGGATGAATTGCTGCTTGGTGGGTCAATAGACTGGATAGCAGAAGAACCATATCTCAATCATATTTGAGTTTGGGCTGATATGAGATAAATAAATTTTGTGCCTCACTAGCTACCAGGCAATGACCATCTCCACCAAGAAAGAGTCTAACCATGTCCCCTTGACATTCAACAGCATTACTATTGTTAGATCCCCCAGCACCTTCATCCTTGGGCCGACCATCGATCAGAAACCTATTGGATCAATGAAGTGAATACTGTGGTGTCAAGAGAAAGTCAAAGGCTGGGATTTCGACAGTGAGTAACTCACTTCTCAACTCCCCAAAGCCTGTTCACCATCTACATGGCACAAATCAGGAATGTAATGGAATGCTCTCCACATGCTTGGATGAGTGTAGCTCCTACAATGTTCAAGAATCTCAACACCTCACAACACAGCCCAGCTGATTAGCACCCGCTTCATCAACAGGAACATTGGCTTCAATGTTTACAAGCAATCTACAAACAATTTGACAAGGGTCTATTGATCGCACCTTCCAGAATTGCCACTCTGAAGAGCCGCATGGGAACATCATCTGCAATATCCCTTCAAGCCACACACAATCCTGATATGTAAATCTGTTGTCATTCCTTCACCTCACTGGGTCAAAATCCTAAAACTCACTTCCTAACAGTGCTCTAAGTATACCTGCGCAACTGCATGGAGTTCAAGGGAGAGGATCACCACCACTTTTTCAAGAGCATTTCAGAATGGGCAATAAATGCTGGTGTAGCGGCATCCACATCAAATCTAAAAGCATCAATTTGAGGAGTTAGCTGCTGTATCCTGATGGAAGGATTATACAACTGGTATCTCTGCACTATATGGTAATCCTTGGGATGTCTGCAGGCAATATATTATTTACTTTTTAAAACTACGTAACTGTTTCTTTATATCTTTAATACAATGAATGTAGATCGGTTGTATTGTAATCTTGTGTGCAAAGTCTATCTTACGGTGGTAACATGGAGGTACATGAAGAATCCAGACCGAAGATATATAAAGAACTGTACTGAATGGCACAGTGGGTTCAAAACACAAAACATGATGGTTAATTTAGTCAAAATGAAAGCCTTGTTAGAATCAAAAAGTTCTGTAAAATGACTTAACCCTTAGGAGGGCTTGTACCAGGGAAGGTAAACAGACTGAGCTTCATTCAGGGGCAATAAATGTGCCACCTTCTCCCAGTTTGGGAGATTGATAACAGTGTTGGAGATAACAAAGCAGAGTCAAGCTGGCTAATGGTACCTCAAGTGTGATCTACAAGGAGGGCCTAGCCAGGAGATATCTAGAGAAAGCATGGGAATGAACAATGATGTAATAAAAAAACAATTAAATGGACCAAAGGCAGGTATCACCTTATATGGCACAGGGCCAAAGCAAAAAGGGTATAAAGAAAGAATCCACAGAGCCATCTTTACTGCCATGGGCCCAACACTGACCCCTGCGGAACACCACTAGTCGCCAGCTGCCACCCTGAAAAATACCCCTTTATCCCCATTCTCTGCCTTCTGCCAGTCAGCCAATCCACTAGCCATGCCAGTACCTTGCCCCTAACACCATGGGCTATCTTATTTAGCAGCATCCTGCATGGCCCTTGGCAAAGGCCTTCTGGAAACCCAAATAGATCACGCCCACTAACTTCCTCAAAGAATTCGAACAGATTTGTCAGGCATGACTTTCCCCTTGACAAATTGTGTTGAATCAGTCCTATTTTACCATGTACTTCTAAGTACTCCGCAATCTCATCCTTAATGATAAACTCTAAAATCTTACCAATGACCATGGTCAGGCTAACCAGCCTATAATTTCCGGTCTTCTTCCTCCTTCGCTTCTTAAACAGGGGTGTTACAGTAGCCACTTTCCAATCCTCTGGGACCCTCCCTGCCTCCAGTGGTTCCTGACAGATCACCATCAATGCCTCCATAATCTCCTCAGCTATTTCCTTCAGAACTCTGGGGTCCATCTGGTCCGGGTGATTTAGCCACCTTCAGACCTTTCAGTTTCCCCAGCACCTTCTCCTTAGTAATGGCCACTATACTCACCTCTGCCCCCTGACTCTCTTAAAGTTCTGCTATGCCGCTGGTGTCTTCCACTGTGAAGACTGATGCAATGTACCTATTCAGTTCTTCTGCCATTTCTTTGTTCCCTATTACTATTTCTCCAGCCTCATTTTTCAGTGGTCCAATGTCCATTCTTGACTCTCTCTTACCTTTTATATATCAAAAAAAACTCTTGCAATCTTCTTTTATATTTCATATTTCAGCTGTTCCCCCTTATTGCTTTTTTAGTTGTCCTCCGCTTGCTTTTAAAGGCTTCCCAATCCTCTCTCTTCCCACTAATCCTCGCTCCGTATGCTTTTTCTTCGCTTTTATGCTGTCCTTGACTTCCCTTGTCAGCCATGGTTGCATTGTCCTCCTCTTAGCATGTTTCCTCTTCCTTGGGATGAATTTTCCTTGAGCCTCCCGAATAACCCCCCAAAACTCTTGCCATTGGATTTATTGTCATGTGTACCGAGGTAGCGTGAAAAGTATTCTTCTGCGTACAGTCCAGACAGATCATTCCATACATGAAAAAACATAGGACATGCCGAAATACAAAAATGTAAATACATAGACAAGGCATCAGGTGAAGCATATAGAGTGTAGTACTACTCAGTAGAGAAGATGTGTGAAGAGATCAATTCAAGCCTTCCAATCAACTCTGGCCAGATCCTCCCTCATGTCTTTGTAGTCACCTTTACTTAACTGTAACACCTGGTTGCAGCTTCTATCTCTCAAACTTCAGGGTGAATTCTACAATTCAAGGGCATCAAAATGGGAAATAATAGCAACACTTCAGATTGGGTAGCTTCGATAGAGAGAACTGTGAGTTAACATTTTAAGTGGAGGCTATTCATCAAAATTACTGAAAAATTAACAGATCTGTTCTCTCCACAGAGGTTGATTGGCCTCTTGACTGTTTCCAGCACTTGATATTTTGTTTTCAGATTGTCAGCTTCTGTAGTAATTGCTTTTTCAAAAAATAATGTGATGATATATGATAATGTAGTACAATAAAGTTTTCTAACAAACTTTTTTTATAGTACATGCAGATATCATTTTCCATTATGATGATTTTGATAGCCAAATGAAAGCTTTTGCAGTGGTGCTAATAAAGGTCAATTTGAATTAATATTAGCTTAAAATAACAAATTCCAAAACAATTCACAAAAGTGTTAAAAGGCAACATTTGGTGCCAAGCCACATGAAATGATATTCAAGTAGATGGTCAAAAGCTTGGTCAATGAGGTCAGTTTTAATGAGCATCTTAGAGAAAGGAAGAGTGGTCGAGAAGTGAAGGGTTTTAGGGAGGGAATTCCAGAGCTTAGATCTTCGATAGCTGAAGGTACCATTGCCTATGGTGGACCAATAAAAACAGGGTGCTCAAGAGGCCATAATTAGATTAAGCCAGAGATATTGGAGTGTTCGCTTGCTCCTGGGCCCAGCTAAAGCGGTTATCCTCAGGGCCAGGCAGTAGGGGGCCAAGAGGGTGGTCTGATCTGACAGTCCGCCTCCCTGTCTTGCCCATGTTCAAAGCTGGGTGGCCTTGGAGAGGGAGCATTGGCATCATCGCAGTGAACATCGGATGGCACAGCTCAGCCTTCCGCGACCGATGGTCACCGCCAGGCTGGGGTGCATCATCACCTCCAGGAATTTTAAATTCATTTTTTAAAGTTTCCTTTTGAAGTTTTGAATTTGTTGTCACTGTGCCCCACCAGGGGGCGTCATTCCTCATTTGTCTACTTTTGATCATTTATTTTATTTTTTTAAAACAGTATATTGGAGGGCTGGGGGAGATTTCAGAAACATGGAGAGGTGAGGCCAAGGAGGGACTTGAAAACAAGTATAAAATTAATTAAAATGAAGAGTTGCTTAATTGTGAATCAGTGTAGATCAGTGAGAATGAGGCAATGGGATATGGAACAATAAAGTACAACAGAGCTTTGGGAGACCAGAAATTTACAGAGAATAGAATACGGGGGCAGCCAGGAGTGTCATGGACTAGTCAATCTGGGGGTCACAAAGGCATTGATGAGAGTTTCATTAACAGATTAACTGAAATAGGGGCAAAGTCAGGTGATGTTACAGAGCTGGAAACAGATGACTCGGTAATGACGTGGTTAGGTGGATTAGCCATGATAAATTGCCCTTAGTGTCCAAAATTGCCCTTAGTGTTGGGTGGGGTTACTGGGTTATGGGGATAGGGTGGAGGTGTTGACCTTGGGTAGGGTGCTCTTTCCAAGAGACAGTGCAGGCTCGATGGTTCGAATGGCCTCCTTCTGCACTGTAAATTCTATGATCTATGATGTTAGTTGGAAGTTCATCTGAGAACCAAATATGACACCAAGACATCAAACAGTCTTGTTCAGGTTCAGACAGCTTTCAGAGAGAGGGGTCAATTTGGTAACTATGGAATGAAACCCATAGCAGGCACTGAGAACAAAGGTATTCCCAATATTTAAGTGAAGAAAATCCCTGTCCATCCAGCACTGTTAGATAAGCAGTCTGATATTTTGACAACAGTGGAGGAGTAGAGATGTCGGTTATGATTTACTGCTTAACGGTCTTGTCGTGCCCAATTTCATGACGCGACAAGACCATTGAACCTCGCGAGAGGCCTCTCATGAGTATCGCGATGCTTGCGACGTCTCGCGAGATTGAACCGAACCACATGACACATCGCTGGGCGAGTCCAGATCACCATATTTAAATGAGCCATTAGACATATTTAAATATACGGTCGCTAGATTCACCCAGCGCCCGGGAACTAACGGCCTCCCCAGCGAGGCTGCCTCGACCGGGTGGCATGTAGTACTGGTCCACACATCTTACTGTGCTCACCCCAGTCCAACGCCAGCATCTCCACATCATACTCCTTATATACCTATGACTGTGTGGCCAAATTCCCATCCAACTCGGTTTTCAAATTTGTTAATGACACCACCATAGTGGGTCGGGTTTCAAACAATGATGAGACAGAGTACAGGAATGCGATAGAGAATCTGGTGCGATGACAATAATCTCTCCCTCAATGTCAACAAAACGAAGGAGATTGTCATCGACTTCAGGAAGCGTAGTGGAGAACATGCCCCTGCCTACATCAATGGGAACGAAGTAGAAAGGGTCGAGAGCTTCAAGTTTTTAGGTGTACAGAACACCAACAACCAGTCCTGGTTCCCCCATGCCATCACTATAGTAGAGAAAGCCCACCAACGACACTACTTTCTCAGAAGATAAGGAAATGTGGCATGTCAGCTACGACTCTCAACGACTTCTACAGATGCACCATAGAAAGCATTCTTTCTGGTTGTATCACAGCTTGGAATGGATCCTGCTCTGCCCAAGACCGCAGGAAACTACAAAAGTTCATGAATGTAGCCCAGTCCATTACGCAAACCAGCCCCCCATTCATTGACTCTATCTATAATTTAGCTGCATCGGAAAGGCAGCCAGCATAATTCAGGACCCCACTCACCCCGGACATAGTCTCTTCCACCTTCTTCTGTCAGGGAAAAAGATACCAGAGTTTGAGGTCACGTACCAACCGACTCAAGAACAGCTTCTCCCCTACTGCCATCAGACTTTTGAATGGACCTACCTCGTATTAAGTTGATCTTTTCTCTACACCTTGCTATAACTGCAACATTATATTCTGCAGTCTCTCCTTCCTTTCCTAGGTACGGTATATTGTTTGTACAGCATGCAAGAAAAATTATTTTCACTGTATACTAATGCATGTGACAATAATAAATCAAATTAAAAAAATCAAAAAAATCCTGCCCTTGCCAATATTGCGGTGGGCAGGGCGGAAGAATCCAGCCCATAGAAATTCTTTGGTTGGATTCCGTTCGCAGTATTGAGGCAGAGATAGATGTAACCAGTGTACATGTGGATACTAATGTTCTGTTTTCAGATGATGAAGCAAGGGGGTAACAAGCAGTTCAGAAAAAGAGGGGGACTAAGGCTAGATTCTTAGGGGAAACTGGAGGCAACAGCGTGGGAGTGGGAAGAGTGGCTATTGCAATTGATACTGTGGCTAAAACTAAATACATAAAAATGTATTTTTATACATGAGGGGGCAAAAGCAGCCCCTTCAACTGGACAACAAAGGAGAAGAATTGGAGAGGGATGATGTGGTCAACTATGTCAAAGGCTACTGATAGTCAAACTATCCCTTCTTGACCTTTGTCATAGTCACGGAGAGTCATTTGTGAATTTGATGAGATCTGTCTCAATACAAGGGTGGAGTTGGAAACCTGATTGAAGAGATTCAAACATGGAATTTCGAGAATGAGGGGGCAAAATTTTCAATAATTTTGGGGAGGAAAGGGGGCTTGTAAATGGGAAGCAGTTTGCAAGGGTGGCGAGGTCAAGGGTTGTATTTTTGAGGAGAGGGGTAATGATGCCAGTTTTGTCGGAGAGTGTGACTATACCGTAAGGGAGAAAATCGTCAGCAGTATCAGCTCACGTGGGGACCAGGCAGTCCCCTATCTAGTGGCCTCATGAAGCCCCATAAAAATGTTAACAGCCATTGCTGTAAAGGGTAGACATCATCACCCAGGAACTACCCATAGACATGCTCCTCTGAACAATAGAATAACTGTAGAGTGGGCTGGCTAAATGAAGGTGTCATAGCAACTCCCAAGAACTCCCAACAATACAAGTATTCGCTTGCATGATACGGCTCTGTTGGTCACAAATTAACTGAGCATTCAGAGTGGACCTTTCTTTCTGAGATGAATTGTAACCAAGACAGCGCTTATGGCCATCTGATGCAAACTAAGACTTCTTAGATGATGAAATTAAATGAAAATTGCTTATTGTCACAAGTAGGCTTCAAATAAAGTTACTGTGAAAAGCCCCTAATGGCCACATTCCGGCGCCTGTTTGGGGAGGCTGGTACGGGAACTGAACCGTGCTGCTGGTCTGCCTTGGTCTGCTTTCAAAACCAGTGATTTAGCCCTGATGCTAAACCTAGATTGGGGAATACTGCCACTGTAAAGCTGTAGTGCTCTATTTTTGCAACCACCAATAGGGGAGTGGATAAAATATTTTAGCAAAAACTGCAGTTTTGACTTCCTGAAAGCACTTATGAATAGTTGACTGGATTGTAGCACTGATGACGCCAAGATGGAATGGCCTGTAATTGAAAAGTTCAGGATGGTTGTGACTTTTCCAGCTACTGTCAATGCCTATGGTACAGGTCGGTTGTGGGTCAGTTTATAGCATGTGTCAAAGTTAATTGTTAGCTTCTTTTGCAAAGTGTAGTTTCAACAAGCTCCAACACTGAGGCAACTTGAGGTAAGAGCTTGTCAGATTGTACATTTTGATGTGATGATTTGGCATGTGGGCGAAATGCAGCTCAAATGCTTCCTCTGTTGGTCCTCTTTTTTATCCAAAAAAGAAAGATGCAAGAGGAATTTCAGTGGAAAACCCATATTACCCTCTTTCCAGTTACCAGGGGATAGTTCTATAGCAAAAATGCACAAATGTAAATTGTGATGCAATCATCAGCAGTAAAAATAAAGACAAAGATCACCCAATACACAAGTATTCCATGTATCTTTGCAAAGTAATTGATGAACAAAATGCACTGAACACATTCTGCAGCATGTAACCACTCCAGACACTCATTTTATACAGGCTTGATTGCATCTAAGGTGGTAATGATGGGTTGTATGATCTCACCTTAACCTTAGAAGTTATTCCATCATCCACTGGAAATGTCAGAAAATTGCATATGGAACCTTCAGTATCTCGACAATAATCCGAACAAACAACCTATTCAGAAACTTACATGATGCAATTCAGTGGGGGTCAATACGTGCCCTGAAAACACACTTCAAAGTTTGAGACATATTTATCGAACGAACCTTCTGTCAGATCATGCCTAAAGCCATCATAAATATTTATGCTTATTATTTTATTGTTACAGGATTTCTCTGATTTGTTCAATAATTTATGAAGCTTCACTTTCGTCACTAGCTTAAGGAGCAAAATTGGAACACTTGGAACCCACTCTTTTAGGCACTATGCGGCCACAAAGATTTGAAAATGGGGCCTGAGATGCACATGCATCCTTCTGAAGGGAAGCACGTGCAAGATATATTTTACCATGCTTCATCGCCGATTCTAGACAAACCATTTAGTCGACTGATGAATGCTTCTTCAGAATATCTAACCAGATTATTATTTCATGTTTATGTTCAATAGATTTCCTTCCTTGACAGATTTCTATGGTGCCAGGAGCTCTGTAACCAGCATGTACCACAACATCAGATTTATCTGTACTTATAAACCTTAATCTTATTCATAACCATATAGTTATCCAGCTGCTCTTGAGAAGCCAGTATTAGATGCAGCATTAACCTTTTTAAATTTAATTTATTTTCCATATCCACTGTTCTACAGAAATAAATCTTCTATTCTCAAGCATTTTTTACATGTTTTGTTAATTTTCAATTCATGTTCCTTAGTTTTATGTTCACAATCCAAGTTAAATAGTTTGTTTATATCTACATTCTACTGTGTTTTAAAAATCTAAATCTCATCAACTTTCAATTTTCTTTTCACCAACAAAAATTAATCTCAAGCCTCCAAACAAAGACCCAATTTGACGCAACCCCCAGGTCCATAATACATCAATTGTAGACAACCTGTTGTGACAATACATTCTTTCAGGATGCACAGTGACTTCTATAGGGGTCCTTCCTGATGATTCCCTTAATTCCCGTTTCTTTATTTTTACTGTATCTTTAAGTCAAAGAGGAGGAATTCAAAAAGTTACAACATAGTATATGGTGCTGCTAACTTTGGTCGGCAAGACCCAGACTTTTCGGCACCTGATAGATGGCGTGGGACTCGGTTTGATTGGTTGGCTGGTGTAATCAGCCGTAATCTGCCCTGTACCAGTTGGTGACTGGGTTCTACTTGAGTGGAATGATTTTCAGAGACCCAAGGAGCTCAGTTTGTATCCTGGACACTAAGGGGAAGGATCTGTTCTTTTGCTTCTCTCCCTCTCTCTCTCCAGAAAGGCTGTGAGGTGATGTATTTCTGAACCTAAAGAGACCTAAATGAACCTACAGTGAAAGCCTCGAACTGAAAGCGAAGTTTGAAGAGGAGAAAGGTGCTATCAGAAAACATCTGAAACAAAGAACTCTTATTTTTTAACTTTCATCCTTATTATTTTCGCCTCTCTCCTTCCCTCTGTGTTTGTCGGTCTTGTGCGTGTGTATGTGTATATGTAGAGGGTGGTGGCAAGTTAATGTGTGGGATTAGGAATTAGATAATAGTTAACCAGTTGTATATGCTGCATATTTAATTATAGTCTTCGTTGTAAATATGAAGTAATTGTGCTTAAATTCACAAACCTAGTGAATGTAATTATTGGGCAGCCAAGGTCAAAGATTTCGGCTTTTTTCTAGTAATTATTGGTTAATTCAATTGTGTTGCTACTCCGGGTCAAGTGGAGCTAGAATTGATCACGCGCTAGCCCAGAGTGTCGTAACACTTCATAAATACCGTACAGGATTATATAGGCATAAAATGTGTGTTTGTTCATTTAAATATGCAATTACCTCATCATTTCTATCTGATTTCAGCCTTAATCATGCATACATCTTTTGAAGGAATAGTATGAAAGGACATGCATATTTATATCTTCATAGTACAGATATACAGAACTTACATATGTTTAAAAGTTCCATAATATCCATAGAAACCCCACAGCAGAAGGAGGTCATTCGGCCCATTGAGTCCTCACCAACCCTCTAAAAGAGCACCTTACTCAGGCACAATTCCACGCCCCATCCCCGTAACCCCACATAGTTGGGCACTAAGGGGTAATTTAACAAGTCCAATACCACCTAACCAGCACACCTTTGGACTGCGAGAGGAAACCAAACCATCCATGGGCAACCCATGCAGACACGGGAGAATGTGAAAACTCCACACAGACAGTCACCCAAGACCAGAATTGAACTCAGGTCTTCATCAAATATATCTTAAATTCAGTCTTGGGATGTAGGTGTCCCTGCAAGGTTGGCATTTATTGCCATTCCTATACAACTGACTGACTTGTTAGGCCACTTAAGAGTCAGCCAAATTTGTGTGGGATTCAAGTCATATATAGGCCAGACTAGGTAAGGATGACAGGTTTCCTTCCTTGAAGGACATCAATGAATTAGTCGAGTCCCTACAACAATCCAACAGGTTCATGGCTGTATTAACTGATACCATATTTTTATTATACTACATTCAAATCCTCAGATTGTCAAATTGAGACTTAAACTTTCAATCTATAAAGTGCAAGTCAGGGTACTTAGAAAACTAGCCCAGTAACATAGGACACAAGTAAATCCTGGTGATGTGGGTCTCACCTGCCAGCCAAAGAGCTGGCTAAAGTCCTATGTCACCCCTTTTGGGAAGGACTGCCATATTAAGTGACAGTTAGGCACTTAGGTGGCCAGTGGTGGAGTTTCCCCAGGATCTTGGGGAATCAGAGACTGGCAGCTCCTTATTGGTGTCCGTGACACCAGGGGGCAGTGGTAGTTGGTGACGAGGCACCTACCGGAGACAGTCAGTGGGAAGGAAGGTTGAAGCTCAGGGCAGCCCAGTGGCTCTCTCCTGCTGCCCAATGATGGGTCTCTCAAGGAGACGCTGGGTGCCTGACAATGAAGCACCTCCCTAGGAGCCCGGAAGCATCAACACAAGGCTTTGTTTCTCAGGCTGCCCGCCTGCCACTGATTGCATTAGTTATTCAATTGACAGTGGGGCAGAAAGGGTAGCCATGAGTCCTCCAGCCCCAGATTTATTCAGCACAGAAAACCAACAAGGTCCCCACGCAGCACCTTCCCACATGATAAATATCCCCCTCCCTCCAAACTTGCCTCGTCAAGGGCATTACATTCCACCCTAAGCCACACCATATATGAATGTGCATAGAGATGTGAAGTAACTTTGTAAAATACAAATGGAGTTTCTTGAAAATGTTCAAAAACTTTGAATAAAGAAGTTTAGTTTCTTCTTAACTTCTCAGTTCTTGACAATGTATAAGTGTCCAACTAAAGTCAGGTGTCCAAAACTGCTCAAAATGTGGCCTACCAATGCAAGATTACAATAAATTATTTCTCTCTTTAAATTCATACCAATGTCTCTGAAGTCTGACTCATATCAAATTGGATACTTACAGTAAAATGTAAGAGGATCACACTCAATCTTTTTTCTCTTCCAGCATTGTTCAGGATTTGAGAGTCTTGCAATTTCGATTTGTCAGGACCTGTCAATACGTCGGACACCCAAACTCAGGAGGGTGATTTGAAATTAATGGTGACTTCAATTAGACCCAGTTTTGACTGTTCTAATGACCTTAAAGCACTGCAGTGGAGTCACAAATTCACGGTGAAGGTGCAAACACTCTCAAAGGATTGATATGTTTCAGTGTCTTGGTATGAAGTTATTAAAATTCCCAACCCTTTAAGGATGAAAAAGAAAAAGGATGCAATTGTCAAAGCAAAAAAGTAATCACACACTGCTGGAGTGCATTGATTGACAGGCCATTTAGTGTAGCTTAGAAAAGCCATTAGCCATCTGTTCCAGCAGTTTCATTAGAATTCAATGTTGACATTTTTCAAGGCCTGTTATTACAAGTGAGTGTAATATGAATGCTTCGCTGAGTTTCAAAAGCACAAAAAAGGCTTATCTTAGTGGGGAGACTGGAGTTCAGAATTTGGTTGACAGTTTAAAAGGCTAATAAAGAATTAGTTTGCTTTGAAGTGTTTGGTGAATAGAAGTATGTTTATTGTGTTACAAGAGAGTGACCACTTGAGATTCAAATTGTATGAATGAGTTTCACGATGAGCATTCCTTTCCTGTATCAAGTGTGTATGAGTGAAAACTCTCTTGTATTTATTTCATCACCACAAGGTTCCTGTTTTGATTATGTCCCTGCTTCCCCCTCCCCCAATCATGTACATGGGGTTATTTCCACAGAGATAGGTTTGCAGTGTCGGAGTGTTCCAGACTTGAGCTTCTTGTTTAAAATGTGAATATCCAGCCCCTGCTGTAATATTTGGTCCCAAGATTAGGTTCCAACCATATATTAACCTGAGCAGTAAGAACACTTGTTTGCAACTTCGTAACATTGCCTGAGTTTGCCTGTCATCTTCATTCATCTGCCGCTGAAACCCATTTTCTTGCCTTTCGTATATTTAAACTTGATTATTCCAATGCACTTCTGTCTGATTTTCCCACATTCTACCTCTGAAAACGTGACACGATCCAAAAATCTGCTGTCTGTGTCTTAAACCAGATCAAGCGCAGTTCCCTTATCACGTTCGCTGACTTACAAAGCAGTGGTTTGATTGATGAGGGTGGCATGGTGGTACATGGTACATGGTTAGCACTACTGCCTTACAGCACCATGGACCCTGGTTCAATTCCAGCCTTTGGTCAGTGTGTGGAGTTTGCACTTTATCCCCGTGTCAGCATAGATTTCTTCTGGGTGCTTCAGTTTCCTCCCACAGTCCAAATATGCGCAGGTTAGGTGGATTGACCATGCTAAATTGCCCCTTAGTGTCCAAGGACGTGTCAGTTAGGTAATGGGATTACGAGGATAGAGGGGCATGGGCATGGGTGGAGTGCACATTCAAAGGGTCAGTGCAGATTCGATGGGCTAAATGATCTCCTCCTGCACTGTAGGACTTTATGATTTTAAAAACTTGATCCTCATTTCCAAATCCCTCCACAGCCACCGTTCTCTCCATTTTTGTAACCTTCTCACCTATCTGACCATTATTCATGTATGAGCGACACTGACTGTCACTTTCAGCCTATTTGATTATCAGGCCTTTCTGATGCAGAGGCGGCGGGGAAGGAAGAGGACGTCCTCATGAGCCTGCTCCTGGACTTAGCCTAGCTCACCATTAACAGCTCCAGACAGCGTCTATTCAAGATGGTCATCCATCTAGACTGTCTGCCCGGTTCCGCAGCTATATTTGCTGCCGGCTGCCCCTGGAAAGGGAGCATGCAGTTAATGCCGGCAGCATCGAGACCTTCCATGCATGTTGGGCACCGTAGGAACTGGGGTGTTCATCGACCCATTCAATCACAATTTGTTTTGATGTTTTATGTTTCTTTTTAGATTCAGTTTACTTTGATGCAGTATCTCTTAAGAGAGTTGCATTTTAATTCATCTGTCAATTTGTTAATTTAGTTTGTTTACCCTAAAGAAGCACATGCTTTCTGCAGTGATCACCAAGAGGCGAATAGGGACTTTGTAGCCTTGTAGAGGTGGAACATTTGCCTTTGAGTCAGAATGTTGTGGATTAAAGGCCCACTCCAGAGAATTAAGCACAAAATTTAGACTGACACTTCAGTGCAATACCGAGGGAGTGTTACACTGTCAGAGGTGCTATCTTTCAGTTGAGTATTTGCACCAAGGCCTTGTCCACTCTCCCATGACACAATTTGAAGTGAAATGGAGTTCTGCCTGATGCCCTAGCCAATATTTACCCCACAAGACAATCATAAGAACAGATTATCTTTATAAAAAATGACAATCATAAGAACAGATTTATCAGGTCGTTATCATATTTCTGTAAAATTTGTTGCCACATTTCTTACATCCAGCAGTTCCTCCACTTCAAACATACCTAAATGGGTCTGAAGCACTTTTGGACTTCCTGAATCCATGAATGACACCAACTAAATACAAGTCATTTTGTTAACTCTGGCTGTACTTCCTTTGCCTAATTAATGAGCCAATTGACAGTGCTCACCTCTATCCTATCTGAAGTCAGTTCAGCAGAGACAAAGGACCATCTTTCTGTACATCTGTGGTATCATAGCTCATTTGTCAATTCGTTAATTCAACTGTGAATTAGCTCAGAGTGTTGTGAAACAAGAAATGGCTATAAAGAATTTGAAGCTAGGGCAAAAAAACACAATAATCTGCTATATTTATCTATGTGCTCCTGTTGTAAACAGGTAAACCTGTTGTAAACCCCGCCAATGTGACAGTAGGCCACTGGGGGCTGCTGGGGACTTTCTGACGTTGGGGGATGTAACAGCAGGGAGGCCCACTGGGATGGTAAGGTGACACAATGCTTAGCACTGCTACCTCACCAGGCTTGATTCCGGATTGGGTAACTGTCTGTGTGGAGATGCACCTTCTGCTAGTGTCTGCCTGGGTTTGCTCTGGGTCTTCTGGTTTCCTCCCACTGTCCAAGTATGTGCAGGTTAAGTGGATTGGGCCATGTTAAATTGCCCCTTAGTGTCCAAAGATGTCCAGGTTAGGTGGATTGGCCATGACAAATGCATGGGGTTATGGGCATCGGACAGGCGAGTGGCCGAGGTAGAGTTCTCTTTTGAAGAATCGGTGCAGATCCGATGGCTTCATTCTGCACTGTAGGGATTATATGGATTCTAATTATATTAAAGTGTATTTAAATTTGGTTCCTGTCATTGCCTGGTGAGCACCCTGTTATGTAACTGGCAGGGGGGTGGGGGGGACAATTGAGCATGGAAATCTCACCAGCTTACCAACTGTTTTAGGACTACCCCTCGATTCTCCATCCCCTCACCATAACCATCCACAGAAAACGAGGGTGGAAAATCTCCCCCCCCCCCCCCCCCCCCCCCCCCCCAGACTTCATAAATAGGCGCATTGTGTACAAAATCAAGGATGTTTTGATGAACTTTTAGAACACACTGCTTTCGCCTCAACTAGAGATTGCGCCCAATAAACTTTGGTAGGAAGTGAAGGCAATGAAGGCTGCAGAAAATATTTAAAGGAATGATTTGAGGGATGATGGAATTTGATTCTGTGGATGGAAGGAGTGGAGCTAACGTAGAGGCGAGAAAATTGAGAATATATTTGATAATGGTGTTCAAAATCATCAGCAGTCTCGTCAGAATAAATAGCGAGAAATGGTTCCCATTGGTGGAAGGGTGGAGAAACAGAAGACACTGATTTGAGGTGAATGGTAAAAGAACCAAAGGCAGCATGAGGAGTACATTTTATGCTGCCTGGAGTTAGGATCTGGAATACATGGCCTGAGAATGTGGTCAAGGTAGATTCAACTGGTAATTGGATTGGCACCTTGCTGTGATCCCTGTAGAAACCAATAACATTTTTTTTAAGAACTAAGCCTCACGATAATAATAGAAAGAAAATCATTGGACAACGTTTCACTATTTAAAACTTTTACTGTATCAAACCAATTCAAATCAACAAAATGTAAACATTAATTAAGAAAATTATATTTCAAATAAAAAGGTAAATTTAAATT
Source organism: Scyliorhinus torazame (assembly GCF_047496885.1). Classification (NCBI taxonomy): domain Eukaryota; kingdom Metazoa; phylum Chordata; class Chondrichthyes; order Carcharhiniformes; family Scyliorhinidae; genus Scyliorhinus; species Scyliorhinus torazame. The sequence goes on along the minus strand of NC_092722.1, from coordinate 115,451,784 downwards.
TAACACGTCAATACAACAAGATACCCTTCATGTAGTTACAAGTACTTGATGTCACTTCACACATCACTGTGGCAATCGCAGTTTTTTCAACTCGGCCTCCGGCGCATACTCCGTTTGCCAAGACCAAAATTGTGAAACGTGATTGGGCGGAGAATAGATTCCGATGTCAAGTTCGCGGCGGAAGGGAACCGATTTGATGCCAAATCGCAATTCTCTGTCACCTTGATAGTACAGTAAGCACCGTTTGCATACCATAAGCAACTGGGGTTTGTGAATCTTGTACTTGAAAGCTGGTCCGGATTGGGACCAGCAAGACCAGTAGTCCCTGCTGGGACTTATCTGCTGTATGCCGTGTTGAAGCCTTTACTTTTGTTTAGCAAAATAAACCTTATTTGTGTAACCTTCTCAGGACCCCTGAAGATATTACACTAGTAATTCCAATTAAACTCTTAATAGAATTAAATAGACTTTCCAAAAAACATTTTGCCCAAACACAATGGCCATCACAACCTGAAGGGAAGGGGTGGAGACTGTAATTTTCAGAACTCCCCCACCAACAGACCTCCCCCACGAGCAGCACCCCCATGGAACCCCCTCCCACATCCAAGGACCCCCCTCTTATAGAAGAGGGGGGGGGGGAATTGCAGTGCCCAGGCAGGTCTGATAATTGTTTGTAAATCCATTAAAATGGGGATCCAGATGTTCAATATTGAGATTCTCTTTGAATTGTTTGTGGAAGGAGGCGACAATCAGAATGGAGAATCCCACCGCCATAAACCCTGATTTGAAACTTCCACAGGATTTCCCGGTCCCGCCGCCAATCCTGCCACGTCCCGAAAACAGGAGCAGAAAATATCCCCCACCCTCTCAATATCTGTCTGATCAAGTTCCCTCAGAATTTTATATGTTTCAATAAGATACCATCTCATTCTGCAAAACATTGAGTACAGACTCAATCTGCTTAATCTTTCCTCATAAAACAAGAATCATCCCAAGAATCAGCCGAGTGAACCTCCTTTGACCTACTTCCAATGCAAGTGTATATTTCCTTATGCAAAGAGATCAAAATTGTACACAGTACTCTTAGGTGTAGTGTTACCAATGTTCCGTACAGTTGCAGTAAGGCTTCCCTATATTTATACTCCATCCCTTTTGCAATAAAGGTCAACATTCTATTTGCCAGTCTCATTTCTCAGGACAGATGTGTCTTGTACTGTGAAGACAGATACAAAATACTTGTTCAAAGTCTTTCCTTGTTTTCTAGTATTAATTCCACAATCTCACCCCAAGAGACAGACGCTCACTTTAATTAGTCTTTTCCTTTTTATATACTTAAGGAAGCTGTGTATCTGTCCAATTCAGATACTTTCGACCAGTTCAATTACTGAAAGGTTTTAGCAGCAAGGAGAACAAAGGACAAATACGAATACATATTCAACAATCTTTATTAACAAAGTTAACCTGTAAATGAAATCAAATATATATATATACGCACAAGAAACACCTAAGATTCGGTTATACTACCTGCACAGATGGTCTGGTTGAAGAGTAGGTCCGATTCCGGAGTCCCTCTGATCCGTCGTCATGAAGGTGCATCTCACTGGTAACTTCTTCCTTCCTTCCTTCCCTGCTCAGTCTTCGGATGGTCAAGGTCACCTCCCACGGCGAATCTTCCCTATTGATTTGCCCCAGTTGTCTATTTTTATCCTTTTTTCCTTCGCGTCCTTTTGCCACTTCCCTTGGTCTCCTGCTAATGACTCCTTGGGAAGGGTTCTCAGCACCCAATGGTCCGGTTGATGGCCCATTGACAGGACCCCTGGGCCTGCCCCATATGTCAATTTTTGACAGTGGGGTCTGCACATACACCTTGGCACATAAGACAATGGTGGGAACTTGGGGTACCCAGGAGTCTGGCGCAATCTCGGCTGCGGACAATAAACTGGTGCATATCAATATGGTGCGATGATCTTCTGATGGGTGACTGACAGGACAGGTCTGGACATGCCCAGGCAGCCTGTCTGAGTTCTGTACATTCGAATGTGGGGCAGCACGGTTACACAGTGGGTAGCACTGTTGCTGCACAGCTCCAGGGACCCAGGTTTGATTCCCAGCTTGGGTCACTGTCTGTGTGGAGTCTACACATTCTTCCCGTGTCTGTGTGGGTTTGCTCCGGGTGTCCGGTTTACTCCCACAACTCCCGAAAGACGTGCTGTTAGATAATTTGGACATTCTGAATTGTCCCTCTGTACCCGAACAGGCGCCGGAATGTAGTGACTAGGGGCTTTTCACAATACCATCATTGCAGTGTTAATGTAAGCCTACTTCATAGATTATCATAGAATTTACAGTGCAGAAGTAACTTGTGACAATAAAGATTAAATTAACTTGGCCAAGCCTGAATTTCCAGCAGGCAATTTGCTGAAGTGGACTGTAGTTAAATTTGTATTGCCCAATTCTTTAATTTTAGATTTCCAATTTATTCGGGCTCAAAACTAGGCCCGCTAGGTCACTACAAGCTTTTACTGTCTGTTTTTATATTTCTTGCAAATTTTCTTTCATTCTCTAATTTAACCGTCTTTTTTTATTCATCATTTTCTGGTTTGTAAATTTTTTCCCATCTTCTTGTCTACTCTTAGTCTTCATGGCATTTCATGCTATTTCTTTCAATCTGATGCTTTTATTAACTGGGTAGTGCATTCTTCTCAGTGAATCAATGAAATACATTTTTGTCGCGAGTTATGAAATACCTCCTTAAATACATCTCCTGTTTTACCTTTCAACCTATTTTTCCAGTTTACTTCAGCCAACTCTTACTTTAATACTTTGTAACAGCCTTTATTTAAGTTTAAAACACTAGCCTACATTTTTCACTTGCAAATCGAATGCGAAATTTCAGCACATTTTGATCACTCTTGCGAAATGTTTCTTTACTGTGAGGTCATTAATTGATCTTGTCTCCTGCCACATTACCAAGTCTAAACTAACCTGCTACCAGGCTGGTTCCAGAACGCATTGTTCAAAGCAGCTGTCCCTAATTCACTCTATGAACTCATCCTCCTTGTTCCCACAGCAATATGGTTGACTCTTAACTGCTCTCTGAAATGGCCACTCAAATCAAGGGTAATTTGGGATTGGCAAAAATGCTGGTCTTACCAGTGATGCCCACACGCAAGGAAGAATTCTAAAATTTACCAAGTAAGTAAGTTTAGACATAAAGGCAGTGGTATGCAATAGCTGCAACATGTGAGAGTGTGGAGAGCATTGTAATCCTGCACAGTCATATAGGCCGTAAATACCTGCAGCTTGAGCAACTTTGACTGAGCTGTTGAGCTGGAGTCCAAGCTGCCGAGCTTGCGGAGCATCAGGGAGGGGGACAGTTAACTGGCCACTTTGTTCCAGAAGGCAGTCACACCAGTTAGTTCATGTAGAACTTCAATGTTGGTCAATGGTTAGGAGGGTATGTGAGTTAGGAAGGTATGCAAATCCAGGATGTAGTGATGGAGGGGCCTCAGCCCTGACCTAATAATAGATCATCTTTATTATTGTCACAAGTAGGCTTACGTTAACAGTGTAATGAAGTTACTATGAAAATCCCCGCGTCGCCACACTCTGGCGCTTGGACGGGTATACTGAGGGCGAATTCAGAATGTCCAATTTACCTAATAGTACGTCTTTCGGGACTTGTGGGAGGAAACCGGAGCACCCAGAGAAAACCCACGTAGATACAGGGAAAACATGCAGACTCCGCAGAGACAGTGACCCAAGTAGGAATTGAACCTGGGACCCTGGTGCTGTGAAGCAACAGTGCTAACCACTGTGCTACCGTGTTACCCTTTGACCAACAGGTACAAAGTATTTCCTACCTGTGAGGATGAGAATAAATATGGCAGGATGGATGAGCAAACTGGCCAAAGTATCATGATGCAAAAGGCATTCAAGTGGGAGGTGAGGGATTGTGTGGGGGGAGTTCCACATAGTAGAACTAGGAATGATCCGAATTTAATAACCACTGAATTATAAATTGAGTTATGCAGCAATTAACAGGGTCAAGCAGATTAAACAATTAAACATGTGACTCAAAGAGTAGTGTAGGAAGTAAAGGATTTGATTAATGGGGCTTTGACATCAGTTTTGAAGAAAGAGGGAGCTGTTCCAATGGGAAAATCCCCACTTAACTGGGCTGGGATGTGCTCTGGAAAATCACACAACGAGGATGGGATTTTCTGGCAGTTCACACTGACGGGATCAAACTGTCCTGCCGATGGTTCACACCTGCCGCAGGTTTCATGGCGGCGAGGGGTGTGTTCAATGGGAAACCCCGTTGACAAGACAATCCCACCTCTGGCCACTGGTGAGTCGCCCTCCCACTCTGCAGAACACATTTCGGAGGGGGAAGAAAATCTTGTCCTTGATCTGTGGATAGGGTCTTAAACTGAATGAAGGAGGAAATGGGATCAGGTGAAAAGAAATTTAGAAATCTAAAGAAAGAAATGGAGACAGTAGAATAGTACAGTAAATTACATAATGACAAATAAAGTGGGACAGAGAAGAACTGAGAGTTTAATGGCAATAGTGTGCTAGTGAAAAAGATGTATATAAAGAATAGTAAAATAAGTTAAAGGCTCTTTATCTGAATGCGTGGAGCATTTGTAATAATGTGGTGGATGAGCATTGCAAAAGGAGATGAATGGTTTGGATCTAATTGCAATTTTAGAGATGAGGTTTCAAGGTCATCAGGGAAATAAATATTGCAGATACACGACATTTCGAAAAGACAGATAGATTGAAAAAGGAAAAGGCGGTAAAGGATGATAGAAGGATAGTAGCAAGAAGGAATCTTGACTCAGAAGTAAAATCAGTTTTGATCGAGTCTAGAAATATTGGTAGCTTTTTAAACCTAGCCAAACATTCAGTATGACTTCAGCTGTCAGTTGGTTTAAATCACTGCAAAAACATGACAGCAGAGACACATTGAAAATTAAAAAAAACCTTTTTAATGCATTTTGGCACTTTGTTCAGTGGAAATGGTATTGTAATGCCCAAGAACACTTACACAAAGGTGATCAACGTAAGGGTAAAGGTGTTTTTTAAAAGTGATTCCAAAACTCATACCAGCACACGAAAATTGAGTGCAAAAGGAAGTGCAATTTTTTTGTGATTCTCACAATGGTGACCCTGACATTGAAAGAGATGAGTGTGCACTTTGAACCCAAGGCCTTCCTGACCAGTGAATAGGCCACAGAAAAATGGAGCGGGGTCACAGAGACAGAAGAAAAAATGTGCCTCCAGCAAAAAGAAAACCCAAAAAACTAAGTTCAGCATTTCCCAATCTGATTCGCACCTCCATTGAGAGACAGAAAATCCACCCCTTTATGAACAAAGTAAGTGCGATTTTTCACACAATCTTCCATGTCAGATCTGGTAGTAACTATCAGATTCAAAAGTAAAATCCTGTTCTTTCATGTTAAAATTAGAATCCACATCCTATGATCATGTGTTTTAGTTATGAAAGTATTTCTGGCAACCTACAAATCAGATGATTTTTCCCCACCAGTTATAAAGCTGAGGTTCTCTGAATCTTCCAGCCTACCTGTGACAGGACAATTACATAAATGACAGCTATTTAGGCAGCTGTGGTATTTTATCATCTAACGGTTTCTGGCCAATGCAGATTCACCAGGGATAATAGCTGGATTAAAAGGGTTAAATTATGTGGATGCGTTGCATGGACATGGCTATCATTCACTTGAGCTTACAAGGTTGAAGGATGATCTAATAGAGGTGATTAAATGGACATTGGGGAACTGCTTCCTCTGATGGGAAATCCAGGATTGACGACATACATGAGACTGGGTCACTTCGGAATGAAATTAAGAGGCACCCTTTTTTTTTACACATAGAATAGAGAAGATTTGGAACTCATTCTCCCAAAAGGATGTACTGGGTCAAATGTAATTTTCAAGACTGTGCTTGATAGGGTTGGCAAGGATATCAAGGGAGCAAATGTAGGTAAGTACTGTTAAAGTAAAGATCAGGGGCGTCATTCTCCGACCCCCCGCTGGGTTGGAGAATGGCCGTTGGCCGCCGTGAATCCCGCCCCCGCCCCCGCCGAAGTCTCCGGTACCGGAGATTGGACGGGGGCGGGAATCGGGCTGTGCCGGTTGGCGGGACCCCCCCCGCTCAATTCTCCGGGCCGGATGTGCCGAAGTCCCGCCCAGAAATTGCCTGTCCCGCCGGAGTAAATCAAAGCTGGTATTTACCGGCGGGACCAGGCGGCGTTGGCGGGCTCCGGGGTCCTGGGGGGGACACGGGGCGATCTGACCCCTGGGGGTGCCCCCACGGTGGCCTGGCCCGTGATCAGGGCCATCGATCCGCGGGCGGGCCTGTGCCGTGGGGGCACTCTTTCCCTTCCGCCTCCGCCACGGCCTCCACCATGGCGGAGGCGGAAGAGACTCTCCCCACTGCGCATGCGCGGGAAACTGTCAGCGGCCGCTGACGCTCCCGCGCATGCGCCGCATTTCCGCGCCAGCTGGCGGGGCAACAAACGCCATTTCCGCCAGCTGGCGGGGCAACAAACGCCATTTCCGCCAGCTGGCGGGGCGGAAATCCCTCCGGCGTCGGCCTAGCCCCTCAATGTTGGGGCTCGGCCCCCAAAGATGCGGAGTATTCCACACCTTTGGGCCGGCGCGATGCCCGTCTGATTGGCGCCGTTTTTGGCACCAGTTGGCGGACATCGCGCCGTTGGGGGAGAATTTCGCCCGAGATCTGCAACATGCACCGTTGTCTTACTTTTAAACCCAGCAGCCTCCTTCCAAATAACAATACCTTTGCCTCGCTCTGACCAAAACAATGGTTTTCTGATAGATACAATGACAATCTTGCTCTTGCCACACTCTTTGCATCATGAGTTTTGAATCAAGTTCCAAGTATCACATTGCAATGGGGCGAAAGTTATGACTGACTCAAATCATGGTAGCTAGTATTCATAACCTTAATTACACAACACAGAGAACAGCGTGATAGCAAACTATGCTAATGGTGAACAGCTACTTAGGAGCAAAGAAATGTACCCAATGACCAAGCAATTTAAGGGACACATAAATTAGAGAGTGTCAAACAGTTACACAAAGAGAGTACTTAAGTAACATAATGAAAGATTAATTGACTAATTCATAGAATCATAAAATCCCTGCAGTGCAGAAGGAGGCCATTTTCCCAACACGTCAGCACCAACCCTGCAAAAGAGTGCCCTAACTTAGGCACTCCCCGGCACTATCCCTGTAACCCTATCTAACCTTTTGGACACTAAGAGGCAAATTAGCATGGCCAACCCATCTAACCTGCATATCTTTGGACCGGGGGAGGAAACTGGAACACCCAGAGGAAACCCACACAGACATGGTGAGAATGTGCAAACGCCACATAGACAGTCACCCGAGGTCGGAATCGAACCTGGGCCCCTGGCATTGTGAGACAGCAGTGCTAACTACTATGCCATCGTGATACCCATTAATTAATGCTAAACCTAAATTTGTAAATGACCAGCCTAAAACAATAAAACTCTAGGAATCAAATAGGAGGAAACACCACCACCTACAATTATGATGCATACTCCTTTAAGTAGGATAACTTCCCAAGATGCCTTCTAGAAGTGTCTGCAGATAGAAATTGACACTGAGCCAAAGGAGGAGATATGAGGAGGAATTCATATCAAATTGATCTGATATATAAAAATGTTGGGCGCAATCTAACGAAAAAAGAGCTGAATCGCATTCTGGGTGGGATTAGCGAGATTGTTCCTGGCACTTGTCGAGGCAGGCATGACCCCACTATCAAATGGCACTCTGTTATTTTGGGGGGGCATGAGCGGAGAATGCCCTGCCAAGGCCGCGCTCAGTCGAATTTCCTGCACTGAGGAACTCCGCTCCATCATTGAAGATGGCATCCCGAGCTCTCAAGCCCCCGACGCGACTGCCAGAAAACCCCCAATGCCCCAACTCACCTATTGGAGTGTCCTTGAGCCCGTTGCATCACACCTCCTACAGGAAGGGCATCCCCGGGCCTGTTACCCGGCATGAACAAAATACCACCTTGATTCCTTAGTGTGGTAGCCTGACACCCTGGCAGTGCCCAGTGGCATCCGGGTAGAACTGTCAGGGTGCCCAGGTGGCACTGCCAGGGTGCCAGGCTGGCAGAGCCATGGTGCCCAGGTGGCATCAGAAATGTCAGAGTGCCACCTTGCCCAGGTTCCAACCACCCGGGGACTCCGGTCATCTAGTAGCCGTTCTGCCTGGTCCTCGTTTGTGGGGACCTGTATCATTCAGCGCCCGGCTGGGGTCCACAAATTCTGCCTCGGCGTCAACACTTAGTCTCAGAAATGAAGAATCCCGCCCATGGAATTAATAATAGATTTTCATACATACATTTTGAAAAATCAAGATTTCATCCTAAATATCAAAGGTTTCCACCGATGTTAAGGTTCTCAAGCAAAAGAATCAAACCCCACCCCTGTGAAAATTCACCCCGTAGGCCTTGAATGGAACTTTTCCCAAATAGATGATCTGTGAAGAGAGACACTCATTGTTTTTGACTTAATATTGAATGCAGGATTTAACGGGTTGCTGATAAGGAACATCCAAAATGGACGATGCTGCATCTGAGCAGAACAGAAAGACATGACACTTTCATACGGTATTTAAATAAAGGAAATAACAGACAGAACCTTTTCTGTTTCCTTCTATGAGATTTGGACACTGAGGTTACATCAGTGAACAAATAATTAACCTTGTCTAAAATTCCTCTCTGTTATTTTACTAGAGGTGTTTTACAGTTTGTAATGAATGGATTAAATGCATCTGTTAAAATGGTCATAGAATCCCTACAGTGCAGAAAAATCTACCTAATCTGCGCATCCTGGACCGTGGGAGGAAACTAAGGAAACCCACTCATGGAACAATGTAAAAACTCCACACAGTCACCCAAGGTCGGAATCAAACACTGGTCGCCGGTGCTGTGAGGCAACAGTGCTAACCACTATCCCACGTGCTGCCAGAGGGAAGAATTGCAGGTTACTCTGTTGAAGTGTCCATATAATAATGTCTCAAAACATAATTTCAGGACCTAGAATTTCAAAGTTGAAGACTAAACATTACAACTGGAATTTTCAGCTCACTGCCACTAAAATCAGGAATCCCGATTGGGCTGAAATTCCTGCATCGGGTCCCACTCTGCTGGCCAAAATGGGCTTCCCGCCCACTATAATTGTACAAAACCCTTAATTTCCATTTCATTAGCAAGCTTGAACTCCAATACTCAGTAGTCTTCCTGCAATGTTCCACTCCCCACAGTGGGGGCTCCACCCAAACACTATGGTTAGAAAGCACGTAGCATTTTTGAAATTGCCTGAAGCTGTCAATCAGAACAAATATGTTTATAAACCAGTATGTTTCAGAACAATGAGGGCTAGGGGTAGTTCAGATGGATTCAAGCATGAAAGGAAAGATAAATAAATAAAGCTCCTGCCTGCTGTGTATAAACTATTAAGCTGTCAATCAAAGGTTAGTTAAAGGTACTGGCTCTTGAAATTGAATGGATACAAAGCATTTCAAAGGTATTCAAGGGTTATGAGTATTCTAGGAAGGCTCAGAAATTTCAAAAAGCAGCAGTGTTAAAAGCGTGGGACTTAGTGAGCAGATGTGAAGAATGGGAAAGATACAAGCTTCCTGGCTTGTAACTGTTTGACCTGCTCATCAGCTGTAAAGCAGAGCAGTTCAAAATAAGCAGGCTCAAAGTTTTCACAGTGCACAGACAAGGATGATGATTTGACAAGCCCCGGAAGACGTGCTTGTGGTGTTGGGTGCTCTGGTGCACAGATGAGCCAACACAGTTGTATGTGGTACAACTCTATTTTATTATAACTCTTATAATACAGTTCGTTCTGGATACTCTGCACGTGCTGTCTCCCTGAGTGTGTTTGGCAATAGATGTGTCCTGGTTCTCCTCTGCAGCTAATACTGACCACCGGGGGTCGTGTCTGTGCTTTTATATCTTTCTGTCATTGGTTGTGGTGTTGTGTGTTCTGATTTGTCTGTTGGTGTGTCTATCATGATGTGTGTGTTTGAATATCATGACAGTGCTGTTAGGTGAATTGGACATTCTGAATTCTCTCTCAGTGTACCCGAACAGGCGCAGGAGTGTGGCGACAAGGAGATTTTCACAATAACTTCACTGCAGTGTTAATGTCAGCCTACTTGTGACACTAATAAAAATTATATTATTTTTAATTGAGGTTATATTTGTCTCACTGAAAAGAAATGCAGATGATGTTTCAGTACTTCTCATTCTTTTCTTTTTTATATGGTCAGTTGATTCTGACATTTATTGAAGGTGGCTAGTAAATAAACTAAGAACCTTGTAAGTGCAGATTATGTTTCATAGATCAGAGAAGTACGCCCCAATATAGCAGAAAATGTGCATGATTTGTTCATCCTGTACAGACATACAAACAAAATGCACATTACAAAAATATTTTCACATTCACTAACACTGCACGTAAGGATAATAAAAACTCTTACCATTTTCATTCCACACACTGGGTCATAAGTGCTGTAACAACTGCCATAAATACTGAGCATGTCAGATTTATAAGAGTTCTTTATGTTATCAGAGATAGACTAGTTAAGGGATATGTGAAAGAGCATAAAGCTTTCAAAATTGTGCTTTTTAGACCATTAGGCGCATTATTAACTGAAGTGATTCTGGTAACATTATTTCATATACAAGAAATTGAATCTCATATTGGATTATATCGGATAACTTTGTTTTATCCAGAATTGTTATGGACCATAATTTGTGCAAAAAATAATCAACAATTTAGCTAATCTGTACCAATTTAAATGAATATTTTTCTAATAATTTCATGAACAGGAAATATCACCTTTCTTTTTTCACCTAAAGTTAATCGCAAATATCTCAATAATTTCAAAATATAATCAAAAAGGACTTGGATCCACCATGATTCATCTCAAGTTAACGGAGTGCACAGTTCATCTCAGTGTCCTTGGGCTAGGGAGAGAAAGGTTGGTCAGGATCTCCGCTCCGGAATGCATCCTGTGATCCCTATCTTAAATGAGGGCAGGTTCAGGTCCAAGTTAGGATGCTACTCTACAGCCCGATATTAAGATGCCTGCTAGTTCAAGCTTGGACGTTAACACATCAACATTAAAAAGGGAAAGCAGAGGCTATAATAAAGTTTTCAGAGATCAGTGCCTGATTGTTCATTTATTAATTTAAATTAATGTACCTTTTTAAAAAGTCAGACACTGTTAGCCTGCAATTGTCCGTACAGTGCTTTCTGTAAGTACAATTCCAAGCCAGGAGCACCCAAGCAAGAAATCAGCCTGAAATACTCCTTGGTTTTCTAATTAATCAGGATTTGTTTCTTTTTCACAGAGGAATATGTACATATGTAGGTTCTAATTTGTTCCAGCTTCATTTGCATGGTCAATAAATTCTGATTCAGATACAGATATTTGCTTCAGTCTCCACAAAATACTTCTTGTGTTTGATCATTGCTTTTCCTGCTTTCCATCGCAGGTCAACAATGTGATGCTTGCACTTCCAATAAATACATTTTCACCAATGATTACACTGCAAAATAATGAAAATATAACACTTTTGAAGGTTTGTGCTCTCTACAATGCTCTCTTCTAAACTTTCTATCAACCATTAGCTTCAAAGTGCACTTCATTCACCTGTATATCGATATCCAATGTCGCAAGTATTGCATATTTGGCTTCTATTGATTAAAAAATAAACAAACTGGTGTTGACTGCACTGGGATAATCACGGCACATTAATCAAGTAAAATATCCATCAGAAATTTCTGATATCTGGCTGAGTCCAACCTGCATATTTTACAAGTATGTCTCTGTCAATTCTGCTTTAAGAAAGCACCATCAAATACAATGCATCATGCGCTTTACGTTGTGGGAGGGTCAATAGAGTTGGATGGGAGGTTTCGGGGATGGGAGGACAGGGGAGCCAGGGTATTAAACGATCTGTTCCTGAGAGGTCATTTTGCGAGGCTTGGGGAGAAATCTGGACTGGGGAAGGGGGATGTATTTAGGTACCTGCAGCTCCGAGACTTTGCCAGGAAGGAGGTTTAGAGCTTCTCGATAGAGCCAGCCTCCACATTGTTGGAAGAGGTTTTGATGGCAGGAGGAATGGAAAATGGGGTGGTGTCGGCGGTATATGGGAGGATTTTGGCGGAGGATAAAGCATCCTTGGAGGGGATTAAAGCTAAGTGGGAGGAAGAGTTGGGGGAAGTTATGGAGAACAGTCTGTGGTATGAGGTGCTCCAGACGGTAAATGCCTCACCCTCGTGCGCGAGGTTGGAGCTGATGTAGCTGAAGGTCGGGTACAGGGCGCACCTCACGAGGGCGAGGATGAGTTCGGGGGGATTGGAGAATCTTGCCCCAGTTGTCCATTGTACACCTGGGGCGAGATTCTCTGACCCCCCGCCATGTCGGAGAATCGGCGGGGGCTGGCGTGAATCCCGCCCCCGCCGGTTGCCGAATTCTCCGGCACCGGATATTCGGCGGGGGTGGGAATCGCCCCGCGCCGGTTGGCGGGCCCCCCCCGCGGTTCTCCGGCCCGCATGGCCGAAGTCCCACCGCTAAAATGCCTGTCCCGCCGGCGTAGATTAAACCACCTACCTTACCTGCGGGACAAGGTGGCGCGGGCCGGCTCCGGGGTCCTTGACGGGGCACGGGGCGATCTGGCCCTGGGGGGGGACCCCACGGTGGCCTGGCCCGCAATCGGGGCCCACCGATCCGCGGGCGGGCCTGTGCGGGCGGGTCTCCACCATGGCGGAGGTGGAAGAGACTCCCTCCACTGCGCATGCGCGGGAATGCTGTCAGCGGCCGCTAATGCTCCCGCGCATGCGTCGCTCGGAGATGTCATTTCCGCGCCAGCTGGCGGGGCACCAAAGGCCTTTTCCGCGAGTTGGCGGGGCGGAGATTTGTCCGGCGCAGTCCTAGCCCCTTAAGGTTGGGGCCCGGCCCCCAAAGATGCGGAGCATTCCGCACCTTTGGGGCGGCGCGATGCCTGACTGATTTGCACCGATTTGGGCACCAGTCGGCCGACATAGCGCCGATACCGGAGAATTTCGCCCCTGATGTCGATTTCAATTCCACTAACTTCAACAGGAATGAAAATTGTTGGGCACAGGTGCATAATAGGAAGTTGAATCAAAATGGTCAATTTTACACTAGGGGCCAAAATTAAAATTATTTATCCGACCACTGTTATAAACAGATTGCAAGAAATAACATCAGGGCCATTTATTTGCAATGATTCACATTCCACTTATCTGAACTGGTATGTTGGGAATTTTTGCCTCTGCTTTGCGGGACTGGTTTTATGATTCTGGTCATTATATTTTGCAAACTGTGAAAAAAAATAGCTTTATATGTATCTTTTTAGTATTACATTTGATTTGTAAACCTTAGCAGCTTTAAAGCTGGTAGAAGCACAGACAACATGCCCACTTGGAGTTCAGCATTTGAGCAGAGGCACTCCACAAGCTGTTGCATCCAATGACGTGTGTGTGTGTGTGTGTGTGTTGGAGGAGGTGGGAGGGTACAACTTGTACTTATTTCTTTGGCCTGACATTGGCCTCAAATCCTGCAGATGCTGTATCTTACAGAATTGGTTGATGCCGCAAAAGCGATGTTCAAGCTATGGAGGCACTTGAAATTATTGACATCATACCATAGGTACCGATGTCCAGATCAGCCCAAAGATAATGTTACCACAAGAGCCATTCTTCAGAGCAACTTATCAGATTATGATCTTGTGCGTTAATGCTGGAACGTTAACAGGATGTAGGGTGAAACCTACGCTTGTCATTTGAGTTCCATTGGACCCTTCAAGGATGCTTTGTGCTCTGCTGCCAGGAATGCACCAGGACAGGGCAGCACGGTGGCACAGTGGCTAGCACTGTTGCCTCACAGCACGAGGGACCCAGTTCCATACTGGCCTTGGGTGTCTGTGTGGAGTTTTCCCTTTCTCCCCATGTCTTTGTGGGTTTCCTCCGGGTACTCTGGCTTCCTCCCATCAATGAAAGATGTGCATGTCACGTGGAGTTACATAGATAAGGCGGGAGAGAGGACCTAGGTGGGGTGATCTTTCACAGGGTTGGTGCAGACATGATGGACTGACTGGCTGCCATCTGCACAGTAGGAATTCTATGGCTGAGATAATAAGTCAAGGATACAATGTGAAAGGACTTCCTCAGGCTTTGTCTACCCTGGTGTCTGGAGAGCTGGGGGGCTGGGCACTGAATTCAAGCATCGGCGCAGTTGCACAGTGATTAGCACTGCTGCCTCACAGCATTACAAACCCGGGTTCGATTCTGACCTTAGGTGACTGCGTTGTGCCGTTTGCATGTTCTCCTCGTGTCTGCATGGTTTCCTCCGGGTTCCTCCCAACAGTCCAAAGATGTACAAATTAGGTGAATTGGCTATGTTAATATTGCCCAAAGGCTAGGTGAGGTTACGGGGATAGGGGCCGGAGATTGGGCCTAGGTAGGGAGCAGGGGTCAGTCAGACCTGATAGGTCGAGGTCGAATGGTCTCCTTCTGCACTGTAGGGATTCTAATGATTTCACCCCTACAAAGCGCTCCTCTGCAGCCAGAAGAAATACACTCATTTCTTGGAAGAATTAATTTTTAAGGATGTATAAACCCAGCAGATCGCAGGCGGTACAAGGATTCACTCAATTGGTTACTGGGGTGAAAGGGTTGTTGTTTGGTGAGAGGCTTTCCAAATTAGGCCTACATTCTCTGGAGTTTAGAAGAATGAGAGATGATCTCATTGACCAAACAGTGTTCTGAATGGGTGTGACAGGGGAGACACTGAGGAGATGTTCCTCCAGCTGGGAATACAGAACATGTGGACACAGTCTCAGAATTAGGAACTCAACATTCAGGACTGAGATGATGAAAGATTTCTTCGCTCGAAGGGTTAGGAATGTTTGAAATTCTCTATCCCAAAGAGTTGTGGGTGCTTCGTCATTGAATGTATTTAAGGCTGAGAGAGACAGATTTTTGATCTGTCAGGAAATCATGAATAAAGGCAGTGGGCTGGAAAAGTGGAGTTAAGGCTGAAGATCAACCATGATCATATTGTTTGGCATAGCAGGCTCCAAAAGTCATAAGGTCTATTCATGCACCGATTTCTTCAGTTATCCGCATTTTGCCCCAAACTCATGCTCTCTTGCAAAATGACAGTGCATTCCACCTCCACATCAATTACTGACCTCTGGTATTGATCAGTTCAGTGCAAAATGTGCAGTTACTCATGCCCTTGGGTGCTGCTTGGTTTCCCACTGTTTGGGAACAGCGGGAAACAATCCCAGGCAAAACTGAGTTGGGGATCCTGGAGATTAACAGCGCTGCAACGGGGCATGTATTTTTGACAGTTTAAGGGAGGAAAATCGTAATTTTGACAATACTTGAAGAGAGAATACTGAGCACAGTAGACATCTGGCATTGTTGTGCTAACTGGAGGTTTGTCACAAATTGGGATGAAATGGGAGTTGTGGCTGAACTGATTTCCCAAACGAGAGGCCGGATTTCTGAGTGCCGAATCAACATGGGGTCAGCAGGGAGATGAGCAACCAAATAAAATGGCACTGCAGCCTGCATGTCAATGTGCTACTTCCATTCGCAACCCTATCGGATATTGCCAAGGCCGGCGGTCAGCGGAACAGTGTAAATGCCTGCATCGTTAATTACCGCATTTATGCAATTCGGAAGATCATTGAAAACTTCTCTTCGAACATCCTGAGACTTTTGACGGGGTTGGGTAGCCATTGGCAGTTGTGTCAGCTGAACAACTCCAGCCTGTCAGGAACAAGGTCAACAGTGATGAAAAAGTTGTGTGAGATCTTAAAATGTGGAAGTTTTGATTAAATCTGTTGCAAAGCAATAATACCACAATTTCCTTACTCTATACCAAGTTCCAGCTCTCCATCTGCCCTGGACAATTGAAGGTTCAGATACTTTCATCTTTTCAAAATCAGAAGTTGGGCCAGAACATGGAGTGCTTCCCTGGTATCCTATATCCATTCCAATTTTCCACCACATCCTGTGCGCAGCCCCCCAACGCCTCCCCCGCCCTCCCATCCTAGTGCAGCCACCTGGGTTGGCCACTTCCCGACTTAAAATGGAGATCTGCAAAGACTACAGGGAAATTCAGCCAAGCCAGGAAAAACTAGCAAGTGCAAAGTCTCCTGTGTATTAGAATTTGCAGAAGCCCAGACAGCACTGAAACTCACAGCCATCTGCATATTAATGCGCGATCCCCAGGAACAATTGAAACATTTAAGGTGAATAAGGCCAAGCCAGACTCCTCGGCGCCAGCAGGAGCCAAGACAAAGGAAAGCCAACGGACACTCAGGGACCGCCCAGCGATCAGGTAACAGCTCCAGTATTGGAGAAATCGATCTAAGTGATCGGAACGTAGTCCAATCACTTGGAACCAGATACGGGGTCTGCCCCGAAGGGGCGTGAAGCCCCTGGGGACTATAAAATAGAGTCCCCAAGTTCAATCTGTCCTTCTTGGCAGGGTCACTCAGCAGCGCGAAACAACCCTTGACAGTGGACTGCCCAGCTGCCGCAACAACCAAGTAAGTCTACAGTCAACGCTCGCTACGAGATAGGCGCTCCTAGCTACCAGCCCATACCAGCTTTTCAATCCTGCAGACTCAGGATCGAACAAAAGGCCATTTGTTCCCCTGACCTGGTGGGCCAGTTTCGAAGCTAGGTATAGGCCTTTTAGTGATAGAGATAGTCTAGTAAGTAGAGTTTATGCATGAGTAGTGATTTACTGTGTATAATAAATGTGTTTTGATTTGAATCTTACTAATTGGTGTGTTGAGTTATTGATCAGTACTTGAACTTGAACCTCATGGCGGTATCATAAAGATACCTGGCGACTCTAGAGCAAATGTTATAGAAACAGAGCAACGTCAGTAAAGACCCAACGGGCAACGAATTAAGAGCCAACCAAAGTTAGCAACATTTAGTGGCGACTCCGCCGGGACCCGACTTAGAAGTGGCCTGACCACTCCGGGAGAACCCAAAATTTGAATTAGAATCCAATTGGGAACAAAAAAACCACAAGTGTTCAAGCAGTTCTGATCAATCCTCATAATTCAGAAGCATGTTAATGCATGCATACCTAACAGTGCTATAAGGTACAACTCATAGATTTTTGTTGCGAAAAACTGTCGGGAGTTTGTATTCCGGACATTAGTGAACGCCGTACCCATGTTTACAGCACCGCCTTAGTACCCCTCGTTCTAAATTTTAAAAGAGCATTCAGATCGAGAAAATGGCAATGAAGGCAATGGAATGCCTTATGAATCCCCAGGAATTTGAGGTCGCAGTGACCAGCAGCAGAGTAGGACAATGTCCCGTTTGGGAAGAAGAGATCAGAAAATATCTCAAAGGGAAAGGATGGCCCCTTTGGAGTGAATTCTGTGATAATGAGGAAACAGGACCCGGGAGTATAGGACAGACTTGGTGGGAGAACCTGTCAGAGATCCATAAGAAAAGCTTGGGAAAAGCTCGCAAGCCGATGGCAATCGTGTCCTGTTTGGCACAATTGCGAGGCATTGAGGAGGCCATTCAGACGCTCCGCAAAGAGATAGAAGATAGACATCGAATGAGCAAGGTCGATGTTAGTGAGATCGAGAGAGGGAAAATAGAATTAGGAAGGAAGTTGGCAGCAAAGGACGGAGAGGTGGATGATGCCAAGCGGGCACACCAGTCTTGTCTAGCGCATCTGAGCAGCTTCCAACCCCAATATGAAAAGGCCTATCAGGACACGCAATGTGCAGTCCTGGTAAGAGAAGAGACAGAGAAACAGGTAGAGGCATTGCAAAGGCAGTGCAGCGATTTAAAAGCAGCGTTAAGAGCACTCCATGCTGCCACCACGGAGCACAGATAAAGCTCAGTGGATCATGCAAAATACCGGAAGCAGATTGCGGAACTGCAGTCTTTGCTTTCAGTGCAAAATGGGTTTCAGAGCACCTTTGGATCCCAATTAGATGAGGAAGACGGCCCTGATTGGCAAGAATTAAATGAAACCACGCATAGGTATGTTCAGGGAACATGGGCGCAAGGAAAGCCCCAAAAGAGAAAAGCACCCCAACCCCCACAGAACAGATAGATCAGGCACCCATGAATCCAGTAACCACCCACCGCACAGTCACATCGGAAGGAGACGCGGAATTCCTTTACACCACCCCCTTAACCATGACCCATTTACGGGACGCGTGCGAAAAGATCACACGGTTCCTCCCCACCTCAGACCCCCACCAGTTCTTTGCTAGAGTAAAACAGCAGGCGACCATGTACGGCCTGGATGAGCGTGAGCAAGTGAAGCTCAGTTTTGAGTTTAGACCCTTCGGTTGTAGAAGCCCTTCCCGACCCACAGAATGTAGGAGGAGGCATCCTTGCAGAGATGCACACGGCAATCCTAGACGCGTTCGGTTACAACAGAGGAGACCCCGTAGAAGGCCTAAATAAGTGCAGGCAAAAGAAGACAGAGCACCCTACAGCATTTGCTGGACGTTTGTGGATTCACTTTACTGCAGTTTTTGGAGAGTTAACCCGTGCCCATTTGTCCCCAGATAATATGGCCAAATGGACCCGAATTCTAGTCTCCCACGCCACAGAAGCAGGATGAAAAGATTGCGCAAATTATGACCCCTCAGATGAGGCCCACAATGAAAAATGGGTTTTGAAGAGATTGTCCCGCGCTTGGGAGCAATCAATTGCAGGCAAAACCACATTTATTGCACCCGATGAAGAGCAGGTAGAAATGAACCCAGTTAAAGCACACCAGAACCCCGCATGGGTAAATGAGGGTAGGAACAGCCAACCTCAGCCCAAAGCTCAAGAATGTTACAATTGCGGACAATTAGGACATTACGCACGAGAATGTCAAGCCCCCCTGAAACAGCAACGGAATCAGCCCACAAATGCCCCCCGAACCAGCAAAGACACCAACAGCCCCAACCCCCCACCCAGGGAACCATACCCAAGGGAACAATGCACCAGAGAGCCTGCTCCACCTTATGTGCCCCAGCGGTCATGTTACAACTGTGGGCAGTCAGGATTGCAGGAGATTGCAGGAGACCCCCACCAGCTAGACTAGCCCCCAGGTATGAAAGAGAACACCACCCACAGCAGCTACAAGGTCCTAGCTGCCCCATGCAAACTGTGAGCGCTTACCCACCACTTCTCATGGCAGGGACACCTCAGCAAGGCCACTTCATTTTTGTTTCACTCCTCCTTCCTCTCTTCTTCGGCCACACTACACTGCCTCCATATGCTAGTTGCACCCCAGTCCAAATGTGATTTACGATGTCCTTTCTGATGGAACCTGCAGCATGTTGTTCAATGTTTGTTTGTTAGTGTTATTGTTAAGTGTTGTTTGTACACTCGGAAGTTCCACGGCCACACGCCATATTTGTCGGCAGAAACCTGTGAAAACTTGCCAGCAGAGGCTTTTCCCCAGGGTAGAGGGGTCAATTACTAGGGGGCATAGGTTTAAGGTGAGAGGGGCAAGGTTTAGAGTAGATGTACGAGGCACGTTTTTTACGCAGAGGGTAGTGGGTGCCTGGAACTCGCTACCGGAGGAGGTAGTGGAAGCAGGGACGATAGGGACATTTAAGGGGCATCTTGACAAATATATGAATAGGATGGGAATAGAAGGATATGGACCCAGGAAATGTAGAAGATTGTAGTTTAGTCGGGCAGCATGGTCGGCACGGGCTTGGAGGGCCGAAGGGCCTGTTCCTGTGCTGTACATTTCTTTGTTCTTTGTTCACGCTTATCGGCAGAAACTGCTGAGAGCTTGCCAGCCCCCGTTCATATCTGCTCTTCTGGTTCAACGGTAGAACCTTTACAGCAACCCCCCACGATGACTACATTTTTTACCCGTTCTTGCCGGTTGCTCAGGCAGTTGGGAAACGGCATTGGTCCCCGCCCATCCTGAGGACCCCCCCTCTGGTCAACTACACTCGGGTAGAGCACAAACGGCATTGATCACCGTCCTACCCAGGGATTCAATCCAAATTCTTACCCGCGGCGGCCCATAAGCACCCCATTTTTGGCTCATTATGTTCAAAATTCTTTTTGTTTGCTTTTGGCAACCTACGGTTGCTTCCCTCTGCTATTTACATCTTCAAACACTAGGATGGTAAATGACACAGGCTGCGAGACGGCTCGCAGTACGGCAGTATTTTCTTAGATGTCTTGTCCGAATATTCGGTTTAAAAAAAAAAATGAGGGAGTCACACATGGTGACCAATTATAAAGGGAAATTGGCACTAAAAGACAGACATGCTAACATCCAAGATATTACACAAGATAGTAACAGATATTATGCTTGTGTCCATAGAACTCCGGAACCTCAGGAACTCCAGAGGAAGAAAAAGAAGACAGAAAGATGAAGACAACCTTCATGTTCACCTGGATCTGAGCAGGATCCCTTCAGTTGCACACGGATGCTACCCCCCTGACCCCTACCACACAGGCCGTGAATGATTACCACCCCTACCATACACTACACCCTGAAATAGTTAACCCCGAGATAGTTACCGACACCCCGACCTGGTGTGACAAGTTTCTAACCTGGTACTCACTATCGTACATTGTAGAATCACTCTTAGTACTGGCGATACTCTGCAGTGTCGTGCAGACACGTAGACCCAGAAAATGGCGAAGGAGAGCCTACCGCTCTCGCACCCCGGTATACACGTTTAGGTCCCCTATTTTCAGACTTCATCAAACCCCGCAACCCCTCGCGTGAATTAAAGTGCATCCGCTTTTCTTTATGGGTGTTTTGTTCAATAAAGAAATGTAAACCTCTGTGCTTGACTGCCAAGCCAGAGAAACTTGTGTTGCTGCTATTTGTACATTTAAAGTGTTGTAGATTATTTTTGATTGTTTGAGTGAGGATAGTTTATTGATAGTTAGAGGTACCATTTTTTTATGTTGTAATGCATGTCCCTGTTGTGACATAGCGCCACTTAGAATTGTTAGTTAAAAAAATTTCATACATAGTTATGGTCAGTGTAGAGGCCATGGAAGAGTGCTCGCTGGGTCAGGGAGTGAAGACAACAGCGTGAAGGATCACAAGGAGGGTGTGTATCCACCTGGGTTGGCCACTTCCCGACTTAAAATGGAGATCTGCAAAGACTACAGGGAAATTCAGCCAAGCCAGGAAAAACTAGCAAGTGCAAAGTCTCCTGTGTATTAGAATTTGCAGAAGCCCAGACAGCACTGAAACTCACAGTCATCTGCATATTAACGAGCGATCCCCGGGAACAATTGAAACATTTAAGGTGAATAAGGCCAAGCCAGACTCCTCGGCGCCAGCAGGAGCCAAGACAAAGGAAAGCCAACGGACACTCAGGGACCGCCCAGCGATCTGGGAATGGCTCCAGTATTGGAGAAATCGATCCAAGTGATCGGAATGTAGTCCAATCACTTGGAACCAGATACAGGGTCTGCCCCAAAGGGGCGTGAAGCCCCTGGAGACTATAAAATAGAGTCCCCAAGTTCAATCTGTCCTTCTTGGCAGGGTCACTCAGCAGCGCGAAACAACCCTTGACAGTGAACTGCCCAGCTGCCGCAACAACCAAGTAAGTCTCCAGTCAATGCACACTACGAGATACGCGCTCCTAGCTACCAGTGCATACCAGCTTTTGAATCCTGCAGACTCAGGATCGAACGAAAGGCCATTTGTTCCCCTGACCTGGTGGGCCAGCTCCGAAGCTAGGTATAGGCCTTTTAGTGATAGAGATAGTCTAGTAAGTAGAGTTTATGCATGAGTAGGCGGTATCCTAAAGATACCTGGCGACTCTAGAGCAAAGGTTATAGAAACAGAGCAAATTCAGTAAAGACCCAGCGGGCAACGAATTAAGAGCCAACCAAAGTTAGCAACACTAGTCACTAATAGTTTCACACCCATTCACGCTTTTGCCTCAACTAAAACGTTCACGTTGGAGGGTGGGTTCATGACCAAGCGGTGTACCCACCATCAAACTCCTGCCTCTTCTGAAAATCTAGCCCGGGGATTCACAAAATCACCTGAACGGCCATCATAGGTTTTGCAGAAATCCTGCATTGATACGCAGCATTTCCTTTCATCTTCCACCAAAGTTACCATAACCAATCAGGAGAATTCCCAGTGATAGAGCTGAATTTTATGATTAAATATCAGGAGCATTCTCACTGTATGGAGCATATTCTGAGCCACGATGAGGGGAATTGTTTATGATATTATCCCACCAGTTACTGATAATACAGCAAGTGGGAGGATCAAGAAATTTAGGAATCTTCACGCATTATTTAAATATCAATTTAGAAGGCAATTTAACTAATTGGCTACATACCCGTCAGAAGGCAATATTATGCCTTCAGGGTGAAATTTATGACAGGTAGGAATCCGATTTTTTAGAGGTAAGGTTTTTTGGGCATGTTTTAAAACTGTAAATCAGTGTTTACAGTGCAAGCTCTATTGACTGCAGGACTGCTCATTTGAGTGGAACCCTTTGGAGTTATTTTCATGAGGGGTTCTCTCCTTTGATTCAGGAAACTAATTTGATGGATTATTTTCCTGTCCATTACCCAGGATTGAGCGGTGAAAAATTTCTGGGGATTGATATCTCAGTCGGAGACACAACCTCCAGTGAGGAGAGGAGGATTAGGTTGGGAGAAAGAAGGGAACACAGGGTGGCTCAGTATGCTTTGATTCCTGAGAAAGGGGATGGAGCAGCGCTTGACTCAGAGGGTCAAGAGGAAACCTTGAACGGAAGCACAGATGAACCTATCCTGTCCCTTTGCTTTGCGGAACAGCATCTCATCTTCTGAGCAGGCACCTTACAGTCTTCTGCACTTAATGCGGAATTCAACAACTTCAGACCATAAACTCTACCCTCTATTTTGATATTTTTTCCAACCCCCCCCCCCAACCAAACCACCCACGAAGCCTATCTGTAATTTGTTTTATGATTTGCTTTCAATAGACCAAGACCCTTGCTCTGCTACTAACACAATCTGCTTTCTGACCTTTATGTCGCCATTAGCACCTTCCTTTGTCTTTAAGACTATTACCACTCCCTTTGTCTTATACCCATATCATCTTTGTCAAATCTATCCTGAGCTTCCACTTAGCCCTAAGCTTCTCTTTTGCTCCACCTGCTTCACCCTCTCTCTTCAAAAGCATAAAACCCATTACATTTCTACCTCTCTTCAGCTCTGAAGTGTCATAAAGGACTTGAAGCATTAACTGTTTCTCTCTCCACACACGCTGCCAGATGTGTTGAGCTTTCCCAGCATTTCTGTTTTTATTTCAGATTTCCAGCTTCCACAGTATTTTCCTTTTATCTTAGCTAAAATTTAAATTGACTTACCTGACCAGACTGGAACTTGCACAAATGTTCACTATGTATAGTAGGTATACTCGATTGATCAACTGCTGTGTCAGCTGACACGGTCAAGAGCCAGGACGCCCTTTAAAATGCTGATTACCTTGTTCCAAGTGCCTGCACCTTCCGAGACTTGACATCTCGCCTACCAGCACTCTTTGAACAGTCTGTAAGCCGCCTTTGCAGCCCATTCAGGCAGTTAAGCAAATTATCCAGCATACAACGGCTGCCAGAAGTCAGAATGCCACCGTCCTCCGAGTGCGGAACCTGCCATTAGCGAGCAATTATATTATTCAGCCCACAGTGTCTATCAGTGAGGAGAAGGAGAGGGTATGGGTTTGATTTTCTATCAATTTTGCAAAGATTATCACTGGTACTATGTGAGCCATTCCTTAAATGTATAGACATGTGCGTGTTTCTCTCTACAGCTGTCTATTTCTCCCTCTACCTATCCATCTCTGGCTAGGAATTCTCTCAGAGCTACTCTACTTACTGGAGGTGAGGCACAAATTGGTGTTTCCAACACAAGTTTCAGCAAAGTTATAGTGGCAGAGCAGGAGCAGCCAGGAGGAAATTCCTGCCATGTGTGTCTTACAGGTGTCAGTAACTAGAACTTTTAATTTTTCTTTCAATGAGAGAACGGTGGTAATTAGAAGCATTGTGCACATAACAGTCGGTGATAATACTTACTGTCGTGTTGGGTGCTCTGCTACACAGACGAACCAACACGGTCGCGGATGGTACAACTCAGTTTTATTACTAACAATATTTACAATGGTAAACTGGTTACTGTGGTTCGTTCATTACCCTTGAATCTGTGTACCTATCCCTAACACTATCTTGGAGTGGCACTCAGCGCATGGTGGATGTCTGAGTGGCTTGCTGTGAGCTCTGTGCCCTGAGCTGTCCCCTGCTGGAATGGGTGGGAAGTGTCATGTTCCCCGTTTTATAGTGTGTATGCTCTTGCTTGTGATTGGCTGTGGTGTTGTGTGCGTATTGATTGGTCCCTTGATCTGTCCATCAGTATGTATGTATGTTTGCACCATGATGTTTACCTGAATATCATGACACTTACCTCTGGCAGGTTTGCAGTGATAAAGAACTTCAAAAGGCCAAGGTATTTTTGAAAGTTTCTCCAAGTTTATTTCTTCCTTTAGATCTTCTTCAGAAAAGTTCTTTTAATATTTAATCTGATGTCAAAATAAATAAGACCTACTTGCTAAAAAAAATACACCAGGCACATGGTTTTGTCCTAGATATAAATGAGTTTAAAAATTGGTCATGTAGTCGATGTGAAGAGGATAGCTGTCAACTCTGGAATGATATCAATGGTTTGGTTGAGTGGACAGAGAAGTGACAAATGGAATTAAATCTGGAGAAGTGTGAGGTTATGCATTTGAGAAGGGCAAACAAAGCAAGGAAATACTCAATAAATGGAAAGGTATTGAGAGAGGGGTTGAGGAAGTGTGAGAGCTTGGAGTGCATATCCACAGGTCCTTGAAGGTATCAGGACAGGCAGACAAGGTGGTCAAGAAAGATTCTGGAATGTTTTCCTGGGGTGAGGTAATGAATACAAAAGCAGGGATGTAATGATGGAACTGTACATAATGCTGGTTAGGCCACAGCTGGAGTTATGTACACAGTTCTGGTCACCAGATTACAGGAAGGATATAATTGCTCTGGAGAGAGTGCAGAGGAGATTTACAAGAATATTGCCAGGGCTTAAAAATTGCAGCTGAGGAGAAATTGGATAGGCTAAGGTTGTTCCCCTTAGAACAGAGGAGACTATGGGGTGGCCCAATTGAATTGTACAAAATTATGAAGAGCCGAGACAAGGCAGGTAGGAAATATTGGTTTCCCATAGCTGAGGGGTCAATTACGAGGGGGCATAAACTTTAGGATTAGAAGGGGTGTGAGGAAAAAGCTTTTTCACCCAGAGGGTGGTGGGTCTCTGGAATCCACTGCCTAAGTTGGTGATTGAGGCAGAAACGCTCAGCTCACTTAAAAAGGTACCTGGATCTGAAGCGTTGTAACCTCTAAGGCTATGGACCAGGTGCTGAAAAATGGGATAATCATTAGCAGCTAGATTATTTTTGCCCTTTTTTTGGCCGCACATTTCTATGGTTCTGCGGACATTCTGTGCTTTTAACATATCTGTTGACTGAATACTTTCCTTCTTGCACCATGTGAAATGAATGATATTTAAAACAAAATCTGAACCAAAGAAGGCCTACAAGTTAAACCTACGAGCTGAAATTTAAATAAATGATTTCCTTGTAGGTTTCAATTGATTCATCAACTTCTAGAGGGTTCCCTTAATATGCTACATTAATGCCTCCCCGACACTGCCTGTGAAGTCAAATTAATCAATTTGTAATTTTAATAAGTAATTTTGAGATGTTATGTACTGAAATGTTGGAGGTTTTATTCATTCATTGCTTGATCGGCTTAAATATTGCTTTTTCCTGCATATTATAATATCTATTTTTTTCAAAGTACCTTGTATTATTTTTCTCCCTAATTCTTTCCTTTAAAGGCTTTCCTTCTTAAAGATTTATGAATGATTTTTATTTTGAAAAAACCCTTTCTTTCCTGCCCAATTCTCAAATCCTCTGGAACCACACTTCCTCAACACTCAATTACTCCTAATCTTGATTGGATATTTTAACATGCTGGCAGAAGAAAAAAGGCCATGGCAAATGGGAATTTCAAATTAAGGTTGCAGAGAATAAGAGATGAAAGAAAGATAGTGAACCAAAGGAACTCAAAGCATGGGCACAAGGGAACAGGCCTTTTAAAAATAAATCATCGTGGAAACGATATAGCTGTTAAAAACTATGACTATAGATCAAAAATTGAGAGATATGTTCAGCAAAAATTAAGTTGCGCAGACTAAACAGGTGATATCTTGCTGTATGCTGCTGTTTACTGCCTCAGTAAAAGTCTCCAAAATGTATAATGATTTCCCAAGATACCCAATACTGTGGCAAATGCCTCAACCAAAATTATTTTTTATTTATCCAATACAGGCATCGTGGAAAAGCCAGAATTGCCCATCCCAATTATTCCGACAAGGTTGTGAGTCACCTTCTTGAACAGCTGCTGTAGGTACACCCAGAATGCTGTGAGAACATAGAACATACAGTGCAGAAGGAGGTCATTCAGCTCATAGAGTCTGCATCAACTCACTTAAGCCCTCACTTCCACCCTATCCCCGTAACCCAATAACCCCTCCTAACCTTTTTGGTCACTAAGGGCAATTTATCATGGCCAATCCAACTAACCTGCACGTCTTTGGGCTGTGGGAGGAAACCGGAGCACCCGGAGGAAACCCACACAGACACGGGGAGAACGTGCAGACTCCGCACAGTGACCCAGCGGGGAATTGAACCTGGGACCCTGGCTCTGTGAAGCCACAGTGCTATCCACTTGTGCTACCATGCTGCCCGTGAGGGAGGGAGTTCCAGGATTTTGACCCAGCAACAGTGCAGGAGCAGAAGTACAGTTCCTAGTCAGGATGATGTGTGACTTTGAGGGGAACTTGCAGATAGTCGTCTTCTCCTGCATCTGATGTCATTGTCCCTCCTGGTGGCATTGGCCATGGATTTGGAAGGTATTGTCAAAAGAGACTTGGTGAGCACCCATTGTGCATCTTGTACAAGGTACACAGTGCAGCAATAGCAGAGGAAGTGAATGTTTAAGGGTCGGGTGCCAATGAAACGGGCCATTTCGTTGTTCGCACTTTGTACATTCAGACAAGTGGAGAGTATTGCATCACACTCTTGACTTGTGCCTTGTAGATGGTGGATAGGCTTTTTTGAGGCAGAAAATTAGTTCCTTGCTACAGAGTACCCAGCCTCTAAATTGCTTTTTTTATTTGTATAGCTGATCCAGTTATCTTTCTGGGCAATGGTAATCCACAGGATGCTGATGGTAGGGGATTTAGTGATAGCAACGCAGTTGAATGTCATGGGGAGATGGTTAGTGTAGCGCAACAATTACTCACTCAAGTCGAGAAGAGATTAAATCAATCGAGGCTTTATTAAGCAAGGCTTGTTCCCCAGCAGCTCAGTTACAGAATGCGGCTGCTGGGAGAACTCGAGCTCTTATACTCTGCCTTCAGGGCGGAACCAGCAGGCGGAAGCTCCAACCAGGACCCGGGACCTGTCAGCCAATAGCCTCTCGGCTTCACAGGGACCATACTACCCCAAATACATACCACCACATTCACCCCTTGTTAAAAAAGAACCCGGTGGGGTGATGGTTCGCATGGTGGTAGGGGTTTACAAGGCTGGTCCTGGAACTGATTCGTACAGTGGCTATGCATTTAGCCCAACAGTTAACTATGTACAGGTTGTCAGAATTATTTACAAGTTCGTTTTCCTTTTCTTGTTGTGCCACGCGGCTTCCACGAGTCGAGCGGGTGCCCTGGTCGTCCTTGTCGATCGCCTCAACCCCGGTGGTGGTGCAGGTGCTGGCTCGGGCACTGTCGTCTCTGGGAGCGGTGCGCTGTTCGTCCCTGTTTCTTTACTCCTGGGCGGGCACGGGAGGAGGACCGATCCACCCGGGAAGGGAGCGGTCGTGGGGTGCGCCAGTGGCAGGGAGGGGGTGATCGGTGTTGGGAGTGTGTGTTTCCGGCGGGCACCAGGTCCCGTAGGGAGACCGTGTCCTGTCGGCCGTCGGGGGACGCCACGTAGGCGTACTGAGGGTTCGCGTGGAGAAGGTGAACTATCTCAACCAACGGGTCCGATTTGTGCACCCACACATGTTTTCGGAGCAAGATGGGTCCTGGGGCTGCCAGCCAGTTCGGCAGCAACGTTCCGGAGGAGGACTTCCTAGGGAAGAGAAGGAGGCGCTCGTGATGCATTTGGTTAGTGGTGGTACACAGCAGCGATTGGATAGAGTGGAGGGCATCCGGGAGGACTTCCTGCCACCGGGAAACTGGGAGATTTCTGGGCCAGTAGGACGGTCCTTCAGACCGTACCGTTCTCCCTCTCTACCTGACCGTTCCCCCGGGGGTTGGAGCTGGTCGTCCTGCTCGAGGCAATGCCCTTGCTGAGCAGGAACTGACGCAGCTCGTCACTCATGAACGAGGAACCCCTGTCGCTATGGATGTACGCGATGAAACCGAACAGTGTAAAGATGGTGCCAAGGGCTTTAATGACTGTGGCCACTGTCATGTCGGGGCAGGGGATGGCGAAGGGGAAACGGGAGTACTCGTCCACCATGTTCAGGAAGTATGCGTTGCGGTCGGTGGAGGGGAGGGGGCGTTTGAAATCCAAACTGTGGCGTTCAAAGGGACGGGAAGCCTTTATCAGGTGCGCTCTATCTGGCCTGAAAAAGTGCGGTTTGCACTCTGCGCAGATTTGGCAGTTCCTGGTGGCTGTACGGACCTCCTCAACCGAGTAGGGGAGGTTGCGGGACTTCACGAAATAGTAGAATCGAGTGACCCCCGGGTGGCAGAGGTCCTCGTGGAGGGCTTGGAGGCTGTCTACTTGTGCGTTGTCACATGTGCCGCGGGATAGGGCATCGGACGGCTCATTCAGCTTTCCGGGACGATACAAGATCTCATAGTTATAGGTGGAGAGCTCAATCCTCCACCTCAAGATCTTGTCATTCTTGATTTTGCCCCGCTGTGCATTATCGAACATAAAGGCTACCGACCATTGGTCAGTGAGGAGAGTGAATCTCCTGCCGGCCAGGTAATGCCTCCAATGTCGCACAGCTTCCACTATGGCTTGGGCTTCCATTTCCACTGAGGAGTGGCGGATTTCTGAGGCGTGAGGGTCCGGGAGAAAAAGGCCACGGGTCTGCCCGCTTGGTTGAGAGTGGCCGCCAGAGCTACATCGGATGCATCGCTTGCGACCTGGAAGGGGAGGGACTCGTTGATTGCGTGCATCGTGGCCTTTGCGATATCCGCTTTGATGCGGCTGAAGGCCTGGTGGGCCTCTGTCGACAGGGGGAAGGTAGTGGACTGCATTAACGGGCGGGCCTTGTCTGCGTACTGGGGAACCCACTGGGTGTAATACGAAAAGAAGTCCAGGCAGCGTTTCAGGGCTTTGGAGCAGAGGGGGAGGCGCATGCGTTCGGGGTCGGGCCTATCACTCCATTGCGCACTACGTGGATAAAACTTTCCATGCTCCCAGAGTCGATTGGGCATGGCGTCTCGTACCCGTTGACCAGCACCGTTGTCGTTGCCGTTTGGAGCGTCCAGGGCCACGATTGGTCCAGGGTCACCGAAGCCAGTCTCGGTTGCTGCACCGTGGCGCTTTCTTCCGACCCCGTGGAGAAGTCTATTCTGGGGGTCCTTGGCTATCAGCCAAGATGCCAGCGTCCATGGATCGCATGCGGTCGGGGGTGGACAAAATGGCCACCCCTATGGTTCGCACGTGGCCGGGGGGTCACAAGATGACGGCACCCATCCTCCCCGCGTGGTGTCCGGGGCCCAAGATGGCGGTGCCCGCGGGCCGCACATGGAGCGCTGGGGGGGCTGAGTCTGCTGTCCCCGTTCTCCCCCGGAGATTGCGGCAGCCCCCCGGGACTGGCACACCGCTGCGCAATGCCCCTTTTTGCCGCAGCTTTTACAAATAGCTGAGCGGGCCGGGCAGCGCTGCCGGGGGTGTTTCGCCCGCCCGCAAAAATAGCAGCGGGGCCCACCGGGATGGTCTGGTGCTCTAGCCGCGCAGGCTTGTGAGGGGGTGGGGGGTGCCGGGGAGTCGATCGCAACGGGGGTCCACGGAGCCCAAGGGGCTGCCGCGCGGTCGGGGCCGTAGGCACGGGCATTTTGTGAGGCCACGTCATACCTGCCACAAAAGCATCCTGATTAGGAGCTCCGTGTGCTCGTTTGCGCTCACCGACGGGCAGTTGCAGTTCCTTCCCAAAATCAAGAGCGCGCTGTAGAACTCGTCAAGCGATTCTCCGGGGATTTGCCATCTCATCGCGAGTTGGTGGCGTGCGTAGACCTGGTTTATGGGCCGAATATAGACAGCTTTCAGCATGGCGAGCGCCGTCGGGAAATCCTCCATGTCTTCGATGAGCGTGTAGATCTCCGGGCTCACCCTGGAATGCAGGACCTGCATTTTCTGATCTTCCGTGGTCCGGCCAGGGGCCGTTTGAAGGTAATCTTCGAAGCATGCTAGCCAGTGTTTAAACACGGCCGCCGAATTTGCTGCATGGTGGCTGATTCGCAGACACTCCGGGGCGATCCGGAGCTCCATAGTCTTTTAAGCTTGCTTAATAAATTGTAGCGCAACAATTACTCACTCAAGTCGAGAAGAGATTAAATCAATCGAGGCTTTATTAAGCAAGACTTGTTCCCCAGCAGCTCAGTTACAGAATGCGGCTGCTGGGAGAACTCGAGCTCCTATACTCCGCCTTCAGGGCGGAGCCAGCAGGCGGCAGATCCAACCAGGACCTGGGACCTGTCAGCCAATAGCCTCTCGGCTTCACAGATACCATACTACCCCTAATACATACCACCACAGTTAGCCTCTCTTGGGCGGCACAGTAACATAGTGGTGAGCACTGTTGCTTCACAAACCCAGGTTAGATTCCTGGCTTGGGTCACTCTGTTCGGATTCTGCACATTCTCCCCATGTCTGCGTGGGAATTGGACATTCTGAATTTTCCCTCTGTGTACCCAAACAGGCGCCGGAGTGTGGCGACTATGGGTTTCCCCAGTAACTTCATTGCAGTGTTAATGTAAGCCTACTTGTGTCACTAATAAAGATTATTCTTATCTTGCTTGGAGAAGGTTACTGCCTGGGTAAATTCCATGGGTAAATGTCACTTGCTGCTCAACAGGCCAAAACTAAGTGCTATTATTAAAGTCTATTAGCGCTCTTGATTTTGGGAAGGAACTGCAACTGCCCGTCGGTGAGCGCAAACGAGCACACGGAGCTCCTAATCAGGATGCTTTTGTGGCAGGTATGACGTGGCCTCACAAAATGCCCGTGCCTACGGCCCCGACCGCGCGGCAGCCCCTTGGGCTCCGTGGACCCCCGTTGCGATCGACTCCCCGGCACCCCCCACCCCCTCACAAGCCTGCGCGGCTAGAGCACCAGACCATCCCGGTGGGCCCCGCTGCTATTTTTGCGGGCGGGCGAAACACCCCCGGCAGCGCTGCCCGGCCCGCTCAGCTATTTGTAAAAGCTGCGGCAAAAAGGGGCATTGCGCAGCGGTGTGCCAGTCCCGGGGGGCTGCCGCAATCTCCGGGGGAGAACGGGGCAGCACGGTAGCCTTGTGGATAGCACAATTGCTTCACAGCTCCAGGGTCCCAGGTTCGATTCCGGCTTGGGTCACTGTCTGTGCGGAGTCTGCACATCCTCCCCGTGTGTGCGTGGGTTTCCTCCGGGTGCTCCGGTTTCCTCCCACAGTCCAAAGATGTGCAGGTTAGGTGGATTGGCCATGATAAATTGCCCTTAGTGTCCAAAATTGCCCTTAGTGTTGGGTGGGGTTACTGGGTTATGGGGATAGGGTGGCGGTGTTGACCTTGGGTAGGGTGCTCTTTCCAAGAGCCGGTGCAGACTCGATGGGCCGAATGGCCTCCTTCTGCACTGTAAATTCTATGATGATAAATTAGCAAAAATAAACATGAAGAAAAGTTCAGTACAGGGGTGATATTCAAACTGAAAGAAATACCTTCTTTGTTGGTGATATTGTAATGGTCAAAGTGAAAAAGATGGCCACTGTAACAACCTCTCTTATGAAAGAGAAGCAGGAAGTCAAGTCTCATCTCAGATATTTACACATTGTTACATCTTCAAATGTGAGTCCTAAGATAAGAACACCTGAAAACAAGAGAGAAATAAAAAACAGAAATCCTGAATTTACAGTAGCAATGATAATTTTGCTTTCAAAATCCTGAAGGCCTCAAAATCAAACGATTGCCTAGAATAACAAGTATAATTTCAGTTCAGTAAATCCAAAGTTAAGATTCACTTCCAAATGTGCTTGTGAGTTCTAAATCAAGATAGCCTGGTGTTTCATTCAACATGGATTTCCTGTCATTGCCTCCAAAACCTCAGCCTGTTGGCTATATTAATATAGAACAGGGTTTTTCAAAGTGCACGCCATGAACCGCAGGCGAGCCGGGAGTGGGTGTCAGGAGGGTCGCAGAGCGATCGGTCACGGCGTTCCTGGTTCCACTGTGGTCCTATTGCAGGAGAAGCATCCAGCGGCCGCTTCTGGCATTTCTAATGAGAATGGCAGCAGTGAGAAGGAAATTAGGCTATGTGCAATCTTTAGGCCAAAGGTGACAGCAGTGGCTGGTCATGTGCCCTGCATGTACACTTGATGGCAAGCGCCCTGTATGTAAATGAGAGCCGCTTCCATTTTCTAGCTGCTGATAAGCAAAGCAAGAGGACTGCGTAGATGAATCATGTTGTTACAAGCAAGAGACACAAATAGGCAGTGTACCTACTGGCCAGGATCTCACAACAGAGTCTGCTGGAGATTGCTGCTCAGGAAAGTTCAGGGCAGGACAAAGCAATGTCAGTGTTAGCTGTGTAGAAAGCTCCAGGGTCTCTGGTGAACAGTCTACAAAGAAGAAACTTCACTTGGAAATGAAGCTGATAAAGATGATTTCCTGAGATATAGATTTGTCAATTGTGCCAATGCAAATAAGGATGCAACGTCCATGTGCGTGAAATGCAGGAAAGTACTGGCAAATGAGAGAATAAGTTTCACATTTTGAAAAAGAAGTGGTGTGTGAAAAATTCCGTTTGAGGTTCAGACACCAGCGTCAGTTATTACCTTACAGCTGATTCCAAATGAAAAGAACATGCTGCTGTACCTGACCTGTGATAGCACATTAAAAAACACTCCAAATGCCCATGACGCTGTCAGCATTCGGGAGTAGCACCTCCCAGGATTATCCAGTGTTGAGTAAAACAAGCATTCTGTTCCTATTGCCCTTCACGGCGAATCACATGTGTGAGGTTGGATTTTCTGTTCTCACAAAAATAAAGATGCACAAAAGAACTGACTGAAGTCTGGCTGAAATGCACATTGCTCGCTCTTCCTGTGACCATGCTTGGTGTAAGATGGTGAGGACCATGCAGGTTTCCATTTCGCATTAAAGGTAATTGAACGTGACATGTGTCACGAAGGTCAGCTGGCGTGTGCCACGGAGGTTGGCCAGTGTGAGCTGTGTAGGTTGGTCGGCGTGGGTCGCAAAGGTCAACTGGTTGGCAAAAGTGTGTGCCAGGAAAAAAAAGTTTGAAAAGCACAGAAAAAGAGTGATCTAATCACACAGCACATTACTTGCAAGCCAATCGGCAAATGGCACTTACATTGATTTGCATTCCAACTTGCAGGATTTTCAGATTAAAATGAAGCTTTGGACCATAAGACATAGGAGCAGAATTAGGCCACTTGGCCCATTGAGTCTGCTCCGCCATTTAATCATGGCTGACATTTTCTCATCCCCATTCTCCTGCCTTCTCCCCATAATCCCTTATCCCCTTATTAATCAAGAACCTATCTATCTCTGTCTTGGGTAGCATGGTAGCATTGTGGATAGCACAATTGCTTCACAGCTCCAGGGTCCCAGGTTCGATTCCGGCTTGGGTCACTGTCTGTGCGGAGTCGGCACATCCTCCCCGTGTGTGCGTGGGTTTCCTCCGGGTGCTCCGGTTTCCTCCCACAGTCCAAAGATGTGCAGGTTAGGTGGATTGGCCATGATAAATTGCCCTTAGTGTCCAAAATTGCCCTTAAGGTGGGGTTCCTGGGTTATGGGGATAGGGGTGGAGGTGTTGACCTTGGGTAGGGTGCTCTTTCCAAGAGCCGGTGCAGACTCGATGGACCGGACAGCCTCCTTCTGCACTGTAAATTCTATTTTTTTAAAATCTCTAAAGATACTCAGTGAATTGGCCTCCACAACCCTCTGCAGCAAAGAGTTCTACAGATTCACCACCCTCTGGCTGAAGAAATTCCTCCTCACCTCTGTTTTAAAGGATCGCCCCTTTAGTCCGAGATGGTGTCCTCTGGTTCTAGATTTTCCTACAAGTGGAAACATCCTCTCCACGTCCACTCTATCCAGGCCTCGCAGTATCTTGTAAGTTTCAAGAAGATCCCCTCTCACCCTTCTAAACTCCAACGAGTACAGACCCAGAGTACTCAAACATTCCTCATACAACAAGTTCTTCATTCCAGGGATTATTCTTGTGAACCTCCTCTGGACCCTCTCCAAGGCCAGTACATCCTTCCTGAGATACGGGGCCCAAAACTGCTCACAACACTCCAAATGGGGTGTGACAAGAGCCTTATACAGCCTCAGAAGAACACCCCTGGTCTTGTATTCTAGCTAACATTGCTAACATTGCATTGGCCTTCTTAACTGCCAACTGAACTTGCACATTAACCTGAAGAGAATCATGAACAAGGACTCCCAAGTCCCTGTGTGTTTCTGCTTTCCGAAGCATTTCCCCATTTAGAAAATAGTCTATGCCTAAATTCCTCCTTCCAAAGTGCATAACCTCACACTTTTCCAAATTGTATTTCATTTGCCCCTTCACTGCCCACTCTTCTAGCCTGTCCAAGTCCGTCTGCAGCACCCTTGCTTCCTCAATACTACCTGTCCCTCTACAGATCTTTGTATCATCTGCAAACTTCGCAAAAGTGCCTTCCGTACCTTCTTCCAGATCATTAATGTATATTGTAAAAAGCTGTGGTCCCAGCACCGACACCTGAGGCACACCACTACTCACCGGCTGCCATCCTGAAAAAGACCCCTATATCCCCACTCTCTGCCTCTGCCAGTCAGCCAATCCTCTATCAATGCCAGAATCTTACCCTTAACACCATGGGCTCTTAACTTATTTAACAGTCTCCTATGCTGCACCTTGTCAAAGGCCTTCTGGAAATCTAAATAAATCACGTCCACTGGTTCTCCTTTGTCTAACTTCCATGTTACCTCCTCAAAGAACAACACATTTGTCAGACCCGATCTCCCTTTGACAAAGTTGTGCTGACTCAGTCCTATTTTATCATGCACTTCCAACTGCTTCACGATCTCATCTTTAAGACCAGACTCTAAAGTCTTACCAATGGCTGAAGTCAGGCTAACCAGCCTATAATTTCCCACCTTCTTCCTCCCTCCTTTCTTAAACAGTGGTGTTACATTAGTCACCATCCAGTCCTCTGGGACCCTGCCTGCCTCCAGTGATTCCTGAAAGATAATCACTAATGCCTCCACAGTTTCCTCAGCTATCTCTTTTAGGACCCTGGGGTGTAGTCCATCCGGTCCAGGTGACTTATCCACCTTCAGACTTTCAATTTCCCCAGAACCTTCTCCTTAGTAATGGTCACTGCACTCGCCTCTGTCCCCTGGTTCTCCTGGAGCTCTAGCATCCCACTGGTGTCTTCCATCGTGAAGACTGATGCAAAGTAACTATTCAGTTCATCTGCCATTTTTTTGTTTCCTATTATTACTTCTCCAGCCACATTTTCTAGTGGTCCAATGTCTATTTTTGCCTCTCTCTTACCTTTTATGTATTGAAAAAATCTTTTCCTATCTTCCTTTATATGACTCGCTAGCTTGCACTCATACTTCATCTTCTCCCCCCTTTTTGCTTTTTTAGTTGTCCTCTGCTTGCTTTTAAAGGCTTCGCAATCCTCTGGTTTCCCACTAATTCTCGCCACTGTGTATGCTTTTTCTTTAGCCTTTATGCTGTCCTTGACATCCCTCGTCAGCCATGGATACCTTGACCTCCTCTAAGCATGTTTCCTCCTCCTTGGGATGAATTTCTGTTGAACCTCCCTAATAACCCCCCAAAACTCCTGCCATTGCTGTTCCACTGTCTTCCCTGCCAGGCTCCTTTTCCAATCAATTCTGGCCAGCACTTCCCTCATGTCTTTGTAGTTACCCTTATTTAATTGTAATACCGTTACATCTGATTGCAGCTTCTCCCTCTCAAATTGCAGGGTAAATTCTATCGTATTGTGGTCACTGCTCCCCAAGGGTTCCTTCACCTTACGTTCCCTAATCAAGTCTGCCACATTACACACCACCAAATCGAGAATTGCCTGTTCCCTAGTAGGCTCTGTCACAAGCTGCTCCAAAAAACCATCTCTTAGACATGCCACAAATTCCATTTCTTTGGATCCACTACCAACCTGATTTTCCCAGTCCACCTGCATATTGAAGTCCCCCATGATTATTATAATATTGCCTTTTTTACATGCCTTTTCTTTCTCCTGATTCATTTTCTGCCCCACATCCTGACTACTGCCAGGGGGCCTGTACATAACTCCAATCAGGATCTTTTTACCTTTGCGATTCCTCAACTCTATCCACAGAGATTCTATGCCTTCTGATCCTACATCGCTCCTTGCTATCGATTTAATTCATTCCTTACTAACAATGCAACCGGGTCCCCTTTGGCCATCTGCCTGTCCTTTCGATAGGACATATGTCCTTGGATATTTAAATCCCAGCCCTGATCCCCTTGCAGCCACATCTCTGTGATGCCCACAACAACGTACCAGCCAATTTCAATAAGCGCAACAAGCTCCATATCCTTGTTCCATATACGGTGTGCATTTAGGTACAACACCCTCAATCTTGCATTGGCCATCTCCCTTTTCACACTCTCCTCAGTCACTGTACCCTGTACTGTGGTCCTTTTTGATTTTTGACTATGGCTTCTCTGCCTTACTATTTCCCCCTTACTGCTTTTTGTTTCTGGCCCTGTTTTATTTCCCTCCAACTTTCTGCATCGGTTCCCATCCCCCTGCCACATTAGTTACAATCCTCCCCAACAGCCGTAGCACCACCCCCCCCCCCCCCCCCCCGCCCCCGCACCTGCCGGACATTGGTTCCAGTCCTGCCAGGTGCAGACCATCTGGTTTATACTGGTCCTACCTGCCCCAGAACCAGTTCCAATGCCCCAGGAATTTGAATCCCTCCCTCTTGCACCATCTCTTGAGCCACGCATTCATCCTATCTATTCTGACATCCCTACTCTGACTAGCTCGTGGCACTGGTAGCAATCCTGAGATTATTACCTTTGAGGTCCTACTTTTTAGTTTAATTCCTAACTCCCTGATTTCAGCTTGTAGGACCTCATCCCGTTTTATACCTTTATTGTTGGTGCCTAAGTGCGCCATGACAGCTGGCTGTTCACTCCCCCTACCCCCCACCAGAATGTCCTGCAGCAGCTCCGAGACATCCTTTACCCTTGCATCAGGGAGGCAACATACCATCCTGGAGTCACGATTGCGTCCGCAGAACTACTTGTCCATTCCACTTACGATTGAGTCCCCTATCACAATAGCCCTGCCATTCTTCTTCCTGCCCTCCTGCGCAGCAGAGCCAGCCATGGTGCCATGAACCTGGCTGCTGTTGCTTTCCCATGGTGAGCCATCCCCCTCAACAGTATCCAAAGCGGTATATCTGTTTTGCAGGGAGATGACCGCAGGAGACACCTGCACTGCCTTCCTACTCTTGCTCTGTCTTTTGGTCACCCATTTTCTATCTCCCTCAGTAATCTTCACCTGCGGTGTGACCAACTCGCTAAATGTGCTATCCACGACATCCTCAGCATCACGGATGCTCCAAAGTGAGTCCATCCGCAGCTCCAGAGCCGTCAATCGGTCTAACAGGAGCTGCAGCTGGACACACTTCTTGCACGTGAAGGAGCCAGTGTCAGTGGACGTGTCCCTGAGCTCCCACATCACACACGTGGAGCATGACATGGGTCTGGGATCTTCTGCCATGTCTTAAACCTTAGGTTAACTTATACAACTACAATTCCAAAAAACGAAAGAATAAATAAATAAATAGACAAATGAAAAGAAAAACTACTTACCAGTCACTTATCAGGGATAAAAAGCACCTCCTCCCCACCCAGCTTCGAACTCCTGGCTGTGCCTGCTCTGGCTCACTGGGAGAACTCACTGAGAGTGTGTTGCAAGTTGCTCTTTTTAAATTGGCCTGAGTTGACTCCCCCCCCCACCTGCTTTTAGATCAAAGTAGCTTAAGGTGGCACTCAACTGCCAACCAGTTATGTGAGTGGGTGGGCAGCCTCTTGTTAACCTTCACGGCACAATTCTAGATTAATTTAAATTCCTGAAATTTAAAAAGGAACAGTCTTACTGATTCAATTCCCACCTAGCTGTAAAATCCCAAACTCACTCTTCGCTGTGCCTCTCTATGACTGTGTCTTCTCTGGCTCACTGGGGGAACTTTGGATGAGAATATTTCAGATGAGCCGGAAGATCAAACATGGAACACAATAAATAGATGTCCTGCAAATAAGATCTCTCCCAGGTTCAGTTTTCCTTTGGTGCCAAAGGTACGCAACTAAAAATAGTCCACTAGCCTTTGAACGGCATCTACACATTTTTGCCACTGAAGTTCCTTTTAATAATAATGATCTTTATTAGTGTCACAAGTGTGCTTACATTAACATTGCAATGAAACTACTGTGAAAATCCCCTAGTCTAAATGAAGGGCAGAGGCTTCAGGTAGGCATTGTGCTTGCAAATGGAGCCAATGCTTCAGATTTTGAACTCAACCCAGTTTCCTGCTTCCAATCACTGGTTTAATTTTGGCAACACAAGAATAATTAATGGCCTGAATCATATGGGGGTGTGCAGGAGTGTTAGAGTTGGACAACTTGCCCCCACACCGGGAAGCAAAGGTTGGCATGGAGTCGACATGGTCCACGCTGACTTGCCCCGCAGCCATAATGCGCTGCAGGCAAACAAAACAAAAGGCCAAGTGCAAATTGCATCCCTCGCTGTGGAGAAAGCCCTGCCCTCAGGAGCTGCCGGCCAATTAGATTAGCTAAGAGCTTCATCAGTCCCTACAGAAACAAGCGTGCATTAGTGGTCACTGCTGGGACTGCAGGAGAAGGAAAGAGTGACCCTTGGATCCCTAGATCAAGTGCGTTAGGTGTCTTGGGCAGGGAATATTTGGGCAGTTCAGGAACGGAGACAAAGGGGTGGGTTTAAGGCTGCAGGTGGGTAGCAAGGGGAGAATTTCATCCATCTTAGGGGCCTGCCCCATAATCTGCAATGTACAGCCCCAGAAGATCAACCCTCCCCCCCTTCCTTCTTACCACTTGAAGGACACAGTAAGAAGAAAAACAGGCTGCCGGTTCCTGCTGATAGCCCACACCAACTGTTTGATAGCATAGAAAGCATATCATCAGGGTTAATTTGCATGAAAAACAAGTCCCTTGATTTATCTGAACAAAGCACATTCTTGGGGCAGTAATGAAGTTGACAGGGCTGAGAAATGGTGCAGATCCCAGTATATAGAAAGTTCACCACCAACTGATGCTGTTTGCAGTATTGATAATTGTATGCTGATGCTCACATAAAATTTTATTTCTGCAACAATTTCTATTCGGAGTATGACTGCGTATCCAATGGGGGTACTTACATTGGACCTTCTCTGCCACTGACAGCAATAAAACGTGTAAGAAACAAAATTCTCAAAATAGAACTTCCAGAATATGAATCAAAGTGCTCCCTAATTCATTCCCACCAGGAAAGTATGTGTGGCTGCCAGAAACTATCTAAGCCTCACCATTTTGAGGCCATCCCAAATATCCTGGGCTGTAGTCCTGGTAAACTGCCTGCCTGGCCTGCTGCCGCCACATCACAATATGCTTCTCCCCCTCGCCTGATGAGACTCTTTGCTCTCTGTTTTGCTACTCTTGAAGGTCCAAGCTTCACCGCTGCGTGATGTTTTTCAGAACGCAGCGCACCATGACCATTCTGGGGCCCCTGGCTGATGGAAATTCAAGGACATCTCCAGATCTGTTGAAACATCTGAAGTGCATCTTTAACATGTCCATGGCTGGCTCAATAACAAACACATTTATTTGGTTGTCATACGGCTTTCACTAAATCATTCCTGGGCCTCACAAGTTGGATTACTCAATGATGCCATCAGTTATGTTTTAATGCCTACCCCTGCCCTTCCAAAGGTCAGCTAGTAAATCTACTTCAAAGTGCAAAACAGTTATGGAACTAACACAGGATGAAAACATTATGATAACAATTTTGGGACTTTGTTCACCCTTCTGTTGTTGCATACCAGATGTACATTGATGGAATAGAAGTCCTTCCAGATGACAGGCACTCTTCATTGATTTTGCGGTGCCTTAATCATCACATACGTAGAGTCAATAACGTTCAGTACCTATGGAAAGTTAGCCAGAGCTCAATTTTACTGGCCTCACTGGTGACAAAATTACATGACTGGCAATCATGGCAATCACACTGGTCTTGCAAATATTTCCAAGATATCCCTAGAAGGAGCCAGAGGCAAATAAGTTGAGAGCAGTGTTGACTTTGACAGCCACTGGCAAAGTGTTGTCACCAGGCCCACTTGGCAGCAGCTCTTCTTCCAGCAGCTGCCACGACTGACAAGAAACCCCGAGTCTCCTGAGACATTGGTGTTCTGACATGTTCAGAAATCTGATCATCTGTCAGTGCACCTTATGTTGCAGGTATCATTTCTTGTAAGTTCTACATTTATCCTTTATTTCCTGTGGAGCGGCAGGTCTGTGAGGAGAAAGCTGCTGCTGCTCCTGCCCGTGTTCACTCTGTGGGTCCTGTTGCTGTTGGTGATCAGCTTAATCCTCACCTGGGGTTCGCGAATTGGCACACAAGCTGATTGCAGTTGCAAAGTGAAAGTCAGATACATAAATAACTAACATAGTGAAAGACACCTCCAGAGTCATGAAAGACACTTTTCAGAATATGTAACATGAGCAAAAACCTTTCAATTGGGCAAGAAATCAGCTGCGATTTCAATACTGATGAGAATTTGAGCCTGAAATCCTTTTCAGTTCCTTCGATTGCGATTGTGTTTTCACCTTGCTTTCACTGATGAGTTGTCAGTGTTGGGAAACCCTTGCACGCACAGTTAATCTCAAAATCCATGTAAAGAACTGTGCAAATGAGTTTAAACATTTTTTTGAAATCATTCATAGGTGTTTTAGGCTGGACAATCATTGATTGCCCATGCCTAACTGGCCTTCAACTGCAGGGCTTGCTGGGCGATTTCAGAGCGCAGTTAAGAATCAAACACTGCAAACTCAGAGCTGACTTCAGTTATGTGGATCTGGAGTCACATATGGGCCAGATAGGGTGGAAGCTTTCCTTCCCTAAAAAGGACATTAGTGAACCAGATGGGTTTTTACAACAATCAACAATGGTTTCAGGGTCATTGTTGTGTTGGGTGCTCTGCTACACAGACGAACCAACACGGTTGCGGATGGTACAACTCAGTTTTATTACTAACATATATTTACAATGGTAAACTGGTTATTGTGGTTCGATCATAACCCTTGAATCTGTGGACCTATTCCTAACACTATCTTGGAGTTGCACTCAACACATGGTGGATGTCTGAGTGGCTTGTTGTGAGCTCTGTGCCCTGAGCTGTCTCCTGCTGGAATCCCCGGGAAGTGTCGTGTTCCCCGTTTTATAGTGTGTATGCTCTTGCCTGTGATTGGCTGTGGTGTTGTGTGTGTATTGATTGGTCCTTTGATCTGTCCACCAGTATGTATGTGTGTTTGCACCATGATGTTTACCTGAATATCATGACAGTCATCATCAGACTTTAAATTCCAAAGTTCACCATCATCGCTGCCTGGGGAAAGCGAGCAGCATAATCAAAGACCCATCCCACTTGGCTTACTCTTCCAATTTCTTCCATTGGGCAGGAGATACAAAAGTCTGAGAACACGCACGAACAGATTCAAAAACAGCTTCTTCCCTGCGCCAGACTCCTAAACTATCCTTTTATGGACTGACCTGATCAATACGACATCTCTGTATGCTTCACTCAATGCCGATGTCTATGTATTTACATTGTGGGCCTTGTGTTGCCCTATTATGTATTTTCTTATTATTTTATTTTATTTTCATGTACTAAATGATTTGTTTGAACAGTTCACAGAAAAATACTTTTCACAGTACCTCGGTACACGTAACAATAAACAAATCTAATCCAATCTTCTGCGGTGGGATTCGAACCCAGGTCCTCAGAGCATTCCCTGGGTCTCCGGATTGCTCATCCAGTGACAATGGCCAGAGTTCTCAGTCAGTTCATGCCGGCGGATTTCTCTGGTCCCCGCTGCAGTGAATGAAGTTTTGGCTGAACGCCAAATTCTGCGTTCTATCTGGTGGCGGGGCGAACTCTGATCAAAGAATCCCAACCAATATCATTACGCCACTGCCTCCCATAATATGTGAACATTAGCGGTATTAGAATATCAAAATTAACAACCCGTCTCTCCCAAGGGGTTTTTCCACATTGCCGTTAAATGTCGGCAGGTTGGAACCATCCCCCAAAGCACTGAAAGTTTCAGTACTTTTAACCCCAATAACCATTCCTAACGCATTCACTCCTGCTCATAAAAACACCCTGATGTCTCCAACCTGCCACAGTAAAATAACAAGATACAACTATATAGTGCATTTAACATTATAAAACATCCAAATGCTTTATTAAAGTCCAAGTGGATCTGAGGCAAGAAAATTACCAATTTAATGGGATTACCAAAAGGTTGACCCAACAGGTGGGTTTTGAGGAAAAGGGGGATTTCAATCGAAAGAGGAATTCAGGGAGGGAATTTCAGACCATGAAGCCTAAGTGACTGCAGACTCAGCCGTAAAGACTGGGTCAAATGAAGAAGGCAGTGTACAAGAAGCCGGAGTTCAGGGAATGGAGAGTTACACAATGGTGGGGCAGGATTATTAGGCTGATAGGGGTAATAGAGGCCTTATAAAGGCATTTGATTATAAGGATGATAATTATAAATTTAAATAATAATCTTTATTAGTGTCACAAGTAGGCTTACATTAACACGGAAATGAAGTTGCTGTGAAAGTTTAACTGATGTGTCAATATTTCAATGTTCTCAGCCAGGGATTCCCAAACTTTTCCAGTCATGGACTTCTTTTTACCTCCCAAGAGTACTACCAGAACACCTTAAGAAACATTCTTGCTATATTGATGAGTTAAAACACACAAAAAAAAGTATTGCACAATAGGTACTGTCAGGTGGATGTACCTTTAAGAAATGGGTGTTTATCAAATAGCTGCAGTGATGTCAGAGTATGGATGGAGGTCGGCTATCTGTCTGTTTTTACTTTAGTTATGAGCTGAAAAGCTGCTTTGTGGCTCTGTTTTTGGGTTTGTTTTCAGAGTTGGAGAGCTGTATTCAAAGCAAGCAGATGTGTAAAATATTTCCCTCTCCAAGCTAAAGAATGTCTTCAGCTCATTGATGATTTCAAAGTAATACCTGTTTTTGTCGAGAATTTATATCTGCTGTCTTTGTTAAAAAAGGGTTTAACTAATGGATGTTGCTAGGAAGGGTATTAAGAGTCACCTATAGAGTATTGTAGCATTGTATCTGTGGGATTACGTGTGTTGGTAGTTTACATAAACGGTTTACATAGAACATACAGTGCAGAAGGAGGCCATTCGGCCCATCAAGTCTGCACTGACTCATTTAAGCCCTCACTTACATCCTATCCCCTAAATCCAATAACCCTTCCTACCCTTTTTGGTCACTAAGGGCAATTTATCACGGCCAATCCACGTAACAAGCACGTCTTTGGACTGTGGGAGGAAACCGGAGCACATGGAGGAAACCCCCGCAGACACGGGGAGAACGTGCAGACTCCACATGGACAGTGACCAGAACCGAGATGGAACCTGGGACCTCGGCGTCATGAGGCTGCAGGGCTAACCCACTGCACCACTGTGCTGGCCCAGTTTGCGCCGTTCTTGGCGCCAGCTTCGGGCCATCCTGCCGATTGCGGGAGAATCCCGCCCTCACATTCTCATCCACAAACTGCC
The DNA here is from genome assembly GCF_047496885.1 of Scyliorhinus torazame. NCBI lineage: Eukaryota > Metazoa > Chordata > Chondrichthyes > Carcharhiniformes > Scyliorhinidae > Scyliorhinus > Scyliorhinus torazame. The sequence goes on along the minus strand of NC_092722.1, from coordinate 115,407,443 downwards.
CCAACATTGACACTCATTCTCTTCCCCCACCTCCCCTGCCCACCATCCCTGTATGCACACTCTGGACTCTATTGGGCCCTTGCTGCCTCTCACTCGAGCTCGAACTTCCCCCAATTCCCACCCATCAAAGGTCCCCTTCTCCCACTTGTGCTCCATTGCCAAACCTTTCTGTTCTGCCCACTCTCTCCATCACTCTGCTGGTTTAGAAAGTCAAATGCTTAGTTTCATGCTCTTTCCAGCTCGACCAATCCGAGGCTGGATTCTGAGCAGCTTTGTGGCATTTTATCAAAATTTGCATATCTGCCTGGCCTGCCACAGAACACCTTGGAGCTTCCTGCTGCAGAACCCAGTTTGGAAAAGCCTGCTCTAGGCAGTTCTGCTTTGCTTTGAACAAATAAAACCAAGCAATCTAATGGATAAAGTAACTTAACACATTAAAGCCCTATCATTTGATGAAAAAAACAAGATGAGACCACTTTTAAATCAGCTTTTCTCAATTGACATTTCTGCATGTCTGATTTACATGAGCAGAGCTCTTTCCACAGTACCTCACACGTATCCAGAAAAAAAACGTTCTTGCTGATAAATCTACATAATGGTCAATTGACACCCATGGATTCTCCAACATTCTATTTATTTTCTCATTCCTTTTGATCGATGTTATAATAATAATAATAATCTTTATTATTTTCACAAGTAGACTTATATTAAAACTGCAATGAAGTTACTGTGAAAATCCCCTAGTCGCCACAGTCCGGCGCCTGTTCGGGTACACCAAGCGAGAATTCAGAATGCCCAATTCACCTGACAAGCACGTCTTTTGGGACTTGTAGGAGGAAACTGGAGCACCTGGAGGAAACCCACGCAGACACTGGTAGAACATGTAGACTCCGCACAAACCCTAGCCGGGAATCGAACCAAGGTCCCTGATGCTGTGAAAAAAGTTGCTAACCACAGTTACCATGCCGCCCATATACAATACCAAATCAGACCCCAACAGTGGCTCGGATACTGAACAGAACCATCAATATTTTGTTTTAATTTTGTAAGACTGTGAGAAAAGGATACCTCGCTCCAAGAGAGACTTCACAAAGAATAGGGATGCGGGCCAGGATTCTCCGACAATTCTACGGCGCTCACGGGATCGCCGCCGCGCCGGTCGGGGGCCGTGAAAGCTGAGTGCCCACCGAGTTTGGCCGAGTCCAGCCAGCGTGGGTTACGTATGGTCCTACCTAGCGGGACCTTGGAGTTCTGGCTCCGGAGGCCGTCCTGGTGGTGGTGGTGGGTGGGGGGGGGGAAGAGTCAGACTCCGGGGGGGGGGGGGGGGGGGCGGGTGGAGGGGGGGTGGCATCCACGGTGACCTAGCCTGCAATCGGGGTCTACCAATCGGCGGACTGGCTAGTTCCTTGGGATCCTATGTTCCTCCACGCCGGGCCCCTGTAGGGCACCGCCATATTGCCCGGGGGCCAGCGCGGAGATGGGAGCCCACATGCATGCGCGGACTCACGCCGGCTTCTGAGCACCGGAACAGCGGACACCACTCCGGTACCGTACTAGCCCCCTAGGAAGGAATGAATGCCCGGGCCTGGCACCCCGTTGACGCCAGAATGGCTCACGGCGCTTTTGACGCCGGCGTAAGAACCTGGCCGCGGGATCAGAGAATCCGTCCGTGGTATCTTAAAGCAAACATTATTACTAAGACAGTATTGAAATATCTTTAACGTAACAGCAGAAAATAGCATACAATTACCTCTTACACCATTAATAATCAATACAGTGAACACAGTAACCTTTAACTGCCATCTTTATCCCCACTCAAACAACAAAAATCCATCTTAGCTCTCAATCCACTGTTAAACACAGTTAACACTCAAGAATACCTGCTATACAGAGATGTTCTTTGAGAAAGAGAAACCTTGTGTCACTGCTTTCAAGAAAAGATATGAATCCTGTGAGAACTATGCAGAAGCTATGGCTTGTTCCATCAAAAGCGACTTCTGCTTGTTTCAGCTCACCTTCGAATCAGGCCATTCTGAACTGCTTGGAAAGAATGCTAATCTGTCTACTGACAGAGCTTTAACTGAACTGCAGTGACAGAAAATGCTGACTTCTGCTCACAGCTTCATCTCGAATTCAACCAACTGTGCTTTTCTGCAAAAGTCCACGGTCTTCAAAATAAATAAATATAAAATATGAATAATACCTCGGATCCTCCCAGTAATTATGTCATCTAACCAAGCTGAAATCTAATTAATTCCACAGGGAATCCCCTTAATCTAAACAACATTTCATTAAACCCAAACTTTTTAAGATGCTTTAATTGTACCTCTCACTCCAGAACTTTGGTAAAGATACATACAGAGCATGTACGTGTTCAACTAGAATGATGATTTATTGTCAAACACGTGGAAAGAAAACTAATAGATTTATATGCAGGCAAGGTTACTTGAATTCCCAGAGAGCTACTCTAAGTGCGACTATCCTGTTGTACGTCCTACTACCCTAAGTGCGACTCTCCTGTTGTACGTCCTACTACCAACTGGCAGGTTACTCCAGTCATGTGTTGCATGTCTGACACCACCCGCTGGCTGGAGGTCAAATCTATGATTACATATATTGGTATGCAACTTTATACATCTATATACATTTGTGTGTTCATGGATATCGCCACACTAGGGTTTCTTTTGAATACATGACTGCAGCAGTAACATACTAACCAGGCTTTTGATCAATACTGTACCAAGTGCATAAAATACAATATCTCTGAAAATCCTACATTCATCACACCTACCAAAATTCACTGATCAGAAATTGAACTACCAGGATTTCTTTCTCAAATTAACTTATATCCAAACATGATGGCTATTATAAATCAAACAAATTGAAATAGCCAGAAAGCAGAATATGGCTGGATAAGATTGCCCTCCACAGAAGCCATCAAGTAAATCTCTAGAAAGTATGTCTAAATTACAATGCACGAATGTTTGTTAGAAATATTGTCTGCCTTCTGGAATTTTCAAAAGAAGAGTGGAGTGTGAAAATATGGGGGCAGGATTCACACCGGTGGGAAATTCCGTCCCACGCTGGCACACGAGTTTCACCGACGGTGAGGGCTGCTTTCAACAGGAAATCCCGTTGACAATGGCGGGACCGGTAGATCCCGCTGGCGGGCTGCTCCCCCGTCGTGAAACGGGATGGTTGGTAAATCCCGTCCAGGGTCTTCAAAATAAATAAATATTAAATTATTTTCTATTTGTGGCTAAATCCACATATTAAAAATTATACGCCTGCCTTCCTCCCATTGTAAAACCCAATTTTCACGTTTATGAAAACAACGCCTAATTAAATGTACGACACTGCAATTATATTCTCCCACAAGTGGAGACACCTTAGCCAAAGGATGCGTTACATGAACAGTTACCATTATCAATGTGAAATTCGGAATTTATGGCAGCACAGAAATAATGACGAAATGCCGTTGAAGGCATTCTGATCAACAGTGGCCGAAAACGGTAGGGAGATTAAGCCGAGTGGGTCAGAGTCAATCAATGGAGACTTTGTGGGGGAAGGCCATTTTTAGGTTGGATTAGATGACAGAAATGGAGAGAGTTGGGGCCATGGAAGGAATGAATCACAAGGATGAAATTTTAAATTTGAAGCATTGAGCAAATGGCAGTCAATACAGGTCAATGAGTAAAAGGGCAACAGATGAACAGGACTTAGTGCAGTATAGGTTACAGGCAACAGATTTAAAATTCCTTGCTCTGTAATTCAGTGGAGATGATAATCTTCCTTCGCCTGAAAGATGCACTTTGTACGACGTAAACGGACTCCAGCCTCTGAAAAGCGTCTAAGGACTGCCTCCAAATTTTCCTGCTCAGACGTCCCTTTAATCAAAACGTCGTCTAAGTAGACAGCGACACGCGGTAAACCTCTCAAGATGCCCTCCATGGCGCATTGAAAGATAGCGCAGGCAGAGGAGACCCCAAAGAGCAACTGTGTATATTCACACAGGCCCAGGTGTGTATTAATAGTTATATATGGCCGGGAGGCAGTGTCCAGCTCCAACTGTAGGTAGGCGTGACTCATATCTAATTTCGTGAACGAGAGTCCGCCTGGGTGCTTCGCGTAGAGATCTTCTATGCCGGGCATTGGATATCGGTTGAGCCGAGAAGCTGTACATTTATAGTAGCCACACAAGGGAACTGTGGCATCTGGCTTCATTACAGGTACAATTGGCGCTGCCCAGTCAGCAAAACGGATGGGCCTGATAATACCCAAGGACTCCAAACGAGTGAGCTTCCCTTCTACCTTCTCGAGCAAGGCGTAAGGCTGGAAATAGCGAGGCGTGGCTCCAGGTTCGACTGGAATACATCTGGGTACCATCCTAGTACCTCCGTCAACCCTTCAGAACCTGTTCGGAGGATGTGTTGCCACTGCAGCCGCAAGTGGCACAACCACACTCGACCCAACAGCTGGGCCCATGGCTGCGCACCACGATAAATGGTAAACGCCCCTCCTGGCATCCATAAACAACAGGGGTCATCGTAGTTCCTGCAATGTCCAATGATTCCCCAGTGTAGGTGGCCAACCTGGCCTGTGTATCGGTTAAGGTAAGGGTCGAATGGCCTCTTGCGATCACGGAGACCGCTGTGCCAGTGTCCAACTCCATCTCAAGCGGGTGACTGTTGACCCATACTGTCATCTTAATGGGGCCACATGGGGAGCTGGCACACAATGCAACTGTAGGCAGTCGTCCTCCGTCTCCACATCCTCGGGTGTAGTCGCCGCAGGTACATCCAAATGGAAGGTACGGTCCCTGGGCTGGCCCCAGTTTCTGTTGGAACGGCGGCCCTCTGGCGCCCCCAGGACCAGCATCCGCGACGGGTTGCCGCCCACAAGTCCGACACTGACATGGCTCCTCATCCATTCTGGAGTAGGCTCCCTTTGGGGAGGAACGTCCGACGGCCACTGGCGTCAATCCAGATGCTGCCCCACACAAGGTACCGTAGGGGTGCAAGGAGACACTTTTGGATGGAAGGGGTTGTGCCCCGAGGCGTGCAACTCCATTCCCTGTAGCTCCTGCACTCCCACTCTGCGCTCTCTCGGGACAATACTATTTGAATGGCCTGTTGAAAAGTCAATGTTGGCTCGGCTAACAAGTTTCTCTGGTGGGCCATGTTGTTAATACCGCAAACCAAACGGTTGAATAACATTTCTGACAAGATCTCACCATAGTCACAGTACTCCGCAATCCTGCATAGCCTGGATAGAAACTCTGCAAGGGAATCTCCTGGGGTCCTCTCAGCGGTATTAAACCGCTGACACTGGATTATCGTGGATGGGGTTAGGTTAAAATGTTGCCCCACTAAGGTCGCAAGTTCATCAAACGTCTTGGTGTCCGGCGCAGCTGGGTACGTAAGGCTCCTAATCACCCCAAACGTATGCGGGCCGCAGGCGGCGATCAAAATGGCCACCTGGCACTCGTTTCCGGTGATGTTGTTTGCCCGGAAATAGTAATGCATCCGTTGTGCGTACTGGCTCCAACTTTCCAGTGCAGCATCAAAGACATCCAAACATCCATAAAGAGGCATGGTGTAACAGAAAAAAAACTTCCAACCTGTATCCAACAAAAATCCAGGGAGGTGGCTTCAGCAGTGTAGACAGCTATCCACTTTAACCCTCGTCGCCAGTTTTGTGAGGGCCACAAAGAATCCAGCACGAGTTTGTAGAATAGGAAGAAATAACATTTATTTCCAATTACATGCGGCAGCAGCCTCTTGTTGCTCACTCTGCTCACTCTGCTCACTCTGCTCACTCTGCTCACTCTGCTCACTCTGCTCACTCTGCTCACTCTGCTCACTCTGCTCACTCTGCTCACTCTGCTCACTCTGCTCACTCTGCTCACTCCGCTCACTCCGCTCACTCCTCTCTCCCTGGTTCCATACTGGCCAGCTCTATTTATGCAGGGACTCTGCTAATGATTTCTCCGCCCCCCTCATTGGGGAAGCTCATACTCCCTAAGGATTGTGGGATTGCCATTAGTCCCCAGCCAGTGGTAAGCAGGCAGGTTATAACAATAACATTGAACCCCTGTATGTGTTATGCAGGATTAGGGAACATCATTGCTGAGCAGAAAAGAATGTTTGGAGCTGAGGCTCATTTACAAGGTTGATGGAACTGATGATCAGCATCTCATGAGGTATTCAGGGGCGTCATTCTCCGACCCCCCCGCTGGGTCGGAGAATCGCCGGGGGCTGCCGTGAATCCCGCCCCCGCTGGTTGCCGAAGTCTCCGGCACCGGAGATTCGGCGGGGGCGGGAATCGCGCCGCGCCGGTTGGCGGGCCCCCCCGCTCGATTCTCCGGCCCGGATGGGCCGAAGTCCCGCCGATAAATTGCCTGTCCCGCCGGCGTAAATTAAAGCACCTATTTACCGGCGGGACAAGGCGGCGCGGGCGGGCACCGGGGTCCTGGGGTGGGCGCAGGGCGATCTGACCCCGGGGGTGCCCCCATAGTGGCCTGGCCCGCGATCGGGGCCTACCGATCCGCGGGCGGGCCTGTGCCGTGGGGGCACTCTTTCCCTTCCGCCTCCACCACGGTCTCCACCATGGCGGAGGCGGAAGAGACTCCCTCCACTGTGCACGCGCGGGAAACTGTCAGCGGGTCGGCCTAGTCCCTCGATGTTAGGGCTTGGCCCCCAAAAATGCAGAGCATTCCGCACCTTTGGGGCGGCGCGATGCCCATCTGATTGGTGCCGTCTTGGGCGCCAGTCGGCGGACATCGCGCCGTTTCGGGAGAATTTTGCCCCGATATAGTATTCCGACCCAATCTTCAGGCTTCGGAAAACTGAAAACAGAATATCGCATAACCCAAAGTGCAGGTGCTAATCCTGTATGCCTCTTCACAGTGAGCAAGGTCCCTCAACCACTCTCAGAAAAATTCAAGAGCAAGATTGAACACGTGTTGAAATAAGAGGTCGCCTCTTCAGTCACCATAACGATGAAGTGGAATGGTTACAGTACCAATGTCGAAAGGCTCAATTGGAATGTTTGTGGGCTTGATGCAATTAGACAAGTCAATAGAGCATGAGATTCGCCCAATGACATCTGTGGATGAAAGTCTTACAAAATTAGCCAAAAGCACCCCCTTCACAAAACTGGATGCTAACACCAGCTTTTGACAGTTGCCTCTGGACTATTAATCCAGATTTCTAACAACTTTTATCATCCCATTTGGTTATTATTGTTCTAATAGGTTACCACTCAGAATTGCTTCAGCACCTGAGATATTCCAAAGAATGACGTCTCAGTTCCTGAAAGGCATCAAGTGTAATATTCCATGTGGACGACATTGAGGGAAGAACATGTCTTTCAAGTGAGAGCAGGCCTCAAAGTCCAACAGAAAGCAGGTTTGATTTTAAACGGCAAATCTAAGTTTGCAAAGCTGATGATAAAATTCTTCGGGCACACTATGCAACCTTCAGGAATTATGGCTAACCCTCAAAAAAACAAGGTCATTAAAGAGTTCCCACAATCTAAAAGCATCACAGAATTACAAAGATTCCTTGGGGTGGTTGACTAGACAAGAAAGTTCCTACCATAAACCTGGCGTAAATCAACAAGCTGTTACAACAGCTGTTGAGGCAAGATCAACAGTGGTGCTGGAATATGGACCAGCAAATTAATAATAATAATTGTTAATAATCTCTATTTTTGTCACAAGTAAGCTTACATTAACACTGCAATGAAGGGGCAGCACAGTGGCGCAATTGGTTAGCCCTGTTGCCTCACAGCGCTGAGGTCCCAGGTTCGATCCCGGCTCTGGGTCACTGTCCGTTTGGAGTTTCCACATTCTCTCTGTGTTGGCGTGGGTTTCGCGCCCATGACCCAAAGATGTGCAGGCTAGATGGGTTGGCCACGCTAAATTGCCCCTTAATTGGAAATAATTAATTGGGTACTCCAAATTTTTTTAAAAATACTACAATAAACAGGCACTGCAATGTGGTGACTAGGGGCCTTTCACAGTAACTTCATTGCAGTGTGAAAGTAAGCGTACTTGTGACAATAAAGATTATTATGTTATACTGTACAATAAACATTGCTCTCCAAGCTGTATTCCTACATTTATAGAATTTACAATGCAGAAGGAGGACATTCGGCCCATCGAGTCTGCATAAGCCCTTAGAAAGGGCACCTCACCCAAGCCCACACTTCCAACCTATCCCCGTAACGCAGTAACCCCACCTAATCTTTTTGGACACTAAGGGCAATTTAGCAGGGCCAATCCACCCAACCTGCAGATCTTTGGACTGTGGGAGGAAACTGGAGCACCCGGAGGAAACCCATGCAGGCACGGGGAGAACGTGCAGACTCCGCACAGACAGTGACCCAAGCTGGGAATCGAACCTGGGACCCTGGAGCTGTGAAGCAACTATGCTAACCACTGTGCTACCATGCTGCTCTTAGGTACACTTCGTTAGGTACACTTCCAGGAGTGAAACCAAATGAATATCTAAGAAAATATTGGAAATTGCAGCAATATTCATTTCCATAGGTGAAATTGCAAGAAGCTAAAGATCCTACATGACATTTACTGATCATTAACTAAAAATATCAAGTCAACGTGAATCAAGAACTGAGAACCGAGATTCATCTCCCACGTAACTAAAGGAATATTTTTTGAAAACTTTGTAAGTCGTTGAGTATGGTCATTTTTCAAATGTTTGTAGAATTTTAGATCCTCTAACTTCAAAGGGGCATAAACACAGAAAGAAATTCAGAGAAGAGTGATTAAGGTGACAGATGTCAGGGGCTCTAATATGAAGAAAGATTCGTCAGGGAAAGGATCAATCAAATTTAAATCTCGGATGTTAATTTATACCATATCATGTGTAAACGTAACTAGAGGATACAAACTCAAGATTAACCTGTCTCAATGAAGTTATTAGAATCAAAGTATTAAACCAGAAATGTGATAGTCGAAAAGCAAAATTGGGTCAATACTTCTAAAAAAGGACAAAATATTAGTTTAAGACATGACAAAATGTTATGAGCAGAAGGATTATATTAAGATCAATATAAGAATAAATAATTACCTTGCATTAATAGAGTCTATCACCTCTTCAAGATGTTGCAAAGTGCATCACAACCAATGAATTACTTTGACATGTAATCGTTGCTGCTTCATAAACATGGCAGTCAATATTCAGGCTTCAACTTTACACAAATTGGATTAAACGAACCAGAAATTTATTTATTTTTAATTCATTCACAGGATGTCAGCAGCTCTTGCAAAGGCAGCATTTATTACCTGTCCCTGGTTGCCCTTGAGAAGCTGATGGTGAGCTGCATTCTTGAACTGTCACAGTCCATGTAATGAAAAGACTGTCACAGTCCTGTGAGGATGGGATTTGTCAGGGTGGTGTGTCAGGGTGGTATGCAGGGGAATCTGGAGGTGCTGGCGTTCCCATATACTTGAGTGTTTTTTCTTTCCAGGTGATCAAAGTCACGGCCGTGGGAGCTGCTGCCAAAGAAGCCTTGGCAAGTTGCTCCAGTGGATCTTGTCAGATTGTTATACTTTGCAAGCACAATGCAACAATAGTGGAGGAAGTGAATGTTTATGGAGGCGGATAGGGTTCTGATCAAATGGGCTGCTTTATCCAGAATGATGTTGAACTTCTTGAGTGTTTTTGGAACTTTACTCAATCATATTTCTGACTTGTGCCTTGTCAAAAGCCAAACATCTGTGGGGAGTCAGAAGAGGAGTCACACACTGCTGAATATGCAAGCCTCTGACTTGCCTCAATAACCACAGTATTTATGGGGCTTATTCAGTTCAATTTCTGATCAATAGTGACCCCAAAGATATTAATAGTGCAAGATTCAATTATGTTAATACTATAAAATATCAATGGGAGTTTGTTAGAATCACTTGCTGGACGTAATCACTGCCTGGCATGTCTGGTGCAAATGTCACTTGCCACTTATCAGCCCAAGCCGGAAAGCTATCCAGCTGTTGTTGCATGAAGACATAGATTGCTTCCTTACCTGATGAGTCATGAATGAAATTGAATCATTAGAATCCCTACAGTGCAGAAAAAGGCAGTTCAGCCTATCGAATCTGCACCAGCCCTCTGAAAGAGCACACTACTCGGGCCCACTCCCATGCCCCATCCCCGTAACCCCATAACCCCATCAAGCCTGCACATCTTTGGACACTAAGAGGCTATTTTCAGCATGGCCAATCCAGCTAACCTGCAGATCTTTGGACTGTGGGAGGAATCCAGAACAACTGGAGGAAACCCACGCAGGCACGGGAAGAACGTGCAAACTCCACAGTCACCCAAGGCTGGAATTGAACCCGGGTCCCTGGCATTGTGAGGCAGCAGTGCTGACCACTGTACCACCGTTAGGAAACCTCCCACTTTGGTCCTTATAATGAAGCAGCTGAAGATGGTTGGGACCTCGAACACCGCTCTGAGGAACTCCTGGGGCTAAGATGATTGGTTTCCAACATTCAGAACCATCTTCCTTTATTTGACTCCAGCTAATGCAGGATTCTGCCCCCAAATTTCATTGATTTCAACTTTGCTCGGCTTCTTGATGCCACTCAGTCAAATGATCACCTTGATGCCAAGCGCAGTCACTTTCACCTCACTTCTGAAATTCAGCTCCTTTGTCCATGTTTGGAACAAGGCAATAATGAAATCTGGGGCAAAGTGGCCCAAACAGGACCCTTAATCTACATCACAGTACTGGTTGTCCAAGACACCAAGAAAATTCCCTGTTGGTCTTCAAAGAGGGGCATGATTTTTTTTTGTATTCAACTTAAGTAGATGGCATTTCAATTAATGTTACATGTGATTTTGCAGCGCATCTGTTGTATTCTAACAATCAGCTAGACTGCTCATTAGTATCCATTCCTTGGGTGCTATGCGTGCCCTTTCAGCTTCAAAACAGCCTCCGTGAATCACACCCTGTGAAAGGTCATCAATCTGAAATCTCTCCATTAATGCTGTCAGACCTGCTGAGTATTTACAGCATATTCTATCTTTATAAGAAGTTCATAGACTTTGGAGAGGACAGGAGATGGTGGAAGCAAGGAGGATGGGGAGGCATGACGTTAGCATATTGAAAAGAAAGAGGGACAGTGCTTGGAGCTCAGGAAAGCAGTATGATGGTCAGCAGTTTAGTAGAAATAGGGTCCAAAAAGCAGAGGTACATCACATTGACATGATGTTGCTCAGAGATGCTACTAGGGGAGATACCAAAGAAAGAACAATGCAAATTTGGACTAGGTGGGGTGGGGTTGGGGCAAGGGAGATTTTTAGAGAAAGTTTACCTCAGTGGGCTGGCGGATGGAAGGCAGAGGCAGCTGATTGCCAGTAAGATTGAGACTATCCAAAGAAGTCCATGAGTTCTTTAACTTATTGTTGGAAGTTAAGGTGGAGGGGATAGGAGAAAAGGTTTTGCAGAAGAGAACACAAGATTGGGGTTGACTTTGCATTCCAGGATGATACTGGAATCGTGAACAATTTTAGCAGTTGACTGCATGACTCAATAGTGCTTTTGCGGTGCAGACAGATTAAATGGTGAACAGCGTAAGCAGTTTGAACGATGTCCATTCAAGTCTGGTTCATTTGGACTTAAGTGAGTGGAGATGAGGACAATACCTGTGGAATGGTTAAGGTGAGAGAGAGTAATAGTATAACTGGGGGCTAGGTGGAGAAAAGAATGTGGTTCGACAAATCAGTAGCTGCAGAAATGTCATGGTGAACGGAGAGCCATAGGCTAGACTGTTGGTACTTTGAGAGTCCAGTTGTAAGTGAATTGGGGTCAGAGTTTATCCAGGGGCAGGTTCAGAAGTAGGAGGATTTGGAGCCTGGAAGGAGAATATGATGGATTGTTCTATGGGGAAGTTATCAGTAATGGCCTTATCTATGATTGATATGATGGGATTAGTAGGACCACGTAAGGTGGCAAGGTTAGGGGTGTTTGTGAATTTGGGTTGGGGATTTTATATGAAGGAGAGATTAAGGAATGTTAAGAGGGCAGTGAACCCAAAGGTGTGAGGGCATGATGAGTTGAGATGCAGTTTTAAATTGCCAAGGATGAAAAGTCGTTTGGTATAGATACGGAGGGAGGAAAACTGTGAAAATATCTCGGTGAGAAAGCCTTCAATCATACTTAGGCAGGTGTTAAGGAGCTCTTGTGTCACTTTGGGTAGTGTCCCTGCTTTTGAGCCAGACAATCCAGGTTCAATTACCACTCCAGAACTTGGGGCATTCATAATGCAGCCAAACAGATTTGAGTATAAACTTGTAAATTCTTCCAACAAATACAAACGACTGGTGATAAGAGCACGTGAGGTTCCTGGTCAACCACATGATGGAAGAAAATTGAATCCTCCCCCATCACTATTCACAGCTCCAGGATACAAAATGCATGTTGAAATGCATGTTGCCAAACAACTCTGTCTCCTTCTTGGGCTCAGTTGACTGGGCAATCAGTGTAGATCAGATTAGTACCAACAGCATGAGCTGATCGCCATTCTGGCTGGGGTGGATTTGGGACCTGCCTCCTTGACCTGCTTATGGTGGAGGGTGTGGCACTGTGGGTTGGAACTGCTTTTGGGGAGAGAGCTCTAAAAGAAGAAAAGATAGGTACGAGAAAATAAGGGTTTTTGAATGAGAGGCGTGAGAGGATTGAACTAAGTGAAATGTTTAAAAGCCATGGTGAGAGGGCAGCACGGTCATGCCTCATGGAGCCGAGGACCCGAGTTTGATCTAGCCCCGGGTCACTGTCCATGTGGCGTTTGCATGTTTTCCCTGCGTCTGCATGGGTGTCACCCGCACAAGCCAAAGATGGACAGGGTAGGCAGATTGGCCACACTAAATTGCCCCTTAATTCGAAAAGAAAATTGGGTACTTTCAAAAAAAAAAACCACAGTGTGGTTTGGCGAAAGGTGTACACTGCTACACAACTGGTCTTGACATGGCAACTGATAGATGGGATGGCTAGGGTGAGTGGCTTATTCGGGGAGAAAGGGGGGAGGGGGCAGATGTCACCTCCCAGGTTTTCATTAAGGCTATGAAGGTGACGCACTCTCCATAATACGTTCATGGAAGGCAAGAACTTTGTTCACAAGTGAACTGCCGTTCTGGAGGGAAATGTGAGAGCTGAGTCACTGGCAGGGTCCTTAGGGACAACAGTGGGAGGAGTGAGTTTGATGCGAGAAGATTAGCAAGACTAGCCTCCGGTGAGTAGATTGGGCAGAATGTTGGGCAGAGTAATTGGAATTTGAATGAGCAAGCACCAAATACCATGATGAGCCCTTCAGGGGATGTCAGGAGAGTCACAGAGGGAAGCTGAAGGTATCTCTAAGGAGCCAAGCCGAGGAGAGTGCCAAGAGAGCAGGAAGCCTGAAGAGTGCTGAAGGGTCGGCACAGGGAATTGGGACAGCACAGTGCCCAAAAAGGGATGTAAAAGGAGACATAAATGATGGAAGGGAGGAATCTAAGGGTTGTAAAGGAAAAGGAAATTTTAGAAAAAAGTAGTGGGAAAAGTGGAAATAGATGTGATAAGCTTGGGTCAAGAGTAACAGTGAAAACGAGTTTGGAAATAGATGTGTGGAAAACTCAAGTAAATAACAGACTTGGTTCGCAGTTATTAGAATACATATAACCTTATAATAAACACAAAATGGACAGGAGATAATAGGAATGAGGACAGTGATCCAATGGGAAATAACAATGATGCACATCGGTCAGAGCCAGTATGTTGCATTGACAAACTGTTACCTGGGTGAAGAGACACATGTAACAAGTGAAGACCAGAAGCTATCTTTGGATAGAATATCTGAGGAAGCACTGAAAATGGTATTTTCATGGGAATGAAGGTGCAGAAAGCTTGCAGGGTCAGTTGCAGGATCAGCAGGATGATGTCAGATTTAGAGATGTGTGAGTCGGCAATCTGTGCTGTAAACTTGTGTGAGTATGTGGTCTGTGCAAGGGGGTCTGGGGCGGCAGGGTCTGGCGTAGGGGATAGGATGTGATGAGAGCCATGAAGCCAGACTAGATAGGCTGGGTGGCTGAGTCCCTGAAAGCAAAAGCAACCACAGCAGGGGACGTTCTGGGGAAAGTATTGCAACTGGGGAGATGCCCCTTTCGTGGTACAGGGCCACTATTACCTGCTGCCCAAATGGGATCTCCACCTCCTGAAAAACTGGTGTCAGGTGGATGTGCCTTTAAGAAATGGGTATTTATCAAATAGCTGCAGTGCTGTCAGTGTGTGGGTGGAGCTGGGCTGTCTGTCTGGCTTTTACTTGCGTTTTTGAGCTGGTAGCAGCAGTGTGTTTAGTTTCGTTTTCAGAGTTAGAGAGCTGCATTCACAGCAAGAAGATGTTATGATCTCTCTCTGCAATCTAAAGAATGTCTCCAAATCACTTGATGATTTCAAAGTAATACCTGTTTCTGTAGAGAATTTAAACCTGCTGTCTTTATTTAAAAAGTGTTTAACTTATGGATGTTGTTTGGTAAGTTATTAACGGTTATCTATAGTGTAATGTATCTTTTGGGGGGATGGTCAGGGTTGGTAGTTGATAAACTGTTTACTGTGTGTTTATAAAATGTTAACTGGATTCATAGAATAAATATTGTTTTTGTTTAAAAATACTTCTGGTTCTCTGTTGCATCACACCTGTAAAGTGGGCCTGTGCTTCCCATAACCAAAATCTATTAAAGGTTGTGGGTCAGGTGAACTCCATGGTGTACTTTGGTGTTCTCTGGCCCATAATGCTGGCGACCGGTCTCCCTCCTCAGCACGGACCATAAAATCTTTGCCAATTTGGCACCGTGCTTCACCACATGATCCACCCTGACCAGCCCTACATGGTCCGGGCCGAACCATCCATGACAACTTCCATCAAGTTCAGGGCGGATGCCATCCGTGACCGCAAAAGGTCTCACGGATGTGCAGGTGTGCGGTAGTCTACCGTCTGAGTGGACCCCTGCTCGGACGGAATTTCACATTGGCCCCATGCCCCGAACTCTTCCTCAGGAGCTGGGAGCCCCACAACCCTAGCTGCTTCAGGGAAATGCTCTTTGTGAGCACCGTAGGGTATGGGGTGCTTAATCGAACCTTTGAATGACCTTTCGGTTTAAGTTCTTAAGTTTCCTTTGCTCTTTGTTTTTGTTTAGGGCAGTGCCTTTTTAAGGAATGGCTCCTTTTAATTTGCCCCTCAATTTGTTTACTTTAGTGTAATTTGTTGGAACCCAAAATAATTCAAACTCTGGTGTCAGAGTTCTCACTTGGTGGCACGTGAACAAATGGCAAAGGTGTCACTTCTCTCCTGGATCCCCAAAGCCTGCCAGTCAGGACCCTCACTCCCCCCCCCCCCCCCAATCCACCTACAAGACGGACATCGCTCTCCAGTTGCCCTCAGCCAGCCGAGATCATCAAACACATTACCCTCCCAAAAGAACCCCAATGGTCACGAGTTTGAGGGAGGGGAAATCCAGTCTGAAGACTAGAAGTCTAAGTGGGCAAAGTCATTCTGGAGATGGAGGGCACCTGAACTGTGAATGTGTGATTGCTGCCGGCAATGATCTTGATTAGGCAGCTGCCAAGTCAATAAGGCCAATGGGTCAGGGGAGACAATGCTGATCAGTAACTGCGATACCAACTTGACTCTCTCTCTCAACCCTCGCAGGATTCTGATCAAAGCCAGGATGGATCCAGTGCAGCTGGTGCAACAAGTTATGATTTTGGGCTGATGCATGGAGCCAATGAACAGCATGGTTAGCTCGACTGCTCATAGTGATCATTTAAATGAACAGGTAACAAGTAGTTGGTATACTGGACTGCATTGAATGGGCCGTAGGATAATCTTGCATCGCAATCCTTCTGCCTGTTATTGGAGCCGATCAAAATCAGCTCCCCCTATGTGTTTCAAGTCCTAGATTAGGGCATTAATCCACAGCCTTCAGATGGAAAGATAACAGGGTACCACTGGGCTAGGCGACCACTTGACACAATCAAATTTACACAATCGCAATTCACAGTAGCCTGTGCCGTGTCAATCACAGCCACTCACAGCATACCCTGATTTTGTGGTTGAATCGACATATAGAATTTTGTTCAATTCCCTTCAGGTAAATGAAAAATGTTAAATGTCTTACCTTCTTGGAACTTGTGTGATACTTGTGGGTGGTAAGTTCCATCTCATGAGGTTGAGAGCTGGAAGAAAATCCATAGTAGAAAAAACTGTTTGTAATATATGAAAGTAATTGGTATGATTGGCTTAATGGATTTTTCCTCATTTTTCTTTTTCAATTTTGCGCTCACTGAGATGAGGGCTATCCGTGTTAAGGAAAGGTGCACTCTCATCTTTGGTACAAAGTGTGAACATCAATCACTTTGCAAATCAGACATAGCACTCAGTCAGAGGGAAAGAAATTATTCCTGGATGGTAGCACACAACGGAGAGTAGCAAATCAACCTACTCCATTTTGGAAGCAAATCAGATGGATGTAAAACAAGCTCCAAATTCACGATTGCATGTTTCCCACTGCCCCAAAAGCGAGTTTCACCACAAATTTGATAACCTTTCAACAACTGATCATCATGGAGTTGAGGGGTAATCCTTTGTGGGGTGAAAATGGCGTCCAGAATGTTATTCCAGGATTCTGTCCAATACTGGGGTTTATTTTCACAAGTGCGGGTTAAGACTGTGGGTTGCTGCAGGTCTCCGCACCTCTGACCTGGCCGGCTCCATTGTTTTGCAAAGTCAGACCAGCTTTTCAGAGTCATGGTTCACGGCATCTCAGACTATGGTCATAAAACACAGTCTGCACAACAGCGCCTGTATTTTCTGAGGAAACTAAGGAAATTCGGCATGTCCACATTGACTCTTACCAACTTTTACAGGTGCACAATAGAAGGCATCCTATCTGGCTGAATCACAGCCTGGTATGACAACTGCAGGGCCCAGGTCGATAAGAAACGACAGAGAGCCGTGAACGCCGCCTAGTCCATCAAACAAACCGCCTCCCATCCATTGACTCCGTCTACACCTCCCCCTGCCTTGGGAAAGTGGGCAGCATCATCAAAGATCCCTCCCACCCGGCTTACTCATTCTTCCAATTTCTTTAATCGGGCAGGCGATACAAAAGTCTTGAGAACATGCACTAACAGATTCAAAAACAGCTTCTTCCCTGCTGCTACCAGACTCCTAAATAACCCTCTTATAGACTGATCGGATCTCTTCACACATCTTCTCTACTGAGTAGTAATACAGCCCTGTTTGCTTCACCCGATGCTTGTGTCTATGTATTTACATTGCGTATTTTATGTTTGCCCTATGTATTTTCTTTTCATGTATGGAATGATCTGTCTGAACTGTATACAAAACAATACTTTTCACTGTACCTCGGGACACGTGACAATAAACGAAGCCAATCTCTCCAAACAAGGGAACCTTTTGAGAGGCAGGTTCAAAATGTCCTACTACTACCCCAATACATAAGTTATGCCCCCCTCCCCCAAACCCCTACAGTGCAGAAGGAGGCCTTGCGGCCTATCGAGTCTGCACTGATCCTCTGAAAGAGCACCTCACTTAGACCCAATATCCCACCCTATTCCCGGAACCCCAAGGGGCAATTTAGCATGGCCAATTCACCTAACCTGCACATCTTTGGACTGCGGGAGGAAAAAGCAGCACCTGGAGGAAACCCATGCAGACACGGGGAGAATGTGCAAACTCCACACAGACAGTCACCTGAGGACAGAATTGAACCCGGGTCCCTGGAGCTGTGAGGCAGTAGTGCTAACCACTGTGCCACCATGCCATCCCAGTATCCTGCCAAACTGCTCAAAAAACAAATTAGATACTACAGGGCCTAACAGAGCATGCAGTTTGCACTGGAATTGCCCTACACACCATACCATATCACAGCAGTGTCCATCACACTGTAGTCTTCCAATGCATTTGACTGTTTCAGGCACGTTTCTGTAATCTGTGACAGAATACAATGTAATCAATTTTCTCGGGCGCACAAGCAGCCAAACCAGCACCGAAACGTACTTCTGTAGATTGTCACACATAAGACAAGTCTGTAGTTTCTTACTTACCCAAGTGTGTAGCGAAGAGGAGCAGGCGGCAAGAGGAGTCCTTCTTCTTCCACATTAAAACCATATGGGTGCTCTCTGCCCCGCTTATCACCAACACCTTCTGAATGTCTCACTGTCGCAGGCTCACCTGAAATGCAGGCCAAATTCACTCCACCCTTGTAATCGGCAAGCTACTTCAAAGGCTGCTACTGGTGGCCACAGATTGCTGATACCATGCTAATTGGGATGGCAGACAAATTAGTCTAGGTACTGCCATGGCCTCATTAGCAGCTGCCCCAATTTGGATGCAATCGAAATTGTGGCCAAGAATGTAAACAAGAACTTGGAATAAATAGAATGTCAAGGTCACATTCATTAATCCCCATGACTAATCCCTTACCAGTATAAACATTGGGGATAAAATACTAAATCTAATTTATGCGTTAGAGGTGAACCATATCCAGGTCAGCTTTGACAACTACAGCTTCATAAAGCTTATATTCAGGTCAAAATTATTCAGGCTGAAGTGGAACCTCCAAAGTTTCCATTAAAAGAAAACACAAGTGCTTCAGAAATGTTAAATAAACAAACACTGATGTTACAAAAGTACATTAAACAAATTGATTCTGCTTGGCGAAGGGCAGGTAATCTAAATTTTTTGCCATTGCATCACAACCTCACAGACAAGAATTAATTGTTGATAAAACTATCAAACGTGTGTCTTTCAAAAAAGTGGAGTTCTCTTTGAAGAGCAAGGGTGAGATTCTCCTGTCCCCCAGCCGTGTGTTTGCCAGCGGCACGCAATTCACTGACGGCGGGATTCCCTCTTCTGGTTTCTTGTCAATGGTATTTCCCACTGAAACCACCCCACGCCACCCATGGCCGGGAAAAGTGAATCACAACGGCCAGAGAATTCAGCCCAAGTTTAACTCTCTCTGATACTTGAAGCCAAAAGTCAAATTGCTGCATAGAACTGTAACATCATTTTGTGAAACTAAAACATCAGACAGAAATGAAGTTGAGAGTGCTGATGATGTTTTGAACTGCATCTCCAGTCTTACAATATTTAACTCAAATTTTACACTTCGTAAGTTGTTCTTAAAATCACCAGTCTTGATAAATGTGAAACTTACCAATAGGAATTATCAGATAAGGAATTGGATGAGGTGCTGGAAAATATATACATCACCGAGCAAACTTGTCAAAAAATAAAATAAGTTATATGGGTATGCAATGATTCAACATGATCACAGGCTGTGTCATAAGAAAGGCAATAGGAAGTAAAAGCACAGAGCTCAGTCGGCCTTAAGGTGAATCATAGAATCATAGAACCTACAGTGCACAAGGAGGCTATTTGGCCCATCGAGTCTGCACCGGCTATTGGAAAGAGCACCCAACTTAAACCCACACCTCCACCCGATCCCCGTAAACCAGTAACCCCGCCTAAACTTTTTGGACACTAAGGGCACTTTATCATGGCCAATCCACCTAACCTTCACATCTTTGGACTGTGGGAGGAAACCAAAGCACCCAAAGGAAACCCGGATAGACATGGGGAGAATGTGCAGACTCCGCACAGGCAGTGACCCAAGACGAGAATTGAACCTGGGACCCTGGAGCTGTGAAGCAACTGTGCTAACCACTGTGCTACCGTGCTACCCAGCGAAGGGTAGACTTTGACCATTCAGGAACTCAAACATGAACACCATTCCAGCCCCCACAAAAAAAAGCAACAGACTTACCAGGATGTGCCTTATCTCTCACTGATCCCTCCGCGCACAATCTTCAGACTGCTAGGAAAAGTGCGGCCAGTTTTCCCCACCTGACCAACATTAAAATGGTAGTCTTTGGGGCCCAATAGAGGGAGCACCCACACCAACTTTATATAGGTGACCTCAGCACCTGCAATTTAAAAGTGAAGCAGGTTGAATCAGATGCTCCATTACATCCACCTCCCTGCACTGTTCCTTCTGGCTTGCCCCAAGCCACCGCCAACACCCACGCATCCCCAATGGCTTATTGGAGAAGCACAAGTCTCCAATGGAAAACAATTTCATGCACAGGAAATGTTGAATTTTATGCAATCTTCAATAATATGTTATTCTCGGTAAATGGGAATTCAAGATGGCAGCCGACAGGTTTTCCAGAAAAATACTCTGCAATGTGAATACTTTTCTTTTTTTTTTCATTTAGATTTTACTGTGCTTCGGTAGTACCGTCAATATGACGCGAGGCAGGTTGAGGTAATGTCAATTGAAGGCTTTATTAAGCAGAACTTTATCCCCAGCAGCGTGGTTACAGAATGCAGCTGCTGAGGGAAATGGAGGGAAAAGCTGGGTTCTTATACCGGCATTTCTGGGTGGAGTCCAGTAGGTGGCAGATCCTATCAGGACCTGGCATCCCTCCACCAATAGCCTGTCGACACGTGGTGTACCTTATTACCCCTAATACATACCACCACAGCTTCAAAATGCCCTTAACAGTTTTTCATGGCAGTTTATGTGCCCAATTTCCATGGGTTTGATTTGATTTGATTTATTATTGTCACATGTATTAGTATACAGTGAAAAGTATTGTTTCTTGCATGCTGTACAAACAATGCATACCGTACATAGGGAAGGAAGGAGAGACTGCAGAATATAATGTTACAGTTATAGCAAGGTGTAGAGAAAACATCAACTTAATACGAGGTAGGTCCATTCAAAAGTCTGTTGGCAGTACGGAAGAAGCTGTTCCTGAGTCGGTTGGCACGTGACCTCAAACCTTGGTATCGTTTTCCTGACGGAAGAAGGTGGAACAGTGTGTGGCTGGGCTGCATGGGGTCCTTAATTATGCTGGCTGCCTTTCTGAGTCAATGGAAATTGTAGACAGAGTCAATGGATGGGAGGCTGGTTTGCGTGATGGATTGGGCTACATTCACGACCGTTTGTAGTTTCCTGCAGTCTTGGGCAGAGCAGGATCCATACCAAGCTGTGATATAATCAGAAAGAATGCTTTCTACGGTGCATCTGTAGAAGTTGGTGAATGTCGTAGGTGACATGCCAAATTTCCTTAGTCTTCTAAGAAAGTAGAGTCATTGGTGGGCTTTCTTAACTATAGTGTCGGCATGGAAGGACCAGGACAGGTTGTTGGTGATCTGGACACCTAAAAACTTGAAGCTCTCGACCCTTTCTACTTCGTTCCTATTGATTCATTCATTTGAAGTTCTCTACCTACTGATTTGTTGTTTTATGCACCCGCAATGAAGTAAGTAAAAGCATACAATTATACATATTAGGTGACTTAAATATGCATCAAATTGTGACAAAAGAATTGCGATGAATGACACGTGGACAATGTTTTGTTTACCCATGCAGAATTTTCATGCCATTGTTCAAGAAATTCCACTTTGGATTTAAAGGTGCCAAAGTTGCAAGTGCGGCCAGAATTGTCATATGGAAATATGGAAGAACATCTCGGCAAAAAAAATTGCAAAGAGCTTTGGAAGAGATTTCTCCGGAGACTGTGAAGTAATTGATTTTTAAAAGTTGGTTCTGAGAAAATAAATAACAATTAGCGTTACCTTGTCTATTGAAGGTGGATAAATATCAGTCGCATAAATAAATGTTTACATATGGTTTTCAGATCATTAAACCATTGACTTCCTTAGTTTAACTGGAATATTTGTTGCTTCTCTTCAAGCTCATTTCCCCCCCCCCCCAAAAAAAAAAACCTTTTACTTACCTATGCATCACATTTGATAGCAATATGAAATTTGAGGTCTCCAGCTATAATCCAATATTCTCATTTTCATATTTTGTTGATTAATCTACTCTCTACAAAAAGGACAAATCTCCATGTGAAGAATTAAAGCTGAACAGAAAAGGGGTGTGTTGATAATATTGGATAATTGGTACATGATTGTTAGAGCTGAGAAGATTGGGTTCATAAAACCTTGATCATAATGTTATCCCCATTACATGAGAGTACCAGCTGTAAACATCAATATATTAATTTCATCGAAGGTGGTTTTGAATTATGTTGACTGATACTTGATCATATTGCATGTCTTATATACACAATTGCAAAAGCCTGGGATTTTACTGATTGGGTGAGTAGCTCGACATTGGGGATTACATTGGGTCCATGGCTGGACTTGCTTGGCTATTTCACAAAGAAAAGCCAGTTAAGGACATGCAGGCAGGGGTGGCGGCCAATTAAAAATGGTGGGAGAGTCATATTGTTCACTGAGAGGTGCCATTTTTAAAGGCATATCTACAGCAATCAGGCTGGATACAAAGAGAGAGTTTACATCAATGGAGGAATGGATTCATCAGCAGGAAGGTCAAGCTATGATTCACTGAAAACTCTCTGGAGCTTCTCCTCCAGGCAGTAAGACAAAGGAGAAATTTCATGTTTCCAGCAGATGGGAGAGTGGAGCCCAGCAAGCCTGCAGTAAAGACATGGCTGAGGGCGGTACAAATTATAAGCAGCCAGCAAAGTGAGGATTGCAAGAACCTGGATCCAGTGGAAGAAGAAATGTTATGAGCTGGCGCAGTCTGGAAAGGTGAGTAGTGTTTAGAAAAGTGGAAGCCTATGAATTGTTAGGCCAGGTGGTAGAGGAGGCCAACGTTCACATTGATGTGCCGAGTCATGTGCACCCGAGCCTAATGGTCAATGATGGGTGAACGCTGCATTTATATTGTCACATAAGTGAATAAGTAGTCAATGAATCTCCCGACACCTGGGGAAATCCAGCCATGACCCCAAAGCTAACGACCATCTCAACCTGATTGGTTGAGAACTTGATACATTTGTGTGGTGGTATGTATTAGGGGTAGTACAGTACCCAGTGATGCCGCGAGGCTATTGGTGGACAGACACTGGGTCCTGATTGGATCTCCCTCCTGCCAGTAAGGCGGAGTATAAGAACCCGGGTTCTCCTAGCAGCCGCATTCTGTAACCGAGCTGCTGGGGAACAAGTCTGCGTAATAAAGCCATCAATTGACTTCATCTCTTCTCGCCTCGTGAGTGATTGATTGTGCTACAATTTATTAGGCACACTTTAAAGGACTATGGAGCTCCGGATCGCCCCGGAGTGTCTGCAAATCAGCCCCCGTGCAGCAAACTCAGTGGCCACTTTTAAATACTGGCTAGCGTGCTTTGAGGGATACCTCCGAACGGCCCCCGGCAGACCTACAGAAGACCAGAAAATGCAGGTCCTGCATTCTAGGGTGAGTCCGGAGATCTACACGCTCATCGAAGACTCGGAGGATTTCCCGACGGCGCTCACCATGCTGAGAGGGATCTACATTCGGCCTGTAAACCAGGTCTACGCACGCCACCAACTCGCGATGAGACGGCAAATCCCCGGAGTATCGCTGGACGAGTTCTACAGCGCGCTGCTAATATTGGGAAGGAGCTGCAACTGCCCACCGGTGATGGTTAACGAGCATACGGAACTCCAAATCAGGGATGCTTTCGTAGCAGGTATGACCTCATCCCAAATTCGCCAGCGACTGCTGGAAACAGACTCGTTGGGGCTCACGAAGGCACGGGCCCTTGCAGCCTCCCTCGATGTGGCATCACAGAATGCCCGCGTTTATGCCCCCGACCGCGCGGCAGCCCCTTGTGCTCCGTGGACCCCCGCCGCGACCGACTCCCCGGCACCCCCTATTTGCCCGCAAGCCTGCGCGGCCAGAGCACCAGACCACCCGGGAGCCCCCGCTGCTACTTTTGCGGGCAATCGACACACCCCCGGCAGCGCTGCCCGACCCGTTCGGCCATCTGTAAAAGTTGCGGAAAGAAAGGGCACTATGCAGCGGTGTGCCAGTCCCGGGGGGTCGCCGCAATCTCCGGGGGAGAACTGGGATCACAGACTCAACCCCCCCCCCCAATGATCCATGTCCGGCCAACGGGCGCCGCCATTTTGGGTCCCGGACTCCATGCGGGGGGGATGAGCGCCGCCATCTTGTGCCCCGCCGGCTGCGTGCGATTCATGGGCGCCGCCATTTTGTCCGCCCCCGACCGCGTGCGATCTGTGGACGCCGCTATCTTGGCTGACAGCCAAGGACCCCAGCATGGACGGCCCCACGGGGCCTGAAGAAAACACCCCAATGCAGCAACCGCGACTGGCTTCGGTGACCCTGGATCAGTCGCGGTCCTGGATGCTCCAAACGGCAACGACGATGGTGCTGGTTAACGGGTACGAAACACCATGTCTGATCGGCTCTGGGACCATGGAAAGCTTTATCCATCCGGATACGGTAAGACGCTGTTTTCTTTTAATCCACCCGAGTACCCTGGCAGCGGGATCCCATTCCGTGGAAATCAAAGGGTTCTGCATCGCGAATCTAACGGTGCAGGGGAGAGAGATTAAGAATTACTGACTTTATGTCCTCCCCCACCTCTGCGCTCCCACTCTCCTGGGGTTAGATTTTCAATGTAACCTTCAGAGTTTAATGTTTCAATTCGGCGGCCCTATGCCCCCACTTACTATCTGCAGCCTCGCGACCCTCAAGGTTGAACCGCCTTCCTTGTTTGTGAACCTCACCCCGGATTACAAACCCGTCGCCACTAGGAGCAGACGGTACAGCGCCCAGGACCGAACATTTATGCGGTCTGGAGTCCAGCTGCTGCTGAAGGAAGGCATAATCCAGGCCAGCAATAGTCCCTGGAGAGCTCAGGTGGTAGTTGTAAAGACCGGGGAGAAGCAGAGGATGGTCGTAGACTATAGTCAAACCATCAATAGGTACACACAGCTAGATGCGCACCCTCTCTCCCGCATATCCGACATAGTCAATCGGATTGCACAGTACAAGGTCTTTTCCACCGTGGACCTTAAGTCCGCATATCATCAGCTCCCCATCCGCCCGAGCGACCGCAAGTACACTGCCTTCGAAGCAGACGGGCAGCTCTACCACTTTTTAAGGGTTCCATTCGGCGTCACTAACGGAGTCTCGGTCTTCCAACGGGAGATGGACCGAATGGTTGACCAGCACGGTTTACGGGCCACGTTCCCATACCTCGACAACGTCACCATCTGCGGCCATGACCAGCAGGACCACGACGCCAACCTCCGCAAATTCCTCCGGACTGCTAATACCTGAACCTCACCTTCAACAGGGGAAAATGTGTGTTTAGCACCGATCGTCTAGCCATCCTTGGCTATGTAGTGCGTAATGGAGTGATAGGCCCTGATCCTGAACGCATTTGCCCCCTTATGGAGTTCCCCCTCCCTCACTGTTCCAAAGCCCTGAAACGCTGCTTGGGCTTTTTCTCTTATTACGCCCAGTGGGTCCCCAACTACGCGGACAAGGCCCGCCCGCTAATTCAGTCCACTGTCTTTCCCCTGTCAACAGAGGCCCGCCAGGCCTTTAGCCGCATCAAAGCGGATATCGCAAAGGCCACGATGCACGCAATCGACGAGTCCCTCCTCTTCCAAGTCGAGAGCGACGCATCCGACGAAGCCCTGGCGGCCACTCTCAACCAAGCGGGCAGACCCGTGGCCTTTTTCTCCCGTACCCTACACGCCCCAAAGATCCGCCACTCCTCAGTGGAAAAGGAAGCCCAGGCCATAGTAGAAGCTGTTCGGCATTGGAGGCGTTACCTGGCCGGCAGGAGATTCACTCTCCTCACAGACCAACGGTCGCTAGCCTTCATGTCCGATAATGCGCAGCGAGGCAAGATCAAGAACAACAAGATCTTGCGGTGTAGGATCGAACACTCCACATATAATTATGAGATCTTGTATCATCCCGGAAAGCTGAACGAGCCGTCCGATGCCCTATCCCACGGCACATGTGCCAACACACAAGTGGGCTGTCTCCAAGCCCTCCACGAGGACCTCTGCCACCCGGGGGTCACTCGGTTCTACCACTTTGTGAAGACTCACATCCTCCCCTACTCCGTTGAGGAGGTCCGAACAGCCACCAGAAACTGCGCAGAGTGCAAGCCGTACTATTTCAGACTAGATAGAGCGCACCTGATAAAGGCTTCCCATCCCTTTGAGCGCCTCAGTCTGGACTTTAAAGGGCCCCTCCCCTCCACCGATCGCAACACGTACTTCCTAAACGTGGTTGACGAATACTCCCGTTTCCCTTTCGTCATCCCCAGCCACGACATGACTTCAGCCCCAGGACCCATCTTGCTCTGAAAGCATGGGCGGGCGCACAAATCGGACCTGTTGTTCAAGAGGGTTCATCTTCTCCATGCGAACCCCCAATACGCCTACGTGGCATATCACGACGGCCGACGGGACACGGTCTCCCTGCGGGACCTGCCGCCCGCCGGAGCTCCCCACACCCCCCTAACACCAATCACCCCCTCCCTCCCGCCGGCGGACCCCACAGCCACTCCCTTCCCGGGTGGATCGGTCCTCCTCCCGTGCCCGCCTAGGAGTAGTGAAACAGGAACAAACATCGCAACGCTCCCAGAGACGACAGTGCCCGAGCCAGTGCCTGCACCACCACCGGAGCTGAGACGATCGGCAAGGACGACCAGGGCACCCACTCGACTCATTGGATCTGCGTGACAAAGCAAGATCTGTAAATAATTCAGTAGCCCAGTAAAAGCGGCATTGTAAATAGTTAACAGTTGATATCGATGCATAGCCACTGTGTTAATGGAATCCCAGTACCAACCTTGTAAACCCCTACCACCATGCGACCCACCACCCCGCCGGGTTCTTTTTTAACAAGGGGTGAATGTGGTGGTATGTATTAGGGGTAGTACGGTACCCAGTGATGCCGAGAGGCTATTGGTGGACAGACACTGGGTCCTGATTGGATCTGATGCCTGCTGGCTCCACCCAGTAAGGCAGAATATAAGAACCCGGGTTCTCCCAGCAGCCGCATTCTGTAACCGAGCTGCTGGGGAACAAGTCTGCATAATAAAGCCATCGATTGACTTAATCTCTTCTCATCTCGTGAGTGATTGATTGTGCTACAATTTGCATGCTTGACAGTGTATAACCTTTGTGACCTCCCTTATGTAGCCAAGCCCTGTTGATTTAGAAATGTCTCACAGATCTTCAAACGATCCGTTGAATGAACCCCATTCAAAAAGGTTCCCAATGTTACCTTTAATGCTACAAGCATTGGGTTGCAGGGTAGGTGAATTGGCCATATTAAAATTGTCCCTTAATTGGAAAAAGAATTGGGTACTTGAAATTTGAAAAAAACTAAAATAAATACAATCATTGGGTGTCCATCACTTTTCAAATGGCGCACTCCTCCTTCAGCATACCACATCGCTCTACCACAACCTGCCTGGAAGACATTGGTGACCGAATACCTCCACAAAGCTGAGCCTCCGATAGTTTACCCTTTGGACTGGCTAACACCTTCTGCAACCATGGGGATGCCCTCTTGTGCTCATGAACCCTCCTCATTCTCATCCAAATGACTTTGTCAATCCACTGGAGTTCCCCTGATCCTTGTATAGGCATTTCATATGACTGCATTGCCAAATCTTTACCATACTCCACAAAGGTAGAGTGCTTCTAAGCCTCCCTGCATCTGATGTACTGATTGTAAAATCCAATTAAGGGAGGAAAATATCTGACAGCTTTCTGTTCAAGCACCTGCAAGCTGTGCTTTTAACCACAGTATTTATCTGGCTAGTCCAGTTCAGTTGATGTTCAATGGTAATTCCCAGGATGTTGATTGTGGGGGATTTAGTGATGGTAATGCCATTGTATTAAAGGGGTAATGAATTCAACTATTTTGAATTCATTTGCGAGATGTGGACGCCACTGGCTTGGCCAGTGTTTATTGCCCATCTTAGCTGCCCTTCAGATGGTGGTGGTGAGCTGCCTCCTTGAACTGCTGAAGTCCATGAGGTGTCGGTACACCCAGTGTTGTTAGGGAGGGAGTTCCAGGATTTTGACCCAGTGACAGTGAAGAAAGGGCGATATATTGCCAAGTCGGGATGCTGAGTAACTTAGAAGGGAACCTACAGGTGGTAGGATTCCCAGATATCTGCTGCTCTTATCTTCTAGGTGGTAGTAGTCATGGGTTTGGAAGGTGTTGCCAAAGAAACCTTGCCGAGTTACTGCAGTGCATCTTGTAGATGATGTACATAGCTGCCACTGTTCGTCAGTGGTTGAGGGACTGAGTGTTTGTGGAAGGGGTAGCAATCAAACGGGCTGCTTTGTCCTGAATGGTGTTAAGCTTCTTGAGTGTTGTTGGAGCTGCGCTCATCCAGGAAAGTATTCCTTAACACTCCTGACATGTGCTTTGTAAATGTGGTTGGGCAGCTGGCTTGTGATGCAGAGCCATGCCAACAGCAGGGGTTAATTCCCAGACTGGCTGAGGTTACTCATGAAGGCCCGTCTTCGCGACCTTGCCCGAGGTGTGCTCATCCTCAGGTTAAATCACCATAAGTCAGCTCTCCCCCCTCAAAGGGGAAAGCAGCCCATGGTCATCTAGGACTATGGTAACTTTACTTTTGAGATGCTGGACAAGCTTTGCGGGGAGGTTAGGAAATTAGTTATTTACCTTTAGGATTCCTAGCCTTTGACCTGCCCTTGTAGCCACAGTATGAGGGGGCAGGAGGTGGTGTAGTGGTATTATTACTGGACTAGTAAACCAGAGACCCAGAGAATTGCTCTGGTGACCCAGGTTCAAATTCCTCCACTGCAGGTGGTGAAATTTGAATTCAATAAAAATCTGGAATTACAGTCTAATGATGAACATGAACCATTGTCGATTGTTGTAAAACCCCATCTGGTTTACTAATGTCCTTTAAGGAAGGAAATCAGCCATCCTCACCAGGTCTAACCTATATGTGACACCAGGCCCACAGCAATGTGGTTGACTATTAACTGCCCCCTCAAGGACAATTAGGGGTGGGCAATAAATGCTCGTATGGCCTGAGACACCCACGTCCCATGAACAAATAAAAATAATAATAATATGGCTAGTCTAGTTCAGTTTCTGATCAATGGTAATCCCCAGGATGTTGATTGTGGGGGATTCAGCGATGGTACTGCCATTCAATGTCAAGGGGCGACGATTAGATCCTCTCTTGTCAAAGATGGTCATTGTCTGGCACTTGTGTGGCGCAAATGTAACTTGCCACTTGTCAGCCCAAGCCTGCATTTTGTCCACGTTTCGCTGCATTTGGACATTGACTGCTTCATTACCTGAGCGGTGGCAAATGGTGCTGAACATTGTGCAGTCATCTGTGAACATCCCCACTTCTGACCTTATAACGGAAGGGAGGTCATTGTTAGATGATTGGGCCAAGGACACTACCCTGGGGAATTCCTGGATCTGAGATGATTGACGTCCAACCATCACAACCATCTTCCTTTGTGCCAGGTATTACTCCAACCAGCAGAAGGGATCCCCCCCACCCCCCCAATTCCCATTGCCTCCAGTTTTGCTAGCGCTCCTTCATGCCATACTTGGTCAAATGCTGCCTTGATGTCAAGGGCAGTCACTCTCACCTCACCTCTGGCAATCAGCTCCTCTGTCCATGTTTGAACCAAGACTGTAATGAGGTCAGGAGCTGAGTGACTGATCGTCCATGAGCAGATTATTACTGAGTAAATGCCACATGGTAGCACTGTTGATGACTCCTTCCATCACTTTGCTGGTGATGGACAGTGAACTGATAGGGTGGTAATTGGTTGGGTTGGATTTGTCTTGTTTCTTGTGTACACAACATACCTGGGCAATCTTCTGTTTGCCAGATGGATGCCAGTGTTATAGCTACACTGGGGGCACAGCAAGCTCTGGAGCACAAGTCTTCAGTACTATTGCCGGAATATTGTCAGATCCTGTAGCCTTTGCAGTATCCAGTGCCTTCAGCCATTTCTTGATATCACATGGAGTGAATCGTATTGACTGAAGACTGACATCTGTGATGCTGGGAATCTCCAGAGGAGACCAAGATGGATCAGCCACTTGGCACTTCTGGCTTAAGATTGTTGTGAATGGTTCAGCATTGTTTTTTGTACATATGTGCTATGCTCCTCCATCATTGAGGATGGGGATATTTGTGGAGTCTCCTCCTCCAATGAGTCTTTTAATTGTCCACCACAATTCACGGCTGGATGCGGCAGGACTGCAGAGCTTAGGGGGGGGCGATTCTCCAAAATGGAGACCAAGTGTTTGCGCCATCGTGAACGTCATTGTGTTTCATGACGGCGTGAAACGGACCCGGGTACGACCGATTCTGTCCCCTACAGGGGGCCAGCACGACGCTGGAGCCGTTCACGCCGCTCCAGCCTCCCTTCCCGGCGCCAAATGGGCGCCGCGCCAACCCGCACATGCGTGGGGACTTCTTCAGCACGCTGGCCCCGACTCAACATTGCGTCGGTGTTCAGGGGCCGACCGCGCAAAGTAGGCCCGGGGGGGGGGGGGGGGGGCGAAAGAGGCCGGCCCGGTGATTGGTGGGCCCTGGTCACGGGCCAGACCCCATCGGAGGCCCCCTCCCGGTGAAGGATTGCTTTTCCCCGCCCCACAGGCCACCCCCCCCCCCGACCCTTCGCACAGAGTTCCCGCCAGCAGCAACCAGGGGTGAACGGCGCCGGCGGGACTCTGTCGTATCCGGGCGGCCACGTCGGGGCGTCGTGGCATGGTTGCGGCGATACTTCGACCCGGCGCGGGGCTCAGCGAATCGCCCCCTAGATCTTTTCTTTATAATAAATTTAGAGTACCCAATTCATCTCTTCCAATTAAGGTGTAATTTAGCATGGCCTTTTTTGAAAGAAAGATAGCGCCGGAGCGAGGCGACTTCTTGCAAGCTGTGCCCAGCATAGCCTCTAATTCTATCTTTTACTCTCGTTCTATGCTTCAAAAACTTCATTCTGACTCTTTTAAACTGCTCCTCGTATTAAGTTGATCTTTTCTCTACACCTTGCTATAACTGTAACATTATATTCTGAAATCTCTCCTTCCTTCCCTATGTACGGTATGCATCATGCAAGAAGCAATACTTTTCTCTGTATACTAATACATGTGACAATAATAAATCAAATCAAATCAAAAATCAAATCAATCCACCTACCATGCAAACACGGGAAGGATGTGCAAACTCCACACGGATGGTGATCCAGGGCAGGGTTCGAACCTGGGACCTCGTATGCCATAAGGCAGTAGTGCTAACCGCTGCACCACCAGAGCTTAGATCTGATGCATTCCTTGTGGGAACGCTTAACTCTGTCTATTACTTGCTGCTTATGCTGTTTGGCACATAAGTAGTCCTGTGATGTAGCTTCACCAGGTTGACACTTCATTTTTAGGTATCCCTGGTATTGCTCTTGCCATTCTCTCCTGCACTCTTCATTGAACCAGGGTTGATCCCCTGGCTTGGTGGTAACAGTAGAGTGGGGGATTGTGGTTGAGTACAATTCTGCTGCGGCTGATGCCCGCAAGGTCTCATGATTGTCCAGTCTTAAGTTGCTAGCTCTGTTCAAAGTTTATCCCTTTAACATGGTGGTAGTGCCACACAGCATGACGGAGGGTATCCTCAAATGTGAAGATGGGGCTTAGTCTCCACAAGGAAGGTACGGTGGTCACTTCTACTGATTTGGTCATGGACAGATGCATCTGCAGCAGGCATGGTAAGGATGAAGTCAAGTATGATATTCCCTCTTGTTGGTTCATTTACCACCTGCTGCAGTCTCAGTCTAGCAGCTATGTCCATTACGACCTGGCCAGTTCTGCCTGTGGTGGTACGACCAAGCCACTCTTGGTGATGGACATTGAAGACCCCTACCCAGAATATATTTTGCGTCTTTGCCTCGCTCAGTGCTTCCTCTAAGTAATGTTCAGTAAGGAGGAGTACTGATTCATCAACTGATGGTTGATGATACATGGTAATCAGCAGGTGTCCTTGCCCATGTTTAACCTGAAACAATGAAACTTCATGGGGTCCAGAATCGATGTTGATGGCTCCCAGGGCAACTCCCTCCTGACTGTATTGTGATGAACGGTTACTGCCTTATCATCATGTAAGGTGATGTCCCCTTTAAGACCGGGCTTGGAACCCTGGGGACTCCGCCTCTGGCTCCGCCCATCTGGGAGCCATACATAAAGGCCTGCCTCATGGTCTGTATAGCAGTCAGCTCTCGTCCATAGGTGTAGCATAGTTATTAGTCTAATAAAGCCTTCTTTACAGTTTAATCTCTAAGCATCATTATTGAGGGTACCTCAATTTATTAGACTAAACTAGATTCAGGATGGACGCAGGCCTAAAACCAGAGAAGCTCAATCTGGAAGCACGAACGCCGGAGGCAAAGGAAATTTTTTAATACTGGCTGCGGTGCTTCGAGGCCTACCTGGACTCCTCAGAGATTCCCATCCTGGGGCCATGCAAGCTGCGTCTACTCCACAACCGGGTGAGTCACAGAATCTCCGCCACGCTCGAAAAGGCGATGACTTTTGAGGAAGCGATCGAGTTGCTCCGCAAGCGGTTTGTCAAACCCGTCAATGAGGTGCACGCCCGGCATCTGCTCTCTACCTGCCGGCAGCGCTCGGGGGAATCGCTCAACGAGTTTGTTGAGAAACTCACCGCGCTTGCCAGGGACTGTGACCATCAGGATGTGACAGGGGAAGTCCATATGAACCTGCACATCAGGGATGCTTTCGTGTCCGGAATCCGCTTGACCTACATCCGGCAGCGGCTGCTCAAAAATGGGGCAAAAGACCTCCAGGAGACGCTAACGCTCGCCTCCTCGCTGGAGGTGGCCCGACATAATTTGGGTACGTACCCCGCGGACTCTGCCAGCCCCCCCGGACTTCCTCAGACTCACCCGTATTACAGGCCTGCGCCATGCGGTGACCCGCTCACCATGGGGGCACACCTTGCTACTTCTGCGGACAGGGCCAGCACCCACGCCCACGCTGCCCAGCCCGTTCCGCAATCTGCAGCGACTGCGGGAAGAAAGGGCACTTTGCGAGGGTCTGCCTGGCCAGACCCAGGGGCCACAAAAACAAAGAACAGCCGACCCGAAAATCAGGCTCTCAGGCCCGCAGGCCTCGCAATGCTGCTGCGCACCGACCCGACACGCCCTCTTCTGACCCGTCATCAGCCTCGTGCGAATCATGGGAGCGGCCATCTGGTCGGCGGCCATCTTCTCGACCCGACACGTGCGACCGATGGCAGCGGCCATTTTACGAGTCCGACTCGGCTGACGACTCCGACGACCCGCGACTGGGTGCGATCACCCTCGATCAAACTCGGCCAAAACACCTGCAGAACTCCATGATGCAGGTCCAGGTCAACGGGCACGACACTGCATGCCTCTTCGACTCCGGGAGCACGGAGAGCTTTATCCACCCTGAAACGGTAAGGCGCTGCTCCCTACGCACCCATCCCGCATCCGAAACCATAGCCCTCGCATCTGGGTCCCACTCGGTACAACTCACGGGGTACTGTATTGCGGATCTCTCGATCCAGGGTGCCAAATACACCCGTTTCAAATTTTATATCCTCCCTCACCTCTGTGCCCCCTGCTGCTCGGACTGGATTTCCAGTGCAGCCACCGAAGCCTGACACTGAAGTTCGGCGGACCCTTGCCCCCCCCTCACGGTGTGCTGCCTTGCGACACTGAAAGTCGCACCCCCCTCGCTATTCGCTAACCTCACTCCCGACTGTAAGCCCGTCGCCACCAGGAGCCGGCGCTACAGTGCCCAAGATATGGCTTTTATCAAGTCAGAGGTTCAGCGTTTACTGGGAGAGAGGGTCATTGAGGCTAGTAACAGCCCTTGGAGAGCGCAAGTGGTGGTAGTCCGGTCCGGGGAGAAGAAATGGATGGTCGTGGATTATAGCCAGACCATAAACCGATTCACGCAGCTTGATGCGTTCCCCCTTCCTCGCATCGCGGAAATGGTAAATCGGATAGCCCAATACCGAGTCTTTTCCACGGTCGATCTCAAATCTGCCTACCACCAGCTCCCCATCCGACCAAAAGACCGCCCCTATACTGCCTTCGAAGCAGCCGGCCGGCTCTTCCACTTCCTCAGGGTCCCCTTTGGTGTCACAAATGGGGTCTCCGTCTTTCAAAGGGCGATGGACCAAATGGTGGACCAGTACGGTTTGCGGGCTACATACCTCTACTTGGACAATGTAACCATCTGCGGCCATGATCAGCAGGACCATGACGCTAACCTCAAAAAGTTCCCCCAGACCGCTCGAGTCCTTAACCTGACCTATAACGAGGGCAAATGCATTTTCCACACCACCCGGCTGGCCATCCTCGGCTATGTCATGGAAGACGGGGTCCTAGGTCCCAACCCCGACTGCATGCGCCCCCTTAAGGAACTCCCTCTCCCTCGCAGCCTCAAGGCCCTCAAACGGTGCTTGGGGCTTTTCTCCTATTACACCCAGTGGGTCCCCAAGTATGCGGACAAAGCCCGCCCACTCCTAAAGACCACCACTTTTCCCCTCTCGGCTGAGGCTCAATTGGCCTTCAACCGCACCAAGGCCGACATCATCAAGGCCGCCAGGCACGCGGTGGACGAAACCATCCCTTTCCAGGTAGAGAGCGATGCATCAGACATCGCCCTGGCTGCTACCCTCAATCAAGGAGGCAGACCAGTAGCGTTCTTCTCCCGAACCCTCACCGCCTCCGAGATTCGACACTCTGCAGTCGAAAAGGAGGCACAAGCCATTGTGGAGGCTGTGCGGTGCTGGAGACACTACCTCGCCGGTAGGAGGTTTATCCTCGTCACCGACCAACGGTCGGTCGCCTATATGTTCGATAACACGCAACGGGGCAAAATAAAAAACGATAAAATTTTGAGGTGGAGGATCGAACTCTCCACCTACTCGTACGATATCAAGTATCGTCCAGGGGAGCTCAACGAGCCCCCAGATGCCCTGTCCCGCGGCACATGCGCCAACGCGCAGGAGGACCGCCTGCAAGCCATCCACAATGACCTCTGCCACCCGGGGGTTACCCGGCTCGTCCATTTCATCAAGTCCCGCAACCTACCTTACTCAACTAAGGAGGTCAAGGCCATGGTCAAGGCCTGCCAGGTCTGTGCGGAGTGCAAACCGCACTTCTATCGGCTAGACAAGGTTCGGCTCGTGAAGGCCTCGGGCCCCTTTGAGCGACTGAGCGTGGACTTCAAGGGGGCCCTCCCGTCCACCAACCGTTATGCCTATTTCCTCACCGTGATCGATGAGTTCTCCTGTTTCCCATTCGCCATTCCCTGCACCGACATGACCTCAGCCACGGTGATTAAGGCACTGCACAGCATCTTCACCCTGCTCGGTTTCCCTGCTTATCTCCACAGCGACCGGGGTACATCGTTCATGAGCGATGAACTGCGTCAGTATCTGCTTAGCAAAGGCATCGCCTCGAGCAGAATGACCAGCTATAACCCACGGGGAAACGGGCAGGTGGAGAGGGAGAACGCGACCGTGTGGAAGGCTGTCCTTCTGGCCCTGCGGTCGAGAAATCTCCCAACCACCCGCTGGCAGGAGGTCCTACCCGATGCCCTACACTCCATTAGGTCACTCCTCTGCACGGCCACGAATGAGACCCCTCACGACCAATTGTTTCTCTTCCCCAGGAAGTCTACCTCCGGGGTCTCGCTTCCATCTTGGCTGATGGCTCCGGGACCTGTTCTTCTCCGGAGGCACGCGAGGAGCCATAAAACGGACCCCCTAGTTGAAAAGGTCCGACTGCTCCACGCCAACCCCAGTTACGCCTACGTGGAGTACTCCGACGGCAGGCAAGATACGGTTTCCTTCCGGGATCTGGCGCCCGCTGGATCCCCCACCACAGACGCCCCTTCCCGCGCCGCGCCCCTGCAGGACCCATCGCCCCCTACAACACACCCCCTTCCGGCCCTACCACCCGTTGGTGAGCTCCTACCGTGCGCCCTACCTTTACACACCCCGCCGGCACCGGCTCCGCTACCCCCGGCCCTGCCTAGTTCCTCTGCCCCGACCCGGACCGAAGCTCCGACCGCTGTGCTCCCGGATGTGCCCTCAACCGGGACGTCCGTGCCCGCCACACCACCGTCCGAATTCAGGAGATCGAGGAGGACGATCCGGCCACCGAGACGGATGGACCTATGATGGCACTTCACCCCCGCCGGACTCCTTTTTAAACATGGGGTGAATGTGATGAACGGTTACTGCCTTATCATCATGTAAGGTGATGTCCCCTTTAAGACCGGGCTTGGAACCCTGGGGACTCCGCCTCTGGGTCCGCCCATCTGGGAGCCATACATAAAGGCCTGCCTCATGGTCTGTATAGCAGTCAGCTCTTGTCCATAGCTGTAGCATAGTTATTAGTCTAATGAAGCCTTCTTTACAGTTTAATCTCTAAGCATCATTATTGAGGATACCTCATGTATACAACTGTGCCGCCACCTCTGCTCGGTCTGCCCTGCCGGTAAGATAGGATATACCCAGGAATGGTGATAATGGTGACTGAGACATTATCTGTAAGATATGGGCCGGGATTTGCCCCTACCCGGCGGGGCGGGGGGTCCCGGCGGGATGGAGTGGCGGGAACCACTTCTGGCGTTGGGCCGCCCCAAAGGTGCGGATTTCTCCGCACCTTTAGGGGCCAGGCCCTCACCTTGAGGGGCGAGGCCCACGCCGGAGCGGTTGGCGTGCCACCGGCCGGCGGGAAAGGCCTTTGGCGCCAGGCCCGGCTGCGGATCGGTGGGCCCCGATCGCGGGCCAGGCCACCATGGGGGCACCCCCCGTGGCCAGATCGGCCCGCGCCCCCCCCCCCAAAGAACCCTGGAGCCCGCCCGCGCCGCCAGTCCCGGCGGTAGGTAGGTGGTTTGATTCATGGCGGTAGGACTAGCATGACAGCAGCAGGACTTAGGCCCATCGCCGGGGGGGGGGGGCTGCCGACTGGCGCGGCGTGATTCCCGCCCCCGCTGAATTTTCGGTGCCGGAGAATTTGGCGGCCGGCAGGATTCACGCCGCCGCCCCCCCCCACCCCCCCCCCCCCACCCCCCACCCCCCCCCACCCCCCCCCCCCACCCCCCCCCCCCCCCCCCCCCCCCCCCCCCCCACCCCCCCCCCCCCCCACCCCCCCCCCCCCACCCCCCCCACCCCGGCGATTCTCCGGCCCGGCGGGGGGTCAGAGAATCCCGTCCATGATTCTGTGACTATGTCTATGTCAGGCTGTTGCTTGACTAATCTGTGAGACAACTCTCTCAACTTTGGCACAAGCCTCCAGATGTTAGTAAGGAGGATTTTGCAGGGTCGACAGGGCTGGGTTTGCCGTTGTCGTTTCTGGGGTCTAGGTCGATGCTGGGTGGTGCATCTGGTTTCATCCCTTTTTTGTGATTTTGTAGCGGTTGAAAACAACTGAGTGGCTAGCGAGGTCATTTCAGAGGGTATTTAGAGTCAACCACATTTCTGTGGGTCTGGAATTAATTTATCCATTGTGAACCTGGCAGAACCCAAACTGAGCATCAGTGAGCAGGTTATTGCTCAGTAATTGCTGCTTGATTGCATTATCGATGACCCCTCCCATCACTTTACTGAAGATCTGACTGATGGGGTGGTAATTGGCTGAGTTAGATTTGTCACGCTTCTTGTGTAACTGAACAATTTCCCACATTGCAGCTGTACTGGAACAGTTTGAACAGGGGCACTGCAAGGTCTGGAGCAGAGGTACTATTGCCCGGGATATTGTCAGCAAGCCGTGCCTTCTGTGATTTCTGTGTCAACCTTCAGTGAGTTGGATGTGGCAGGACTGCAGAGCTGAGATCTGATCCATTGGTTGTGGAATCATGCAGTTCTGTTCACTACTTGCTGAGTGGCTTGCTAGGCCATTTCTGAGAGCATTTAAGAGTCAACCACATTGCTGGTGCACTTGTGGTCTGGAGTCAAATGTAGGCCAGACCACATAAGGACAGCAGGTTTCCATCCAGATATGTTTTTACGACAATCGACAACGGTTCCATCGTCATCATTAGACTTTTAATTCCAGATTTTAATCTACCATCTCTAGGGGTGAGATTCAAACCTGGGTCCCTAGAGCATTACCCTGGATTTCTGACTTGTGAGTTGAGCGACAAAACCACTGTTCCACCACCTCTCTGTTTTCTTCTGTTTGCTTTAAGGATTATTAAAGGGACAGTGTGCCTCTCTACACGGAATGCATGCACCTTAAAGGGGGAAAACTAGTGCCCATGCCACCAATATTCCTTCAGCAATACTTTCTCTTTCTATGAAGGAAATGGTGACATACCTCCACCCACATGAATCACAACTGTGAGAGTAACACCAAAGTTGAAAATTCTGGTGTTACATAAACAAGGAACTTGTGTGGAACCTGCTGGGCTGAATGGCCAATTTCAGTGGTTTAAATCCTAAAAAATCCTACATATTTTGCAAATATTGGGCAGATAAACTCAGCACTCTTGAAGTGTTACTGGTTGAGGGGAGGGGGGTGGGGGGAGGTGGGTGGGGGGTGGGGGGGGCGGGGGGGAAATCACAGAACAAACAATTCTATTCAGGCCTTGGACGCCCTTTGAACGCTTACTATTTAAAGCATCTATTGAAGCAGTGGAAGCTACCACTCCAAAAGACATGGGGCGAAATTCTCCGTTATCGGCGCGATGTCCGCCGACCGGCGCCAAAAACGGCGCAAATCCCACCTGCATCACGCCGCCCAAACGTCGCTAAGTCTCCGGCCCGGAATGGGCGAGCAGCGACGTGACGCTATCCGCGCTGGCTCACGTGGTTCACGCCGTGCAGCGTCATGTACGCCGCACGGCGTGACGGCTCAAAAGACGCGCTGCTCCCCCCACCCGACCAGAAGACCCGACCGGATGGCTGGCCGCCGCTCAGCCCCGAGGTTCCAGTCACGGGATGTGGAGGCGCTCCTGGACGCAGTGGAGCAGAGGAGGGAGGCCCTGTATCCCGGACACGGCCGCAGAGTCGCCCCACGCCACAGCCGGTGTCTGTGGAGGGAGGTGGCAGAGGCCGTCAGCGCTGTGGCCCTGAAACCACGGAGTGGCACCCAGTGCCACAAGAAGGAGAACGACCTCGTCAGGGCAGCCAGGGTGAGCCCCCCCCCGCCCGATATCCATATCCCCCATATCCCCCCTCCCCATATTCCCCATATCCCCCTCCCCATATCCCCCTCCCCATATGCCCCTTCCCATATCCCCCATCCCCCCATTCCCCCCTCCCCCCTATCCCCCCTCCCCATATCACCCCTCCCCATATCCCCCATATCCCCCCTCCCCCATATCCGCCTTCCCCCATTTCCCCAAGTGAATCCGGCCCTAACCTCAACCTCTGCAATTCACGTGCAACCGATGGCGTGCTTTCATATACCTGTCTAACACTGTTGCCTTTTACCCCTGCCACCACCCCCCACAGGAGAAGCCGCACACAACACCAGGGAGCATGTGAGGACTGGAGGAGGCCCAGCTGATGAGGGAACTTGGCTACAAGGCCACTGACCGAACATGAGGGAAGGGCCCTGGAACTGGCTGGCGGACCTGAGGACCGGGAGATTGCTGATGCAGAGGTCGGGGGCCCACCAGCAAGTGAGCCACCGACAGCCCGTCCCCATATCCCCCCTCCCCCATAACCCCCCTCCCCCATATCACCTGATCACTGCCTGCGTGTCTGACCATGCATGCTTCATTGTGTATCGCTGGAGCAAACGTCGAGGCACCCATCCCCGCAGATGCAGACCGCCCGCATGATGCCCCTCGGAGACCACGGGAGACGGAGAGACCTGGAGCAACAGGGAGACGGCGCCCCCGTCTCATGCGGGTGCGGCGACGCAGGCGTGTGTCACCCAGCGACGAGAGGGGCAGCCACAGGCCCCCGTCACAGCCGAGCCACAAAACCACAACACCCCTACCCAGGACACCCCTACCCAGGAAACTGAGTCGTGCGACTCGGCCAACGTTGTCTACCTCATACGCTGCAGGAAAGGATGTCCCGAAGCGTGGTACATTGGCGAGACCATGCAGACGCTGCGACAACGAATGAACGGACATCGCGCAACAATCACCAGGCAGGAATGTTCCCTTCCAGTCGGAGAACACTTCAGCAGTCAAGGGCATTCAGCCTCTGATCTCCGGGTAAGCGTTCTCCAAGGCGGCCTTCAGGACGCGCAACAACGCAGAATCGCCGAGCAGAAACTTATAGCCAAGTTCCGCACACATGAGTGCGGCCTCAACCGGGACCTGGGATTCATGTCATATTACATTCATCCCCCATCATCTGGCCTGCAAAATCCTACCAACTGTCCTGGCTTGATGCAATTCACACCTCTTTAACCTGAGGTTACACCATCTCTGGATCTGTAAAGATTTAATCACCTGCTAATGGTCGCATTCCAAGCATTGTCTGGCATCTTTGAATTTGTCTATATATGTGTTTCTGGAACATACCTCTTCATTCACCCGAGGAAGGAGCAGCGCTCCGAAAGCTAGTGACATCGAAACAAACCTGTTGGACTTTAACCTGGTGTTGTAAGACTTCGTACTGTGCTCACCCCAGTCCAACGCCGGCATCTCCACATCAGGAAACTGAAATACAGGACAGTGACACAGATTGGATGGGTGGCGACGAACCACCACCCCAAAGTGCCATGGACTCAGAGTCGGACGATGCGCACGACACAACGCCACTGCTGTCACCAACTCCCTCCACCATCGCAGAGACGCTCACCTCGGTTGGGCACTTTAGTGATGAGGCGTCTGGTACACTCACTGGTGCGCACAACACAGCCGTCCCGGTACAGCAGGTGGAGGTAGGAGCAGCAGAGGGGCCGGGCGGTCGGAGGGCAGCCCGGCACAAGCGAAAATCTGCCGCCCAGATGGATCCCGGGTTCCTGGAGTTACCACACCCACCCATAGGTCCGATGCAACCACCGAACCTGAGACGAGCGAAGAGGGTGGCGGCCAGCTTGCGGCGGCTGCAGTCGAAGGTGGAGGAGTCCACCCGTGTCCAGGAGCTGGCAGTGATGCCGGTCATGCGTGCCACCCAGGCCGACACCGCACGGGTGGCATCCGCGGTGGAGGCAATGGGTGCAACGGTGTCAGAGATGGGGAGCGGTTTGCGAGGCCTGGGGCTTTCCGTGCAGGCGGCGTCTGTGGCCCAGGACATGGCTGCCCTCTCACAGGAGGCCATGAGCCAGCACCAGCGGCAGATGGCAGAGGGGCTCAACTCCATGGCACAGTCTCTGAAGGCCATGGCCCAATCTCTGCAGGCCATGGCCCAGTCTCAGCAGGCCATGGCCCAGTCTCAGTAGGCCATCGGGGGGGGCGTCGGATGGCCAGTCCGTTCGCATCCCCCACCCATGTAGAGGCCTGGGGGCCATCGGGCACCCCGAGGGAGGAGGAGGTGCTGGAGCCTGTTCCGGGTCCCATTGTAGGGGAGGTCCCGGAACACCTCAACACCTCAGGCTCGCCCCCTTCCGTCCCAGGTGCATCGGGTGGGCAACGGGCAGGACAGGCTGGCAGCTCGCCATCCCAGTTGCCCGGGCCGCAGCCTGACCCATCTAGGCCAGGACACCCCAGGAAACGGCCGCCAAAGGAATCCCGTGTCAGAGGGCAGGAATCACAGGAGTCCACCTCCAGTTCTGCTGTACCGTCTGGGGAACCACGTAGACGTAGTCAAAGGGCCCGTAAGGCCAAACAATTAGACACTGAGTAAGTTGGCACGGGTGCAGGGCACAGATGAGTTTTAGGGGCTAGGGCACGTGCATGAACTCCTTTGGTTATTAAAGTCAATGTTACACCTACAGAAGCTGCCTTTGTGCTCTGTCGAAAGCGTGCGGGGGTGTCATGTACGTTGAGCGCAAGTGTGTGTGTGAGGGGTAGTCTTACCTCAGCCCCAGGTGAGTCTGCCCCGTTCCCCCTGGGCCACCATCAACATCCCCCCCGGGCATGCGGGTGGGGTGGGTGGGGTTGGGGAGGGGGGTGAGGGTGCTGGGTGGGTGGATGGGTAGGGGGTGTGGGTGGTCGGGTGTTGCCATGGTGTGCGGTCTGTGGCCATACTACCCAATTCCCACGCCCATCTAGTCAGTGAAGCGGGCGGCTATCAGTCTGTCCCGTGCCCGCTGGGCCAGCCGGTAACGGTGGACAGCCACCCGCCCGTGTCTAGCCCGTCTGCCCTGACCATTGCCCCCATCCCCCTCATCTAGGGAGGACTGCGCCTCTTCCTGCTGCTCCTCCACTCCGCCGTCCTCTGCCTGCGGCTATGTTGTGCAGGACGCAGCACACCACAATGATGCGGCCGACCCTATCTGACCGATACTGGAGGGCGCCCCCAGAGAGGTCCAGGCACCTGAAACGCATCTTCAGCACGCCAAAGCACCTCTCTATCACTCCCCTTGTCGCTACATGGGCATCATTGTAGCGGTTCTCCGCCTCATTGCATGGCCTCCGTAGAGGCGTCATCAGCCACGATCGCAATAGGTAGCCCGTGTCGCCCAGCAACCAGCCCCTCAGCCGGGGATGGCGTCCCTCGTACATGCCGGGGATGGATGACCGCGACAACACGTATGAGCCGTGTACACTGCCCGGGTAACGGGCGCAGACGTGCAGGATCATCATGCGGTGGTCGCAGACCATCTGTATGTTCATCGAATAGGCCCCCTTCCTATTGGTGAACACGGCCCTGTTATCTGCAGGTGGCCACACGGCGACGTGCATCCCATCAATTGCGCCCTGGACCATGGGGAACCCGGCCACGGCAGAGAAGCCCATGGCCCGGGCATGTTGGCTGGCCTGGTCCACAGGGAAGCGGATGTAGCGGTGCGCAATGGCATATAGGGCGTCTGTCACTGCCCAGATGCACCGGTGCACCGATGTCTGCGATATGCCGGACAGATCCCCACTCGGTGCCTGGAATGACCCCGTTGCATAAAGTTCAGGGCCACCGTAACCTTGACGGACACGGGGAGAGGGTGTCCCCCGCCAGTGCCATGCAGTGACAGGTGCGCCAGCAGGTGGCAGATGTGTGCCACAGTTTCCCGGCTCATCCGGAGTCTCCTCCTGCATTCCCGGTCCTTGAGGTCCTGGTATGACAGCCGGGGCCGGTACACTGGGCGTCCTCGGGTGCCTCCGTTGCCGTGGGGCCGCAACGTCCTCCTCCCCCTCCTCGTCCTGTCAGTCAGGTGTCCCTCCAGCCTGGTCGGCTGCCGCCTGCCCCTCTGCGGCAGCCTGCGCCGCCTCTCTGGCACGCTCCTCATCCAGGGCAACGTGGACATTAGCGGCTGCCGCCACGGCGGCCAACATTGTTGGCTGACCGGAAAACATGACGGCCTGTGTTGGGGGGGGGAACGACATGCCATCATTGCCCATACCCCCTCCTCCCCCCCCCCCCCAGCCAGGTGGCATGGACCGCATGGGTCCGACTGTTGGAGGCTGGCACCTGGCCATGTGGACCAACTCACCTGCCCTCGCACCCCCCCTCCCTGGCACGGGTCCCCCCCCCCCCGTACGTCCCTCCCCGGCACAGACCCCCCGTTCCCCCGTCCCCGTCCCCCTCCCCGGCACGGACCCCCGTCCCCCCCGTCCCCCTCCCCGGCACGGACCCCCCCCCATGTCCCTTCCCGGCACGGATCCCCACCCCCCGTCCCCCTCCCTGGCACGGACCCCCCCACCACATCACTCCCTGGCACGGACCCCCCCCACCACATCACTCCCTGGCACGGACCCCCCCCCCGTCCCTCCCCGGCACGGACCCCCCCCGTCCCCCTCCACGGCACGGACCCCCCGTCCCCGTCCCCGTCCCCCTCCCCCCCCACGTCCCTCCCCGGCACGGGTCCCCGTCCCCGTCCCGCTCCCCGGCACGGACCCCCCCCCCCCGTCCCCCTCACCGGCACGGACCCCCCCCCTCCCCGGCACGGACCCCTCCCCCCGTCCCCCTCCCCGGCACGGACCCCGTCCCCCCGTCCCCCTCCCTGGCACGGACCCCCCCCACCACATCACTCCCTGGCACGGACCCCCCCCCACCACATCATTCCCTGGCACGGACCCCCCCCACCACATCACTCCCTGGCACGGACCCCCCCCACCACATCATTCCCTGGCACGGATCCCCCCCCCCGTCCCTCCCCGGCACGGACCCCCCCCCCCCGTCCCCCTCCACGGCACGGACCCCCCGTCCCCGTCCCCGTCCCCCTCCCCCCCCACGTCCCTCCCCGGCACGGGTCCCCGTCCCCCTCCCCGGCACGGACCCCCTCCCCGGCACGGACCCCTCCCCCTCCCCGGCACGGACCCCTCCCCCCGGCACGGACCCCGTCCCCCCCGTCCCCCTCCCCGGCACGGACCCCCGTACCCGGCACGGACCCCCGTCCCCCTCCCACGCCGACGTGACCCGTGATCACGTCAGCGGGACTTCGGCCCATCCGGACGGGAGAATATCGGCAGCCCCGAAATCCATTGCCTTGCGCCCACCCGTGCCATTCTCCGAGGTGTGCGGTGCGATTGACGCCCCACCGACTTTTCTCTCTTCGGAGAATTCGGTGGGCGGTGAGGGCGGGATTCATGACGGCCCACGGCGATTCTCCGACCCGGTGGGGGGTCGGAGAATCTCGCCCCAGATGTGGAGATGCCGGCGTTGGACTGGGGTGAGCACAGTAAAAAGTCTTACAGGTTTGTTTCAGATTACTAGCTTTTGGAGCATTGTTCCTTCCTCAGGTGAATGAAGAGGTAGGTTCCAGAAACATATATATAGACAAAGTCAAAGATGAAGAGGTGGGTTCCAGAAACATATATATATATATATATATATAGAGAGAGATTAGAGATAGTCAACACGGTTTTGTGAAGGGTAGGTTTGCCTCACAAACCTTATAGAGTTCTTTGAGAAGGTGACCAAACAGGTGGATGAGGGTAAGCAGTTGGTGTGGTGTATATGGATTTCAGTAAAGCGTTTGATAAGGTTCCCCATGGTAGGCTACTGCAGAAAATACGGAGGCATGGGATTCAGGGTGAT
Organism: Scyliorhinus torazame; assembly: GCF_047496885.1. Taxonomy (NCBI): domain Eukaryota; kingdom Metazoa; phylum Chordata; class Chondrichthyes; order Carcharhiniformes; family Scyliorhinidae; genus Scyliorhinus; species Scyliorhinus torazame. The sequence continues at coordinate 115,362,446 of NC_092722.1, read as the reverse complement.
TTAGCAGTTTGGATCAGAAATTGGTTAGCTGGAAGAAGACAAAGGGTAGTGGTTGATGGGAAATGTTCAGACTGGAGTCCAGTTACTAGTGGTGTACCACAAGGATCTGTTTTGGGGCCACTGCTATTTGTCATTTTTATAAATGACCTGGAGGAGGGCGTAGAAGGATGGGTGAGTAAATTTGCAGATGACACTAAAGTCGGTGGAGTTGTGAACATTGCGGAAGGATGTTACAAGTTACAGAGAGACATAGATAAGCTGCAGCGCTGTGCTGAGAGGTGGCAAATGGAGTTTAATGCAGAAAAGTGTGAGGTGATTCATTTTGGAAGGAATAACAGGAAAACTGAGTACTGGGCTAATGGTAAGATTCTTGGCAGTGTGGATGAGCAGAGAGATCTCGGTGTCCATGTACATAGATCCCTGAAAGTTGCCACCCAGGTTGAGAGGGTTGTTAAGAAGGCGTACGGTGTGTTAGCTTTTATTGGTAGAGGGATTGAGTTTAGGAGCCATGAGGTCATGTTGCAGCTATACAACACTCTGGTGCGGCCGCATTTGGAGTATTGCGTGCAATTCTGGTTGCCGCATTATAGGAAGGATGTGGAAGCATTGGAAAGGGTGCAGAGGAGATTTACCAAAATGTTGCCTGGTATGGAGGGAAGATCTTATGAGGAAAGGCTGAGGGACTTGAGGCTGTTTTCGTCAGAGAGAAGGTGGTTAAGAGGTGACTTAATTGAGGCATACAAGATGATCAGAGGATTGGATAGGGTGGACAGTGAGAGCCCTTTTTCCTCGGATGGTGATGTCTAGCACGAGGGGACATAGCTTTAAATTGAGGGGAGATAGATATCAGACAGATGTCAGAGGTAGGTTCTTTACTCAGAGAGTAGTAAGGGCGTGGAATGCCCTGCCTGCAACAGTAGTGGACACTAAGGACATTCAAATGGTCATTGGATAGACATATGGACAATAAGGGAATAGTGTAGATGGGCTTTAGAGTGGTTTCACAGGTCGGCGCAACATCGTGGGCTGAAGGGCCTGTACTGCGCTGTAATGTTCTATGTTCTATGTTCGAGACAAAGTCAAAGATGCAATACGATACTTTGAATGCAAGTCTTTGTAGGTAATTAAGTCTACAGGTCCAGACGGAGAAACTGGCGAGAGGGATAATCACAAGTTAAACAGAATTGTCTCAAGCCAGGACAGTTGGTAGGATTTCGCAAGCCCAAGCTGCCTTGGAGAACGCTTACCCGAAGATTAGAGGCTGAAAGGTGGCCTTCAGGACGCGCGACAACGCAGAACTGCCGAGCAGAAACGTATAGCCAAGTTCCACAGCTCTTTAACCTGGGATTACCTCTCTCTCTGGATCTGTAAAGACTTAATTACCTGAAAATGCTCGCATTCAAAGTATAGTCTTGCATCTTTGACTTTGTCTATATATATGATTCTGGAACCTACCTCTTCATTCACCTAAGGAAGGAGCAGTGCTCCGAAAGCTAGTGATTTGAAACAACCCTGTTGGACTTTAACCTGGTGTTGTAAGACTTTTTACTGTGCTTGTTCCAAAATACATCACTGTTCTTCGTACCTTCTCTTACTGCCTTGTTGCTGGAGAAACACCTGGACTGCTACACACTTAATGAAGGGCAAATAGCCCGAGCTGTCATACTTATGGTTCTCTCAAATGCCCACACGAGCTTTAAATCTTAGCCCAATCTCTCTTGACACAAAAGAAAGGACTTGAAGCTTGGCCTGTCAGATAATTACTTCACCGGAGATGAAAATTACCCCTGGTTTCTAAAGATCCAGGTGAACTTTTCAGCCTCCACCACTCAGTAAGCCTCACAGTAGGAGCTCAATAAAGGTAGGAGAGCTGGAGCATACAATTAGGGTTGCCAACTGTTCTGAAATGTATTCTTGGCGGTTTCATCTCATGACTTGCCCCCACACTTCAATCATTAGTCAGCCAACACATCCTTCTTTCTGACACATTGCTTTCCTACACCAATTGGAAAGCAAAAAGACTCATTACCAAATTGGATGATGCTTGCCTGTCAGCCAAACAGCCATTTTTCTTCCCATTTTTAATGTTATTGTGTCTGGTAAAGAGAAACCTTAAAAAAAAGACAATTAAAAAAGAAAATGAATATCCCGATGATTTTTCTCCAAGATTGATCTTCAATTCCTAGAGACTCGAGGCCAATCCTGGAGGGTTGGCAACCCTACACACAATATCAGTGTTAAAAACTGGCTGCAGAGAGGGTGACTGGTGTTTCAAACATATTTTGATTAATGTTGTCCTGTGAAATAAATATGCCTGCCTACATAAAGATTTTGAGTTAGCGTCTATATTTGCTTCCACGCTTCTGAAAGTTGGATATGGCAGGTGGTAGTCTTCTGTTGTGGAACATAGGAATTGGGATATGCCATTCTATCACTTTATCCTGTTCTGTCATTCAATTAGGTCATGACTGATTGTGTTTTAGCTCCAGTTACCAACTATTGTTCCATAAGCCTTAAAACACATGCCGAACAGAAATCTATCAATCTCCGTCAAAGATATATGATGATGGAAATACGTGGAAGTGTTCAACAGTAAAGGACTTTGAGACAGTATAGCGCAAGAGCAGGCAGTTGTTAAGTTACTCTATTTGGTGTGTTATATTATAGTCTAGCTCTTTCAAAGATAAATTATGACCCATTCCATGCCCACCCCTTCCCTGTACAGATGGGGGTGCTTCCTTTCTTTCATCCCCATCTTCGTCACAATTACCCTCAGCTTCCAGAAACAGCAAGCCGTCCTTTCTTCATCATAATGTTTTGTAGTGTGCATCAGGTGAAAACTTATTCAAGTAACATTTCCTTTCGTGCAAGTTCATCGGGTCACAAAATTCATGAAAATGTACAGACAATGAATGAAGCTCTGAGATTATATTTTGTTTTTATTCTGAAAAATGTGCATTAATGGCCTAGATGTGCCATTGATAATTGTATTAAATGCACATGAAGGTTGATGTTACATTTTTATTTTACCTCAAAGTAAATTGTTTCACTGGAGGAAATTGTTTCATTAGATCCTTTTATCATTTTAAACACCTCAATTAAACACCTCAATTAGGTCACCCCTCAACCCTTCACACTCAAGGGAATACAAGCCTAGTTATGCAACTTGCATTCATAATTTAACCTGCTAAATCCTGGTATAGTTCTTGTAAACTTGCATGCCTGGACAGCTGTGAACAGAGGAGTGATAGAGGAGAGACAGCATGAAATTGTGAACGTCAAGGCCTGGAACTTTGCTCCCAGGTTGGGAGCGCAGGGACTGGACGCTTCCGGCTCCTTCAACCCAATGTGGGAAAGAGAGGCCCGGAAGTTGAGATTTGCCCGGGTCGAGGGGCTGGATCAGAAGTTGGGCCCAATGCCCCCAGAATGAGTGCAAAGTTTACTGGTCGCGGAGGTGGGCTGACCCGAAGGTCTGCCTCTGTGGTCCAGCACATTGCTGAAATTATTTTTTAAAAATTATTAAAACAGAAAAAAAAGGCTCCATCCCTCACAACTCCTCTTTCATCACACATGCCGAATGCCCCATCCATGCCAACCTATGCCCCTCCACCCAACCCTCATGGCCCTTTATGCTCCCCATGACAACTTAGCATCAATTCATGCCAACCTAAAGCCGACCACCCACCACTCATTACCTTTACCCCTTCATGCCAACTCAACCAGTATCCACCATGGGCAACCCTCAGGAGCTGTGCAGACATAAAATAAAGTTAGTTATCTACGGCTGATGTCACTTAAAAAAAATCTAATTGATTCAAAAAATCCATTTAACACACCTTCAACTAACCTCTTATGAAAACATAAATTTCTCCTCAATAACCACTTGATGCTGTCAATCAAACTGTTCACTGTTCAGGGTCTGGGAGTCGAGATGGGATACCCTGCTCCCCTGGAGGGGTTAGAAGGTCAGCCTAGCCCCCTTCCCAGGCCCAACTCTCCTGCGATCTAACTGACTTGCACGGATCTGCGCTGGGCACCAAGTGGCTGTTGGATAGCGCCCTTCATCATTTCTGGGGGCCTTGCTGAGTTTATCCCCGGTATAGCCCACACTTAGAAGTTTTTTCAGTATTAGAAATCTTTCCAGTAGTGGGGAGCTGAACTTGCCAGCAAAATCGGGTTCCGCTTCAAAAGAGTGCACCAATCTCTAAGTGAGCTTGAGGGTCCTCCACACTCCCCACCCATGGACAATGCCACCCCCTGCAAATATGGGCATTACCCCCCACCTCCCCAAATGAGCACACCCTGTTATGGGCTTGCTGAGGCCCCTCCACTTTCAGAACCCTTCTTCACTCCCCCAAGCTTTATTTTTTTCACATTTGCTTTTATAACTTTCGAGTACCTAATTTTTTTTCCCAATTAAGGGGCGATTTAGTGTGGCCAATCCACTTAACCTACACATCTTTGGGTTGTGGGGGTGAAACCCACGCAGATACGGGGAGAATGTGCAAACTCCAAACAGACAGTGACCTGGGACCGGGATCGAACCTGGGTCCTCAGTGCCATCGATAGCAGTGCTAACCACTGCGCCGCCATCCCCCAAGCTTCATGAAGCCATTTCATGACCCCTTTTAAGTCCCAACCCTTGACAGTGCCAAGCTGGCCCCTGGGCAGTGCCAGGCGAATTATCAGGGTAGTGCCCTGCCCTGTCCCCAACAACCCGGAGGGCTCTAATGGCCTCCAAAATTCCTGGAGTGGCCAACACGTTTGGTCTTCGCTTACGGAGACCAGTACTAATCAGCGCTCAGTTGAGGCCTCAGTGGAGAGGTCATTGACTCACGGGTGCCGGTAGAATACGACCGCAATATGGCCTTGCACATTAAATGAGCCTAATGGCTCATTTAAATATGATTATCAGAATCACACCCAGCGGGGCATGAGCCAGATCATCTGGTCGGTGCGGCACAGATGACTCGCACACGGTTTTGCGCCCAACGTAAAACCTGATTTGGGCCTCTTCTACGATGTTCCGGCACGATGATATCGGTGCCGGACGCAATGCAGTGGTAAAATCGTGCCCTGTTTCTAAGGGGTACATTGGCAATCCAAATTATTCCTCAGGGTTCATACCTGTACCTACTGGGGTTGAATCCACAAACTTGGGTTTCGGACCCCTACCTCACTAAAAATGAAGCTGTTGCTAGGAACCACAGAAGTCCAATTTAGAATCCATCCCCTTTCCCTCCACATTGCGAAATGGCAGAGGCAAAGCTTAGAATAGGATTCTCCATTCGCAGGAAAATTCAGGCCTACATGCCTGTAAATTAATCTTATTTTTTGAGGAGGTATAAACATGACAGCTAAGAGAGTGTCCATTGGTGTTAATTATATCAGCTTCAAATAAGGGATGGGGCTGGGTGATGGGCAGATCTTCTGGTGCAGTGGGTAGTGTTTCTGCCTCTAGCCTGAAGCTCTGGGTTGGACTCCCTCTCCAAGACTAGATGGCCGTGGAAGGTGTGTTCATAATGCAGACAAAGCGCTCGATTGTCAACTGCAAATCCTTCCAAAATGACAATGGCAGAGTGGGAAAGATTCCTAGTTAGCCATACTTGATGCAGCGCTCACTCATGTTATAGGTACTGGCTTCAGGTTAGCGACTTGTTCCAGGAAAATAAGCTAAGGAAAACAGACAAGGATGTGGCTTGTCTGCCACTTGTATCTATGGACACGAGAAGTCTTCTGAGTCTTTCAATAAAGAATTCAATAAGATTGCACAGAAGAAAATGTTAGCAGAAATAAAAGAACACGGAGTTGACAGAAACTAGAAGTAATGGATATTCAATTGGCAGCATATGACTGGCGTTCCACAAGTAATCTCTGCTACTAACTCAGCTTTGCATTGTATCTACCAACAACATAAAATGATGGAACTGTACATCCAAGTTTCCTCCAACACTGGGGCTCTGAATTCTTGTTCCCAGAAAATGTGCCTCAGGAGGTAGGATTTTTTTTTTCTGGGAGCTGAGCCTGCCTGCTGCCCACCCACCAGAAACAGCCACCAAAGCTATCGGATGCGGAGGCGTGCTGTGGAAGAGGCGCAGCTTGATACTCCGTCAGAATGGAAAAAAAGAATTAAAGAAAAATAAAATCAGCCCGCTAACCTTCAATCCACACGCTCCCCATGCTCCAACCATGCCACCTCATTCATCGCACCCATCCATCAACCTCCCCATGGCCCCTCATCAACCTTCATATCAACCTATGTCCCTCTACCCAACTCCTCATGGTCCTTTATAACCTTTAAGCCAATAAACACTTGAGAAGTTAATCTCAGCATGGATCCTGACGGCTACCCATGTCGGATGCTGGGTGAGTTTGCATGGTGGCTGTAAGGTAGGAGGCATAGGTTCACATAAGTTGACATTAAATGACTATTGATGAATTCACCATTAAAAAAACTAATTGATAAAAATGCATGAGCAACATTTAACTTCCTTCAATCCCATATGAAAACAAGCATTTATATTCATTATTCTACTGCAAAGACTTTACATGCACTTGGTGCTATCAAACAACAGAAAATTGTCAGGCACCCATTATGATGACAACAAGTTGTGAAGTTAGTCATTCAGCACTAATCCTATTTTCATAACATCAGGTTTCTATCAATAGAGATAAATAGCAAGCACTGATTTTTTTTTTAATACTGCAGGCAGATGTCGGAAAAGAGCCATCAACCCATAAATCCTTTCCATGTAGGGGATTTAAATGCCTTGACAGCTCCCTCTTTTCCAACTCCAATGGGCTTGACAGTTCCAATGAGATTCTGTACTTTTGCTGCAAATTGTCTACTTTTAATAATCCCAAAAGGCATCGAAGGTGACATGGGACCATATCCAAATGACACATTTCTTCTCAAAAAGGGTACCCTTACTCTGAAAGGAGCTTGGTTATGTTTAGGCCTGCCTCTGCTCAGTCTAAAGTGCACAAGTCATATCTTGGACCTCCTACTATTGAAAATCAGATCTGACTGAAGGCAATTTCACTTATAGCTAACTTCATTAACTACTGATGAGCAAACCACAACCTGCCCTGCTTCTACCTGCCATGTCCCCCTGTGGAAAAATGGTGGCGTTGACTTTGGGGCAAGACTTCCCAATTTGGGCCTCTAGTACCATTTTCGCTATGATGACTAGCCCCTTTGTCTGCGTGAAAATTTAGGTTAAGGTTTGGTACATCATATACAACACAGTGAATCATATAAATGGGAGCAGAAAGTTGCAATGGGATATTAAATGATTAAGTAAGTGGGGAAAATGGAGATGATATTCAGTGTAGGGCAAGTGTAAGGACCAAAGAAAGATAAATCAGAAGTATTTGCAAAACTATGAACAGCTAGACACCGTGAAGGAACAGAGAAATTTAATGGATCCATGTGCAACAATCATTAAAAGCAAGCAGTAAAGTATAAAAGAATTTAAAAGGCTAATGGAATATTACAAAGGGGCGGGAATAACAACTTGCATTAATACAGCAACATTAATGTAGTAAAATGTCCCAAAGCATTTCACATGAACGTTGTTCAGCAAAATTTGTCAGTAAGCCATAAGAACGTAAGAAATAGGAGCTGGAGTAGACCATTTAGCCCTTTAAATCTGCTCTGCCATTCAATAAAGTCGTGGCTGACCCAATACCACAACTCAATCTTACTGTAATATTCCTATATTCCATAATTCTCTGAGTACCAAACATTTATCGATCTCAGTCTCAAATATACTCAGGGACTTGGCATTCCTCCTGGGGCAGAGAATCCAAAGATACACAATCCTTTGAGTGAGTGAAGAAACCTTCCCTCAGCTCAGAGCCAAATGGCTGGCTCCTGATTCTGAGATTGTGACCCCATGTTCCAGATTGCATTTTTGAAAACTCCAGGGAATAGAGGGTCTGGTCTAGACAATTGCTCCACATTGGACAATCCTGCCATCCTGGGATCCATTCGAGGTGAAATTCCAACTTTACTCAGGAGGCACTTGGATGCTTGGCCGAAGGTTTGGTCAAAGAAGTGTACTTTAAGGAGCAGATTAAAGGGGGAAGAGTGAGGCAGGGAGGTTTAGTGAGTGATTTGCAGAGTTTAGGGCTTAGACAGCTGGAGACACAGCTGGAGCAAATAAAATCACATATGAGCAAAAGGTCAGAATTGAAGGAGTGAACACGGAGAATTACAGGCTTGACTGGATTACCGACATAGGGAGGAGAGGTGCCCTGGAATGATTTGAAAAGAGGGATCAGAATCTCAAAACCGGGCAGTTGCCAGTCTAGTTTCCAGTGAAGGCCAACACGAGTTGATAGAAGTTAATATATAGGGAGCAGAGTTTTGAGTGGTTCAAGTTTCTGTAGGATTGAAAATAGGAGGCCAGTCAGGTATGCATTGGAATAGTTCAGAAGTAACAAAGGCATACATGTGGGGTTCGGCAACAGATTAGCTGAGGTACGTGCAGAGACAAGCAACATGGTAGGCACTCTATTGGGCGCCCGGTGCCGGCCTTTTTTCGGCTGATGTGCAATTCTCCAACCAATCATGCTTCACGATTCTGGGGCGTCATTCTCCGACCCCCCGCCGGGTTGGAGAATCGCCGGGGGCTGCCGTGAATCCCGCCCCCGCCGGTTGCCGAAGTCTCCGGTACCGGATATTTGGCAAGGGCGGGAATCAGGCCGCGCCGGTTGGCGTGCCCCCCCGCTCGATTCTCCAGCCCGGATGGGCCAAAGTCCCACCGATAAATTGCCTGTCCCGCCGGCGTGGATTAAACCACCTTTTGAACAGCGGGACAAGGCGGCGTGGGCGGGCTCCGGGGTCCTGGGGGGGGGGGGGGCGCGGGGCGATCTGGCCCCGGGGGGTGCCCCCACGGTGATCTGCCCCGCGATCGGGGCCCACCGATCCGCGGGCGGGCCTGTGCCGTGGGGGCACTCTTTCCCTTCCGCCTCCGCCACGGTCTCCACCATGGCGGAGGCGGAAGAGACTCCCTCCACTGCGCATGCGTGGGAAACTGTCAGCGGCCGCTGACGCTCCCGCGCATGCGCCGCCCGGGGATGTCATTTTCGCGCCAGCTGGCAGGGCAACAAAGGCCGTTTCCGCCAGCTGTCGGGGCGGAAATTCCTCCGGCGTCGGCCTAGCTTCTCAATGTTGGGGCTCGGCCCCCAAAGATGCGGAGCATTCCGCACCTTTGGGGCGGCGCGATGCCTGTCTGATTGGCGCCGATTTGGGCGCCAGTCGGCGGACATCGCGCCGTTTCAGGAGAATTTCGCCCCTGGTGTCACTGGATGGAGTATCCTGCCCTCTCTCTTTTTGCTTCTTCCGCTCTCTAATTATACCTTCCTCATTTAAATTTCCATTTGAAAAACTATCTTTTTCTCTTTGTTGCCTCTCCAACTGTTTCTTTTGTTACTGAAACTTAGCTTATTCCATTGATTTTAGCCTCGACCTAGGCTGCGTTTCTGGAATCTTCTTAAAATTTAAATGCTGAGCGCTCACAAAAATTATCTCCACCTTCCTAGCTTTAGCTGGCATCTCTATTTTCAATTCACTTGTCAATTCAATTTGCTTGTCTTTTCGAAGCCCTTGCAAATAAACCGAAGACAAATTGTCCACCTGAAGAAAAGCCTTAGCAGCTTCTAGAGCCATCCCGTTATACTATTACAAATCTGGTGTCTCTTTTTAATAAATACTGTATCCCAACTCATCACGGTCTATCGATCCGAAGATCCCGGGCCGTTGCCCCCAAACTATGTTACAACACTCTGGACCAATATGTGGTCAATTCCAGCCCCAATTGACCCAGAGTCGCAATACGGTTGGTATTAACTTTTGTGTTAAAATACCCGCAATCTTTGGCTGCCCAATAACTACAGGCACCAGGTTTGCAAATTAAAAAGCACAATTAACTTTTTATTAACAAGAATTATAATTAAAAAGGCAACAAATAGTTAACTTCTACCTAATTTTGCCTCTCCTCCCTTTTAACTCACCCAACCATCTACACACAAATACACAGAGAAACAAAGGCAGAGGAAAAAGATGGCTGTTGAATAATTGTGAAAATAAAAGGATAAGAGTCTTTGTTTCAGATGGACGTCTTCCAGTTAACTTCTTTTTCAGCCTCGGCTTTCAGATGGAGGTTATCTTTTCCTTAAGCTTGCAATGGTTTTCACTGTGGACTCACAGAAATAGCAGGCATTCAAGAGAGAGAGAGACAGCTTCCCTCCAATCTCTTGGCTGCCATAAAATCTGGGTTATTCTGTCCTAAATACAGAATTGTTTAACACAGTGTACTATTTTGACATTTTGAATTCTGTACTTCCTCTGCTCGACTTATAGGTATGTCTCCATTAATGATCCATGGGACAAAAACAGTAAAGACAAAATAAAACAAATAGGAACTGAGGGAATCAAAGGAAGGTCCTTTACATTATTACCCAGTCTGGCCTACATGTAACTTCAGATCCACAGGAATGTGGTTGACTCTTAACTGCCTTCTGAAATGGCCTAGCCAGTTACTCAGTTTAAGGGCTATTAGGGATGGGAAACAAATGGTAGCCTTGCCAGTGATGTCCACATCCCATGAAAGGATAAACAAATCATTCTGCCATTCCCACCACCTCTGGATATTTTGTTTCTTTACTTGTCTCATTATTACTTTTGGCCTTGCATCACAAATTTTGTCATTTAATTCCTCCCATCTTCCACCCTATCATGGGCCTTTCATTTTGTTCATTTTCCCACTGACCACCTTACATTTGCTTGAAATCTATTTTAGCTTCATCCCCATTTGATTCCACAACATATTGTTCTGCAAACTCTTTTTCCAAACTCTCTTTGCCATGTGCATATGAAAACTGAAGTCCCCCCACAATTATTACATTGGGAGGGATTCTCTGACCCACTGCTGGGTCGGAGAATTCCCGGGGGGTGGCGAGAATCCACCCCGCCGCCGGCTGCCATATTCTCGGGTGGCGGTTTTCGGGCGGGGGCGGGATTCACGGCAGTCAGGGGCCGTTGGCAGCGGCCCCCCCGTCAATTCTCCGGGCCCCGATGGGCCGAGCGGCCCCCCGTTTTTGGCCAGTCCCGCCGGCGTGGATTGGACATGGTCCCACATGGCGGGACCTGGCAGGTAGGTTGGCTGGTGTGGTCCTCAGGGAAGGATCCGACCCCGGGGAGGGCCTCCACGGTGGCCTGGCCCGGGATCAGGGCCCACTGATCTGCGGGCAGGCCTGTGCCGTGGGGGCACTTCTTCCTTCCGCGCCGGCCTCTGTAGATCTCCGCCATGGCTGGCGTGGAGAAGACACCCCCCTGTGCATGCGGCAAAATACGCCGGCCAGTGTGCGCAAGCGCGCAACCACACCGGCGGATCTGCGCATGCGCTAACACGCACTGTCCTTTCGGCACCGGCTGTCACGGCACCAACCCCTCCGGCGCCGGCCTAGCCCCCGGAAGTGCGGAGAATTCCGCTGCTTCCGGTCGGCCAGATGCCGGAGTGGTTCATGCCGTTTTTGACGCTGGCATCGGGCGATAGCACCGATCATGGAGAATCCCACCCATTATCTTTGTTACAAATCCCAACTAGTCCTTGCTTAATGTCTGTCCAACTATTGTTAGGAAGCTTATAAACTACTCCAGCCAAAGTAATTCTAATTCCTGATATTCTGAGCCCAAGATATTTTCTTACTACTTTCCTTATGTAATCACTTACTAATCAGGGCTACTCCTCTATTCTATTTGTCGTTTTGAAATGCTGCGTACCCTGAAAAGTTTATTTCCCAACCTTGGTCACATATTAACCTTGTCACTGTAACGGTGATCAGATCAACCTATTTATACAGTTTAGTGACACTTGTTCTTCGTTCTGATTACAAATGATTTGTTAATTCAGACAAAGAGCCTTTAATTTTATTTTTTAAACCACTATTCTTTGCACAGACCTTATTCACTAATGCATTGTCATTGGTGAATTCTATATCACACCTGTCCCACTTTGCTTACCTTTACTTTTCTCTACAGATTTCTAAATTTCCTTTTACCTGACCCCTCCCTCTTTAAAAAAAAAAAAAATCTTTATTGCCACAAGTAGGCTTATATTACATTGAAGTTACTGTAAAAAGCCCCTCGTCGCCACATTACGGCGCCTGTTCGGGTACACAGAGGGAGAATTCAGAATGTCCAAATTACCTAACAGCACATCTTTCGGGACTATTGGGAGGAAACCGGAGCACCCGGAGGAAACACACGAAGACACGGGGAGAACGTGAAGACTCCGCACAGACAGTAACCCAAGTGGGAATCGAACCTGGGACCATGGCACTGTGAAGTCTCAGTGCTAACCACTGTGCTACCATGCTGCCCGCGCGGTACTTTAAAGCCTTATCCACAGACCTACCTGAAAAGTTAGCCAAACCTTCTAACAGTACACATTCAGAAAGAGTATCCCACACCTTTCAACAGAGTTCCTTTTCAGTCTAACCTCGCTTCTTGCATATACAACATGCAGAAAGATGAAGATGATTCAACAAGATCTTCGGCTTCAGTCCGCATCACGACTGCCATCGCTCATCATGTCCCTGCCAAGCTCAAAGACAAATTCCTGATAGGCAATTCTGATTAGTGCCACGAAGCAGTAACATCATCATTTTCATTTGAAATGAAATGAAAATTGCTTATTTGATTGCAATTCTTGATTGCAAAACTTTAGGAACTAGATTCTTCCCTCCACATTGATATGGAATGGTGTCATGTCCTATTCTACTCACATCACAAAGGGTATTTGTATGCGGCAGAGTCTACATTCTGAATTCTCCCTCAGTGTACCTGAGCACTTGTGACACTAATAAAAAATTATTATTAGTGCATCAGAAGATACTTTTTATCAACTTCATTGATTTCAAGAAAACTTTGGATAGCTGCATTGGCAGTCACTCTGGTACATCGGAAGACAGTACAGCATTCCCTGAGTAACATAGTAACATTTTCAAACCCTTACGCTGGGACTTCAGCTGCTAATTCAGGACCAGCAAGGGTACCACAGGCTCCTTCAACATCACCACAGTAGTAAGGCAAGGCTGCTTACTCACCCTATTTCTTTTCACCATTGTTTGTGATTTAATCATGCCACAGATTTTAGCATCCAATGGCAACATCACCAGTTGTTTGACCTGGATTTTTGCTGGCCGAAAATCATGCACTCCACAGCATGGGTACCAGTCATATGAGTTGCAGTGTTAAGGTTGGTCTATGCACCAGCTGCGATAATACCAGGGCAATGATGACTGGGCAGCAATAAGGCCCTTCCATCACAACCAGAGGATTCGGAGCACTTCCCGTAACTAGGAAGCAACGTTTTCTGGGAGGCAATGTAGAGATTGATGTAAAGAGAAGAATTGACTAAGCAGCATTTGTCTTCCAGTGGTACCACATGGTCGAGGCATCCAACACCATTAACACAGCCTTGAAGCTGCGACTTTGCATGCTCATCGAAGTACCATTCTTATCTCTGCTAGTGAGACATAGAAGAGAATAGCACAGGTGTCATGCAAGTTGGCTGCCTTCCAGTGCTGCCTACGCAAGGTCCTGGGCATCACATGGAAAGGCAAAATCACCAACAAATAAGTGCTACCGAGGACTGGTCAAAGAATCCTGAAGGACATTATTACAGGGAGACAACTGAAATAACAGGACACAAATTTTGCCTCCCTGTTGTGCAGAGTCACAGACAGGAATAAAAGACAGCAAGATCTGGTCAACGAGGTCCTGGCAAGGTACATTTAAAGAGAACATCCATGAGCGGGACATCACTTGGGTGAGATCAAGCTACATTGCGGTGGTCCAGGGAAAGTGGCAGATTCTTGCTGACGATTGTCCTGCTTGGGACCAGAGGAACTAAGGTCTGAATTTTTAAGATGGTGGGGACTTGGCCCATACCCGACTCCAGTAGCCCCAATGCCATGTTACACACTAACTAGCGTTGATTGGCAAAAGGTGGGAATTCCATCCTTGCTCAGTTGGAAGTCCCACCTTGAAGAGCTGGATGAGAACAGCTAACTGGCAGGGATCCGCAGATTGGAAGGGTAAAGAACATTGAGGAAGGAGCAAAAGGGGGGAAATTGGATTCTCAGGTGATCAGCGAGGAAAGAGTTGGGTGGAGGCGAGAGAGGTCCAAAGGTCACAGGGCTTAAGGGAAAGGTGGCCCCTGTCCAAAGTTGAAATTTGTTGTTTTTTTTCCCCAGCCTCCCCCATCCCATCCCCCCACGCTCCCCACCTATCTGAACTGCCATCTGCGTGCTAGCCTGAAAATTGACGCTGGGTGGAAAATGGCCCTTAAGTAGGAATAAAGCAGCAATTAAGGGCCTTAAATGGGGTAAGGGCAGCCTTCCCAACCGAGGCCATGCCTGCTCCAACATGAATTCGCAACCAGGTTGGGGTAGGAGGGAACCTGGAGGGAATCCCATCCATTAAATTTCACGTATCACTACACCTCAGAACTGCTTGTGAGGTGGGGTGGGGGGGAAGCATGAAGTGGCTCATTAAGGCTAAGGACTACTGACACAAATTTGTGTATTTTCTTATCATCTGTGATCAATGCGTTTTGTGTGTGAGGTGTGTGTATTTTTAATGTGGCTGTCCCAATTTAAATATCAGCAGTATGCTTTTGGAAAGATTAACAATAAAGATGTTATGCAATGTGTCACACTCGCTCCAGAATGAGGCATGCTATCTCACTCATTCAACTCACACAGATTAACACTCACAGACAAAATAAATTGAAGAGAAAAGCAATATAGTTACAATTTGGGATTATTTCAAGCTTTTTCCACAGATGGCCTGTTTGTTTCTTAGATGAATCGATGCTCTGGCTGGAGTAAAGTTCTTGAAAAGCAGAGAAATCTCAGTAAGATGCGATGCTTCTTGTACTTTCCAGGAGATTGGTTCTTAGGTGAACTTAAAAGTTACAACGTGTTGGAGAGAGCCCTTCTCCCACTTTCAAGTTATGGCTGTTTATTAGCTTAGTTGCTTAGTTGACCGCAGTTGGTTTGATGGTTTTCCGATGGTCTCACGGTCTTTGTTTTAAGCAGGCAACAAACATGGCTGTCTCACCCATGTGACCTGTTATAGCTCGAAAGTCATTTTCCAAGTAAGATGACTTTTCATTCTTTTGAGAATTTAAGACAGCCGAGGTCTTTGCGTTTGGATGAGGGTCCATCACAATGAAAGGTTGATGGGATTCATTTCGTATTTGTCCAACACCTATTGCGTTCCGGTGTCCTTGGTGAAACAGAGATGAGTTATCTGCAAACCCAACTGTCTGTTGGTTTTGTTCCATATTTGATAAGGTGTTGGCCACTGACTCTACTGTCTGCAACTCAAATGCCGAAGGTCACATGGCATGCTGCAGGCACCTTAACCATTTTTGTGTTCAAGTTTTCAAATATATCTTGGAAATGTCTAATATTTTCATGTCTGTACTGGGGGTCACAACTAGTTAAACTCAGGATAAGTACCTGACGTCAATGTTACCAGGAAGGAATTATTATAGGTGGAGGGTCCAAGGTGGGATATGGATCCAAATGGCATCATCACTGCAAGGCCAGTTTTAATAGTCAGGCTGTATTAGTTAGTCATGTCAGCATCAGGCCAACTGGCCGTTTGCGGTGTATAATTTCCTTTTTATTCATTAACGAGATGGTAGCGTCGCTGGTTAGGCCAGCATTTATATCCCATTCCGAGTTGCCCTTCAGAAGGTGGTGACGTATTGCCTTCTTGAACCGCTGCTGTCCCTAAGGTGTAGCTGTACCCATACTGCTGTTATGGAGCGAGTTCCAGGATTTTGCCCCAGCGACAGTGAAGGAACGGTAATATATTTCCAAATTGGGATGGTGAGCGACTTGGAGGGGAACCACCAGGTTGTGGGGTTGCCTGGTCTCTGTTGCTCTTGTCCTTCTAGATGGTAGTGGTCGTGGGTTTGGAAGGTGCTGTCTCAGAAACCTTGGTGAGTTACTGCAGTGCATGTTGTAGATCGTACACAAGCTGCCACTGTTCAGTGGCGGAGGGTTTGAATGTTTGTGGAAAGAGGAGCAATCAAGCCGGCTGCTTTGCCCTGGATGGTGTCAAGCTTCTGGAGTGTTGTTGGAGCTGTACTCATCCAGGCAAGTGGAGAGTATTCCATTACACTCCTGGCTTGTGCCTTGTAGATGGTAGACAGGCTTTGGAGGGTCAGGAGATGAGTTACTCGCCACAGGATTCCTAGGGTTTGACCTGCCTGGTAGCCACAGCATTAATGTGGCTAGTCCAGTTCAGTTTTTTATCATAGAATTTACAGTGCAGAAGAAGGCCATTCGGCCCATCGAGTCTGCACCGGCTCTTAGAAAGACCACCCTACCCAAGGTCCACACCTCCACCCTAACCCAGTAACTCCACCCAACACTATGGGCAAGTTTGGACACTATGGGCAATTTATCATGGCCAATCCACCTAACCCGCACATTTTTGGATTGTGGGAGGAAACCGGAGCACCCGGAGGAAACCCACGCACACACGGGATGTGCAGACTCCACACAGACAGTGACCCAAGCCGGAATCGAACCTGGGACCCTGCAGCTGTGAAGCAATTGTGCTATCCACAATGCTACCCTTCTGCCCCAAAAGTTTGATCAATGGTAACCCTCAGGATGTTGATTGTGGAGGATTCAGCGATGGTAATGCCATTGAATGTCAAGGGGCAATGGTTAGATCCTCTTTTGTTGGAGATGGTCATTGTCTGGCATCCCTTTCCACTTATCAGCCCAAGCCTGGTTATTGTTCAGGTCTTGCTGCATTTGGACATGGACTGCTTTGTTATCTGAAGCGTAGTGAATAGTGCTGAACATTGTGCAGTCAATCGCAAACATCCCCACTTCTGACCTTATGATGGAAGGCAGGTGATTGATGAGCCAGCTGAAGATGACTGAGCCTAGGACACTACCCTGAGGAACTCCTGTAGTGATGTCCTGCAGCGCAGATGATTGACCTTCAACCACCTTCCTTTGTGCCAGGTATGACTCCAATCAGCAGAGAGTTTCCCCCTGATTGCCATTGACTCCAGTTTAGCTAGGGCTCCTCGGTGCTTTACTCAGCCAAATGCTGCCTTGATGTAAAGGGCAGTCACTTACACCTCACCTCTGGCATTCATCTCTTTTGCCAATGTTTGAATTAAGGCTGTAATGAGATCAGGAGCTGAGTGACTCTGGCGGAACCCAAACTGAGCGTCCGTGAGCAGGTTATTGCCGAGTAAATGCCGCTTGATAGCGCTGTTAATGACTCCTTCCATTGCTAATAATAGAGTAGACTTGGGCGGTAATTGGCTGGATTGGATTTGTCCTCTTTCTTGTGTACAAGACTCACCTGGGCAATTTTCCACATTGCCAGGTAGATGCCAGTGTTGTAGCTGTACTTGGACAGCTTGGCTAGGGGTGCGGCAGGTTCTGGAGCACAAGTCTTTCATACTATTGCCGGAATATTATCAGGACCCATGGCTTTTGCAGTATCCAGTGCCTCCAGCCATTTCCTGATATCACTTGGAGTGAAAATTATTGGCTGAAGACTGACATCTGTGATGCTAGGGACCTCTGGAGGAGACCGAGATGGATCATCCACCCGGCACTTCTAGCTGAAGGTTGTTGCGAATGCCTCAACCTGATCTTTTGCACATTTGTGCTGGGCTCCTCTATCATTTGAGGATGGGGATATTTGTGGAGCCCCCTCCTCCAGTGAGTTAATAGTCCACCACCATTCACGGCTGGATGTGGCAGGACTGCAGAGCTTAGATCAAATGCGTTCCTTATGGAATCGCTTAGCATTGTCCAAGACTTGCTGCTTAAGCTGTTTGGTACACAAGTAGTCCTGTGTTGTAGCTTCACCAGGTTGACACCTCATTTTTCGCCTGATGTTGCTCCTGGCATGCTCCCCTGCACTCTTCAATGAACCAGGGTTGATCCCCTGGCTTGGTGGTAATGGTAGAGTAGGGGATATGCCAGACCATGAGGTTGCAGATTGTGGTTGAATACAATGCTGCTAATGGCCCACAGCGCCCCATGGATGCCAAATCTTGAGTTGCTAGATCTGTTCGAAGTCTGTTCCAGTTAGCATGGTGGTAGTGCCACACAACACGATGGAGAGTATCCTCAATGTGAAGGCGAGACTTTGTCTTCACAAGGACTGTGTGGTGGTCACTTCTACCGATACTATCATGGTCTGATGCATCTGGAGCAGACAGATTGGTGAGGATGAGGTAATTATGTTTTTCCCTCTTGTTGGTTCCCTTACCACCTGCTACAATCCCAGTGTGGCAGGCATGCCTTTTCGGACCCAGCCAGCTCGGTCTGTGGTGGTACTACCAAGCCACATTGATGGACATTGATGTCCCTCACCCAGAGCATATTCTGCACCCTTGCCACCCTCAGTGTAGTGCTCAACATGGAGTACTGATGGTCGCCGGTATGTTTAAACTGTGGTCCAGAGTGGATGTTAAGGATTCCTGACTGTATACCACTGTGCCACCACCTCATGGTGATAGTGGTGTGCGGGACATTCCCTGTAGGGTATGATTCTGTGAGTATGACTATGTTGTTTAAGCAGGGTGTTGCTTAACTAGTCTGTGAGACAGCTGTCCCAACTTTGGCACAAGCCAACTTCCGTCCGGTTTCATTCCTTTTTTGTGTTTTTGTAGCGGTTGAATACAACTGAATGGCTTGCTAGGCTGTGAGTCTGGAGTCACAGGCCAGACCAGGTAAGGATGGCAGATTTCCTTCCAGATGGGTTTTTACCACAATCGACAAGGATTAGACTTTTAATTCCAGTATTCTTTTATTGAGTTTAAGTTCCATCACCTGCTAAGGTGGGATTCGAACACGGGTCCCCAGATCATTATCCTGGGTCTCTGGATTATTAGTCCAGTGACAATACACTAGCCACCGCCTCCCATAATTTCCAGTGGAGATTCTGGAGTAACATATCTAAAGGGTGAATGCACTTCTTTAAGGGAGTTTGTATTCACTGACATTTAACACCATGCCAAAATTGCATTTGCAATTATGGGGGTAGTTCAATCCACTGTACTTACTAGAAGACCTTCGGCCGAACATTATATCTAAATCATTACTTTTGGGTTCTGCAGTCATCTCAATGGTGCTACTCATGTTTGACATGGCTCTGGTTGTATACATGAGTTGATCAATGGGAGTTTCAAAATGTTGTTATAACCTAAGCGATTGGTAGTCTCGAGCAGCCATCTTCTAACACACCTGCCATGGTAAAACATTAGGGAGACAGAGGAAGGGATGAGGGAGAAGAATAAAAGCAAATTACTGCGGATGCTGGAATCTGAAACGAAAGAGAAAATGCTGGAAAATCTCAGCAGGTCTGGCAGCATCTGTACCATCAAAGCTTTGACAAAGAGTCATTGGACTTGAAACGTTAGCTCTTTTCTCTCCCTACAGATGCTGCCAGACCTGCTGAGATTTTCCTGCATTTTCTCTTTCGCATGAGGGGGAAGAAGTTGGACAGGAATTAATTAATTAATTAACCAGCCTGGGTACCTGACACATAACCAAGTTATAAAAAACAAAGACTTACACAATATATTGCCCATTGGATCTGCAGGTAAAAGTAAAGCAAGAGACTATATATTGAAATTAGATCAAAGCAATGTTTTATTGAGTGTTGCAATGCTTCAAGGTTTCAAAAATAATTCCTGAGATTCTATTGAATGGGATAACACTTCTATGGAATTGACTTTTGGCTGCAATTTATCATTTGATGGCTTTGAGAGTACTACAGAGATCAATCATTACACTTCTCAGGTAAATGAGGAAGAACCTGAAATTACTCAGTAGATTCATTATAACCGTTGAAAATAGCTGGGTTTTCAGCAAAGAAAAGTGAGCCTACCAAACAAAAGGAGTTCTCTGCTGAATATAAAGCTCACTGACCCATTGCAACACAAAGCCAAGTATCTGGATTCATGTTAAAATTTAATTTCTGTAAGAAGCACAGAAATATTATGGATTTTCACAGTTTGCAAACATTTTAGTCTATCTAGCAGCTGTGCCTTTAGCATTCCCCAAAATATTATGGCCTGGAATGTGACTGTGATTGAAAACAGGTGGGCATTAGTTACATTTAATTTGTGCCACCAACTTATTACAATTATCCAAGCGGGCCCGGCGCTATCCATTAGCAATATACAAACGATTCAATTATATGCACATATATTTGAAATATTTCACTAACTTAACGTTTGCACATTGCTCCTTTCTTGCTCAGGAGTCCATGACTGGAGGAAGCCAAGTCCAGCTGAGCAAATATCCTTTCCCATGTGGATGGCATCACACTGCAGGGATTCATGGAAATGGCCAGTGGCAAAGTTCAGGGTTTCTTCACACTGCATTATTTTCTCCACACTGCTAACCCCACCAAAATCACCTTACCATTTGTCAATGTTCTCTGTTGATTATTCTTTTGTTTACTATGTACGTACTGTGTACGTTCCCTCGGCCGCAGAAAAATACTTTTCACTGTACTTCGGTACATGTGACAATAAATCAAATCAAATTACTTCTATCTCACTCCCTGTGACAAAATGCAGATGCTTTTAGAAGCCACTTATCTCTCTTTGGTCTCAGTTAATGTCACACACTGAACTCTGTCCCTCTGTTTCTTTTCCTGCACTCAACATGTTGAGGACCCATGCCATTTCACAGGCTAGCCTTCCTGAAGATCCAGTGTCACTCAATCTGATCCCAGCAAGTGGCAACTCAGGGATCACATGAAGCATAGAATAAAGGCTAGATCTTTGCATCTGACAGTCAGTGATCTGGCCCCTGAAAAGCTATCTGTGTTGTAAAATGCCTCAGCTGCAGACTTTGAGGGCCCAAAGACGAATGACCATAAACGGGAAATTCTCAGTACACTGGCCATCTGAGGTTTGACTAATTCCATGCATTGTCACTCATGAAATTACAGCATGCCAGTAGACCAACGTTTGCTGAGCCTTTAGTCTCCACAATGGAGAACATCTATGGCACCCATGAGCATTGATTTTACTTGCACTCCAGGACCATGGATCCTACACATGCGATTAGTGGACCATTGCATGCTGAAAGTTGCACTATAGTAGGTTTCACCATGGCCACTTATAATTTCAAATTTGCAGGGGTTATCGGTGTCAATTTTGGCCAATATAAATAGTTATCAATTTGGAGGACAGATCATCTAAATCTTAGCAAACTCGTCAGATGGTGTGACGGCATCTGTATTGTTGACAGGATTGGCAGCATGAAACATGTGTTCACCGCTTATCATCTCATTGTGGACATCAGTCATTTTCTGGTTTGTCAATCACTTCATGTACATGATACCAGATGGTCAGTCTTATTGCTTGAAGATAGCACTCTGCGTATGGACCAGTGCATGGCTTTTTGTAGCTGCACCATCCTCCGCTCCAGTGCACTGCCGCTGCCAATGATCTTTACTGCCATATGCCTAACAGAGTTGATGGAAAGCTGGCCATTTCCTTCGTATGTGCAAGAGGCCACACCTTCAACATGTCTTGCTAGATTTGAGTGTTCTCATAAGTACATCAACAGTTCGAGGTGAATTTAGGACTGGTTTGACAAACCAGAAAATGACTGATGTCCACAATGAGATGATGAGCGGTGACACATGTTTCATGCTGCCAATCCTGTCAACAATACAAATGCCGTCACACCATCTGACGAGTTTGCCAAAATTTAGATGATCTGTCCTCCAAATTGATAACTATTTATCGGTTTGTGAGAATCACTTCATACTAGCGTCCGTCCTTGAGTAGCTCACTGATACTATATGCTTTTGGTTTGTCAGATTTCTTTGAAACCTTTCCACGGGATTGGATGCGATCTGCCGAAACATTGGAATCTCCATTCACAACCATGGGACTAGAAGATCCTGCCAGCATGAAGGGCTGGAAAATTCCGGCCTGTGTCTTTGAAGCCTTTCTGTGCAGTCATCATGCTGCAGTTTCAACACTCTTGTGACCCCGCGGCTTTGTTGCGGACAGACCAGAACGTTAAGGGCTGTCTCATGACATGTCACATGATCTAAGACTGTACATAATCTTGCTGCCAGGCTGAACACATGTTGTTTGGAAGGAACTACAGCTGCACACCATGTTTTTATTTTATAATTGTATAAAAACACGAATCACACTTAAGGGATTGGGTGAACACATTGTGGGTTCATTTATTGAGACCAGGCACATGGGAACATTAATGCAGAGATGGCCGGGATTCTCCGAGTCCGCGCCGGGTCGGAGAATCGGCGTTGACGCCGCAAATTCCCGCCACGCCACTCTGATGCCAGGACGCGATTCTCCGGCGACCGGTGAATCGGCGCCTGTCGCGCGCACGGTCAACGTGCCGCTGATTGGGGGCTGTTGAAAGAGGCCCCCGCAGCCATTCTCCATGGCCGACCGGCTGAGTTCCCGCCGAGTTCCGCCGGCGTGGTTCACAACGTGGTACCAACCACCCAGCGGGAGCTCAGACCCGCAGCCGCGGTGGACGTCCTGGTGGGGGGTGCGGGGGATCGGACTCCAGGGGGAGCCTCCACGATGGCCAGGCCCACGATCGGGAGCTATCAATCGGCGGGCACGCGTAATCTGGGAGGTGGGCTACCTTCTTCAGCGCGGGCCCGCTGTTTCGCTATGCCATGTTGCTGGTGCAGAAACTGCCGCCACACGCATGCGCGGACCCGTGCCGGCAGGGCAGGGCTGCGTATCGGTACCGAAGCTGCGTGGAGCACTCCAGCGACGTGCTGATCCCCTGTGGGCCACTAAATCGCTGGGCCAAGAAGCCCGTTGACACCGGCATGAAACACTCCAGTGTTTACGCTGGCGTCAACACTTATCCAAGATTTTGGAGAATCCTACCCATAAAGTTTGACGACACTAGCAACAGAGCTGTGCGTGTGCTCTGTTGAAAGCAAAAGTGAAATGAAAACTGGATCACATGATACACTTTCCCTCACAGTCACACTTCCTGGTGCCTCAATCACAAAGCTAAGCAGCAGATAACCATAAATTTGGATTCATAGCAGCAATGTGCAGAAAAGCTCCTGCCATCCAGTCCAGGCAACAATGGCATTATACAAGCGCACCAGTGGTCTGCTTGATGAAGCTTCTGGTGTTGGCAAAAATACTCACATGTCAGAAACCCAACATGATCCCATCATTTCTGACTTTTACATGGCATCATTCGAGTTGTGCAAGAAACCTCATGGGACAGTCATTTAAATATCCAATTCATTGTGGCAGCAACCCAGGCTTTAAGAGTGGGCACACTGGTTTTCAGTAACTCACCAGGGTCAACAAGGCAAGGAGAGCACAGCAGAGTTTCACTGATCAATTAGTCTGGAAAGCCTTTGTTTAATCAAGGAAACCGAATAACTGTTGCCCTACCTTAGTGAAAGGTTTGTATTCACAGAACTTTTTCTGAGACTGTACTTCTCCTGTTTCACAGGCCAATTTAACTTTTTGAAAGCCATTTCATCTACCATATTATATATAATAATTACTTATTGTCACAAGTAGACTTCAATGAAGTTACTGTGAAAAGCCCCTAGTCGCCACATTCCAGCGCCTGTTCGGGGAGACCGTTCTGGGAATTCAACTCATGCTGCTGGCATTGTTCTGCATTACAAGCCAGCTGTTTAGCCTATTCTGGCCTTTTTTCTACTTTTATGTGCACTTCCCTGCTATCAGCTTTGGCTGTAGCATCGGACAAGTTTTTGGGCACGATCTAATGGAAATGAAATTGAGTCCCGTGTCGAGCGCGTTTAGCCGGCTGTTTTCCAGCCCTCAGCACCAAGAAAGACCGCACTATCTAATGGGACTCGGACGATCCAGGTCAGATGTTCCCTGCTGAGGCCACATATAGTCTCATTTCCTGCTCTGAAGAGCTTTGTCACAATCTTGAGACTTCCACTGTGACCCCAGCACCCCCAACTCATGCATAAGGGGGTAATTGAGCCTCCAACACCCCATCTAATAAGGGCAGGACACCACCAGGCCTGATCCCTAGTACAGGCAAAATGGCACAGGGCACCTGGGCACTGCCAGCCTGGCACCCAGGCATTGCCCCTGCCAGGCTGGCAGTGCCACCTGGGCACCCTTGCAGCCCAGTGTGGCAGTTTGGCAGTGCCAGGTGCCCAGGTTTCATCAGGGGTGATCCTGACCAGAGCCCAGCCGCCCAGGGGCCCCAATCCCAGGGAGCCCCCCCGCCCTCAAGTGCCAGTAAGCCTGGTCCCTGTTTGTGGAGATCAGTATTAACCGGTGCTCGCTTGGGGTCTCCAAGGTGCAGGGGTTAGATCCCGCACCTTGGGTTACTCCGGCGGGTGCAAGTGTTTTACTGCAGCACTTTTGTATGCAGATTAGCTGGATCCAGATTATGACGCCGCGCAAGGTCCCGTCAGATCTCACAAGGCGTGCCGAGTCAGATAAATCCTGCAAGAGGCCTCTCCCAGGATCTGCGGTCCATGTCGTGTCCCAATTCTGGTGGGAATCGGCTGGTAGATCACGCCCTTTGTTGCTGTACTATGGCCCTCTGATGAGGAACAAGCAAAGCATCCACACCAATACAAATAACACCAGCAGGAGCAGAAATAACAGTAACAGTTTTCTTCACAGCTACTTGCCACTCCACAGGTAAATAAAGTCGCCATAATCCCAGATGAGACCTTAGGCTGCTTTCCCTTTTGAGGGGGAGAGCTGACTAGTGGTAATTTAACCTGATGGTCACCACACTTCAGGCGAGGGGCAAGGTTGAGAAGACAGGCCTTCATGAATAACCTCAGCCGGTACGGGAATTCAATCCATGCTGTTGGCCTTGCTCTGCATCACAAACCAGTTATCCAGCCAACTGAGCTAAACTGGCCCCCACTCCACTGGGCAGAGGGGATGGATACATGAAAAATGAAAATCGCTTATTGTCACAACTAGTCTTCAATGAAGTTACTGTGAATAGTCACTAGTCGCCACATTCCGGCGCCTGTTCAGGGAGGCTGGTATGGGAATTGAACTCGTGCTGCTGGCCTTGTTCTGCTTTACAAGCCAGCTGTTTAGCCCACTGTGCTAAACCAGCCCCTAAACATAGAACATAGATCTAGCTCGAAGGAAGCTAACCCCAGCTCAGGATATAGAGGCGGACAGTGAGATTCCTCAAGATGACAAAGAAGCAGTGCTTCAAACTTCCATGGCAGGTTGCTCCTGCAGCCTTCTGGGGCAAGACCTCCTTCCAAGAAGGCCAGGTGACCATGCAATGACTGTTGCCACCAAGGTTACCACAGCCCTAAATTTCTTCATTTCTGGCTACATCCAGAGGTAGACATAGGATTTTAAAATCTGCGGCCAACACGTGTATCTCTCAGGTGACTAAGGTCATGTTTGCTATGAGCATAAATTATGTCTACTTTGACAGATTACATATTGCTCCCACTTTGGCCGATTCCCACAGGGAAACCGTCTTGAGGAGGTTGTGATGAGCTACCTTCTTGAACTACTGCATTCCAGGTGTAGAAAAGCCACAGCTCTGGTAGTTAGAGGCTACCAGGATTCTGACACAATCATGGTGATCTATTTCCAGGTTGGGATGGTTTATAGCTCAGAGGTAGAGGCATTTTCATGTGTCCGCTTCTTTGGTTCTTCAGGGTAAAAATCATGGGTTTCGAAGATTTTGCTGAAGTGCATCTTGTGGCTGGTATGCAGTATTTCCACTGAGCACTGATGGTGCAAGGAGAAGATTTATAAGGGGGGTGCCGATCAAGCAGGTTGCTTTGTCTCTTGGATGGTGATCAACATCTTGAAATTTGTTGATGGTGCACTCAGCCAGGAAAGTGGAAAGTATTTCATCATACTCCTGACTGTTCTGAGGAACACCTACAACCTTCTATTGCCTCTGCACTATTTATTTTGTGTAGTCAACAAACTTGAATGTTCAGATTTCTGTTCCTTCATTGATTCACTATTAAATGTAGTGAAAAGCTGAGGACCCAATGCCTCATGCTCCAAAGTCCACCCAAATGCATGACTCACATTTCTCCCTCTGAAACCCAGTTTCCAATTCAAGCAGTTAATCACTGGTCTATAATAATTATTATTATTAGTTAGACATTTCCTTACCAATAGATTATTGACAAATTCAGACTCACCCTGAACACTGAGCTCCCCAAAACAAATAGGGATGCAGCATTGGAAGGATTTGTGTTCAAAGAGATGCTTCAAAGACAGATTATCTTTTTGGAAATAGAAATCACATCAACAAATTTACATCTACCCAGAGCATTCAAAATGGGAAAATTTCTCAGAAAGAACATATTCAAATTACCTATCGTGTAGCTACCTTTGTGAACAAGAATGTATGACATGACGTTAATACGACATTTTCTTTTAAGCAAGCGATTGATGATGGAAATTAAACTTTTCAAGTTTACGTTTCAAGATTACTTTTGAACATTTTTCCACAATAAAACAATTTGTTGCAGGGTTGGGAGAGGGGGGGGGGGTGCAGCATGGGCAACTATGAAGATTTTAAAAACAAAATGCATTTACATAATTTTATTTTGGGTGGCGGTGGGAAGGGCACAGAGACAAAAGGCGGTTAATACTTTAATGAATTAGACACTAAATTTGATTTTCTCAATAAATTAACTGTTAGCCTAGCTGTTTCAGGAATCAGTAACTACCTCACGCATTTTACATTGGGTTGCCTTGTCCTGGACATTTGGCAGGTGTTATCTGGAATGTTTTTCCTTCCAGCTGTGAACACAGGCTAATAAAAACATAACGGAATGAGATACAGGCAGTCAGCCAAGATGTTTAAACAGAATGCTGTGAGAGCTTCTGCTCATAAAGGACTATGGGATATTAGGTAGGAGTTACTCATTTTAATTCAAGCAAGATGACCCACTGACGTGGAGAAATATAACATTTTTGTTATTACAAGAAACAATTTGTATTGATTCGGTGAGTCCAATCCTAACTGTTGTCATATATGGGGTTGAATTCTCCGTTCCTGAGTCTAAGTGCTGATGATAACGGAGGATTCGTGGAGTTCTACGTCAGAAGAACCAGCGCCACACCTGCCCCGATTCCACTACCGGTGAGGGGCTAGCGCCTCCTGGAACATGAGCTGAACAATGAAAATGGTGTGGGAACAGGCAGTACGGTGGAGCAGTGGATAGCACTGCTGCCTCACAGCGCCGAGGTCTCATATTCGATTCCGGCTCTGGGTCAGTGTCCACGTGGTGTTTGCACATTCTCCCCGTATTTGGGTGGGTTTCACCCCCACAATCCAACAGATGTGCAGGGTAGGTGGATTGGCCACGCTAAATTGTCCCTTAATTGGAAAAAATAATTAATTGGGGACGCTAAATTTAAAAGCAAAACACAAAAAAAATGTGCACGAATCGTCAGGTCCGTGATGGACACTCGCAGGGCTGACAAGCTGCAGCCACGCTTAAACTATACACAACACCTCCACACATACTGATCGCGGCTGAAAAAATGGAACAGGTTGTGCAGGAGCTCCCATATGGCTGACGGGTCGGCTGGGGCCAGAAAGCACCCAGGGGAGTGTCCCAGCGGGTCTCCTATACAACCCAAGGCACCAGGTTTATAGCGGGCTGTCAGCAGCATGGCTGCCCTGTCAGCTCCGGTAATGGTGTTGCGTACCTGTCCACCACGATCCTACAGCCCACCTCCTGGCCAACCCACACTACTCCCCCCAAGCTTTGGCAGAAGTCCCCCAGCTAGCAGCACAACTGTCGGCAAAGCTGGACACTGCCTGTACCTCCTGTCCATACGTATGCTCTCAGCAGCCACCATGCCAGGTTTACGATTGTTGAGAGCACAAATGGACTGCTCCGTCGGGAACTCGATTCATCAGAGGCAGAGCATCACAGGTGGGCCTACTAATAAGATGCGAATGGGGTTGCAACTATGCGCGCCGTGTGTTGCAATGACTCCGTTTTATGAGGAGGCGGAGCATTGCGATTCGGTGTCAAACCGGCGCTTGCTGCGATTTCGGCGTCGGGTGTTATTCTCCGCCCGATCACAACCCCGATTTTGGCGTCGGTCAATGGGGAATCCTCCCCTTGGATATTTGCTGAGAAATAAAGCAATTTTATGGGCGGGATTCAACCAAAAAATAACTGTCATTTTGGGCAGGTTTAGCGGGGTGTTTCCTGCCCGATTTTTGGGTGGGATACAGACCTGTATTCACCCCCGGCTTTAGGGCATCCCCCTTTCAATGCCATCCTTAACTCCCCCCCAACCTTCATCAAACTCCTGCACACCCCTCCTTCACTGCCACACCCTTCATACTCCCCCTTCAGCCCCTTTCATTGGTATGGTCTCCTTCCCGTCCTGCCCCTTGGCACTGCCAATCTAACACCTGGACACTTCCTGGCACTGCTCTGCCATGTCCCTAACCAACCGGGGGATGTGGGGGCTCCAAACGCCTCAGACATCCTCAGAGTGGCCATCACCGCTTGGTCTACACTTGTGCAGGCCAGTACTAATCGGCGCCCAGGTGAGGCCTCACCAATATGTTGACTCCCAGGAGAATGATGACTCAAACGGTTGCACATATTTAGATGAACCTAATGGCTCATTTAAATATATTGTGCCAGCCACTGCTGGTCAGGTGATGCACGCGCGACTTGGTGTCCCCACAAAGCTAATTTTCAGCCTCTCCCGCAACGCTCTCTGCACAACTGGATCGGCACCAGGTGCAACGTGATGGGAAAAATCACACCATACATATTTATATTTGATGTCATTTTCCAATGTGTTTTCTTTGTCTCCTATCAAAATATTCGAGAGACAGATGAATATGTGCGATGAACACAATTGCCTGATTCAAATCATAAGGGGTCACTATCATTAAAACTGTCAATACCTAATCATATGACCTAATCTGGAGTATAATGTAATCTCGCACTGGGTTTAGTTAGCCCAGATGGCGGGAGGGCTGATTTATGATGCAGAGCAATGCCTAGATGCTGGGTTCAATTCCTGTACTAGCTGAGTTTATTCATGAAGACCCCGTCTTCTTAACTTTGCCCCTCACTCGAGGTATGGTGACCCTTAGGTTAAATCACCAACAATCAGTCAGCTCCCAAAGGGAGAGCAGGCTATGGCCCTCAGGTTCTGTGGTGACATTTACATTTAATCTAGCACATCAAATGTATTGGATCCATTTACAGAGTAAAGTTACAAAGGCATTGGATCCACTAACAGAGAGATTGATGCCACTGAAGCAAATAAGGTCACACAGCAAATACACTTCCTATCAATAATAAGCATCCAACAGGTGAAAACTCAACAATTGAAGCTCTTTATTTCTATTGAAATCACAGTATATAACAGTATTTGGGGCAGCACGGTAGCATAGTGGTTAGCACAATTGCTTCACAGCTCCAGGGTCCCAGGTTCGATTCCGGCTTGGGTCACTGTCTGTGCGGAGTCTGCACATCCTCCCCGTGTGTGCGTGGGTTTCCTCCGGGTGCTCCGGTTTCCTCCCACAGTCCAAAGATGTGCAGGTTCGGTGGATTGGCCATGATAAATTGCCCTTAGTGTCCAAAATTGCCCTTAGTGTTGGGTGGGGTTACTGGGTTATGGGGATAGGGTGGAGGTGTTGACCTTGGGTAGGGTGCTCTTTCCAAGAGCTGGTGCAGACTCGATGGGCTGAATGGCCTCCTTCTGCACTGTAAATTCTATGATAAGCAGTCCTTGATAAACTTACCTGCTTCTCAAACAAACATTAGTTTGTCATAAACCACAATGAATTGTGACAATGGTGTATTACACCTAATATTAGATTACCAAATCCTGATAATACAAAATTGTTCCCTACTCTGAGAAAAAATTTGTTCACTAACAAAATGGGAGTTTAATGCTATGAACAGTTTGAGTTAAGAAATCATTTCAGTTAGCATGTTTCAACTGAGGAATAGACTGCATACCCATAGTTACTCCATGTTTGCTGCCAGCCTTAAAAAGAATCTTGACATTAGAGATTCTACTGTTTTCCCACTCAATCTTATTCTCAGTTTCACGTAGCATTGTAAACTGTTCAACAAACAGAAATTACACAAACTTTATTCATTATCCAAAATTCTCCCTTTGTGGTGTAGCATTTTTGGGGTAACCTTCCTTTATCATCTCTTAATTAGAGCAGCACGTCTGCTCAGGCTGATCTTTACCGTGAAATGGGTGTTACCCAAATTACACCAGATCAAACTAAACCGCTTCAATTCAATTCCAAGATATTAAAAAATCAGCAAGAAAACCAATTACTCAGAGAAATAGCATGCTAATCTTCCTAATCTATTGGTTAATCTGTTAGAAATGAAATGCATCTACAAATGAATTTTACAGCATTCCCATTGTCTTTATCAATTGGTCAAAATGATTTTGGCAAAGTTCAATACTAGAAATCGAATATCTATGGCAACCTTTACTGTTGATCCATCAATTGGAAGTGTGTGTTTGATCAGGAACAGAGAGTACTATCTGTAATGTTGAGTTTTATCGCGATTCTGCACTACCCAACTCCTAGAGAATATCACAATGTTTTCTTAAATGAGTAGCCTTGAACTGCTCATCAACAAATTTCACAATTACAGGTCTGCGGCATGTCTATTTGAAAGAGCACAAAACTTTTTGTATTCCGAGAAAGAGGGATATTAAATTAACTTTCTACTAAGACCGGCACAGGCTCGATTTTCCTGTTACTTTGTCCAGGCATCCATTTTCTTTGATTCCTTTTCAGAGGTGCAGACTTCTCTCACTATACCTACTTCTTGATGTGGTAGTATGTATTGGGGGTCATGTGGGACTGGAAGCCCTAATGTCATTGGCTGACAGATCCCGGGTCCTGGTTGGCCGTTGACCTCAAGCTCCGCCCTGAAGGCGGAGTATAAGAAGCCGGAGTCTTCCCCCGCAGGCCAGTTTACTATCGAGCTGTGGGGGAACAGACACGCTTAATAAAGCCTCATCGACTTCACTCTATTCGTCTCACGGAGTCTTTGTGCAAAATGTTCTTGTGAACACTTGAGTACTTATTTTTGCTGTAGAATCTATTAACTGAAGCGAGGAGAAGACTTCCCTCAGTTATTTCACACTTTTGAGGTTCAAACACATTTCCTGGGGCTGAAAACTTCAACCAAGGTTTTCAAACAGTCACAGATGATGAAAAAGGCAAGGCATAAAATCCCATAGGAATTAGTCATTTTAAGTGAGAGAAGCAGCCTGAAACTTCGGCTACGTCAAGGTTAAATACAAAACTAGCAATGTTAGAAAAAGCTTATCGGCTGTTTCCAACAGGTGATAGGCCAGCAGTTAGCCAGTGCCTGAAGGCAGATCGCACTCATCCTCCTCACCACTGAATCAAGAATCCACTGAAGCAATCTGGGATGGCCACGTCCCGATTACAAAATGGACACTTGCAAAGAATGCAGGAAAAATTGGACAATATTAAGAAACAAGCAGGTGCAAGGTCTGTCTGTTGATTAGAACCTTAAGCTTCTCAGACAGGACAGAAACTGCTAAGCAATCTACATACTAATGAGCCATCTCCGGGGACAAAAGGGACATTTAGATACACAATGTTAAGGCAGACACCCTTAAGAGAGTAAAAAAAAGCAGACCAACAGTCACCTAGGACACGCCAGCAATCAGGGAACCACCCCTCTATTGGAGGAAGATCGATACGACTGATGGGGAAAGACCCAATTAATTGAGGCCACGTTCAAGGCCTGCCCAAAGGCGCACAATGCCCTTTTTAATATAAAAGGTATTCCCCAAGGGAGAATCTTTCTCCTTTTGCTTTGGCTCTCAGCAGAGAGAGACCAGCCGAGCAGCTACATCAGACCAAGTACGTTCCAATGCACGCTACGAGATAGACGCTCCTAGTTGCTACTCTGTAAACAGCTCAACCCAGCAACATCAGAACCGAGCAACGGCCATTGTCCCTCTGACTGAGTGGGCGCCCAAAGCGAAGTATAGGCTTTAGTAATAGTGGTAGTTTAGTTTGTAGAGTTTATGCATGAGTAGATTTGACTGTGTAAATAAATGAGCATTGCTTTTGAACTTACTAACTGGTGTATTGAGTCATTGATCAGTATTCGGTTCTGAACCTTGTGGCGGTGTCGAAAGATACCTGGCGTCTCTTGAGCAAACGTACTTAAACAGATCCAAATGAAGAAACAGCCAAAGTTAGCAACATTTGCTGCCGACTCTGGTGGGACTCGAATTAGAAGTGGCCCAACTACTCCGAGAGAACCCAAAATTTGAATTGAGAATCCAATTGTAAACAGAAAAACCACAAGCGCAAGAACAGTACTGATCAAGCCTCTGAGATTCGGAAGTGTGTTAATGCATGCGTACTAACCGGGATATAAGGTAAACCTGAGAGATTTTGTTGTGTAAAACTGTCAGGTGTTTTGTAGGCCGGAAATTAGCGTAAGCCGTACCAGCGTTTACATCATCACTTTATCACCCCCTGTTCCAAATTTAGTAGATAACCTAGATAGAGAAAATGGCAATGAAGGCAATGGAACGCCTTATGAACGCCCAGGAATTCGAAGTTGCAGCGACCAGTAGAGTAGGACAGTGTCCCGTTTGGGAAGGTGAGATCAGGAAATATCTCAAAGGGAAAGGATGGCCCCTTTGGAGTGAATTCTGTAATAATGAGGAAACAGGACCCGGGAGTATAGGACATACTTGGTGGGAGAACCTGTCAGAGATCCACAAGCAGACCTAAGGGAAAGCTCGCAAGCTGATGGCAATCGTGTCCTGTTTAGCACAATTGCGAGGCATAGAGGAGGTCGTTAGGATGCACCGTAGAGAGATAGAGAAGAGAGACAGAAGCAGTGAGGTAGACGTGAGCGAGGTAGAGAAGGAGAATCGAGATTTATAAGAGCAGTTAGCAGCAAGGGACAGAGAGGTGGATGATGCCAAGTGGGTACATCAGTCTTGTCTCGCGCATTTGAACAGTTTTCAGACGCAATATGATAAGGCCTACCAGGACATGCAACATGCAGTCTTGGTAAGACAAGAGACAGAACAGCAAGTGGAGAAATTGCAGAAACAGTGCAATGATTTAAAAGCAGCCCAACGAGCACTCCATACTTACACAACGGAACAAAGGCAGAGCTCCGTAGACCACGCAAAGTGTTGGAAGTAAATTGCAGAATTGCAATCTCTGCTTTCCATTCAAAATGGATTTCAAAGTACATTTGGATCCCAATTAGATCAAGACAACAGCCCCGACTGGCAGGAATTGAACGAGACTGCCCACAGATACGTACATGGGACATGTACGCAGCAAAACCCCCAGAAAAGGAAAGCGCCCCAACCCCCAACCAAACACGCAGAACACACTCCCGTGAACCCTGTAACCACACACCGCAGCGCTGCGGGAGAAGGAGAAGCAGACTTCCTTTATACAACCCCATTAACCGTGAACCAATTACGGGATGCGTGTGGAAAAATTACACCGTTCCTTCCCACATCCGACCCCCACCAATTTTTCGTGAAAGTCAAACAACAGGCTACCATGTATGGCCTGGGTGAAAAGGAGCAAGTGATGCTCACAGTTCTAAGCCTCGACCCTTCAGTCGCAGCAGCCCTTCCCGACCCACAGAATGTAGGAGGAGGCACACTCCAAGAGATGCACACAGCGAAACTTGATGCGATCGGCTTTAACAGAGGAGACCCCGTAGAAGGCCTAAATAAGTGTAGGCAAAAGACACAGCACCCCACAGCGTTTGCTGGACGTTTCTGGATTCACTTCACCGCAGTTTTTGGAGAGTTAGCCCACGCCCATTTGTCCCCAGATAATATGTCCAAATGGACCCGAATTCTAGTCTCCCATGCCACAGAAGCAGGGCGAACAGCTTGCACAAATTTTGACCCCTCAGATGAGGCCCACACTGAAAAATGGGTTTTGAAGAGATTGTCCCGCGCTTGGGAGCAATCAATTACAGGCAAAACCACATTGATAACACCTGATGAAGAGCAGGCAGAGATGAACCCAGTTAAAGCACACCAGAACCCCGCATGGGTAAATGAGGGCAGGAACAGCCCACCCCAGCCCAAAGCTCAGGAATGTGGACTGTGGACAGCTAGGTCACTTTGCATGAGAGTGCAACGTGCCCCAGAAGCAGCAAAGAAACCAACGGACAGGCACCCTAAACAGGAATAGGGCAAAGCCGATCCATAGCG
Source organism: Scyliorhinus torazame (assembly GCF_047496885.1). Classification (NCBI taxonomy): domain Eukaryota; kingdom Metazoa; phylum Chordata; class Chondrichthyes; order Carcharhiniformes; family Scyliorhinidae; genus Scyliorhinus; species Scyliorhinus torazame. The sequence continues at coordinate 115,328,112 of NC_092722.1, read as the reverse complement.
TTAGCGCCCGTTCAGAGAATGCAGACATGAACGGCACCGACTGACGGTGTTCGGGCTCCCCAACTTGGGTCTGCTACACCCTTTGGGGCAAGTCCGGTAGACCAGTAGTGGCAGGCAAATTTCAGGGACAACCCTTAGAATTTCTTTGGGACACAGGAGGGTCCCTCACCACACTCAATTCCTCCACGATGTTTCAGCGAGACACGTGGCCCACAACAGACACCATCACACTCAGCGGTTTTCCAGGCCATTTACAACAGGGACACATCACAGCCCCTGTAGCAATACAAATAGGGAACATCACAACTAAGCACCCCGTAGTTTTAGTTGATCTGTCCCAGACAGCAGAACATATCCTTGGGATCGATTTCATGAGCTCCCATAACCTTTCTTTTGACCCAGTTAATAAGTGTGTTTGGAAAATGGCAAAGGCAGCACGAGCCCCTGCCACGCTCACAGTAGGAGTACGTAAACAGGATTAGCTCAGTAGGAGACTTCTGGTTCGACTCTCGAGCCATTAGTGCAGACAAACAAGTTAGGGCAGTCCTGCAGGAACATAAAGCAGCATTTGCACAGCACAAGCATGACTGTGGCAATTTGGCTGGCTTTGTGAACATTACAAGTCCCGACCCTAAACCCCAGAAGCAGTACGGATTTCCACAGGAAGCAGAGGGATTAATCTCCAAAGTAATAGAGAGTTTGTTGGATCAAGGCGTACTCAGATCAGTAGCCTCCACAAACAACGCACCAATTTGGCCCGTCAGGAAACCGGATGGATCATGGCGATTGACCATTGATTACCGGGAACTGAAAAAAGTAACCCCAGCAGCAGCCCCCACCGTAGCCACGAGTCCCGAGACCACGCTCAAACAGGGATTCCAGTCAAAAAAAAATTCAGTTTTGGACATTAGTAATGGCTTTTGGTCCATTCCATTGGCTGAAGCGTGCCAGTACAAATTCGCCTTTACATTCCAAGGGCAACAATACTCGTGGACATGCCTTCCACAACTCCCCCTCCATTTTCTACCGACAGCTGGCAAATGGATTAGCAAAGTTTTCCAGTCCCGATTGTCTGGTACAGTACGTAGACAACTTGTTACTGCAGACAAACACAAAGGGAGAGCACAATTCACTTCTCGCCGAACTCCTAAAATAAATTGGTTGTAAAGTCAACCCCAAGAAGGCCCAGATTCTGAAAGAAAAAGTGATTTACTTGGGAACAGTGATCACTCATGGTAAACGCGAGATCGAGCAAAAAGGAATTGACTTGATCGTCAAATTGCCCCTTCCCCACAATGTCTCAGCCCTCCGGTCATTTTTAGGACTGGTTGGCTACTGCCGAAACCATATTGACGGTTTCGCCACTAAAGCAGCGCCCCTTTCTGAACTTCTCAAGAAGCAGGCACCTTGGGAATGGCTTCCGTAGCATACAGATGCCGTGGACGCTTTAAAAAGAGCACTCAGCACAGCCCCCGCACTACAGGTCCCAGATCCACTTTCTCCATATACAATCGAAGTTGCAAGCACCGACCGAACCTTTTCGGCCGTGCTCCTCCAGGAAACCCACGGCCAATTACGCCCCATAGCATACGCCTCACGCATGTTAGACCCCGTAGAGCAAGTATTTTCTGCCTGTGAAAGGCACCTGCTAGCAGTTTTGTGGGCAGTGCAATACTTCACCTACATTACAGGACTCAACCCTATCACCATCCTCACAGATCACACCCCGACACAGCTATTGTTAGACGGCCGACTTAAGGATGGCACAGTCAACCAAATCCGTGCAGCCCATTGGACCCTTCTTTCGCAGGGATGGGACAGCACGGTAAAGAGAACCAAAACCCACATATTCCTTGCCAATAATTTGCAGTATGCAGGTACCGCTCATGAATGTGATATCATCACCACGAAACAGAACACAGGCCCATTTATTCCCAAACCCCCCCCCCCCCCAGGAAAACATGTAGTACACCCCAGAGACCCCAGCCCACAGACACGTGCGCACCCCTGAAGATTTATGTGGATGGCTCCTCCACAGTGTTAAATGGAGAATTACCGGTTGCGGTAGATATGTAGAGGACGCGCAGGGACACACCCTAGATGAAATTTCATTAAACTTGCCAGGACACTTAGGCTCGCAGGCAGCAGAGCTGGCAGCAATTGCATATATTGTACACCACCCAGACTCGTTCCCGATCCCAGCAGGCATCTATTCGGATAGCTTTTATGTCTGTAATAGTTTGACAGAGTTCCTATCACTCTGGGAAACAAGAGGATTTGTTTCCGTGGATGGAAAACCCCTACCCTCAACCCCATTACTCCGCCATATCTCAGGGACAGCAAAGGATAGGCAATACGGAATAATTAAGGTTCGCAGTCACCACCGTTCTTCCCCCCCTGGGAACGCGAGCGAAGGCAGACTCCAGGCATGGTTATTTTTGAAACACAGGAGGGTCCCTCACCACACTCAATTCCTCCACAATGTTTCAGCGAGACACGTGGCCCACAACAGACACCATCACACTCAGCGGCTTTCCAGGCCATTTACAACAGGGACACATCACAGCCCCTGTAGCAATACAAATAGGGAACATCACAACTAAGCACCCCATAGTTTTAGTTGATCTGTCCCAGACAGCAGAACATATCCTTGGGATCGATTTCATGAGCTCCCATAACCTTTCTTTTGACCCAGTTAATAAGTGTGTTTGGAAAATGCCCCCCCCCCCCCCCCCCGAGAGCACCCCAGTACACGCAGTTCAGGTCTCACAGACCAACATTCAGGATTTAGCGAAGGCCCAGAAAGTGGACGAGAAACTCAGGGAAGTTTTAAAGGGAACCTTCCCAGCCCCGTATGGTAAATACAGAAACGCAATAACCACACATGACGGTGTGATTTTAAAGGATGGCATTTATATTGTTCCCAGACAGGACAGGAACCAGATCATTTGTCAGTTCCATGACAATCGTGGACACCAAGGAATTGAACCCACCCTAGCCCACCTCAAACCACTCTGCTGGTGACCTGATTTAAAAATCAATGTAACACACTAAATTGAGAATTGCTTAATCTGTGCCCAGAACAATCCGGACAGATATGCTAAAAAGGCTCAACTTAGTCATACCCGCCCCGTTAATGGACCCTGGACAAATCTCCAGATAGATTATATAGGACCCCTACCCCATGCAGAAATGGTTACAAGTATGTGTTGGTGGTCATAGACACCTTCACAAAATGGGTGGAAGCATTTCCATCACAAACTAATATGGCCAAGACAACGGCTAAAATATTAACACACCACATCTTTACAAGATGGGGCCTCCCCCGCAGTATAGAGTCCGATCAAGGCTCCCATTTCACAGGACGCGTGATGAAAAACGTCCTCACGATTTTCGGAATTAGACAAAAGTTCCATATCGCATATCACCCCCAGTCAAGTGGTATTGTAGAACGAATGAATAGGACATTGAAAGCCACCCTCAGGAAAATGGTACTCCCATTTGCTTTCATGTTTTTAAGAAACACGGTATCCACGTCCACAGGATACATCCCCCACACCCTCATGACCGGATGCCCCATGAAAGGCACTGAGTATTTATTAGGACTGGATTTGGCCAGCCCCGCAGTTACAGCCCTCACACATGAAAATGTGGTTAAACAACTGATACAGAACATAAAGGCAGCCCAACTTGCAGCAGCAGTGAGACTTGGAACCAGGAAGAAACAGAGAAAGGCTTGTTTCGACAAAACAGTACACGCCACTGAGTTTACAATAGGACAACAAGTAATTTTTTCCCTTTACAATCCCAGCTCATTCCTTTCCCCCAAATTTTCCGGACCGTCCTCCATTTTGGACAAAGTCAGCCCCTCAGTGTACAAAATAACCTATCCCAATGGCAAGTCTTAGTGGTTTTATATAAACCAGCTCAAAGCTTATGACTCACAGAATAACCACACACACCACATCCTGCTCGCAGCAGCAGACGAGCACGCCCTGCCCACAGATGACGCATTCCTACCCTCCCCCAACCACTCCAGCCCGCCCTCAGCCTTCAACTCCGCCCCCAGAGGCACAACTCTGCCCCTCCCTTCCTTCAACCAGCAGCGACAGTGATAGTGATCACAATGACAATAGCCACAGCACACCCTGGTACCCCTGTACCAGGCCCCAGACCCAGCGAATCTGAGCATGATTCTACTGAGATTACTTATATCAAAGTCCCTGACCCAGACCCACCGCCCGACGATTAAGGATTTAAGCATAGTAGCTCCAACCTCGACACATGATTCTGGCACCGAGACAATTCGTTCAGGCTCATCCGGAATGATGAGATGAACCCCAACTCGCCCCAAGCAGCTTCAGCGCAGTTATTACAGTCAAGAGTTTGGCAGCCAGGAGAAGATGATGACTTAAGAGTCTGACTCCCACCAAACGAATCCCTTTGCGACCCTGTTCGCTATTGAGCAGTGAGGTGTCCAGATGATGGGGGGAAAAAAAGGAACCGATGGAGAGATACGATGTCCTTTCTGATGGAACCTGCACCCTGTTTGTTGAATGTTTGTTCGTTCATGTTCATGTTGTGTTGTTCGTAAACTCGAAAGTTTTCACGGCCCCACGTCACCACTCCTTTAACGCCCCCTGGCTGTTAATGGAACAAATTTGTCCCCAGACAATAGTTCAGAGGAACTAGTTTGTCGACAGACATGACTCATAGCTACTCTCCTAATTCGAGAGTCAGCCCCCCACGATGACCACATTCTTACCCGTTCTTGTCGGTTGCTCAGGCAGTGGAGAAACGGCATTGGTCCCCGCCCTGCCTGAGGACCCCCCTCTGGTCAGCTACGCTCGGGTAGAGCACATACGGCATTGATCACCGTCCTACCCGGGGATCCCACCCATTTCTTACCCGCCACAGCCCATACGCACCCCATTTTGGCTCATTACGTTCGAAATTCTTTTGTTTGGTTTTGGCAACCCTTAGGTTGCTTCCCTATGCTATTTACATCCTCAAACACTGGGATGGTAAATCACACAGGCTGCAAGACGGCTCGCAGTATGGCAATATTTTTCTTTAGATGTCGAGTCCAAACATTTGGTTTTCAAAAATAAAAATGAGGGAGTCACAGATGGTGACCAATTATAAAGGGAAATTGGCAATAAAGGACAGACAGACAGACATACGAGATCTTAAGCAAGATAATAACAGAAATAATGCTTGTGTTCTCAGAACTCCGTAAACCCAGGAACCCCAGAAGAAGACAAAGACCGACAAAGATGAAGACAGCCATCGTGTTCACATGGATCTGAGCGGGATCCCTTCAGTTGCACGCAGACACTAACCCCCTGACCCCTAGCACACAAACCGTAAATGATTCCCACCCCTGCAATACACAGAACCCCGAGATAACTAGCCCCGTGACAGCTAGCAATACCCCGACCTGGTGTGATAAGTTTATCACCTGGTACTCACTCTCATATGTAGGCAAAGCACGCTTAGTGCTGGTGATACTTTGCAGTGTCGTGCAAACGTTTAGAGTTAGGAAATGGCGAAAAAGACCATATCACTCTCGCACCCTGGTTATACAGTTTTCGGTCCCCAATTTTCGGATTTCACCAGACCCCCGAACCCATTGGGACGGATTAAAGAGCATCCATTTTTCTTTATGTATTCTGTGGAATAAAGGGATGTAAGCCTCTGTGTCTGACTGCCAGGCCAGAGAAATTTGTGCGCTGCTATTTTGTACAGTTTAAGATGAATAGATTATTTTTGGATTGTTTGTATTTTTGGATTGTTTGAATGAGGATAGTTTATTGAGAATAGTTAGAGGTTCCAGTTTCTTTTATTTTTCTGTTATGCATGTATTAATGTCATAGTGCCCTGCAGAGTTTTATGATAATGAATGTACTTAAAATGGTTTAGGTAAAATTGTGTTGCATAGGATAGGATAGTGTAGAGCCTAAGTATGGGTGCCCTGGTTGGTCAGAGGATGAAGACAACCTAATAGTGCGATCCTTCATGCTTTGCGTTGAGGATCACAAGGGGGGAGAATAGCCATCTGGGATGGCCACGTCCCAATTACAAAATGGACACTTGCAAAGAATGCAGGGAAAATTGGACAATACTAAGAAACAAGCAGGTGCAAGGTCTGTCTGTTGATTAGAACCTTAAGCTCTCTGACAGAACAGAAACTGATAAGCAATCTACATACTAATGACCCATCTCCGGGGACAAAAGGGAAACATTTAGATACACAATGTTAAGGCAGACACCCCGGCGCCAGAAGAGACTAAAACAAAGCAGACCAACAGTCACCTAGGACACGCCCAGCAATCAGGGAACCACCCCTCTATTGGAGGAAGATCGATACGACTAATTGAGGCCAAGGCCCGCCCAAAGGTGCACAAAGCCCTTTTAGTATAAAAGGTATTCCCCAAGGGAGAATCTTTCTCCTTTGGCTTTCAGCGAAGAGAGAGACCAGCCGAGCAGCTACATCAGACCAAGTAAGTTCCAAGTCAATGCACGCTACGAGATAGACGCTCCTAGTTGCTACTCTGTAAAAAGCTCAACCCAGCAGCCTCAAATCCGAGAAACGGCCATTGTTCCTCTGACTGAGTGGGTGCCCGAAGCTAAGTCTAGGCTTTAGTAATAGTGGTAGTTTAGTTTGTAGAGTTTATGCATGAGTAGATTTGACTGTGTGTAAATACATGAGCATCGCTTTTGAACTTACTAACTGGTGTATCGAGTCATTGATCAGTATTCGGGTCTGAACCTTGTGGCAGTGTCGAAAGATACCTGGCGACTCTTGAGCAAACGTAAATAAACAGAGCCAAATTAAGAAACAGCCAAAGTTAGCAACACCACAAAATGTGACCAGAATCAGAAAAATCCTTACAAACTACAGAATTGCTTTGTGTCATACAGCTGGTTCAAAATAGCTTCCTCGGATATTCAAATCCAAAGTAGTTGCGGACATCAAAGCAAAACCTCAATGAAGGAGGATTATATGCTGTGGCTTTTTATCCTTGTCAAAGAACTTTCCAGAGCTAGCCATTTCTACAGATATTCAGATGTCAAAGACTCACTGCAGAAACAATGTCTAACAGTGTTTGTTAGAGCTTGTGCATCAGATGGATCAGAGACACTGACTAAAACTGTGAGGAAGCAATCGTCAGCTGCAAAGACTACACAGAGTGTTGTGAAATGCTCCTATATTTGCAGAAAGCAGTGCAGGCTGGAATAGGAGAAAAATATAACACCAAAGCTCTATTCCACAGTATGTAACAGTGTCTTTGCTAAACCAGGTGCTAAAGGAAAACTGCCAGGTCGTTGAATAGCCGGATACTTTCGCCATAATCATAGGAGGTCAGATGGGTCAATTTTGACTGGTGCTCTTGAAACATATCCAGGGACTATGCCAGTGGAAGCTTTCTTTTCCCAAAAAAACATTTGTTCGTCTCATGATTTGAATTGCAGATCCTATGGGGTAATCAAGTCTGTCATAAGAACTCTGATCTACACTAAATTTTAGATGAAAAATTGTACACTTAAATCTTGATTTAAAACAAACTGTATAAAAAGTCAATCAATTCTCACAAGTTATTCTGTATTAGTCTAAATATATTCTCCACCACCACCAGCCCCACCCCCACCCCACTCTGTTTAACCACGTGTTGGAAATGCTCATGCTTTGGTGGTGGATGAGGAGAGGACCAGCTTTGACTGTGTTTTTCTCCATGCTTAGGCTGCCTGTTAACAATCACTGTCGAAAATCACGGAAAATAAATCACCAGAGGAGTGAGGCACCAGAGGGCAACCAATACCTATGAAGCTATACTCCTGTGGGAAGCTAATGTCTTCAGGAGGAGATGAGAAATAAACAAAATGGTATTCTGCCTTGCTTATAGATTCATAAAAGATGTTTTGCAAGTGTAGCAAGCAAGCTAGTCTGTTTTCACCTTAGATATTAGCAAATCTAATGTGACAATGCTCATGCTGAGTTGGAGATGGCTGTTCAAGGGGAGATCTGCAGTGTCTGAAAGTGAGACCACAGAGCACATCCCCATGGAAGGAATTTAGAAAGGAAATTCGAAGAGATCACCACAGCAAAAAAGTGGAAAGCATTTTTAATCGGTTCCTGAAAATCAATCGTATTTTCTTTGTCCAAAACAGGTAAATAAATAACCAAATAATGTGTACCCCTTGCACAACAGTGATATAAATAAAGCCATTTGATATGGGAGAGAAAAACTGAGATAGAATATGGTTAAAACTTCATGTTGTTTGGTACAAGGAAATGCTTAAAACACAGGACTGTGTGTGATTCTAAAACAGCAACCTTGATAATCAGGGTGATAAAGGGAGCCAAAGGGATTTTTCTCATTTATGATCTTCAAAAGGTGTCTTGCAAAAAGATGATTTTCTTTGTAGATCAGACAGTGGCCAGACATTTCTTGTAAGATTGTATTTCCTGTGAAATTCTCTCAAGTATGGTCAGCCACAGGCAATGTTGTGGGCCCAAAACACACACTTGTGATACAATAATTTGACCATGTTCAGGAGTCCAGACATATTTGCATATCAAAACACATCAATGAACAAAGGCAAAAAAACACTTTACAAAAATAAAAGTCAAACAATGAAACTTGCATGTGAGATAAGAAATATTCTGAAAGCTTTATTTAGTTTTTTATTTAAAAGACATGACTATGCCCCACTGGGTTACTTTGAAAAAGATAAGAGAAACATTGATATCACCTTTAGTGCATTCAGCCAAAGAATCACTCAGTTAGGGAGTTTGTAAGGGAATGAAGCTACACAACCTTCAGGGAACTTAGGAATGAGGAAAGACTTACAAGATTGGCCAATCAATTCGATGATATAAATTCTTACGGTATCTGAAACATAATGGGCGCGATGTAATGACCACGCCATGCTCTTGCTCAAGCGCGCGTGCGGCT